>NC_135643.1:7842500-9208333 GCF_053574225.1 Canis aureus
TTATGTGGGGAAGTTTCTAGCTTAATCTTTCAAAAGAGAGTGTGCCTCCTACCCACCCCCAATCACATCACCTCCTACCTTAATTTACTAAAGATAACTTACTCTCTATCAACCACCTATATGTCTTGTGAGTCATATTGATCTCAGACATGTGATGCAGTCCTTGGCTAAGATAAAATTGGTTTAATGGTATCCTTCCCCCTCCCTGTATTTCTGATGATACTTAAGCATGCAGAGGACACCGCGGCCCCCTTTCCCCATCAGGAAAGCGTGTCGAGGCAGCTTACAATAAAGGACAAGTCTTCCCACAGCCTCGTCAATACCTTGATAGCTCTGGGCTAATGGAATCTTGTGACTTTCGGTTCTCATTGATAAGAGACCCTGATGTAGACACTGATGAGTGGGACATTCTCTGTTCTTGTACACATTTCTCTTTACAGCTTGCTCCATTGAACATATTTTCAGGATTAGGTCAAAACTGCTACATCTCTACTTCTGCTGAAGTTGGAGTGAAAAGAATTCCTTTTGTTTGGTGATCATATGGCAGTTTTTTTTTTTTTTCATTCTCATTCTGTTCCACAATTAGAGGGGGATTTCCCCAAACCCAGAAACGGTCTGCATTCTTAAGTAGAAAATGTTGACATCTGCTCCAGGTCCATTTCTCTAAAGATTTAAGCAGCCTAGATTTTCTTTTAATAATAAGAGCTAACATTAGTGAGCAGTTGCTATATGTGAAGTGTATTATGCACCCTGATGGGATTGGTGGGGAGTGATATCATCCACATTTTGCAGATGTGGGCTTGAGGAGATTAAATATGTAACTCAAGTTCAGCAACCTAGTGAGTGGTGGACAGGGACTCAAATCCAACCCTGCCTGACTCTAAGGGTTGTGCCACTCACCCTGTCTGAGGGAGCTGATCTTCAGGGGCATTTTGTCTCACGTGAGGGTTTTAATCTCATTAACACAGTATTCTGGGAATAGCAAACTGATTTCTTGACTGATTCTCCTCAGGGGGTTTCTACCGAATTCACATCAAGAACTTGAATCAGAAAAGACAGTACTAAGCCTCGTTCCAAGCCTGTGCCAATCCAAAAATGGCTAAAAGATGCAACCAAGGAATCTGGTAAAACTTGATCTCACAACTCTATTTTGGAATATTCTTAATCCAGGGGTTTTGAATAGTAACTATCATTTCTACTTTTTAAATATCCCTGCCTACAGAAAGGTACCAATATTTACCCCTTGAGGACTGAATGGAGTTACTCATTTATAGCTATTCTATTCTTCATTTCTGACAATACTTAATGATTTAATTTCTTTAGTTGATTTGACCTTACTTATTTCTCTCCCTGGCCAGAAATAACTGCTTTCACAGTGCATGATGAGGCACTATGGTGATAGTATTTGGAAAACGGAATGTGGACTTAACACCTAAGGAGGAGGCTTTGTGAAGGTCATTGGAAGGACATTTGAAACTGAGAAAATTGTGAAGGGCCTGTGCAAAATATTACCAGGTACCTTGTAACATAAACTCGGGCTTCTTGATTTTATGCCACAATTTGCCTTCGTTCTTTCTCTGGGCTCCTATTAATTCCTTTGCATATTAACAGGTTAGATTCCCAAAGAATATTCAGAAGTACCAAGTGACTCACCGCACACTGTTGCTGGGGGGTACTGCTGACTCATTGTTCCTCCCTGGTGAATAGTTATGTTCCTATTTATTAAAGTTTGTAAGTGAAGGAGCTTCTGAAACAACCTGCTTGTGTTAAGAGCGTATCAATATAGGAAGACATTTGATACTGCTGTTTCATGGAGAAGATGCCTCCTACGTTATTTTAGTAAAAGAAAAATCTTGACCTTTTTCTAATGATAGATTTTCTCTAGGAGCTGCTGTGTAACAGATGCTCGATCAACAGCTAAACATCCTTGAGCAGAAAAAGATGATTTAGATGCTAACGGATGGTTTGGGGGCTAAAAGCATTGCTTGTAGGAAATGTGAAAAAAAAAAATTCTGAAAGAGAACTTTGAGGGCGACATTCACGGGAAAGGCTCTGTGAGTTAGCTGCCCTTGGGAAACTTCCGTCAAGTCTCATTATCGCCACTGGGTGTCACTCCAGGCAGCCCCTTCGCAGCCGTCTAGTCAAGGTTAAAATACTGTAAGGGGAAACACTCAGCTCCACAAACCAAAAGAAAATAACGAAAGGAATGAAACAAATACTTAACTATCTCAACATATAGTAGGATTTTGAGTGAGAGGGAAGAAAAGCACAATCCTAAAACACGGCATCAGGTGGTATTCTGTTTCCGAGGGGACCTGCCAAGCATCCCCAGCTGGGGATTTTTTAAATTCCCAGGATGTTCCATCCTGATCAAGTGGCTGAGGACAGATCCCCATTAGACCAAGGCCCAACTCGATTTCGAACAGCATATTAATATTTTTTAAGGATTTTGATCCGTACGACTGAATTGCTTTTCCAGAAAACTTGTATCATTTTACACTAAAAGGGAAGCACTTGCCTCTATCTGTTTCCTTCCATTGTTAGCAGTACACCTTAGTAAACTTCAAAAAGCTGTGTACTTGCTTCAGGACCAGGAGGCAGGAGAAAAACCCAAATGGACTACTTTTTTGGAGTAGGTTAAGGAAGATGAGAAACACAATTGTGAGGGAAAGTGGGCTGGTCTTACACCTCCCTTTAGATACCATGTGGGGTGGAGTGAGTCCCGAGGTATTTTCTATTGGCAGAAGTCTCCAGTCCTTCAAATGTTCTTACTCTAATTCCTTTGGAGTCCATGTGAAAACCTTGTTTTTGCCTCCCTTTACCTATATCACTCCACTGTATCGACATGAAGACCACTAGTAATTTGAAGCTGCAGTTGGGAGAGGGACTCTGAAGATAGGAATCTTGACCTCCATTGCCCAGCGGATGGGAGGAAATGAGGAATCTGCAGCTTGACTCCAGTAGGAGCCACCGGTTCCTAGAATTCCAAGTTGGCAGTTGTTTCACTTCAGGATGCCTTTGGCTGCATGTAACAGGAAAGCTGAATAACACTGATTGGTTGCTGATGTTGGTTTGACTGCTCTCCAGTGTTATGGACCCTGGCTGTTTTCCTTCTTCTGCTCTGCTATTCTTGGATATTTTTGGCCTTTTGCTTTTTGTCTGCTGGTCACAGGATGGCTACTTATATCTGGGCATCATGTCCAAATCCTAAACAAGAAGCAGGAAATGGCAGTGAAGAAGTTTTCCTCTTGTCCTCCTCTTGGTTATGAGGAGAAAAAGTTCTCTGAAGACCCAATAAACTTGTGCTTACTTGTTTTTAGTTGGAATTGTGTCACATGGGGACTGCCAGCTGGAAGGAGGACTGGGAAAGCAGGTATTTAGTTTTTTCACTTTCCCTGGTAGAGTGGAGAGAAAGGACTAGTGAATAACCATCGAGTCAACCAATCAGGAGTGTCTGTCATAAAGTTCTGAACACATTTTCTAATTAATAGAAACATCATTTTACGTGAGAATTTCCATAGTGTTATAGGTATGAGATGAGTTAATAAGTTCAACCTAACTCTTATGTTTTATGATAAATATTTTCTGAATTTCACACTGTTGACATAAAAATGTACCCCTGGAAAAATTTGCTTGTAGATTAGAGACTATATGTAGTTTATTACTTTTAAATTTTAAGATAAAAAATCATTCTCTAAAGCCTTTTTAAAAGGTTTATTAAGTTTTATGTTGTCAAAATATTTAAAATATGTATGTTGATGAATTTTCAATGAGGGAATAGGAATATATGTAGTAATTCTCCTGGGGTTAAGATATGATGGCATATGGAAAATCTTATTTCATTCTATTGTGGAGGAACATTAAAAAAATAATCCCAAGTGGGACTTTAATACTCTTCTGCACTAAATTACCTGGTGTCTAAATAAGACTCTTTAAAAAACTACAGCTTGAACTAGCTGATGGTTTTGGGTTTACACATACAGGCCTACTCTCTGAAAGATGTTTCCTCCTGGGTAATTTGAGTAACTGTTAACCATGAATAGTGAGACCTTGGGCTTGAGAGGAGAGGCTCAGGTTTTAGGTTCTCTAGGGAGAAAACTGAGTAAACATTTATTATCATATATTTCAATTATCCATAGATGTTCCTTAAAAGCTAAAAATAGATGCCTTGATTAAATTATTTAACCTATTATATACAAGAAATACACACACACACACACACACACAATATTGTCATGGAACCACAAAGACCCTGATTAACCAAAGCAATCTTGAGAAAGAATAAAACTGGAGGTATCACAATCCCATAGTACAAAGCTATAGTAATCAAAACAGTATAGTACTGCATAAAAATAGACCATAAATCAAATGGGACAGAGGAGAAAGCCCAGAAACAGACTCATGATTATATGGTCAATTAATCTATGACAAAGGAGAAAAAAATAAACAATGGGGAAAAGACAGTCTCTCCAACAAATTTTGCTGGGAATCTAGACAGCTACATGCAAAAGAATGAAACTGAATCACTTTCTTACACCATACACAATCATTAATCATTTTGTAATCAAAATGGATTTCAGACTTGATGTAAGACCAAAACCATAAAACTCTTAGAAGAAAACATAAGGAGTAAGCTCTTTGATACCAATCTTGGTGGATATTTTTTTGGATCTGACTCTACAGGCAAGAGCTACAAAAGCAAAAATAAACAAAGGGGACTGCATCAAACTAAAAAGCTTCTGTACAGTAAAGGAAACCATCAACAAAATGAAAAAACAACCTACTAAATGGGAGAAAATATATGCAAATTGTATATTCTGTAAGGGGTTAATGTTAAAAATATATAAAGAACTCATGCAACTCATTACCAAAAGAACAAAAAGTCCTAATAAGAAATGGACAGTTTCTAAATAGACATCTGACATACTGATGGCCAACAGACACATGAAAAGATGCCCCACATCACTAAACATCAGGGAAATGGTGTATATATTAAACTAAAACCACAATGAAAAAAAAAACACAATGAAATATCACCTCATGCTAGTCAGAATGGATATTATCAAAATGACAGAAAATAAAAAGTGTTGGTGACAATGTGGAGAAAAAGGAACCCTCATGCACTGTTGGTAGGAATGTAAATTGATGCAGTGACTATGGAAAACAGTATGGAGGTTCCTCAAAATAATAAAAATAGAAGTACCTTACCATCCAGTAATTCTACTTCTAAATACTAAATACTTCTCCAGTATTTAGGAAATAAAAACACTAATTTGAAAAAAGATATATGCACCCTTATGTTTACAGGAGCATTATTTACAATAGCTAAGATATGGAAACAACTTAAATGTCCATTGATGGATGAATGGAAAAAAAAGATATGGTATATATATATATATATATATATATATATATATATATGGTATATATATATATTACATATATATATATATATATATATATGGTATATATATATATTACATATATATATATGGTGTATATATATACATATATATGTAATATTATAATACAACATAGTATTACATTTATTATATATTAATATATATACATCTCATATATATACATATATATATAATGGAATACCACTCAGCCATAAAAAGAATGAGATCTTGTCATTCACGACAACATGGGTGGAAATAGAGGATATTATGACGAGTGAAATAAGTCAGACAGAGAAAGACAAATACCATATGAGTTCACTTATATATAGAATCTGAAAAAACAAAAAACCAAATGAGCAAACAATAATAACAACAAAAAACAGAAACAGACTCAGAAACACAGAGAATAAACTGGTGTTTGCCAGAGGTGGGACTATAGGG
Organism: Canis aureus; assembly: GCF_053574225.1. NCBI lineage: Eukaryota > Metazoa > Chordata > Mammalia > Carnivora > Canidae > Canis > Canis aureus. The sequence goes on from NC_135643.1 coordinate 7,848,344, forward strand.
GGATGGGTGAAATAGGTGAAAGGGACTGAGAGGTACAATTTTACAGTTATAAAATAAATAAGCCATGGGGAAGAAAAATACAGCATAGGGAATATAGTCAATAACATTGTAATAACTGTTTATGATGACAGATGATAATTACACTTAGGGTGGTGAACACTGAATAATGTATAGAATTGTTGAATCATTATATTGTACATTAGAAACTAACATAATGTTATATATCAACTATACTTCTATTAAAAATAAAAAGAAATACATTAATTTAAAAAATGAAATGCAATTTTTATCTAAGAAAAGCAGTGAGAGGAAAGGAAATCAAAGGTCTTCGATGGCACTATTGAACTGCTAAATCAAACCAACAATGAAGTCTTCTGCTTCTCTGAACATTCCAGTTACATGAGTCAATAAACAAAATAAATGTATATGAAAAAATTTTAAGTTGAGCAAAATTAAATTGAATATAAGCATCTTAGTAATGTCTTGGGTCATTAAATCTTTAATGTTCCCTCATAGAACTCTTACGAAGTTCTGTGCACATACTCTGCCTTCTAGAAGACTTCACTCATTCAACAAAAATTTGTTGAGCCTCCGTTTTGTGTCAGGTACTGTGCTGGGTTGCATGGGATGTAAGTTATACTTGGTTCATGCTCTCACCCTGCATAAATATACAGGGAAACAAATCAACCAGAGTTGGGAGTCAGTAGAATGAGTGTTAGTTTAGGTGAGCACATAGAAGGCTTGAAGGGTTTGTCAAGGACTGTTTCTTGGAGCAATTTATTTGTAAGAAAAATCCTGAAGGAAGGGTGATTTTCAGGTAAATGCTGGAGATGACAGGAGAGTGGTGGCTAAAGATTGTTCTAGGAAGGGAAATAGCATATGGGAAGGTCTGGGGAATGTGGGACTTTGAAACTTAGAACAATGATAAAGATACTATTCTTAATTGTAGGCTTTTGGATAAAACATTTAATATTTCTTCCTGTTACCGCTGATTTTTCTTGAAACGTTATCGATAGTTCTCCATTCTCTTTAGATCTGGAAGAGGACCTCTAGACTCATGATTTCTTTTCTAAAGAAAAGCTCACCGAATATGAATGTGCCTGGGTCCTCAGGGCATATCATTCCAGTTCTGTCAAAATCCCCTTGGGAAACCATGGTTCCGGATCCTTAATCACCTTAATTCCTTTCTCTCAATCAATGCTTATTTAATTTAATTTTTAAAAAGAATATTAGTTTGTGGGCCTGCCACATTCTAGGAGTTTTCTTTTTCTTTTTTTTTTAAGATTTTATTTATTTATTCATGAGAGACAGAGAGAGAGAGAGAGAGAGGCAGAGACACAGGCAGAGGGAGAAACAGGCTCCATGCAGGGAGCCTGATGTGGGACTCGATCCTGGGACTCCAGGATCATGCCCTAGGCTGAAGGCAGGTGCTAAACCACTGAGCCACCCAGGGATCCCTATAGGAGTTTTCTTTTTTAAACTTTATTCATAACCTGTGATTTCTAAGGGACTAAACTTTCTTTTTCCTTGAACTTCAAATATAAACCTCAATTGAACAATACAAGAACACTTCAAAAAGAGATCTATGTTGTAGTTATGATATAGCCTTAACTATATATCATCGATGGAATATTTTTCCTCTTTATTATCCACTTTGAAACCTTTCACAAATTTTGGTATTTTGGGAGTGAAGTAGATTTCAGGACATAATTACAAATATCCTGCCAAGTTAGGTCCACAGTCTTACCAACTCAAGGCATTAGATGTAAAAGGAATACAAGACAGGAATAGACCAATAACTCTTCTATAGTGAATAATCTGTTTATGCTTCTAGGCTGAACGAAGCATTTGAAGACACTCTTTTCTTGAATATTGGAATTCATCAAACATTTTATAAAATGAGAGCTTCAGACTATGACTTCTAAAAAGTCTAAAGGGAAAAAAACCTCACATTCAATGATTCATGTTTTTAGAAGTCATTAAACATATCACATACTTTGGGAAGTGATATAAAGTCCCCAAATAATGGTTGAGCGTGTTATAGAGTAACTTAACTTACGTGGTAATAATGGTTGAGCATGTCATAGAGTAACTTAACTTACGTGGATGTGGTAGCTCTTGCAAGAAAATATTAAGCACGACTCAAATCCAAAAGATGGAATCAAGCATTTTACAAAGGTGAGGTACAGGCGAGGTCCAGGATCCCAAAAAGGAATCAGAAAAACCAAGTCAGCCCCAATGTGTTAGAACAGGAGGAAGAGAGGGTGATATTTTGTCATCTTAGGAGAGAGAAGGGAAAACATTGTGGCTAAATACATTAAAATGCTTATTTGACATGCAAGCATTGATAAAATCAAATAAAAGCAAGCAGATTTCGAATAAACTATGCTCAGATTATCTGACAATTTTATTAAAGAGCTATAGGAAATTCGGTAGCCCAGAGAATGGCCATCTAAAGTGCATCTTATTTTGAATAAACCAATGTCAGGTTAATAAGAGTTGACTGGAAATGTTTGTCACATGACAAATGGAAATGATTTTCTTTGGAGTGTTTTGATGAGCATCAAGGAAGAAATAGAACAGAATGTTGAATTTTCATACTCTTGAGCCTGGATGAGGGATGCCACAGCGATGGCTAGCTCTGGGTAAGTGCTTTCAATTAGATTTCAGTTTGTCATGCCTAGAAGCCACTCTTTCTTGGATCTCATAATTTCATATCTCTGGGACTGCTGGGATGTATTGCTATCTGGGTCACATTACTGGCATACAGGGTTCAGTAATGTTAAGAAACTGTTGAATGTATAATTACTGACACCCACAGCAAAACTTAGTATATTCATGCCCATAGTGTTATCTATACCAGTACTTCTCATCAACTTTGAGCATTAGAATTACCTGGGGAGTTTTTATTTTTATTTTATTTTATTTTATTTTATTTTATTTTATTTTATTTTATTTTATTTATTTTTACCTGGGGAGTTTTTAAAAATGTGAAGTCTGAGTTCCATTTTAGACCGACTAGATACAATCTCTAGGGTTGGGGCTTAGTCTCAGCATTTAAAAAATTCTTTTCAAGTCATTCACTGCCAAATACCATGCCTATGAATGTTCATATCGCAGGTATAAATGACTTCTAAAAAAGTATGTTTGTGGGCAAATTGTCTAAGTAAATATTGCATAGTCATATGCAACATGCGTCCCAGAACTGAAAAAAAAAAATGTGTCACTTATATTTTGCATTCTACACTTCACACACTATCACTTGATATTGCTGGTCAGGAGGCCCATGGAAACTCGCTACTGCTAACATATTATTCCAGCTTGAGTAAAATGTTGGGGGAAGGAGGTCTCTTCTTTCTTAAAGAAGGGACATTTGAGAGACTGGTTTCAGGCAAGCACTGGGGTAGCTGCTATTTTTCTCCAGGTGTTTGATCTGACTGACGGCCCCTGTCTGAACTTCCTAGTCATTTGCCATTTCATTAGCTGCCAGGTTTTCAATTTCTGCCTCTTGGAAGTTACACCGCTTTGAACAAGTCCCCACAGTAATTGAATTTGCCACAGAAATAGAACACTGGAAAATTTCATTTTCTTCTTCCCTGCATGAAGGCAAGCAAGCAGGCAGGGCATACACACATATTCCTGCTGGGCTGCTCCTTGCTTCTTCCACCGGCTCTGGTTCCCCTCCCATCCCCCCACGAATTTGCTAATGCTCACTTCCATCCTGCTCCCAAAGCAAGTATACAGTCACACAAAAAAAGGCCTGCTTTCAAATCATCTCAGAGTGCATCAGCCTGTCACTTTGTAATTTTCTTCTAAATGCCTTCCACAAATAATGGTTTTCAAAATGAGCATTAACAGGCTTGATTACATGAAATTGTCCTTTTAATTTACACCAGGATTCTATTGATCACACAAGTGCAGATTAAAGTGTTCAATGAAGCCCGTGATGAGGTATTAACCAGCTAAGGGTCCTCCAGGGGCCGCCAGGGAGGCCAGGAATATGCTAGAAGTGTACAGTTATTTCCCCATAATGAAGTGGCACTATGCGAAGGCATGAATCGCTGGCAGGAAGAATAGATCGGAGATGATGAGCTCTTCAAAGTCATTTCTCCCTCACTCATTCAGCCTCATGCCCAGATCCTCTTGCGATTCTTCTGCATTACTTGTCATGAAATGCCAGGATTTACTTAGCCAGCTGATGCAATTTTTATGACCTTATTGCTTTTTCACCATGGTAATAGTTTTGAATCAATTTATCAATCCAGCGGTGCCATCAGACATATTGCCCTGAAGATCAAGTCCGGGTCATTCCATCAATTCACTGCGGTTTACGAAGATAGAGAAAAAAGCGAGGCCGTGCGGGCTATCAACTTCAAATGGCTTAGTAAACATGCCTCAGCTGCTTTAACTGCTTCACTTCTGACTCCAGACCTTTATGCTCATGGACAAGACCACCCAAATCAACCCAATAGATCTTGATGTCGGTAGACACAGCCCCAAGGTACAGAGGCCTGATAGAGCAAGGAGCATCTCCGGCAAGTTCCCAAGCCAAGTGGTTGGGACAGAACTTGGAAGTGTGGCTTGGTCTTGAACACAAAGTTGATTGTAGTATGCTACCCAAGTTACAAAGCTTTTGTCTCACCAGCCAAAGGACTTAACAGTTGCCAGGGGAAAGAAAGGGGAGTGTGAGGTGTGCTCCCTTTGTAATAGGTTTTGCGGTGGGGTAGGGATTCATAATCCAATCCATCTTCTCTCTACAGAGGCTGCTGGTCAGTGATAATGGTTTCAAAAGATGAAAAACCTGTAAGTCATTTTTCACAGGATGAGATGTCACTGAGGGCAGGGCACAAAGAAAGAATAGCACACTTATTGGAAGAGATGATCTCTTAAGAAGAGAATGAACATTCCTTGCCCAGGAGAGAGAAGGTAGGGATGTGATAGGTGTCAGTCTGGCCACGGAGTTAGGTTGCTGGTGTTTGCATAGCTAAAACACGAGGTGTCTCTTGGGAATTCAGTTTAGTTACTGCATTGGCTATATTCAGAGAATCCTCTTAGTTTATTTGTATATTCCTTGTATTTATGTATTATGTCAAACTTTGAAGTCCTGTGGTCCAGATCCTGGTAATAAGTTGTTTTAAAAAAAATGTGACAAGGAATTTAAATATTATTAAAACATGTATTGTTTGTGAGGCCTTAATAGAGATTAAATGCATAGTATCAGCTTTGTGCTTTGCTTGGAAGCTGCTATATTCAGCATTTAAAATGAGATTTGTCAGATCCCAAGCTTATGTCGATTCCATAAAAGTTTAATGATCTACTTCCAGGTCTAGCAGCGTTTAGGATTTATTTACAGTCTTTATTATAAAATTTGTCCAAAATATACACATTCCCCAAAGACTTCTGAGCTCAGAGGCAGAAATATAAATGCACAAAAGTGAAATATAGCAGATGGTAAAATCTCTGTTTGCTAGGCAGTTTTTTCCTCTTTAATCTTCTTTCTTTCATTTTTTTTCTTCTCTATTTGGTAAATACTGACAGAGGCAAGAGAGGGCCTTCTGTTCTTGGAGAACCATTTAGGGGAGTCTGTTTTTTTTTTTTTTTTTTTTTTTAGGGGAGTCTGTTGAGCAGATTGAATATCATAGGAAAAGATCATTGACGTGGAGTCCTCCTTTCCCCTGGGTAGTTAGCAAACTTGTAATTGGAAATCAGGATAAGACATCAGGAAGTTAGGAAGGCCTTTTGGAGTTAGTGGGGATTGAGATGTGTTCCTGAGACACCAAAGAAGCAGAAGAAAGGAGACCCTGCTCACTGAGTTTAGCGGCTGGACTCTGCTCAAGAACTCATGTAAAGATGAGATTGGAAAGGTAAATGGGAGTTGTTTGGGGAAGGTTTTGTTTAACTGGAAGTAAAAAAGAATCAGAGATTAGAAAAGAGAGCTCTCCCTATGAATGGTTTTCAAACCATATTTAGTAAAACTTTTGGGTTATTTATGGGCACTTCAGACATTGTGAATGGAATTTGTTTTAAAAATGTGGTTTAATCATTAAAAAACCCATTAGTGGAAAGTATACACTCAAATTTTGTATTTGCCCATATTATAATACAGTAGATATCTCTTTTGTGTTCTTGTGATACCAGTTTATTAATTCTGGTGAGGCCTCAAATAGTACTTTTATGGCCATTTTACCTATATTCAGAAAGCAACATGAGATTGCTAAAAGAGCTAATATAATCTGGATTTTGTTTTCTCAATAAAGTGCAACAAATAAATTTGCATGCTGCATTTGCAAGCTTATGCATGTATACTGCATGCTTATTTGATAAGATCCAGCTATCATTTGACTCCTTTGATTGAAATTTTGTGTAAATTTCTCTCATTGATCTACTTAGAACTTTCTATTTATTTTATAAAGTATGCTTTGGATGTGAGTCATCTATGAAAAATAAAAATAAAATTCTACTGCTGGGATCCCTGGTTGGCGCAGTGGTTTGGTGTCTGCCTTTGGCCCAGGGCGCAGTCCTGGATATCCGGGATTGAGTCCCACGTCGGGCTCCCGGTGCATGGAGCCTGCTTCTCCCTCTGCCTGTGTCTCTGCCTCTCTCTCTCTCACTGTGTGCCTATCATAAATAAATAAAAGTTAAAAAAAAAATTAAAAAAAAATTCTACTGCTAAAACATGTTGAAAGCTATAGCCCAAGGTCGTCTAGTCTCTACTCAGTATTAAAAGAATGAAATCAGATGTATGGGATATCTTTAGTGCTTATTTGCAAGGAACTTTTGAGCAGTGAAGTTACACATTGATAGCTGGAAAAACTTGATAGTTTGCAGGGATTGAAGGGGAAGAAAATAGAGCCATGGAGATTATACTGAAGACAACTAACTGTTCTACATATCTGGGAGGCAATAAGGGTTTAAATAACAATAATGATGATAAAAGTAAAGGAGAGGGAAGTATTACTACAAAATGGTAACTGGCAATTCAAGGTACTAACAAGATACAGAGAGACTGTGGAAGACCAGATAGGAAGCAAGAGATGTCCAGATTTGGGGAAGGATTTTCAGAAGAATAGGAATAGAGAAGTTGGAAGAGTCAGGCTTGAAGAGATGATGATGGCTTTAGTTTTTGTTTTTGTTTTTAAGTAAGCTCCACACCTAGTGTGGAGCCCAATGTGGGGTTTGAACCATTCCCTGACATCAAGACCGGAGCTAAGATCAAGAGTTGGATGCTTAGCCTACTGAGCCACATGGGCACCCCAATGATGGGTTTAGTTTTAAACATTTTGTTATCAAAAAGTTTTTTAAAAACCTCTCGAACACCATAATGACAGATAGTTATGGTCCAACCCTAAATTTCCAGAAGGGATACCCAAAGGTAGCTTGGAACATGCATACCAATAGAAATGTTTGTCAGAGTCTTTAAATAACCTAGTTCATATGGAGTCTTATGGAAACATACTGGCCATTGAAAGAAAACTGGAAGTTAGGGAGGGTGCATGGGAAGAGCTAAAAATATTAACACTGCTAGCTGACATATATTGAGATCTACTATGTACCAGGCATCATGGTAATCTTTTTATAGGAATGGTTTCTATGGGCTAATTATTGTTTTCATTTTACAATTGAGAAAAGAAAATCTAGAGAGTCTAATGAACATGTTCAAAATAACATAGCAAGTAAATAGGTGGATGCGGATTTGAATTCACTTCCAGCTGACCTCAAAGTCCATAACGTTTACCCTCTGCTGTCAACTTCTAGAAGGAAAGAGAAAAGCACACAAAAGCAAGTCTTGGCAGATCATTTTAAGGGCCACAGAACTGACATTGTTGTTACACAGTTTCAACCAGCCATGGGACTCTGGTTTACCTAGAAAGGCTACATCTGCAAGATGTAAAAACTTCTTTGTTGAATAAATGTTCCTTTTCACTATGGTGAGCTCAAAAATAATAGCTTTTCCAGTTACGACACTTGCAATTTGGCTGGAGGATATGAAAGGCCCTTCCTGGACTATAAGCTCAACAGCTGTTCACATTTATATAGTAGGTGAAAATTTATATTTAAAAAATAGTGGCTCATAAAGAAAGAACATGGGACAATGACAACTACAAAAAAGCGGAATAATTATATTCATGAAAAATGAACTGGTGAGTGATACATTATTTTTTTAAGCAAACCATGTTACAGCATTAAAAAATGGTGTCTTTAATTAATTCTGCCTAACATTAAAAGAGTAAGGTGACCCATACCAAAAATTGTTGAATAAAGCAAGAATGTGTGAAAGATATACTCTTTGATGTTACTCATAATGAAGAAGGGTTATCTACTGGTCAATACACCACCATTATTTCTTAGTTAGAGATATTATGATTAAGAATAGACAACGGTTGTAACAACTTAATGTGATTACCACATAAAATATACTTTATTGGACAGGAATTATCCAATCATAAACCAGAGTTGTTTCTAGAGAACAAAAGCAATTTCTCATTGCTTCAATGAGAAATTTTTAGCTAGAGCTAAAGGGCCCCTGCCCCCCAAGAGAGTGCCCATGCCCATTTATTTCACCTATAAACAAACTAATGTATATATTGCTTTAGGGTTTACAAAGAACTTTCACATGCATTCTGGGTCAAGCAAACATCCCAACTGGCAGATGAGAAAATGAAGATGCCCAAGGCAGAGCTAGTAAATAAGATTTGAACCCAGGTTACTAATCTGGGTTCTCTGCCACCAGTTCCTCTTCCCTTTCTACCATGTGTTCTTTCCAGACACAGTTTGGGATCCTTTTCAATGAATTGCTTGTGTAGGAATATTGCCTAAGTTGTAGATGGGAATAGATTTGAGGATAGGCAAGATTTGGAGCTAAGGAAGAATGATGACATATGGATGCCCAAGGATGGTTACAACTTCCATGTTTGTGTGAACTGACAGTTGTAAAATGATTTTTAAAACACTTATTTAGAGGAGAGGCTGAGCCCTGAGCTCATGAAGGAGGACAGAGGGGACTAATCTTTTATTCTTTTATGGTGTCCCATGCTTATCATGGTACCCGGTAAGTAATAAGTAGTTCAATGAGGCTTGTGAATGAATGAATGAGGTAGGAAAATATGGTGTTCAGATTATGGATGAGGGAATCCCTCACTAACATTAATGGGATTAAAAGCATATGGCAGATAGGAACCGTAGGAAGTAATTTCCTAGCTCCAATTCCTCATATTGCGGCAAGAAAATGAAGAAAATATAGTCTAACTTTTGTAATGTTCCTGGAAAGCAGTAATTCAGCCTCCTCTTCAATACCTTTAGTGAAGAGGCAGCTTACTGAATTTTTGGACAGGTTAATTGCTGCAAACTTCTTTCTGTGTTGAGCCCAAAGACTCCTTATTAACTCTACTCAATGCTATTAGAAATACCCAATGGCAAATGGATCAATTCCTCTCTTTATTTAAATATAGCTACCATGGGCTCTCAATACCTGCTTTTTAAACAGGTATAATATTCTTCATTCTCAAAACACATCTCCATGTTTACTGGTTTTTAGATTCCAGTCACCTTGGTAGCTCTCCTCTAGGTGAATTCTAGGTTAATGATGTCCCTTTTAATGGTGGCAGTGTTAAACACATTACTTCTGATCTGGTTTTGGCAGGAAATAGTCAGCAGAACTAAAAAGTTCTTTTTACGAACACAATCTTTTTCTTAATGCATTCTTATGCTTTGTTAATATTTGTTTGTTAAGTCATATTGAGCTTATAGTCAGTGAAACTTCTGACTCTTTTTTGCATGTGCTAAGATTGCACAATTGTTTTTTATTATTAGATTTAATCTTATTGTATTCTACTCATTATTCTAGCCAAGTGGTGATTTTGATTTTTTTTTAACGATTTATTTTTGTTTATTTATGATAGACATAGAGAGAGAGAGAGAGGCAGAGACACAGGCAGAGGGAGAAGCAGGCTCCATGCAAGGAGCCCTACGCGGGACTCGATCCCGGGACTCCAGGATCATGCCCTGGGCCAAAGGCAGGCGCGAAACCGCTGAGCCACCCAGGGATCCCCGTGATTTTGAATCTTAACCCTGTCATTCAATCCAAATATTCTCTGTAAGTTCCTGCTGGGAGCCTTTGAAAACTTGATGAGTATAACATACATAACGTCATACAAATTATTGATGAAAATATTAAATATGACAGCATTAAGATTCATGTCTGTTTTGCTTACCATTGCATTTCTGACAACTGGTACAGTACAATATTATTGAATATTTAATAAATGTTCAAAAATTACAGTATTATTAAATATGTAGTAAATATTTTGAATAAATGAATAAACACTGAATAGCAGAGTTCTTCCACTAGGTTGATTATAGTCAACTAATTTGCACTTTTAAAATATTGTCGTTTTACCAGATATAAACTATGGGTATAATTAATAGCCAATATCCTCCATATTTCTTGCAATGATAGCATGAAATATTTTGTAAATGCACTGACTTAACCAAAATAATCTTTTTCTTGTAGATAGTCCAAGAAACGCTGGCTTCAAGAGGTAGGCAAAAGAGGAAGGAGTGAAGGATTGTAAGTGTTAGGGGCATACTCCTTTTAAACCTCTGTTAGAGATCCAATACACATTATCTTATTAGTGATTCCAAAAAAAAACCCTAATAAATAAATCAGTTTAGCTTTGTTAAAGTCAGAACCTCCCAGACTTATTTAACATGGAATATTTTTATGCGCTTGTAATAGCTGTTAATAACTGGCAGACCTAGTGTACCATGGAACAGGTTTTGGAAGATGCTAATACACAACTTCTCTCAATTAAAATGAAAATGAAGTTTGTCTGGAATGATTGGCTATTCCTAAGCCCATGTTAACTCTTAACAGTTACCCATTTGCTCATGTGCCAACAATTTGCGTCTCAAACAAATAGAGTAAGATATTTAAGAATCTGGCTGGAGTTGAGGTCGAGCTCATGTGGTTGGGCCAGAGATACCCAAGCAGAGTTGTTAATTCCTGGAATATGGCTTAGGGGCATCCACTTCTCTTTCCTTATTGAAAGTTGAGATATCACACTTTCCTCGTCATCCAGAACTATTCCTGTTTTCTACACAGTTCCTCAGAGACCTCCAATAAGGGCTGGCAGAGATGCGAACACATTTAGAACAAGGCTCTCTGTTCTTCCCATTTATCTTGGTCTTCAATTTTCTCATCCCAATATTTGCTCTAGCCTGTCCAATCAATCCTGCTCCTTGACATAGAAGATAAAAGCAAAATAAAAATTGAGTAGCTCTGCTTTCTCTTTGTCATCTGTCAATATAATTACATTGATCCCAAGAATCATATCTATGCCTTCCAAAAACTAAAACAGCCTCTTTGTTTTCTATGACATATTCTGCAAGTTTCAGTACATTCCTGGGATTTAGCCTTCTTGAATTATTATTCACTCTTTTCAAATATTCCCCTGTGTCCATTCCTCCCTCATTTTATATATGTACACAGATTCAATGATATTGAAATGTAATTTTATATTGGTATTATGAAAGAAGCATTAAAATAGTTTATATTCCTTATTAGCACCACAAGAAGGCATTTATTAAGAACTTCTTGTTTGCTCATTCATCTATCAACGTAGTATCATATTTTATATCCTCTATAAGAAGAGTGGGAGTAAAAAAACTGGAAAAAGAAATAGTGGCCAATGTAATAATAAATTGCTTTAAAATCACTTTTATAGGGATCCAAATAAATACATAGCAAAATTGCTTATATAGTGTTTTTCATCTATCAAATGCACCCCCATATTGCCTTCAGTTAAGGTCAGAAGTTGTTAACATGTATTACAAGAAACTTTCTTAAAAAAAGATTTTCTTGGGGATCCCTGGGTGGCACAGCTGTTTAGCGCCTGCCTTTGGCCCAGGGCGCGATCCTGGAGACCCGGGATTGAATCCCACGTCGGGCTCCCGGTGCATGGAGCCTGCTTCTTTCTCTGCCTCTCTGTGTGACTATCATAAATAAATAATAAAAAAAAAATTTAAAAAAAGATTTTATTTATTTATTCACGAGAGACACAGAAATCGGTAGAGACACAGGCAGAGGGAGAAGCAGGCTCCCTCTGGGGAGCCTGATGTGGGACTAGATCCCAGGACCCCGGAACCTTCACAGCCTGAAGTGAAGGCAGATGCTCAATGGCTGACCCACCCAGGTGCCCCTATTACAAGAACTTTTAAGTTCTGTCCCCTGTTTCCTATATTTCTATTCATTCCCTATTTCATTCTCTCTCTACCCATTGTCCTTCACATATTTTCACTAGGTGTTCAAATAAGTATTTCTTGCCTTCAAGTGTCAACTTAGACATAATTTCCTTTGTGAAGCTCACCTGACACCAAAGCTTGGTGTCTTTCTCTCATCTTCTCACAGCAGAGGGTACTTCCCTGTTTCTTCCATGAATAATGTGTTTATCTGCCTTTCTTCTTCATTCGAACATTAAGGCCTGTGTTTTATCCATTATTGTATCCCCAGCACCCAGGACAGCACCTGGTACTGTCTTCAATAAATACATTTTGAATGAATGAATGAATGAATGAATGAAGAAAAGATGGCACCTCTCTGTGTATCTTAATCTTCCTAGTAAAATTTGGCTTTGGTAATATCAGCAGCTTGGAACTAGGAAATCTGGAAGGAAAGCTTTTTTAAAGCATCCTCAGCAAAAATGCAAACGGGTGTTCTCAGCTCTCTAGCTGTAGATAATATGAGAGACAGGAAGTATATTGTGTGATTTTTCAGTTACCAGCTGGAGCTGGCAGTGCAAAGACTTTCAGAAAATAATTTTGCTATTTGTAAACTGAAAGAATGTGATATGGAAGTAAATGAGGAGGAATAAATATGGAACTACACAATGTGGTTTTTACAGTCACTTTCGGGGAGATAACTACACTGTAAAAAAGGATGATGATACAAATGGGATAAAACTATTAATTTTTTCTCCTCACAAGATAATTCAAATCCAGACTTATTCCGTACATTAAACTATGAAATCTGTTCTCCACAGCTTTTTGATTTTTTTTGTTTAGTTTATGTGAGTTTTCCTTCTGGCTTATTCATGAACTCATGTGGTATAGTTATCCTTCATAAGGGAACTGTGACTTGATTTCACCGCCAGAAATAAACAACTCAGAAATAGTTGGGAATAGAAATGTACAATTTCCAAAATGTACATATTTGATATTAGCACTTACATGAAAGCATGAAATCTTTTTTTTTGAAAACATGAAATCTTTAGAATTATTATTCATAAAATTCGAATTTACACTTCAGTTAGGGTACCACAAATCTGAGGACCTGGGTATTTTTGAAATTTGTCTTAAGCCTGACCACTTTAAGGTCTAATGATCACTAGGATGTAACCTATTTCATTTAGGCCTTCTGCAATGAAACAAGCCTCCCTATACAGAAACTCCCATTGCCATCTATAACTCAGGAATCATGAGCTCAGGATCTTTAGGACTATGGTCCTGAGCCACCTACCTGTGGGATCCAAGCTCCTAGCCTGGAGACTGGTACACAGAAGGAGCTTGGTAAAGTTTAATGAGTAAGTGAATGATGTCTATAATTGTTCAGTGTTTGTGCATCACAGTGGATTCTTGCTGGGGTTATTATGGTTTCGCACATCCCATGTTCTGCTTGACCCCGCCCCAGGAGTTAACACGGGTTATGTTTCCAATCAGTAGTTTTGTCTCAGGCTCTTCCTCAGCCTCTGGTTTCTTTTGGGGGTCCTGTGCCCCTCTTGTGACTACTGGGTTCAATGTACTTAAAGAGATTCATTCTCCTTGGGAATGAAGAGAGTGAATTCTGGAAGGTTTTCTGGGAATGTCTCAAAAGCTAAATTATCCTTCCAAATGCTGCCTATTTTCTCTCACTAATGACCTTGTCTGCACTCACCTTTCTAGTTTTGTTCCTTTCTCATGCTTTGACAGAGGTGCTGCTTTCTCTCTAAAAAGTAGAGGGGATATGTGCTTCTCTCATCTTTTTCCTTTGACTTAGAATATTCTCTTGGCTTTGTGGTCTCCCTTATGCATGGCATTTTGGTGCCTCTAGTACCCCCTCCCTCTTAATTCCTTCTTTCTCAGGCTCTGTATCTTTCCTTCTACTTCATCTCCACTGATAGCTGCAGTCTCCATTTTCTTCAATTCTCCTATTTTCCTATTGTCACTCAACCCCTTTTAAAGTCATCCTCTAGTTGCCAGAACCTTTCACTAAAGCATACTAAATTTGTGTTGCAGGCCTTTTAATGCACCTTTGATAGTTTTAAAACATAGTATATATTTGCCTTTGAAAATCAACATCCATATATTTCATCTACTTGCAAAAAATACTTTGCAAATCCCCACTTCTGTTTGATCACATATATTTGGGGTGGTTATTCTAGTCTGTTAACTCCTCTGCATGCATGATCATTGTTTTGGAAAGGGGGGATTTTATTGTATTGTCTTTGAAGAAAGACACACTAAGAGGAATCTCTTTGAAGTGGATAACTCAGTTTTTTTTTTTAATAGTTTTATAGGTTATGGGACAGTATCTGCTGAGTCCCAATGCAATTGTTTGAGATTTAATTAATATTCTAAATTAGTGTCTAGAATGCTTTATGTGTGGGTTGAAGAGAAGAGACCATTGAAATCTTGGTCAGTACGAGGATTTATGGGTGTATAAGACACAGGGAGTTTATTACTGCCGCTATATCTGAGGTGGATGCTTTCAGAAGCAGGATTTCTGGCCAAAAGCTACATCACATACCCTGGCAAATATGCTTCCTTATTTTGTCTCTTGATTCTTCAGTCCAAATGAATCTAAATTAATTGCATTTTTATTGATTTTATTCGTTTGGCTTAGGAGGGTCATCAGAAGGGGATCATTTTTATTTTTATCTTCATTTTGAGATGGGTCTCAAGGCCACTTGTAAAATAAAAGGCACCAGATTAGTGGCGTTTGAGATCTCATTCTGAAGTCTTGAGTAGTAAACAGGGATTTAGAGGCAAGTGGCAGCCAGGGAAGAGGAGTGCTCACACTACTGTTGTCTTTGTGAGGATAGCCGCACAGGGCCAGGGTCCTGCTTTAACTTCTGATATATCTCTCCTCCTAAAATTAAGTGCAAATACATTTAATATCTCAAACTGCTTGGGCTTATCCAAACTTTCTTGGATTTTCTCCATTTTCTTTCTCTTATTTTATTGAAACCTAGTTGGAAAAAGTAAATAAAAAGTGATAGCAAGCAAAGATTTTAAAATATAGGAGAGAGAGAGAGAGAGAGAGAGAATGAATATTAAACAAAGTATTACTGCTGAAAGTAGGTAAAATAAGAGGAAAACACTGGAGAGTGCCCGGAGCATTTCAAGGAAGATGTAAATATTAGGATGGTGAATGACTGGAGAGAAAAAGAAGATTCTGGAATAGTAAGTGGGAGACCAGAGAGGCCAGAGAAAACTCACCTTGCTGCTCTAAAGGGATGAAGTGATGAAAACAAAAGGGTACTTGCTTAGGGTAAGGAGAACCTGCTTATAGATGAGGTCGGGGGGAGGAGAAATAAAAAGAAGGAATGGAGTTAAGATGTTAATACACAGAAAAAAATGCATTGGAAATGACAGTGTTTTTTTCTTTTCATTTTTAAGTGTAACCTGATTAGAAATTGACACTTCCAATAAAGGTAGAAGGTAGAGAACATTAGAGAGCCCAGCAAAGATGTTTAAAATAGTATCATCTAATTCTGTGTCCACCTAGTTAGCATCTCAATTGTTATGGTGTCAGCCTTGGGTTGGCACCCACACACAGATTCTGAGATGAAGATTTGTGTGAATATTGGGAAGTGTTCCTGGGGAAGACTAAGAGGGGGTTTGGGAAGTGGGAACAGGATGAGAAGGAGGCTAGCAAGAGTGCGGTAGCAAGCAAAACTCCATAAAGGGTGAATCCTCAGCAGCCTCTGGAGCCAACGTTGGTCACATCTCAGAATGGTCCAATTAGGAACAAGAGAACTGCAGTGTTTATACTTCTACACCCATGGTTCTCAACCCATGATGATTGGTCCCCCAGGGAACATTTGGCATTATCTAGAGCCATATTTGATTGTTACATTGGTAGCAATTGTTGGCATTGTTACCAGTGTGATACTGGTACCCAGTGGGTAGAGGACAAGGATGCTGCTAAGCATCTTATAATACAGGACAATCGCCTCCTAAATAAGTATCTGGGCCCAAATATCAGTAGTGCTAAGGCTGAGAAACCCTGGACTACACTGGTCATGGCCACCTCCAGGATGGACACTTAAGGTTTCCCAAAGCCTTTTTTGTAGTTTGAGGGCAGCAGATGCTGTTGGGAGTGAAAATCCACCCAGAGTTCTTGGGCATAAAAATGGCAAAGGAATTGTAAGGAACGTGGGCAGAGCACCGACAGGATGTGTTACAGAATCCCAGAGATTCATTGACATCTTCACTTAAAACAGTATGTCTGTCTGTTCCAATCTTACAGACTTCTCTATTCCAACAGTCATCTGATCTGTTTTATTCTGTAACCGGGAATCCAAAAACACAGAACAGTGCGGTTGGATTGGATACACAACTTGAGCTACCGCCCTGAACGCCAAGGCAAAATGTTTTCTGACATTTCCTTTCTGGCTTAAATAACGAGCCGCATTTTCGCTCATCTTTTGCTCTGAGGCCAGGCTAATATCTCCTGAAAGTATTCTAAATTGATACTCAGTAGCTTTCTAAGGTCATTTAAATTCCTAATGAAAAGTCACTCAAGGCCATAGTACAAAATAAATACATTGTTATTGATCATGCAATAAGGTATTAGGCTAATTTAATAAGGCTTCTCCCTTAGATGTACTTAATTCACCGCTCTGGTCATTTCTTAGCCATCAGAGATCCTGCTGTTTTCCCATGGCCTAGAAATGGTCATCTCTGATTTGCCCTACTCCGTGTTGCCGCCTGGATATTCCGGGATGCCTCGTCCCTGTTAAACTTCTTTCCCCTGTCGGCAAAGTACAGTGACAGAATAAGGATTCATTACTCTTGAAGTGACCCTTTCCACAATATCCTCTTTTTATCTCCTTAATCAGCAAAGTGGTGCTCTAAGGACTGGCAGGTTCACTGCCTCGAGGCACATTTATTACTGAGACACAAGTTGAATAATTGTGTATTTACCAACTTCAATTTAACCTCACAACTTGGCTGTCTCTTGCGACAAGGTGAGAAATAAGACCAAGGTGCTCCTCTCCCTGTAGCTCATCAATAACTATTCTCTCTGAACCACAAGTATTTTCATTGTTACCTTTGCATGCATGAGTTGCTCTGCTTTAGCACACTGTTTTTACCTTCAGCAGAAAAAAAGGATTTGCTGTCTTGGTCAAAGCTTTAGTTAAGACTCTTTTAACTAAAAAAAAAAAAAAAAAAAAAAAAAGGACTAAGGAAGGTAGCCTTTCTTTCCATCCTCCCAGGAGAAAGCATGTCAGTCTGTAAGGGAATTTAGTACTTTTTTAGAGAAGAGATGGCCAACTATATGCCTCATGTCAATATTTTGTTTGTTTCATGCGAAAAATATATTGAAAGTTATAGTAAAAGTATGATATTAAAAAACGTGTAATGTCTTTGCCCTAGAAGCTCCTAAAGAAATAATGGAAGTGTGCAGAGACATAACTATAGGTGGATTTATTTCAGCATTACTTTGAATTGAAAATAATAAAGGAAAATAAATGGAATGTCCATGAATATATGATCATGGTGAATTCATACAGTGAAAATCAAATGTACCTGTTAAAAAGATAAGGTAAATCCATGACTACTGATATGGAGAAGTGTCCATGTGTCCATGATATATTGTTAAGTTAAAAAAAAAAAAAAAAGGGAGAGTTTTAAAAAATTGCCTGTATGGACATTTTTCAATTGTATAAAAAAAGTTTTTATTTGCATTTAAAATATGGATGGCTAGTTATCAAACTGTTAGCAGAGTTAGTTATTTATTTATTTTTTCTGAGAAGCAGGATCTCATTGGTACTCAACCAGAGAAAATTCTTTTTGTCTGGGAAGCCCAGAGCCCTGTCTGTTGTCACAACAGAGGGTGGTACTATTGGCATCTAGTGGGTAGAGACCAGGAATGCTGTTGAACATTCTACAATGCACAGGATAGATCTTGTTGTGCCAATAATGACAAGGTTTAGGAACACAGGATTAGAATCACTTATACTTTCTGTTTTTATGCTCTTTGGGGTTGTAATTTTGGGTAAAAATCTTGCTTTCCTTTTATTTTAAGCAAAATTAATAGCATGTTTCCATTTGGGAAAAAAATCCTGATATAGCTCATTTCTTTGTAAATTTCAAGTATAACACATCGACCTATGTAACCTTTCTTTCTTTTTTTTTTTTTTTAAGATTTTATTTACTTATTCATGAGAGACACACAGAGAGAAGCAGAAACATAGGCAGAGGGAGAAGCAGGCTCCCTGCAGGGAGCCCAATGTGGAACTCTATCCCAGGACCCTGGGATCACGACCTGAGCCAAAGGCAGACGCTCAACTACTGAGCCACCCAAGTGTCCCATATGTGACCTTTCTGGAGAGAACTCTTAGGTCATTCTGAATTATGGATATTGGCAACAATAGTAAAAATATGTGTCTTAAAACTACATCTTTGGGGGAGGTCAAATGGAAATGAAGGAATTAAAGGAGAAATTAATTGAACTATAAGTAAATGCCTTAATTTTTTTTAAAAAGTATTATTACATGCAGCACATTTGTAATCTCCTTCCCAACCTGTGGACTATCTTCCTTGCTTGTAGTTGCTATGCATTCAGAGGATGTATATTGATTTAAATAACAAAGATCCACAAAGAAAAGTGTTTATTGCAGCATCATTTATAATAAAAAAATTAGAAACAACCTAGTTGCATGTCAAAAGGGGAATGTTTAAGTAGATTTTGGTATATTTATGTAATGGAATATTAGGCACTCATTAAGAAAGAGATGGACTGGGAACCTGGGTGGCTCAGTGGTTGAATACATTTTTTAAAATCTTTGAAGAAGAAAGAAAGAAAAGAAAAGAAAAGAAAAGAAAAGAAAAGAAAAGAAAAGAAAAGAAAGAAAAGAAAGAAAGAAAAAGAAAAGAGGGATCCCTGGGTGGCGCAGTGGTTTAGAGCCTGCCTTTGGCCCGGGGCGTGATCCTGGAGACCTGGGATCGAATCCCACGTCAGGCTCCCGGTGCATGGAGCCTGCTTCTCCCTCTGCCTGTGTCTCTGCCTCTCTCTCTCTCTCTCTCTCTGTGTGACTATCATAAATAAATATAAAAAAAAAAGAAAAGAAAAAGAAAAGAGATGGATCTCTGTGTCCTGACATAGAATGAGGTCCACCATGTACTGTGAAAGGAAAAGAGCAAGTTGCAAACTAATATGTCCAGCATGACCCTCTATCTTAAATATATACACATATAAGGTATACAGCTGTGTATGTGTGACTATATCTATTACAAACACAGGGAAAATTTCAGGAAGAATTCACACCAAACTTGTAAAAGGAATTACTAAGACCCTAATGTTAAAGGGGGAAACTATGGGTGTGAATATCGGTGATTTTACTTTATTGTGTTTTTATACATTCTACTGGTTTAGGGATTATGCATCCCTAAATTAATTAAATTAAAATTGTTTAAATTGTAATTAATGGGATCCCTGGGTGGCGCAGCGGTTTGGCGCCTGCCTTTGGCCCAGGGCGTGATCCTGGAGACCCGGGATTGAATCCCACGTCGGGCTCCTGGTGCATGGAGCCTGCTTCTCCCTCTGCCTGTGTCTCTCTGCCTCTCTCTCTCTCTCTCTGTGACTATCATAAATAAATAAAAATTAAAATAATAATAATAATAAAGTGTTTAAAAAATAAATAAATAAATTGTAATTAAAATTGTTTTTCGAACAATATCTGCCAGTAAAAAAATCAGGAGTCAAATATGTATATTAACTATGTAAATGAATTTTCATCAAAATGTAAATGTTTCCGGAGGATGAATAGGGGTTTAATAAATATGATGAAATGCATAATTCTTTCCTTTTTTTTTTATCTAGTCACCAACCACTAGCAGGCTAAAGTGCTGTTTCTTAGATGAGTCATTGGGTGTGCTTAGCATGCTGAAGTAGTAAGTAGCTTTCCCAGTGTTCATTATGGGCTGGTAGCCACTGTTGAAACAACTCCGTTAAGTGAGTTCTATTTTATTCCCACTGTACAGCTGAGCACATGGAGACAGAATGCGGCTAAGTAACTGGCCAAACAAATAAGGAGGAGACCCAAAATTTAAGTCTAGGCAGCCTGGTATAAGTTTATGAATCATAATGGTTGCAAAGTCCAGATTATCTAAAGCAAAACTAATGTGACAGGTCACAAAATGTGATAACTAAACCTGGTGCTGTGATGTCACAGATACCAGACTGGAACATCATTGCAAACTCTCCAGCTTCAAGCAGCACGGGACCACCAGCATAAAAGCTCCCTTTATAAACTCAGAAAGTGAAAGTACAGCATGTGAACCCTAAAAACACTGTCACCTACTCACTCATGCTATAGGTTTGTTTGAGGAAAAACTTTCATTCTTTGATTTGACTTGGTTGAGGCAGAGTCTTTAGCAACACAGAGGTAATCATGATTTTGAAAGACTGGAGTAGAGCCTCCCAGTATGAGAGTTGAACCAGGAGAGCTCTGTCATCACCCCAATCAATATTCCTCCTTGTCAGCAGCAACCCCAGACTGGCAGAGACATTTTTCCCTCTGAATTCAGTTCAGCATCAAAGTCCTAAATGATGCATAGAATTCTGCAGCCAGGCCTCTCGGCTTAAATGTTATAATCAGAGGCAGAGCAGGCGCCTTTCACCTCACAGAGTGTGGAGAGGAACCACAGGCTAGGGGTCTTACTTTTCCTTTTTTAGAAGGGCAGCACAAACATGCCTCTGAAAAGGCTTTCACAGTCCCCCACTGTGAATAGAATTTCTGTGACTCTGAAGCTTCTGGGGGCAGACTACACAAAATACATTTTTTTTCCCCTCCACATTTGTGTTCTTCTAGGCTTGCCAGGAAGACTTAATAAAAGTCCGTAGGTGGTCATACGAACCGAACTGAAAAGAAGAGCTTCAAGATGGTTTATTGCTTGTTGACTGTGGGATGGTTCTCAGCTTTCAAGAGTGTCACTTTAGTGTTTGTTTCCTACTTCAACAAATGTTGGCATTTCTGTATTTCATGGTATATTTCAAGGAATATAATTAATGGAATTTGGTGAAAGCAGAGTAAGATGGTTAATTAGACAAAGAAAATTAAGTATATACCATTCTGCAGTCCTGTTTGTTAACTTGGTGCTTGCCAATTTGGAGACTGTTCTCCCTAAAATTCCTGTGTTGAAGTCCTGAGCCACAATGTGATGGTATTTGGAGATGAGGCCTTTGGGAAGGTTCCTCTGAACCTTCAGAGGAAGTCATGGATGGGTGTGGGGCTCTCGAGATGGGAGTAGTGCCCTTATGGGAAGAGACACCAGAGATCTCTCTATCTTTTTTCTCTCATTCTCACTCTACTCGCGTGCACTAAAGAAAGGCCACGTGAGGATAGAGTGAGAAGGCAGCTGTCTGTAACCCAAGGAAAGAGCCTTTATCATAACCTGACCTTGTTGGCACTTTGTTATTGGACTTCCAGTCTCCAGACCTGTGAGAAATAAATGCCTGTTATTTTAGACATCCAGTCTATGGCATTTTGTTATGGTAACCTGAGCTGACGGAGACAGTGTTTTGATCATTCACTCATATTTCTGCCTATTGAATGAATTTTTAACCACACTCTCTAGATTTTGCTAAGAAAGTTTCATTTTCTGTTCCAATAGACTGATTTGAAAACCAGGCTTGTACTGGTAGTGTTAGTATGACGATAGGTTTGTGGCCCACTGTGAGAGGATTTTAGATAGATGGTCATTATGACAATAATTCCTGACCTTGACTATCAGTGTGTATATACTCTCTACTCATAAACACACTTGTTCTTTATTGTATGTTACCTTAAATGCTTTATTGCATCTTAGGTTTTTGTCTCAGTTTGTGTGTTTTACATATTTTGACATATGTGACCACAGCAGTTTGCCTTTCTTTAGAAAACTGGGACTTGTAATTGTCTTTAATCAAAACTTAGCAACACTGGAAAGTTGTTCTACAAAGAAACATTGTAGCCCTAAATAATTTTGTTATCAGAGAATTAAAAGCAAAGGAACTTTGTACTCGAAGGATAAAGAAAAAAAATAACTAGCGGGGAGAAAAAAAAGATGAAGTGAAAGACAAAAGCAATGAAGAAAGCAAAACAAAAAAGAATAAGAAATTCAAATGCCTCATGCTTTAAAATGATCAATGAAGTCAATAAACTTTTTTGAGGATTATTAAGAATAAAAGAATGCAAGCAGGAATATACAATGCCATGAACAAGAGAGGTGACATGAATACAGACACAGGTGCATTTAAAGTGTTATAAGAGAGTACTACATTCAACTCTATGATAATAAATTTGAAAATCTAGGCACTTCCTAGCAAGATATAAATCACAAAAATTGATTCAATAGAAGTAGCACACTTCAATTGTCTGATAAATCTAGAAGATGTTGAAAACCGAGTAAAGATCCAGCATAGAAAAAAACTACCAGGGAGTTCTAGCTGAGTTATATTCTTACCTTAAAGAATAGATGATACCTGTGTTATTATTTCAAGCTGTAGGAAAGATTGACAAGCCTAGTGAAGTGTGTAAAGCCAGAATAATTTTAAATACCAAAATCTGATAGAAAATGAAAGATGAGGGGGGATCCCTGGGTGGCTCAGAGGTTTGGCGCCTGCCTTTGGCCCAGGGCATGATCCTGGGGTCCTGGGATCGAGTCCCACGTAGGGCTCCTGGCATGGAGTCTGCTCCTCCCTCCTCCTGTGTCTCTGCCTCTCTCTCTCTCTATGTCTATCATAAATAAATAAATAAATAAATCTTTAAAAAAAAAAAAGAAAATGAAAGATGATTATAGACTAATCTCCTGTAAAAATCTAGAAGAGACACTTCCAAGTAAAATGTGAATAAATAGAATTTCGTATGGTTAATTTCTAGAATGCAAGAATGGCTCAATATCAGAAAAATATAATATGTAATACATTAATAAATTAAGAAAAATTCTGTGATATAAGTAGATACTGGCAGGCAGCTGATAAAACCACACACCAATTCTTAATAAAAATATTGAGTAGGGCAGCCCAGGTGGCTCAGCAGTTTAGCGTTGCCTTCGGCCCAGGGAGTGATCCTGCAGTCTCAGGATCGAGTCCCACATCAGGTTCCCTGCCTGGAGCCTGCTTCTCCCTCTGCCTGTGTCTCTGCCTCTGTCTCTGTGTGTCTCTCATGAATAAATAGAATCTTTAAAAAAATATATTGAGTGAAATAAGATTAGTAAGAAACTACCTATAATAAAGACTACTTTTAAAAAGCAACAATTAGGGCAGCCGGGGGCGGGGGCTCAGTGGTTTAGCACTGCCTTCGGCCCAAGGTGTGATCCTGGAGTCCCGGGATCAAGTCCCACGTGGGGCTCCCTGCGTGGAGCCTGCTTCTCCCTCTGCCTGTGTCTCTGCCTCAATCTCTACCTGTGTCTTTCATGAATAAATAAATAAATAACATAAAATAAAATAAAATAAATAAAAAGCAACAATTATTCTAAATACTAGAATTTCTTCAATTAAAATTAACAACTAGAGGTACTGGCTATCAGTCTTACACAAGACATCACAATCCTGGAGAGTCTAAGTAATGCAATAAGAGAAGAATAATAAAATAATTACTTTAAACATTAAAAATAGAACATCAAACACTAAAAAACATTAAAAATTCTTTATTAATGTAAATATATGCCCAGAAGATTTAAGAAACTCGAGTAAAATGACGTACTTGGATTAATAAGATAATTTTATAAGTTGATTGGATATAAATTTACAAAAATAAATAGTTTTTTTCTACACTAAAAATTAAAACCTAGAAAGGGGAATGGGAAAAATATTTTATTTACAATAGTTACAGAAACAATAAAATTTCAGGAAGTAAATTCAACAATTGAGGCCAGGACCTATATTAAATAGACCATAAAGAAATCATGGAAGGATATAGAACAAGATCAGAACAAATTGAAAGATGTGTCTTGTACATGGCTGGGAAATTTAATATTATACATTCCAATTCTCACTGAATCAGTGAGAATTTAGTGGAGTTTAATGGAACTCCACTAAACATCATAGCAGATTTTCTGTGAGGTATGAGAATTGTATACAAAATTATTTGAAACTTTATGTGGAAAAATAAATTTATGAGAATAGATAAGTAAAGTTAAAAAATAAAAAATATAATAAAAGAATAATGAGATGGAGTAGTGTTAATAGCTCTTAGAATGTGCTGTAAATAACTCTAATAAGTAGAATATGATCATAGGAATAGACGAAAAGATCTATGGAAAAAAAAGATCTATGGAACAGAATTGAAAATACATAGATATAGCTATGTTTGAAAATACAATATATATTTAATATCTTAAAAAATGAAATATTTAATAGATGATGCTAGCTCAACTAGTATCCTTCTGAAATAAAATTGAATTGAATTCCTTCTTATGCCATATATAAAAATAAATTCTTAATGGATTAAAGAAGTAAGTGCAGAACATAAAATAGCTAAAGTTCTTTAAGAAAATCTAACAATTATCCAATTCTCTCAGAATTTCCATTCTGTTAACAACTCAGCCATAATGGCTCTTGAAATGATATGCCATTTTCTCAATGGCTTTCTCACCCAAAAACATACCAAATAAATGGACTAAAAGAAGTGATATTTTAACATTATGGTTTCAGGCAAAGACATACCAATTACTTAAAATAATAGTTTTCAGTATGAGAGAGGATGGTATATAATAAATTTGAATCATGTGTCTTGTTTTGGGTAAACCCAAAATATTTTGCTTTAGATACATCTATCTATCAAGGGAGAGGAATAAGGAGGTAACACTTCCACATATTATCAGTGCGTCATGCACATATACTATTCCTACACTTTGAAATGTTGTTTCCCTTTTATTTTTATGTAAAGGCACTTTTCTGAACAATGTGAGCATAGGTAATCAGAAATTTCCCCAAAGTTTTAAAAATTGGCAAAAACAATGAGAAAGAAAGAGGAAAAAAAAAAAACAGAGACCAAAACAGATATGCATTTTAATGTGTGAATTGTATTTGCTTCCCAATTGTTGTTTAGTACTCATACATACCCGCTTTCATTTTTAACACATTTTTCTGTCTGTGAAAATTATTTGGGTATCTCCTGAGTCATGATAAAATGCATCATAATTTTTCTTCTTAAAATTAGTGGAAATACTTTTTTATTGCAGTAAAAAACACATAATATGAAATCTACTTTCTTAAAAAAATTTAAGTGTATAGTACAGTATTATTAACATATGCACTTTGCTGTGCAACATAACTCTAGAACTTTTTCATTCTGCTTGACTGAAACTATACCATTTGAACAATACTCCCAGGTTCTTCCTGACTCCAGCTCTTGACAACCTCTATTCTACTCTCTGCTTCTATGAGTTGCAATATTTTTAATTTAATGGATTTTTACTACTGGCAGGATTTTTTTTTTTAAAAATTAGGCTTGTAGAGTAAGAAACAGGGTTATATGTACAATACAAGTAGAGGAGAAAGTAAGGTAGAACAATGTTCTTAATATTAACTCTAAACTCAGAAGCTATGGGATGCCTGGGTGGCTCAGTGGTTGAGCATCTGCCTTTGGCTCAGGGTGTGATCTCAGAGTCCTGGGATCGAGTCCCACGTGGGGCTTCCTGCATGGAGCCTGCTTCTCCCTCTGCCTGTGTCTCTGCTTCTCTCTCTGTGTATTTCTCCTGAATTAATAAATGGAATCTTTTAAAAAAACAAAAACAAAACACTCAGAAGCTAGAAAAGAAAAGTGGGACACATTTGCCAATTTAAAGTTCATATTTAGAAAGGATACCATACCCAAGGACAAAGGATTGACTTTATGACATTATTTGCCACACAGATGACAAAGAGTTGCCATTTGTAATATATAAACAACTTTCACAAGTTTACAGGTGAAAGGACTAACCATATAGCAACAACAAATGGGCAGAAATAAGAATATCTGTTTATAGAGAAGCCTATTCAAATAGTCAACAAACAAATTTATGCTTAAATTCACTGGCAGAGAGGAAGATACAAGTTAGAGTAAACATGAGCTATCCAGTACACCTATCCCAATGACAAAAGTTTAGGAAGTGAAACCCAGTGCTGCTGAGCATTTGGGGAAAAGTTTCTTTTCTACATTGTTTTAACTGTGAATCACGATATCTTTTAGGAAAATCATTATTAAGAAGACAATGTATCATGTTTTCAACATTCATCCTTGGAATCTCTCTCACATAAATAAAAGCACCAGTATGAAAGGATATGTGCTCACTTTTGTATTAACTCATTGTGTATTTAGCAATAGTTAAAAACCAAGGAAGCGACTATCAGTGGGGAAACTTGAGTTTTCACACCCACAC
This sequence comes from Canis aureus, assembly GCF_053574225.1. Taxonomy (NCBI): domain Eukaryota; kingdom Metazoa; phylum Chordata; class Mammalia; order Carnivora; family Canidae; genus Canis; species Canis aureus. The sequence goes on from NC_135643.1 coordinate 7,874,951, forward strand.
CATGAATGTTACTTAGCTTGTGTTGAATTTAAAGCTCTATTAGTTGATCTGAAGAAATTTCCACATTCATATGGAATGAAAAAAACCATGATGCAACCTCATTTTTGTTTGTAAAGCATAACCTTTATGCTTCTGTACCAGTGTGTATGCCTGAATATATATGTAGGTATATGTGCATTTCTACATGTTTATATATGATTAAATGTACATGGAGAAAAATACAGGTGGACGTATTCTAAGTTTTTAACATAGGTTATTTCAAAACAGGCCTAAGTGGGACGTAATGGTGATGAGAGAAGGAAAAGAGGCAGAAAAGGAGGAGGAAGTGAAAAGCAAAAATATAAAAGATTGTATTTTTAAAAAGTGCCTGTGGCGTTCAGCAAGATTACTTCCACTGTAGTTAGCAGACAGCGCTGACTTAACTGGCTTACACAATGACTACATGTATTCTTTTCTATAACAAGAAGTGTTGAAGTAGTGTAGACCCAGTTTGATTAATTCCTGGGATAAATTATGTTATCAAGAACACAGATACTTGTTGTCTTTATAATCTGTCATCCCCAGGATGTTGGCTATGTTCTTGTCTACCTCTCCCCAAAACTCCAGGCATCACAGGTAGTCACAGTTATATCTATGCTTTATGTTTATTTTTAGAAATGAAGAAACCTATCCGGGAAGCCTGCAGCAACATCAACGGCCAGCAGGAGCTATGGAATGTCCAGTTCTGGTTTTATTGACCAGATTTACCCTTAGGCTTTGGATGGGAACCTTGTTTCTGAAGGCTGGGCATCTGAATAAAACTGTTTCTCGGGGATCCCTGGGTGGCTCAGCGGTTTGGCGCCTGCCTTTGGCCCAGGGCGCAATCCTGGAGCCTCGGGATCGGGATCGAGTCCCACGTCGGGCACCCTGCATGGAGCCTGCTTCTCCCTCTGCCTGTGTCTCTGCCTCTCTCTCTCTCTCTTTCTCTCTCTCTCTATCATGAATAAATAATAAATAAAATATTTAAAAAAAAACTGTTTCTATTTGCAAGGAAGCAGAGAGAAATGGCTGTAAGGCAAGCACTAGTGCCTGCTACATATCACTTAGGCCAATATATATTGATATAGAAATATACGTACTTGTATATTGTATGAAGATATTTATACAATTAAATTTCAAAAAGAAAGCATATGAAAAAAATCATAGCAGCTGTTCAATGTGTAATTTTAGAAGTGCAGTACAAGGGCCTCTTTTTAGAGCTTTCAACCCAAATGGAAGAAATTTGCTAGAGAGCATGAAACTCCACCACTGTGAGAAATAATACTACAATGTTTTTGTGTCACTGAAGTATTTAAGAGGTTAACCTTTTGCTCCACCCCTAAGCAAGCCATTAATCTTCAAACAATACAGATGGTTTTCTTTCCTTTGTTTCTCCCTTTTTAAATTTGCTTAAGGAAAGCCTGGTAGAGTCTCATCCATCCCTATGCAATATGTAGGATTATGCTTCATGAACCTATTGTGTTGACTTTTAAGATAAGAGCTCTTAAGGATTTTTTAAACCATCAAGCAGTATCCATCAGAACAAATAAATGAAAGATTGCTCTATTCTTTTCAGGGAGGATACATTCTGTGACCTATCTTTTCTGTGACCTACAAGGCTTTAGGAGAAGAGCTTCCAGAGTTTTATTGGCAATGCTACTATTAGAAGGACTTCCCTCTCTCTTCCAAGCTCTTTGGGGGTCAGTCTTAAAGAGAGCATTAAGCGAATGGCTAATGGAATTAAGGGTATAATAATAGAAGGATATAGTGAGACAATTGTATTAACAAGAAATAAATCATGTTGAATGTAAGGTAAGTGTTTTTTAATTGATTGATGGGAAGGATGCTCTACAGGTTTTGTCGGGGACTAACAGCCATTTACCTCCTCATCTATAGTAAAAAGCCAAAATGCAGAAGAAAAGATAAGAAAATTATGCAGTGGGAAGATAAATTATTCAGAGAAGATGGCCATTTTTGTGCTGACATCACTAATGTGAAAAGGCATTAAATCTTTGACACTAGCTTCATTCCTTAGGAGCTGTGGGGCTAAAGCAACATTTTGTAGACATAAAAACTGAAATGTCTACTCCTAAAGCTTTCCTCTGTGCCATGATCAGCTTCCAAGGTGACTGGATACCTGAAGAAATAGCTGGCTCTGTGCTTTCCAAGCGGAATAACAATCATGCACTTTAAAAGTTTGTGCCTCTTATCCATATTATTACAACAATCTAGCTGTTAATATTTTTCATCTAGCCAGCAAAGCTTACATGCCCTGATGTCAAGGATCTAAAGTTACATGGTGGGGGGCAGGGGGCATTTTAAAGTACTATTGGATAGAGAAAAACTTGATGCTGAATTTCATAACTAAATGCTTCTTACTTTACTCTCAGTTACAAAGTCCACTCTTTGAGTTTGGCTCCTCTTATCCTACATAATCCTCTTTCTCTGTAGCCATTCCTACTACGTTACTAGGACAGCCCATGTCAGACCAGCAATAATTTAGAGACTTCTTACTGTAAGTCAGATGAGAAGGAGAGTGGGTAAATTCAATCTGTGTGTGGGCAGGGGCTATGCTTCTTTGAGAGTTACTTTCGATCTTTCCCCGTTCCTTTCTCACCACTTTTCTGCTGCCTTTGGTTATTTTATTAACTAGGTTTATAAACTATAATCCAGGAAACTTTCTTCATAATGTTAGAAAAAACACATAACAACAAAGAAACCTGGCTTTTATCAATATCTCCAAATGTTGCCAATCTCTGGATTTTTATTTTATTTTTCATTTTTAAAAAATATTTTATTTATTTATTCATGAGAGAGAGAGAGGGAGAAAGAGAGAGAGGCAGAGGGAGAAGCAGGCTCCATACAGGGAGCCCGATGTGGGACTCGATCCCAGGTCTTCAAGATTATGCCCTGGGCCAAAGGCAGGTGCTAAACCACTGAGCCACCTAGGGATCCCAATCTCTAGATTTTTAGAGAACTTTATCCCTTGTAAATTATTTGGTTTTTTTTTTTTTTTCTTTTTCTTTTTCTACTGTTGGGAGTAGGGCTGGCAATTACTGGATACCTGCTATGAGCCAGGCGCCATATTAAGCATTTCACATATATTATTTTAAATTTATTCTCTACAACTATTCTTTGCAGTAACCATTAACATCATTTCACTGATAAGGAAATCATGGTTTAGAGGGATTAAGTACTTTCTCCAAGCTCACATTGCTAATTAGAGGGAAGGGATGATTTTGTAGTTGAGTGCAAAGTTGAAGAATCTCTTGAGATTTTTTCCAAATATAATTGTCATATATTGGGTTCTCTGGAAATAGATATTAAGAAGTTTGAGGTGCAAAATGTTTACTAGGGTGAAAAGAAAGAAGAGGAAGAAGGATGGGGCAGAGGAAGTAGTCAGACCTCAGTGTTAGCCCAACAACACTTTGACCAACCCAGTGAGGAACTTCTGAGCAAACATCCCATCTGAACATCCTGTAATGGGCTGAACCGGGCAGGCTTTTGTTTTCCCACCTTGCTCAGTCAGGCTGCTCCAGGAAGAACATGACCTCCTGAAAGGCGACTTGAAAAGCTCTAGGCAGAAACTAAGTAGGAGGCAGCAAGACCTTCCTGGAAAGGGGTCTGAACATCACGTCTCTGTGTCTATCATACAAATAACTTAATAGTTTCTATAATGGACAGTACAAAATGGACTAATAAATTTTTTTTGTCATTGTTTTTGATTGTGTTATCCAAAGGGATAGGGGATATATGATAGGTAAATTTGGATAAAAACACAAGCTTGGTTTCTTTGTTAATAAGATTGCACTTCATTTTGTCCTAAAAGAGTTGGACAGTTTTACTGATTTTGTCTCCAAAGACCAATGATTGTTCCGACTATATCCCTCCTAATGTCTGTTTCTTTCTATTGCAAAGATCAAGTTGACTGAATTTACCTTTGTTTAGCATCTCTTATTTTTCCACATTTTCTGAATACTCAATCTTCTTGGCTGGCTCAGTTCTCTCTATCTTATATATTTACTGATCTAAAAATTAGCCTATAGTTTTTGCTCAATTGTCTTTCATTCCCGTTACATATTTTAGCCAATAAGAACATTAATTTTAAAATATCTAGTGTGTTCTCCCTACTTTTTATGTGTAGTGGCCTGTGTATAAAATAAGCCTATTTATCTAGTTCTTTAGATACATTTCATTATGTATTTGTCTTCAATGTACCTTCTTGTTAATTTTCCTTCAGTCAACATTTTGACTAGGTTAGCATGACAAGATCATCACAGTTCATCCTATTGATCTCTTTTGTGAAATAAGGCAGGACTCACTCATACTTCAAGTTACAAGTTCTTCAAGGTTTACCAATTGCTCAATCTGAGATACTATTGATAATTACTTTCCAGAAATTTGATTTGTTACCGTAGCCCATTGTGAAAATAAAAACAGGAAATCTCATTTAAAGTGGAGTCTGGAAGCCCTCAAGGGGAGCTCTCACGTGCATAGGGTTGCAGCCTGCATAACCAGCAGGAAGAAGGAAGGTAATTTTGTCGACAGGGAGGGCACTTTTACATAGAATTTACACTTGTCTTTAAGAAAGGGAAGGAAGATCACACTTTATCTTAGCAACAAGGCACTAACCACTGCTTCTTCTCCAATAAACTTTTGTTCAGAACAGCCATCCCATATTTTCTTCTAAAATGTAATAAAAGCTGACCTTCCCTTTGTCTCTTAAGGCTTGCCTATGGTTTGCCATAGCTTTCTTGTCCCGAATTGCAATTCCTTTGCTATTCCCAGATACACCCAATTTACTCAAATAAAATTGCCCTTTGTTCTGTTTAAAGTTTATACTATCAATCTATTTACTATTACTGATTTTGTGGTCAGTGTTCTCCTTGTCTAAAGCATCCACTGAGTTTACATAAAGTTTGCTCTCTTCCTGCCAGAGTTCTTTTAACATTGTCACAATGCCTGTCTTGCTAATTTAACCTTCTTTCTTAAGAGTATGTAATGTACCTTCTCCCTTGTCTTGGAATACACTTGTGGTGGGAAGATTGGCAACTTCCCCTCCTCTCACAGCTCCATCATAACTAAATTCTGAATTAAATGAATGTAATCATCCTGATCCATTCCCAGGGTAACAAAAATGACCTTTATGACTAATGTAGTACTATATGATTATGGTAGGATTTAGGTAAACAAGGAAAGAAATTAAAGCTCTTGTACATAATAATGAAAAAACACTAATTCTAAAGGTAGAATGGACTTTTTGCTCGTAGAGGAAAGATTCATTTCTGTTTGGGTTTAGACCGTTGTTGTTTAACATTCATATTATTGACATTTTGGGCCAGATAATTTTTTATTGGCGAGTGAGGCTCTCCAGTACACTGTAGGATGTTTAGCATCATCTCTGGCCTCTACTTCTAGATGCCAACAGCACTCCCCCCTTTGTCCCCCAGCCAAGTGTGACAACCACAAATGTCTCCAGACATTGTCAAATATCAGATGTCCCTGAGGAACAAAATTGCCCAGATTGAAAATCACTGGCATAGACTATATTTCTCAGGGATGGTGGTTAGAGGAGAGGGAAAAAGAAAAGGTTGTAGAGTGATTTGTGAAAAGAACTTAGGGAAGGGAAGGGAGGCCCAAGTCTGGAGTAAGGTGCATTATCCATAGAGAATTTTCCTTCTTTCATAAAGGGACTAAATCTTAAGGTACCATCCATTTGGAAATTCAAGTAAATGTTCAAGTGTACTAGAACTTTAATCTGTACTTTTCCTACACTGTAATTATTTTCTGAAATTTCCTTAACATGTCAATAAAGTTATTTGCATTTCCCTGAACAGGTAGCACAGGTCTTGGACACAGCGAATGAAAATATGAGAAGGGACTCATGGCTTCCATCAGGGAGGGAGCCCCAATCCAAAACCAGTCAACTATGGTCAAAGGAGGTTGCTCTTTGTATCATGCAAGTTTCTGTTGCAGGCATGTGGCTGAGCAGAAAGAGCAGCAGTTTCTGAAATAATTACAATATTACCTTAAATTTGTTGGGTGCTGGCTATGTGTTAGGCACCATATTAATTATCTTACCTATATCATTTCATTTATTTCTCAACCATATTTTGAGGAAGATACTGTTTTTAATCCCTCAATATTACAGAGAGAACAAGCTCAGAGATAGTAGACACTGTGTCTTGTTACTTGGGCAAGATATGGTAGAACTGAGATTTGAGGAGAGGCCAACTGGCACTACAGCCAATGATCTAGGCTCCTTTACAGAAGGTGATGGAGTGGTGGTAGGCAGAACATCCCATGAGAGTCCATTATACTCAGATCTTTTGTACTAAGTTATACTAGGAAAAAAAGTCCTGCATTACTTCAAATACAATGATAAATTCCAAAGAGGTCTAATTATTGAACACTTAAAAAAATTCATTACTAATGAAATTCATATGCATGTATTAGATATGATATCTTTGACTTTAAAAGCTAAATACAAGCATAGGTATTTGGTTATGTGTAGTTACCTTGTGTAATATTACAATGGTAACTTTGATATGCTAATAACAAAAAGGGAAGAGGAAAATCTGGAGAGAGAGAGGATGAAGACAGAGAAAATTTTTGCTCTCTTTGTTGGTCTTCAATGGGTTTCCCTCCTTTCTATTATCTTCCTTAGACGTTAAAAAAAAATCATGTAAGTTACCTTCCAAGAACAGAAGGCGATCTGTCAATTGGCTTTCACCCATGGCATTTTAAGATCCTCTACCAATTGGTACCTGCCATTTCTGATATTGTCATTATCCTCTACCAGATAAAGTTCCTTGAGATATTACTTGCACCTTCCACATATGTTTCTAGTCTTAGAGCCAATCCACAGGCTGTTAATCTAACATAGAGCCATTTCTCTTCTCTTCCATTTTCTATATTCCATCACTGACATCTGCTTTCAAGATTGGACCTTGGACTGTAGTCCATGAATCCTTATTTTCTAGTGTCCTGAGGAGAGGTTAGGTCAACTCCTGAGAGTTGAAATGGTGATAGGTATTGAATTTCAGCAGTGGGAGTGGTACTGTAGCCTTGGAAAATGTGCAAATGTTGTCAAACAGGAGAATTAGAAAAAGCATTAGGGAGGAAATAAGAGAAGATGAAGAAAAGAGAGGCCAGGGATCAAGTGAGAGACCAAAATGTGCTGTGGGCCCAGTTGTCATAAATGAAATTTATGATAACACTATTTGATGTATAATTGAATACGGCATTAAGGTAGGCTATCTTCAATCTAACCCAAGGAACTTTAGCAATTTTTAAGACATAAAAAAGGGGCACCTGGGTGGCTCAGTGGTTGAGCGTCTGCCTCAGGCTCAGATTGTGATCCTGGGGTCCTGGGATTGAGTCCCGCATCAGGCTCCCTGCAGAAAGCCTGCTTCTCCCTCTGCCTATGTCTCTGCCTCTCTCTCTGTGTCTCTCATGAATAAGTAAAATTTTTTAAAAAAATAAAATATTAAAAAGATTTTCATTTTAAGATAAACTGGTCCTGCAGGCATGAATCTGAAGGACAATGTTAAAGCAAAACTTCTCAGGGCTATCAAAAGGCTTGAATTGAAATCTTTATGTCTACAATCTTGAAAATTATTTACTCAAGTTTTATTCAACTTCTGTTTTCTTTTTCTTCTAGGGGATCTTCATTATTATAGGTCAATCTTGTGCCAATCTGGTGACGTCTCATTATCTGTTGCACTAGATTGACCATAGCAGTTCCTAATTTTTCTGATCATTTCATAGTGTCATTTCCTGTGAATTAATTTAACTTGGCTTTTTGTATATGTGCTGCCGAAGCAAGCACTAGCTTTTAAATAAGGATTTCAGGCTGTCAGTACAATTTTGCCCTGGGCAGGCTCTGAGGTAATATTTTTAGTTTTCCTTTGAGATGACTCTTTTTACATCTTCTGAGATACTACTTATTTACATAATCATTTATTGTCTAGAAGTCTTGATTTGTTGCACATAATATTTCTACAGTCAATTCTAACCCCAAAGATTTTGCTTTTAGCAAAAGGAAGATTTGGTACAAAAAGTTGAATACAGATGGTGGCACTTTAAGCTTAAGTTGAGCTATGATTTTTATTTTTATTTTTATTTTTTTATGGAGTAACTATGTACAATCTTACAGGAATGTTTTAATATTTAATACACAAGAGCTGCAGTTTTTCATGGGTAATTGAAGCAGAATCTGAAGCATTAAAAAATTAACCACAGAAAACTGAATCTTTCAAATGAAAGATAATATCTAGTGTTGAGTAGAGCTTTGTTTTGATTAATGCAAAGATGGGAGTGGAAGTGGGGAAAAGTTCCCTGAAACTTCATATGTTTCCAAATGAGGTTTTGTGTCATCTAAAACCCGCAAGAGTCAGTTTATTGAGCTATGGCCTACAGAGTAAAGAAATTGGATTTATATGATCAGCTAGTAAATCTACTACCTGACTATTATAGCCAGAGAATTTATACATTTATTTTTTCCTTTACTGCTACGTGGAGAATTTTGTGTGCTGGTTAGAATCATGGACTTCAGAGCTGGCCTGTGTAGGTTCAAGTCATACTAACTATATGGCCTTGGCTAAGTTTTTTCTCTGATTCAGTTTTTGAATCTTTTATACAAGGAGATGATGATAATAGTAATATTCCTAGGTAGTTGTGAGCATTAAGTGTACTAATAAATTTAAAGGACTTAATCTCTGATGCAAAATAAAAGCTAAAAAATTGTACTTTGTTGTTGTTTGGCATCTAAATTTCACATTTGCAGGGCCGATTTTCTTTTGGCCATCTTAGCTTTCAGCCTGTTCTGTGGATTGGGATGGCCATGTGTCATTGACTCAATTTCATTGTTAGATTGACGAAGAACACGTCTTCTGTCATGAGTTCATAATATTGAAAGAACCAGATTTGCAAGTAGATATTACCTCACAGCTCACTGCTGCAGTCTTATTTTGTAGTTCACTTGTTTCTTAGATGCAGATACTATAGAAACCTATATGATGACCTATGTGATGGGGTCGTAGCTGACAACATCAATTAAAGAAAGAACTATTTTTAAGTGTGGGAAAGAAATAAAAGTCTTTTTGAAGCCTAAGATAAGTCAGCCAGATAAAGCTTATAGAAACAGAGGAGTGCCAAAAAATGTTTAAACATGGCTAGATTATTTCAACAATGAAATGTTAGTTGCAGTGAATATTTACCGAACTCTGGTTGAGAGAGTTTAAAGTCTTAACCACAATGCACAGCACATAAAAACCTCTTTCTTTCCATATTTGTTGTTAATATCGATTTAATCATGATATGGGAGAGTTTGGTTTTTGTCTCACGGAGTCGAAGACTGAATCTCGCAGACACAGGAGAGTGAGTAAAGTGATGGAAGTTTATTAAGCAAAGATACAGAGAGAGCTTTCAGGAGTGAGGGGGTCCCGACAGGGTTGCCACTGAGGGCTTGTAAGGTTGGTCTTTTATTGAGAGCCTAATCAGGGAACCTAAATCCTTTTAACATTATCTATCGACATCACCATTTAGTAAGGACTATTGATAACATCTTTAATGGCTTACTTCTTCTTTGGAGTCTGGTTATTCTTTGTTGGTCGCAGATGATTGTCATAAAAAGATACTCTTCTGGCCCACACCTAGGGCAGGGTGGTCTGGCTTGTTCCTTTATCTCTGGTTTCCTTATACTTCAGCATATTTGGGATTTTTGTGAGCCTGCTTCCATGGCCCCCTACCTAGCCCTGCATAGCCCTGTTTGTCCCTCACTCAATAATACTTACTGTATACAGTTTTTTGTGAGGATTAAATCAGGAAAAAATATATAAAGCACCCAATACATGGTAAACCTTCAGTAGATATTATAGCACAAGAAGAGAAAGGGAAGGGGAAAGAATATCTACTGAAGGTTTACCATGAGTTGGGTGCTTCATATGTTTTCCCTGATTTAATCCTTACAAAAATTGTATACAGTAAGTATTATTATATCCATTTTATAAGTGAGCTGAAGACAGACGCTGAAATGACTGAGCCACCCAGGCACCCCTCATCAGTCTTATATAACACCCAGTGCTCATTACATCAGTGTCCTCCTTATGACCATCGCACTGTTAACCCATCCCCTCACCCTCCTCCCCTCCAGCAACCCTCAGTTTGGTTCCCATAGTTAAGAGTCTCTTATGGTTGGTTCCCTCTCTGATTGTGTCTTGTTTTATTTTTCCCTCCCTTCTTCTATGTCCTTCTGTTTTGTTTCTTAAATTCCACATATGAGTGAGATCATAGGATATTTGTCTTTGACTGACTTATTTCACTTAGAGTAATATCCTCTTTCCATCTACATCGTTACAAATGGCAAGATTTCATTTTTTGATGGCCGAATAATATTCTATTGTATATATATCCCACATCTTCTTTATCAATTCATCTGTTGATGGACATCTGGGATCTTTCCATAGTTTGGCTATTGTGGACATTGCTACTATGAACATTAGGTGCCCCTTTGGATCACTACATTTGCAAATACCTAGTAGTGCAATTGCTGGATCGTAGGGTAGCACTATTTTTAACTTTCTAAGGAAACTCCGTACTGTTTTCCAGAGTGGCTGCACCAGCTTGCATTCTTACCAGCAGTGTAAGAGGCTTGTCAAACTCAACACCCAAAGAACAAATAATCCAGTCAGGAAATGGGCAGAAGACATAATGTTAATTTTTAAATTTGAATTTGATTTACCAAAGACTAGATCTGAGTATCATTAAGAAACTTATTCCATCAGTAACTATGTGCTTGATTTCTTCAATGTACCAAACATCTTAAATTTCTATGAAAATGTTGAAATTCAGGAAGATATTTTAAAAAAATTCTCAAAGCAGATTCACTATTGACAATGAAGCAAAAACCATTTCATCATCTGTTTTTTAAAAGATTCATATTTTGAGTAGTGACAAGACTTGAAAATGGTGACTTCACTGTTTGATCAAGGTTTCCTGGTATATAAAAAGATGACATTGTATCCACTTTAAAAAATGCATGTATAATACATTTTAAGAAAGATTTTTACAATTCCTTTCTTCAGAAATCTAAATGAGATTTATGTGTACTTTTCTAAGTGCTAGGAAATTTGGATCTAAAAGTACAAACAACCAACCAAAGTCTATTGGAAACTTTTCCTATGTGTAAGTAATTGATCTGTGAGAGTCCTGGTGCACCAACTGATCCCATGATGAATCTTCAACACAGTTGGCTTGCTCTGTCCCCCCAGTTGACATAGATTTATCTGAATTATAAGTATTGTTTCTGAATACTTACTATAGTCTGTTGTATATATTAGTTCTTTTCATAAGTCATGTTGTTTAAATTCACAGCAACATTATAGGTATTTTACAGATGAGGAAGATCAGCCCCCAAGATTGTAAATACCTTCAAAGGGTTCTAGAAGTAGCAAGTGGCAGAGCTGGAATTCTGCCCCAGGTAGGCTTCAATATGGATGTTATGATTTGCTCCTTTAGTATTTAGCCTCTGAACAAGTCGGGTGCTCACCTTAACCCCACACGCAGCATTTCAGGGAACTTACACCCACCATGTGGACCCTCTCTGATGACATGTGAAAAGAAGCAGACCTCCCCTTGCCTCCCAAGGGTCTGCTGTGTGTCTGCTGGCATCACCTGGGCTTGTTGACAAGTTCATTCTTAAAGCAAGATGTAGTTGCTTTCTTCTTCAGCAAGGTTTATACCTCAGCCTGCCCTCATTAAACCTCCCCTTTCTCTTTTTCGCTTCCTTTTGTTTGCTCTTCTTGGGGTTTTGTGGGTGATTAACTACTTGACTTCTCTGAAGACAGCAGATTGCTACTGACAAAGTGGTTGGCTGCCTAGAAAAAAACCCCCTTGATGCTATGTTTAATTGACCATTCTTTTCCTTGTTTTATTTTTATAAATTGAGAGCACAGTAGTGATGGAGCAGCAGGACGACAATAAGGAGGGGACATTTCAGCCACCTCAGTAATGGCCCTGCTACTTTCCTCCGCCATCAACTCCTTCCCGCTGCTCTCTCAGGGAAGCAGCAGGCCTGGGGGTTTCAGCCTGGGAGGGAGCTGCAGAATGAGGTTTCACGCTGAGGGTGAGGATTAAGCTCTGAGTGGCATTCCTGTGGAGGGTTTAAATGGTGCCAATTTGGGATGGATTTGTCCTGGAGGTCTGCTGAATTCTACCCTCTCAGTGAACACTAGTGATTACCCCTGAGTGCCCCCAGAGGCAGCTTCCCACATGTCAAATACCTATGGCTCCATCTAGGAGCTCCTTGCTGTCCGTTCTTTTTTTTATCAGGGGCAATTCACTCTGCCTCCTTGAGCCCTTCATCTTCCCAGGCCACTTATGTGACTTGTGCTCGTGGTCTCAGATTCACACGGAAATGCTTTGAAAATGCAAGGAAAACAGAAGTTTAACCCAGCGGGTAGGAAAAATCATTTTGACATCTTTTGACTTAAAAGCTACTATAAGAACTTAAGTCATTGTTATTCCCAAGGCTTAAAACAACCTCATTGCCACCGTGCTAGGTAAAAGGTTCAGGCTCCCAGCATGGCTTGGCTGACACCAGTCAGAGCCATGTCCATGTGGGGAAGCACTGTGGATGGACCAGGTCCTGGTGCGGTATCCCAGCCTCACTTGCTTGATAATTGTCAGGTGCCACTTTCCTCATACCATAAATAGAAAGCTCCTTATTTAAATTTTCTTTGAAAGAGAGAACTTGGGGATTATCTATTGTTCAAAATCCCACCCCTCACCCCTGCCATAAGTAAAAAACAGATGGGATCCAAATTATGTTTTAGATTATCATCTCTGGTATTTATGCAGTTTGTGCAAAAATGCTGGAAACGGATCCCCGTGGATGTTTTTGGCTCTGAGAGTGTTTCTATAGGCAATCGTTGATTATCTTCTCATTAGAGACAGTGTTGGCTTTTTGTTCCATTTACTCCCAGAAGTCAGAGAGGCAGCAGAAATGGAGTAGAGACTCTTGGGAGATGAATGTAAGGACACAGAACTCTTGCCCTCTGCATTTATTCTATTTACAGCAATAGATTCCTCACAGACCCTTCCAATGAGAATGAGACTGGAGCAATAATAGGGGATAAATGGTGTTTTTATGAGGAAAGGTCAAAGAATATAGAGAAGAAAGAAATCAGGAGTTAATTTTTTTTAACTACATGAATCATTGTTTCAGAGAAGTTAAGCCTGAAAAATTTGTAACAGGAGAATTAAATAGAAGTAGCATTCATTCATTTGCAAAACGGGCATTTATTGAATGTCCCTCTGTGTGCCAGGCTGTAGAATAGATGAAAAGATTCAATCTTTGATCTCAAAGAATATGCATTTTATACCTATTTTATATATGTAATTTTCTGATGAACAAGGCTATTTAATTTTATTTTTAATTATTTTTTATTGAAGAATAATTAACATACAGTGTTATATTACTTTCAGGTGCACAATATGACGACTCAACAATTCTATACATGACTCCCTGCTTATCATGATAAGTGCACTCTTAATCCTCTTCACTTATTTCACCCATCCCCCCACCTACCTTTCCTCTGACATCCACGGGTTTGTTCTCTATATTCAAGAGTCTGATTTTTTGGTTGGTCTTTTTTTCTTTGTTTTGTTTCTTAAATTCCACATATGAATGAAATCATATGGTATTTACCTTTCTTTGACTGAGTTGTTTCACTTAGCATAATACTCTCTGGATTCATCCATGTTGTTGCAAATGGCAAGATTTCATTCTTTTTCATTGCTGAGTATATTCCATTGTAGCTATACCACATCTTTATCCATTCATCTATTAATGGACAGTTGAGTTGCTTCCATATTTTGCCTAATGTAAATAATGCTGTAAGAAACCCAGCGATGCACATATCTTTTTAAATTAGTGTTTTTGTTTTCTTTGGGTCAATATCCAGTAGTGGAATTACTGGATCATATGGCAATTTCTTAAATAAAATTTTATGTACATTAAATGTTCTTGTTCAGGCAGGATACTGGAAACTCACTAAATAAAGTTAGGTCTTAGAAGCCTTAACTTTTCCTCCTGCAAGCCTACTCCCTCCCCACCCTCACCTACCCTTGGCCCCTTCATGATCTAAACCACCCAGCTTTTGGAGATCCCTGGGTGGCTCAGTGGTTTAGTGCCTGCCTTTGGCCTAGGGCGTGATCCTGGAGCCCCGGGATCGAGTCCTACATCAGGCTTTCTGCATGGAGCCTGCTTCTCCCTCTGCCTCTCTCTCTCTCTGTGTCTATCATGAATAAATAAATAAAATCTTAAAATAAATAAATAAATAAACCACACAGGTTTTGACCTAAAGGGTCCTATAAATGCTCCATTCCAAAATGCAAAATGATGTAATAGGAGTGTGAGTGTTCTGAGTTACCCTCTCAAGAACCTCTTTGGACCTTCACTTTGAGAACTCCATTTAGGGTAGTATTAGCTGGAAAGGTGGACATTTCCATCTGCTAGATTTTGTGTCTTGAAAATCTTACTTGGCTTTCCTATTTTGGTTTACTTTGTTTATATTTCTTTAAAAAATGTGACTTTCTTTTCTCCCCTGCTCTTACTTTTACTAGGCAGTTACTTTAATCATTAACAGTTCTTTTGGTTGATAGTAACAGATAATTCAATAGTGGCTTAGGAGTTTGTTTATTTTATACAGTAAGAAATTCAAAAATAGGTTGATCACGGCTGGTATGATGCCATCAGGTGCTGAGATTTTTTCATAGTTTGCTTTACTATTCCTTCTATGTATGCCTTTATCCTCTTGATTCTTACCTCATTGTTACCAGATGGCTGTTGCACATTCAAGCCAAGAATCTATATTCCAGTCAGGAAGTCAAGGAGGCAAGGGGTTATGCCAGCCAAATGTATACCCCTCCCACACTTTTTAAAATCAAGACATATTAAAGCACTTCCAGAAATCTCACCCAATAAATGTTCATATGTCATTGTTTATATCTCAGAACTATATCACATGGTTAATAAGGCAGGCTGGGACATTCGGGGATGATGGTAGGTACTGAGTTGCTAACAGCCACACTGTGCTCTTAAATCACATACAGTATTTCAAGATTTCAAGGGCAGCCCATAGAACAGACTTGAAAAGGGGTTGAGGAAGGCGACTTTGAGGTGAGATAATATTAGACCTAAAATCATGATGATGTTCTCTCATCTAACCAAAATAGTAATTACCATAAATAATTTTTTGGGGAAAATTAATTGGGACTTCTTTTTTTTTTTTAAATAAAAGGTTTATTTATTTATTTGAGAGAAAGAAAGAGAAAGCAGGAGACAGTGAGAAAAAAACCTAACCTAAGAAAAAAACCTAAGTGAGAAAAAAACTCCAGGCTGAGAATGGAGCCTGACACAGAGCTCTCTCTCATGACCCTGAGATCATGACCTAAGCTGAAACCAAGAGTTGGCCACCTAACTAACTGTGCCACTCAGGTGCCCTGGGACTTCTTTTTTTTTTAAAGTAACAATTTTCTTGATATTAAAAGAACATAAGCAAACATTCTTCAAATTTCATCATAGACCTCATGGGAACCAAGTAAAAATAAAAGATGAATCTGAGACAGGTGAACTTAAAAATATTTTTAGCACTAATTCCTGGTAGACTGACCTTGATTTCTTTAAAGCTTGAGGAATGTGGGCTGTTCTCATTTTCTAACACAGAATTTTCATAATATTATCGATAGTGTCTTTGTATGCTTCTTATAATCAAAAGATATACATTTGCTGATGAAATGAACTGCTAATTTTTCTTCAAAATAAGGAATCACAATGATTCACCTTTAGTTGCTAGATAACGAAGAAATTAGGAAAAACATCTAAATTTTCTATTTTTTTGACATTATACCAGATGCCTTAGTTATGGAACCATTTTCACAAAACTTCTTTTGCTCTATTAATTGTACAAATGAAAGATTTTTATAATATTTAGACTATCCTTCTCTTCTGCATCTGACTTTGTCTTCTCTGGATCAAGAAAGATGGTGCTTTAAGACTTAGAGAGATTAAATTTGAGAGTGACATCTTTTTGGGCACTCTAATCCATCACATCAGAGAACCCAATTACTTTAGTGATCATTGACTAACTACTGGTAAGAGAATCTCCAAAATGTTGTCCTTCCAAGCCAAGGCCAAAGTACAAATAAAGCTTTCAACTAACCAAAGCACGCTACAGTTTCAGCCTCTATTTGCAAAGGGATCCTTTAAAAGTCTGCTGCTCTGGTTTACTACTTATTTTTTCAACAGAAGGCCCAGTACCGGGGAGTGATCAGTTGTCCACTGTGAACAGGTCCTAGTGCTTGTAATGACTGCACATATTGTTATCCTTACTTAGACTGTTTCACCCAGAGCCTCACAAAGAAGGAGTTTAGAGAGTTTTCTCTATGTCTGGAATAAAATATTTCTGGGCCTCCAGGTTGAGAAGACAGGGAGAGTCCCTCCTTAGTGAATATGTAGACCTACAGCTGTGTCAATTCAGACCTGGGAGACTAAGGGGCTTATGAGTCACCAGGAGTGACTTGTAGGTTTAGTGAGGATTAAATGAGTAAATAGATACATGGCAAGTACTGGGAACAGTGCCTGGGAGGTACCTGACACCAAATACAAAATTTTTGTTATTATTTTAATTGTATCTGTGGTTTAGAAAGATAGTTCTGGCAGGGACATGGCAACAGGGGGATGAGAAGCAGGATGATGGGTTAAGAGTTGTGAAAGTCCAGTCCAGTGGAAGGTAGGAATGGGTAGGAGCAATGTCTCTAAACAGGTGGGATAGGATGCACTTGAGGAACTTTTTAGTGACAGAGGGGACAGGGAGGGGTATGCTTAGGTGGGATACAGATTGGAAGATGGTGGAGCAGGGGCCAGGGAGGAAAAGTAGAAAGTGAGGTCCATGCTAAAAATGATTCAGCTATTTATTTGGGTGCTTAAAAGGATGGTGAAGACATTGTTGAGAAATGAAAAAGGAGAAATTCAAGGTTTGGAAAGAAAATAAAGTGAATTAGATTTTGGACATACTACACATAAGTTTTATGTAGACAACCTGATGGAGAGATGGGGGTCAGCGGAAGGATTTGGAAATGGAGTTCTAGAAATGAGAATACGGTCTGGGCAGGAGATACATTTTTTTTTTAAGATTTTAATTATTTATTCATGAGAGACACACAGAGAGAGGCAGAGACATAGGCAGAGGGAGAAGCAGGGTCCCTGTGGGGAGCCCAATGGGGACTCCATACCCAGACCCCTGAACCAAAAGCAGACACTCAGCCACTGAGCCACCCAGGTGTCCCATGGAGATACACATTTTGATATGATTCATGTATATATCAGGGTTTGGCAAAACTTTTCCTGGAAAGGGTCAGTTATGAATAGTTTAGGCTTTGGGGGCCATACCGCATCCGCTGCAATCCCTGGACTGCCATCTTAGCAACATACAGCCAAGAACAAAACCTAAATGAATGGGTGTGGCTGTGTTCCAACAAAACTTTACTGAAACAGGCTGCTTCCTGGATTGGTGCACGGGCTACAGGTTGCCAGCCCAGTTATAGGTGGCAAGGATACAAGATGATGAACTTGTGTCAGGACAGGAATTGAGCAAATTGGAGACAGCAGGTGCTGGAGCATGGGGGAACACCAGCATTCAGGGTCAATGGCTGGACAGTGGCCAATGGAGTCATGGTCGGATTGGGCTGCCCTGGCTATGGGCCTTCTGAGTGTCTTTCTGGTAGTGCTAGGATTTATTGGAGACCCTGAAACTAAACATTCATGCCCTGTTTAATTAATCTTAAAGGAAGGCCTGTCAGAAGGTGGTAAACCAAAGAGTGATGTTAGCATTTTAACAAGGGTGCCAGCATGCCCACTTTATGAGATTTAACCTCGTGTCCTGAGCAAACTTTCTTTCATTTATTCTTCACTGTTTTGTATTTCATCTCATATTTCTTCCTCTTCCCTCCCCTTCGATGTCGCCTCTCCTCCTCTGTCACCTCCCCCACCCTCGTGTGCCCACCACAATACCAGGTGGGTAAGATGATAATCATCGAGCCAGCTATTATGAGCAGTATAAACAAATGACAAATCTCTGGGCGCAGGAAAGGTAACAAGAGGCTGATCAGTAGTTCTAGTTATCTTTCCCTCATGTTTATTGCAGTCTGGTGCAGTTATTTCTAAGGGCCTGACAGTGATCGACAGCTTCTATTAAGGCCTATCCAGGGCAGCTGGATTGAACAGATACATTAAATAAAGCAGTTATTGCTTTTCATTGCCTTTCCGTAAAATATCACCGCTAAATAGCTTCTGCCATCAGATGCAGTTAGGTACATGGTTTTAATTTGAGGGACTGCTTTATAACACTGCACAATTGACACTGGCCTTTGTTTCCCCTACAATAATGATTGTGTACATCCTGGAGAATTGATGGGCTGTCCTTTGAGGTGGTGTTGGGAGGAGGCGGGAGGAGTGGGCTCTGGCTTTGTTGTTCTCCCTCTCTCTCTTTTTATACATGCCAGGTTTGTCACTTGTTTGCAGCACGGGCAGGAACAATGTCAAGCGAGGGACCTTATCTCAGGATGTTGTAATGTAGGGACTGTAAGCCTTCGCCTGGAGACGAGATAAGCGCAACCTTACAAGCCTGGAGGAAGACAGGGTGGGGGTGGGGGTGTGATTGAGACAACAATGGAAAAGCTGTCGGGCGCCCGTTTGCTACAGCTCTTTCTGGTGCCAGAGAAATACATGCATGTGGAGCAGTGCATAACAAGCATGAAAATCAAAGTCTGGAATGTTCATCTAATAATGATGTATTTGGAGCAGGATTATGCTGCCCAGTGATATTCTTGTTTTATCTCTGGGCTAAACGCTGGGGCAGCTGTGTGCTTTGGCACAGTCTTCTGTCCCTCCTTTTGTGTGCTGCATATTAATCCTTTAGTGAAGTAATTAAATGTGTGCTTAATGGCAACAAGCTGGCAGAATGAACGTACAATTGAATTAGCAGTTATGATTGGGAGCATGCTACAAAATGAACTAAATGCAATTACTGTAGGCATTTCTTTCTCCAAGTGAAATCTGGCTGCATGACATGACTTAATTAGAGGTGGTTGCGTACACTCACTCCCTGATCCTCTAGTGGGCTGCCTGAATTTTAGTTAGAGCCCCTCGCCCCACCCTTATTCAGACTCTGCCAGCAGAGACTCCGGATCTCAGCTCTCCTGCCGGGAGGCCACGGTCGGACTTTTCCTAGAGGAACAGGAACTGATAGTGACATCTTCAGCAGGATTCTCCCTGGGTGAAATCTTGGAGATCACTGGTCCAGCTGTTTGTCTAGGTGAGTGAGAGCCACAGCAGGACGGGGCTCGTTTTGTGAACCGAGGGACAGCAAGAGCCCCGGTACCAACAAGAGAACTTTACTTGGAGGATGAACTGCACTTTAAACCTCTGGCTTTTTTAGCCACTAACGTGACTCCTGGGTAGAGGGCCACCCTTGAATTCAGAAGCCTCCAGCAGAGGAGACCTGAACAGATTGTGAATTCTTGAGGACGTAGCTGGGCAGGCAGGCTCTGAGTGCTTGCAACACTTTGCTCCCTGGAGAACTCTAAATAAGAAGTGACTAATTGTGTTATATCATCTCTACTTAGAGCTTTGTAACTGCTCCTAAATATTAGTTCAGTTAATGGTTCTTAATTCTGGCTGCACAAGAGAATTCCCTGGAGTACTTTAAAGATACCAATGACCAAGTCCCATCCCTAGAGGTTTAATTATCTTGGGTGGGGTCAGGATATTGCTAGTTTATAAAGACTCCTAGGTGATTCTAAATATACCAAGGACTGAGAAACACTGACTTAGCTAGACTAACTTTACTTTTAAAATTGTATTAATCTGTTTTCCTACCTTTTTTTTTTTTTTCAGTGCTCCTTGGCACACTGCATTTGAAACACCAAGTTATAGCTTCTTCTCTTCCCTATGTTGATCCCCGAGCTACTTTGGAAACTCAGTGCTAGGATTTGTAATCTCATCAATTCCTGACCTCCCAGATCTGTCCAACAAGCAAGGGCTCTCATTAGTCGTGCCCCTCTGTTTTGCTTAGAGTTATTTACCAAGAGGCCAATCAATATTTTACCAACAGACAGTGGGATACGAAACCCTCATCAATCCATTCCATTTTCTTTTCTCAAAATGGTGGATGGAGGCAGGAGGGACAACTCACTATAAAACAGAAGGCAAAACCCCACTGCCACTTTTGAATACCTAAAATGTGCATTTTGTTTTATTTTTATTTGAGTGTGATAAGGCAGGGTCCCTGGTCGGTGGGAGCTCCTGGGTCTATTTTACAGCCTTCATTCTCTTTCCCCAGGCCATAAATGAAACCCTTTCAGCCCTAATGACCACAATGACTTTCCTCGATCATGTTATTGCTACTTTGGCACATTTATTGCTTTCACATGCACTAATGGATGAGTTTGGATATGTTAACAATTTATATATCATTTGATCCTAAAAAAGAAACCCTACTGAACTAACTTAGCCCCCACGATTGAGTAGCTTTTAAGGAGTATAAATGAATTTAATGCTTTAGAAAGAGCTTCTGTAAATTATGAACATGACACCTATTACATTAAGCTGCATTAAGCATTAATACATCTTCATTACTGGCAGGTTGCCCAAACCTCCAAGGTTGAAAAAGCTGCCTGAAAATGTTCAATGTGATAGTCACCTAGGTCAAGATTGATGGTTCTTTTTTGGGGTGTATGAAGGATGCCTATTGACTAGGTCCCTCTTCTACTTCCAGACAAAGAAATGTAAGTGGTGTCAGCCAGAGTTGCCCCAAGGGTGAGTTTTATGTCTAGGCAAGAACTCTTTGTATCACGGTGTGCCGTGGTCTTTTTGTATCATTACTGGGAGAGGTCCTTGAGTATGGAGACATCAGGTATCTCAACCTTTTAAGTTCAAAGATTGAGTGGGGGATATAACGTTTCTTTCTGAGTTACATGTGATACCTATTATTATTTTAAAGTATAAAATGATTAACATTTATTGATAATAATTGCTACCATTTCTTAAGTATTTACTATGTGCTTGCACTGCCAAACTCTTTATATACTTTGTCATTTAATCCCCTTAGTGACCCTCTGAATTAGATACTATTATTTATTGCCCAAGGGTACTGGTTTTCTAGGGCTGCTGTAACAAAATAGTACAAATTGGGGGTTGCTTAAAACAACAGAAATTTATTTTCTTGCAGTTCTGTAGGCTACAAGTGTGAAATTAAAGTGTTGGCAGGACCCTGCTCTCTCTCTGAAGGCTCTAGGAGGACAATCTGCACCATTCCTTTCTCTTAGCTTCTGGTATTGTCAGCACTCCTGGGCATTCCTTGGCTTGTAGACATCTCTCTTCAATCCCTGCCTCTGTCTTCACATAGTACTCTCCCTGTGAGCCTCTGTCTTCTCGTTTTATGAGGATACTATTCATCTTGGGTTAAAGGCTCATCTTCCTCCAGAAATACCTCATCTTAACTAATTGCATCTGCAAAGACCCTGTTTCCAAGTAAGGTCACATGCTGTGATTTTGACTGAGAGAATAGTGCCTTGAAAAAGAATATTCTTTAGACTAAAAAAATGTGGCCAATTGTGAAGGAAAGGGCTTTATTTCAGTAAGACAGAATTCATCAGTGGGAAAACAACTAAACAATCGTGGCAAAGTATATTCTGTGTGTCTAGAATGGAACCGGTAAGGAGTTACTAAATATGGACACATGTCTTAGGCTCTCAAGGATTCTATATGTTCAGCTCTAGGTGATTTTGAGTGAGGTCATAGGTCAACACTATAACTCTAGACCTTAGCATGTGCCCTGAAAAGTCTAGCAAAAAACCAATTAGTTTGACCGTGAATGTGTGGTCCATTAACAGAGAAATAATTTCTTTTGATGAGGGTAAAAATTTTCAACTAAAGTTGGTTGAGCAGAGGTCAGAGTGTTTCACAAACTTTTATCCAGTCTTTTTATTTTTTTATTTTTTAAAATTTAATCCCAGCATAATTAATATACTTATTATATTAGTTTCAGGTGTACAATATAGTGAGTCAACAACATTACTCAGTGATCATCTCGATAAATATACTCTTAATCCCCTTCATCTATTTCTCCCACCCACCTCCCCTCTGGCAATCACCAGTTTATTCTCTCTGTTTGGTCTGATTTTTGGTTTGTCTCTTTTTTCTTTATTTGCTTGTTTTGTTCTTAAATTCCACATATGAGTGAAATCATATGATATTTGTCTTTTTCTGACTTATTTCACTTAGCATTATACACTTTAGATACATCTATGTCATTGCAAATGGCAATATTTCATTCTTTTTTATGGCTGAGTGATATTCCGGTGTGTGTGTGTGTGTGTGTGTGTGTGTGTGTGTGTGTGTATCACATCTTCTTTATCCTTTCATCTGTCAGTGGACAGTTGGGCTGCTTTTGTATCTTGCCTATTATAAATAATATATATATATATATATATATAAAATAAACCTAAGGGTGACTTTACCTTTTCAAATTAGTATTTTCATAGTCTTTGGTTAAATACTCAGTAGTGGAATTACTGGATCATATGGTAATTCTTTTTTTAATTTTTTAAGGAACCTCCGTACTATTTTCCACAATAGCTACATCAGTTTGCATTCCCACCAATAGTGTAAGAGGATAGTGTAAGAGGGTGCCTTTTCCTCCATGGCCTCGCCAACACTTGTTGTTTCTTGTGTTTTTTATTTTAACCATTCCGACAGGTGTGAGGTCGTATCTCATTGTGGTTTTGATTTGCATTTCCCTGATGATAAGCAATGTGGAGCATCTTTTCATGTGTCTTTTGGCCATCTTTATGTCTTCTTTGGAGAAATGTCTGTTCATGTCTTCCACTTGTTTTAAATCGTATTCTTCTTCTTCTTCTTATTGATGTTGAGTTGTGTAAGTTCTTTTTATATTTTGTATACTAACTCTATTGGGTGTCATTTGTAAATATCTTTACCCATTCAGTAACTTAGGAGTTAAAAGAAAAAAGAGGAGAAGGAAATACACTAAATTATTAGTTGTTGCATTTCATCAGTAATATAGTAAGGGACATCTTTTTGGTATTGTATACTGTTCACACTTTCTGAAATAAGCATATATAATATACTGGTAAAGATCATGATCTCCCATGCTAAGCTGCCTATTGTCTTTTAGTTTTGTTGACTTTCCTTTGCTGTGCAGAAGCTTTTTATTTTGATATAGCCTCAAGAGGTATATCTAGAAAAATGTTACCATGACCAATGTTAGAATTACTGCCTGTGTTCTCTTCTTGGATGGTTTCAGGACTCACATTTATGTCATTAATCCATTTTGAGTTTATTTTTGCGTATGGTGTAAGAAAGTGGTCCAGTTCCATTCTTTTGCATGTACCTTTTTTAGTATTGATGATAAGAGGATGATCTCCTAGATTGATGGGAAGAGACAGAGGAAAATGTATAAAAGGTTACAGGCCCATTGATAGAAATGTGCAGAGCATAGTGAGGGCATGAAGAAGGAGTTAGACATAAGCTGGAGCTAGGCTGAATTGCCTGGGTTCAAATCTTGCTTC
Source organism: Canis aureus (assembly GCF_053574225.1). Lineage (NCBI taxonomy): Eukaryota > Metazoa > Chordata > Mammalia > Carnivora > Canidae > Canis > Canis aureus. The sequence goes on from NC_135643.1 coordinate 7,898,621, forward strand.
TACAAATTTCTGGTTACCAGTTCTTAGGTAGGTTATGAATAACTTAAATCTCAATTTATTGATGTATAAGTGGGATAATACTATTTATTATATAGTGTTATTTTGAACATTAAATGAGAAATCACTTGTGAATTCATAAGAACTCTTTTGGTCATTAGTGACAAATCCACTCCAGTTAAAGCATAAAAGGGAATTCATTGGCTTATGTGATTTTAACATCAACAGGTAAATTTGGCTTTAGTCACAAAAGCATCCTGGTGCTCAATGATGCTGCCAAGATACTGTTTTCATCTTTTTTTTTTTTTTTTATCTCTTTGGTAAATGTCATTCTCAGGCAGATTTTCCCAACATGACAAAAATGCCTAATAGCAGTTCTAGACTTTTACCCTATCAGTGGGAAGTGAATATCACTCTACTACTAGTTCCTGCGAAAGTCCTGGATAGGAATCTTATTGACTAAACTTACCATCCTTGACCAGAAATTGAGAAGGGAAGTGGGAGCAACCACTGGGATTGAGGGGTCAGTGGTTGATGTTGGGCGGGTGGAAAACACAGGTTTATCATATAGACCCGGAAAGCATATGATTCCTATTATGGCCTCTGAGAATGTTATCAATGATCTATTTTCTATTAATAATCTTTTAAACAATTCCTACGAGGTGTTAATACTGTGCCTAACTAAAGCTTTAAAATTTGGAGGCAGGGATGCCTGGGTGGCTCAGCAATTGAACACCTGCCTTTGGCTCAGGGCGTGATCCCGTGGTCCGGGATCGAGTCCTACATCAGGCTACCTGCATGGAGCCTGCTTCTCCCTCTGCCTACGTCTCTGCCTCTCTCTCTGTGTCTCTCATGAATAAATAAATAAAATCTTTATATAAAATAAAATAAATAAAATAAAACATAGAGGCAGTTATCAATAGAATGTGACAAAAACCTGAATTTGAAATAAAGAAAAAATACAATTTAAAAAGCTTTAAGTGCTTTTATAAGAAAAGTCCAAAGGGGCAAAAACTTCACCCTATCTCAGCTATTTTTCTACCCATAAAATATAGAGAAGAAAAAAGAAGTTACTGAATTACCTTTCTGCATAATCATGCTTTTTTCTTCTTAAATAACTTTAACATAATAGAAGAAATAATATCTGACACAAGTAGTACATATTCTAGTGCCAGGCACTATTCTAACTGGTTTATTTATATTAATTTATTTAACCCCGTGATATTGGTTCTATTATAATTGCTGTTTCACAGAGTGAGACATTTGAGTCACAGAGAAGAACTTGCCCAAGGTCATGCATCTAGTAAATGAATGAGCTGGGATTCAAGTCTAGACAGCTTAGCATGGGAGATCATGATCTTTACCAGTATATTATATATGCTTATTTCAGAAAGTGTGAACAGTATACAATACCAAAAAGATGTCCCTTACTATATTACTGATGAAATGCAACAACTAATAATTTAGTGTATTTCCTTCTCTTTTTTCTTTTAACTCCTAAGTTCTATTTTTTTGTATCATTGCAATTAAATTGTATGATGCTGAATACTTTTGCATTGCCTTTAATTTTCTTTATAGTCTATAAATATTTCCCCTTGTTATCATATAATTGTTTTAAATAGTATTTTTAATGCCTGTTTAATAATTTAGCATGTAGGTTTGAGGAATTTATACATTATTTTGATTGGATTTTAAGTTCTCTCTCTCTCTCTTTCTCAGAGGGAGAGAGGCAGGAAAGGGCAGAGGAAGAAGGAGAGAGAGAATCCTCAGCAGGCTCCACACCCAGTGTGGAGCCTGACATGGGGCTTGATCTCACAACCCTGAGATCATGACCTGAGCTAAAATCAAGAGTTGGACACTTACTGACTGAGCCACCCAGGCACTCTTGTTTCTATTTTTTTTACTCTAAAAACAATCTGCTTGACTTTTTCTTACATATATTTGTATAGTTGACTTGCCCTGATAATCAGGTATTCGTTTCATGAAAATTATTATGAGTAGGAATATATATTATAAAAACAAAAAAATAACTTCTGAAATGATCTCACAGATTTTGATCTAAGACAAATACGGTTTGACTCTAATTCTGGTAACTCAACCAGATGTACAATCTTGGATGGGTTATTTAATCTTTTTAGGCCTCAATATATATATTTTTAAGTTTATTTATTTATTTTTTAGTAAACTCTACATCCAACATGGGGTTTGAACTCATGACCCCAAGATCAAGAGTTGCATACTCTTCTAACTGAACCAGCCAGGCCCCCTTGGGCCTCAATATTTTGATCTATGAAATAACAATTAAGATAATATATGACATTCTTAGAGCATTGTAAGAGTCAATAAATTATTAGTATTGTATTATAGACTTTTTTGTTGTTGATTATATCTAGGTATCAACCTTAAAATTTTTTTCTCGTTCTAGGAAATTTAAAAAAATATAACATTATAATTAACATTTCCTATAATATTGCCACTTAAGTTAATCAATGTAAACATTTTCTTGTATTTCTTCTTGTTTCTTTTTCCATGTGTAGGCATATATGTTTAATATATATATATATGTTTTTCTATGTAAATATATAGTAAATAGTAATAGAAATTAAACTATATGTAGATTTAAAGTCCTACTCCTGTCTTTAACTTTATAATGTATTATATTACCATAGTATTAAATATTCTTAAAAAACATGATTTTTTAATGGGTAGTATAGCATCTTTGGAATATACTATAACAATAAATTATTTATTTATCGTTAGACTTTTAGTTTATTACCACTATTTTTTGCAATGATGCAGTGAAAAAGTTCCATGTATAGAAATCAGTTATCTGTGTAGCTCCTTATTTTTTAGTTTTTGAGTTCAAGTCCTGCCTTCTTAAAAGGGTCTTCTCTTTCTACCAAGTGTTGTTGGACATTTCTGCTAGTTGTATTCTAGGACACCACCCTTTTAAATTTTCTTCATAGCATTCCTTACCACTTGAAATTGTCTTATTAATTTGTTAATTTTACCTGCTTTTTATTATGTTTCCCTTGCCTTCATGGGAATGGGAATTCAATCTCTACAGCGCTTCTTATAGCCAGAACTGTGCCTAGAAGAGTTATATATATGATATACATGTGTGTGTGTTATACAAGTCAGTGATTCTTTGCACAGGCTCTGAAGCCAGTCTGCCTGGATTCAAATCCCGGCTCAACAATTTACTTGATTATGTTGCTTCTCTCCCTTAGTCTTCATTTTAGTGCATCTCACATAAAGGTAACAGTACTACTTACCTCATATAATAGCTGTGAAAATTAAATGAATTAGTACAAGTGAAGAATTTAGAACAGAAGCTAATACCTGTTAAAAACAAAAACACACATAGTACTTATAATATGTGTAAGGTGCTATTCTAAGCACTTTATACATATTTATTCATTTAATTCCCACAACCAAATTATGAACAATCTACTATTATTGTTCTCATTTTCAGATGAGGAAACCAAAGCATGGAGAGGCTAAGTGACTTATCCAAAGTTACAGTCAGTAAGTGGCTGAGCCATGATTTCAACCTAAGTAATCTGGCTCCAGGGTCCAGGCCTTTTTTCTTCTTTTTATTTTCTTTTTTTTTTTTTTAGATTTTATTGATTCATGAGAGACAGAGAGAGACAGAGACAGAGACAGAGACACAGGCAGAAGGAGAGCAGGCTCCATGAAGGGAGCCTGATGTGGGACTCGATCCTGGGACTCCAGGATCATGCCCTGGGCCAAAGGCAGGCACAAAACTGCTGAGCCACCCAGGGATCCCCCTAGGGTCCAGGCTTTTTAACAGTATCTTATGCTGCCCAAAACACTTGATAAGTATTAGTTGCTATTGTTACTATAATAAGCACTCCCTATATGTCAGACATATGAATGAAATAAAATCTCTGGTTAATTTCTTAAGATTTAGTTATAGAGTGGAATTATTAAATACTTGGTTTGAAAGAAATTATTGAGCACATGGTAATAAATGTTTTTAAAGCTATTAATATGTGTTTTCAAAGAGATACAGGAAATCAGGGCACACTGATGTCCCAATGCCAAACATAGATGGTATACTACTGGATGCTCAGTAAATGTTTAACACTGTATGAATAAATAAGTGGTTTCTAAAAATGTTAGATTAGTATATACTATAACAACTAGTGATCGCATCTGCTTAACAAGGTCCCTGAATAAGACTCACATATGTTATAGTGTGTTGTGATGATTAAATAAAACAATACAGCTATAAACATTTTACAAAAATGCACCAGAGATAGGGATTGGGGCAGGTAGGTAAAATTGTGTGTGTGTGTTTATATATGACTGTCCTTGACAGTGTTGTGGTGCTACAGATATAGAAGTTGGAGCCTTCAAGGATGGAGACGCTCTGGTAAACACCCCAGGCTTTCATTTGAACTCTCAATAGATATACCTTAAGAGTAAAAGCAATGTCTTAAGAATAAGGGCAAACTGAAAATAGACTATGAAAGACAACTAGCCTCAATAAGATGATCTGACTTTACTCTTTGTTTCAGAAGAAATTAAATCCTTTATGGCAGTGGATAACATCATCTGGATCCTAAAACTTTTCATATACAATGTTCATCATGCAATACAAAATTACTAAGAAAATCAAGAAACAAGATCAAATAATTGAAAACCAAGAGAAGAAATAAACAATAAAAGCAGACGCACAGATGATCCAGAAATTGAAATTATTAGATACAGACTTTTAAATAACCGTGATTAATACATTCAAAGAATAGAGGAAGAAATGGCATATTTTGACAGAGGGCTGCAATCTACAAAAAAATGGATCAAAGAAAGAGTACATTAATGGAAAAATTAAGTGAATTCCAAATAAAATCTAGTTTGCAAATAGCAATGTACCAATGACTATTTCTTTGTTTTGACAAATGACTATGGTAATGTAGGATGTTAACAATTGGGGAGACTGGCTGGGGGATATACAGGAAGTCTCCATGCCATCTTTGTCACTTTCCTGTAAATCTAAAATTATTTACTTATCAGGATGCTTGGGTGGCTTAGCGGTTGAGCATCTGCTGTCAGCTTATGGCATGATCCTATGGTCCTGGGATGGAGTCCCACATCGGGCTCCCTGCATGGAGCCTGCTTCTCCCTCCACCTCTGTCTCTGCTTCTCTCTCTGTGTGTCTTTTATGAATAAATAAATAAAATCTTTAAACAAAATAAAAATAAAATTATTTACTTACCATATATTTCAAATTATTTGAAATATAAGCTACACAAGGGTAGGGATTATAGTTTATTTGCATCATTGTTGCTTCTCCAGACTATACCTTGAGCAGTTTCTGACTTATATTTGGTATTTAATAAATACTTTTGGTTAAATTAGTCTTTAAATCCGTATGTTTATTCTTATTTTTATTATTTTTTATTATTTTTATTCTACTTACCTTTGATTCTATTCTTTTTGTAAATTCTTAAGTTTGATGTTTATTCAGATAATTTTTACATTTTTTCTTTTCTAATCTGTTATTAAGCCTTTATTAATTTATTCGCTTGTTTTTAAAGATTTTTTTGTGTTTGAGAGAGGGAGGGGAGAGTTGGAGGGAGAGGGAGAGACAGAATCTTTTTTTTTTTTTAAGATTATTTATTTATTCATGAGAGACATGCAGAGAGAGGCAGAGACACAGGCAGAGGGAGAAGCTGGCTCCATCCATGAAGGGGGGAGCCCGATGTGGGAATCAGTCTCAGGACCCTGAGATCATGCTCTGAGCCAAAGGCAGATGCTCAACCGCTGAGCCACCAAGGCATCCAGAGACAGAATCTTAGGTAGACTCCTCACTGTGATGGGAGCCCAATGTGGGGCTCAATCCCCTGACCCTGAGATCATGACCTGAGCTGAAATCAAGAGTCAGATGCTTAACAGACTGAGCCACCTGGTCACTTATGTTATTAAGCTTTTAAATGACTCTCTAAAAAAATTTTTTTTAAATGATAAATAAATAAATGACTCTCTAATTCTTCATTGTCATAATTTTAATATAGAATATTTTCATTACTGTATAATTGTAAATGTTTTCTCATTTCCATTGGAATTTCCCATTTGACCAAAAGTCATTTAAATTTGGCTCCTTAGAATTTCCAGGGGTACCTGGAAAATAGTAGGTTGAGAATCTCAATCTTGGGTTCAGCTCAGTTCATAATCTCAGGGTTATGGAATTGAGCCCCTCAAGGGGCTCCACACTCAGCACAGAATCTGCTTGGGAGTTTCTTCTCTCTCTCCTTTTCCCCATGTGTGCACTCTCCCCCAACTTGCACTCTCTTTTTCTAAATCAAAAGTAAATAAAATCTTTTGAAAAAAAGAAATTCCAAAAATACAAATATTTTCTAGTTAAAGGCTTTCACCTTCAAGTCATGTTATCTATGTCCTTAGGTTTTAGGTATATCTCTCTTAAATAGCATATAGTTGGATATTCTTCTATAAATCTAGTCCATTAAGTTCCATTTTTACTACAAGATTTAATCTATTTATAGGTATATTTGGATTCTATTTTTTACCATTTAGTTTTATGTCCTCTATTTGTTCTCTTTTCTTATTTTCTTTATTTTTTTATTGGTGTTTCTCCTTTTTTAACCTTTTCTTGAATTGATAAAGTTCATTTTCTTTCTTCATTCCTTTTTTCCCCCTTCTACTAATTTGGAAGTTCCACACTCTGTATCAATTGAGTTTTACCCCCCTCTACATTTGATAATAAATTCCAACCTGATGCTCTAATTTCCCCTAATATTTTTGTGTTCATTTCTTACGATCAGTGAAATTCTTCTCATAATTATGATACAAAAAATTATGATACAACCATCAAAATCAGGAAATTACCATTGATATATTACTACCATCTAATCTCCAGACCACATTTAAGTTTCATCAAATATTCCAAAAATGTCCTTTAGATGAAAATGGTCCAGTTTAGAATCACATGTTGTCTTCAGTCTTTATGTCACTTTTGTCTTCTTCGGTTTGTAATAGTTCCTCAGTTTTTCCTTCATTTTCATGACTAATTTTCACTTGAAAGTTATAGGATGTCCCTCAATTTTGATTTGTCTGATGCTTCCTTATGATTAGACTCAGGTTCTGCATCTTTGGCAGGAATACCAAGAAGTGATGCTTCACATTGCATCTTATCAGATGGCATGATTATTTTGATTTGTCCCATTACTGATGATCATGTTCACTTGACTAAGGTAGTGTCTGCTGGGTTTTCTTTCTTTTTACTTTAGTTATTTTTCTTTTGTAATTAATACTAGAGTCGATCTGCTCTCCACCCATTTTGGTCCTAAAGCTATTAGTTATAGAAGGGCAAAATAGTCATCAAGACAGCTAGAGAGAGTTGCAAGGGCCCATAGAAGGTTTTCAGAGCATAGGCAGTGTAAAAAAGTTGTTTATATAGAGCTAATCAATACTTTTTCCAGCCTCACAAACAATACAGGTGCTTTAAAATACATTAACTTGATAGCTTTCTCTTTATGCTTGTATATTATTTTCCAGGTTTCAGTTCTTGCATTTTTTTTTTTTTTTTTAGTTCTTGCATTTTTATAACAGTATTCAGTCGGATAGTATTTGTCTGCTATACCCCTTTCTATCTTTTAACTTTTATTTTCTGTATGTTTTGCAAACAGTTCCATAAAGTTGTTTTTCTTTCCCAATTCTTATACCATTAACCAATAATATTAAACATTCTTCGGAAATTTCGTTGGCTTTTTTGGTGGTTGTTATTCTAATGGTTACTTTTATAAATAGTTTATACTTATTTATCTCTTTTTAAAATAATATCTATTAACTCCTTACAATGGTCAATTACAAAGTTAGTATATTTTCACTTACTACATCCTCTTTTCTCTCTGGTTTTGGTTAATAATACTATTTCAACAGCTTTCCCCTTATAGTTTTAAATATGCTTTTGCTGTGATTTGTTTATTTGTCAGCTTTAAATTTTATCTTTTGATCACTGGCTATTGAAAAATTAGGAAAGTAGTGTTCCTGTCATACTTCCCATCTTCGCTTCTCCTTCACTTTCCAATTTATACCAATTATATCTTTTCTACATTGTCAAGGTTTAAATATTTACATTCTGTTCTTAAACCATATTCTCATATTTGTTTTATTCTTGATCCTATAGTTAGATGGATTCAATTTTTACTGGCAGTCCTTTTGCTATTGTTTCTCCATTAATCTTTTGATTGGCTGAAGTTCCTTGTCTAGTAGTTTCTTCAAGAAGGACTCATGGGAATTATACCCCTGAGTATACCCCTTTCATGTTTAAACTGTTTACCTATTGCTTTTTACTTGAACCAAAGTTAGGCTGGGAATAAAATACTTGGGTTGTGTAATCTTTTCTCAAGGAATTTAAAGGCTTTGCTCCTCCAGGTTTTAGCACTTAATGTGGCTAGTCTTAATGTTGTTTTTGGACAATCTGATATTTTTCTCCTTTTAGGAGACTTGATCTGTTTCTAGATGCTTAAAAGAGCCTTTTAAATTTTATCGAATTTTGACATGCCATAATGTTACCAGGACATTTATCACATTAATCACTGCGGCGCACATTGTAGATTGCTTCATTCAATTCCATTCCAACTCCCATTAAGCTTTTCATCACTAAAGAATGAATATCCTAGAATTCCCTGAAGCTCAGTTTCAACATGTGATTTAGCTACCACTAACCACCCATCTGAAATTTGGAAGGTAGAATAAGGATAAAGGCAAGGCTTTTTTTCCCCTGCTGCTATTTTTGCTAGAGAATCCAGTAGTGCAGTCATTTGCTTTATTCTGTGGCAGCATGTCAGACATGTCAGTATTGTTCCATATATTTATAAGTATTAAAAAACGGTGAATGGAATAACCTTTTGGCTGGCATGGATCATGGCTGATTCTGTGACAATAGAGCTAAGAGTATGGCAGTGTTTTCCTGTTATGGATGGAATGCTTTTGTGCCTCCCAAAGTTCATATTTTGAAATCCTGACCCCTGATGTGATGGTATTGGAAGGTGGGGCCTTTGGGAGGTGATTTGCTCACGAGGCTGGAGCTCTTATAAGTGGGATTAGTGCCTTTATAAAAGAGACCCTGCGGAGCTCCACTTATCTTCTGGCATGTGAGGAAACAGTGTGAGGACTGCAGTCTATGAAGTAGGAAGCAAGCCATCATCAGACACAGAGCCTGCTGATAACCTTGATCTTGTACTTCCCAGCCTCTGGAACTGTGAAAAATAAATGTTTAAGTCACCCACTTTATGATATTTTCATTATGGCAACCCAAATAAAGTGACACTCCCTGATCTCTGAATCAGGACACAGGTGGTATGCAGACTAGTGTCTGTACACCAGGTAGCAACATGATTTCTTAATTTCTTGATTATGGTAGAAGCTGCAGCCTCCTTGATGAGTGCTATACTACCTTTATGGTGGTATTCCAAGAGTTATCTCTGAAAGGTCAATCTAGAGCCTACTCCTTTATAGCCCTTTGTACTTTTGTGTAAGCATGTAATCCTTATGTATTAAATTCTTCTTAAGAGAGCTAAAATGTTCAACTGTCTCTGCAATTGAATCTATTTGATATAATTACTCTGTCATATTTTTCTGGGACTTGATGTACTCATTTTGTCTGTAGATGCAAGTCTTATTTCTGGGAAGTTTTTTTAGTTAAGTTGATATGTATTATTTCTGTATTTTCGGTTTTTTTTTGAGGATTCAGCTCTTTAGACACCATCAAAATATTGAATCATTTTTGTCTTTATTAGGGTTAACATTTGCTTTCTAATCTGTCTTAACAATTTTTGTTTTTTAATTTTATTTTGCTTATTTTTATCAATCCTATCCTCCATGTCCATTTATCTTTTAGAGCTGATTTTATTACTCTTTGTGTTATTTCCATTTTGGTCTACCTTTTGCGATATTTTTCTTTTACTTTTATTTGAGGTTTGCCAACTCATGCTTATGTTTATTTTTTTTCTTTCCATATCTTCCTTGAACTATTATATTTCTCTTTTAAATTCTTGTTTTCATACAGGTAAGTGTGTTATTAAACTTTTGAATCTTAGTGTAATATGTTGGTTATAGTTCTCATGGGAGCTAAGATAACATTTTTCTTTTTCTTTTTCTTTTAAAGATTTATTTATTTATTTATGATAGACAGAGAGAGAGAGAGAGAGAGGCAGAGACATAGGAGGAGGGAGAAGCAGGCTCCATGCCAGGAGCCCGACGCGGGATTCGATCCTGGGACTCCAGGATCACGCCCTGGGCCAAAGGCAGGCGCCAAACCGCTGAGCCACCCAAGGATTCCCAGATAACATTTTTCTAGTGTTTGTCATTACTTTTTAAATGTTTTTTTCTTTTTCTTGTACTATTTTTGCATAGATCCTGTGCTGATTACTTTTTTATTAATCTCTATTCTGAAAAGTTGAATTATTTTTGGAAATGCCATTTGCAGGAGTTCTGAGAAGAGGACATGTCAGGACAGTATTATTGATTCACCAAGTAGAATTGTATATATGATTTCTTTCTGACTTTACTGCTCCCCAGCTAGTACAGATTGACAGCTGTCAAGTTTACAGTCATAGGTATTTTTTCTCATTTATTCAGCACCCAAAGTTTCTTGCTTTCAGCAGCCATCCTTACGTATTGTGGCTCATAGTCACAGATTTCTTTTGGTTTTGTAGACAGTGCTTGTTTGCATTTCTGGCTTTTATTTTCCTACCGCTTTTGCAGTGGTTTTTGAAAATTTTTGATTAGACTTAAGGTCTGTAATACTGCCTATATTATGTAAAGAATGATGTATTATGTTAAGAATGATGTATTATGTAAGGTATGATCAGAATTCTGGACTGGGAATGAAACTAGCTGCAAAACACATGTACTAAAATCTGTCTTATTTTATATAAATAAATTATTTGTCCTAACATAATTTGAGGAGTGATGAGACACTTTGTATTCTCTTCTTTTTCTCCTCTTTTCTTTAGAATTTTAAGTGCCTAGAATTGAGTTGATCACATTCCACATTTTGTTGCAAACTGTGACCATCTAACAAGATTTTTGTTTTATTTTATAATTTTTTTTTAAAGATTGATTTATTTCGGAGGGGAGAGGCAGGGGAGATGGAAAGAGAGTCTTAAGCAGACTCTGTTCAGAGCGCCGAGCCCAATCCTGGGGTGGGGTGGGCAGTGAGGGTGGGAGGTAGTGTTGGTTTTTATAATCCTGAGTCATAACCCAAGCTGAAATCAAGAGTTGGATGTTCAACTGATGGCACTACCCAGGCACCTCTCGTAATTTTCTTTCTTTCTTCTAATTTTTTTTTTTTTTGTAATTTTCTTTCTGATCTATTTTCCTCTCTCCAGTTCCTTTTCCTGGGTCTGTCAGTACTCTATCAACTACCCTCATGTACAGTGCTGTTTTGTTGATATTTGTTTATTAATTTACTTTAATGTTAATGAGTTGTAAATCTCATTTTACTTCTTATTCTTTTAGCAAAATTTATTTTTCAGGTCTGTTCATGTTGCTTTATTCATGTTATCTAACCTCTGACTGTTGCCAGTATCCACTGTATGCATTTACCTCATTTTGCTTACATGTTCTTCTAGTGATGGATGCTTAGATTGCCTTTGACTCTTTGCTGTAACAAACAACAATCCGAGTGTGTTTGTATTTTGCCTTGACTTAGAACTGGAATATAGTATATTCAAGATGGCGCAAATCATTTAGAATGGCTATTGCATAAATTTAAGGACAATATGTACATCACGAGAAGAGAGCAGTCACTTGATAAACAGTAGCGCCTATCACTGCTTTCAAATTATCTGTAAAATGAGGAAGTTAACTTATCTCTAAGTTATAATTTTGTGCTATGAGTCTGTAGCATGAAACATACTGACTGCAGTTACTTCTGCATAAGTATTTTGTATTCATAAACATACACATTTATCTTCAGGCAGCATCATTTACAGATCAGGAGAAAATCTGATGCTTTCATAAGGAGTTGTTGTTGGGTTGTTTTTTCCCAAGAGGAGTCATGGTCCGTTAATTTAATTTATGATTGGCCATTCAGTTGAAATTAAAATAGTAGCATATAATGCTAATACTTAAAAAGCTTTCTAAGTCCTTGTTTTATTTAGGAGATAGAATGGTACATTAGTGCTACTGTCTCATTACAAAAATTACTATCATTTTTCAATTTTAGAAAAGGTACGTCATATGAAATTCATACGTTAAAAATATATTGCGTGTAGCCACATGGACTCTGTTATGGACTCTGTTTTCTACTTTAAAATAGAGTGGATGGATAAAAGTGGTTTTTAATTAGTCAGGACCTGCTCCACCAGCTGACCTTTCAGGTGGTACTACTTTCTGATAGTTCTTGAATATTTGTTTTCTTCAGGTCTTGACTAAACTGCTATATACTGAATTTAGAAAACTGAGATTTAAATCCTGACTTTATTACTAACTGACTTTGTGATAATGGGATGAATCACTTGAATTATTACAACCTCAATTTTCTCATCTGTAAAATAGAGGTCATTCTTGACCATTTCAAAGGCAATGGGGCTCAAGCAAATCATCTAAATCTTTTGGCCTCACTTTCCTATATTTGTGATTTGAGGAATCTTGGATTAATCTTTCAAAGTTTTAATTTAACTCAAAAACTCTAGAAATAACATTATCTGTGAGAAGATATTGTATGTGAAAATGATTGCAAAACTGAAAAGTGCCACACAAAAGGAATGGAGTGAACATTAAGGTCCTAAGAGCCTGGTTAATTCCCTTTGCCTTTTGTTATATAATTTATACTACTATAGCACACAGCACAAACCGAGTAAATAGTAGGTAAACAGATTGCTCAAAGCACCAAATACACTGGAAAAAGCCCTGATAATAATTTGGGGAAGGTTTTTATTAATCATTTCATATCATTCCCATTTTAGTTCCATACCTGATACTACCATGAATCTTCTCTGAACTGCCCTTCCTGGTTTCTATCTTTTACCAGAATAAAAGGTAATTGCAGCAGATGTTCAACAAATGCCTATATATTGAAGTGGTTTAAATTTGTCTCACTCATTGGAACTTAGGGTAGTGCTGCATTGAGATCGATTGGTGTCAGTGTTTTCATATCTGTGTCCAGCTTGGTCCTCATCATTGGTTACTAAGCATCATTTATCTTTTCATTCATGTATTGTTGATTGAGTGCCTGTCATCTACAGGCACTGTGCTAGGTTCCGTGTATTCAGTGATAATAAGAAAAAGTCTCTATTCCGTAAGCTCATAAGGTAGTGGGGAGACACATCTATATTCACAATACAGTATACTAAGTATTATAATATACTTAATTATAAAATAGTGAAGGCATCTGGTTGAGGAACAGTAATAGTCTGGGAAGGCTAGGGAAGACTTCCAGGTAGAGGTGAAGTCTCTGTCTACTGAGAATCAAATTGGAGTGTAGCCAGTTTGGTAGGGAGGAGGACAATTTGAGGACAATTTTATTAGAACCTTGAATGTCCATTTGGAAGAGAATGACCAAAACCATGGAGTAGTTAAGGAACTTAGCAGGTACAAGATGGAGCTAGTGATTTATTTTGGCTGTAACAGGGTGCAAGTGAGGCAGTGTTTGCAGTATAGAGAGCATGGATTCAAGGGTCAGTGGCTGGATTTGACTTCAGCCTCTGCCACTTACTACATGATCCTGGGAAGTTAGTTACTCATCTTTCTGTGCTTTAATTTTGTCATCTGAAAAGTGATAAAATTAATTGTGTGTACTTTATAGGTGCAGAGTGAGGTGTAAATGAGATCATCAATTTAAAGAGCTTAGAATAGTACCTTACATGTAATAAGTGATCAAAGTGTTAGAGATTATTATTATGAAGGAATGAAGTTGGAAAGGTTGTTAGGGGCTACAGACATGAAGAGTTTGTATTTTATTCTACAGATAATGGTGAACTTTTGAAGGAATTTAATCAAGGAAGAGATACGGCCAGACTTTTTGTTTAAAAGGACTCTAGCCGCTGTGCATAGCATGGACTAGAAGTAATAAGACTCTGGTTTAGTCCAGTTTGTTCACTCACTTACTTATGCATTCAGTAATAAGCTGACTGAATGTTAACTCTGCATCAGGCACTGGGGCTGCACAGTCATCTGGGTGAGAGGTTATAGGGTCCTAAATGATACAGAGAGATATGAAGGATAGATAGGTGCAGTGGGATTAGAGGACATTTAGAAGAAGGTGTGCCAAAACATGATGCCTGATTGCATGTACAGAGGAAGATTTTTAGACTGATCTCTATTTATTTCTTGAGCTTTTAGTTAGAGGAACTGTCTATTGGGATATCTGGAAATATCTGGAGTAGGAACCAATCTCTTGAGGGAAGAAATTGAATTCATTTTTGAACAAGATTGACTATGGAGAGGATAAAGCTATGGGGAATGATGAGATTGCCCAGTGGGTAGAGTGTGGTGGTATGCCCCAAGGAACACAGCTATTTAAGCTGTTGTGGAGAAAAGGAGGTTAGGAAATGGAACTGAGCAAAAATTATCCTAGAAGAGGATTAAGGAGAGAGGGATGGCTAAGAAGACAGTGCGGTCCCTATGGCCAAGTTACATGAAGTCAATAAGTAGGACTAAGTAGAAACTTTAGATATGATTAGGACCTTGGATGTCACAAGAGATCTAGGAACTATAATTTCCTTGAAGAAGGGGAAGTGGAAGCAGGTTTGCCTGAAGTAGGGAATGAATTAGAGATGAGAGAAAGTAGCATGGAAGGAGACCAAAGTTTCAGGTAGCAGCTCTCAATGGGGTGTGATTACGGTCTCCAGGTAGGCACTGGTACTGCAGGAAGTGGTACCTCCCACTCTACACTCCACTTCAGCTCTGTGGTCTACCTTGCCAGAGAGCCCATCACCATTTCTAGTCTGACAGGAGGAGGATCACACACTGACAGCCTTATTTCTCTCAGAATGTGGGGCAAGGCCATCAGAATGAGAGAAGGAAAGGAATGGAACAGGGGTACAGAATAGGTCTAGAGGGGAATGTGAACAGGAGCTGACTCAGGACAGTTTGAGAAATGGAGTTGAGAATTCAGTTGAGATCAGAAAACATAAATCTGTAGTGGCACCAATCTGTGGGGTTGTGTGCTTCTCTCCAGCTGTGCTTGGCAGTCTCAGTGTAGGCATAGAGAAGATGGATTACTGGAGGAATTGGGAGTTAGAGGTTGGCAGGGGGTATGTGGCAGAAGGCAAAAAGGGTCGAGGAAATTGAAGGTGCTGACAAGAGAGAGGTTGAAATGATGCACCGTGGGGTCCTGGCTCAGTAGGGAAGGAAATGAAGCCAGAGGGGACTGATAGACTAGCAGAAAATTGGGGATCAAGGGAACAGAGGTCTCATTGAGGTCAAAATGCTGGTTAAAAAAATTGGAATAGGGTGTGAGAGAACTGGTCTTTTTCTCTTCATCCCAGTTTCTGTGTGACTGTAATTAGTTAGTGCTGCTGTCATGGCTCTCCCTAGTGTACATTTTAATGACTGAAAACATTATTACAAATGGGTACTAAATGTGCCATTAAAATAGTTCTGTTCTACATTCAAGTATGCTCAACGAAACGTACCAGACTCAATTGACTATTGGAATGAGAAAGAAAGGAGAAATATAGGGAGCTAGCCAAAAAAACCCTAAGTCACTTTTTGTAAATTACTTAAAACCATTAGATAAATTAAGCTGCCGTGGGATAGAGGCATGCATTTCATGGAGTTCCAATTCAGCAATTACTGTTCCTGCAACAAAATCAATAAAATATGCATCCACAGTCATACAGAAAAAAAACATGTCCAAGGGACATCGTGATTGGTTCTTAATTCAGAAATACTCATAGATAAGGTCAACTAATAAAAATGTATCAGACTCAACACTGGGTTGTGGTTGGTGAAAACTTTCTTCTCTCTTTTTTTTTGGATATTTCTTTTAATCAATTATAATATATAGTTCAAAAATCAAAATGACATAAAAGTCATATACTGAAAAGTCTCAATCCAACCTTAACCCTGTGTACTTTTGTCTTCTTGATCATGTTTTTATTTCCCTGGTGCTTCCTTATATCAGTCTTAGCAGATACAGAAACAGAAAATATGTATGCTTTTGTTCCTTGCCTTTCTGGCACAGAGAACTGCACACCATAAACACTGTTAAGCACCTTGATTTTGTTTCCATTTAACAATATATCCAAAGATATCTCCCTGCCACTTTATAGGCACTATTGTTTTTAACAGCTGTATAATATGCCATGGAATAGATATGCTGTAATTGAACCAATCTCGCTTGGGTAGTTACCAATCTTTTTCCAGTATTTCATAAATAGAGAAAGTCTCAGATGCTGAATTCAGCATTCACAATTGCTGAATTAAAGGATAAACACATTTTTATTTTGGGCAGCTATTGCCAGACTTTCCAAAAGGATTTATACTTCCCCTAATTCCCACTAGTGTGAGAAAAATTGTTAGGGAAAATAATTTGTTAAGTTTATCTGCTAACAGCACACTTTGAAGTCAAAGGCAGGTGATTTTTAAAAGTTGCAGGATATTGTGAATATAATGAGCACCATGCATAGGGCTAGAGTAGGTGCTAATATTGCATTCTGAGATTTCATATGATGTGTGATGTAGGTGCAGGGCATGACAATGCTGCATTGCTGTAACATTTGTAGAGTGATTTTTAACTTACAAAATTCTTTAGCATTATCTATTTAACATACATTTAGTAAGCACCCATGTGCTGCCAGATGAGGGACCTGGGTATTGATTCCTTCTTTATTTTACATATGAAAGGGTCTTCAAAATTTCCTCACATGTACTCCTAAAAAGAATTTTGAAAATTTTCATATCCTTGTACATTTTAAGTGTAAACAGAATAGTTGAAAGGATGTATTTTGATTGTAATTATTGGCTTTTAAAAAAATATTGTAAATACTGAATTTTTAAATAAAATTGTTCTATCTCCCTTTAAAATACATCCAGTGGGTTCTAAGTATTGATTTGAAATCCACCATCACCTATTTAAAAATATACGAATAAACTCTCCTTTAATAGGGCTGAATGCTTACGTCATTTATTTTTCTTTTGAACTTATATTTCCATTCCACTTTACCTAGATAATTTTATCTTAATGTAATATATTTTATGTTTGAAAGTCTTATAGACCATTATGTCACAATTCTCTGCTACAAAATATGTATATACGCTGATATATTTTTTTAAAGATTTTATTTATTTGAGAAGGAGAGAGAGCACAGAGGGAGAGTGGGAGGGAGAAGCTGATGTGGGGCTTGATCCTAGGACCCTGAGATCACCACCTGAGCTGAAGGCAAATGCCCAGCTGACTGAGCCACCCAGCTTCCCTACATTGACATTTTAATTAAATTTTTTCCTCGAACCATCAGATTCTAAATGTAAAAATAATTGATTGAATTATGATTATTAACAGTACACAATTAGTTGAAAAACACAAGTATTACACATTTTGATAAATAATTTTAAAACAAATTTTTATTAAAAATACAATTCTTATAAGATGGCTAAATCCATACTTTCTAAATTAATTCAATTAAATGTTAGTGTAATTAAATTATGGATGTCTCAGCGTTGCTAGAATGGGACAGGGTTCAGCATAGTTTTTTTTTTTTTTAATTTTTATTTATGATAGTCACAGAGAGAGAGAGAGAGAGGCAGAGACACAGGCAGAGGGAGAAGCAGGCTCCATGCACTGGTAGCCCGATGTGGGATTCGATCCCGGGTCTCCAGGATCGCGCCCTGGGCCAAAGGCAGGCGCCAAACCTCTGCGCCACCCAGAGATCCCCAGCATAGTTTTTTTATCTTAGTTTTCATTTTTATAAATTCAAAAAAAGTTCCATTCTTATAAATGAAAATATTGAAATACTTATTCAGTAAATGAGAAAAGGGGAAGGAAGAAATTTTGATATAGTAACATTTTTTGATTGTCTGAAGTTCTGATATACCATCCAAATCAATAATCAAAAAGTATTTTTAACGATCCATTGGCTGACAATTAGGTCCTCCTTCAGTGTGGCTGAAAGAAAAGAATAGGAAATAATGACAAACACAACTATTTTCCAAGTGCCTCTTTGTTTGGCAACCTCAAGATCTTTGTGCCCTGGGATCACACACCTTTGGTAACAATGGAAGAAAGGAAAAAGCATATCTTCCGGGTAAAATAGGAGAAATAAAAGAGGAAGTGAGAAATATGAGCTTGTTCTCTTTCAATAAGGTTTCCCTCAGGCAAAATTAATTTTAGGAAAGAGGATATATAAGATAAAAGTTGAGGATCTGGAAATGGATTCCTTTAAAACCTCCCAGGGGAGGGTTACCACACACAACCCTTGGTAAATTCTTTTATATTTCTGGAAGTACATATAGTCCAATTTAAAGACTCCTGCTATATCTGACCTTCTTCAGAAAAGTTCAACACCAGGCCATCAAGAAAGCCAGAGTCAAGGAATAGCCTCAAGTGAAGGCTGTTAGGAAACCAGGTAAGAAGAGTGTGAGGAGAAGAAGCTATGCCAGCCAGGGAGAGAAACGTGAAGGAATTTCTCTGTGACAATGTTGTAGCCTTTTTATGTGGTTTAGTATGCATGTTCCAAGGTGAGCCAAGTTTATTTAAAATGACTGGAACAAAACATAAAATCAGAAAATGCATTTTACCAAGTCTCCTTAGTACATGACATTACAATCCTTTATCTACATGCCTACTGTTTTTTATTAGGATTTAGATAGCCTAGAATAAGAAATGATATTCTGGTTAAGATCACAAGCTATAGAGACAGAATACTTTTTCTTGAACCCTGGTTCCAACTAGTTTATGAACTCAGGCAAGTTACTTAACTGTTCCAAGTCTCAGTTTTCTGTGCCTGCTGATAATTAAACCTAGCTCATGTTTTTGTGAGAATAAAATAAAATAATCTAGGTAAAGCTATGTGCACATGCCCAGATCATTCAATATATATTCAATCGAGAACTCTAATTCAGCTGTACATAAACTAATCGAAGGAAACATACGCAAACATATAAGGGCAATAGTGTTATACAACAGATACGTGAAGTAGGTATTGTTAATCCCATTTTACAGATGTAGAAGTGGAGGCTCTAGGACTTTAAGCTATATGCTTAAGATTACCAACCAGTAAGTAGAGAGCACAAACTTGACTCAGAATGTTTGGACCCCTTGTAGCCTCTTCAAGTATGTAGTGGCAGCACACTGCTGGGTCCTGTAGACTGAAATATTCCTGGGTCATTTCAGCTGAAAGTACAGTTCATGCTCACTCAGCACCAACTGCACGCAGCCAAGACTTTTGGTTTTTGGCTTGTGAATATCTCACCATCTCTATAGGCTAGGGAGAGCATCCTTGTATGCATGAAGGGCATTCCAAGGTCAACAAAGCGCTTCAAGCTCCATAAAGAAAGCAGCTATATAAATGGGGGTTCTTGTTAAGATAATAAAGCTCAAAGGCCACTTTTAAAAAGGGAGGTCACCTGGAGGGTTACCAGGAAAAGCCAGATGCCCCAGATGTGCTATTTAACCTCCAGTTTTCATAAAATATACATATACTGTAGGAATATATCTTTAATTATTTTGCTTTTAGAAAATGATGACTCTTAACACTGTTTAAATAAATTAAGTCAATTGCTATTATTAGAAGCAAAGTGTCTTAAATTTTACAGGTGCTGAGGCTAGTAGGAATGGATTAACCAGAAGCCTCATTAAAGGTATCACCACTGTTGGCCAAAGCGAACAAACTCTTTGGAGTATGATACGGTTCCAACTGTCTACTGTGTGCATTCATAGTGGAGAGTGCCTCAGTGTATTTCCTTGTTTTGAATAAATTGTGGTATTAAATTCACAGCCTTCCTTCATCAGAAAGGGAAAATGATTTGACCCTCACATTCCTCAGAGCTGAACTCAAACTTTGGAGACACACTTCAAAGCTCTGTAAATAATATGAGTAACACTTTGGACCCTCCTGAGGTGGGAGGGAAATTCCCTTTCTGAAGAACACCCAGGTCTTTAAAAAGAAATGGTCAGGTTTAAATATCTCACTGTTTTTCTTGTTTGAGGCTCCATGCTGAGGATTTTATTTTCCTTTGCAAAGCTTATGCTGCCTGAGCCCTTTTCTCAGAGGTCGCCTGGCATTGGTGCTCAGGGCTGCTTGCAGGTTCCCTGGAGCAAGTTTATTTGTAGTGTGGCTGGGGGCGGGTTGAAGATTCCATTATGATGCTGGAGGCTCCCCAAGTTTGGAATATCAATGGCACTTCAAAGAGCTGGAGCTGCGAATTAGCAGTCTGGCTTCTTCTCAGGCCCCAGAATAGAATAAAATAACCCTCTAGAGATGTGTTTCAAGATAGGAAACAGGCAGAATTTTTTTCAAGGCCCCTAATTGTAAAGTGGGCACCCCTAGGTCTTCAAGATGTCCTGGAATCTCTTTGGGAACAGGAGATCATCATGGATTTTCCAGAAGCCTCTCACAGATCCCAGACTGAAATCTTAAACACAGTACTGGACAACTTCCCAAACTGCCAAATCTCCTAAATCCATTAACAATAACCCCCTACTGAAAAGAGTAGCCTTAGAAGGGTAACTCAAAACTGTTTAGTCTAATTTATTTATTTCCAAAAGGCCAAATACCATATGAATTTCAAGATTTTCTTAAGTATTTTTTTCCCTCTAAAATCTCATTCCTGTGTCTTTCTCTACCTCTCTCTGTCCTACAGCAAAAATAGGGAGAAAGAAGGTTAGAAAAAAAAAAAAAAGAAAGTTAAGGCTTTTGTTCACTCAAGTCTCTAATATGAGTCAGCATTAATCTGGCTAGAGTCAGACAAGCAAAACAAAATAAAACAGAACCATAAGCCCTCTCATCAGCTTGCTTCATGATTATGTTTAAGTAGCTTCTAGAATGACAATTGGTTCAACTCAGAATGCTCAGACTTGGCAGCTCTAGGAGTGACCACCTGTGCCTGCATTTTGCTCTCCAATTTTATTTGAAACTATGTGAAAACTATGTACCCTGGGGAGGCCCTAGATTGTATGAGTGTAATTCTCATCCATGCCTGGGTAGTGGTCATGATCACGATCATGTCTCCAGCCTTGGTATTTTCCTAATACCTTGAACACCATTTTGGCTGCCATCCTCCTCCCCTTTTGGACGGGACTACACCTTCAAAGTCAAGACAGGAGAGTGGAAGTGCCCACCCTGGACTGGGGATTTATCTACAACTAGGGTGATCACTTGACTGCCATGATTTTCTGATTTTCTCTCTCCCATGTGACTTCCTGTTGACTAGAGTTGAGTAGCAGTGCTATTATAGTAGATAGCCTCTTTTTCAATGGGGCTGCTTCCTGTTTTCATTCATTAATGCTATTTGTCTGGCTCCATAGGCCTTTTGATCTGCAGCCTCGGTCCAGAATCTCACCTCTAGGCATCTACTGGTTTTATCTGTTAATGGTTGTTCTCTCTATTTAACTGCGAACAAGATCCCTCAGGGCTTGGTCTTTGTCTTTCATCCTCTGGGAAGTTTTCCTGACTCTTCCATCGCAAACAAGATTTCGTTGGCATCTGGTATCTTCCCATCAGAGCTTGTACAGTGCTGCCTAATTATTTCTGGGTTCCCTCACTGGGGTGGAGACTTTATAAGAGAGATCACATCTGTTTTGTTCATTATTATATCCTGAGTACAGAGCACAGCACCTGAAATCAAGTAGATGCTCAGAAATTTCGTTTGCATCAATTAGTTAACTAATTAATGGATTGATTAATTTCAGGAAAATATTTCTAAAATTTCTCCCTATATTTTTGAAATTTCAAACATACTGAAAAGTAGAAAGAATATCAAAATGAACAACCCTATAGCTGCCACTTATATTCAACAATCTAAAATATTTTTCTTTAATCTCTCTCAATATAGAAATGGATGATTTCTGTTGAATTATTAGAAGCCCAGCTGCAGATATCATGACTCCTTATGCCAAAGACTTCTGCACACATTTTTTTTCAATGAAGAGCTGTATTGAGGTATAAATGATATACAAAATGCACATATTTAATGTATACAATTTGATGAGTTTGGACATATGCATACACCTGTGAAACCACTAGCCAAATCAAGGTAATAAACATATCCACCTCCAAAAAGTTCTTTGTGTCTCCTTTCTTTGAGGGTGTGTGTGGTAAGAACAGTTTATGTGAGAACCACTCTTTAAATTTGTTTACATGAACAATACAGTATTGTTAACTTAAAGCGCAACGTTGTACAGTAGATCTCTGATACTTGTTCATCTTGCATAACTAAAACCGTAGAGTCATTGAATAATTCCTCACCTCCACCCTCCCTTAAGCCCCTGGAAACCCCCATTCTACTTGCTGCCTCTGTGAATTTGACTTCTTTAGATAACTTCATATAAGAGGAATCATACAGTATTTCTCCTTTTGTGACTGGCTTATTTCACTTAGCATAACATCCACCAGGTTCATCCATGTTGTCACATATAACAGTCTTCTTTCTTTTTAAGGCTGATTAATATTCCATTGAATCTACATGCCACATTTTCTTCCTCTATTGTCTCTCTGGGAATGCTTGAGTTATTTCCATATGTTGACTATTGGGAATGATACTGCAATGATCATGGGAATGCAGATACTACTCCAAGATCCTGATTTCAATTCTTTTTTATATATACCCAGAGTTGAGATTGATGGATCATAAAGTAGTTTTATGTTTAATTTTTGAGGAATCCCCATACTGTTTTCCATAGGGTTTGTACCATTCTACATTTCCACTAGCAGTATACAAGGTTATCAATTTCTCTATGTCCTTGCCAACACTTATCTTTTTTCTTTCTTTTTCTTTTTTTTTTTTTATAGTAGTCATCCTAACAATGAGGTCATATCTCATTGTGGTTTTAGTTTGCATTTCCCTGATGATGAATGATGTTGAGCACCTTTTCAATGTTATCTGTTGGCCATTTGTGTATCTTTGAAAAGATGTCTATTCAAGTCCCTTGCTTGTTTTTTACTCTGATTAATTTGGTTTCTGCTACTGAGTTTTTGCTAGGAATTCCTTACATATCCTTACATATTTTGGATGTTAACCCCTTACCAGACATGTGGTTTGCAAATGTTTTCTCCCATTCTGTAGGTTGCCTTTTTATTCTGTTGATTGTTTCCTTTGCTATGCAGAAGCTTTAGTTTGATGGAGGCTTACCTGTCTGTTTTTGCTTTTGCTGCCTGTCTCTGCAGGCATCTTTAAAAAAAGAATAAAAATTTTCATTTCACATAATGGTAACACTTCACCATTATTACAGTTGAGAAAATTAACAATTCCACAATCTCCTTTAACATCCAGTTCATATTAACATTTCACCAAATGTCACCTCAAATTATCTTTTAAAAAATTGAGATTCACAAATTCATTTAACACAAAATTAACGATTTTAAAGTGTCCATTTAGTGACATTCACTACATTCACATTTTTATACAACCATCACTTCTATCAAGTTCTACAACATTTTCATCACCCCTAGCAACTACTAATTTACTTTCTGTCTCTCTAGATTTACTTATTCTGGATATTTTATGTAAAAAGAATCAACCAATATGTGATCCTCTGTCCCCCTAAATTGTCTTCTACCTTTTTTTTTTTTAGGAAGAAATTTTAAATAGAACAGATTTTAAAACTATTGATGCAATATTTCTTCCTTTAATGATTGTTTCTTTTTTTTAATAATAAATTTATTTTATATTGGTGTTCAATTTGCCAACATATAGAATAACACCCAGTGCTCATCCCATCAAGTGCCCCCCTCAGTGCCCCTCACCCATTCACCCCCACCCCCCACCCTCCTCCCCTTCCACCACCCCTAGTTCGCTTCCCAGAGTTAGGAGTCTTTATGTTCTGTCTCCCTTTCTGATATTTCCACCCATTTCTTCTCCCTTCCCTTCTATTCCCTTTCACTATTATCTATATTCCCCAAATGAATGAGACCATATAATGTTTGTCCTTCTCCAATTGACTTATTTCACTCAGCATAATACCCTCCAGTTCCACCCACGTTGAAGCAAATGGTGGGTATTTGTCGTTTCTAATGGCTGAGTAATATTCCATTGTATACATAGACCACATTAATGATTGTTTCTAAACGGCAAGATTTCATTTTGATCCCAAGCCTGCCTGGGCACCCCCTTGTCTCCTACCCAGTTACATGAAAGAAAACAGCCGTGCAAGATGAGACCCGTATGGGGCCCAAGGACATTGCCCTCAACCTTTTGTGGCTCTTAGGGATATTGGGAAAGGCCACCAGGCTGAACCTAGGCTATGAACTAGTTTCCATAGTTGCTGTAAAGATGCTGGCCCATGGGAGGGAGAAGTGGAGAGACTCCCTGGCTGTGATTACAGGCGCAGATTATTGTCAGGCTAGCTCAGATTGATGTGGTGCTATGATATATTTGCTTAAAAGGAAGCATTTCTCTTCAAGACTAATTCTATATGACTGGTCTGAATCATAATACTATAAGACCGGTCTCAATCAGTTATTTTCTTTGCTTCAGCTGCCAAAGATATATTCTGCAATATTGTTTGCTCTATAAAAGAAAGCACATTTGAGAGATATAGTAATAACCACTTCCCCTCTTAACCCATCTTCCTCATCCACCTTCTGGGGCTTTTCCAGGGTAACTTCCTGTGCTCAGTAGTAATTCCAGCTGACTCTGGCTGAGCACCAGCTCAGGACTCACCTGCACTGTTTTTTACTGGGCACGACAGCTTGAAAGAGTGGCGAGGGTTCCATGGGTTTGGAGGAACTGCTTGGCTTAGCATTTAAAATTCTTCTGAGCAACTTTCAGTGGCTTTAAATGTATATATATGTGGTTAGTATCATCAGTGTATATAGTAGTGAGGGCAAATACCTGCCATCAAGCTCTCACCTCCTTGTTCCTCTGCCCATGATAGATGTCATTAGTTGGTTGCAGACTTCTTTCCCTTTGAGCTTAAACACCCCCACCAGGATGTTTCTCAACAAAGGGTTCCAGGAAACCAGAGCCATTCAATTGGACTTTGTATTCAAAAGGAAACAATCTTTTTCTTTCCATTTCTGTGATACAGCCTTCCCAATGCTCAGACTGTCAGAATAAACATGTACTTTGAGCATTACAAATTAAAGCATATCTCAACAGGAGGCCAAGAGTGTTTATGTTTATTGGTTGAACTCTCATCTCCAGCAAGTCTTTAAAATGCTAATCTTACAGCTTGCTGTAGCAAAATTTATAGCAAAAATAATTATGTGAGGAGGTAGTGCAAATACATAATTAATATTCAAAAGTAGACTTCAGTAAATTTACATGCCAAGATGCTTCACCTCCCTAGAGATCTGGCACTGAAAGTGATGTGGCATATCTTTTCTAAAATAAAATTTATTATGGGATCTTATTTTTTGAGGTCTCATTAAATAACAGTGCAGCGTTGTACATCCTGATAAGCATGGAAATCAGTGAAGGGATAGGAGTGGAAAGATCTCAGTGCAAAGAGAAAGAGAAGTTTGGATGGATCCTTTAGGCCAAAATCAGTTGAGGCCACATGGTTCTGCTTCTTGGGACTTGTGCCCCAGCCACTAACGTTTATAGTAGCCTGTTTCCTGATAACTGGTATTTTCGTGGGAGCAAGAACAAGAGTCTGTGACCTCAAGTAAAATAAAAATAAAGTTTTTATTCTCCCCAGGAGTCCTTTTAGTGTTGTTAAGTTGTGCCTTGGTTTTATTGCTGTGTATTTGATGAGTAGTTCATGAAGAAGAAATACAAATTTTAATCTGATTGAACCGTAGAGCCAAATGGATTCATTGCAAAACAAACAAAAACCCCACAAAAAATCCCTTTATTTTTATCCTTTTCATCTACTGACATGTGTTATTTTAATGTGTTTTATTTGTCTTTATAGGCCACCTTAAATCTATTTTTGAACAAACTAGGGTATAAATAACCAATAGTAACAGTAAGGTACTATATTGAATACTCACTGCATTTTAGACTCTGTTCTAAGTGCTTAACAATACTATTTTATTTTAATCTGCCCACAATTCTGTGAGGAAGGTATTATTATTCCCATTTTACATAGGAAGTAAACTGAATCTCAGAGAAGTTATGTACCTGGTAAACATTTGACCAGGGATTTGAACCTGGATCCTTCTGACTAGGAAGCCTGGATCTTTAACACTGCACTGGGCTTCTTTACATGAAAATGACTGGGGACTATGGTCTTTGTATTTTCCTTCAAATACTGCCTGGATCAGTAGAAGCAGTTTGTTTTTTACTCTGATTCTTCCATTGAACTGAATCCCATCGGTTTTACCATGTTTTTAAGATATGCTCTGGTTGAAGACATTCCACTCTAACACTTGAGTATTATTATGTGAAAATAAATGTAGGAAAGTAATTGGCCAGACTATTTTCTGTAAGAAATTTACATCTAATTTTGCTTAATATACAAAACAAGAGAAAAACACCAAACCTTGACATGACCATTGCCAAGAAGAGTAACAAAATAACTGTTTATGGTATATTTACATTTTCATTCTGTCCATCATTCATTTTTTTTTTTTTTTTTTTTTTATATGGCCAGCAGATGTTAGGCCTTCCAGCACCTGCTAAGACAAGTTGATTCTTTATGGCTGAAGCCTGGTCCCATCTCCATGGGATTTTATGTGCCCCCTGCTGCCTTTCTGGGGCCCAGCGGAATCTGTGTTCTTAGTTCATTAGTGCAGCCAGAGTCTGTGGTAGGTCCTGGATTCTCCATTCAAGAGGATCTGCTGGGCCTGCTTTGATAGTGCAGCCAAGCAACTGCTGGTTGCAATGTAAAAAATGCCAGAGGCTTCTTTTCTGTGTAGAAAAATCATCTGAAGGGCCAATAGCAGGAGAAAAGCACATGTTTCCTTGCCATAAAACCTTAAAAACAAGTTTGGGAAAGAAAGCTTGACAACAACTGTGCCCTATTTCTGTCTGTCCTTGCCTCAATGAATGCACCTGCAGTCAGAAAAACTGCCACTCCACTTTCTCCCTCATTGAAGAGACTTTTGAGACAGGTTTACAATATCTTGTGAGAGATATGCCAACCTGTTCAATCTTCCTCTGGTGGAAGTCCTGTTGGAGAATTAAGGCCACATCTTAATTAAGGCTGCATCAATCCACCAAAAACGCAAAGAAAACCTTTTCCCCACTTCGGACATCCTGGACGATTGTTTCAATTTTCCACTTTACTTTTCATGTTTATATGGCCATGACCAACTCAAACTAACAATTGCATCTCAATTTTCTCTTTCTCTATTTAAAGCAGGCTTCTTAGGAAATGAAGGAAGTTTTAGTTTTGTACATAGAACCAGGATTACAGTGACTAAAAAGTTCCGAGAATCATTTAAACATTATTTTTAAGAGAAAATATTAGTGTACAAATGTTATGAAACCACAAGGAGTGCATTTAAAATGATTCCTAAGGAAAATTTTGATTCATCATTTCTCAGTCACATTGCTCATATATTATAGTGTTCTATCAGATACTAATTTACTTCCTGCCTTTCCACCACATACATATAATGTTATTTGTAGGTAGGGGGGAGCATAAACGGAGACAAAGACAAGTTGGATGAAAGCTTGTGGAAAGAGGACTGAGTTGGTGACAGGATACTGTTTTCTTTCTTTTCTCTTAATTTTACTTTCTGGGGAAATAAGGAAAGAAATACATTTGAGCTCGGGGGAAATTCTATCCAACTTTAGTAGACTTCCAGGGAGATTACATCAGTTTTGTGGAACAATAGTATCAGGAGAATCATTAGTAGAAAGATTTCATCCTTTTAAATTTTTTTATCTTGGTCTTTTAGCATAGCCAAATGACCTGTTATTACAGATTTACCCCCTATCCATATGGCATCTTCCACTATGCTAACATAAAGAGACACACCCCCTTCAGCAAAAGCTGCTTTTGTTAAATGCTCTTCGTTTGAGATTTGTGTTTTCAAATGATGGTGGCTTCTCTTTCTACCTTGGTCTTTCAGACCTAAGCGTGAGCTGTATTTATTTAGCATATAAACTTAAGCGTGTCTTTCCTGTCCCCTGCTTAGAGAAATACAGAAAGGCAGGGAACAGTTGCATTATTAAATAACATGAAAGCTTCTACAGGAACTAGGGAAAAGGAGAGTGAAATACGCTTATGTTGTTCAATGATACAAAGATTTCTTTTGAGGTTGGCTTGCTGCCTTGCCACCCATGTATCTCCCAAGGACAATTCTAGTTGCAGTAGACCTTGCCAGGAATGGGCAGAAATGGTCAAGGCAATAATGTGTAAACTCACATGATGCTGAGGAATTTTTTGAAATTCTGTTTGTAGGAGAGAAAATACAGAACAATTGTTAGTTTTTCCCTCAGCTTACAGTAAAATGATTTCGCAAAATAACCACCAAAACTTCCTTTTGCCTTAGGATACATAAATCATTAGTACAAAGATTTTTATATTTTTAGAGGGCAAGGCAATCTAGACAGTAGTTAATTATATATTCCTACCATTTCTCCAACAAATAAAGCAGAACTAATTACCTCGTGGAAACTTGTTTATGTTGTATCTTTAGACCAAATTAAGGATATTAGGACACTGTTCTTGGAATATTCTTGGAAATCCTGGCTCTTAGGCCTTGCTTTGCCACAAATGAATAAGTATGTACAGTTGCTTCATCACTCATGCTAAATCACTCATGTTTTATTTATTAGAAAAGCCATAGCAACAGTACTAATAACGAGCAAAATGAAAAATAAACAGAAACAAACACTGAAACAAAATCCTGATTCCTTGCACATATGATAAATTGGAAAGCAGCTAAATTTGTCTTGGGCAATTTAAAGAATATAAAATTCAAATGGCTAATAAACTTAAAATAAAATCAAGTTCCAATAATTAAATAAAGGCAAATCAGGAGGCTGCTATTCTCTTTGCCTATCAATCAGGAAGAGAGCTTCAAAAATAATAATGACTGTTGTTGATGAGCATGTGACTGAAGTTAATATTGATATAAATTTTGGGGGAGTGAACATAGCAGTTTAAAGCATTTTGCCACTTAAACCAGCAAATTTCACTTTAAATAATGGATTCTACAGAAAGAGAAAGGTGTTTAGAGATTTATGTCTCTTGACATAATAATAAAATATTGAAAACAACTAGTCTTATAATAGGGACTAATTTAAACAATTATAGGTTCATATTCTGAAATAATTGATTGTAGATGGATAGTCATGTTAGGATACAGTAAAATAATATTCAACACCATGGAAAAGTCTAGAGGATGTTATTATGTGAAAACAAACAGTTTATAAACAATATCCATAGCATGATTCTAATTTTGTAAAAATAAATTCATAGGAAAATTATTGGAATGTTAATATTGGCTAACTTTGGGGTGCATGAATTATGCATAATTTTTGCCTTATTTGTGCTTTTGTGTCTTTTCCAAATATTTATAACAAGAACATTATTTACTGTGTGATTTGAATAAAAATAAATAAATTCTATAAAGAATGGTATGGAAGCCTGATTACCTATTGGCAAATTACTTAAACTTTCTGGACCTGAGACTGCAAAATAAGCCAATGAATAGATGAACCCGGGGCAGCCCGGGTGGCTCAGTGGTTTAGCGCCACCTTCGGCCCAGGGCCTGATCCTGGGGACCTGGGATCGAGTTCTGTGTCGGACTCCTTGCATGGAGCCTGCTTCTCCCTCTGCCTGTGTCTCTGCCTCTCTCTCTCTCTCTCTCTGTCTCTCATGAATAAATAAAATCTTAAAAAAAAAAAAAAGAATAGATGAGCCCGAGGTTAGCTCTGGGAGTCTGCGATATCAAGTTTTCCAGCTGTAGTAACATCTTCTGTTAAACTCTGTCATTTTGGCTAGCAGGTATTGAGGGAGAAGGTAAAAGGCATTATTCATTTTTAAGTGTTTGGCATATTTCCAAAACACTGAGTCAATTTAATGTAATTACTTTTTCATAATTATAATTTCAGAAGTGCTTCAACTCCAGTTTCAACTAATCTTTAGTCAGCTACCTATATTCCCTGCCTGTGAACTTGAAGACTTAAAGGAGAGTAAACAGACCTTTAGGCACATTGGATTCCTACTATTTAAGGAAAACCTGGGGAGAATACTTATTTGAAGCAAATTCTCCTCTGGTAATAGAACAGCCACCAACGTCTATTATGTTAGTGGATTTGCTCATACCAAGGTTACTTAAAGTGGGGCATTCTAGAGTTATCAATTTCATTTGAATGACTCTTGGCCACAAGCCACAGTGACTTCTTGGGGAGATCCAATGACAATAGCAAGATGGTAACTGGAATGTGTGGTGAAGTGAACAACTATGCTTTGTTACAAAGAGAGGTGAAGTAGTTCTATTTTCACCTATTGGAGTAGCTTTGAGAAATTAACTACTGGCCTATTCTTTTTTCTCCTGACATTCAAGCATATTTTCATTTTCCTTTCTATATTTCTTGTACCTCCTGAACCAGTGTTTGGCCTTACTTCAGTGATGACTGCGTTATTCTAATGAGTAGTATAATATGTAAAATCTATTATCTCTATCCCAATTTTAGACCATCAAAGAAATTGTTTTAAATAGCATTAAGAAAGGAGTAATAATAAAAAATTGTTTTGCTTAAATCTTTCTTTTTTAAAAAAGAAGATTTTATTTATTTATTTGAGAGAGAAAGAGTGTGAGTGAGAGGGAGAGAGGGAAAGGGAGAAAGAATCTGAAGCAGACTCTGCACTGGGCAGAGTCTGATGCAGGGCTTGATCCCATAGCTGTGAGATCATGATCTGAGTCAAAACCAAGAGATGGACACTTAGCCAGACTGAACCACCCAGGTGCCCTGTTTAAATCTTTCATTCTCCCTTCTATGTTTCTGGATTAACTTTATTTTGTATTCTGCTAAAAATTAGATATATGCATAGAATTTTCATTAAATTTTCAGTTAACCGTCATAGTTTCTATCCTCTGTGTTCTTATTGATTTTTCAGTTAAAGACCTCAGATAACATTCTCTGGTACATAACCCAGGAGTGGATCCTGGTATTTGCATTGAAGCATAGAATAGCAACCACTGAGGTGCTTTCCAGGACCTTGGTTTCTTCCAGGTCCAGCTGAGACCAAGGTTGTAGGTAACAACAGCAGTGTGACTAAACAGATTCCACTCTGCATAGTTCCAGGATCTAAAACCAATAGTCAGCCTCATACTCTTAGTTACCCCTGGCTGACTCAAGAGGACTGGAGAGGAGGAAAGGGGAGAAAAATAAAAATCGTGCTTTGCTGGGTGGAACATTCTCATAAATAATAGACTTTGAAAGGTAGAATGCTGTCAAAAAATGTACAGTGTCTGAGATTTTGTCCTACATCCAGCTTAACATGTTTGCCATAATTTCGTGGATATTGGGAAAAGACGCAAGACTATTGGATTAGAGACAAAAGACTTGGTTACACAAGCAGGACCATGGATTTCATGTTTTTGTTTGTTCTCCAGCCCCCAAATGTCACAAAGTCAGATACAGGGATCCAGAGAGATGCTGCTCATACAGTGGGTTTGTGTCATAGCCTAAGAACCCCAAGCTTAGCAAACACAAATCTTTTATAATAAGCTGTAAGCAAACTGTCCAACCTTTGCCTTACAGCATCTTTATTATACTACATAGTTTGTACATCTGCCCTTTGCTTTTGATGGGGACAATATCTCTAACTTTCAAGGCTGTTCATTGTATAAACATCCTTGAAAAGTTCACCTAGAACCAAAGCCTTGCTAATGTCTCTGCTCACAAGATGTGCAGAATCATGAGAAACCTACAGAAAATTGTTTCCCTCAAATAAAACCATAAGTATTTTACTATATGCAAGAACAGGTATAATATATACCAGCTAGTGAAGGGCCAAAAAGATTTATTGTTGAATTTTAATGTTCATGCAGCCTAATACTTCCCAGAAGACAACAACTACACCTGAGCAGCAGTATTTTAGTAGAAGCTAATAGAAAAAGGGCAAGCAAGATCTTGGGCACTGAGGCTTATATCTCAATGTAATCACCCGTCTTGTCCTGTTTTAAAAGTGAGCAATGCTGAGTATATTCTAGTAGAAAAATCTACCTCATGGCTGCATCAATTTATTTCTCATGAAAAAATGAAAATTACCAGTTTTTAAAGTCCTAGTTTGTTACACTTATATTTTTTTTAAAAAATTAAGAGTAACAACATGTTGTTATGTCAGCTGTGAAAATAAAAGTACTTTCTTCCTAGGGCCTTCTTATTGTTTAAGGATGGAGCAAATGTAGATGGAATATCAGCAGATCGAAAGTTAATGCTAGGAGGCACTGAGGCTTCTCCAACATCTTTGAAATGTTTGTAGCTTTCCACTCATTCATGTTCTTATTGTTTATACTTGATCTCAAAAAAGTAATCAAAAAGTATAACAAGAAATGGTAAAATGTGCATTAAAATGAGAAAAGGAAGACAGAAAAAGAAAAAGAGAACACGTAGTTCTCTATTAAACTAAGGATAATTGCTACTACTGGTTGACTAGTAATTGTACACTAGGATTTTCATTGCATCATTATTGATGGCAGCAAAAATGGTAAATAAGCTGAATCTCTCCAAATAAGGGATAGAATAAATAAAGTTTTTGCAATGTTGGCACTGTTGACATTCTGGGCTGGGTAATTCTTATGGGGACTGCCCTGTGCATTGTAGGGTGCTTAGGATCCCTGGCCTCTACCCAGTTGATGCCACTAGC
Source organism: Canis aureus (assembly GCF_053574225.1). Taxonomy (NCBI): domain Eukaryota; kingdom Metazoa; phylum Chordata; class Mammalia; order Carnivora; family Canidae; genus Canis; species Canis aureus. The sequence goes on from NC_135643.1 coordinate 7,931,490, forward strand.
ATCACCTCCAATTGTGACAACCAAAATCTCTAGACATTGCCAAATATCTCCTGGGGGACAAAATTGTTCCCATTGAGAAACACTGGGTTAAATAATTATAAGGGTTGTACTAGTTTTCTAGCAAATCGTCACAAAACAAGTGGCTTAAAATAATAGAAATTTCTTCTCTCACAGTTTTAGACGCTAGAAATCCCAAATCCAAGTGTTGGCAAGATTTGTTCCTTTGGAAGGTTCTGAGGGAGAATGTTACATGCCTTTAACAAGATTCTGGTGGTTGATGGCAACCCTTGGAATTCCTTGGCCTGTCTATGTATCCCTCCAATTTCTGCTTCCATCTTCACAAAGCATTCTCCCCTGTGCATCTGTGTCTGAATTTCCATCTCTTTGAAAGGACACAGTCACTGGATTAGGGACTACCTAATCTAGTATGATCTCATTTTAACTTAATTATATCTGTAAAGACCCTGTTTCCAAATAAGGAAATTCACAGGTACCAGGGGTTAGACCTAAACATACTTTTTTGAGGGACACAATTCAACCCATAGCAACAGCATACATTTAACAACTTTTCTTAAAGTGACTTTTAAGATCTTCTAGTGTTTTTGATACTGTTGAAGTATTAAACTAGTACAAACAATTTGTATTTAGAAATAGAGGCATCACATATAAGTAGAACATTTTTAATTGTCCTTGGAAAAAAGCTACCATGAACTTAAATGAAGATTCCTCAGACTGAGATGTAAAATGTCCTAGCTCTGTAAATTGGTAGAACTGTTAGCAGATAGTAGGTTTTCAAATTAATAGAAATACTTTTTACTCTAATATATATTTCATTTGGATGGTGCTTCAAAACTTTTGCTCTTTTCGAGAGATGGGTATGTGTATTTTTTCTAAATATTTGGTTTAGAGGAGATAGTGAGACCAGACAAAACCAGGAGAGACTTGTATGTTGACTTCTGCAGAAAAATGTGAAATAGTTGGTCTAATTTTGTCACAATGTTACTTAACACATATAACCCTGACTTTGGGAAGTATTTGATCAACTATTTTTTTTTTTTTTTTTTTTAGGATTTTACTTATTTATTTGAGATAGTGCAAGCACAAGCAGTGGGGAGAGGCAAGAGGCAGAGGGAGAAACAGACTCCCAGCTGAGCTGGGAGCCAACTGTGGGGCTTGATCCTAGGACCCTGGGATCATAACCTGAGCTGAAGGCAGGCACTTAACCAACTGAGCCACCCCAGTTCCCCTATACTTGGTGAACTCTTGTGATCACCTTGCTTGGGCCACAGACACCAGGCCGAATTCTTTGAGTGAAGATGAAAGTTTTCTCTGAAAAATATGAGTCTTCACTCTCAGTCATTCTAGGAAAGAGACTGGGGTATCTTGGAATGGGGGAAGGAAAACATTACTTTTCCTCTGAAGCCAAATAAGAAGGTAGATCCAGGTCACTGGGGATAGAGATGCCTAGAAACTTCTGTTGGTGGCCCCTTCTATGGGAAGAATTTAAGAAGAACTCACCTGGTAGTAAATCATTCACTCTGTATTGAACTCACATTAACCATAAGCTTTTATTAACATTCTGTGTACTGTCACACCGGATTTTAGCTAGACTTCAGGGACTTAAAGGAGGGGCCCACATTTTCCATGGGGACAAAGGAATGAAAGAGCATGTGTTCTTCATTGGCCCTGATCCTTCCCTCTAAGCCTGGTTCCTCATGGTTATGCTACTTCAAGGGGATAGGGGACCCAAGGCATCTTTGATTGATGGTCGGTGCCAGAACAAAGAACAATGTTTGGGGCCTAGCTATGAGTGTGGATATAGACTTTGATGACACAGACAGACAAGTAGGCATCTTTGGGAATTCCCCATCTAGTATTAAGTGAGTATTAAGTAAGGAAATCAGAATATCCCATGTGGCAAGCTGGGGAATCAGACCATTATTTTTTATTTTATTTTATTTTATTTTATTTTATTTTATTTTATTTTATTTTATTTTATTTTATTTTATTTCATTTTATTTTATTTTATTTTATTTTTTAAAGATTTTATTTATTTATTCATGAGAGACACAGAGAGGCAGAGACACAGGCAGAGGGAGAAACAGGTTCCATGCAGGCAGCCCGATGTGGGACTCGATCCCGGAACTCCAGGATCATGCTCTGGGCCAAAGGCAGGCACCAAACCGCTAAGCCACCCAGGGATCCCAGACAATTATTATTTTAACATTAAAGAAAGAGTGACTTCTGAAAGCTGGAGAACTTGGAAACACATAGATTGTATAAATTACAATATGCTTATCTGATGAAATATCATAAAATGACTTAAATCTTGTTACTGAAAATAGTTAATAACATAAAAATAGGCTTTTTTGGATATTATGTGAAGTTAAGAAAGATCCTAAATTATATATACAATTTGATTCCAATTCTATTACTAAAATACTATAAGAAAGACACACATCGAGATGTTAACATTGATTATTTAGGAATGGAAGAGTTATAGGTAATTTTTTCCCCATGTTTTTAATTTTTTATGATTTCTACCATCTCAATGAACACATGCAAATTGAAGGATCACTACATATTGTGGAAAGCAAAACTTAGTTTTGCTGGCAAAAGCAGAGGGGAAAACAGTGAGTAATTGGTACTTAAGCTAGCGTATTTAGTGGTTATTAAAAAAGTCCTGATGAGGAGGCATTCTCTCACCTGCCAGACTAGGAGGCCTTGAGGTCCTTGGGGCCTGGGCCCTGTTTGTGTCACACCTTAACTCCCATGATATGAGCACTCCTGGGTTTCCTTTGCACTGGGCTTCCACCTCCTTCTTCCCCTAAGGGAAAGTTCGCTTCTTTTGTAGGCAACGTAGCCACCCAGAAGCTGTAATGGCAGGCCTTACTACCAGAGAAATCCCACATGACAAATTTGTCCATTGTGCTGCTACAATTGACTTGTCCCCTCATTTTTACAGCTAATTAGCTCTTTAGTAAGCGTTGGCTAGTGTCAGAGGTCATCTGATACCTGATTCTGGTAAATTGACCGTAAATATTACTGTCCATCTGTATTTGCTGTTCAAAACACTGCTTAGTGACCAGATTTGAAACTTGTTTTGTAGGAGACCCTCCTAATTTTGGTTGGCAAGATAAAAGTTTCCAGATAATGCTCATGAAACTTATCATCCCTGAAGTTATCTGGGGTTGCTGTTCAATTAGCCTTTTTCAATCTGTCATGCCACCCGCGGGGCGGGGGTGGGGGGGTGGGGGGGAAGCATCCACACAATTTCCAACTTTTCCCAGAGTTTCTTTTGTTTCCTTGTCTAACTCAGAAAGTCATTGACGGAACCCTTGTTCTGATTCTGTCCATCACTCTTATAACTTCTAGGAACATTTTATTGTTTTATAACAATCACGCCAGTACTGCTAAGAGGGCTTGCTGTGTGCCAGGCACTGTGCTAAAGGTCACGTGCATTCGATTCTTGTATTCTTACAGCAGTCTATTTGGAGATATTAGTAATTGCCAAATAACAGATGAGGCAGCCGGGGCTTGGAAGGTTAAGGTTTTTTCCCAATGTCACACAGATAAATAAAGACTGAAGCTTTGCTTGGGTCTACCTGATTGCTAAGTTAGACTCTCAACCCCTAAGGTGTGCAGCCTTATGAATCAGGTTATTAACACGACTAGCTAGTTAAAATACTAGTTCTAAAACTATCCATCGAGTGAAGTGTGCGAGTATGAATTGTCATTTGTTACAGGCCATTTAGAGGCCAGTAGTATCCAGGGACTATAGAATAGCAGCAACAGAAACAGATCAGAGGGTACCTAAAGTCTTGGTTTCAAAGGGAGTCATAGGTGATTGGGAATGAGTCTGGTGATCAGAACTGAACGGAGACCAGTCTAGTGAGCAGTGTTTCTTCTCTTGGTTCCACTCGGAAGCCCAGGGGTAGCAGCCTAGGAGTTGCTAAAGTATGTCCAGAGGACGAGGCAAAAGGCAGTTCAGTCATTAGATGGAGCAGTTGAAAAGAACAAGTTTTTCACATCAATGAGAGAGCTTAGAGGACTCATCCGGGTTGTGTTCCTAAAAATGCTGGCAAGCACATTTCTGTATAGCTAAGACTTACTTGTTTCTAAACTCAAAAAAATAATTTCAGAGAATTTAGTAGATTTCTCCACTCCCCTCCCCTCCTACATCCCCGCCTTCTTCCTGAGGGAGAGTGGGTAATAAGGAAGCCTTCTTGGAAGGCATATTAAAAGGATTAGGTCATCGATCACTAATGAGATGTCCAGGATTTAGTAACAAATAGACAGAATCTAGGACCCTAGGCTAGCCCGGTTTGTGCAGAGATGATAACGGAAATCAAAGAATCCAGAGACTGCAATTTTCTTTATGATAAGCTGACCATAGACATAAACAGCATTTGATAAAAATAAAGATATGAGATGAGCAAGATTTTACTTTTTCTTCAGAACAGATCAGAACCAGATGTACCTGACTGCTATGTAAATTCAGATTGTAGGCTTAAAAACATAAGAGGTTAGGTATGCAAATGTGGGACTATAGCATAATCAATCAGCCAACCCCTAAGTGTATTGAATAGCCTTGAGTAATAGAGTCAGCACTGTGTGTAATGCCAAATGATGACACAGTCTCTGACCTTATCTAGGGAGGCAGAGAAGGTATAGAGCGGACAAATGAGAGAACCAAACATTTCATCATAAAGTGCCAGTTGAAGAAGAGAGACTATACAGGCAAAGGAATTTTAGAAGGCAGTCCGGAGTAGAGGAAAGAAATTTGTTTGGAAATTCAGAGACTTTTATTCTCTATTCCTGATTTTGCCACTAATTAGCTGTGTGAAAAAAAAAAAAATTAGCTGTGTAATCTTGAACAGACGCCTTTATCTCTCTGGGTCCTTCTCAGTTGCCTATTTGTAAAAAGAGGAAGTCAGAGGTGACAATCTCAATAGTCTTTCCAGATCTAACATTCTAATATAAGGGAGGAATCTCTGTAAGCCTGTCATTGGAGGAGATGTCCCAGAAACAGGGGCTAAGAAATGGCCAGGCATGGCCAGGGTATGAGTGTGTGTGTGTGTGTGTGTGTGTGTGTATGCAAGCGCTCATGCAGTTGGAGAGGTGAGGCTTGAGCAGAAGGGGAAGGGAGGGGATGAGGAATGGGTTTAGAACTGTGTCAGGTGCTTTATCATAGCACCATGTATCACTGGAAATTCTTTTTTGTATATATTGGTTTATCATCTATTTCCCTCACTAGAATGTGAGCCCCAAGAAAACAGGGACCTATTTGGCATTGTTCATCCTTGTGTTTCTTGCCCTGCAACAGGCACCCAATAAATGTTTGTTGAATAAACAGCATAGTGAATTCAGGCACCATAGATCAACTATCAGGCAAACCTGGGATTTGGATCCACTTTCTTGGCAGCCACATGACCTTAGGGAAGTCATGTAACCTCTGTAAATCTCAGGTGTAAAATGAGGAGGAAAAGGATATCCCCATCATTGGATTGTGACACACATCACATGCAGTATTATCGTTAAGGCCCTGATCTCAGTGCTTCATTGAAATAGCTACTTGTTTCCTTTTATTTTATTTTTTTAAGATTTTATTTATTTATTCATGAGAGATACAGAGAGAGAGAGAGAGAGAGAGAGAGGCAGAGACACAGGCAGAGGGAGAAGCAGGCTCCATGCAGGGAGCCTAATGTGGGACTCAATCCTGGGTCTCCAGGATCACGCCCTGGGCCAAAGGCAGGCGCTAAACCACTGAGCCACCCAGGGATCCCCTCCTTTTACATTTTGCCTAAAATCGCCCTTTCTTTATGTCAAGGTTTAATTTGGGCAGAGAAGGAAAATAGCGTATAATATATAAAGGAATTTCCCGCTCTCCCTCTATTTCTTCCTCCCTTCCTTCCTCTCCTCCTTTCATTTTCTCTTGTTCACCCTTTCACCTTTCCATAAATTTCATTTCTTTATATGAATGCATATGTTTTTATAGCCAAGTGCTCATTTTATGCATTCGGTAAATGCAAGTCTATTATAATTCCTTTTCTTGTTGTTATGAAAATTTCTCTGTCAAGAAGCATATGGTAAGGTAATAATTGACTTTAAATTTGCACTTCAAATAGCTAAAATACTGTCTATATATTAATAATAATCATCTGTACAGTACTTTGGGTTATAAGTTGTATCTAGTACCATTATTTAATCTGATTTAATTTGATTTGATGTAATTGCCATATTATACACAAGAAGACCAAAAGCTAGGGCATTGGATAGAATGGTGTTCTCCTTACAAGGATATGTCCAAGCCCTAGCCTCTGTCTGCGAATATGATTTCATCTGGAAATTTGGTATTTGCAGATGTAACTAAGGATCTGGAGAGGAGATCATTCAGAATTTAGAGTGGTCCCAATATCCAATGACGAATGTCCTATTAAGAGGAAGGAGAGGGAGACTTGAGTCCCAGAGACATACATGGGAGAAGGCCATATGAAGACAGAGGCCGAGACTGGAGTGATGCATTTATAAGCCAAGGAATATCAAAGATTGCCCACAGCCATCAGAGGCTAGGAGAAAGGCATGGAATGGATTCTCTTCAGATCTTCCAGAAGGAATCAAATCTACTGACATCTTGATTTTGCACTTCTGGCCTTCAGTATCACAGAGAATAAATTTCTGTTATTTTTAGGCACCAAGTTTGTGGTAATTTGTTACAGTCACCAAAGGAAACTAATACATGATCTTTTTTACATGGACCTTGATAATCTTCTAATGGCACTGCTTTCACACCTACCTCCTGCCAGTCCACTCTTCACACAGCAGCAAGAATGGATTGCTTGTCTTGAATCTTAAATGGATCACTTTAAGTGCAGTGAGAAGCCATGGACTCATGCCTTCAGTGGCTTTCCATTGAAATTAGAGTAAAATATCCCCTTTTTACTATGACCTCCAAGGCTTTCTAGAATCTGATGTGTGTCTTCTCTCCAAATCCATCTACAGCATCCTACCCTTGCTTACTTTGCTTTAGCCTTTCCCACAAGGTTATACACAACAGGAGGGAAGAGATCATATGTCTCCTGTTTGTCTTTGTATTTTCAGTGACATGCCTGGCACTTGCTAGATGCTCAAAAGATATTTGCTAATTTGTTAGATGAATAAAGAAGAAGTTTAAGGAAGATTTCCATTCCTTTTTGTGTCTCATTTTGATATGGCACCAGTCTTTCCATAAGAGTGCATTCATTTTAGATGATAGTTTTGTTAGAATCTACAGATTGTCATTGTACTAGTTCTTGTACTTGAATAGTCAACTTAGGAATTGAGCCAATTGGAATGGTAAAAAAGAGATTGCTCATTAAAATGAGAATTGAGGGATCCCTGGGTGGCGCAGCGGTTAGGCGTCTGCCTTTGGCTCAGGGCGCGATCCTGGAGACCCGGGATCGAGTCCCACATCGGGCTCCCGGTGCATGGAGCCTGCTTCTCCCTCTGCCTGTGTCTCTGCCTCTCTCTCTCTCTCTCTGTGTGACTATCATAAATAAATAAAAATTAAAAAAAATTAACAACAATAAAATAAAATAAAATGAGAATTGATAAATTTTCCCATTACTCCAAAAGCTGTCTTTTCATTTTCATTTTTCAGCTGCCTTGTCCATAGTCTATTAACTGTTTCTTTTCTGTTTGTCAGCCTGCCCTCCCATATTTCTTCCTGTTTTGCTTTGCTCACTGCCCCTGGGGGTGACCATCACACATAGATTCACCCTGGTTTCCTAGTTAGCTAGTTTCTGTTCTGTTTGGTCAAAGGGAGATACTGAAAGGAGACTGGAAGGCTGGAAGAGAGGAGAGGAAGGTTATACTATTTCTTTCCCATTCCACCTGTGCTCTGTTCATATTCTCTCGAGGTGGCCACATCCCTGTAGGACTGTAGCTCCTGTGTAGCTGCTCTTCCTCAATGGTTCCAGCACTCACTGGGCTCTGAGGACACTATTTACTCTTCTTGCCCCTTCAGGAATCATCTCTAGTGGGTAATAACTTCCTGCTGTTGTTGGTTTCTGAGTACCTCATCATCCTTTGGTGGTTCCTTTGACTCTGCCCCAATTTCATAAATAGTTCCTTCATAAAAACCTTGAGCCATCTGTGTTGGATTCTGCTTTCTGCTGGAATCTGGACTTTAACACTGCATTAACTAATAGGACAGAGGAGAAAGGGGCTGGGGTTAGGCAATATCTACTTCTTGGCTTATAACCAGTTTGCAGTTCTAATTTTGTCCTGATTGATTGGAGTTCATTTTCCTCTTCAGGCTAACATAAGAGAAAGTGCTCTTTGCCTGCCACCTAGGCCAATATCAAATAGAATTAATTGAATAACCTTAGCTTTCATGTCATAGAAGAAGCCCAGAATCAGTTTCATAAATTGTTTTCATGTGCTGCGGCAGAAATAGTTAACATTCACCCAATATCCAAGTGTTCTAGCTAGACTGGGGCCTTGTGATTGGATTTTGGCCCATGAGAAGTAGACATCATTGATGTGTATCAGTTTCAGGGAGAGCCTTTTTAAGACATCCCTCACTGTCCTTCCGTTTACTCTTTCTTAAGTACAGCGACCTTGGGTGCCAATGTACAGATGGTCTGGCTATAAGAAAGAGGAAGTCCACTCAAAGTGCTTCAGACTTTGCATGACTGTCAAACACATCTTTTTTGTGTTAGTCATTGAGATAGATTTAGGGTTATATTTGTTACCTTGGCCTTGGCCTTGTCTAGCCTATTTTGACTAATGTGTATATATATATATCAAGTAGATTTATTCATGCCTAATATTTTAAGATTTTTTTTTTTTTGCCTAAATCAGCAATAGAAAACACCCTACCTATTACTACCTCTCCCTAACATCAGAGTCACAGTAGAAATTGTTATCTAACTAGGGTACTCTTTCAAGGTGATTCCAAAAAGTCTTCCAAACCATTCTACACATAGGGTTCCAAGCAGACACTGCCAACCAACAGCCTAAACCTAGTTTTAGTTCTTGTTCTACATGGTGAGCTTTGTGCTCTATCCAACCACTTACTGAATTGTAATTTTCTCAATCTTTTATTTGTTCTCATTATGAAAAATAAATAGCATTTTCATTGTCTGTTTCCAATATAAATTGTTAGTAAAGTTTTGTGTGCTACATTTTTAATAGTCACAGATAGGCACTTCACCCTAGAATCAAATAACAAACCATAAAGGAATGCCCTTTAGAAAAATAGATAGCATCCCAGATAAAATATATGTTAAAACAAGTACATTTGTGTTTTACAACAGATTCTAAGGTCCTCAATATCAATCTAGACATGGAACCAGTTTTGCTTCTTCATTCATAGACTTCCATCATCCCAATATAAAAACAATTAAAATTTAAAAGCACTGACTTTTGTTTCTATGCTAAGTGAAATAAGTCAAGGAAGGACAAGTATTGATTTCACTCATATGTGGAATTTAAGAAACAACAACAACAAAAAGAACAAAGAAAAAAAACACACACACACAGAGAAATCAAGAAATAGACACTTTAGAGAACAAACTGATGGTCACAGAGGGGAGGTGGGTGGGGAATGGGTGAAATAGGTACTGGTACTGGGGATTAAAGAGCACACTTATCATGATAAGCACTGAGTAATATATAGAATTGTTATTGTATACCTGAAACTAATATAACACTGTATGTTAACTATACTGGAATTAAAATAAAAAACGTAATAAAATGTGTTATACATATGTATATATGCTCACACACAAATAATCATCACATATTATATCTTTTTGAATCTGATTCTGTTCAGTTGATTTGTGTATTAAATATTGAATCATTATCACACTTAAAAAATAAATAAAAGCCCTGACTTTTGGTTCACAAAATCTCTTGACATCTTCTGAAGCTACTGAACTCAAATGAGAAGGAAGTAAATAAAAACTCAGAAAGGATCTCAAAATACCAGTACTTGTTAGGTCAAGTTTTGCCCTTGTCCTTGATATAGGTTTAGGAGGGGATTTCAGTTAAAAAGGTTTTTTTTTTCTAAAGCTATTTTGTACCAACTTGTCCCTAGAATACATTTCCAGAAATGTATTGAACATTTGTTCAAGAATGAAAACTAGGCTATCATGGGTAATATTGAGACATCAAAAAACAAAATCAAAGAGACTACATTTGATTGTTTTGTCACTTAAGAATTCACGTTCAAGTATTCCCTTTGCACCACCTTCTACTGATCTTAAACTCATTTTGGAGTCCTGCCCCATCTATAGATTCTTATCATTTTTTGTCCTTTTGGATATCACTGATTAATCACTTTGCTTTCTGTAGTAATTTTCTCCAAGATTTCTTCCCATGTAATATCTATACTCACACACTTTTACCTTCTTCAGCTACAGTCAGTTCTGTGCCTCTGATTGCCTTCTTACTGAGCTTTTCTAAACCCCAAACAGAATGAACTTGGAAACACATACATTCTGTTTGAAGAAAATGTTCACAGTGCATGATTAAATCCAGAAAGTTAGTAAGAGTTTAAGTATAGAGTCACATAATTCTATGTCTCTAATAGCAAAAATATAGGCTTTGCTGACCCTGAGTATGCGGGCTCATTTCATAATAACTAATTATCCCAACCTGGAATGAGTTAGGATGAGCCTTTAAAAGTAAAGGTATGGGACTCGTGGGTGGCTCAGTTGGTTTAGTGTCTACCTTCAGCTCAGGTCATGATCTCAAGGCCTAGGATCAAGCCCTACGTCAGGCTCCCTGCTAAGCTGGGAGTCTGCTTCTCTTTCTTCCTTGCTCTTGTGCTCTGGCTCATGCATGCTCATGCATGCTCCCTCTGTCTCCTTCTCAAATAAATAAAATCTTAAAAAACTAAAAAAAAAAAAAAAAAGAAAGAAAAAAAGTAAAGATTTGATTGTTTAACCTTCCTAACTGGCTTCTCTGTTCTTGAACTATGATGGGAGTAGCTATTAAAAATAATTTCCCCATATTAAGGGATTATCATCCTTTATTTAGGAACTCCGTAGTTATTTGCATGTAGGGAAGGCTGGCCCTGCAGCAATGATTTCAGTAAACATTTGAGATGAATTCAACCTATCTTGTTCAGAAAATAATAACACCCTGGCATCACCATTAGATTTAGTAATCTATGACTTTTCAATAAGTTTCTGAATATCTCTGTGCCTTAATTTACTCATTTACCCCATGAGGTATAATAATAGTTCTAATCTTTAGGATTGCCATGAGGCTTAAATGAGACAACCTATGTAATATACTTAGCACAGTGCTAGTACACAGTGGGCATTATTAAAAGTTAGCTATTATTAGTAGTAGAAATTAGTAGGGTTGAAGAACTTTAGTTAAATAGACCAATGGATATCAGGCTTTTAGCAGAATACCCAGAACATCTTGTAGGCCACAAGCATTTAACTTACTCCAAAAGTGAAACAACTAGCCATAGCTCTCTGAGACATCGGCGGAATGGAGCAGAAAAACTAGAACCAGTGATTCAAAATCATTAACAACATAGTACAATGAGTTTGTATTTGGGAGATGAGTTTGTCATTTCACCCAAGGAAATCATTCTGCCTCTTCCTCTGATGTTGTTACAAAGGAAGGAAACGCCTACTTGACTACTTAATCTACCCATTTTTTGTCATCCTTTATATGTGTTTTGTCTGTGACCTGTAGTCCTAAATCCCCAAATCCTCCCACATTAGATAGTCTAAGAGGGAATTGTTTATTCATGCTGAATAAAATAGAAAAAATAAATTGATGGCTATCATACATGAGGCTCTTTTTTGAACTCTCAAGTGCTTTGTTTATTTTTAGTTATAGTATTGCAAATGGTGCTTCATGTTTAGTTTCTGTTCTCCGTGACACTTGTATTCATTTCTCCTCTACTGGATAGTTGGTTACTCCTCATATCTTGTTTAGCAGTTTAGCATGTCCATTCTCAGTCTGCTGTCCTGGGGTGGTGTGGGGTGGTGGAAAGAGCATGAATGTTGGAGACTGGCAAACCTGGGCCCAACATCTGATTCTAACTAGGGAATGTGGCTGTGGGACTTTGAGTAAATAGCATAACTTCTTGAAGTAGCAATTTCCTCATATGTGAAGTGGAAGTACTTCCTATACTTCATAAAATTGTTTTGGGAAATTAGATATCATGTGTGTGATGTATAATATAGATAATTATTGCTCAACGAGTGCTAATTTCCTCCTCCTCTTTTCCTTATTTGAGCAGCATTCTCTTGGTCTCGGGCCCTTCTAGAGCCTAGATAATCCAGAAGAATCCTTCTCACGTTCTTCCTACTTTCCTTGGTAGAGGAGTTAGAGATAATAAAAGAATGAAAGAAAAAAAGAATGAAAGAGCAGCAACTGACAAAACCCATTCATTCCTTCCCCCTCACCAATTCTGGATGCTAGTGACATTATGTGGGATGTGACCAGTTCTCAGAATCCCATTCTGGCTACCACTCAAACATTTACAATTCCACAGTGTGTAGCATGTGCATGTGTGAATCCAAACAGAAGCAACACAACTATGTTATGTGTGGAATCTTAATTCAGAAGAAAAGAAGTTACAGCCCTACTGTCTAGTCACAAAATAGCTGAGAACCAAGGCTCATGCACAGCAGATGATAGAGGAACTTTTACAAAGCATCAGACAAATAAGGATAAATGACTTAATACAAATCAAACTGTACATTAGTGCTTTAAGGTATTTAGAGTAGGAGAGATTAGCATCGATTCAGTGACATTTATTGAGCAGTTTTTATGGAGCTGGCACTGTGCTTGAAGCAGGAGATTAAAATAAAAATGAATAAGACATGGTCTATGCTCTCATGAAACTCTCTGTCTGATGAGAGAGGCAGACACATAACCAGATAAACACAGGGCACATTCAGGAGCACTTACACAATGCACAGAAGAAAATGGTCTTTGACTTCTTGTTAAAAGGGCAGTAGGATTTGGTTAGGCCATGGATTGGAAACTGAAACTCCTAGAGCAGTCAGGAGCACATAAAAGAAAAAAAACTTTTTAAACAAAACAAAACAGCAATTTAGTATGAGACATTTATTGCTTTGGGCACTGTATTTGTATTAACTCATTTAATTCTCACTCTTCTTTTTACTATTTTTATTTCTATTTTATTTTTGAGGAGACTGACACACAAAAAGATTGAACAACTAGACTAAGTGGCATAGTCAGGTCTCAAACTTAGGCAGTCTGGGTCTGGTGCCCAAGGCATTCACTACATTTCATGTTTTTCTATAAAAAAAGACAACCACACAAGTGATGTGATCAGTGGTAACTTCTATTCAGCCTTAGTGTTCAAGAGATAATAGGAAGTGATGGAGACTCCAACTAATTGTTGTTTTCAGAAATTATAATTAGATAATCTGTCTTCCCCCAAGAGAAGTCAGAAATCAAGCTTTCTCACCCCACCCCCAATTAACTATCCAAAGTGTTAAATATTGGTGCTTAATAGAAAAATTAAGTCCTTTATGGGCCAAACAAAACATGATCACAAGTTGCAAATAGCTCAGGTATCATCAAGTTGAGACCTAATCACCATGTTGGATTAGGCAGACAAAGAAGGTAAGAAGAGTTATATGCAAAGGGAAGATGTTACACAAAGGCTTGGAAAAGATTGTGAGTAATACGGGAATAGAATAGAACACCAAAAATGGATGAGGCTGGCAAGGTCTTGGTGCACACAGTAAGGGAGTTTACATTTTACTCAGTTTACAAAAGGAAACCAGTTTAGAATTTTGTCCCTGTGACATTATTTAAGGTGAATTAATTAATCAAGGAAGAGGTCTATGTCCCTTACTAGGGTAAGGCACTAGTGTAAAAACACCTTTAGACCAAGGAATATCTTATTATTGTCTGTATTTCTAAAGTATGAGACAGTAGTGGGTATATGAGATACAAACATGTTTGACAAATGAATGAATGAATGAATGAATAGATGGATAAGTGCTTTCTGAGATTATGGAGTTCTGAGCTGGCTTTGGAACATAGCAAAGGTTCTGAATGTATCTCTTAGGTGTTTTGTCTGTTGATCTGAGGGGACATTTTGGTTATTTTATAGTATCTTTTGGTTCCAACAGTTTATTTCTGTTTCTCTTCTAATATAACAACAAATCCAACAAAACACTCTTTTTTGGAGCTGCCTGTTTGAGATAGCTATTGCTGTATAACAAAACACCTCAATATTCGACACTTGAAACAACTGTCATTACTCATGAGTCAGCTTTGTTGTTCCATTGATATGGGCTGGGTTCACCTTGTCTCAGCTACACTCCTTCATGTGCCTGTGGGCATCTGGAATCCATCTATCTCAGTGCCAGATCTCCTGACCTCATTAGCTTTGTGTTCTCACTACATTCATATTTCTATTGCTAAAAATATGATAGATTAGGACTACCTACGTCAATGACTATTATTTCCTTAGAAGGTGGATCATTCATTCATTCATTCATTCATTCAACAAATAGTCAAAGGCCAACTCTGTGCCAGAAATTGTACACATTAGAAATAAAGAATCAGATAACTTTCTGACCTAGAGAAACCAGAGACTACTGAGGGAGACAAATGTGCAACAGAAAAATTATAGTCCCAGAGCATAACAGTAGAAGTGTAACAATAGAAGAGTTTTGAAATGCAGAGGGAAGAATGATTACCTGTGTGAAGTAGCGGCTAGTGGCAGAGCCAGATAAGAAAAGGCTTCTTGGAGGGATAGATGACTGAACTCTTAATTCAGATATGTAATTACTTAGTACTTGTGCTGCCATGTAGTATACCCTTAAGGTATTGATCTTTCATAACTATAATATTGTTATTTGAATTATGGAAATGATAACCCAGCACACTTCCTTCTGCTAGCCATTTGTCAGGACCTGGCAGTACAGAGTAGTGCTTAAAAGTGAAGAACCTGGACCTACATTGACTGGGTTTGAATCACGGTTCCACTGTTGATTAGCTGTGCTTAGTTTTCTCCTCTGTAAAATGGGGATGGCAATGTGAAGATTGAATGCATTAATACCTTTAAGTGTAGGGCCTAGCACATAGTAAGTGCTCATTGATTGTTATTTTTAACAAAATTGGGATTTTGGGATTTTTTTTCCAATCTTTCTTCCTTTCTTTCCTTTCTTTCCTTTCTTTCTTTCTTTCTTTCTTTCTTTCTTTCTTTCTTTCTTTCTTTCTTTCTTCTCTTTCTTTCTTTCTTTCTTTCTTTCTTTCTTTCTTCTCTTTCTTTCTTTCTTTCTTTTTTCTTTCTTTCTTTCTTTCTTTCTTTCTTTCTTTTTCTTTCTTCTTTTTTTCTTTCTTTGTCTTTCTTTCTATTTTTTTCTTTCTTTCTTCTTTCTTTCTTTCTTTCTTTCTTTCTTTCTTTCTTTCTTTCTTTCTTCTTTCTTTCTTTCTTTCTTTCTTTCTTTCTTTCTTTCTTTCCTTTCTTTCTTTCCTTTTTTTCTTTCTTTCTTCTCTTTCTAAGTGGAGTTAAGCCAACTAACACATGAAAAGATGCTCAGCATTACTAGCCATCAGGGAGATGTAAATCCAAACCAAAATGAGATATCATCTCACCCCAGTCAGAATAACTAGTATCAAAAAGAGAAAGAAATAACAAATGTTGGCAAGGATGTGGAGAGAAGGGAACCTTTCTGTACTATTGGTGGGAATGCAAAATGGTGCATCCACTGTGGAAAACAGTATGGCAGTTCTTCAAAAAACTAAAAATAGCAATACCATATGACCCAATAATTCCACTTCTGGGTATTTACCTGAAGAAAATTAAAACACTAATTCAAAAAGGTATATGCATTGTTACATTTATTGCAACATTATTTACAATAGCCAAGATATGGAAGCAACTTCAGTGTCTGTCAATGGATGGATAAAGAAGAGGTCACATATATACACACAATGTATATGCAGCTATTAAAAAAAAGAGTGAAATCTTGCCATCATGACAACATGGATGGATCTAGAGGATATTATGCTGAGTGCACTAAGTCATAAAGACAAGTGCCATATGATTTCACTTATATATAGAATCTAAAAACCAAACCATGGGATCCCTGGGTGGCGCAGCGGTTTGGCGCCTGCCTTTGGCCCAGGGCGCGATCCTGGAGACCCGGGATCGAATCCCACGTCGGGCTCCCGGTGCATGGAGCCTGCTTCTCCCTCTGCCTGTGTCTCTGCCTCTCTCTCTCTCTCTCCCTGTGTGACTATCATAAATAAATAAAAATTAAAAAATAAATAAATAAATAAAAACCAAACCAAACCAAACAACAGCAAAGACTCATATATACAGAGAACCAACTGGTGGTAGCCAGAGGCAGGTGGGTATAGATGAAATAAGTGAAAGGGATTAAGAAGTACAGATTTCCAGTTATAAAACAAAAAATCACAGAGATGAAAAAGTACAGCATAGGGGATATAATCAATGATATTGTAATAACTTTGTATGATGACAGTTGATAATTATACTTATTATGTTGAGCATTTCATAATGTATGCAATTATCGAATCACTATGTTGTGCACCTGAAACTAGTATAAAGTATTATATGTCAACTATACTTTAATTTTTTAAGAAGTAAAAATATGAAGATTTAATGGAATTAAATATACAGAAGTCACCATGAATGGTGCCTAGCACATCATAAGTACATTGCAAGTGTACATTATTATTATTATTATTCTGTTCATATTGTGTTTATTCAAAGAATTGAAGACATCTATTCTTAGTTTCTAAGTGTTCAAAACATTTTACTTCTTATTATACAGTCTTCTCTTTCCACTAAGCAGAGGCCACAATTTACTTATGTATTTCCATTTGGAAGCATGGTGGGGTGGTGAAAGAGTCAGGATTTCCTAAGAAAATTTCCAAGGCACTATTTGAGTGGTGGGGGCTTTTCATGATCCTGATGTTGCAACATGCTAGAAAAATGGGTCCTTAAAGTAGACTTCTGACAGACTTGCACACACATCTTCCTTGACGATGGGCACATCATGTGACAGCCCCCCACTATATCTTCTTGTGTCACTTACCCTGTGATTATGCAGGGCAGTAGCTGATCCCCAGATTGTAGTGTTTACTATCTCTAACAGGTATTAGCTATTGTTTAGAAGGATGCTAACAAAAGTAATCAATAGCACAAAGAAAGATGAGCCACTGAAAAGAATATAATGAGATAGTAGAAGTCACCTCAAATATATTGTAGTTGCATAATTATAGAATTTCCTGGCTAAATTTAAAGTTGGTTAAGTAATAAATAGGTAGAGTATTTTCAAAGAATATCTGGCACATAGAGAAAACTAAATAACTCTTAAGTGAATGGATGAATAAATGACAAGGTTATGAAAATGTTTATAACATTGATTACATGTTATCAGAGAAAACAATTTAAAAGGTATACTTTGATTATTCTACTAAGAATGAAGACATTTTTCAGCACTGTGGAATATCTGTCAGAGTTGTTTCCTTAAATGCTTAATGAATTTTATAATGCTGATGGCCTGATGGAATTTGTAATTTGAAGACCACAGATATGGAACAAAAGGGGAGCAGGCTAAAATCCTATTCCTGAATTAAGAGAACACTTTGAGTATTAAGTACTCAAGATCTAATAGAATTGAAATGCCAATCTATGGCAAAGCCTTGCAGAGTCATTTTTCACTGTGTTGATTATGCTATAAGGCTTTATTTGATTCTAAACTTTGTAGTGGAAAAAGTACTGGATGTGAAGTGAAACAGACTCTAAGTATAGAGAACAGACTCTAAGTATAGAGAACAAACTAATGGTTACTGGAGGGGAGATGGATAGGAGGATGGGTGAAATAGGTGATGGGGATTAAGGAGTGCACTTGTGATGAGCACCTAGTGTTGTATGGATGTGTTGAATTACTATATTATACACCTAAAACTACTGTTACACTGCATGTTAACTAACTGGAATTTAAATAAAAACTTGAAGAAAAAGAAATAGATTCACAGTTAGTATCTATCAGGGATGCCATTCACATAGACCTCAGGATGTGCAGTCCTTTATAGAGTCAGGTAAAATTGTGGTCTGGCTTGGGTTCAAATCCTTGTTCTGCTACCTACTAGCTTGTGTGATGTGAAGCAAATTAGTTAACCTTTCTGAATGTAGTTTCCTCTGCTACTAATATGAGCATTAAGTCGGATAACACAGTAGTAGGTACAATGTCTAGCATTGTGTCTTGCTCATATTTGATGATTTTTCTACATTGCCACTGTTAATAATTATAGGAAGGCATTGACTCTGGGTCTGTGTTAGAATAGGTGTTTTTTCCATTTGGATATTTTGCCTAGGCAGCTTTACATAGTGAGATGGTTAAGACGCAGGCTCAGCTCATACCTGGTTCTGCCACTGAAGTAGCTATGCAACTTTGAGTGAGTTAAATAGCCATGTATGATTTCATCTTTTTCTTCTATAAAATGTGGGCAATAGTAGTACCTCCCTCACTGGGGTGGTTTGAGGATTAAATGAGCTAACATTTGTAAAGTATTTGGAACAGTTTCTTTCTTTCTTTCTTTCTTTCTTTCTTTCTTTCTTTCTTTCTTTCTTTCTTTCTTTCTTTCTTTTCTTTTTCTTTCTTTCTTTCTTTCTTTCTTTCTTTCTTTCTTTCTTTCTTTCTTTCTTTCTTTCTTTCTTTCTTTCTTTCTTTCTTTCTTTCTTTCTTTCTTTCTTTCTTTCTTTCTTTCTTTCTTTCTTTCTTTCTTTCTTCTTTCTTTCTTTCTTTCTTTCTTTCTTTCTTTCTTTCTTTCTTTCTCTTTCTTTCTTTCTTCTCCCCTTTTTTTCTTTTTCTAATTACCTTTCATTGAGTCCTTACTGTATGCCCACCAGGACAGTGTTTTGTGTGCATGGTCTTATATAATCTTCCCAATAACTTATTAGATAGGCTCCATTATTCTTCCCATTTATTAGATGAGGAAACTGATTCATGAAATTGAAGTAACTTGTCTGAGGGCATGTGGCAAAGTTGTAAGTCAACAGCAGCAAGAATCTCATTCTCTCAATTTGCCTTCTCTTGTTCATCTCATTTTCCAGTCTAGTAGTGAGCTCTTCATCACTGGAGGTGCTCAAGAAGGGACCTTCCCTATATCTCCACTCCATGATGGACCCTGCAACCAGAGCTGGAATAATTTCTGATATATATTTAGCACCACACAGATATGTGTCAAAATCTGATGGGAACCCAGAGAGCTGAAGACTACTAAAAGAAATTGATAAATTATTGTATTGGACTAAAGATGGTGGGCAGGACTACGGTTACAAAAATAAAAATAAATTATCAAAGGCATTAATATGTATTTTTAAATTGATATATAGAGGATTGATACTTCTCATTTTCATCATTGGTCTTTGCAATGGTCCTCTCTTGAATGTGTATGTACATATAAATGTATGTTTATATATGTAAATGTATATGCATATGTATGAATCTAGGTATGCTTATATTTATTACCTTTCATTTCCTATTAACTCTCTCCATTTCCTGTTAGGCAGCTATTCTTTTTTTTTTTTATTTTTTTTTTATTTATGATAGTTACAGAGAGAGAGAGAGAGGCAGAGACACAGGCAGAGGGAGAAGCAGGCTCCATGCGCCGGGAGCCCGATGTGGGATTCGATCCCGGGTCTCCAGGATCGCGCCCTGGGCCAAAGGCAGGCGCCAAACCGCTGTGCCACCCAGGGATCCCTAGGCAGCTATTCTAATGTATTTAACGTGTATGTTTTTGCTTGAATGTGTATTATTGGATTCTGTGTGTATATTTTAATTTACATAAAGGATATTGTGAAACATATATTTCATTTTCTTGCTTAACTTTGTTGACTTATTGCTTGCCCATAAGAATGATCTGGGTGTGCCTGGCTGGCTCAGTTGGTAGAGCGTGTGACTCTCAATCTCAGGGTCATGAGTTTGAGCCCCACATTGAGCATAGAGTTCACTTAAAAAAAAGAATGATCTATGTTGCTGTATGGGTACCTTGCTTCTAATTACTCCAAGTACTGCATGGGGTACCTCCATCACTTTTGGCTTGTCTACAGATGGATACCTTGTTTTCAACTTCCTATCACCACAATCAAGTTATTATTTGGCTACTTGGTATCCACTGTAGTTGGTCAAACTTCTCATGACAATCCAATTGTTATATTTTTATATATACAATAGAATCAGGGATAGTACTTATTAATTTAGAAAAATTATTAAAACTAAGAATTGTAAAAGTCATACAGAATTTAAGATTTTATTTTAGCTTCAAACGTTTAAGTGCGAATTTAGCCCTTTAAAAAAAGATAGGGTAAAAGTTTTTGTTGAATGTATTTACTTTTTCAAAAAAGTTATTATTTTTAATTTTTTTTTATCTTTTTAAAGAGATTATTTACTTTTTCCCAGCTTTTGAGATATAATTGACATATATAATTATGTGTAAGTTTAAGGTATAATTGTGTTGATTTGATACAAACACATACACATATACATAGTGAAATGATGTATAAACTAATATAAATTGCTTAATTTATAATAACTATTATACTACAAGTATAATATTTATAATATAAATAGCTTACTTTAATAATGTATAAGCCAGTATAAATAGTTAAGTCATAGCATTAGCTAACATCACCATCACCTCAAATGACTACCATTTCTTTTTTGTGGTGAGAGCATTTAAGATCTATTTTCTTAGTAACTTTCAAGTATATAATACAGTATTGTTAACTATAGTCACCATGCTGTGCATTAGATCCCCAGGACTTATTCATTGTATGACTGGAAGTTTATGCCCTCTGGCCAACATCTCCCTAATTCCCTCATGCCCTGGCTTAGCTTCTGGTGACCATCGTTCTATACTCTGCTTCTATGAGTTCAGCTTTTTTAGATTCTACACATAGATGATGTCATTCAACATTTGTCTTTCTCTATCTCACTACTTTTGGTTTTATTTTAGTATGGGACTACTTTTTGGAATTCATTTTAATATTTCTTGTTTAAATGATATACTTTATCATTATGTGCTTTTCCTATTTTATTTCCTTTAAAGAGAAGTTAAGAACTTAAATCTATTGTAGAGAATTCTAAGTGTAGATTTCTTTCAGGTTTTTAACTCTTCTCTTTTTAAAAATTTAATTTAATTTATTTATTTGAAAGAGAGAGAGAAACTGAGATAGTGACAGGTATAGTGAGAAAGAGCACAAGCAAGAAGGAGAGGGAAAAGCAGGGTTTTCCCTGCTCAGGGTTCAGGGTCGCAAGGCTCTATCCTAGGACCCCGAGATCACAACCTGAGTGAAGGCAGATGCTTAACCGACTAAGCCAGTTAAGGACCCAGGTGTCCTTAACTTTTCTCTTTTTTACAGTTGTTCCACCAATATTACTTGCTTTTATCAAGTATTTCTAAAGTATTCTTTGTTTTTAAAATAACGATTGCTACCTTTTCAGTCTTATATTTTATTAGTTTAAATACGTAGCCTATAGCCACTTAAAATGGAACAAATGGAATTCTACAAATGTGATTTTGTTTTAATTTGAAGAGGGCTTAATTATTATCCTAGATTTTGGGCCTCAAGCATTCTTAATCAGGGGCTTCAGCCCAAAAGCTATGCTTTGATACTTTCTTTTCTTTTTTTTTTCTTAAGGTGTGGGGAAGGGGCAGAGAGAGAATCTTAAGTAGACTCCATGTCCAGCAAGAAGGCCAGATATGGGACCTGATCCCATGGTACTGAGATAATAACCTGAGCCAAAATCAAGAGTTGGACAATTAATCAACTGAGCTACCCAGGTGCTCCTCTTTGACACTTCCAATAAGCGTAAAACCATGCTTGGAATTTTAAATATATAGTAGATTAGAAAGTATCCTGTATTGAAAAGAATAATATGTATATTAGATGATTTTAAACTCTGTGTCTACTGTCTGCTCTTACTGTTACTGCAGTGGCCTAGTCTCTGGCCATAAATGGAACCCAAAATAAATTTGTGTTTAAATTTAATGAATTTATATATAATTATATATTTATATTTATATATATATTAATATATAATTATACATAATTATTTAATGAATGAATACATTAAAATTGGGAGGCCATTAAGTGTGATTTCTCATTTTTAAAAAAGATTTTATTTATTTATTCATGAGGGACACAGAGACTAAAAGAGAGACAGAGACACTGACAGAAGGAGAAGCAGGCTCCACGCAGGGAGCCTGACATGGGATTCAATCCCTGGTCTCCAGCATCAGGCCCTGGACTGAAGGTGGCGCTAAACCACTGAGCCACCTGGGCTGCCCTGATTTCTCAATTTAAAAAAATTTTTTATTGAGATATAATTGAGATACAACATCATATAAATATAGGGTATTCAATGTGTGACTTGCTGCACTTAAACATGAAACCTACAGCTAGTATGCTTTCTGATGTTACCTCGAGCCATCTTAAACACTTTGTTATTGACCACTGAATGTATAGGATTTCTCTGGGCTATTGCATTTTAAGAAGAACCTGTTTTTTTCTTCACTCTTAGTAGAAACTTAAGGAGTATTTTTAGTAGAAACTTTAGGAGTATTTATTTATTTATTTACATATTTTTTTTTCTTTAGGAGTATTTTTGTTTCACTTTCCTAACAATTAATTGCAATCGCAATTAATTTTCATAGCAAATTCTAAGAAACAAAGAAAACATTGATCGATGGATAGGTGGATGTATGTAAAGTACTCACGTTTTTATTTATTCATTCACTCAACAAATATTTATTACCATTCTACTATGTGCCAGTCACTCTGATGAAAAATATTGACTATATTAACTGTTCTCATGGAGCTTGCATTTTAATCACTGGGAGCTAAAAAACTTTAAAAGGAGCTAATAGATGAACAAACATAGTGATTATAATAGGATAAAGGCTAGAAAGGAAATAAAAGGAATGTGAAAACGAGGGCTAATAGGGAAGACTCTGGGATGTTTCCTCTGAAGAGGTGCTGTTTATGTTGAGAACTGGGGGATAAAGACCAGCCAGGGATCAGATAAGGCCACACTCACAGAGGGAGCCTCAATTTTATGTGCTCTAAGACTTTCATTAATAATTTCAAAGAAATTCTCGAGATATATAAAATCTTTATATATAGCCTTATTTTTTTAAATAAAAAAAATGAAACCAATAGAGATATCATCTAAATACCAAGGCAATTTAGGTTTTTTTTTTTTTTTTTTAATTTTGGGTTCAAGTTTTAGTTTATTTTTTTTTTCAAATTTTTATTTATTTATGATAGTCACAGAGAGAGAGGAGGCAGAGACACAGGCAGAGGGAGAAGCAGGCTCCATGCACCGGGAACCCGACATGGGATTCGATCCCGGGTATCCGGGATCATGCCCTGGGCCAAAGGCAGGCGCCAAACCGCTGCGCCACCCAGGGATCCCGGCAATTTAGGTTTTGTATAAATACTATCTACTCTCTGCTCCCCAGAACAACACAAAACAGTTTAATGGACACGTTTTTATTTGATTTTTGTCTCAAGGATTCTTGTTTGTAATATTGGAACTCACTTTTCTTTTTAAATATGTAGCCCAATAAAGAAAAAAAAAAAAAGAAAAGAAAGAAACACATAGAGAAAAGAGTATGACTTGCCAATTTAAGAATCTGGATTCTCATTCTCAGCAGATTATGACCAGTTCCCTACTTTGTAGATTATTCTCTTCTGTTGATTCTTTTACTTTTTCTCTTTCCACCCTTGTTTGGTTATTACACTGCTCATTAGCATTTCTATTAAGCCATTCTGAGGAGGGGAAAAATCAATCAAGGAAAGGAGCTTCAATTTAAGTCTTGGTGGGTGAGAAGTTGAATCTATTGGCTAAAATCAGATTATTTTTGGATTCTCTGTGGATTTTCTTTATCCATGTTATTTCTTTCCCCAATAGCATAGACCTACACAAGCTGATTATATTGTATAACATAGAAACTCAGCTAAAGATTTTTGGAGAACAGACATATTTAAACTAAAACTTCTAGGTGACAGTAATTTCAGTGATTACAATTTGAAGAGTGCTGAGGTGATGTTAGTAATAAGAACAGAAATTCTACATGAAAGACATGACATGTTGGTACCTGTAGCCAGTGTCCAACACCTATAGTAAGGAACTCTTCACATCCTGGAAGTAGCTGACCCTGCATCATAAAAAATATACCAAGTTATGTTCCTGTCTCTTCCCTATTTATGACAATACCCTTTAACCCACAGAAGCTCAGTTCTTATTAGTTAGGGTCTAGGGCAATAGAAACAGTATGTTTGAAGTATTAACCATAAATGTGAATAAAGACCAAGTACACACCCTAAATCATGGCTATCACTTACTTCATGTTTGTAAATCTTGGAAAAGCCTCCGTGTTCTTTCTTCTCTGGCCTGAGGCTATTTCCTTTTGAGTGACCATAGCCTCCCTGTGCTCCCAAGGGTTTGGGTAGCTGTACAGCCATGGAATGCTTGAAGAAAGGAGGATTGGAGACCAGGTTCCATGGGTAGGTCAGAAAAGGACATGGGGAGATTCTGTGTCCTTGCTGGGGATGGATTTGTGCTGAACTTGCAAAATGTACGAGTTCAGTGTCATCTGTTTTCAGTATTTCCTGAACAATTGATTTATTCCACATTATTAATGAACTTTGCAGCAGTTCTACTTGTCAGAGCCTACTCTGTAGGGGTCAATAATGAGAGGAAACCTGATGTTAGTGAATCCAGCTTAAGTGATTCTGTCATGCTAACGATTCAATATATCAGGACAAATGTCAGCTCCTTCCAATATGTTAATTCCTCGGATCCTATTTGCATAAACTACAGTCAATGAAATACAAGCTCCCCCTCTAAGATAGTTAATGGAGATTTGTAAAGGATTTTTAATTTACTTTTTTTTTTTTTTTTTTTTTGGTCTCCTTCAACATAAATTCTGAAGTTAAAAGAGGGACATGGAAAACGAGAATCACAGATTAGGAAAAGGACATAAAATAATACAAAAGCCAAAATATAAAGGAATATAAGATCCATAGGTATAAACATAGTAGTTTCTTAAGAATTCTGTACATTTGCATTTACTAGTTTCAAGAGGAACAATTATTTTTTAAAGAAACATGACAACAAAGTATTGATGTATTCTTATATTTTGAGTTCAATTTTCAGTGTCTCTAGTCTCCTGAAGTCAATCACCAGTTCATTAGTTTTCCCAAAGGACGTTATATCTGGGTTTCCTATCTTTGCTTCTAACCTACATTATCTCTCTTGGGGCCTCTGCCATGTGACAGCAGTGTTTATTTTAGAATCACCATTTCTTTTACTCTCATGTTCAAGGTGAATAAATATCACAATTTAAAATTAAGATTAAGAAATCAGAATTTCTTTTTTCTGGGGTGAAATACGTAGTTATCTGATTTCTCCACTGAAGTCATTTCCCTTCTTTTCTTTTTTCTTTTTTAGAACCTTTAGGATTTCTATTCACTTGGAGTTCTATAAGTTATTGTCAATTGGTCATCACCTGGGATTTATTAGCTTTCTGTATCTATTTGCACTGCTGACCACTGTAACTTTCATTCAGACTGAAGCATTTCTCTTGTCTGCTAATTTCCTTGGCTTTTGTTTTGCTGTATGGCAAATTTTACTTCCTCACCCATGACCATTAGTATAGACTACTGTATTCATGTAACTTTTTATAGAGATAAAAGAAAACCAAGCTGGACCTTGAATTTTATTGTTGACATTTGCTTCGTAGCTTCATGCCTCCCAGCAGTGCCTGAGTTGGTTTTCAGTCTCACTTACAGCAGAGGTAACAATGATGAAGCTAATGGCAGAGAGCACCATCAATCAACAAAGAGCAGTATCAGCAATATGGACTGCATTTTCCATTTTTGCTGAAGTGCTTACCTGCCATTGGCCTGGTGACCTGTCTGTGTCTGTTTTCTTAGGTTGCAAGATGATGAGTTTATTAGTTATCCAAACCATTTCCCTTGCCTAAGTTGCTATGTTTCATCTTCTTTTACCCCCATTTAATTTTGAAGATGCAGAGCTTAGTACTTTGGAAATTACTACGATGAGTTGTTCAGAACCTATTTTGCTCATCATTTGCCCTAATACAGACAACCGAGATTAATATTTGCATGTGTTCACTACCTATAGCGAATAAGTGAGAGTGTTTTATTAAGACATCTGCAGTATTTGAAGCAGAGGTTGGTGGTCCAGAATTACAGGTCCAGTTAATAAGTGAGACATTACCATGCCTTGACTTTCTAAAGATAGTTTCTGATGTGTGAATAACTGGAGAGAGTTCATTTATCCTCTGTTTTTACCTTCATGAGTCAGCTGGCTTTTAAACTCTGAGAGAACAAAGACTGACTTTCCTTTGTTTCACCATGATAACAGACACAATGCTATGCAATATAATAAAGTGTCTATATATCTTGTGGAATTTTCTAGAGGAAAAAGGGTCTTCTTTTCTGTACCTATGTTGCTTTGTATAATAAATTCCTAAAGGTTTTAAAAGAAGCATCAAACATATGCAAAAAAAAAAAAAAAAAAAAAAAAAATAAAAGAAGCATCAAATTGGGATTGGAATTTTTCAGCTTGACCAGGACTCAGCTGATTTGAAAGCTAAATCTTCCCCACCTTTGTTACTAACAAGTCTTCTAACTTTAGCTGAGCCAGGTCACAAATGCATTGTAAGAAAAAAATAATCTGGGGCTCCCTTTGGCCTGCTATCTCCTATCAAGGCCTTCCTTCCAAGCTCTTCTAGACCTGCTAGCTTACTTGTTGGCCCCTGTGATATCTTGACAGTGTCTGATTCTCCAAAGCAGTGAGTCACCAACTTTCTACTCTGATAAAAGGACGTAGAGCTTCCTCTGTTCCCTTGATACCAATTATCATGTATGAAGGGTTTTGTGCAGATGATGTCCTTGTCTGTGCTTTCTTATCACCTGATATGGGACAAGTGGAAAGACCACTCAATTAGAAGTCAGAAATTGGGAGGTTTGTATACTCTAACAGTTATTACTAGTGTTTGATTTTGGAAAATTCCTTGATTTGATATCCCTGATGATAGCATTTTATAATCTTCTAAATGGGCAGGATTGAATGAGGGGGCATCTGTGTAGACAGATGGTAGGTGAACTGTGAACGCTCTCCTAGAGTAAGGCTCCCTTGCTTCATCCTTTTGCTTCTCTCCTGTCTTCCTCTTTGACTGACTTGGTACCTCTCTCTTCCTTCTTTTTTCCTTCTCTTTCTTCCTTTCTTTTCACATTTCTGCCATATTTTGTCCTCTTCCCTTACTTTGTCTCAGCCAACCTTCCTCCCTTCTTCCAGCCCTTCCATGTTTCATATTCTTCACCCTCACCCCTACACAGTCGACCTTAAAGGATATGTAGTTAGTTGTTCACTATACCACAAAATTGGAAGGAGGAAGCAAAATATGGGAGAAGTTAGTATGAAGCTCGGCAAAAGGAAAGAGAGAAACATGATTAGATAAAATGTTCTTGTTGTCTTTGAAGAAGAATACATATTCTTTAGGAAAGATAAAGCTTTTCCTGATAATTAGGTCTGACACAAATTTGGGACACACAAATTTCAGTGTTCTCAAAAGATCCATACAATTAAGCAGTGGTGGGCTTCTGGATGTTTATTGTATGTCTTTACAGAAGCTGAAGGTATGAACCAAGAATCTCAGTTCTATTCAGGGTCAGAACATGGTCTAGTGTTCTGGTGGCTTACCTTCTAGATAAAAATATTTCACTTAAAGACAAATCATAGACTACAAAATGCAGACTGAATTTCTTCTAATGAGGTCACAGGAAAGTAACAACCCCTAGTGACTTGTTTTTGGAGCCCTCCTGATTGTACTGGAACCAGCCTCTTACATAGTCTCCTCACTTATGACTTGAAGCATAGGTCAGTTTCACACATGCCCATGCAAGCTGGTGATCGCTAATACCCACACATCTGCTGAGTTCTTCCTCTCTCGCTCTGGCCTCTCTTCTCAAGACTTGGACCTCAAAGCTACTTGAGACTTTGTACTGCAGTCATTACAGCCAGTGCTTTACATTAACTTCATTAACAGTGTTGTGGCTAAACATACTCTCCAAAATGCCATGATTGGTCAGTGTTCACTAAGAGGCCAAGCGCCAAGAGATTTTAAAGGACTCTAGTCCCAAAATCCTCAATATGCCGAAGCTCTGAGTTTAACTCTGATGGAGTAGAGAGAGTATCTCTTTCATCTACTGTTAGTCACAGAGGTACCAGTCAGGGCTGCTGGTTGTCTACCTTAGAGTCCCTTGCAGAAAACACCTCCTTTATTCTCTTCCTTCAGACTCTTTCCATAGAGGGCATTAGTGATTAGTGGCACTGGGTTGGGAGACACACATGCCCTTTCTCCTCCTCTGAACCAGACTCCTTCTTTAACTTCCATTTAAAAATAAACTCATTCAACTGAAGGCCTGAGGGCACCCCCACCAACCATTCAGTGTGTATTCTCACACATGTCAAAGCCGCCACAATGAACCCAGCTTATGCTCTAATTGGGGTCTGGTTGCATCTTATTTTTTTTTTTTTCTGGTTGCATCTTAAAGAATAAATGTGAATCACTAGCTTCAACTAGTGAATTGAGTGAATTGAATAACATAAATTTGAAGAATAAGTACAGTCTACAAATGTTGCTCCACATATATAATTTATTTCTACCATTAAACCATATTGATTATTATTTGTAGAAGAAATTTCAGGATAGAAAAGAATAAAAGTTGTTCTTCCCTGAAAATCTAATGGACAGTGCCATGCCATGGCAAGCATGGTGCTGGAATCATTGATGGTGTCTTTGGCTGCAAGTAACAGAAAACTGACTCAAACTGCTCAACCTAACAAGGAGTTTAAGGAAAATGGAATTCCAGTTCTAGTAGTTCTTTAGTGTGCTAGATTTTCTCCTATGTGATTCTCTTGGTTCCTTCATCTGCCGTTTGTTGGTTTTATTCTCAGGCAAGATCACAGAATCTATTCCAGGGGGGTGCATCTAAGAAGACAATGTCCAGAAGAAGCAGAAGGACCTGTCTTTCTCTCTCAGCGAGATAACTTTCCCCTGACACTGCTAAGCCAATCACCATTCATGTCTCACTGGCCAGAATTAGCTCAGATGTCCATTCTTAAACCAATCATTGCAAAGGGAATAATACTAGCGTAATTGACTGAGATTAATCACTTGAGGGTGAAAAGGAAATTAGGGAGTTAACCATTTCATAACCACTCCACTGCTTATGAAATCATGTAGCACGTCAATTGTCACTAGCCCATGCCCTGTTGGTTCTGTCCAGATGGACCCATAGAGGCACTCATTGTATCACAAGCCCAATAACTGGTGTGCAGGTAGCTGCAAACTTCAATTAAAGTCCTTTCGGCGTTGATATTCCTTTGAAAATGTATTCAAAGAGAAAATTAATGAAGTCAAATATAATCTGTCTCCTAGTCACTCTAAACCCTTTATCTCTAGCTCTAATTTTTCTTGTGAGCTTTGGCTACGCTTATTCAATTACCTACTGGACATTCATGCAGCAACATTTGTGGTGGATGCGGTAGTGTGGCACTGTCCCTATTTCAACTGCCTTCTAGTGGGCCTTCCTAAAGCATCTGGAAAGCAAACAAGTGAAATTCAAAACAAATGCAACACTATATTTCCCAGACTCCCTTGTAGCTAAGCTTCTGAGTTCAAAATAGGTTCTACCTACTAGATGCATTCTTGTAAGATTGGGAAGGCAGAAATTACCCAAGGCCAACCAAGGATTGTGCTACAACCAAGGAAGGCCATGGACATATTGGGCTTTTCTGTAGCACTGGATCAGGATCATTTGGTCTGTGGCTATTGAGAGCAGTTATAGTGACAGCACCAGCTTCATGATTCTGGATCAAGCTATGGCAGCGTATTCTTGACATCAGAATTCTTGTGGTTGTCTCCTAACCTTCATCATCTTGACAGTGGCAAAGGTAACAACTCCTGTGGAAGGCCAGCTCAGCAGTATTTCCCTGGCAGTTATTTCTGGAGGATCATCCAGGAATCCTCTCCTCTAGTGCTTCCAATTACTTTTAAGCATTTAATTCCCTGTTTTAATTTTTTTTTCTGCTTAAATTAACTCAAGTGTTTTTTGGCTGAAACATGACTGATACAACATTCATTGTCACTTCAAACTCAATTTGTTTCGAATGAAACAGTAGTCACCTCTCCTAACTAGCTCTTACTCCTGACATCCTTAGGTATTGTCACCCACAATTAATTTTTTCTCCCTCTTCTCTTTATTTCATAGCCCAACAATACTTCAAATGTCTCTTTTTATGTATACCTTTCTTTCTAGTTCTCATGCTGGCATCAAGACTAGACATTACCACCTCTCAGGCCTGGAGTATTGAAGTACAGGCTTACCTGATACTATGGGCTCAGTCCCAGACTACCACAATAAAGCAAGTCAAATGAAGTTTTTGGCTTCCCAATGCATATAAAAGTTATGTTTATACTATAGTTTAGTCTGTTAAGTGTGCAATAGCATTATGTTTTAAAAACCAACATATATGCCGTAATTAAAAATACCCATACACGCCTGAGTGGCTCAGACGTTGAGCACCTGCCTTCGGCTCAGGACGTGATTCTGGGTTCGGGGATCGAGTCCTGCATCGGGCTCCCTGTGATGAGACTGCTTTTCCCTCTATGTCTCTGCCTCTCTCTGTGTATCTCTCATGAATGAATAAATAAAATCTTTTAAAAAATACTTTAAGACTAAAAAATGGTAACTATTACTTGAGCTTTCAGCAAATCGTAATCACTGATCACAGTCACAGTGGTCCACTGAGTATCTCTGGAACATGCAGATTCTCAGTCTTGAACCAATGCTTTTACAGTTTCTCTTTCCTCTTCATGAATTCCCTTTCCCTTTCTTCATTTTATTAAGTTTCAAATCTCAGTGCAGATGTTTTCTCCTTTATGAAAGCTGGTTTGAACTTTTCAGAAAAATTTAGGAAATTCATTTATTATCTGGCAATTAATATTATGAAAACTCATAGTGGAATGCAGTATTTTTTTCCTTAACTTATTTATCTATTCATCCAGGAGTCTTCCTCCAGTAGCCATTAGATCCACTGGGGCAAAGATGACATGCTGTATTTCTATAACTCCTCTAATTCAGGTACAGTAGAAATTGCACTGAACTTGGAACCAGCAGAGTCCTTATCCCACCCCTGATTAGCCTTGAGACTTTAGATAAGGTAATGACTATGGAGGAGATATTTTTCTTTATTTGTAGAATAGGACTGAAAATAGCTTTTTTCTCTTCTTCACAAGGCCTTCATTTTTAGCCTTTAAGATTATGATAAAACTACAGGACTTTCTCTGATGAAAAAATGTGCTTGTGCACAAATACACAAATTACTTACATATTGAAGGGATTCCTACACTTTTTTTAAAAAAAAATGTAGTCTCTGCACCCAGCATGGAACCCAGTGTGGAACTTGAACTCATGACCCTGAGATCAAGGCTTAGGCTGAGATCAAGAAAAAAAAAAGATTTATTTATTTATTTGAGAGAGAAAGAGAGAGTTGGGGAAAGGGGCAGAGGAAGAGGGACAGAGAGTCTTAAGCAGATTCCACTTTCAAAGCAGAGGCGGGGCTCGATCTCACAACCCTGAAGATTAAGACCTGAGCAGAAACTGAGTTTATTGTTTAACTGACTATGTCACCCAGGCACCCCTCCTATACTTCTTGAAGTCATTCATGGACTGAGAAAGGGAATAATCCCTTTCTTAGAGTTACTGTGAGATAAAAATATATATTCATAATAATATATATCACATATATCTGATAAAATGTTGCATGGGAAAGTTCTATAAATTTATAAAATATTACATGAAGCAAGATGGCATTCAACAAAGAAGTAAATAAGTAAATGAGTGAATGAACCTTAGGAGTGGTAGAGATCTTAAGAATTCATC
Organism: Canis aureus; assembly: GCF_053574225.1. Classification (NCBI taxonomy): domain Eukaryota; kingdom Metazoa; phylum Chordata; class Mammalia; order Carnivora; family Canidae; genus Canis; species Canis aureus. The sequence continues at coordinate 7,963,516 of NC_135643.1, forward strand.
TAGTACATTTCTCCTGTTTTCAAGAAGGGTTTTTCTAGAACTAGTTTGGAAGATTATAATAAGGAATTGCAGAGAAAAGAATTCCTATAATTCAGATTTAATGCAATAAGTTGTCAAAAATTGCTTTCTTGGATACACATGAACAATTCATAAAAGAAGACATACAAATAACCAATGAACGTGTGGGAAAAAATTTCATGCTGATAGTTAAAGAAATGTAAATTAAAACCACAGTGAAGGGATCCCTGGGTGGCGCAGCGGTTTGGCGCCTGCTTTTGGCCCAGGGCACGATCCTGGAGACCCGGGATCGAATCCCACATCGGGCTCCCGGTGCATGGAGCCTGCTTCTCCCTCTACCTGTGTCTCTGCCTCTCTCTCTCTCTCTGTGACTCTCATAAATAAAAAATTAAAAAAAATTCTTTAAAACCACAGTGAAATATCATTCTTAATGCATCACATTTTGATTGGTAAATGTAATAATAGCTAGTGCTGGTGAGTGAGTGGTATGCTCATGTGTTGCTAGTGGGAGTAACTTAGTTTAAGCCTTCTGGAAGGCAATTGGTAATAGATAAAAAAAAATCTTATAATTGCTTACCTATACTAATCAATTCTGCTTTTAGAAATTCTCTCCACACTACATTCCCACCCCCTAGTTATCAAAAAGTGGAAAAGTATATTAGCAGGGATGTTATTTAAGCATTATTTATAAATACCAAAAATTGGAGACAATGTAATTATAGAATTGGCTAACTACATTTTAGCATATTCATGTAAGGGATACTATGAGCTTTTTGCATACTTTTGTAGAATATTCAATAATATAATTAAAAATGTTCACATTAAATTGCTATGAAAAAAGAAAAATTGTAAAATTATATACAGAGGACATATACCAAAATGATAGGAGTGGTTATCTTTGGGTAAAGAGATAATAAAGCTTGTAATTTTTTTTGTTGTCTTTTGTAGTTGTTTTAACTTTTAAAGAGTAAACATGCATTAATTTTATAATAAGAAACTTGATGAGCACTGGTTGTTTTATGCAACTGATGAATCCCTAAACTCTACCTCCGAAACTAATAATACAGTATATGTTAATTAAATTGAATTTTAAATAAAAAATTAAAAAAGAAGTTAAAATCAGGTCTATATCTGATGTCAGTTCTTCTTGCTTTTCTAAGTTTTAATGAAATGGAGTCTAGTTGATGACCATCTTCCATGTAGAATAGTTATGATCATTTTAGAGTTCCCTCTTACATGTGGCCAGTGCAAGTTTCATATTTTTTCCTAATTTGCGCATTTTACTTGGCTTCATTGATTCTCTTTTGGTATTTATTGTATTATGTACCCAAAACTTATTTCTGAAGTCATTAACCTCTCTTTCTCACCTTTTGGTTTTCTTTGTCACAAATTTAGGAAGGAGATAAGATACTTTTTCTAAACTACGGTTTCTACTGTGCACTGAGGTTGGAGTAATCAGTGGCATAAAAAGACATTAGGAACTTAGCTTCTGAATACCTAGCTTGAGATCCAGTTCAGTCTTTTCTTATATACATAAGCTGTTTAAGAATCTTTAACTTCCAATAAACTTAGATTTCTTATCTATAAATGGTAATAATCATCCATCCATCCATCCATCCATCTATCCATCCCTAATTGAAGTCAAAGGGCTGTGTTAATGGCTAAATGAGAGGACATATTTGAGGAAACTTTGAAAACCCTAAAATACCCTAACACAACACATCTGAGCTGTGTTTGTTTTCTTGTCAAGCACATTGACAAAGGAATGGGGAGAAGGTGGTACTTCAGAGAAGCCACCAAGCCTTAGGTTTCCTGAAGACTTAGAATTACGGATGCATGATGTTAGTATACAGTCGTCTCCCCCCTCCCCTAGTCTGCATTTTCACTTTCTGCAGTTTGTTATCGATGGTCAACCAAGGTCTGGAAGCAAATGATTCTTCTTCTGAAGAATCCTCAGAAGGTCAAAGTAGCCTAACGCTAACATCACAATGCCTGTGTCATTCCCCTCACTTCACCTCGTCACATAGGCATTTTATCATCTCACATTATCACAACAAGAAAGGAGAGTACAGGAAGAGGTTTTGGGAAAGAGAGACCACATTCACATAACTTTTGTTACAGTCTTATTATAATTGTTCTATTTCATTATTATTGTTGTTAATCTCTTACTAAACCTAATTTATCAATTAAACATTATCATAGGTATATGTAGGAAAAAAACAGTATATATTGGGTTTGGTACTATCTGTGGTTTTAGGTATCCCCTGGGAGTTTTGGAATGCAACCCCTACAGATAATGGGGACTACTCTACCAATTGCTCACATCTGGCTTCCTATTCACTTCTTCTGTCTTTGTTCTTCCTTCTGTCTTCCTCCCCATTAAAAACTCAAATATGACAAGAGAAAGCTTTCATTTTTTAAATAGCCTATATTGGCACAGTTTTCTTTTTCACCATCTCTGAAAATTAACATGTGACCAAATCATTTCACCTCCGGTAGCAGAGATATATGGGACTATACTCTTCTATAATGCCAGAAAGGCATAATCCAATTTAGTGGAGGCAAGGGAAGAAAGGAATGGTGATAAATTTCTACATAAATGCCTCATGTTGGCATGAGATCATCCACAATCCTCTTATTTGTCAAATAAAGAAATGGAGATTCAAAGAGTTGGAGTCACTTTTTTTTTTTTTTAAGATTTTATTTATTTATTCATGAGAGACACACAGAGAGAGAGGCAGAGACACAGGCAGAAGAAGAAGCGCTCCATGCAGGGAGCCCGATGTGGGACTCATCCGGGGACTGCAGGATCACGCCCTCAGCTGAAGCCAGACGCTCAACCGCTGAGCCACCCAGGAATCCCTGGAATCACTTTCTATTACAAAGTTTGTAGCGCAAACAAGCCTGGGTCTTCAAAAAGAAGCTCAGTACATTATATCACGTTTTCTCCTGGCCTTCATTCCTAGGACTCCCCAAAAGCTTTGAGACCAGGGAACATAATTTGCCATCTTCTACTTGGCAAATGTCATCAGGTTTTCAGTGAGTATGATTGTATGTGGGAATAAATTAGAATGTGAAACAATTGGCAGATTTTCCAATATTCACACAGGATAAAGTCATCATTATCCAATCAGGGCATCCCTATCAGTCGATGGTGGATGTTAAGGCTCAGTAATAAATTATATACGCTGGTCATTTTGCTTTGTAGTGTGGGTGGATATATCTGATTCCATTTGTCCAGTGGTCTTGCCTTAGTTTTAAAAGATAAGTCTGGGATTGCCATTCTTGAATTTCTCTTTTTGGTTCTGCTCCAACCCTCACTCCAGATTTTACAGTAATTAATGCAAAGGGGGCTTTCTTTTCTTTTTTGGATTGCAGATGTGAGTGTGTTAAAGTTTCTAGGGACAGAAAAGATAAGTGGCTAGTGCTTTGTTTTCTCTTGCTTCCTCCATCTATGAAACCATTCTGATAGATCTGCAGGAAGAGATTTAGTCACAGATGGCAGAGGTCAGTGTCTTGTGTATTCAATGTAGTCAATAATAAAGTCAGGACTTATGCTAACTGAATGTTAATAAGGAAGCACAAGGACCTTGGAAAGTCATTATGTCTGGTCATTTGCTTCATAATATTACTCTAACAGGCTCAGGAGGCCAATGCAAAGAGATTTTTAAACGAGTATCAAGAAAAGGCCGGAAAAATAAGGAAACAATAGAAATGCTATATAAATTATAAGTTTCATGTGATACACTACACCTCAGCAGAAGAATTTTAAAATGTAGATTCTGTGTAGCAGAGGGCATAGTATTATTTTTTACTGAGGGAAATTTGGTCTTTATCCAAATCAAAATGTTATGTTTTTCTTGTCAAAATAGTATGATTCCTTCTAAATATCATGGGCTCTGATAGACACTAATTACAGGTCCTTTGAATGAAGCTAGTTATATAGAACTGGCAGTATTTTTTGTGGAAGGGTATCTATGCATCAATGCATTTGGATAAGCAGGTGGGAAGAAGCTAAGATGGGGTGACTGGTATAGGCAAGGCTTATAAATGTAAATATGCTCTTGTTTCCCATTTTCTGCATTTTCCTCTTCTTTTTTTTTTAAAAAAGATTTTATTTATTTATTTATTTATTTATTTATTTATTTATTTATTTATTCATGAGAGACACACATAGAGAGAGAGGCAGAGACACAGGCAGAGGGAGAAGCAGGCTCCCTGCAGGGAGCCTGATGTGGGACTTGATCCCTGGACTCCAGGATCACACCCTGGGCCCAAGGCAGGCGCTAAACTAATGAGCCACCCAGGGATCCCCTGGATTTTCCTCTTAAACTTCATCTCTCCACAGTGTGAAGATTAACATTGCATCTTAGAGTTCAGTCCAGCTTGGGTTTCATCTCTTGCCTCCTTTCTGATCTTCCATTCTTTATCCTCATTGGGTCATTATGCCCATGAAGCAGAGAAGGAAGCCACAGTGGCACAAGTTAGAGACACTCACATAAAAAGAATAAAGTCTTCATTGCACAATGGTAAGGCCCCAAAGGGAAGCAGTATCCATTACACTGTCCCTAAGGAGAAAGCATCCCAGTTCCTCTGGAAAGGCATAAGCACTAAGAGATCTTTTCTCCATACTAATTTGTAAGTCCTGGGAGATATGCACTTCACCAAAGGCCCTGCTAATTAATTAATGTTAAAAGAGAATTGCACAATTTTAAAGTTTAAAGTCCTTTAGACTTTAAGAGTTCCTTCATGAATTTTAGAATTCCTATTATGTCGTCTTGTTGGTTTAAATTAAATTTTTTTTTTAAATTTATTTATGATAGTCACAGAGAGAGAGAGAGAGAGAGAGAAGCAGAGACACAGGCAGAGGGAGAAGCAGGCTCCATGCACCGGAGCCTGATGTGGGATTCGATCCCGGGTCTCCAGGATCGCGCCCTGGGCCAAAGGCAGGCGCCAAACCGCTGCGCCACCCAGGGATCCCGTCTTGTTGGTTTATATACCCATCCATTGATTCCACATTTCTAGAACATGGGCTCCATTCTTTTGACATCGTGTATTTCACCAGGAGATACAGCAAATCTAGTCTTTGTTTCTTTGTGATGTCAGCAGCTACTGATACTTCATATCTAGATCTATTTATTCACTGGCAGTTATAAAATAGTGTTATTTCTGATTCCTTCATTCTATCTAATCCTATGATTTGGTTTTTACTTATTAGCTGGAAAATCTTATAAAAATGTATAAAGGAGGGATTCCTGGGTGGCGCAGCGGTTTGGCGCCTGCCTTTGGCCCAGGGCACGATCCTGGAGACCCGGGATCGAATCCCACATCGGGCTCCCGGTGCATGGAGCCTGCTTCTCCCTCTGCCTGTGTCTCTGCCTCTCTCTCTCTCTCTCTCTCTGTGACTATCATAAATAAAATAAAAAAAAAATTTATAAAGGAAAGAATTTCCCTTATATACCATTTGGGTACTTGATGATAATGCTGCCTTTTTATTTATCCAATATTCAAAACAAATTGATTCTTATGAACTCATAGGTTTCAAAGATAATTTTAACATACTTGATGGTTTCTAGTACATTGCAATGTTTATCCTTATTGGGGTATACATAGTTTCATCTTTTGCCAATGGATTCCTTATAAATTAGTTTCTGAGTCTTTTTGACATGATCCTGGTAGTCTTGGATTCCTTGCTATCCATCCATATGTCAAGATATTGCAAGGTCATCCTGTACATTTCCTAATCCTGACCTGAATTAGCCATATCTTTAAAAGCTCTGGTTTCTTTTAATGGAGATGATTTTTCAAGACCATAGTCTATCTTGCTAGGGATTCTTATTTATACTTGAATGGTTATTTTTGCAGGACTTTTATTAGAATATTTAGGATATACACTTGTACATATAATACGTTATATATGTATATGTGTGTTTATAATATATTGTATCATGTAAATGAATTATAGTATGAATAATATATAATAGGCATATATATTTTATTATATAAAATAAAACTAAAACAAATTTTATCATATATAATCACAGAATAATTATAAATTTATAGTAATATTTCCAAATATTAGTCGTTATAGCCCTTATATACTATAATCTTCCCCCTTAATCTTCACTGAATTTTAATTTTATTAGTAGTTTTATTTTATTTTATTATTTTATTTTTTTATGAGTAGTTTTATATTTAATACTTGTCACCAATTTCTAGTCATCTAGCTTGTTTGAAGTGTATTCCCTGGTAGATTTTTCAAGAAGCACTCCTAAGGACAACAGGAATTGAATTAATGCTTGCTGTCTCTCCTTTCTACTTGAAGCTCAGATTCCTGAACATAGAATCTTTGCCTCCTATTCTTTTTCTTAAGTATTTTAAATTAGTTACTTTGTTTGGCATACAGTGTTGTTGAAAAATTTGATGGCAATTCTAATAGTCCAATCTATTATATAAATTATGTTCCAAGAGAACATAGATTCCAAGAGAATTTTTTTAAGTTTAGATTCCAAGAGAATTTTTTTCTTTTTCTTTAAATTCCTGGATTTTTAAAAATTAGAATATACATTTCTTGTTTTGGGTCATTCTGAGCTTATATTTTCAAGTATATGATATGCATTTTCAACGTGTGGTTTCAAGTGTCTTTTATTGCAGTAATTTCTTCTTGAATTATACTCTTTAGAATTAGTTTTAGTAATAATTAACATTGGTTTTTCTTCTTCAAGTATTACTATTACCTGCATATTGGGTCCTCTTAGTCAGTCTTCAATCTCTGTTTTCTTTCCCAAATCTCTTTCATTTATTTTTCATTTGTTTTTGATTTTTAATTTTTTCCCCTTTTTTTTATCTTCTATTTCTCTTAATGTATCTTTTGTGGTGCTTATTTATTCTTGTTTTCTTTTAACTTAGTCTTAATTTCTAAAATAATTTTTCTTTATATTTAATTATTTCTTGAACGTTATTATATCAATTCTGAGCTATTCTAAATATGATTTATGTTTCATATTGCATGATTTTCTTGGGGCCTTTAGCATATTTAGAAATATTTTATTTCAGTTTTATTCTGTTTTTGAGTGAGTCTTTTGGCAGACTTTTATTGTCTATAGCTGTGCTGTACCAAATAGTACCTACTAGCCTCATGCAGCTATTTAAAGTTAAATTAATTAAAATGTAGTAAAATTAAGCATTTGTTTCCTGGAGCTCACTAGTCAATAACCACATGTGTTTAATAGTTACTGTACTGGACAACACAGATATAGAACAATTTTATCATTGGAGAAAGTTTTATTGGACAGCCCTGGACTATACAGATGTTATTCTGCTCATTATTTTTTTTCTTTTATAGTAACTCTCTAAGATGTAGACATCAAAACTTTTCTGCTATTTATTTTGGTATGAATTTAATTTTTCAGAAATATTAGGAGATTTGGTTCAGACAGCTTTCCTAAATTCACAGAACTCCCTCTTCTCTTTCTTTAATATTTGCTTATTTTCGTGTAGTGCTAAAAAGCATAGTTTCAAAAGTATTCCTAGCTTGATTTCTAAGATTACTTGACAATTTTCCCTGGGTCCACTTTCATCTGGACCATTTCCTTTCTTTGCTTGCTATCTTCCTCATCCTTCTTTATTTTGATTCCACTCTCAGCAGTTTCTCATTATGAGACCCTATTCTAGAAGGGATCCCTGGCTGGCCAGTTTTATGTGTGTACAGTGGCTGAACTGCTCCAGTCCTTTTGAGTTGTCCCTTAAGCTGCTTTTACAGATGCACTATTAGATTGAGCAAAATCATCTTGGTATCAGTCACTACTGTCAAGTTAGCCTTCCATGATTTCCAAGAATACCTGCTGGCTATTGTGAGGTTCTCCTGTTCTCAGTCCACAGACCTCTGTCATTTTGTCCTACTTCTTGCCATAATGATAGCATGCAGATTTTGTGGCTGTTGGTGGTTTGTCCCCATTTGTATTTTGGATTCATATCACCTCATTTTGTTGTAAATGTAGTCCCTAAGCTTTTAAATTGGCTCTCCAGTAGTTCTATTTTAATGGGAGAATTGAGCATATTCTAAGCCTCTGTTACTATTGCCATTGCCACCTCTGCTGATACAGTCTCTATCAATTTCTTTGAAGAATAAATTATTTGAAAATCCTACAAACTAGAAGGGAGAGAACTGTCTCTTCACAACTGTTTTCACAACTCTCTTGCTTTAGTTTGAGCCAAGTACCTGGGCTTTGATCAGGATTTGGCTTCAAGTAAGAAGTTGTTATTAGACCATGCAGGTCATCCAGGAGTATTCTAGCCAGTTCATTCTGGCTAGAATACCTAATGGTTGACTTTTTCACTTGGAAATACATATTAAAACCTTTTCCAGCCCAGGTGCTTCAAGTCTACTGTGGACATGTAATACATGTTGCTTAATTAGCTAGCTGCTGATAATCCTGTCTCATATAATATATGTATTAACTTTGTAAAATTCAAAGTTGAAAGCATCTTCACAGATCCTCTAACATAGAGTTTCTCACTAGGCACTAGTGACATTTTGTGCTAGATAATCCATTGTTGTGGGAGCTGTCCTGTGCACTGTGTTTAGTAGCATCCCTGGCCTCTACCCACTAGATGTCAGTAGCACCCCCAGTTGTTAAACCAAAAATATCTCCAGAGATTGGGAGGATAGGGGTGGAGTAAGAGTGAGGATTGCCTCCTGTTGAGAACCATTGGTGTAAAAGTTCTCACTTTTCAGTTGAAGAACAGGCAGAGACAGGAGCAGTCATTTATATAAAGTCACATGGCTATGGCAAAATTATTTTCTAGACTTTCCTGGAGGACATCATTACAAAACATAATTCTGCCTAATTATGCTTCAGCTTTGAAACTATTTAAAAGATTTTGAAAAAAAATAAAAAAATAAAACGGGATTTCGGAAATTAGGGTAAAGACTTTCTTTTTGGACCAAAATATTTTTTAGACCATCTCCATTGTGGATATTTATCCTAAGAAGAAAAAGTGTTTAGTGTTGGCTCTTGAGATGAAGACTAAAACATTCAAGGCATGTCTTTGGACTTTGGGGAAATTTTGAAAATAGTTGTTTGGATAATCGGATCTTTTGGGTTCGCTTACTTCTAGTAAGAGGATTATTTTGAGACTGCCTTCTTTTCTTGGAATTTTCTTTGAGATTTTCAGGAAGAAGAAAAAATTGTGCTACCAACATCCTTTTAACTGGTGGGGAGGATCCTAAATCCAATCTGGTAATGCCTTTATCACCATCTGCTGGAGACTTTTGACAATATATTGTTCCAAATTTTGTATTTGGGAAATTCTATAGAAATGGGAAATGAGAAAGAGAGAGAATGAGGAAGGGAAATGAAAACACAATGCATATTATTAAGTTTAGCATAGGTTTATCATTAAATATTTCTTCAGGGCAGCATCAATGACTCTTCTTTGATGTTTTATGAAATATTGCTGTTTTCCTTCTCATCTCTTTCTCAAAACTATAAGCTTTAGATATGCTAGAAGAAGAACGTGGAGAAGACTTCCGTAAAAGCTTGCTGCAATTAAGCTGGACTGTAAATATATATATTTTTTAAAATTATTTTTTATTATATTATATTATTATATTATATTATATTTTATTTATTTATTAATTATTTTTTGAATGTTATATCAATTCTGAATTGTTCTAAATATGATTTATGTGTATATGTAAATAAACATTTATACATATAAAAATGATTTATGGTCTATGTGTTTATTACACGTTAAAGAACGGTATATAGATGCACAAAAATATGGGGGTTTGTGTTTCTGTTTCATTTCTGTTTCTGTCTCTCTCTCTTTTTTAGATTCAACAAAACTCTAATGCCATCCATAGATGTCAGGCAGTGGGATTGTCTCATAGGTAAGTTCCATTTAAAAGACACCTTTTCTGATCATGAAATGGGCAAAAGACATGAACAGAAATCTCACAGAGGAAGACATAGACATGGCCAACATGCATATGAGAAAATGTTCTGCATCACTTGCCATCAGGGAAATACAAATCAAAACTACAATGAGATACCACCTCACACCAGTGAGAATGGGGAAAATTAACAAGGCAGGAAACAACAAATGTTGGAGAGGATGCGGAGAAAAGGGAACCCTCTTACACTGTTGGTGGGAATGTGAACTGGTGCAGCCACTCTGGAAAACTGTATGGAGGTTCCTCAAACAGTTAAAAATATACCTGCCCTACGACCCAGCAATTGCACTGCTGGGGATTTACCCCAAAGATACAAATGCAATGAAACGCCGGGACACCTGCACCCTGATGTTTCTAGCAGCAATGGCCACGATAGCCAAACTGTGGAAGGAGCCTCGGTGTCCAACGAAAGATGAATGGATAAAGAAGATGTGGTTTATGTATACAATGGAATATTACTCAGCTATTAGAAATGACAAATACCCACCATTTGCTTCAACGTGGATAGAACTGGAGGGTATTATGCTGAGTGAAGTAAGTCAGTCGGAGAAGGACAAACATTATATGTTCTCATTCATTTGGGGAATATAAATAATAGTGAAAGGGAATATAAGGGAAGGGAGAAGAAATGTGTGGGAAATATCAGAAAGGGAGACAGAACGTAAAGACTGCTAACTCTGGGAAACGAACTAGGGGTGGTAGAAGGGGAGGAGGGCGGGGGGTGGGAGTGAATGGGTGACGGGCACTGGGTGTTATTCTGTATGTTAGTAAATTGAACACCAATAAAAAATAAATTAAAACAAAATAAAAATAAAAGACACCTTTTCATTACTTTAGAAATTAATCACTCTCCCCATTTCCAAATCCAATATAAGTCTTCCTTAAATTGCATTTCAATTAGTGGTAAGTTGTGTTTGAATAAGTTGGAGGAAAAGGAAGTGAAATATAGGGGCAAATAACATTTGTTGAGCCCATAAGTGTATATATATGCTCTCTCCTACCATCCTTAAAGCAACTCTAGGAGTAGGTATTCTTATCCCTATTTGTCAGATCAGGAATATTCTAATACACACATATACACATGCATATATAATATCCTATAGGTGAAGCTCTTATATCTGCTTTACAGTTGACAAAGCACTTCAAAGATATTGAACATATATCAGGGATATCTAATAACTGATTTGGTAGCCTTTTATTAATACTAATGCATAAATGCTCTATGGACTTAAAGCTCTTTAAATTTATACCATCCAATGAAGTTCCATAAGAGAAAGGACCTTATAGTCTAATTCACTTGTAAACATTCCATGGTATGTAATAGATGCTTGAAACATATTTGTTGAATGAATTAGCATATAAAGAGGAGTATAATAATGTTCACCTCAAAGAACTGTAAAAACTGAATGAGATAATGCAGCAAAGAGCCAGACCCAGTGTGGACATTCCATGAGTGTTCATTCCCTTCTCTTTCCTGAACAAGCTCCTGCTGTTCCCGTACCTATCCTTGATGCCCACTTGTGGCTGACATTTACTTTGCGATGAAATCTTCACCATCTATGCTGCTAGGCCTGGATCAAATCACTCCAGCCTGGGAATAGAAGTATCCATTGAAAAATTAGTGGCTTCCAAAAAAATAAAAATAAAAATAAAAATAAAAATAAATTAGTGGCTTCTGAGGCAACTTCAATTCTAAAACCTTCTGTATGAAATTAGGCTAACAAGTATGATTTCAACTGTAGGGCACAAAGCATGAGACACTCACTTGAATTGTTCAGGAAACATTGAAAGGAACATTTTGGGGGGAAAAAGGAGAAGGAGAGAATGAACATTAAAGAACCATTTGCCTGTTGGTGTGGTTACTTTTCATTAATATTCATAAAACCTGCATCAGTGCTTTGGGGCTGAGACACTGTCTTTCCAAATGTTCAATGCAAATACTGTGTTCAGGTGCTCTTCTAGAACTCCCATTGAGTTATAAAAACTAATTTTATTTCATTGAATTTGTCGTGCAGCTCTATCCTGATGAATATACGACAGAGAGAGAAACAGAACAATTTTCTGCACTTTCTTTTTTTATCTTTAATTTCAAACTTAGTTCCCCTATGCATTTGGGAGATAGAAGAAGCTTAGATTTTTAATATGTACAGTTATGTGCATTTTAACAAACTTTAAACTTCAGAGACTAACTATGCCTTCCTGCTCTGCAGTGTGCCCACTGCTGCATGCATAATAATGAAGATTGAGAACAGGGGAGAAAGAAATGCTCCTGTATGGCAATTATGTCTGGGAAAGAGAATTTAGCTTTCATCAAGTTTACTGATAATCCTGAATCTTCATATGGAAATGTAACTCATTTTTCTGAGGTGCCTGCTATATACATTTCAAATATTAAAAAAAAAGAGGGCATATATTTTTCCCTGGCACCCCCCACTTGCAATGGAAACTAGTTTAACATAAAACTCATAATGCTGATGAACTTGAGGGGATGGATTAATAACGGCTAATTTTGTATGGAGAAGAAAAGTGAAGATCTGCATCTTCATTTCCTGAAAGGGAAGCAATCAAGGCTTTTTGGTAAATCATGTTTTCACTTGGGAGGGATAATCTTTTTGAGGAAATGTTTTGGGAATCATCAAGTGCCAATCAAACATTAGTATCCACAGCCAAAGATTGATTATTTTTAATAAAACTTGAGTTTCCCCCAGGCCTCACATAACATCCCTATGGGGTACATAACATTTACCTGCTTCAGCTCCCTAAAACTTCAGTGTCTTCCCATCCTCCACACACAAATGAAAAATAACAATGAAACTATATGGAGTGCTAAACCCAGGGGCTGTCTGTTGTCCTCAGAAATAAGTTTGTCAAGCTGGATCTCCAAGCTGTCCTTCAGTGCCTTTGTTCTCTCCCGTGACTGCTTCCCCTACTAGCTTTTGAGCTTCTTTAGGAAAGGAACATACTTATTCATGTTTGTGTCTCTAGAACCACCTGACATACTACCTTACTCATCCTTGGTGACCAGTAAATAGTTGTTAAACTGAATTACTGGATTCTGCTTCATCATCTAGTGTGTCGGTGATGTCATCTGGGAATACTATCAGCAGCCTGTCAATGTTCTCATCTTAGTTACTGATGATGCAAAGATTCTTCCATGGAATTTAATCCTTCATGGAGTAGAGGGTTGAGAATGAATGAGTTCTAGCATTTTTTATAGCTTTTAGAGACTTCATATTCTTGTTAAAGTGGGTTTTAAACTCAGACAGACCAGGGTATGAATCCTGACTTTGCTGCCTGGTTGTAGTGTTGCCTTGGGAGAGTAACTTTCAGTGCCTAAATTGGAGGTGCTCAATAAATGTATGTTGGATGAGTTAATGATCTCTAGACTTCATTTTTATTATCCCTAAAATGGGAAAATAATATGTATCTAGCAGTGCTGTTAAATACGTTACCTACTCAGAAAGTAGAAAATTATATTGATGTCTTACAAACATACTTTTGGATTTTTAATTGCTCTTTCTACATACTTGTCATTTTTTAAAATTATCTATCTATCTATATTTATCTATTATCTATCTATCTATCATCTATCTATCTATCTATCTATCTATCTATCTATCTATCTATCATCTATCTATCTATCTCCCTATTTCAGAGGAGGATAACACTGATTTATTTTATATTAATATATTCCCCGTTTCTACAACACACTGTTTAATTTTGCTTCATAGCAACCATCTGAGGTTATAAAGGTTATCATCCATATTTTGCAGACCAGAAACATGAGTCCCAGATGAAAATTTGATTTATCAGAGTTATAGCAGTAACCAAAATATGACTAGAACTTAGATCTCCTGATTTAAAATTTGATGGGCTTTGACCTCTGTTCTATTGCCATCTCAATGATCAGGATTTCTAAAACGAAGCAAAACATTTACTTATATCTGCATATTAGTTTCTTTTTGATGAAACACAAAAGTAAGGAGCCTGGAATCCTAGCTTATTGAGTGCTTTTATGCTGGTACACTTAAGTTATTTTTTTGATCTCTGCAGTTTGTGGGTGGAATGAAGAGGAATGGAGAAAGAGGCCATTAAGCATGACAGCTGTGTTTGTATTTGTAGCTGTTGATATGCAGACAGGGCTTCAGGGAGACCCAGTTCACTGGGTAAGAGCTGGTCTCATGGTCACTAAGTACATTAGGTCCTAAGAACACCACAGCTTCCCCTGTGAGTGTTTAAGGATTTGCTGGAGTTTAGAAGATATGTGGAAGTCCTACTTAATTTAAAAGTCTTAAATATAAAGCATATCTCCCACCCCCCTTTCTAATACTAGACAGAAGTTCATGCCTGACAGACTCAAGCAAGCAGGTTTGCTATGGTGGGGCTGGGGAAACTATTGATTGTTTCAAGAAGTAGAATAGAATACTGGTCAAGTGTGGTTTCTGGAGCTAATTGAGTACCTACTATATGCAGAGTACCGGGGATACAGTGGTGGGAAAAATTCCCCACTTTCATGGAATTTACATTTTAGGGAGAAGAGGCAAATAAAAAGTAAAATAAATAAGTAAATGATATAGTATATTAGAAAGCTATTTGTATTGTGGACAAAAATCAATCAGAGAAATGGGCAGGGATGCTATTAATCCCTCATCGTTGGCCCACAGTCAGTTTTCAATGTTCAACTTTCCAATGTGTCAACTTCTAATTCTTAGGCTATCTTGATTCTCCTTTTCTAATGATTTCCTCCTTTTTCCCAGGCAAGAATAGGTTTTTCAGTTTGCATCTGGTATGGACAGAGTAAGTAGTCATCAACATGGCATGGATTCGAGAGTGAATAAAGAAAATAAATGAAAAGAGAAGAGAAGAATTACTTAGAGATAAGTAGACATTTAAAGTCTATATTAAAATTAAGCTTTCTTTTTTGGCTTGCTTTTTCCTGCATTTTGTGTCTGTAATATGGAATTGAATTGTGACTTATTCACCAAACTTGATGAGGCAGGAACTAGGGGGTATATGGAGAAAAGACCCACTCCCAGCCATAGAAAACCTCTCTACCCAATGGCGTGACATTTATATTTTCCACATACATTCTTTCTCTTTTCAAAAGAGATTTGGACATCTGTCATTAGAATGGAGTAAACACAATGCAAACACGTGAAAGAAAGCCAGGACTAAGGAACAGTGTAGCCCGAACCACATCACAGTGACAAGAGTCAAACACTCCAGAAGCCTTGGAGCCTTCCAGCACTCAGGGTCAAAGAGGGGACACCTACCAGTTTGTAGAGAAGAGGGTTTTCTTTCATCTAAGTTTTTAAAGAAATTCTTCATGTTGGACAGTCAATAAGGGAACAGGAAATAGTATAATGGACAATTCTTCACCAATATCTTTAGTACAAATGCAGAATTTTGTCAGTGTTAGGTGTGACCAGGAATATTCCTCCATCAGTCTCCTTCAATGCGTCTAAGTTTCCGAGAGGTCAAAGGACAGGGTCTTGGAAAATTAGTTGGAACCATGGGGAGCTAGCTACAAGGTTTCCTTTGCAAAGGCAGATAAAAGCCTGGGACCCTCAAAGAGCAGGAGAGAGATTTTCTCAGACATTCCCTGAGCCTACTCTCTAGTGTTGACCCTCCACATCAATGATTTGCAAACATTTTTGACGTTTCCAAGTTAGAAATATATGTGATAGTGCCATCCAACACATAAATACACACACACACACACACACACACACACACTCTGAAGCAGAAATTTCCCCATATTTCAAAAATATTTCTTATATGATGAATGAGGCCTTCTGATGTTTAAAAAGTCTATCCATTTCTATTGTTTGTCTCTTATACCAACTCAAAAAAATTAATTTCATGCCCCACTAATTGATCACAACCTGTACTTTAAAAACTAACACTTTAAATCCATTGTTTTCAAGCAAGGCAACTTGTCAAACTTCACATGCATGCCTATCTGTAGATGATCTGATGTGTATAAGGGACATAATCTCCTTAAATGATTCTAATATGTCCCCTCACCATCCTCTAGCCAATCCAAAGTGACAGGTGCCAGAAAAAAAGAAACAAAGATAGAGAAAGGGTAAGATTTTTTCTGACGGCTTAGAGCTGAGTTGGTCTCCTCTGTCCCAGGGGGTACCCTCGAACTGAAGGAACTTTTGGCTTCCAATTAAGACATGACCTATTATATGGTCTCATTCATTTGGGGAATATAAATAATAGTGAAAGGGAATAGAAGGGAAGGGAGAAGAAATGGGTAGGAAATATCAGAAAGGGAGACAGAACATGAAGACTCCTAACTCTGGGAAACGAACTAGGGGTGGTGGAAGGGGAGGAGGGCGGGGGGTGGGGGTGAATGGGTGACGGGCACTGAGGGGGGCACTTGACGGGATGAGCACTGGGTGTTATTCTGTATGTTGGCAAATTGAACACCAATAAAAAATAAATTTATATTAAAAAAAAAAGACATGACCTATTGGACTACCACAGCTTCCAGGAGACAAGCCAAATACATTCATGTACTGAAGAGAGTGAATCTGAGGATACCAAACCCTCACCGAAGCCAGGGCTTTTAATCCTGACATTTGTAACAGAAGGGCTTTTGGGGCACCAGGGCCAAAGATCCAGATGCAATCACATATATGTGTTCTTCAGTGCAGGTAATAGGATCAATCAAAATGTAACCCTGACCTTCATTAAATGTCTGGTGAACCATTAAGCTCCAAGTGTTCTTGGGTGTAAACATCCCAGGGTTTTTGTTTCAGGGTGAACAGAAATTTTGCATGTAGAATCTTGGGAGTACAGGAATACATAAGCTCCAACTCTGCAGTGGCTGGCTGTCTGGGTGTGCGCCTTCATTCCCACATCATCAGATAAGTGGGATATCATATCTGATACCCAGAGACGGTCATTTTTTAATAATCTTCCTCTATATGACAGAACTATTTTTTAGTAATTATGAAATGAAACAAAAAACAATAATAGCCAGAAAAGCAATGTGGATGTTGACATTTTAAAAATTGAAGTTGGCATAAATAATCATGCCAATTAAAAACATTAAAAATTTAAGGAATGAAATAAATATTATAGTACAAAATGAGAAAAAAAACTATGGATTGATAGTGTTAATATGTTTTTTTTGAAAAAAGAATAACATCTTTGTTATAGCAACAAGTAATAGTATTCCAGTTTTTGTGTATTTTCAAGCCTGCAAGTTTGTCAATGACATTGTTAAATAGATCTCTGCATATTTATGTTCAGTAAAGTCATATACGTTAAATCATCTTTGATCATAGTTTAATGAAGAACATTTTTTTTTCCTTTGAAGTTTGAAACATTTTTTGCATGTGAAGTAATGAATATTTAAAATAGGAAAAGGTGGGGAAGCCTGGGTGGCTCAGCAGTTGAGCATCTGCCTTCAGCTGGATTCATGATACCATGGTCCCAGGATCGAATCCCACATCAGGCTCCCTGCACAGAGCCTGCTTCTCCCTCTGCCTCTGTCTCTGCCTCTCTCTCTTGGTGTCTGTCATGAATAAATAAATAAAATCTTTAAAAAAATAGGAAAAAGTGTAATAATAAGTATACATTTATCAGAAATTCCTAAATAATCCCATTTTGCAAAAAAGTTTCAGAAATTCCTAAATAATCCCATTTTATAAAAAAGTTTCAAGAATTTCAAGTCCACTTTGTTACTCCTTTAGAAGCTTGCAAATGTCTCTGCAGTCAAAAAATTTCTGCTAAAATATCTTCAGCAAGAAGTTTATCATACATTTCTGTTAGATATACTGTAAAAACTTGAGGCTTTTCATCTTCTGCAAAAGTCAGAAATTGGCTGAGTGATACAGAACATTGGCAAGAGTTAATCCACTGCTTTAGGATGAACTACATAATTGAACTAACCTCAGTTCTATTCCTTCATTTTACAACCACTATTGTTTATTTAGAATCTACTGTTTAAAGACAGCCACATGTAATACCACAGGAGTAGAGACATGAATTACTGTATCATCGGAGTTCTCTGAATTAACTTCCATGAGGGATTTAAAATATCTTGTCAAGGAATAAGAAGTCCACATGTAATGATTTGAAGTTAATATGTATTATTAAAACTCAACCCTCTCTGCAGCAAATATTTTAAATTCAGCGCAACAGAACAATTTCCCGAGAAGAGCATTTGTTGTTCACTAAGGTGACCCCCTGGCATCATCCCATCCCTGACATGCCACTGGGAATGGGTTTTTAGTTGAAACAGACTTATCTGAGCTGTGGTACAGCAAGTTCCATCTCCCAAGGGCATTCTGTTATAGGGGGTAACAAAAATTTCTACCTCTGTCCTCTATGTTCTTGGTCTTGAAGCAAAGTGACCCATCTTTAGCACTTTTGTTTGAGGTGGGATCGGTCTGGAGGGAAAGCTTGTGCCACCCCTACAGGCCAATCCTTTCAGACCAGAGGCAGTGTGTTTACAAGTGAGAAGTACAGACTCTATTCGATCCCAGCATCAGATTCCCAGGTCTGTCACTGATGTATCATACGAATGTGGGCAAGTTACTGACTCTCTCTGTCCAGTGTTTTCTTGTCTGTAAAGCAGGAGTAATAATAGTAACTGCCTCAGAGATTTTGTGATGATTAAATAAGATGGTGTATGTAAAGTGTCTAAAACAATGCCTGGTACAAGGAACACACTCTTTTGTATAATGGTCATTAAGGGCAGGATAGAAATGTGCAAATTAACAGAGACAATTCTTTCAGGAGTTTAAGCAAATGTCATAAAAACATATTTCTTAGACTGATCTAATTCTAGTTTAAGTGAAAGATGGATTTATCCTATTTGTGGTATTTTTAAAAAATGCTACCCATTCTAAATCTTGAAACTCAGGAGACTAGATTGGGTCTGAGTTCATGTGATAGGTACCTTTAGTTGCACAGGAACTCAAAGTCCCATGGAAGCCACCCAATTATAAGGGATGACTTGAGTTTGAAGAAAGCTGGTCCTCTTTAAGGGCTTGAATTATTCTTTGCCACCATGCAAGTGGAGGCCCTTAGCAGATTTGCATTATGGAAAAATATTTGATTTCCCTGATGTTACTGCATAGCAATTCATCCTGACAACCAGTATTCCAATTATTTCCATCTTTTTCTACTTCTGTTCAAGAACCTCACATAATACAGTTAACCAGCAGGGTTAACAGATTGAAACTTTGTTTCAGAGGAGTTTGCTTTAGCTTCTTAATTCTAATTCAGCTTTTAACAGCTTCCAGAACCTAGCATCACTGCCACTCTACCGTATTTCCCTTTATTTACCCATTAAGGTAGTAACCTTCTTATATCTGCTCAGTCTTTCTCCAGAGCCTTTCTTTCTTTTTACCTCTAATGCCTTTTCTTCTTAGTGCGGGGGAATATTTGTCTAACTATCCCAGCATAAGATGAAGAAACTGAGGCTCAGAAAGTGGGATGACTTGTCTACATTGACAAGTTTAGCTTGCTTCATGGCAGAACCAATCCTAGAATTCTGATTTCTAGTCTAGGGATTTTATCCTGAGGAACTGTTGCAATCAAGTTTCAGAATGCAGATGTATCTCATTTCCTTTCCTTCACTTGTTTTTCTATACCTGGGACCTGCTTCTTACTTACCTCCTGATAGACGAAAGACCTTAAAAACTCTTGGAAATGGGTCACCTGGGTGATTCAATCAGACTGACTCTTGGTTTTGGCTCAGGTCATGACCTCACGGTGGTGAGATTGGAGCCCTGCATCTGGCTCCGTGCTCAGCACAGAGTCTGTTTGGGATTCTCTCCCTCCCTCCTGCTCATGCTCTCTCTCTCTCTCTTTCAAATAAATAAATAAATCTTTAAACAAAAACTCTTGGAAATAAGTTTCAATGCAAGTCACATTGTGTGTGTGCATGCATTCAGGCATCCACTGTTGGGGGGTGGTCAGGGTGGAGAATAAAGCTACGGGTAGTATTTAATTGACAGAGGTAATTTTTTAAAACTAAATATTTAAAGATAAAGCATTTCAGTAAGTATTTACCTTTTAACTGGTTTCTTCTGTCCACAGATTTGCACACCACATCAGTATCTCTTTTGTCACTTTTGGCCAGTGGCCCCATGGTTTGGAATGGTGATTTTATCACTTCTGACTAACATTTTGAAGGAAAAGTTTCTGTCTTCTTTCTTACCTGTTTTCATTGAACAGAGGCAAAAATTGGAAGCTAATGTGTTCTCACTTCCATTTTAAGTTTAAAATTAAAAGTGTGCCTTCCAGATTTCACAGTAATGGGCAAGAATGTAAATAAACATACTTCAGTAGAATTCTGACAGGCACAGAGAGCATTTAGGTATAGTTCATACAAGGACATAGTTGTTTTCAACTAACCTCTACCAACTGACATAATTCAGTCTAAGGAACTTATATTATTTAAATACTTAATATCATTTAAATTTATAATTAAATATTTTAAAATTAAAAATGAGTATTACTTTTCCTGACTGTAGAGACAAGAATGTTTTAGGAGGCACGCCTATAGGGAGAAAATTCTTCAGGAAACTTGCATAGAACAAATCCTCTTTGTATGCAAACTTTCAAGAAACTGAGGAATCTAAATATGCCTAAGACTTTGTACATTTTTTTAAAATTTCATAGATTAGACAAATACATGTATAATAATTAAAGAAAAAATTCAAAGTAGAGCTGATTTATGTCACTGCTAGGCCCCAAACCTAGAATTTTTGAAGAATAAAGTTTAGGTCAATGATTGGACTCATGTCAGTTTGGCAAAATGTGGAAAAAATTGAGATAATATGGATATCAATTGTCTTTGCCTCACGCACATTTATTTCTTCCTGCTATCATTTAATTCAACTTTATTCTAGACACATATAGAGTGCCTACTCTGTACTGTATTCTGTGCCAGGTGCTCTGAATGATTCAAAATCAAATATGATGCATTTAAAACTGGTGGCAAGACAGGCCCAGTACAACTAAATGTAACATTGTTTTTATACTAGAGCTGTGAATGGAGTCAGCCAGTCTCTCTTGACAGAGAAAAGCTTCACAAGAGTGGGATTTGCTGGTGGTAAAGCAGAGGAAGGTCATTCCAGGCAGAGGGAGCAGTGTGAGCCAAGGTACACCTTGGACGGCTTAGAGTGTGTGTGGGATGGCAAGGAGATGAGGGGGGAGTTAAGGGCAGGAGAGGTGAGGGCACTTACTGGAGGTCTAACCTGCCTGTCAAGGATGCCAGCTCTCTTCCATGAGTAATGGGGGAGCCGTGATGCTGCTGCTGATGATGATGATGGAGAGTATTGAGTGCACAGAAGGAATGCCAATGGTGTTGATTTCTGGCAGTCCTGAGTCTCCTGAGGAAGCAGATGGCAGGATTTATGCCGAGCAGAGGACTTGGCATTGAGGTTGGGATGCTGGGGACAGTGTAGTTGAATGTTGAATAGTTGCTATAGGGGCTAGATGCAAAAGGAAGCCGACCAGTAATGAGCAAGAGGACTGGTAAATAATATCCAGTTAAAGATGAAAAATCACACATCTGTCATATAACCAATTAACACAGTTATAGAAACTGTGGCAACATTCAGTAGTCAAGGTGAAGGCAGTCGGGTTGATATTATTGATAATTGATCATTTCACAGACACATGTTGTTTGATGTCTCCCCAGTCCCTCAAATGCCTGTAGTCACTCATCTTTCATCAGGATCCATGATGAAGGCCAAAAATGTGCTGGTATGTCCTGAGGGGTGGAGGCGGAAATATTTTACCAAGAAGAGACATTACGCCTTTTTGACAAGAGACAAATGTTTCATTCAAATGCTGCATTTCGCATATTGGAAACCATAATGAATTCTTGTGCACCTCTCTGCCTAGTTCACAATGTCAAGCCCGGGCATTGAAACACCTCAGGCTTTCCTCACAAAATTAAATTTAATGTTACACCCTCCAGTAGAATGGTGCATAAATCAAGCATTTGATTTGCATGGACTATAGCAAGCCGCTCTCTTCCGGATAAATATAAACCCAACTCTGAATATTATGTCAGGGACAGGAACAAAGCAATCTAGGACTTCCAATAAAAGTCTGGTACCAAGTGTAATTCATGCTGGTATTACACTGCTCTGTGTCAAGCCTGTTATTAAAACTCTTGTTTTAACCTCCTTTTTTCATTTCAAAAGAAAATGTTTTTCCTGACCTTCCTGTATTCAGAAAACCAGTGCACAGTCAAACCAGTACTATTTATAAACTGGTGTCTACTAGTGACAACCATGGGCGTATTTTCTTTTCTATCTACACTTACCCAACAGAGAGTACAGGAAAGGGTACATATGAGTAATCAGGTGGAAAGAAACGAAACAAAGGGCATGGAATAAAATACACCATGGGAGATTAGGTAACATGGGTATTCACTAATGTTCTACCTCTGGCCATAGTCCCAAAAGAATGCTAAGACCAGACAAGTTTTAAAAACAACTGAATAGCCAAAGTTAATGCACATTCAGATGCAAAACATGCATCCAATTCAGGAAGAGTGAGTCTAAATATGCATCATTTAGTCTTGTTTCTGGCTTCTAGCATATGTTGAGTTATACATTTTCCTTTCTCATATTTTCCCCATCCCAGGGTATCTGAGCTATCTTTACTAAAAGTAAAATTACTGTGATCTGAAATTGAGAGGGGCCCTAAGATAAGAAGCATTTTTACAAATGCAAAATGAGTCCACTGTACGTCCCAGAAGAACATAAATAGATCACAGACTCGCACATATTCTACTCTACATCAAGGCCTGTCATGTTTATTCTGGAATGCTATAGAGGTATTACAAACAGAGCTTGCTCCTAAACCCAAGTGCATTTCCAAGAAAGCACAGCTGTCTGGAACCATAACCAGGTGAAGATGTAAGCCTGAGAGCTAAGCTGATGATTTGGTGTCTGCAGTGTAATTTCTCCCAGCTGTCTACAAACATCTGTTAGAATTTGGAATGCTTCAAGATCTGAATAGGTGAAAACAGGTGTTGAAAAAATAGATCTATGATGGTTTAAGGATAGTAAATTAGGACTCATCCACTTATTTGTGAATGGAATGCATCAATAAATATTTATTAAATGGATACAACATGCCAGTCACTCTGATAGGTACTATGAGGGGATGTAAAAATGAATTAGTTTTAGATTTTACCTCCAAGGAATTTATGTAAATATTTGAAAAAAGGCATAAGAGATATATAGAACTATCATTGAAGGTAAAAGTGTCATAAGATATATAGATACAGTTCTATGTGGCATGAGAAGGCAATTATTTTTAATTGGAAGAAATTAGGAGAAACTGAACAGGTAGGATTTGGCCATGCAAAATAAATAGGGACAGGAAAGGGAAATCCAGTGTGGGGAGCTGGTAGGGTGGGCATGATTAAACACTCGGAAAGGGGAAATTCCACACAGAGACTGAGTAATGAATAGTGACTCATTCCATGTTACTGAACCAGTGAGTGAATGAAGATGAGAAGGAAATAAGACTGGAAAAGGTAGATGGGATGGGGGATGGCCACTGAACACTGGACTAAGCATTTTAGACTTTCAAAATTAAGCAGTATGGAGCCATTAAAGATTTTTGAGCAAGGAAATGACATGATCTAATCTATGCTTTAGGAAGATTAATGTGATCATAGCATGTAAAGTAGACTAAAGAGCAGAAAGACTGGTATTAAGGAGACCAGTTGGCCCTGGAGAGAAGTAATGAAGGCCTAAACCAGGACAATAGCGCTGGGAATAGACTAGAAGGGACAGGGTATTATACTAGTAGAATCTACAAGACTTGCAGATTGGTGAGCAAGAGAAGGTTGACGGGGTTCAGGGCAGGGTACCTCAAGTATGATACTTTACCATATTGAATATCTGACCTGAGAGAGTTTGATGAAATGCAGAAGCAGGGAGTTCACATTGACCTTTCCTCACCTTTCCCATGAAGCAGTCCATAAGACCTTCATGTGAGAGGTGCCCTCCCTAATACCTGAGAAAAGGTGCATCCTTATCTCTGAGGACAAAGACCACCAAGGAGAATCTGGGCAAACAGGCCTTGCTAAGTTTCCCTGATTGCTACCATCACCTCATACTCATTAAACTATCATATTCTTCCACTTTTCATCAAACTCAGCAGAGAATACTCAGGTTTGTCTCTTTAGGTCTTAATTTTTTTTTTTTTTTGTGAAGGCTCCTATGTCACATAAAATTTATATTAAATACATTTGTATGAGGTTCTCCAGTTAGTCTGTCTTTGTCAAGTTCACTTTTTAGTCCTATCCAGAGACCCTAAAAGGTTCGAGGAAAACTTGACCTGAGGTTTTGACTGGGTGAACAGAAAAATCATGGGCATTACCAATAAAACTCAAAAACTTGACATTTTTTCCTTTATATTAAAAAGATAAATGCTTTTATAAAACAGAATATAATATGGAATATAATATGATTGCTTCACATCTTTTACCTGAGCTCAAAATGTAATTGAAAGGCACCTGCTAGTGTAGGCTACCTATTTCACACAGTAATTTAGGAAGAGTTGAGTGACTTCTGAGCGAAAGAAGAGAAATAAAATGTTTCTAAGTAGTTGTTTTGGTTATAAAATCAGCATAAACGTTTTTGGCACTTATCATTCTGATTATGCCACTAATATTTTTAGAAATCATTACAGAAAGCCAGAGTTGAGCATGTCCCAAATAAAGAAAATGGATAATTTCAGGTACATTGACCTCATTGATCATGATTTAAAGATTCATACTGGAATAGAGCAGCCTCTAGTCCAATCCAAGTTTATTTTGAAAGTACAGTCAGTCCACTTCATGGATAAGGTGTTTTCTAATTGACTGAAACACCAAGCAGGCTGATCTCTAAGCCAGCCTGTCAATACTCATACAGAGAAAACCAGTGCATCTCCCCCTCCCCTACACCAGCTCTCAGGCCAAGTGATTAACTGCGCATCGGTCATTTAGTGTAATAAATGTGAAGTTGGAGCCATTGAGTGTTACCACAGGATTCCTACTGTGGAAATAAATGCCCTCCCACCTTGGCATGCTTAGAGCAGACACAAAAAAGTCTGCTTTGAAAGTGTTAGGGAGCAACAAGCACCCTTGTAGTTTTGAAATAGAGTCTCCTGTAGCTAATCGTACCTGTCAGGCAATGTGGAATGTGCTGCCTATTATCATTGCCTTCCAAATTTGAAATAAGTCTATTTTAATGGGAAACAAAAAGTTATTCTTTAGTGTCCTGAGGATGTAATTTTCTAACACTTGACATGTACCGGCCCTAAAGAGTGTTACTTCTAGTTTGGGAAAAATCATAAGAACTCTAGAAATAGTACTATGGAAGGATTGAAGACTCCATCTTGTACATTTCTTCTTTGGCAGATAAAGAAGAAAAGTAGATGCTGTGGTTGTCAGTCTGTTTATTGCTAAACAAGTGTTAGGAAGGTCTTTGTTCTCTCTTCAGATTCCTCAGCCTGTTGAAGAAATGGGCTATATTTAATTTGTCTGCCAAGTTTCTGATTTTGTAAATTTATTAAACCGGTGAAATAGCTAGTGTAATCTGGTTGTTACTTCTAGTTAATGCCTCTACCTAGATTATTTGATCCAGATTATTGCTATTGTTGAAAGAGACATGGTTTCATATACAACGAAGCAACTGTTTGATCAATTAGGTGGTATCATTTGGGGCAGGGCATATTGAAATCCATATCCTCACATCTCCACTTGCCAGCTCCAGAGATTTGCCTCTGACCTGCAATAAATAGTTGTGGTTCTTGAGCTATTGAAGCCTGATTAAGGTATTTGTTATGCATTTGACAGTACACAATAGTGCACGATGTCAATTCTCCACCGTCATCATCATGATTAAAAAGAGTAGAAGAGAGTGACCTCTGTGTGGGATGAGTTGTAATAAATAATAAGGATGCCACAAACCTGTAATCCAATCAGAGTTTAGGCAAAGTGAATAAAAGCTAGCAAGATCTCCAAACAGAAAAGTTGCTAAGCAAATGTCACTGGATTTTCTTGTTAACCAAAAGTACTTTCTGTTGTCCAGCTATACCATATCTTCAATTGTTAGGGGATGTTGTTATGATTACAAATGAGAAGAATGCAATTTACTTCAGAGAAGCACCCCACATGACCGCCTTGTTCAAGATTGGCTTATTGGAAGTTTTTTAATTTGAAAAATAATTTACGATGAGGGAGGCAATCCAGTAAAAATTCCAGCGAAGAGAAGACATGAGACCAGGATCTTGTCTTTGGAGCCTGAGTGTCAGTCAATGTGATGTCAGATGTCCCGTCTGGCCCACTTATTCAACGAATTGTCAGATATCTCTGCTGAAGCCCACATTTTAACAATGCTGAGCCAAACAAGAACAGGAACAAGATGGACAACTGCAGTTAAAAGACCAATCGCAACTTTTATGAAGAACCTACCATGACCCAGGCTCTATGTTGGATCTTTTGTGTGGTAGATCTCTTTTACTGCTAACATCAACAGCTGAGGTTGCTGTTCTTATTACCTCTGTATTGCCAAAGAGAACAAAGGTTAAGTAACATGTATTGGCTAATACGTGGAACATTTGGGCGCCGAATGCCAGCCGTCTTTCATTCTTGTTTTCCCATCTGTTAATGCTATAATGTAAATCATGTAGACAGATTTAAAAAATTGAATCTTGTTTTTTTCATTGTGGGAGATACCTTTTTTCTTTTTTTCTTAAAAGATGCCTAAAGTTCATCTGTTTATCAAATGGCTATTATCTATTCATTTAAAATGTATTTATTAAGGGGCACTTGGGTAGCTCAGTCAGTTAGGTGACTGACCGTTGATTTTAGCTCAGGTCATAATCTCAGTGTTTGGGGCTCTGTACTCAGCCTGGGAGCCTACTTGAGATTCTCTCTCTCTCTCTCTCTCTCTCTGCCCCTCTGCTCCTCCTCCTGCTCAAGGTTTCTTGCTCTCTCTAAAATAAATAAATAAATAAATAAATAAATAAATAAATAAATCCTTTCCAAAAAAAGTATTTATTAAGCATCTGCTGTGTGCCTGGTACTGCTGATGTTAAGGAGATAAAGGATAAAATGTGGATCCCAACTTTAGAAAATCCTTTCTATGCCCAGTGGATTAATTTAAACTAAGATACGACAATATTTATATCTATCTTTTTGGCATAATCATGGTCTTCATGGTCATTATAATGATAATGCTCAACACTTATATGGAGGTTGATCATAATAAAATGTTTTCAAATGCATTATTTTATCTGTGTCTTAGATTCCCTATGAGGTAGGCAGGACCAACCCTTCCTTTAGGGTCCAGGGAGCTGATATTCACAGGTGGAATTTCTCTCACTTGGATATCCTGGGTCCAACTCCAACTCTCCTTAAGGAGCTCCAGCCCGTCACATTGGTGTCTGCAGAGGTCACTCCCATTTTGTTTTTGATGCTGCATATGAAGAGAGTTATGAATTTTGCTTTACATAAATAATAATATTTGCCTTAAAATCTTTTATTGTATTTATTTCTTCCAGACAGACCTAACAGAAGTCTCTTTCTTAACTGTGTTTAGCCCCAATGGCAGTCCCATTTCCACTCATGATTCTGGCTGCCTCCTGAACTGCAGTGTGAGCAAATGAGATAAGTACAAAATATTCCTACACCACTGGCTCCATGCTCTCCTCATATTCAATCATGAAGACTAATGAATCAGAGATGATTGCGGTGGTAAAAATCCAAATGCAGATTTTTGCTGTCCTTACTAATGAGAAAAAAATATAGTAGACCATTGGCCTAAAGGCTCCAGATGCGATTCCTTTGTAACTTAGAGTGCATTAAAAAAGCTTCAGTCAGCAAGATAAGTTAATTTTTTTATGACCTTTATAAACTCTTTTAGCCTGTATCTCAGGAGCTCCTCTTAAAGATTAAATTTTTAAAAATCCTTTTAGCTCAGGCCGACACAGTCTTTTTTGCTTCAAGGGCTACATCCAAAATCTATAAAGAAATTCTGTTCATGACAATTATTGTCAAAGTAATGATTAGGTAACATGTCATTTTTAGTTTTTACTGTTCTTGTCTCTACGATGGTAATCCAATAGAGCTCACTTCTTCTTAATGTAAAAGTTGAGTAAAGGATGCATCATTCCCAGTTGACTTTGCCTACATTTGCAAATTCTTGAAAAAGCAAATTGAATTGTCACTGGCAGCATCTCTTTCACATAATGACCATTGGGTTAAAGTGGGAGTGTGGGAGCACAGATATCAAGATTTCAGGGATCCCTGGGTGGCGCAGCGGTTTGGCGCCTGTCTTTGGCCCAGGGCGCGATCCTGGATATCTGGGATCGAATCTCACGTCGGGCTCCCGGAGCATGGAGCCTGCTTCTCCCTCTGCCTGTGTCTCTGCCTCTCTCTCCCTCTCTCACTGTGTGCCTATCATAAAAAAAAAAAAAAAAAAAAAAAAAAAAGTTAAAAAAAAAAAAACATTTCATTAAAGGAAAGGAATCTTCACCATAAGAACGATAAAGTTGTATTGATATATTCTTGAGTTCATGGGTTTCAGTAGACTTTATGGTACAGTTATCCAAAGGTGATGGGTGTAGTTTTTCAGGGGAAGAATGTTGGAGGAATGTGAGGGCTCTTCATTAATGGTTCCACAGATTTAGTTGTTTGCATGAAATACTTAGTTTCTCCTAAACTTTTTAGTTGTAGGGTATCAGTTTCTTTTAAACATTGTATTTTAACTGACTTGATTGGTGACTACAAGAGTCATCATCACAGGCATCTGTCACTACTTCTATTCTATACAAACTGCTGACCCAGAAAATCTGTGGTTGACACAATTGATTTCTCTATAAGATTCATTCAGCATTTATTTTATTTCTGACATCCACTTACAAGGTCCTGTAAAAACACAGTTCCTACATCTGTGTCAGAGAAATATAGCCCTTTATAAAAGGTGTATATCCTGAGCTGAGGGGCCGAAACAAAGCATGAGTGTTACTTAGAATGATTCATTGAAATAATTGGATTTATTAAGACATATGAGCTTTGGAGACTAGGCTGTTGAAGACATAGTGCCAACCTCATGAGTCTTGCTTTTGAAAATAACAGCAACAGGAGCATAGCAGCAAATAATAATAATAATAATAATAATAATAATAATAAAGAGAAAAGGCTCAAGTTACAGGACTTATTTTGCATTATCAAACTTTACTCTGGATCAACTCTTAACCTTTGCCCCATGTTACTTTCTTGCTCTCCTCTGGGAATTCCTTCTCCTAGGTCCCAGAAAACATCTTGGTTTCAAACTAAGATACACAAATTGCATGCTTTGAATAGGTGCTTGACAGTTATCTATTACTTTCCATCTACTATCTTTGTGCTACTTAATTATATAGATAGGTCACATGATTTTTTTTCAAAGCATATAGATAATTAAGTGCCAGATTCAGAATTCAACCTCACTTGTTTATCTTATAAATAAATCGACATCTTCCTCCATGCTCTAAAATCTAATGATCTGACTTGATCATGCATCATCCTATGAGTTTTGCTGAGAAATGAGCAATAGGAGGAAACATGGAGGTCTATTTAAAATTGCAGTAGTGGTCTTCACTTAGTGAATTCACATATCTAAGCTGATTAAATTATTTCCCTTTTTATCTCATTAGATGAGACTTTCAGCTTGCACTGAGTCTCAGGTCTAGTCAAGTCTACTTAATATTTAAGACTTCTCATTTTTTCTAGTAATTGCAATGTTTTATTTTCATTTTTAGTAATTTAATGGTAATATGCAGGGACCACATTTTCTAGAGAAATCTTTTTGGTTTGACATAGGACAATGTAAAGTGTTTTATTAATCATATACATGACTAGACAGAAAGCTCTTAAAGTGAATATTGTTTGTCAATTTCTTCTGGTTCTACTAAATATTATTTCTACTCCACAACAAAAATGAGTGAGTGTAATGATTTTGGAGAGGAAGCAGCATCATAGGCTCCATCAAAGATGAAACACTTCCAGGGATCTTGGGGCTGACTTTTACTATAGTGCCACCATGAAAGATCTGAAGATCATTATTTACTAGAAATAAAGGAACAAGGCAGAAATCGATTACTACCACACTAGATTTATGTTTCCATTGCTCTCTATATACATCTCTATTTGTCCTAACTTCACAGGGAAGATATTTAATACATAATGGAAGGAGGCTGTTGCTTTTGATTTATTTTTTGTTTATTATTTTTGGCATTCCATGGAGAAATTCTGGAAATCAATACTGTGTGTGTGTGTGTGTGTGTGTGTGTCTGAGTATTCTTGGCACAGTGTAGGTTAAAAGGTTCTGGAGGGATAAGAAAACTTTCTCTACTTGCTGAGTTCTCTTTTAATAAGCAAATTATATTATGCACTCATGTAAGAGGGTTACTTTTCTTTCTTTATGTTTTAAGTGACATTATGAGCACAGATACAAAGGCTAATTTAGTCATGATCACAACAAGAAAATACTTTGTAATATTTACATTTATAGACTATCTCCTCCTCTAGAGCTCATGAAGAGACTCACTAATCCTAGCTAACTCTCTTTCAGCAATTTATTAGAGAATTATGATATATCTTAGGTCTAAGAAGGCACAAATACAGAAATGTTATGAAATTTTAAGTTTACTTTGGGTAAAAGATTGGCTGGTAATGCATATAAGGTAATATGGGCTCTGTCTTTAGATACTTTAAAGTTAAGCATTTGATTTGAAAAAGGCAGATTCATTCATAGAGATGAAAAAATATCCCTTCCTTGATATACAGTTTCATGGTCTTGATAAATTGAGTTGACTGACTCTCTGTTTTCATCTCTGTGAATTTATGACAGTTGAAGAGAAATCTAGAAGGACAGAATACATATAAAAGGAATAAAAATAATAAGACCATTCAATGTTATATAATGGTAAAAGAGAGTAGACAGGTGGAGCTGGAATACTTTTAGAGGCCCTTGAAAAATCCAATGAAAAAATATATTTGAACTGGATTGTTTCTTTTAAAAATACTAGAATGACATGGTTGAAAGAGCACAGATTAAGGCCCAACCTGCATACAGTAATTTCTGAGAAGTAGTGAGGTCAAGTGTTGACACTGAAATTTTACAAATGAGAAATCAAATTCAGAGAAGCTACATAATAGTATTAATAGAGACATGAAATACAGATTTGGGGAATTGGTAACCAGTAGCAGCAAGTATGTTCTCTTTTTGGATTTTTTTAAAATGTTAGATATAAAAGAACAAGTTCTTTACTATAACTCAAACCCAGAACCTCCCATGTCATAACAGGTATGAGAACTGTGGGTGCTTATCAAATGGTTTTGACTTAACTTTGAAGTTTACTTCTCATGGAGTTGACCTGACCTACAGAGTTGATTTCACCTTATTATGGAGCTTTCTCATGTTGAACCTCTCTGCCACCTCTGGGCCAAGAGCCCCTGTAAAATCTGCTACCCAAGCATAAACAAACTCTTATTCTTGGTTACCTCTAACCAAGAGGAGAAAGCCTTGGTTTTAAAAATCAGGGTAACTAAATATTAAAGACAAAAGGAAAATAAAAAGAATTTAGAAAGATGATTTAAAAAAGGGGTAGCCCTGGTGGCTCAGCGGTTTAGCACCTGCCTTCAGCCCTGGCGTGATCCTGGAAACTCAGGATCGAGTCCCACGTCAGGTTCCCTGCATGGAGCCTGCTTCTCCCTCTGCCTGTGTCTCTGCCTCTCTCTCCTTCTGTGTCTCTCATGAATAAATAAATAAATCTTTTTTTTAAAAAAAGAAAGAAGATTCTAAAAAGAAGGGATTTTTATCTGATCATCTCTAACCTGTTCCCAAGTTGTAGATTTTGCTTCAATATCTACTTTGCCTTTTAAGACAACTACCTCTAGTCATAGAGGGTAAGTGCATCTTTACTTAAAATTTTCCTGACATCTTGTTTTTCCAGCTGCTAACTTATTTTCACTTGGCAGGCCCTATTGTAATTTCTACCACCCAAGAACTGGTTCTTGGTACCCCCCTTTTTGTTTCTGGTCCAAAGCCATAAAAAAATTCAAATTGACTCTTCCCCCTGAAGTTTTGTTTTTTGTCTGAAGACTTACCTCACCCATGGATGCCTGCTAGGACTATAGTTACTGATAATTCCATAACAATACACTAGACAATAAAGTTAACATAAAGAATAATAGGAGAATATATTTTTTCCTACACTGTGCCAGTGTGCTAAATATAGAGGTCCAAAGAAAATTAGGAACATATATTTAGAATTCAGGAGAGGAATTACATATTTGGGACCTGTCAACATATAGATATAAGTCAAAGTGATTGACATGGTTAAGATTTCCCTTGGAGAGTATTAGTAATAAAATTGAGGCAGAGGACAAAATCTTGAGAAATAACAGTCACAGTAAGGATAAGGGGATTTAAAGAAGAAGACCGAAAAGTGCATTGGAACAAGTAGCAATATTATAGAAATAACATGCACTAAATGCCACATTGAGTTAGGCAGGGTTAGGATTGAAAATATTTACTGGGTTGGCCAAATCCTCATACAACGATTTGGTAATCCTTGTATGAAACAGTTTCCAAGGCTAGGTCATTGTAAGTTTGTCTGTGTATTCTTAAAACATGGCAGCTACTTGCACTTGTAACTCTCTTGATCAAAGTGACTCCTTTGAAACTCAACATTTTCAGCCAAGATATTCCTTATCCAACTTTTCCAACATTCCTCCAAAGTTAGTGCACTTTTTGAGAAGTGGTAAAATCATGTTCCCTTTATTAAAAGTGAAGGAAATAATTGGGTAAGAATGATTGATATGCTTTATGTTGGCAATTGTAACAAAAACCTTCACTGAATTTTGAAAACTTTGCCCACTAAAATCGAAGTGGCTTGAGGAGCAAAAGTTTGGAATATGAATGTAGCATTCCATGGCCAATTTTTCAGTTTAGCCTTGACCCTCCCACTGCTCCAGTTGGCCTGCACTCCTCTGTAGTTGGTCTTCCTCACTTCTGGAACTTCCAGTGTTTCTGGCTAAGCTGTCTGTTTCATTATCCATCAGTCCCTAAAGTTTTATTTGTATACTTATAGATACTCTTTATATGTTATATTTTTGTCACGAATATTATTTAAAAATGCTAGATACAAAATACTAAATATGTGCTAAGTGTCATATGTCATGATAAGTACATTATGTAGCTTATTATATTTGACACACACACAAAAGCAATACCCTATGGAAAGTGTTATCCCCATTTTATCCATCAGAAAACTGAGACTCTAGCTCACGTAGCCACTAGGTGGCAGGACAAGGGCTCAAATCTGGCTATCTCTGGTGTCACGATTTTTGCTCTTAACTACTGTTTGTACTACTCCTTGGTTATTTGTATGATCAGCTGTTAATACATTATTCCCTACAGTTGCAAGTTGTGGTGCTTGACTTGTGATTATTCTGCCTTCAAATCTGGTGCAAACATAAATTTGGGTATAAAATGTAATTGCAATTTGTTCTTAAACTGTGCAAGTGTCTCCGTTGATCTTTTGTTTTTTTTAAGATTATTTACTTATTTATTCAGGAGAGACACACAGAGAGACGCAGAGGGAGAAGCAGGCTGCATGCAGGGAGCCCGACGTGGGACTCGATCCCGGGTCTCCAGGATCAGGCCTGGGGCTGAAGGCAGGCACTAAACCACTGAGCCACCCGGGCTGCCCTTCATTAATCTTAATAAATAATTGATATGCTTATTAAGCAATCTTAGATACTCTATTATTTTTTGAAATGTCAAGCTAAGAGTAGTAGGACATTATATGATATATGAAGACATTCTGGAAGTCAAATTCTAAATTCAAAACATTCACATATTTTAAGGAACAAAATAACAATTACTAGTATTTTCCTCAGCAAATAGGAAACTCTAAATTCCTTCTGTTGTTACTTATATTACAATGTATATGATTCTCTCCAATAAGAAGCTTTAAAAAAACCAAATACACTTTAATATGCATTGGAATATATTGGTTGTGCACCTTACCCCATTTTTAATACTGAAGTAGCTCAGTTGTCTATATAATAAGATCCCATCATTTTCAAATCTGTGATTTAGATTTTCAATGAGAGAAGTTAAAAGGTTTTAGGGAAGAGTGATATGTTAAATACATCCAAGTAATGAAAATGGGGAATTTTAAAAATTTAAAGATAAAGTAAAATTTAAAAAATAATTAATTTTTAATTTTAATTAATTTTTAATTAAAATTAAAAATCAATAAATTAAAAAAATTGACTTAAAAATGCCCCTCATGTGGAATTGAAAGATAAGGGTGTATTTGTTGGAAAATAGGACTTCATAGGCCAAAAGCCTAAGTCATAGCCAAAGCCTCAGTAGTTAAAGAAAGGCTGTTAAGGCAGAATGTTGACTAGGGTCCTGCTAAATAAACACACATACACATGCAGATCTTCTACCATCCTCTGCATGGTATCGAGATCCATCTATTAGGAGTGCTTTGCTTCTCCTTTAAACCATGTAATCATAGTGTTGAAACACACATTAAAAGAGCCTTATATATCTTAGTCACACACAATAAAAGAAAAGTTGCCCTGCCTTTATACAGAATCAATAGAAATTGTCTTCTGAATAAAAATCAGGGCCTTCCAGGAAATAAGATTTCCTACCCTGCATTCACTTTCTTCATATCGTTCTTCATCTAATCCCTGCACCTCCAACTAAAATTATAGCTATTTCTCAGTCTATAGTACGTATACTCTCTTAAAAAATCTTTTCATGTCAGTGGCAGATCAGCAATAGGACTCTGATAAGAGCAGAACGACTGAGCATTGAACCCCCCAAAGCTCTGAAACTCACCAAAAAGGGACAAATAACAAAGCCCAAGTTTTCTTGTAGAGCATGCTGATGGTTATGGGGGGGGGGGGGATGAAATAAAAGCACTGCATGGGGCCAAAGTGTATGAGCTGTGTGGGTAGATGATCTTTTATTCTGGTATTCTGAATACCCTGCCACTTGTCAAACTCCCAATACATGTGGACAAACGGGTCAGGTTGTCTGTTCTTTTTTAGTCTTTGGCACAATGTGGCCTGTTTTCAGGCTGTACAAACTCTGAAAGCACTAGAATTGAGCTCCAACATTTATCAATAACACTTTATAGCTGATATATAGCTTTCTGGAAAAGAGTAGGAATCCACTGAAGCCTTACAATGCAGCTCCCACAAAGGTTTGATTCAGGACTGGGATCAATGTCATCAGTGAAATTTATGGGAACGGCATGAAACTCTCTGAGATGCAATGGCATTCTCCGCAACCTTTCTTGGATCCCATTAATTATGGTCTAATAAGGTCTTTCCAGCCATACAAAAAGGTTTTCATTCCTTCCCTGCCTCTCTCAGGTATACTTGTATAAATAAAAACAGCTGTTTCTTTATCCTAAGCATGGCCTCCTGAGATACATCTCTAATCTAATGGCTTCCTCAACATACTTATCTGGGTTCTGGTAAACCTCTGGTTTCCCTCACTGGTTCTGTTTGCTCAAGTGAATCTAAATGGCCCATGACTAACTCCTGAGATCTCTCTGAGGTAAAAACAAGCAACAACAACAAAACTTGTCTCCAAAATACTCTCTATTTCTTGCATGTTGAAAATCTATAAAATGGACATACATGACTAAATATTATGGCAGCAAAATATGTTTAGGGAAACAATCCAAGGCTCTATAGGAGAGGAGTAGATTGTATGCTGGATATGGGTTTGCTCTATATTTTTCGCCACCTCAATAGGGGTGAGGGTGGGGTGCAGAACTGTGGGTCTTTGGACCTTTGCCTCTCCTTTAGATCAATTCTAGTTCATCTTGGTGATGTTCTCAAAGTTGACTTCAATAGTACTTAACTTATGAAAGGCTGTCTCTTTGAGAGGTAGTAGGTCTGTGGCTCACTCTTAGGGAGTCATTATGGGATTCTAGTTTCCTTAAAAGAACACTCAGTCATTAAGGGAAAATAGATTTTACTTCTATGATGCACACATAAACTCAAACATATCCACATCTATATATACATTTGTGCTTGCACATAACATCCACATACAAATGTGTGCATGTATTTCCATGAATTTTAGGAAAGGTGTTTTAGGAATGTTACATTTTAGGAATAATTCATCATTACTTGTCATGCTTTTTCTCTGGAGGAATAATGTTTTATTTTCTTAATGTGATCATCACAGCCTTAGCTCAGTAATGGGCTGCAGACAGAAGCCAGGCTTCCTTCTATAACTTAAGTCACATGTTTGATACAAAAAGAAGTCCTATGCAAAGCAGACTTCTGAGGTAAAGCCTGCTTACAAAGAAAACCTAGAGGGAAAGAAATGGGATACTTTCATTTTATCAATGTACCGTCTGGCCTTTACTATTCTTAGGTATCCTGAGTAACCCATGGTCACTCTACCATGGGTCGGTCTTCTACTTTCACCATTAGTAATTTTGGTGTCAAATTTAAGACCGTAAAATCCTTATTAAATGACATAAGGGTGAAGATAGGTGAAACAGCCTAAGAACCTAATTAGTTTCCTGGGGCTGCCATCACAGATTGCCACAATTTAGGTGGCTTAAGACAATAAAAATTCATTGTCTCTGGAGGATAGAAGAATGAACTCCATGTGTCAACAGGGCCATGCCCTTTCTGAAGACTCTAGGGGAGAATATGCTCCATGCCTTCCTCTCAGCTTCTGGTGTTGCCCACAGTCCTTAGTAATCCTTGGCATGTAGACACATCTCTCCAATCCCAGCCTCAGTCATCACATGGTGTTTGCTCTTTGTCTTTTTATGTTTTCTTTGCTTCTTTTAAAGACACCATTTATATTGGATTGAGGGCACTCTCCACTCCAGTATAAACTCATCTTAATTAATTATATATTCAAGAAACTTATTTCTAAATAAAATCACCATCTGAGGTTCCAGAAAAGGCAGGAATTTGCTGGAGGATGCCATCTAACAAGTTAATGTAATAACTTGTTGCTACTTAAAAGAAAAGACAAAGCAAGTAATGAAGGGGCAAAGATGGGGGAAAAAGAAAATAACCAGAGCAGTGATGTTCAGTGCAGTAGCCACTAGCCCCCTATGGCTATTTAAATTTGAATAAATTGAAATGAAATAAAATTTAAAATTCAGTGTTTCAGGATCACTTGAGAGTCACATGTGGTTAATGACAATTCTATTAGCGCAGAAATAGACCATTTCCAACTTTGCACAAAGTTCTTTTGGACGGTGCTGGTCTTGAGCACATAATGAGTAGGAGCTACAGTGGAGGTTCTCAGGAAAGTTAAAGAAGGAGAAAATAAGTGGAGTAATGTGCAGTAAGTTGCAGCAGGTGAGGGGAGGGAAAGGGAAAGGGGAGGTGAATGCAAATAATATTATTATATATTATTATTTTATATTATTATAATATTATTATAGTGCTTCCTGGCACAACCCAACTACTGGATGTGGCTCTCATCTCTTGACCTCTATATTTTGCCTTGCAGAGAACAGGTACCCAATATTTGTTGAACCATTGAAGAAAAAGGTGACTACTTCAGTCAATATAGAATGTTGTTCAGACTGGTAAAGCTGCTGACAGAAAGGTAGGATTTCCATGAAGGCTTCTGGGAAATAGTGCTTTGAGTATTAGCAAATCTCTACACACTGACCTTCACTTAAAGCCAGAAGACATTTGCTTCTCATGCCTTACTCCTTTACCAGCACCATCTGCATTCTGCCCCAAGTTATTGGGTTCCCCAGGAATATACAAAGCTGCCTTCTCTCTCTTTCAAGGAAGCATACGGTGGCATTATATTTCTTGTGCCCTTTGTATTTGTACTGGTTCAGCAATTTCCCTGTCAACTGCCATTATGGTGCACTAATACAAAGCCACCAGCCACTACTGTGCATGTCCAAAGCCCTGTGGCAAATCCCTTCCTGACAACTTTTCCTCTCCCTACAAGATGGGAAGAACAAATTGCAATTGGGTTTGAAAGGGATGGGTAACTTACCTGGTCTCAGGGGCTTTGACAGCCTCCTGTTGCCGTACCCACCAACTGGAGGGCTGACACAGCTCATTTCCCAAGCCTAGATTTACTGTGATCCCTTGTCACAGCTCTGTGATGAGGGAGGAGGAGAGGGAATTTTTATCAGTGCAATGAGTCCTTGTTGTAGCTTCCTGTAGTGACCCTCCAACACACACACACACACACACACACACACACACACACACACAGTGTTGATCCATTCCTAACTATTGTCATCAGTGTAGATAATAGTCTTTCTATATATCCCACAGCAGATTTGGAAGATCTCCCCCTGAGTTCCCCTATTTATTTCTTTTAGCTCAATTTTTATTTTGTTTTAGATACAAAGAGGAAGGAGCTCTTCTATTCAACATTGTGACAGAAGCATGTGAGAGGAGAAGCCAATGGGCATATTCTAAATAAATCAATCCCCAGGATGTTGCCTTCTGAAAGTGTGTTGGGCTGTACATTTTTAATTATTTGCCTGCAAAGAATGGTATGGTGGAAACACTATGAATAATGAGTAGCCTTGCATATTTATTGAATAACCTATCCAAATTCCAAAAGGTAACAAAAGACTTCTAATTTTCACTTTTGGGTAGTAAAACAAATTCTATGAATTAAATTCAAAACATTCCCAAATAAATATCAGAAAGGGAGACAGAACATGATAGACTCCTAACTCTGGGAAACAAACTGGGGGGGGGGGTGGAAGGGGAGGTGGGTGGGGGGTGGGGGTGACTGGGTGACAGGCACTGAGGGGGGCACTTGATGGGATGAGCATGGGGTGTTATTCTATATGTTGGCAAATTGAACACCAATAAAAAATAAATTTATATTAAAAAAAACATTCCCAAATACATTGACTAAAAGGAGATTAATGGTTACCTGGTGTGAGAGGTGATGATTGGGATTGACTGCAAAGGGGCAGCATGAAGGGTAAAGGAACTCTTCTGTGCCTTAATTATGGTGGTGGCTTGCGTGAATATATGTAAGTACCAAAAGCCATCAAACGGTACACTTAATATGAATGATTTTATTACATGTTAATGTCTTAATTTAAAAATTAATATAAAAATGCAAAAATTTTAATTGCAATATCTAGAATGAGTTAAACAATGAAGCCTGGAAAACTGATTACCACAGGGTACATTTAAAAAATCTATAAGTAGGTGAGAGTTTTCCTTATGAAATATTGTTTAGGTGAATCCAATACCATACATGGATGGTAGAATTATTAGTCTTTCTGAGCATTCAGAAGTCTATCCTTCTCCGGTCCTTTGCAGTTAGCTGGGGCCTTATAACTGGTTCACTACCAGGGAACTAGTAGTATAATTGACATCCGCACAGGAAAAAGCCCCACATGACCCTCCAGTTCTCTTGCTTTCCCTCTCAGCAGTACAGGAAGCCACATGTTGAGATGGAAGTGTCACAAGAAGATAGACCACTCTCAGCCAGGAACACTCTGTGACAACTTAGGATGGGACCCCTTTTCCAAACTGCTTTAGACATGTACACAAACAAAATTGAACTTTTTGTGTGTTAATCTACTGAGATTGGAGGGTTTATTTGTTACTACAGTGTAACATAGTTTGTGCTGACAAATACAATATATTGCCATGATTTCAAAATCCTCAGAGTTTAATGGCCATGGATCCACTTAAAGTCTGCCTCACTGGAGAGCATGGATTTTGATAAACACACTATTGTTGTAGGCATGGTTGATAAAAGAGGAATTCAGGTGATGGCTTTCTACTTGGAAATTCACACTTGAGAAGAGAGAGACTGGGCAATAGTAACCTGAATTTTATGAATGAATTCCTGTTATGTTCTTACTATCTGGGTGCTCTGGGATATTGTGAGATTACCTACTGATAGCCTCATCAGAGACAGAATTCACTTGAAGATCCTGGAATTCTAGATTATAAAACTATGGGTGCTCCCATAATAACACAGAATATATAAGACAGAGCAGAGAGTTTATTGATTGGCCAAGGATTCAAGTAGAAGCCTGCCTGTTTGTCCCTTTCTTGCCACCTGTGTGTTCTATGAATCGTACCTTTACTACTACTTTGTTGCCTTTTACTGTTTTACATTATATCTTTAACAAAGAGGGTCTAGTTTCTTACTAAAAAAATGAATTCTTGGCCCTGTTGATATCAGTGCCTGATTGTTTACTCCAGAATTTCTATGTCAGCTAGTGAAATCTCTTTTGTCCTATTAAAATCTACATGACTATCTGCAAATATTCAGATGTTTTAAAATAATTTATTTTGGAAGAGGCACTAGCCATATGGGAATATAACTAAAGAGCCAGTTCAACAAATCACTCATCGTTGTAACTCACAGTATGGCCAATAAGAGTGTATTTACCAGAGGGACATGGACGAGTCTGTATTGGGTTTCCTTCCAATACAAGAGTGGAAAAGGATAGGGTCAGAGGCAATCAAGTGGAGAAAAATACTTTTCTAATGAGTGAGAGGACAGTTTTATAGTTTCATGCTATTCATAAAGAAATACACTATGTGGTGGTAATCATTCTGCTTTTGTCTCACAAAGAGAAGCAGGAAAGGAGATGGAGGAGAGATTGTTCTTTTTTTTGTAGAATCCCTTTTATTATGGGTGAGATAGTGAATACCACATGACTAAGAGAGCCCATGGCAATTAAGATTTCATCTTGCCAAAAAGTTGAAGCCATTATCTGGAACAGGAGAAAGAAACCTGAGAGCAGGTTGCAGTAATCTTCCCTTCTACTGCCTCCCTGTAACAGGGACCCAGGACACTGCAGTATATCTACGTTTATTTCTATATTCCTTCTGCTCATGCAAGATCTTGAAATAAGGAATTGGGATGCATTAGAGTTCATAGACCTCTGGGACTCTTGCTTTAACTTGTTCTTCTGGTGTCACTCCCTATTTAAGTGGTCACATTATGCTTAGCATAATGTGAAACACATTTACAGCAATCACTGAGTTAGAGTTTCACTCTTGCTTGAACATCATATTACTAATATTACATACTACCCCCTAAAGACAAATCATAAGTACTTGTAAATTAGGCTAAAGTTATGTGGATCTGAAGTACAGTATACTCAAGGGTGAGAATAAGTTATACTTTGATTGGGAGAATAAGGAGGGTGGTCATTTTAGGTTCTTCCTCAAAGTTGAGCCAGGAGTTTGGTTTTTTTTTTTAAGATTTAAAAAAAATTTATTTGAGAGACAGAGAGAGAGAGAGAGAAAGTGGTGGTGTTGTTGGTGGTGGCGGGGGGGGGGGGCGCTAAGGGGTTCCTGGGAGAGGGACAAGCAGCCTCCCCACTGAGCAGGGAGCCCCATGTGGGACTTGATCCCAGGGCCCTGGAATCATGACCTGAGCTGAAGGCAGACATTTAACCAACTGAGCCACCCAGGTGCTGCAAGAGTTTGTCTTTTGTTAATAAATTTACAATTGGTACAACAAAGAAAAAAATGAGAAAATCATTAGGGCCTGTGTTGTGAAAAGTAGGTAAAGATCTACATACAAGTAGGGGTGGGAGTGGGAGGAATGTGGAGGTGGCAAGAGAGAGTGCAAGAAGGCCTCCTTTCAACTGTTTAAGAATACAGACTGTAGCCGACAAACAAAACCGAAAGCTAATTTTCAGTATTTTATTGTAATTTGGGAGTGAGATCCTGGAAGGTTCAAGGTAAGAGAAAATGGATTTGGGATAAATATAAATAATTAATCATCTAAGTTAAAAAAAAAAGCAATCAATGTGTTTTAAAGTACACTGCCTTTACCATTTTAGTTAGGTACCCTAAGCAAAAGTTATAAAGGGTTTTCTAGCTTTACCTTGTTAAATTAATTAAACAATGAGGGCATTAGACTGAGGTCGCTTTAATGCCTTTAGCAGCCTACATCACCAAGCCAAAACCAACGCCTCTAAATGCTTCAAAGTTAAGAAATTGAAACCTAAGTATAACCAATCACAAATAGCCAATTAAGTTTTCCCAAATAATGCAACCACTTAAATCAAATAATATCCTTGCTTTCCTTCTACCTCATCTCTATGAAAGTCTTGCTCCCAACACCTGTTGGTGGAACACTTCAAACCAGTTCCCATTTGGTGCTGCCTGATTCAAATTGATTTTTGCTCAGATAAACTCTTCAATTATTCAATATGCCTTGGTTTATTTTTTAACAACTTAGAGCCTCAATTCCTCGGTCTGATTTTTCTAAGAAGGTCTTAGTTTAATCAACTGAATTCTTCCAACAAGAGCTTCTCCTAACCTTGTGTTGGGGGAGAGACACTCATTTTCCCTAAATCCATAGAGGGAAGCATCTATCTTGAGTTTCAGGATATTTTGGGAAGTCTCACTTGCAGAGTTTTAGATGTGCCTTTGACCTATTGTGCTTTAATTTTTAATTAGCCTGGGATTTTAATCAGCCTGGAAAATGGCAACTTGTTCTTAGTCTAAAAATGAAAGGGATGAAGACTATTGTTCAGGTTCAGGAAACCATGTGGTGCCCCCTTAAACCTCT
The DNA here is from genome assembly GCF_053574225.1 of Canis aureus. Taxonomy (NCBI): domain Eukaryota; kingdom Metazoa; phylum Chordata; class Mammalia; order Carnivora; family Canidae; genus Canis; species Canis aureus. The sequence goes on from NC_135643.1 coordinate 8,006,089, forward strand.
TTTGGTCACAACTACTTCTTAGGCAGCTTCTTATCTAACACTTGGTGCTTTTTTTCCCCCCTGGCCACAGATTTTTAATACACAGTCTCTCCCCATTATAAGCTGCTCCCACCCATATTTCAGGTTGACCACAAAATGGGAGAATTCTTTTCTCTCTCCTTGTCATACTCCACAGTAAGTATGGACTTCTTCATTTTAGAGTTTTACTTTTAATCATGAAGAAGAAATAGATGTACAAACTTGGACAAAACATAGCATTATTAAATCTTACCAAGTCTTTGTAATGCTTGTTCCTGGCCTCTGGTCCTACCCTTGATTTCTTTGTTGCAATTGCAGAAGCATCTGGTGTGGGAAGCCTCTTGATGTTCTTCAAAATCTGCCTATCTAGGTGGGATGTCTGTGGTAGCCCTAGCAAGGTGTGGGCTTGTACCATTCCAGAGCCATTTTGGTTCTTTCCAGAATCTGCATACCACTTTTCCTATCCACTCGGTTCCTCTGCTCTGACAAAGGCCCTTGTGAGATTGGCTTCTAACGACCTCAGCCATTCTTGCAGCCCTTGTCAATGCCTCCTTGTTATTTTGCATGTCTCTTCTACCTTTAGAAATTCTCCTATGTTTCAGGCCATCCAGTGCTTGTTCAGAAATCTTTTTTGCTAAGTTTCCATAGGATCCTTTTCTTTTGCCTCACTCTGACTGGCCATCACCACAGCATAATGCATTGACCAGGTAGTGTAGACCAAGCATTGGGCTAGGTGCTTTACATGAGTTAAAATGTCCTTTTGATTTTGCTTGCTGTATATTCTGCAGCTTGTTGAGAAGGCTGATGGTGCCCTTAGTATAAGCAAACTTTTCCCATCTATTATTCCAAGCAAACATTTGAGTGTCATCTTTGGATTGGCTGTGTGATCCTAAAGTCAGTTTTATAGCTCTGTGTTTGCCTCATATTTTCTAATTTTCATAATGCTAGCAGACTTGTCCCTTTCCTTGTTCAAAGAGCTCACACAGTTTCTTAGACTTTTCAGTGAGTTTTGGTTTCTAATTCAAGGGAAACCACCAGTTCATAGGGTCCTCAGAGAAATGTCCTGAACCCATTGAGTGATTTAGCTCACTGGTTCTCAAACTTCACTGTGCATGGGAATCATTGGGAGGGTTTTTGTTAAAAATGAATATCCTTGGGCTCCACTCTGGGTTAATTTTATAATTAAATATATCCAGAGTTAGGCCTAGGAATTTGTTTTTAACTCCTACCCCCCCGTGAGTTTGCTGTAGGTGATATGGGACTACATTCTTGGGAAACTGATTTGACTTTCTTGGTTCTGGTGTCTACTTCTGTCGACCACCTTGGGTTCCTTAATGATCACTGCTTCTGGTGTACCCATTCAGTTCAGTTAGATAGTACATTTATACAGGCCAGCGCAGACATGTACAAACTACTCTAGGCATAATTTCTGCCAAAGAAGAGAAGACTCTCCCTCCTCCTTCTCACAGATATTTTCTAATGCATACTCAAAGAGCTAAGTATCTAGAAATGAAATAAATTTTTTAAAAAATTTGAAAGGTACTATTCACGTCAGCAAATATTTATTTTATGTATTTTAAAATATAGAATGTAAACTCATTCAGATGGTTTAGCCACATACATTATGTAATTCAGAAACACGAGAAAGTACAAAGAATTATATAAAACACATTTGAATCAACACCTCTGTATTAATATTTGATCACATTTAAAAATGCCCTAAGCCCAAGGCAGATGCTCAACCACTGAGCCACCCAGAAGTCCCAATGTCCATCTTTTAAAACATTTACCACATATGTCTTGACTTTAAATAACAAATAACTTGCTTTCAACACTTTTAAATTTTACATAAATGATATATACTGTATGTATACCTTTGTGGATTTTTAAAAATCAACATTGGTTTTGATATTCATTGTGCTGTGTGAACCTAATTATTTCAACTTCTATGTAGTATTCTCTTTTACAGATCATGACTTATCATTCTCTTATTGATGATCGTTAGGTACTAACTTTTTTTTTAGCTAATATGTTGTTGAATCACATAAGTATGTTAGCGTTGCTTTCGATTATAGCACCTAGATGTGACATTGTTGTATTATAAGATCTGTGCATTTGTAATTTTAAGAAATTGTACACTTAAAATGTAGAGCCAAAGATAATAATCACACTAAATTTTTATTATATTTTATTAAAAGTTTACTTTGAAACACCTATGCTTTGCTAATTTTTTTTTAGATTTTATTTATTTATTCATGAGAGACACAGGCTTTGCTAATTTCTATTCCATCTACTTTTTCATTCTGTCCAGAAAAGTCTTTCAGAGTTTTAATCAATGGGGATGTATATTTTTTACTCTGTTGGAGTCTGGGGTTCATCTGTTTGCATCAAGCTTAGAGTCTATGGCTCACCGGATGGAAGGTATTCGCCATGGGTTCCCTCTATCGGATGTCGCCTGGAGCTGTGACTTCTGTGGTTCCTGCCTCACAGATGGGTACCTGCATTCACGTACACACACACACACACACACACACACACTACTCACTACTCACTACACACAGATGCATGTAGGAGAGAGGGAAAGGTGATTAAAGGAGGGAACTGAGCCAAGAAGTTTTGCTAGTGAGAACAAATTCATCAGTTTGAGCATTTTACCTAATAGTACAGCAGGTTGTTTCTGAACTGCGAAAATGAATCAATTAGGTCTTTAGGCTGCTCTCACTACATGTAAATAAGGTGGTCATTTATTCACAGTCCCCTGCCGAATGGTCTAAAAGTGGAAGAATTTATGAAGGAACAACCAATCTTAATAAAACCAGTTTCCAGCTCATTTCTCCTTTTGAAAATGCTCATTATCACCCACTGGCTTTTTTCCTCCCTCTTCTTTCTTCCTCACCCTTTCCTCCTTTTCTTTCTTCCATTCCAGAATAACTTCTGGCCATGGGGAAAATGAACTGATATAAAATATGCCTGCATCTTTTTCTCCAAATTGCTGTTTAAGTTCGGTACAGACATGAATCACGAAGTGCTAGCGGTGAGTTAAGGAGTGCATTCTGTATGCAGTGGGCTCCTATGAAGTCACTGATTAATATAATTAAAAGCCTGAGTTAATTGCATTACTTTCCATTAGCTTTCATTGTATACCTACCTTCCAAGGACCTGACTACCCATGCCTGTGGGGCTCCGGTCCCACGTTGATCCAAGTGGGATGGCTGCTTTCAGAACGAACCCTTTCATCAATCCGCTATTAATTAGCTAAATGCCGCACCGGATTATGCACTCGGGCCTGCCAGGCAGGCGGTAGCATCAGGAGAGCGGGCTCGTCCTGCAGCCCGGTCATTGGTATTCCAGGACAAGTCAGCTTACTGTAATTTGAAATTGGTCTGCCGTCCCATTAGGAATCTGCCCAATCGATACCAAGTGAATTAGAGTTTCAGTGATCTGATTAACTCCCCATTATTTTCTACCCTGGCTGATTTAGAATGCATGATGAGACAATATTCCAGTTTCTTTGCTTTATCCCGGTTTAAGTGAAATATAGACATGTAAGGAAGCAGTGCCTGTGCATTTGCTTTGGCTCGTCTGTAATAAAGTCAAACACGGCCAGTGTCTCCCCGTCAAGCCCGCGGGAAGGGCTGGGGCGGAGCAGGCGGGGCCTCACTGTCTTCTCCCTTCTTGGGGGCTCTACTTGCTGATGGGGCTCCTGCAAGGCATTTGACCAGGGGGTCTGCTGATCCACACCAGCAGCTTTGTGACTGAGGTTCGAGGTCATGAGGCTGGAGGGCAGACTGTAATTCTCTCCCAAAGGCACAAGAGGCTCGCGACAATAGAGTGACTAAATGTTGCACCTCGGTGACTGAAAACCCGCCTTGCCTGTGCAGGAGGACTGTCTTCACGTCCTGGCCGAGGGCTTCGGAGAAATCTGAATGGGCCTCCCAAGTCGGCGTGCATCTCCAAGAGGCTCAAAGTCCAAACTGGTTAGAAAACACAGGATCTGAAATAGTTAAAGCAATGGCACCACATCCTTTACCACGCAGTTGTATTACTTCCTCAGATGTCTGAACTTGGTTGGCCAAGCATCATCTGGTGGATGAATAAGCATCATCTTATTATTTCTTTAAGTGTGTGATTTGTAATGGGTTTATCAATTGCTTTAATGTTACCCAAACGCTTTAAAATATAAAAGTGGTGTATTTTTAAAATAGATCTGAGCTATGTAGCACAATAGCTTTCCACTGGTGATCGGAAAAGACTCAGCATAGCTTACATATGATTGGAAATAATAACTCACTAGTAAGGCTTATGCTGACTATCATCCCATTTTCCCCTTAGGAATTACCTAGCAACTTAGAATATTCTGTATGGATGGGTGAGGACATTTGACTAGAGATGATATAATAAGATCTGCCAGCCAGTTATGTAAACACCTGGATTGGAAATAGAAATGTATGAGTGGAGCAACTTGACATTGACAAATGTTTGCTTGATGAGAGGTTTGGTCAGCTTAAGGTCTTATGAACTTCATTGCTATTCTCCACTATTGATTATTACTCAACCGAACATTTCTGAGTATCTTTTGTGTTTTGTCTCCTAGTTATGGTTCATGAAAGCTAATTAGAGCAAAATCATAATGAGGATTTACGAAGAAATAAAATTTGAAACAGCATGGATCAAAACAAAAAAAAAATTATTCACCTTGGGTTTAAATCCTGCCGTTTACAGATAGGTTAATTTATTTGCCTCCTTAAGCCAAGGATTTTTACATCTATAAAATGGAAATAAGTTCTATAAACATTATAGGATAGTTTTGTGGATTCAATACAGTAATATATGTAAAGTGCATAATAAATGCTCAAAGCTTGTTAGCTTTCTCTTCTTTTCTCCCATGAGTTTAAAGAATCAGTGGGAACATTTTTCATGTCAATCTCTACTTTCAAATGTTCCATTTTAAAATCTTAAATTGAAAAGAAAAAAGAGTTTCAGGATAAATGAGTTGTGTCAGATATTTTTTATGCATATGATTTAAATGGAAAGTTACTGGGATATTGCCAGTCCTCTGAAATATCTCAAATTTCTCACCTGGGAAAAGTTGAAGTTACATAAAGAAATGATTCAAACTGTATCTAAATTAGACCAAAAACTCTAATTGATTATTAACACGAAGCCAACTCAGCCTCTCTGGTAGAGACAAATGCCTGCAGCAGGGCTAACAGGCTATGGCTCAGCAAGATTGTTTTTGGGTATTTCTGAACATCACTAGTCCTTATCTTCTGACTTTATTCTGACAATAGGCCTCAACCCCTCAATGGTTTTGATTCTGTATTTCTATTCATAGATTGAAGTCAATATCCCATAGTGTTTCTGGTCAATTAAAATTCTCAAACTTTTATCACATCTGCTTTTATTCTTTTTTTTTTTGTGTGTGTGTGTGATTATTTTGTAACATGTGCAATGTAACATTTTTCCCAAATAGATGTTGTTTTGTTGGTCGTACCCTATTATCCCAATTTATTAACATCTTTTTGGATATATGTCATATATATAATTAATCATAAATTAACATCTTTTTGGATATGTATTGTATTATGGACATAATTAATTATCTTCCTAGCTTAGAGTTCTTCAGTCACTAATAGATCATGGTACACAGTAGCATGATACTCATTCTTATTCCAATCACGAAATTCACTCCCTTGATCACAGAGTTGAATAAACACTTAACTTGTGCTAGTATCCATCCCACATTTCTCTCTGCTACGACTGTGCTGCATATCTTCCAATTGTCTCTCTATACTATATCCTTCTCCATCCTACTTTGTATCCTGAGAGGCTGGCCTATATGGACCACCTCTGTGACTATCAAGCGTACTGGCTCCTACTTTGGTTCAGCCTATGAGGTGCTGACTGAAGGTAAGATAGAGGAAGAAGAGTGAAATCATGGGTATTTTTTGTTCTAGCTCCTTCCCTGCTGAATTCCCATTGGTTGGGTGCCTCTTTGACTCAGGTTCCTGGCTCCCATAGAGATACTGTATGCATCTCAGGATTATTGCACATTTTGTGGACTGAGACAAAATGGACAGTTACCTTACACATACAGCTATTATATTAATATCAATTTATGTCTGTTACAAATTACTGTTATAGATTTGCTGACTTGTACATAGGCAATGCATAAAAACATACATAAAATTTTATCATCTTTGGATCACTATATTTGATGACACCATGCTGTTGCATTTTAGTGATAGTTTGAATGTTGCTTGAAGCTTGACATATAACCCAAATGTCACAATTAAGTTATTAACTGGATGGTGAAAATACTCATACTTAGCACTTACATGTTGCTTTTCATCATTAATGTGTATGACAAATCGGAGCAAATCAATAGCACAGCAGTGTATTCAGTAACGATCTTTTACTGTTGCTTGGTTCATTCCAGTTCAGAGGCCTTTTACTAGTAAGCCCATAAAACTGGTGACAAGTTTCAAGTTAATAGACAAGATTTATTTGAGTATCTCTCAGCATCCTCTCTTTACCTGCTTGGCTTCCCACTGGAGGGCAAACCCCCAACGGCTGAGATTATCTTGTATCTTTGTATCTCCAGTGCCCAGTACAGGGCACCTGATAGATATTCAAAAAAGTACTCATAGAGTGGATAAACAAATGGAGAATATAGCAAAACTATTGAGGTGGTCATTGATGTTGTTTCTAAAGCCTACTGCAATAAGTGTCTTGGTGGCTATAATGTCAGAAATTTTCAAAATCCTCTTCCATTGAAAAAGAAGGGCAGTAGTTTGAAACATTTTGAAAGCCATGCCAGTATTTATTCAAAGGGAGAAAACAGCATGTACTGATGAAATGGACACTGCTCACCACATTGAGGGACACCAGAACCTGTTCCCTGCGGTCACCGCTCAAAGCAGTCTATGCTCCATGCAAGTCTACTACATGTCCAGGAGTCAGAATGCCAGAGCAGATCTGGGAGATATTACCAGCAGTATGCAGAGCTTCCATCACCTTTTCCTTGGTGCCTTGGACATAGGGGATAGTGCTGGGTCTTTCTTGACTTTTGAAAAGAGATTCTGTAGCTTTCCAAAGAGGCAACCAGTTCCTAGCAGTGGTAGTGTGTGGCCTTGACAAGTGAGGTCTGACATGTTGGGCATCTGCATCATTACTTGTCAACACCCACCTTAGAGAATAGGAGAAACGTTTTGGAACGCATAAAAAGAAGACTGTGGCAGAAGACAAATCCCAATGTGGAAAATAAGTAATTGGACAGCTCAGCTCTATGTAAAAAAAAAAAAAAAAGAAAAGAAAAATCTTAATGTCATTTGTCAACAAGCATGAAGAAGAGGACTGAAAACAAGAATCCAAATTAGTGTTGAAGGAGAATCAGACTTAAAAACAATCTTTGACAGGTACCTGGGTGGCTCAATTGGTTAAGCATCTGACTCTTGGTTTTGGCTCAGGTCATGATCTCAGGGTCTTGGGATCAAGCCCCGTGACAGGTTTCCACACTGAGCGTGGAGTCTACTTGAGATTCTCTGCCTGTGTCTCTCCATCTGCCCCTCACCCTGCTCACACAAATGTTCTCTCTCTCTCTCTCAAATAAATAAATAAAATAAAAATGAAAAACAATTTTTGAGACAATCCAGTGTGACCCTTTCATTTTACAGATGAGGAAATTCTGACCCAAGACAGATAAATGACTCACTCAAGATCATATAGCCAAGTCTTGTTCTACTGTTTTTCTCAATACTATCTTCATTTCTACAGTGCTCAGGACTCAGGGTCTATTTAAATTTTATCAGTAGTTTTAGAATTTAAAATCGAATTATGGACAATTATTCTCTCAAATATTTATTGAGAGTCCACTTTGTATTAACTATAGGTGATGTGCAGATAAAACATTCCTACACTTGACTACCTCTGGTGATTGAGCCAGTCCTAAGGACAGAGGTGAGTATATTCTTGTGATAGATAGCAAAAATGAAGCTTTTCAGATTCTTTTGATTTAGAATCAACTCTACTAATTTAGAAGTAACTCAGTTTCTGTGATTAAAAAAAAAACTTCCTCAATTTGGCTTAAAATAAGTTGCTTAAAAAATTAAAAAAGAATTAATATTAACAATTCTATCCACTTGTCTTCAATGACTAGTAATTTATTCTCCTATTACTATGCTTTCATTTTTACGATACATTTTAATGTAGTAGAGACCTATTTTAATTATTGTTCAATAATGGATGTAACAAGACAGTGAAACTGAGGTGTTGTAAGAAGAGGTGGGGCTGGAAGACTTAGAGACAGAGCAATCCTTGCCAACAATCAGTAAGAGTAACAAGTGATGCTCCTGTCTAAACTAAAAGAACTATGTGAACCAGAGAAACACTACAAATGGGGCTGCTGAACGCTTTCTTTCTACTGGCACTGGAGAGGGGTTTCAAAGCAATATTTTTCTGGAGTGGAAAGGAAAATGGACCAAAGACAGGATAGTTTAAATGTAGCATACAGCCTTCTGGAAGGTTGGAAGGGATCTCTTCTACAAGCTGGAGTCAGAACCAGTGGGCAGGGAATGGCCATTTGATTGGCATTACTCAGGAGGAATGCCTGGCCACTTCAAAGGGGTACCAAGTTCAGCAGAGCCTTAACAGAGTTGGAGGACTATCCTGTCATCTAGCCAACCTCTGGGGAAAAGATAAATGTCTACATGGCTGGAGTTTGGACTGTGAAGAAGTAGTGGCAAGTGATTAGGACTGAGAATTATACAAGATCTGGTATATAAAAGATGCTCAAATAACAATGAATGAATGAATGGCCTTATGAGCCAGAATTAAGGAGTTTGAATGTTATCCCAGGCCAATGGATATCCAGGAAATGACGACAAGATCAAATCTGCACTTCAAAAAGATTTGCACTGTGGTAAATGGATTTAAGTTGGAGATTGGGAGGCTACTTAGGAGACTTTTGCTGGTGGCTACTCAATTAATAATTGGACTTTTTTTTTTAAGATGTTATTTATTTGTTTGAGAGAGCAAGTGAGCAGAAGAGAGAGAGAGAGAGAGAGAGAGAGAGAACAAGTGGTGGGAGGGACAGAGGGAGAAACATTCCCTGTGGCAGGGAGCCGGATGTGGGGCTTGATCCCAGGACCTGAGCCAAAGGCAGATGCTTAACCACTGAGCCACCCAGACACCCTGGAATTTGTGGGTTTTTTTTTTTTAGCATTTTATATTATTATATTTATATTATATTTATATTAATTAAAATAGCTCATGTAACTCTGTGATAATAATTTGTGCTACATATATCAGATAATGTCAGGAGTGCTTTTACCATGCTAGCTGGCAGTATTGTGACATTAGAATTTTCAGAAAAATACAGTAAGAGCTAATTTGATGTATCCGAGGTACTTGGAACTATTATGGAAGGTTGGATACAGTGGGGCATGATTAAGATGTGAAAATGAATGTCTTAAATGTTTTACCTAACTTAAAACCCTAAGTACTCATTCACTTACCAATCTTTCAATATAGAGCATAGATCTTTTCATTGGAGTTATCTGTAGTCTTCTTCTGCATACATGACAAACATAATGCATTTTTATGACATCCAAATTAATTTTTGTTCGGGTACAGTGAGAAATTACAAACCCTTCTACAACAATTTGAAAATTTTGTTTTGCTCACATTAAATTTGATAGCAATATTTTATTAACTATCAGCCTTTATGGTTTTCTAAAACGATCATATTATTATTATTTTAATGGTGTATAGAAACCTTACATCATATTGGTACACTTTTTGTTCTAGGTTTGGTTTGCAGATGCTAACTGCCAGTATTTGGTCTCAGCTGCACTGTTTTCTAGGGCTTTCTGACACCATAAGTTTGAGATGCTTTTGGTATGCTTTAGGGAAACTCTCTAAACACATGGGTGTAGAAACCTCACGTGTGTGCAAGGAATTATGTATGTCCCATGGCAGACCTGTGATCAGTGGACCTTGTAGATACATTTTGCATGGCTTCTCAGAGGGTTCCAGGCAAATTCAGCCCCAGTGCAAATAACCAATAACCTGCTCAATAACACACCCTATATTGCATTTTCTGCTTTTTCTGGTTCTTTATTCTTGGGATCACATTAACTGCCTGCGCGCAAATCCTTATCTGAGATTTGCCTTACCAAGACACGAGTCAAACTAAGAAACATGGAAGCAACACCTCTGTTTTTAAAACATATTATTTTCCCAAATATTTAATTTTTATTATGTATTAATAACAAGGGCAACTGGCATAAACAGATTTGGGAACAAACCCAACTGCCCTTGGAAAATATCCACCGCAATGATTGGGAGCTGAGGTAGTAGATAGGAGCCTACCTCTGGTGGGAAATGGGAAATCTGCTTTACAATGGGTAGGGGTAGGTATTGGTCAATCTGATGCTGCTGCTATCTGGAGCTCCAGTAAGAAGTCTTTTACAGAATGTTGTTCTCTAATTCATTAGAATTTATAAGATGGCTTAGCTATCCTAGGGCAACAGTGTGAAGGAGATGAAGTTTGTCTTTGGAGGTCTTAATCTACTCCTTCCATTCTTTATCTTTCTCAGAAGTACTCTCTGTGTGCTTTATCAACATTGGTTCTCAGGAAATACTGACACTCATTTAGTCTCAGGAATAAAATACTAATAATGCTTGATCTGTGACCATCTCTATTCTACCCTCCAACATTCTCAGAAATAGTTGCATTTTTGAATAAAAATATTAATTCACTAACTATTGGTATTTAAAGTATAAATGAACTTGGAAAAGAGGTATGTTTTGAAGTTGGAGGGGAGAAGATATAGAGAGGAGAAAACTTCTTGATGTCTTTAGTAATCACACTAGGTGTTCATTTATACCTATTGAACTTTAAAGATAGTTTTGCTTAAGTGGATTCACTCGTTAATTATCGCTTGGCTTCTAAACAATTTCCTTACATAAAGTTCTTACATCCCTCAATAGATAAAAACCTCTAATATCTGCTTCTTTTTCTGCCATCTGACTCAGAATTGATTAAAATGATAAGAAGACTTATTTGGAAATTTCCAATAACATAGCAAATGCTTGTATGATGAGTATTATGTACCAGATGCTGTTAATTCTCACAAGAAACCTATGAGTACTATTATTATCACCTTATAGTTGGAGAAATTGAGGCACATAGAAGTTAAGATTCTTGTCTAAAATCACAGGAAGTAAATGCCAGAACTGGCATTTGGCCCTATTTCCAATTAAAATCAAACATAAATTAGAAGATTAGAACTAAATGGAAGCAAAAAATCCTTGTAAAAATCCTGGGATTGTTGTATTTTAAAATAACTTTAGGATCACATTTGAAGGAAATCCTAGCCCAACCACTGAGCCAGCTGTTTTGGGGCTGAATGGGGCTTCAGTTTATTCTCCAAAAAGACTCCTCTCTAGAGCAGAATAGGACACAGAGCAGCTGACCTGAATGCTGCCTGTAACTACCCTCCAAATGGAAGCACAAAACTTCCAAACCTAGAATAGGGTCTGGAGCAATCCCCCAAGAATGACTGTGCTCAGAGTACACGTTCTCAAGAAAGCCAGTTCTGTGGGCTTCTGATAGAAATATGCTAATTTATACTTTTCCAATGCCACCTATGTGCCAGACATAATTTTCCTTCTGCAGCCTTATTCACGCAATCAGTAAAGCTCACATTTTAGGGATTATGGTAATTCCAAGACGTATAACTCTGTGATCTTTTCTGTAATTCCGACTTTTACTTTACAGTGATGCTCTCTTCTTCCTCCATCCTTGTCAACAGTGCTTAGCTTTATTTATTTTGATGTTTTCTAGTAAACACTCTGTGTAGTAAAGATGTATGCCTATTTTTTTTCTCTTAGAAGAACTTCCAGAATCTTAGAAATTCTGTATGACAAGCTTTGGTATTGATTTTTATCATAGTATATTCCCTGAGGATTATGAAAGATTCATTTTATAGAAGGATTAACAAACACTGCATTCACAATGATATCGTAAGTTGATTTTTCTTTGCCTCATCTCGTTCCCTGTTTTTTTTTTTTTTTAAGTTGGCGTAAAAATGTTTAAGGCTTGACTTATTTATAACAACATCTTTGCAACAGTGTTCCTAGGGTTTTTATTCTATTTCTTGTTAAATCAAATAGAGTAGATATAGTTGCCATCAATACTATAAATATTAAGCTCGATTTTCAATAGCATTAGCAAAAATTTATCTTCACCAAATTTTACACAAACTATAATTTATTTATATTTCATAGTTATTTCTGAGAAATCTTAATAGCATTTTATTAGTTAAAACTCACTCTGATATGTGGGTTCTAATAGGAAATACTGAGATCTTCACATTATTTATGCATTTACAGCTTCATTTGTGCTGCCAGTTAACCATTATGCTTTTTACCAATCCACAGTGCATCTGGACTGTCCTCTATACCTGGCCGAAATATATGATAGAGTGGCAGCTACTTTAAAGAGGCCTTCAGTTTACTTCAGGAGAGAAGTATGCTCTCCTTTCAGTGTCCTGTCCTTAGGAGTTTGGTTTTCTGGTTGTTGGATACTCTGAATCCTTTTCAGCCAAAAATGGGTAATGTTTTCTACTCACTTTCAATTTTTCTGTCTCCGATTTTACAAATAGACACCATTCTTGTAAATTTGTTTAGAGACTAAGAAATTTTTGCCTAAACTCCCTAAAGCAATGAAGCATCAACAGCGTGTGCCTACCTTACGTCTACGCGATGATGTTAAATCATTAAGAAATGACATTATGTCCCATTGACATTGTAACCAATGTAATTGTGTCTTGGTATATGGTTTTTTCTATGTATGACAGAAGTTATAAAAACATTTAAAATATGAATGATGCAAGAGTAACTGAGATGGTTAATAAAAACAGCATTTTGTTAATTTATTGACCCCCACAATGCTCATAAAAATATGTTACTTTCTTCTTATTGGTAAATATTTGTTTGAAACTTCATGCACCAGGGACTGGGGCTTTAAAGATCAAAGAAACAGGGACCTTCCCATCAAAGAATTCTCCGTCTAATCATGCTCTGTGACTGCTTCTCATCTCCAGACACTAAGGCTATCTTGTCTCCAGATAATCTTATTTGAAGATGAGACTAGTAAATTTGAGCTAAATAGTTTATTGGCTGCTTGCTGATTAGTGATAGGATTGGTATTAAGCTATTTTGAGAATTATAGACCATATTTGGTTGAGAAAAGCTCTTTAAACTGGTAGTCATTATTGGCCTATAGGTATTTTATTTGGTATCCACAGTGGGTGTTTTGTTTTGTCTATTTGCTTTTCTAAAAATATCTTGATTTGCCTCCACCTTTTTCATCAAATTTAGGAAGTCCGAGGACATTTTTTTCTCACTCCCTTCTTTTGTGACCCCAACCCATACATATGTGTACTCAGCCACATGCCTTTTTCACTGGTCCTGTGCACAGCTTTTGCATCTTTGAGAAGTCTCTCAACATATTGCTGATCTGATCTCATCTTTGGAGATCTGTTTCCAAGCACCAGTGAAGGATGAAGGCCTTAAAAGGACTTTTCTTGGCATTCCTCTCTTGTCTCCAGTCTCAGTGGCTTGCCTCTTTGCCCTTGGGAAAGGCCTGAATGTCTCTAGCAACCTCTCTTACTCTTTGTATTCTATCCTAGCTTCACTGTACTACTTGCATGCCCTTGCTGAAGACACAGCTTGTGGGGTGGGTGCAGATTTGTTCTGTGGCTGGAGCTCCTTGGAAATCTAATGCATAATCTTAACCTGCATAGAACTACTAAGAGTTTGAGAAAAGTTTGACTTGTTTTTCCTTTACTGCTGTCTATAGCAGATGGTTCTTTTCCCTGATACTTTATCAGGGATTAAAATAGCTGTGCATCTCCTTTATCCTAGGAAGAGCACATCACCTTATTTAGGTTTCTTAGTGCTCTCAACTCTGCAAGGGGTTAAAACAACAACAACAAACTATGATTTTGTAGCTTAGTCATCTTGTTCTAGTTACTAGGGTAGGGACAAGGGTGTCTTGTGAATTTCTAATATCCTAACCAGAAGCAGAAATCTTTTCCAGGGTTCAAAAAATTGAGTTTAGTTACTTACCAACACTAATATGTTAAGAGATTTCCATAACAATCTTATTTCTGGTTTCTCTTGATAAGAGAAGTTCTAGCAAGCAAGAGGACGCCTACATTTTCTAGCAGTCATAGCTGGAGATGAGTTAATACCTGCTCCATTATAGGAAGGAGATATGGCATTTATCTATTTCTTTATAGGAGGATACTTCATTGTATTACCTGACACTGAGGCAAGTCAAGAAGTAGAAATATATACAGTACTAGAAATGCTCTTTTGATTAGGTTCATGTAGTATTTTAAGTCAGGCCATTTAACAAACTCTTAGTGTGGTTTCTCAATGTGACAATATTTCTCTTGATTGTTTTCAAGTACAATACCTTCCCCATTCTTTCTTGTGGGTTCATTAATATTAAGATTTATTTATGGAGGCAGACTGTCCCTTTTAAAGTAATTATCCTTCATTGAGTGAAAAGATTTGTTGAAATGTGTTATTTCCCCAGAGCATATGAGATTTTCTGACAGATTTTTTTTTAAAAGGCTGTTATTTAAATGTGTGTATATAAGTGTGTGAGTTTCTTATCAATAAACGGACTGTGATTGAGACTTTATTTTCATTATTTGTAGGAGATGGAATAAAAGTAAGAGGAAAGAAAGTAGTGAGATATATATTTAATAAATTATCAGCAAAATATTTAAAACTTAATTAATACACTCATTGATAAGGAAATTGTACTGTTTAAAGACATTCACTTGCATTACATATCAGGGTCTACTCTACAAAGAAACAAAATCACAAACTGCATTTTCCTTCATTCCTTTGTTCCTTCTGATAGTCATCTGCTGTTTGCCAGAAAACTTGCTAAGCATTGGGAATGTAATGCAAAGCCAGACAGACCTGGTTTTTGCACTCATGGAAGTTGGGGATGTTAAATAAGTAATTACCCAAATTGTGTGAGGTCCTATGATTATAGTGCACTATGCAAGCATAGTACATGGATCTTACTAATACTGCCCTAGAAAATAGTATCTAAGTGTAAAATTGGGAAATGTACAGAGGATTATTGTCATCGTTAGGGTTCAAAGCACGAGAAATCATGAATTAGCTTGGGGCTTTAGACTTCCTTGGCATTTAGATTTATCAAAGCTGTATGCTGAGGGTCAATGAAATTCATTAGAGTAGGACAAGCTAGAGGTCAAGGTTGTGTTCTCAACCTCAGGTAACTCTTGATTACCCACAATTTCTAATCAGAGGCTGGTGTTTCCCAGACTCGTTATCTCTTAGGTCACTCCTCCTACCAGCTCCAGGGTTCACAAAGTCTATACACATTTGATTTTTGTTTATTAAGCTGCAGGTATGAAAGCAGACTATCTAGAAATTAATGATAATTCATTTCATGTCTAATTGGTAAATGGCTTCCAGATTTTTTTTCTTGCTCTTTCCAATGAATATAGCCTTGGATTTCCTTTCCAAATACATCACACATTCTTTTGAATATTATGAGTGGTAGAACATTTTTACTTGTGCAGGAAAGATTTACTTCTTGATATCAGCCAAAAGTATATAAAACCTGGATCTATTTAATAAGACAGGGTACTACTATTTGGGGGCATGCATTTGTTGCTATTCCAAAGCAGGTATAATTATAGTCAGGAGGGTGGGTCTGTGGTTAACTGCTCTGGGAGATAATTTTTAAAGAGTAGCTCCAGAAATCATTTGGCATGCAAGATTCATGAATAGTGCTCTAAGATTTTTGAAGAACAGCAATCACTTGAATATAAGTTTTTATATGTTTACTAAAAATCTACCTTACAATAGGGAATTATAAGAAGGCAACAAAAATACAGTTTCAAAAAATATGCAATGTCTGATAGCTTATTTGGTAGCACAATGCCTAATATAGCAGCTTATAAAATAAACAAACTGTATATCTTTTAGATTTTTTGTATTTCCATTGTGAAAATAACTTATCTATAAAGGTTGCTTTCAGCTTGAGAATATGCTATGATTCAACTCTAAAATATGTAACATTTTCTTAAGGCCCTTACAAGCTAACAGTTTTGAAATTTTATATATAAAATACCTTATTATTATAAAACATACCAGAGTTATATATAACATTTTGTAAGTAAGACAGGGCACTGGTGAATTATACATAATGAGCATTCGACTAACCTTACATAGCTATGTCAGGCTGAATTAATATTTCATTCGTTAGAAGCAAATGATAAAACAAAAAGACATTGGCCTTGGAGCTAGAGAAACATAAGGTAGAAACGTAAACTGGGCCTTGTTGTCCCCAAGACTGTGAATCAGAGAAACCACCGAGGAGCCGACACCAATGCAAGCACATGAGGGTTTATTAGCAAGCTCGAGCTTGGGTCCAAAGTATACCCGACACAGCGGAGCAGGGACTTGGACCCTG
Source organism: Canis aureus (assembly GCF_053574225.1). NCBI lineage: Eukaryota > Metazoa > Chordata > Mammalia > Carnivora > Canidae > Canis > Canis aureus. Next base: position 8,022,641 of record NC_135643.1, read on the forward strand.
AAGTGGGTTACAGCTGGGTTTTTTATAGGCTGGTCTAGGGGATTTTCAGAAGGGGTGGAAGAATTTCTCCAAGTTCTGTTTACATTCTGATGTGGGGCTTGAAAGCATTGAGCTCTGTTCTCATTCTAATATGGGACTTTCTACCATGGGTGTATGCTCTGTTGTCTTTCTGATATGGGATTCCATGCGAGGACAATGAAGACATTCTGCAGTTTTTCCTATAAAGTTCAGCTCTTATTCATAGGGGCCTAAGATGGCTGTACTTGTGCTAATAATGCTAAACTTGAGGTGGAATGGCCTTAATTTTTCTTGGCCTCCACAGGCCTGAAGTCTGCTTAACATACAAGACTGTCTGATCTCCCAAGTGGCAGTTGCTAGTCAGTATAAAGGAAAAAATTAGTTTTCTTAGAGAAGGTACATCTAGCACTTTTTAAGATCTAAAATGGGGTAAAATTAAAGCTTGATAAGGAAAGTTCTAATTTTTGTTATGTGTTTGTGTAAATGTGGGCACTCTGAGATTTTCCTAATGTTTGACTTCTGAATCAGCAGCGTTATTGTTGTGCTCCAGGAACATAGTGTGATCACTTTGCTTGTGTAATATATCGATGTGCGAAAGCCAAATGTTTAAATTCACCTTTTTTTGTTGATGGTGTTAAAGAGATAATCATCCCTAAATAGAATCTCAAGAAAGTTCTTGGGCCCTGCTTCAACAGGAGAAAGTCTGGTTTCTCTTTACCAAATCCAAGGAAAGGGCTTTTTATTGTATGAGAAGAATAACATTGCATTCCAGTGGAGGAAACAGGCAATCACCTTTTGATCCTTAATGTGGGTGCCCAAGTTTGTAAATTTAATAAAAAGATAAAAAATGTGGCAGTGTTTTTATCTGAAGCAATAAACTCTGATTAAATCTTACCAGTTTGATGCTAGCGGTCTTTCTGGGTTGCGTGAAGGTGAGTGAGAGCTTTGGACAAGATAATAGCGACAGACAAATGTGAAAGAATATGAAGTTTTAAAGAGCCTTTCAGAACACTAAAGAGTTTAGGAAATTAAAATAATCAGTATGGCTTTTCATGCTCCTGAGTAGTCTTAACTGCCCGTTTCGTTCACTTCTCTGTCATTGAGTAAATCTATCTCCTCCATTGTAATAACTGTTTCTTAGTCTGTAATGATTATCTTTCATGTTCCTTTTTATTAATATTTAAAAGAAAAGATGGGCCAGAAAGTAATATGTGTATTATCTGTTAAGTCTAACAGGGTGCCAATGAGTTTTTACAACCAACGAGACGAGCTTGGGAAAGGTAAGATGTAGACAGGAATTTAGAAGATCTAAAAATTCATTTTTGTCATTATGTTGAGCAGAGGCTATAGCATATTGGAATAAACAATAATTACTATAAGGTGTCATAAATGCTTGGCTGTGCAGATACATCTTTGAAATATCAATGCCTAACAGTGATCCTAAAAATCAGAAATTTTGGAAGGAATGCTTTCTATAATAGATACTCAGCACAATTCAGTTTAGTTATGCATAGTTATGCATATGTCCAGAATATGGTAGGGTGTTTAGTTTGAAATATATTGCAACTAATGTTTAAATTTTCCTTAGGTCAACCCTGTTTGTTAGTTTGTATCTATCACATATACATGAGGATAACATTTTGATATGGGAAGTGAGAACTATCAGTATAGATAGGAAGCTGTGATTGCCATTACTGGGTTTGCCTTAGTCACTTGTTTTGGTTAATGTTAATAGTGATTAGGAAATTCCAATATTGACTAATTTATTATTTTAGCCATAGCTAATATTTTTATTTAGATACTAAGTTAAACTGGCTTCTTTTAAGGTTGCATAGTTGTAGTTATACTAAAACATAATAGTTTGGCACAGCTTCCAAAAGTGTACCCTCTGTTAGATAAAGGGTGCCATAATGGCTTCTGGAGTGATCTATTATTTTTGGCATATAAAAAGTAGTTATAATGCTGTTCTTTAAAATTTATGTTTCATAATAAAATGAATAATTCATTCACTCATCCACTGACAAGCAGAATACTTAAATTAATGTCTCAAAGTAAAAAAATCAGCACCAAACCAAAAAGCTAGGGTTGGAGGTAGGGAAAGAAGCCTGGCTATTAGGATATAATACATTTTCAAAAGATAACCGTAATATAAAATGAGTCTGAAAGTCATTTATAAAGAACAGGATATTAAAAGCTATAAGAAAAAAAAAAAGACCATTTATCTATTTGTGTACTATTTTGAAGACTTGAGCCAAATGTTTCATCAGTGATTTGGGCGCCTTCCAATAAATTGGGTGAGGGTTGATGTGAGCTGGGGGAATGGGGTGGGCAGCAATCTCTTTTTCCTTTGAGCTTGGTTTATTTAAACCTTCATTCATTAATTCAACAAATGCCTATTGAGCAGCTGATATGTATAAGGCAAGCTGCCAGGCACTATAATATATATACAAAGATATCTAAGGCATGAAATTTAGGATTTATAAGTAGAGCTGACATACCTAGGTGAACTAAAGAAAAGATTAATTTTAAAAATAATTTAAAAAATAATGAAATGAAATTTATTTATTGATGACCGAGGATGAATAAATAAATATTACTCATTGCTTCTTTTTTACATGTGCAATAATGCATTATCGTCATCATCATCATCTTGTTATGAACATAATGATAATGATAATAGCCAACATGTGTGCCCCTAGGCACTGTTCTATGTGTTTTACCGGTATTTACACGTACATAACAACCTATGGAGCAAGTGCTATTATTGTATCCATTTAACAGATGAAGAAACAGAACAGTTATATAATTTGCCTAGGGTCACACCTGTACAAAGATAGTCAGACTTACCTCCAGAACCCAAGCTTTTTGCTATTAGAAATGACATAAATGCAGGCATTGCTATCAGTTGGAATCAAGTTGGCATGAATGCCTGACAGCATCTATTGGAGGTTAGAATTGTGAGGATGTTTTAAATTTGGTGTTTTGTTTCTTCAAAGTTGTCAGTAGTAATATCCATATAGTCAGCAGCAAGTTAAAGAGCTCAGATCTTGGTATAAGAAGGAAACAATATGAGTATGACGGAACTTCTTTTGTTTACATCTGAACATTGACCTTTACAAAGAGTTGTTATTTTCTAAAACTAATATTTATCAGGGTCAGTCTAGAGAGCTACGAATCAAATGGGTGGTTTCTGGATTTGGTTCAATTACATCCACAATAGAAGACTTTGGACGTGGGTTCTGATAGCCTGGTCATATCACTTTTCTGGACCTCATGTTTTCCCTGAACAAAATAAGGGACTTGGATCAGGTCATCTCCTGGGTCTATTTTGAATCTTATGCTCTGAGAGTTTATTTCTCTCTGGGCCAATTAAGCTCATGACAGTCTGGATTTAATTAAAAAAAAAAAAAGACTTCAGTGGGGCCCTTGGGTGGCTCCATAAGTTAAGCATCTGACTCTTGATTTCAGCTCAGGTCATAATCTCATGGGTAGTAAGATCCAGCCTCAGGTCTGGCTCCCTAGTCAGCAGGGAATCTGCTTGAGATTCTCCCCCTCTCCCTCTCCCCAGCTCTCTCTCATAGATAGATAGATAGATAGATAGATAGATAGATAGATAGATTTTTAAGAAAATAAGATTTCGGTGAGGGAAATTGGCAAAATTCAGATAGATAGAAAGCAGCTTTAGATAAGAAGTTACCTTATTCCAATAACACATATCTGGTTAAGTCAACTAGCTTACATTGAATAAATAAATATATTACATGGTATTTCTTACAGTTGTTTCTATATAGACATAGGCGTTATTTTGTTTATTCAAGAAGTTAATAGTTCATATTTAAACACTTGTTGATGGTTTCACATTTGCTAGCTCTGGCACAAAGTAAGTTTCTTACGAAGAAATGTCTAAGTTCCAAAAAGAAAACACTAAACATAGAGAACACTAAAAAGTGGCATAGGCAATATCAGATCAATTGCATGTTCATTTTCACTGCCTCTTGTAGGACATTGTAAAAAGTATAATTTTCTTACAAAGCACAGACTTGTAGATATTTTGCTTCTAGGGATCTTCAGTATCACTTTTCTTTTCTTTCTTTTTTTTTTAAGATTTATTTATTTATTCACAAGATATTCAGAGAGAGAGAGAGAGCGAGGCAGAGACACACGCAGAGGGAGAAGCAGGATCCCTGCAAGGAGCCCGACGTGGAACTCGATTCTGGGACTTCAGGATCATGCCATGCCCTGCGCCGAAGGAGGCGCTAATCCGCTGAGCCACCTGGGCTGCCCCAATATCACTTTTCTGAGCCAGAAGTCCTGTCAGGTAATTTCCAATGCCAGATAATTTGTACTGTGTAAGGTGGGTGACCACGACATTTTAAGATATAATTGCAAGCTCCAAGTGAAAAAATGGCTGATTGAACATGGTAGCACCGGGATGAATTTTTACCTACTCTTTGAAAATAACACCTTGGGGGCCTTGATAACTTGATGATTCTCTGTTTGATGTGTGTCATAGATAAGCTAGCACTCCTGTGGCACTTGTATCATGAAAAGACAGTTCATGAAAAAAACGTTACTTCTTTCTAGCTTTATGACCTAGGGAAAATCATTAACTTCTCAACTGCCATTTTTTTTTTCAACTTTAAAATGGAAATTGTAGCATCTCGTTGTTTTAATTTGTAGTTCCCTGATGATGAGTGATGTTGAGCATCTTTTCATGTGTCTGTTAGCCATCTAGATGTCTTCTTTGGAAAAATGTCTATTCGTGTCTTCTGTCCATTTCTTCACTGGATTATTTGTTTTTGGGTCTTGGGTTTGATAAGTTTTTTATAGATTTTGGATACAAACTCGTTATCAAATAAGTAATTTGCAGATACCTTCTCCCATTTGGTAGGCTGTCTTTTAGTTTTGTTGACTGTTTCCTTTGCTGCGGCAGAAGTGTTTTATCTTGATGAAGTCCCAAGTCCCATTGCCTTCGGCAATGTATCTGGTAAGAAATCGCTACAGATCAAGGTCAAAGAGATTTCTGTCTGTGTTCTCCTCTAGGATATTGATGGTTTACTGTTTCACTTTTAAATTTTTTTAAATTTTTATTTATTTATGATAGTCACACACAGAGAGAGAGAGAGACACAGGCAGAGGAAGAAGCAGGCTCCTTGCACCGGGAGCCCGATGTGGGATTCGATCCCGGGTCTCCAGGATCGCGCCCTGGGCCAAAGGCAGGCGCCAAACCGCTGCGCCACCCAGGGATCCCCTGTTTCACTTTTAGGTCTTTCATCAGTTTTGAATTTTTGTGTATGGTGTAAGAAAATGGTCCAATTTCATTCTTCTGCATTGCTGTCCAATTTTCCCAACACCAATTGTTGAAAAGATTATCTTTTCTACTGGATATTCTTTCCTGCTTTGCCAAAGATTAGTTGACTATGGAGTTGAGGGACCATTTCTGGATTCTCTATCCTGTTTCATTTTGTTTTTGTGCTAGGACCATACTGTCTTGATGACTACAACTTTGTAATAGAGCTTGAAATCAGAATTGTGATGCCTCTAGTTTTCAGGATCAAAATCACAATGAGATACCACCTGTCAGAATGGCTAAAATTAACAACACAAGAAACAATAAGTGTTGATAATGATGTGGAGGAAGGGGAACCCTCTTGCTCTGTTGATGGGAATGTAAACTAGTGCAGCCATTCTGGAGAACAGTAGGAAGGTTCCTCAAAAAGTTAAAAATAGAACTATCCTATGATCCAACAATTGTACTACCAAGTATTTATTTACCCAAAAGATACAAAAATACAGATTTGGAGGAGTACATGCACCACGATGTTTATAACAGTATTGTCAATAATAGCCAAATTATGCAGAGAGCCTAAATGATGAATGAGTAAAGAAGAGGTGGTATAAATATACAATGGGATGTTACCCAACCATAGAAAAGAATGAAATCTTGCCATTTGCAACAACATGGTTAGAGCTAGATGACATTATGCTAAGCGAAATAAGTCAGTCAGAAAAAGACAAATACCATATGATCTCACTCATATGTGGAATTTAAGAAGGAAAAACAGATGAACATATAGGAAGGCAGAAATCTGTCCAAGGAAGAATATGTCCGTCCATGGAGGAAACTCAATATATTATTGCTATTATTATTATTAATTAATTAATTTTTAAAAAAGATTTTATTTATTTATTCATGAGAGAGAGGCAGAGACACAGGCAGAGGGAGAAGCAGACTCCCTGTGGGGAGCCCGACGTGGGACTCAATCCTGGGTCTCCAGGATCATGACCTGGGCTGAAAGTGGCGCTAAACTGCTGAGCCACTCAGGCTGCCCTTGAAAGATTTTTAAAGAGATTTTGGAGAATTAAGCTTTCCAAGGCAAGAAACTTACTCTCAAACTGATTATGATTGTAAGATATTTGTTGAGTGAATGGATTCTTGAGATGTCAATTTCCGTCAGAACAGGACTGAAAACTACTCACCAAGCTCCTTGGATTGCTGTATGGCTAAAACACAAATGACCGTAAGTCTGTAAATCGAATTCAATACTAATGAATAGGGTCATTAATTTAAGGTTGGAAGGAATTTTGAGGATTATTTAGCTCAAGCCTTTCATAACAAATGAAAAAGGTTAGATGATTTTCCCAACATCTGCCTTTCAATTCATAAGCCAATTTCTTTCTGCTAAAGTTTGCCATCTTTTAATCAAGCTTACTGTATTTCAGGAAGCACTTGTCTCCATACAAATATCTCTTGCATCTACTGGAGGAAAGAGATGTGTGACCTTAAGAAAGTTAACTTTCAATAAAGGGGAAAACAGTTTATAAGAACTGTTCTGTTGTGACGTAGAGAAATGTTTAATTAACTAGAACTTCATTGAAAATTATAGCATAAATCTTTAAAAAATTAACCCAAGTCCCCATGAATTATGTTTCCTCTGATTGTGCAGTCCAAAAGATTTTAAATCAGCAAGGCACATCTTGATCTGAGAACGATGTTAGTGTTTGCGCACTCTGCATTCTCATTTGCTTCAGGAAAGGAAGATTCCGGCTTCAGTCCATGTGCAACATCCAGATATTGGAGTCTATCTACAATATCTACAATTAAAAAGCATTTCAGCTAATAATGAACTCAAACATATGAGTTATGTCATTGACAGTGTATTTCCCCATCCTCAATACTCTCCCCAAAATACTGTTTGTTTCCCCTTCCTTTTATTTTATATTAATTACTCTTCTGGGACATTGTTGGGGTTGACTCTTCGTCAAGGTGTCCTGCTGAAAAATGGTTATTGGATCCTGCTGAGGCAAGGACAGAGAAACAGCAGCCAACACTGGCTGCAGATGTGCAAAGTGGTAACTTTGGGAGGCAATGATAATTAAAGAGCATATGGTCCATAATAAATCTGTACAGTAGTGCTAGCTCATGTTAATTGAGGGATTAAGAATAATAGCACATCCTTATGAATAGTGTGTTAAATCTCAAGTTACATTTCCTAGGCTCAGTATAAATTTGGTGGTTTTTTTTTTATTTGATATAGTATATGAAGTGTGAGAAGATTTATGATATAATTTGTGTACATATACCCTGATCAAAATGGCTGAGAAGGGTCTGACAAAACATCAACATCTGGAGGTACAGATGTCACTCCCATGAAGCTGAAGACTGCTGGGGAGCAGGAGCATATGATTGTGAGAAGAGCAGGGCTCAGAAGTGCCAAGTTTCACAGGAGTTTGATAGATATGTGATGTGAGTACTTAACATCTTGATTGATAGTTTTAGGTGAAGAAAAGTATCCCCTTAGCCTATGCCCACCTTTTTTGTTTTGTTTTGTTCTTTATTTTTACTCTTTCATAGTGATGTGGTTTTTTTGTTTTTTGTTTTGTTTTGTTTTGTTTTGTTCTTTATTTTTACTCTTTCATAGTGATGTGGTCTTTTTGTTTTTTGTTTTGTTTTGTTTTGTTTTGTTTTACAAGAAAAGGTTTGAGTTTCCAAGATTGCAAGATAGAGTTCATACTTTTGAAGCAGAGAAAGCTGTGTTGGACAAGGTGACTCATATCCATGTTTTGCTCTGGCCTGAAATGATGTTACCAGCAAAGAGGGCAAAGGTGCTGAGTTCCTCATTCACCTGCATGTACTCGGTGTCTATATATTAATATTCTCAAACCAGCTACCAAAAACCAATAATACACACACACACATGTACACACACACAGATATCTTAACATGTTAATAATGCTTTTTTCTGTTTACTGGAATTATTAGCTTTTTTCTCTTTTAATTATCCAAATGTTCATCAATGAATATGATTAAATGGTGTTTTTCAGAAGAGAAATACTAAATGGGCCACAGATTTCCAGTTCTAATTCATCAGTCTTTAACTGACCCAGTAGCTTCCTTCTGGTTCTTATCAAGGTTAAAGAATGACTACTACCTTTTTTTTTTATCTCATTATCATCAACTAAAAATAAAGTAACAAAAAAAAATAAAAATAAAAATAAAAATAAAGTAACACATAATTATTCTTGTCAGTTCAAATAGACTAGTGCAGAATATTTGAGCTGGCTTCTAATGAGCAGTTTTATTTTATATTTCATATTAGCAGTTCTACATCAGAGCCTGAAGAAGGGTTAATGGCTCAAAAGATTTGATAAGAGTTTTCATATAGGAGCATAATTTACCCTCAGGGAAATCTTAAATATTGCCATGGAAAAGGTCTTTAGCATAGAAATGCCAGGGAACATTTTTGTGTTACTCCCGAAACAAAGAGAAAGAGAAGGAAACAGCAGACACAGACCAACAGTTGTTCACAATAGGTAGTGTGCTCAATTCTCTTCTTGGTGCTAGAAAGAGTTGTCTAACTGTATAAAGACAATAAAAAGTGTTAGCTAAAAGACCAGTATATACTCTGGAATGATCTACATGGTTACCTTAACTGCACACATGTACCTATCTGTATATGCTTTTATGCACACACAATTACCATACCTGTTACACACAGAGTAGTAGAACTAAGATGTGGCTCTGATTTTTTAACATATAAGTTTTTATTCACTGTAGAGTAAAACTCATGAGAGATCTGTGTCTTTTCTTTGTCTTATCTGTATCCTTTTCTTTCTTAGTTTTGGTTCTATGTTCACATCCATGAGTCATAAGTAATTTTGGAAAATGCTTAATCTCTCTTAATCTTAATCTCTCTCAATCTCTGGTCAAATTAAAGTTTATAGTCTTAGATAACTGTATTTTCATAGTGCTAGACTTTTTCATTCCCATTTGCTGCTGTATCAATTTATGTATTTACAAGACCTTCATGAGTTGAAATTCTAATCCAATGCATGACTTGCAAAAAATCCTACTGGGTGAGGTGTTGTTAAACATCTCTGTCGGGGAACAAAAAAGTTTTCTTTGTTGGTTTGTTGTTTATTCTAGCAATGATGTCTTGGTTTTTGGTTAAAAATAAATCTCCATTGTGGCATATTGTTCCTAGAAAAGTCTGTCTCCATTTCTTAGTGTTCTCAAACTATGGCTATTTTAAGTATTAAACTATCAGATGTCACCTGTAGCATTATTTGCTATGTTTAAATTATGTAATTGGTGCTTTCTTGGGATTTTGTTGTACAAATCAAAAAGAGTTGCTGATACAACCAGACAGCCCGGTGCAGAAAATTTACTTTCTTGGCAACTGTAAAAATAATACCTTATTTTGAGGGACTACAAATCTAATATTTGGGCAATTTTAATATTCTTAAAATCTTCAAGAGTTTGATAATTGTTTTCAGAAGAAACCACATAAAAACAGTTGAAGAATATTGTATGAAGCACGTGCACGCGCATGCTCCAGGAGTTATATTTAAATGACAGAAGTAAAGAACACCCAAGGATACAGAGGCCATGATTAATACTGCGAAGTAAAAAAACAAAGAACTACATTGCTAGTGTACTAGGTAGTTTCATTATCTGCTTTGCACAGGAAGGAGCAGGCCTATATATTATACTCCCTCTGCCCCCCTCCCAACCCCCACCCTTAGAAGCAAAAAACCCACCAGAGCTGAATTCATCAGGAATTGACACCAGACACAAAGGAGGAGGGGCCATCTTCACTTTGGAAGCACAGGTAAAAGTCTGTCACTTTAGGAAACTAAGTTGAAACATCCTGTTGCCTTGGGAGCTACAGCTGCCATTTTGGAGCACATACAAGAGAAGTTAGCAGAAAAGTAAGTCTGTAGAATGAAGAAAAACAAATAAATGGAAGGACAGGCACCGTGTGGCCCCTGAAAAAAAGGAGGAAAGAATATTGGTCATGTGTCTTGACTGATTTCCACAACCAGCTCCCTTGAGACTCTGTTCCATTATTTTCAACATGTCGTTGTCTCCTGAGTTTAATTCGTTTGCATGTGAAGAAGTGGGACAGGATGGAGTCTGAGAAATCCATTAGCTTAACACCAGATTTTGCAGATTAGTAAATAGAAGTTTATTGAGGTTAAAAATAAAACTTTTTCAAGATCACATAGTGGTATAACAATCACTTCTTGATTATAATTCTTAGCATAGACACAGTATAGTCTAACTTATAATCAATATCAATAATAATATTATTTGCAGAGTCATGAATATTAATAATACTTTTAATTCTAAGGATTGAAAGTATTTTCTCTATAGGTTTTCTGGGAAAAAAAGTGCTTTTCTGATGGATAGTCTAAAACATCCACTCATTATGAAAAAATATGGCCTTCCATGATCGTTCCCAAATTATATTTCTAGACCAGTTTGTGCTATTCATATTTGTATACTCTGCTCTAGTCACATTGTTCCATGAAGATGCCTACTTTTACTCTTTTTAAAGATTTAAAAATTTTATTTATAAGATAATATTTATTTATTTTTATGGATGCATTTTGGGCATGATGTTTCTTTTTTCTAGAGCAGCAGTTCTTCACTCTGGCTGCATATGAGAAGCTCTTGGATAGGTTTAAAAAATACCAATGCCCAGACCTCTGAGGTTCTGATTTAATTGGCCTATATTATGGTATCAGCTAACTGAAATATAATTAATGTACAAGAAAATTCATCTATTTACAGCCTGAAAATGTGTTAACTGTATATAGTCATGTCACTACCAGCATGATCAAAATCTCCCTAAGTTCCCTGTGTCCATTTGTGGTTGATCCCCTTCCCCTCCACCTGACCCCAGGCAACCACTGATTTGCTTTCTGCCACTCCAGTTTTGTCTTTTCTAGAACTTCATATAAATGGAGTCATAAAGTATATAGTCATTTAGGTTTGACTATTTCTGCTTAGCACATATTTTTTTTTTTTTTTTGTGACTCAACCATATTGTCCCTTTTTATTGCTAAGTAGAACTCCATAGTATGGATAAGCCACAATTTGTCTTTCTTTTTACCAGTTGATGGAGGTTGAGCTGTTTCCAGTTATTTGGTTATTATGAATAATTTTACTATGGATACTTGCATACAAGTCTTTGTATGGATATACATTTTCATTTTTCCAGGAATAAGATTGCTGGGTCATCTGATAAGTATGTGTTTACCTTTGTAGATACTGCCATATTGTTTCTCCAAGTGGCTGCACATTTACATTCTAACTAGCATGCGTGAGAGGTCCAGCTGCTTCACATCCTCACCAATATTTGGAGATTTTAGACTTTTTAACTTCAGCCACTCAAGTGAATATGTAGTGAGATCTCAGTCATCAGTATTTTAATCAATATTAATTCAAGCATCAGTATTCTAAGACACATTTTCAGATGCTTCTAATGTCGCTATGAATAAAAATGACTATCCTACAAGGTCTTTTCATGACAACTCTAAGTATTTGAATTTTACGCATTCTTCAGGTCTCAACTTAAATCCTGACTTTTCCATGAAAACTTCTTTCACTCAAGATGGAGGAATTTCTTCTTTCCTGAAACACCCATCACTATTACTTAGCATTTGTTACTTTGCATTATAGTTATTTGTGTCTGTGGTTATCATATTTACTAGACTTTAAGATCTTTGAGGTCAAAGACTTTTTTTTTTTTACTTTATATTTGCATGTCTTAATAAATATTTGTTGAATGAGTAGTGAATATTTGCAATATTTGCTTCAAATTTTATGTAAAAGAGTGACTATATTAAGAACATAGACTCTGGAAAAACAAAACTGGAGGTATTACAATTCCAGATTTCAAGTTATATTACAAAGCAGTAGTAATTAAAACCATATGGGACTGGCATAAAAAACAGACACATAGATCAATGGAATAGAATAGAAAACCCAGAATAAACCCTTATATTGTCAATTAATCTTCAACAAAGTAGGAACAAATATACAATGGGAAAAAGTCTTTTCAACATATGATGTTGGGAAAACTGGACAGCTACATGCAAAAGAATGAAATTGTACCACTTTCTCACATCACACACAATAATAAACTCAAAATGGATTAAAGAGCTAAATGTGGGACCTGAAACCATAAAAATCATTGAAGAGAGCACAGGCAGTTAATTTTTCTGACATTGGCCATAGCAACATTTTTTTTCTGGGTATTTTTCCTGAGGCAAAAGAAATAAAAGCAAAATAAACTATTGGGACTATGTCAAAATAAAAAGTTTCTGCATAGTGAAGAAAACAATCAACAAAACTAAAAGACAACTTCTTGAATGGGAGAAGGTATTTATAAATGGCATATCTGATAAAGGATTAGTATCCAAAATACATAAAGAACTACTGCAATCTAACACCAAAAAAAAAAAAAAAAAAAAAAAAAACCTCTCCAAATAATCCAATTAACAAGTGGGCAGAAGATATGAACAGACATTTTTTCCAAAGAAGACAATCAAACATGAAATGATGTTCAATATTATTCATCATCAGGGAAATACAAATGGCTAAATGTCAGAATGGTAAAATAATAAACAAAATAAAGAACACAAGAAATGACAAGTATTGGCAAGGATGTGGATGAAAAGGCATTCTCTTCACTATTGATGGGAATGCAAACTGGTGGAGCCACTGGGGAAAATAGTATGGAGTTTCCTCCCAAAATTAAAAATAGAACTACCCTAAGATCCAGTAATCACACTACCAGGTATTTACCCTTAAAATACAAAAGCACTAATTCAGACGGATACATGGACCCCTAAGTTTATTGCATAATTATTTATAATAGCCAAACTATGGAATACACACACACACACAGAGTGGAATATTATTCAGCCATAAAAATGAAATCTTGCCATTTGCAATAACATGAATAGAGCATGTGAGTATAATGCTAAGCAAAATAAGTTAGTCAGAGAAAGACAAATACCGCACTGATATGTGGAATTCAAGAAATAAAACAAGTGAGCAAAGGGGAAAAAAAGAGAGACAAACTAAGAAACAGACTCTTAAAGAACTGATGATTACCAGAGGGGAGGTGGGTGGGGGAATGAGTGAAATAGGTGAGAGGGATTAAAGAGTACACATATCATGATGAAAAAATAAAATCCTTTTCAGAGGAACATGTGGGTATAAATAAATAAAAACTATTATATGAAAAAATAATAAACTGGTTAATTGTCACAATAAATAAATAAATAAATAAATAAATAAATAAATAAATAAATAGTATCCAGACTGGAGAACCAAAAAAAAAAAAAAAAAAGAACTCTGGAGCTAGACTGTCTACCTTCCAACAGTGGCTTTGTGCCTTATTTCCTCTGTTATCATAGGCAAGTTAATTAATCTCTCTGTAACTCAGTTTTATTATGTAAAAATGGGGCTATAAATGGTGCCTATCTCAAAGGGTTAGTATGATGATGAAATGAATTAATAGTCATAAAACACTAGGAATGTGCCTAACATATGGTAAGCAGTGTGCAAGTGTTAGCTATTTTAGAATGTGTATGTGTGTATCTACTATATGATGTATGGGAGTGAAAAAAAAAAACAGATATTAGGAAGAGAGGGGAGCATGAGAGAAAAGAGAGATTTAGGATTCTCCCCCAAAAGTTGGCTTTGGGCAAATTAAAAATCAAATATTCTTTTAATCCTCCTCAGTTGGGATGCCTGGGTGGCTCAGCAGTTGAGCACCTGCCTCTGGCTCAGGGAGTGTGTGATCTGTGGTCTCAGGATCAAGTCCCACGTCGGGCTCCCTGCATGGAGCCTGCTTCTCCCTCTGCCTATGTCTCTGCCTCTCTCTCTCTCTGTGTCTTTCATGAATAAATAAATAAAATCTTAAAAAAAATCCTCCTCAGTTCAGGTCTCTAGATGGGGCTTTGTCATCAGCTGAGTGTCTCCCTCCCATAGGTCAAGCACTATGACATTCGGCTGATGCCTGATTGTGAAGATTCTTCCCCTTCGGTCAAGCTACTGTCACTCACTGTTTCTCTCTCTTTTTTTTTTTTTTTTTTAAGATTTTATGTATTTATTCATGAGAGACAGAGAGAGAGAGAAAGAGAGAGAGAGAGAGAGGCAGAGACACAGGCAGAGGAAGAAGCAGTCTCCATGCAGGGAGCCCCATGTGGGACTCCATCTGGGTCTCAGGATCATGCCCTGGGCTGAAAGGCAGGCGCTTGACTGCTGAGCCAACCAGGGATGCCTGTCACTCACTGTTTCATCAAGAGCTAGCTTTGCTTAAAAAAAAAAAAAAAAGAGCTAGCTCTGTTCTCCAGCCAGTAGATCCAGCATTCAGTTTAGTCTCTATCAGGATTATGACACCTGATCCTCCTCACATTGCAAAGACGTGTTGGTCCTCAAACTATGAACAAGGAAACTGAGGCTCGGAGACGCTAAGTAACTTGTCTAATATAGCGTCAGTAAGAGTCTAAATTATATTCATTTTCTTATTCATCCATTCATCATTAGAATACTGCCACCTACATTCCCTAGTTTCACATCCAGCAAAGGGAACATTTTTTTTTTTAAGAAACACTAAAATTTGTTGCTTATAAGGACTCCCTTACTCCCAAACTTCTTTTTAGAAATTTTTTTTGCTTTAGGTCTTTTATGTGAACCTTGCTCTTCCAGCAGTGAAACTAGAACACTTACAAATACAAAGAAATCAAAATAAGAAAACGGTTTGGTTATGTGCCCTCAGTTCTGCTTCAACAACTTCCCATGTGGTCACTTTGGCTTCCTATATTGTGTTGGATCAAAGAAAGCAGACGTCTTCAACTTCAGAGAAGTGCTGAAGGCAGTGGTATAGATTTAAACTCCCAAAATCATAAACAAATTTTGTGATTCTGACCTTAATCTGGCATTCCCAGAAATGATCTTTTTTTGGGTAGGCATCCCATAGGATTTTTCTACTTTTTTTGAGTCCTCCAACCTTTCAGGGAATGCATAATAATTATTCTCCCTCCACTAACTGGTCAGATATTAATGCTTAGACATGCTCCAATATCTTAAACATGGAATCAGTAGTATTTTTAGTCAGAGCAGTTACTGGAAATTTGGTCAGTTTTGCTTCTCAGGAATTTATCTAGGAATTTTTTTATTTGTTTCACCTCCCTTCCACATGACAATGTATCTTTTATTCCATGATAGGGAGTAGAGTGGTGTTTGTGCATTCCAAGGTGTACCTTTTCAAAAGAGCTGATTGGGATGATTTCTAATTGAAATAAATAAAATATTTCACCAGATTCTGGAAACAACAGCCTGCTTATACTCAGATTCTATTCATGCTGTGGGAGGAAAAGAACCACTGGGATTATTTGAAGTTTTGCTACTGGGGGGGAAAGAGAGCTATTTTGAGTAAGGAGACATCTTTCTTCAAATGCTATATCTCTGGGGCCTGCCAAGGCTGGGGGGATTCCTTTCTTCAAACACTGAATATTTTGCAACCACCCTATGGTCTACCAGATGTTCCCTGGCTCCTCCTTGCTGGACCAGTGTCTGCTGTTCTTGCTACTCTTAGAGGTCTGATTGGGAGCCCCCTGCAAGATTAGAATATGGTGCTAATGAGGCCTGAGCCACAAGCTTGCTCCAGGTGTGAGCCAGTCATCTTTATACAGAGAAAAGCTTTGTCTTTTAGCCCCAGTTTGCACCCAACCCCTACCAGCCATTCTACAAATGGGTCAGAAAAGGAAGCAGTGAGTGAGGATATGCTGATGAATGAGAGATTCATTTCACTCTGAAAAATCAAAGCAAAGGATTTATACCACCCAAGGTTATGGCAACATCTTTATAAGTGTTGGCCAATGGACAATAATTAATAGGAGGCAGGCACTTTGAATCAAAACATAAAGCTACGGCAAAAGTACCTGTTATGGACACAACGGAGGCATAGTTTTTATGCTCCTGCTGTCTAGAAGGAAATTGAAGAATTTAAATGAATATATACTTAATGAGTACGTAATATGGACAATTCTCTTCAGGTTGCTGAGCAGGGCACTCAGATGTGTCTCTGTCCTTAAAAAAACTTAATGCTAGTAGAAAATAGAAATGAAATAGGTACACAGATAACTATAACATACAAAACATAAGGTGAGTTTTGAAAAGTTCAAACAAAATGCCCCAGGAATTCTGGGAGGGAGAGATCACAATTATAGAATCTACCAGTGGTTTCCCTGGTATTCATTCCCCTCTATTTTCCTAACAGATCTCTGACTTTTTGTTTAGTATCCGTGGTTCTACACACAACTGTGGGCTCCAAGGAAACTTTCTTCTTGCCTAGCTTCAGAGGATTTAAACTAGTCTAAGCCAACCATGGGAAGCTTATTCTCTCCTGTGCATTGCTCAGGAATGGTTATGCAGCTATTCTGGCCAATAATGACTGTGGGGGATGGGGGTTTCTGGGAAACGTTTCCTTACCCTCTAGCAAGAGGGAGAATGGATCCCTCTTTTCTCTTTGCACGTTGCCATGACCTTGTGTGATGCCTGGGTACTGCTGTAGTCATCTTAACATTAGCCTGGGGAAAAGGCTAACGCGTGGAGGAACACACAGTAAGAACTTCAACAGCTTGAGTCAGGTTTTCTTTACTTGAAGGTGACCTTTATATAAGTTGCATTCACTCAGTGGGGGTGAGAAAATATTTTATGAGGAAACCAACATTCAAGATGATCACTGAAGGACAGACATAATTTTGATCACTGGAGTACAGAGAGAAAAATATTTTAGGTGATGGGGTGGTGGTAGTGAGGTGGGAATAATTTAGGTTAAGAAAAAAAATCAAAAGAAAGGCATAGAGATTTGAAGGTTTAAAGTATGTTTATCCATACTGGAAGTTGGTCTTTTTGTGCATGCTTCACTTCATTCTAGGGATATAGACCATTTACAGAAGAGATATTGTTAAGAATAATTGTAAAAGGAAACATAATCAGATGCATGGGAGATAAAAATATACAAATTATAATAGGAGTTCAGTACCTACACAAGGAGATTGAGGAGAAGAGAAATGGACACAGATTGGGAAGGTCATAAAATCCTAATGGACGCAGATGGGAAAGTCATAAAAGCCTACAATCACTAGATTTGAATATGACTGCCAAATTTCTGGTGACCAAAATGAAAAGGAAAATTTGTTAATTACATAAATCTCATTTCATATTTGGAGAAAACAAGTCAGTTCCTCAAGAGAACTTATTTGTGAATATTTATGTGTGGAACAATGGAAGATGTAAAATATTATGTTCCCATCAAATTCTCTAGAGGGAATTCATCATTGGTTCTGATGATCTTTTCAACAAACCACAAGTCAAAGTATGAAAAGTATTTGGTGAGTCTTGAGAACAGAGGCAGAAAAGTGAAGTTGAGTTATATCTTGAAGCAATTTGGATGACAGGGTAACAGCTCTAGAATTCACTTCACAGTCAATGGGAAAATGTGTAGTTCGAGGCACAAATGGAAATGATGATAGCTGATATCCTGTAGAGTTTAATCTATTAATGATGTGTGAGTAACATCGGAAGACAATCATGTAGACAGGAAAAGAAACTAAATAATTTCAAGTACTTACTAGATGCTAGGCATTACTTATGATAGTATAAATAAGTATGACATCACATTTAAAAAACATTGACGATCATAGGAGTTTCCTCCTTTATTTTGTACATATGGTGAGTTATGTTGATGGGTTTTCACAAATCAACTTTTTGTTTCTAGAAAAAACTCAACATATCCACCAAAATCACTTGGATCAATTACTAATTAATATTTGTTTAGGATCTATGATTTTTTCCCTTTTTTTTTGTTTTTTTAAAGATATTTATTTATTTATTTATTTACTTACTTACTTATGAGACACACACAGAGAGAGAGAGAGGCAGAAACACAGGCAGAGGGAGAAGCAGGCTCCATGCAGGGAGCCCCATGTGGGACTCGATCCTGGGTCTCCAGGATCAGGCCCTGGGCTGAAGGCATCGCTCAAACCGCTGAGCCACCCGGGCTGCCCAGGATCTATGATTATGAGAAAGATTTGTCTTGTACTTTACTTATAATACCCTTATAGAACTCAACACCCCAAAAATAAATAATCCAATTAAAAAATGGGCGGAAGGCATGAATAAACATTTTTCCAACGACATATATATAGCTACATGAAGACACAGATGAAAAGATACTCAACATCACTGATCATCAGGGAAATACAAATCAAAACTAAAATGAGATATCACCTCACACTTGTCAGAATGACTAAAATGAACAACACAAGAAACAACAGGTATTGGCAAGGATGTGGAGAAGGGGGAACCCTCTTACGCTATTGGTGGGAATGCAAATTCCTGCGGTCCCTGTGGAAAACAGTATGGAGTTTCCTCAAAAAGTTAAAAATAGAACTACCCTACAATCCAGCAATTGCAATATTAGGTATTTGCCCAAAGAATACAAAAATACTAATTCAAAGGGGTATATGTACCCCGCTGTTCATAGCAGCATTATCTACTACAACAGTGAAATTATGGAAACAGCCCAAATGTCCAACGACTGATGAATGGATAAGGAAGATGTGAGTTATATAATATATAAATATATAATATATAATGGAATTATATATAATGGAATATTATACATATTATATATAATATATATTATATTATATATTATATTATATATATAATGGGATATTACTGAACCATAAAAATGAATGAAATCTTGCCATCTGCAATTATGTGAATGGAACTAGAGGATATTTTGCTAAGCAAAATAAGTCAGAGAAAGACAAATACCATATGATTTCACTCATATGTGGAATATAAGAAACAAAACAAATGAACAAAGGGAAAAAGAAGAGAGAAGTAAACCAAAAAACAGACTCTTAACTATAGAGAATAGTTGGTCATCAGAGGGGAGGTGGGTGGGAGGATGGATGAAATAGGTGATGGGGATTAAGGAATGCACTTGTGATGAGTGCTGGGTGTTGAATGGAAGTACTGAATTACTAAACTGTACACCTAAAACTAATATTACAGTGTATGTTAACTACCGGGAATTTGAATTAAAATTTTAAAAATATCCTTAATATCTTTTAATATTAGATTGATGATGGCTTCATAAGATGAATTACAAAGTAGTTCCTCTTTTTTTATTCTTTGGAAGAGTTTGTTAAGATTGGTGCTATTTCTTTTCTAAATGGTAAGATGACTTCTCTGCTAGCTTGAAGATTTCTTTATAAGAAGGCTTAAAATTATATACATCTGTGTGTTTGTATGTGTGTGTGTATTTAGATTGTGTATTTCTTTTTGTGTCAGCTCTGGTAAGTGTGTTTTTCTAGATTTTATCAATTTCTTTGAAATTATTAAATGTTGGCCTACATATATTTTTAATATCCTTTTAAATATCTTTGCTTTCTGTGGGGTATATAATGATACCTCTTGCTTCATATATCATATGGATAATTTTTACCTTCTTTTTTCTTGATCAGTCTTCCTAAGGTTTACCAATTTTTATATATCTTTCATACATTTATTTTTCAAAAGGCTAATTTTTGGCTTGTTGATTTTCTCATTTGCAAATACATTTTTATGTATTTTTGGCTTGTTTGATTTTCTCATTTGCAAATACATTTTTAGTTAACTTCTGCTATTATCTTTATTATTTCCTTCCATTTCTTTCATGCGTAATTTGCTGCATTTAATTTTTTGAGACTCATATTTAGATCATTAAGTTTCACCTTCTCTAGTACGTATACATAAGGCTATAGTATAAGATGTCCTCTATATGCTATTGTAGCTATACCCACAAGTTTTAATATATTTTTTATCAGTTAAAAATATTTTCTAATTTCTATTGTAATTTCTTATTTGACCCATCTGTTACTTATACATATAAGTACATGTTTGATTCCCAAACATTTGGGTTCTTACATTACTCTTTTGTTAATGATTTCTGCCTCGGTTTTGTTGTGTTAAGAGTATATTTTGAATATTTAAAAATCTTTGAAATGTATTGAAATCTGCTTTATGATGAACCATATGGTTGAACTCCATGTCCATATTCTATGTAAGTTTGGAAAAGGATGTGTAAATTGTTATTTGTTGGATGTATTACTCTTATGCCAGTTAGTTCATGTTGGTTAATCTTGCCCAATCTTTATATCCTTACCATTTTTTGTCTGTTTATGCTATAAGTGCCTGAGACGTGTACTCTAGTATCCCAACAGAGTTATGTAGTATATAATTACATGTAAATATATCACGTAATCATGTATAATATACATTATATGATTATATATTATATAGCTAATGGTTAGCTACGACATTTCAGGCTATACTTACATTTCTTAAAATGGAAATTAAAGCAAGCAGTAGAAAGACTAAGTTTAAGTTATCATGCATTTTTCCTTTTAGACCTGTGAAGTCTTCCTTAGAACACAAATTTTAAGCAAATTTTTGCTGAGGCTATAGTTACCATCTCTAATAGAATAAGGTTTATTGTGAACTCTCGCCTAGACCAACCAGGTATAGTTTTGCAGACAAGAGTCAGAAAGCTTTGGAGTTTCTGAAGTGACCACTTCCTAGGTGTAGAGGTTAAAAAAAAAAAAAAATCATGAAGGCCCAGGCTTTTAGAAAGGCAACAGAAAAGGTGACCTGCTGGAGAGGGGGTAATCCTTAGGTTTTCAGGTATGAATGGAACTCCAGGAATGGTTTTGGCTCTTAGGATGATCTCACTTACCCTTTACTCTATAACACAGCCTCTTACTGTCTGGGTTTGGGCTCTATTACTATGCAGCTAAGTGCTTGGAAGAAAGTCTGAATTCAGTTGACTTTCATAATACTGTGTTCCCTTTTTTTTTTTTTTTTTTTTATAAAGGAACTGAGTAAACACCACAGGTCCTCCTACAATCAGCTTCTGGCCCCTTGTCAGATGGAATAGCTCCCCATCAGTGGCCGGCAGGGAGCCAAATCTTGCAAGGAGGGGCAAGCAATAAAATAAAAATCATGTTTTCAAAATTTCTCTTCCCTGCTACCCTGGGTCATATGTGATTAATGGACTGCATTTGTTTTAAAGGTGTGATCGCACAAACGTTACCTATCCTGTGCCACGGTGCACTTGGCAGAGAAAAGGCTTGTTATGAATTCTGAACCGCAGCAAGATGTTAGCACGTCATTAATATGCATAGGTGCAGATATTTGTCTGTTGTTTTATAATGCTATTTCATTTATATAGTGCCAGCACTTGACGGATATAAGAGACTCCATTTCCAGCTAGAGAGATTCCTAAATAAAACTAGCAAGTTATTGCAGAAGTAATCAGAGTGAAGGAATTCAGTTTCTTGTGTCTCTATATGAGGCCAGTTCTTGAGTTTCATTTGAAATGTCTTTCCATGTGGACTAGCTTAATTTATTCCTTTCTTCTCTTACTGACAGCAAATACACCTGTTTTTACTTGTCTTTTTTTTCTCCCCTTAATTCTGTTTAATCTGAAAATGCGACTATTTGCCACTATTTGGGTTCCACCAACTTTAAAGCAGGCTCGCGAAAATGAAACCTCATAGGATATAGGGCCAAACTGCTTGTACATACTGCTATGTATAGTGACGGGGCACCCTAAGGGGGGATAGCCTATGATGAGACTCAATGGCCAACTGCTGGTAAGAAATGAGACATATGGAGTCATATTTATTTTATCGTGAAGTCATCATTTCAGTATCCTACTCCTAACCATTTCGAAGAGGAAAAACTCAACTTCTTAGGGCAGCATGGAAAATATTCAAGGTTTTCTGCTCATCTCTGTAGCTTCAATCCTGCACCTCCACTCCAGACACATAAAGAACTCCTTGCTGCTCTCCAAAGCACTATCTTGCTCTATGCTGTTTCTCTTTGCCATTAAACATTTTCCTTCTGCAGTTTGTAACATATTTCCTCTCCTCTGCTTGGTGATTCCATCCATATCATTGCAAATGGCAAGATTTCATTATTTTTTATGACTCAGTTATATTCTGTGAAATCTATCTATCTATCTATCTAATCTCCACATTTTCTTTATCCACTCATCAGTCGATAGATATTTGGGCTGTTTCCATAATTTGTTGTAGACAATGCCACTATGATTCATCAGGGTTCATATATCCCTTTGAATTAGTATTTTTGTGTTCTTTGTAAATATCTAATAGTGCAATTGCTGGATTGTAGGGTAGTTCTATTTTTAACTTTTGAGGAAACTCTGTTCTGTTTTCCACAATGACCGCACGGATTTGCATTCCCACCAGCAGTGTAAGAGGGTTCCCCCTTCTCCACATCCTTGCTAACACCTGTTGTTTCTTGTGTTGTTGATTTTAGCCATTCTAACAAGTGTGAGGTGATATCTCATTTTAGTTTTGATTTGTATTTCCCTGATAATAAGTGATGTTGAGCATTTTTCATGTAGCCATCTATGTCTTTGGAAAAACGTTTATTCATGACTTCTGCCCATTTTTAAATTGGATTATTCTTTATTTTGGGGTGTTGAATTACAAAAAATCTTTCCAGGGATTTTTTTAAAAGATTTTATTTATTTATTCATGATAGACACACACACACACACAGAGGCAGAGACACAGGCAGAGGGAGGAACAGGCTCCATGCAGGGAGCCTGATGTAGGACTCAATCCTGGGACTCCAGGATCATACCCTGGGCAGAAGGCAGGCGCTTAAACCACTGAGCCACCCAGGCTGTCCATCTTTCCAGGGATTTGTTCTGTGAAATCTATCATGAATACCCATATGGAGTTTTCCTCAATCTTTTTCACGTTTCTGTTGGACCTTGATATAATATCTATAAAAACATCACTTAGTTGAAAAACAGATAAAAAATACACCAGGAATTTTGACCTTGAGAAGCTCTGTGACTTCTTAAACCTTTGTAGCTTCTCCATGCCTATTACTTATTAATCTACTTTTCTGATAATAAATAAGAGCAAACCCCTTTTAAAATCACTTATATCATACGATAAATTCTTTATATGTCTCTGGTTTTACTAGACTGTGCTTGCCTGTGAAGGAAAGGCTGTTTATTGTCCTTGTATTTCCAATGCTCTAGCACAAAGCCTAGAAAAGATAGGTTCTAAATAAATGTATATTGTATGTGTACCCTTGCTGTGGGAACAGAACACATCAGAAATATTGGATTGTGTATTTGAGATAATGAGAGATTCCATCTGAATAGAGTAATCCCTCAATATCACCTGGAAGTTACTGAATTGAAATCAGTCACGGTCAGTTCCTCTCTTTCCTCAAGGCAGGTGAGAATGGCTCTTCTAGGATTGATTGTGGCAATCCTGCTGCTGAGATAAGGTGTTTTAAGCTGGAGTCCCTGCTCAGGCATTGCATACCTAAAGGCTCACTAGTCACACTGAGTTCTAAAATGTGTTTATTTAGCCTATCCTATGTTTAAAAAAATTACTTAGTTATCAACATTAGAAAATCTGGAGATTTCACATAAAGATCTGAATTCTAATCTTCTCTGAAAGCAAAAGGACTATAGTGGTGCCACCTTTCTCACATGGCAAAAATCAGATGGACATACACTGTCCAGGTGCCACAGACCTACCCCTCTCATTTCACCTGCCTATTTCATTATGTTAAATGCCACATAGCCATAGAGACTGTGTGGATATTTAGTCAGTGTGAATTTAAAAGCATATCTGAAAGGGTAGTGTCCTTAGATTTCATTGTAATTCCACGGAGGGGTATGAACCTAAGCACGCTAAACTGAGTAAACTTATTTGGATAAAACTGCACATACGAGAATGCTATTGAGGGGATCCCTGGGTGGCTCGGTGGTTTGGCGCCTGCCTTTGGACCGGGGCGTGATCCTGGAATCCTGGGGTGAGTCCCGTTTCGGGCTCCCGGCATGGAGCCTGCTTCTCCCTCTGCCTGTCTTTCACTCTCTATGTCTATTATGAATAAATAAACAAAATAAAAAAAAGAGAATGCTATTGAGTCAAGAGAAGGGTACTAAGATAAAACAGATATCAAAAAATCATAAATGAGCTAGATTCATCATTTGTCAGTGACTGAACGGGTGGGAAATCCAGTGGGTTTTGAGTGGTGGATAGTTTGGTTATTGTCACATGGCTAATGAAACTGAACATACACATCCCACACCCTACAAATACACCTGCTAATGAGAAAAAGCATAGTAAAAATTGGAAATGCCACTCCAGTGATTTTAAATATTCTCAGTGAATACCTGAATAAGTGAAGATGACTAAGATTAGGATGATCCATAGAATAATTACGTAACTCAAGTCTATTGTGGATAATTATCCAGATAGCACAGGAATCTGGAATTCCCATTTTCCTGAATTTGATCTTGGTTTCAGAATGGCAATCTCTTGCTATTAATTGAATATAATTTAATTCCACTCATTCTGTCAGTTTTATTATTATTAAGGACAGTCTTTTAAATGTGAGACTGGAATTGGCTTATTGTGTATTATTGTTGCTTTTTGCTCAACAGGAGAATCCCTCTTTATTTCTTATCTCTAAACATTTTTAAGGAGTAAAATACATTGTTAATTTGGAATCTTGATATGACCAGTTTTGATTTATGTTGCATAAATCAAATATTCAGGGAAGACATATTTTATTCTTTATTTTCTGAGAGTTCTACTTACTAAAAAGTTTGGTAAGTAAATGTTTATCATTGAATTAAAACATAGTAATGATTTAGCTAGAGATTTAAAACTTGGCTTTACTCTCTACCTGTAGGTAGACAAATCCTAAGTAATAGATATAAAAAGTAAATTCTGTTTGAAAGAAAGGATAATTGAACACATCCTTCAGTAACTTGGCTCATTATTAGAAAATCTTTACTGTTATAAAATTTTTCCTTATAACAAGGCAGGAAACATTCATGCCAAAGATAAATCACATTTTCTTATCCATTTGTAAATAAGGTATGTGATCCTGTCATTATGTCACTTGTATTATTTGAAAAAAAAAAAGTAAAAATAAAGCTAGAAATTTTCTAAATTAGAGAAAAATTCCTGGGAGACCAAATTAAAAGCTTAAGAAATCTTGAGTATAAAATGGAAGATGTCAACTAGTTGCTTTACCGGCAATATTTCACCTAATTTCAAACACTTAGGGCAAATAGAAATACCAAAAGATATTTATTGCCAGCTTGGAGTTACATAAAATAACAGCATGACTTGGATATGATATTGATTGAGTTTTTTTGGAGAGATATAATCTAGTTTTATGGTGAATTTGGTAACAGAAGTTGTCAAATGACAATTAGTCTATTAATTCTTATTAAGTTTACATACTTATCTCAGAAGATGGCGTGATAGTATATGCTTTATAATACATATTCCTTGAGGGTTTATTTAGAAATTAGTATTAGATGTTGGAAAAGGTTGCTACTCTAACACCCTTCCCAATGAAATTGTTATTAAATTGAAGCATATTCTATCACCAAAACTGCTAACAACTCTTTCACTTTAAAATATTGCCTAAAAAATGGCAAGTGGTTTGCAGTGGCCAGATATGAGCTCTGTTGTCCTGTGGTGGTACCCTCAGGTATTGCCTTCCACAGGCCACCTAATGGAACACCTGAGAATTGTGTAGTAGTATCAGATCTTGTTCATACAAGCCACTTAATATATTTCATCAAATCTAAGAATCTATCAATTCTAAGTCACACTAATATTTTATGTTCCATTAGAAAAAATGCTGCCAATTAAACTAAGACCCACCATTGCTTATTAGACATTTCTGATTTCAATCAGAGATGTTAAAATGTGAAAAGAAAATAATGTCTTGGAATGATGAAGGAAGGTATTCACAATAATCTTTGAGCTCTCTACTGCCAGGGCCGCTCACTTACCCACCTGAGTCATACAGTTTTGGGAAATGGTAAGAAAGCCATGTCTGTTTAGAATAACTGGTGATGCAAACTGTGCTGTTCCGTGTGTTAACTGTTAACATGGAAAAAATAATCTGTCAGTTATTTAAAGATAGCTTTTTCAGTCTGAAATATTTTCCAGAAAGGTGTTAACTAAAGCTAGATTTATGTAATAGGATGTTTTGAACAGTAGAACTTTTCTCCATCTGTCGTTGGCTTAGACCTTGGCTGTTCAGAGGCTGTAGATCTTTTTTCAGGAGCTTTGATATGCCCCAGAGCTCTTGGGCCCTTGCATTAAACTATACTCACATGATTTACAAGAAGCTATGTAGGCATGTTGCATCTCTAAATGATGCAAAATACTGGTACTAAAAGTGTATACACACCCACACACATACGCATGGAGCCCTATATCTAATGTCTACTTGGGGAGCATTAGTTATGTGCCAGGCATTGTTTATACATTTTATAGACATTTGATCTTAACCTCATAATATTCATAACAACCTGTGAGGTAGATATTAGTAGTGTGTCTACAAATATAACTGAGGATTAAGAAATCGTTACCTGTTCATGCTGTACAATTAGAAACTGGTGAAACCAATATTCTGACCCAATTTTGTCCTAATACAAAAATAGTTTTTCTTTTTGACCACTGGGATGCCTCTCCTGGGAGGGCACATTTTTTCTTTTTCTATTTATTCTTTTACATTTTTTTGTTTATTGAGTTTTACTCAAAATTGTTCCAAAAAAGCCTTCTGGTAGTGCATCTCCACTCCTACACACATGCATACATCCTACACCAAATTATATGGAGGAAAGGAAAGAGAGAAGGAGATGAGCATCTTTATGCTACCAAGTGGTTTTAACAATATCCTGGAAATCAAGATTTTTAGGTTTGATTTTTCTGTTCCTGTTTTGTTTTCGTTAATTAAGTTCTTAACATGCTTCAGTATATCATGAAATGAACAATTCTTTGTAACAGTTTAGGTAAACAGGTGTTCTGCACTCTCTTTGTTCTTTTCCTCTTTTGAATTAACTAAGTGGTTTTCTTTGGAAGGAAGCAGGATGCAAACTTAGACCTATTGCTATTGATTCTTTAGCATTTTCCTGATGTCATTATTTTATACAGTGTGCAATCAGAGATGCAGGAGTCTACCCAAGGTCCAATGGGTAGTACTGGATGTGAGGAAAATGAGCACAACTAAGTGAGAGAGTTTGTGAAATGTCAAGATACAGAATTTGGATTATTTCAGTCCCAAAAAGTTAAAGACAATATGCTCATCCTTTTAATGGAAACATTACTAGGAGGCTCCTGGCTACATCATCCATCATACTGCAGAAGACTTGCTGACTTATGCTTTGTGACGGGCCAGTGAGAAAAATATACAAACTCATACACCAATGTTGCAAATCAATTCTGCTGCAAAGTGGAAATAACTCTTGTACCAATAAGCGGTAAGATCTACGGAGTTGGGGGCGGGGGGAACGGTCCTTTTCTGTATTTCCAACTTGCAGATAGAAAGAGAAGCCATCAATCATGCTGGAGAGCTTCCATTTCAGGGCTGTTGTTCTTAAAGACAAACCAGATGAAATTAGACAAGACCAGAATATGCAAAGGCCTTTGGATTTTTCCAGTCTTGGTGGCCGAGGGAAACAAGGAGAAGCAAGGCATTCTCTCTTTCTCTTCTACATGTGAAACTTGGAGTTGGCCAAAGCCATGTACATGGGCTCTGTTTATTGTCAAAATGACTAATTAATCACTTCACAAATGGCTATTAATCATACATTAATGAGATAATCTCTTAGCTTTGGCAAATCGAGGTTCTGTGGAAATCCTTTCTCCTTGGTACCCGGAGCAAGCCAAAAGCATGCAGAACTCAATTAATCTTGGAGCAGCATGGGGTGTTTGAAACTGCTCACAGTGTGAAAAGAAGCAAATAGCAAAGACATTTAAACTGTCCATATTTCACTGTGTAAATTCAGAAGCACTTAATCATCCCCTACACATTCTTTTGTTCCCTTTCTTCCTCTGTCATGTTATAACTGTGTTTTAAGCCTCCCCTATTTCTTTTCCCAAACTTGTACACTGAAGCACAAACCAAAAAGATTGGGGCTTCTAATAAATTGATTCTTAGTCCTCTTGGATAAACAGGCAATTAGCAGAAACAACATGTGTATAGATATGATATTCCAGCAAAAGCAAGGACTATATCTAGGTGCATAAATTATAAATTGAATTTGGTCACTTACTAAGCAACATCTAGAGTTAGAGTTCCATGTCCAGTTTGAGACTTCCAGATGATCAAAGGAGGGAAAGCTATGAAAAGTGACTCAGTTAAATTTTCTACAAACAAAGGCCTCCATTTTTTTTTTAAATATATGAATGAACCCTTTAGTTCATTCAACAGACATCTGCTGAGTACTTACCCAGTTTCAGGCACTAAGGATACAAATATGAACCGGTTTTATTCTTTCTCCCTATGGAGCTCACGGTATAGTAGTAGAAATGAACTGCTGTTTGCCTAAGGGAGTAAAAGAAGCAGGACAAGCCAGTGTGAGGCATGACTGCACAAAAAGCATGATGTGTTAGTTAGGTGATGGTAAGTAATAAGGGAAGGCTAGATATTGACTGTCTGGCAAGGAGGCTGAATATATGTACGGATTGATGTTGGAAAGGAGGTTGCAGCCAGATTGTGAAGGGTGTTGTCTACAATTCTAAATGCATTGGGCAATGACTAGAAGTTTCTGCTCAGGGACCTGACATGATTTGTGTCAGGAGTTTGAGCCCAAAGCCACACCTGAAAAGAAACCTTGTATGTCCTAGAATGGGTCTGTTCAGATTTTGCACATGGGAGAGACATGAATAACTACACCCATGAGAGCTAATTACAATGAATTTATTTCATTAGCACCCCCAACTCTTCACCCCTCCCTGGATCCACACCCTGCTCACCATAAAATTTTGCAGTGTCCTCCCTCCCTCCCTTCCTACTGGGTACGGTCACATGATTTAGTGACATGTCATCTGGGTCATTCTAAAATAAAATTTCAACTCCAATCACCTCCTTCCTTTTGCCCACCCAGACTCAATTTGGATATCAAAATGTGGTCAGCTGCCCAAGCTCCAAAGTGGGCTTTGGAGGAAAGAGGCATGTGCTCTGAGCTGGCAGTAATGGAGGATGCAGAGGGATTTAAATACCTCAAGTCTGGTTCCAATTCTCCATTAGCAATGGCTGGCACTCATTTTGCTGTTTAATAGTCTAAGAACAAACATATTTTTGCTACTGAAGAAAAAACTGATTTTCTTCTCAAGATCATTTAGTCTCAAGAATACTGAAGTTTACATGCTATTTCTTCCAAAATAAAAACCTTGGCCTTATTTTACTAAATAAGAATTTGTCTCTTTCCTGGGCCTAGTTACGTTTACAAAATCTCTCACTTTAATTGAAAATTTTTCCTGTGAGCCATATGGGACAAATGTAACCAATTAAACACAGTTTCTCTGATTCTTAAAAAATGTCCTGCTTCGTTGTGGAGGCGTGTTGGGTGGGGAGTATCGGTACATCTCTCAGACTTTCTTTATTTTTTTCATCCCTCCAATTTTACTTTAAATGCAAAGGGAACACATAGAAAGGACTTTCTATATTTTTTTTAAAACTAACTTTAAAGTATAGTTTATGTACAATAAAATGCACTCATTTTAAATGTACATTTGATGAGTTTTTACAAATGATTCATCCATATAACCACCCTCGCAAGCATTATATAGAATATTTCCATCACTGGAAAAGTTCCCTTGTGCCCCATCCCATGCAATTTTTAGCCCCAAACCTAGCCCCAGGCACCCACTCATATGCTGCCAGTGCAGATTAGATTTATATTTTCTAGCATCTCATTAGATTGAACCTTATATTATGTATACTTACATCTGATATTCTTTTTGTTCAGCACAATGATTTTGAGATATTGTATAAGTCCATTTTTTATAATTGCTGATTAGTATTCATTTTTTATATGTACAATAATTTGTTCATTCATCTGTCTGTGGATATTTAGGCTGTTTCCAGTTTGAAGCTATTGTGAATATAGCTCCTATGGACATTTATATGCAAGTCTTTGTGTGGGCATATGTTTTCATTTCACTTGAAAGTGTAAACGCCAAAGAGTAGAATTGCCGGGTCATATAGTAAGTGTATGTCTAACTTTATAAAAAATTGCCCAATTGTTTTAAAAGTGGCCATACAATTTTATATTCTTATCAGCAGTGTATAAGAATTCATTTCTCCACACCCCCACCAACACTTGGAATTTCCAATCTGTTTGATATTAGCCATTCTTGAAGCTGTGTAATGGGATGTCATTGCATCTGAAATTCCCAAATAACTAATGATGTCAAACATATTTTAGGCACTTA
Source organism: Canis aureus (assembly GCF_053574225.1). NCBI lineage: Eukaryota > Metazoa > Chordata > Mammalia > Carnivora > Canidae > Canis > Canis aureus. The sequence goes on from NC_135643.1 coordinate 8,053,328, forward strand.
TTTGCAATTTATATGTCATCTTGGTGGAATGTCTATTAAAATATTTTCCTATTTTAAAAAGTCAGGTTGCTTGTCTTGCTGTTCATATTGTTCTTTTTTTTTTAAACAGTTCATTGCATATTCTGAAAATAAGAAGATATCCTTTATCAAATACATGCTTTGCTAATATTGTTTCCTGGTCTATGGCTTGCTCTCCAATCTATTAAGTGTCTTTTAGAAAGAAAGACACTTAATAGATTATTATTTATTATTACTTTGTTTTTGATGAAATCCAATTTAAGTTTTCTTATAGAGTCTTCATATCTTAAGAAATCTTTATCTAACCCTAGATCATAAATATAATTTCTAGAAATTTTATATTTTCATACCTAAAATTTAGGTTTATGATTCATTTTGAATCAACTTTTGTGTATGGTGTGAGATGGGAGTCAAAGATCATAATTTTTTGTTTGTGACTCTCCAGTTGTCCTAGCACCATTTATTGAAAGGAGTGTCTTTGGTTTTTGTTTGTTTTTGTTTTTTTAAAGATCTAACTACATTGACATTTTTATTAAAAATCCACTAAACAGGGGATCCCTGGGTGGCGCAGCGGTTTGGCGCCTGCCTTTGGCCCAGGGCGCGGTCCTGGAGACCCGGGATCGAGTCCCACGTCGGGCTCCCGGTGCATGGAGCCTGCTTCTCCCTCTGCCTGTGTGTCTGCCTCTCTCTCTCTGTCTATCATGAATAAATAAACAAAAATTTAAAAAAAAATCCACTAAACATATACCTGTGTGGGTTCAATTCTGGACACCCTATTTCATTTCATTAATTTAAAAAATCTATTCTTATCCCAATGCTGTTGTTTTAGAGTATCTTAAAATCAGTCTTCCAACTTTATTCTTCTTTCTTTTCTTCTCTATTCTTCTTTTCTCAAAATTGTTTTAACTTTTGTAAGTATTTTGCATTCCCATATATTTAGTAGAGTTAACTTGTCAAGTTCTAACAAAAAGATTAAAAAAAATGAGATTTTGATTTGTATTCTATTGAATCTCTAGATAAATATGAGGAGAATTAACATGATAACAATATTTGGACTTCTATCCATTAACAGATTATATCTCCATTTCCCTAGGACTTTTTAAATTTTTCTCAGTAATGTTTTGTAGTTTTCAGTATTTCTGTAACTATCTCTACATATTTCATATTTTTGATGCTATTTAGGTGATACTTTAGTTTAATTGCTAGTTGTTTTAACTGTCTTAAAAGTTTTTTTGTTTTTGTTTTTGTTTTTTTTTTATGGGGAACTTGGATGACTAAGTCAGTTTAGTGTTTGACTCTTGGTTTCAGCTCAGGTCATGATCTCAGGGTCGTGAGATGAACTTCATGCCTGGCTTCATGCTCAGTGCAGTCCTGCTCGAGATTCTATCCTCCTCCCTCTTCCTCACCCTCTGCTTCTCTCCCCTCACTATTCGTTAGAATAGTTTTTAGACTTACAGAAAAATTGAACAGAGAGGTTCTATAACACTTCCTGTCCCCCAACAGTTTCCTATTATTAGCATCTTATATTCATATGGTACATTTATTATAGCTAATGAACCAATATTGATACATTATTATTCATTGATATCACTAGTTTATTCAGATTTCCCTACTTTTTACATAATGTTCCCTTATGTTCCAGGATCTATCCAGTATACCACATTGCATTTCATTTACTTATCACGTCTCAGGCTCTTCTTAGCTGTGACTAAGAAGTCCAGTTTCCTGGACTGTCCTCATTTTTGATAACCTTGACACTTTTGAGGAGTACTGGTTGAATATATTGTAGGATGCCTCTGTATCAGAATTTGTCTGATAGCTTCTATTATGATTAGACTGGAGTTATGGGTTTTAGAGAGGAAGACCACAATGGTAGGGTGCCATTTTCATCATATCATATTGTTAAAATCAGAAACAAATGGATATCAGCCTTGAGAATTCCCTGAGCAGGCAAAACTAGTTTAGTCAAACTTAATTTATCTTATTTTGTAAGACAAACTTGACCTGGGTCATTTCTTGCTTATGTTTCTGAAAATCCTAAGCAAAACTTGAATTGTTCCCAATGTTGATATCAGGTAACTACTGACCAATTCCTTATCATTTAAGAAAACTCGAATATTAACCAATCCTTGTGAAAAAATAAATAGTCACTGTCTTCCCACTATATAAAGGTGCTTTATCGCAGTATAATGGTGACCCTCATTCCATGTTTTGGTTTGAGTGCTCCCAGTTTGTAAACTTTCTTTTGGTGTGTGCACAATAAACTTTTACTAATTACTAATTTGGTACTTCATTGGTTTTACTTTGGATATTTCTGAACTTTTGACAATATTAAGGGTACTTATTGTGAATTGTTTTACGACTATTGATGTTGACTTTGATCATCTGGCTGAAATAGCGTTTGTCAGTTATTTTCCACTGTAAAATTACTATTTTTTAAAAACACCCTTTTCCATAATTTACTCTTTGGAAGAAAGTCATTATGCACAGCACATACTTAAGTGGTGGGGAAATATGGTCCCCCTATTTAGGGTATAGTCTCTGCATAAATTTATTTGGAATGCTTTTGTAGGGAAGATTTGTCTCTTCTTCCCCGCTTACTAATTTATTCAATCATTTATGTTGCTGTAGACTCATGGGTATTTATTTTATGCTTTGAGTTATAATCCAACACTACTTTTTATAATTTTATTTAAAATCAATTTGCCAACATATAGTACACACAGTGTTCATCTCATCATGTGCCCTCCTTAATGCCTGTCACCCAGTTATCTTATATACAACACTATTTTATTCATTTTGTTGCTTAAATTGTTCCAGCATTGGCCATTGGGAGCTCTTCCAATGTGTGGCTCTTTGACATACACTCATCAAATTTTGTTTGTTTGTTTTTAGCACATTATTACTTTCTGGCCCTACAAGACACTCAAGACTCATCTTGTATATGTGTTGTCCCAGTCTTAGAATTAGCTATTGGACCAAGGAGCACAGATTCTTTTTTTTTAATAATAATATTAGGAATCAAAATCTGGACCAAGTGTGCTTATTGCTACTGGGGTGTTTTTCTTTTTAGTCATCTCAACAAATACAGCAAAAAATACATGTGCATATATTAACTTGTATATGTGGGTGCTTTTATATATATATATATATATATATATATATATATATATATATATATATTTCTATATGCAGCAATCTCAATATTAAGTTAAACAAGAGTCTTTTTTGTGTCTCCAACTCTAATCCATCAGCACACCAATCATTCTAGCCTCCTCCCTTGCTTATCTGTAAATTCTCATGCCAACAGTGAAAAACCTGGAGTACACCATGTTTTATCCATTTGTTCAATTCCAGTGTTTATGTGTAGCAGTGTCAGAATTGTTAATCCATACCTCTGTGGGAAACAATTTTATCAAGTAGTTTACATTTATGTGTAGTTTCATTTGTCTTGAGTCTTACAGATTGCATTCATTTCCAAAGTTAGTTAAGCCAGCACTTTGTCCTCCAACTTGTTTCATACAGTTAGATTCTCTTGTCACAATCTTTATTCTTTCTTAGGATCCTCTGACCTCTTAAATGATTTTTAAAAATTTATATAAAGTTCACTTTTTGTGCTGTAGCATACTGTAGGTCTTGACAAATGCATAGTGTCATGTATTACCATTACAGTGCCATACAGAATAGTTTCATACTCTAAAAATCCTCTGTACTCCACATATTCATTCCTCCCCTATTTTCCCTCCTTTTGATACTGATCTGACACTGATACTGATACTGTTACTGTCTCTATAGTTTTGGCTTTTCCAGAAGGCCATATAATGGGAATCATACAGTATGTAGCTTTTTCTTTCAATTAGCAATATGCATTTAAGTCTCTTCTATAATTTTTTTTGTGGCTTGGTGGTTCATTTCTTCTTATTACTGAATAATATTCCATTGTATGAATGTGCCACAGTTCGTTTATCCATTTATTATTGAATGGCATTTTGGTGGCAATCATGAATACAGCTGCTACAAACATTCATATGCAGGTTTTTCTGTAGACATATATTTTCAATTCATTTGGGTAAATACTTAGGAACATGATTGCTGAATTGTATGGTAAGACTGTATTCAGCTTTCTAAGAAAATGTCAAAATGTCTTCTGAAGTGGCTGTGGTATTTTTTGTTTCCATCAACAATGAATGAAAATTCCTGTCACTCCACAGCCTGTCAACATTTGGTATTGTCAGTTTTTTTAATTTTGGCCATTTTAATGAATATGTAATGGTATATCATTGTTTCAATTTGAAATTCCCTCATGATATATGATATTGAGCATTTTTATATGCCTATTTTTCATTCATGTATCTTCTTTGGAGCTGTGTAATTCAGATCTTTTACTCATTTTTAAATTGGGTTGTTTTCTTATTGTTTAGTTTTAAGAATTGTTTATATATTTTGGAAACAAGTATTCTATTGACTATGTGTTTTGTTAATATTTTCTCCCAGTCTGTTGTTAGTTTTTTGGTTCTCTTAACAGTGTTTTTTTCTGAACAGAAAATTTTAATTCAGAAATTTTCAATTCTAATAATGTCCAACTTTTTCTTTCATGGTTTGCTCTTCTGATATTGTATCTTAAAAGTTCTTCACCAAACCTGAGATCACCTAAATTTTGTCCTATGGTATCTTTTAGAAGTTTTGTAGTTTCGTGTTTTGCTTTTAGGTCTCTGATCCATTTTGAGTTAATTTTTTGTGAAAAGAGCAAAGTCTGTGTCTAGATTCATTCTTTTTCATACATTCAATTGTTCAGTCATTTGTTGAAAAATACATTCTTTTTCATTGAATTGATTTTTCTCCTTTGTTAAAAATCGGTTGACTCTATTTGTGTGGGTGTGTTTCTGGGATTTTTATTCTTTTTTGTTGATCTATGTCTCCTACCCTCCCAACACCATGCTGTCCTAATCACTGTAGCTTTGTAGTAGATCTGGAAGTTGGATAATGTTAGTCCTACAACTTTGTCTTCCCCTTTAGTACTATAGTGACTATTCTGGGTCTTTTGGCTTTCCAAATATACAATTTAGAATCAGTTTGTCAGTATCTACAAAATAACTTACCAGAATTTTGATTGAGATTTCAGTGACTCTATAGATCAGTAGGGGAATTAATGACATCTTGACAATACTGAGTGTTCCAATCCATGAACATGGAACATAGCTCCATTTTTTAAAAGCTTCTTTGATTTCTCTCATTAGAATTTTCCACATATAGATCCTTTACACATTCTAAAAGAATTATCCCTAAGTACTTCATATTTTGTTAGATCTATATGTACTTTAAATTAAACCACAGCCTTGGAGAAAGCATTTGACTGAAAATTGCATTTGTGTCAAAGAAACAAGGGGAGCAAGGCTTGTGTCAGGGAGAGTTGACCTAAGAATTATAGGGGACTATCCTCCATGCCTAAAGCTGAGGGCATGATGTGGATCAAGGGTTGAAGAGTTGGGGGGCAAAGGTTGCTTTATGGAAGTCAATCTAATTGCGACATTTATGTCCAAAGTTACATTTAGCCTCATCAGTCAACTAGCATCATATCATACAAGGTCATGATAAAATAGTAAGGACTCATGTGTCTGAAATATACTTAGGATCTATTCATCAGTTGGGGTTATCATTTACAGATGGAGTAAATGTTCCCCATTCTCTATAAATCATATAGCCTCCCTTTTGTACTATTTGAACACATTTTGTCAAATATAACATTTTAAATGTCAAACTTCTGAGCTTCTTAGGAATCATCATTTAACACTGTCCTTTCCTGCTTAAGAGTTTTGATATCTTCCTACTTTAGAGAAAACTTTCTGGGTCCTTTGGAAAGTAGAAAATTTTCTTTGATCCCATTCCTTTCATAATTTTATGTTCAATCACCCCCTTTGCAATAAATTTCTATTTCTATCTCCACATACATACATATTTATTGAAAGGGTATTTCACTACTTGGGTCTTTGGCTGCCACTATTTTTTATCACATATTGTCATATCTTGAAGGGCAGATTTGATAGAGAAATACAATGAAGCAGGCATTGAATAAATTCTTTGATGCTATAATGACTGTGTATGGAGGAACTAGGCCAACAGGCTTAATGCCAACAAAATGATGCCAATGTCAGCATAACAACATCAACTCCAACACAACGCTATTGATATCAGCATTTTAGTATTTGAGTAATATCGTTGGCACTAGTGGAGAATGGACCTAATATAGGCTATTAGAGCCTTGCTGGCTCAGAGTCACTCATCGCATGCTTTCTGGGGGTCAGAACATGTGGCACAATTCATAAGTGGGAGATAAATGGGCACTTCAACACTGTTTGATGGCATCCATGTTCTATACCTTTTCTTGCTAGCAGGTATTTAAAAATGTACTTATTTTCAATTTAATAAAATAATATGGCAAAATGTGTGATGGAAAGACTGAATTTCCTTTGTTACTTTAATCCACATGCACTTTCTAGATTTGGAGACCTGAGAAGTCTTGGAATAAGGAATATAATTCTAAGCATTGCTACCAGTAGGTTAACGCCTTTTCCATGTGCCTAGTGAGATGCCAGCCTTGGCCTGATTCCCAGACTTTACTGACCTTCTCGCCACAAATCATGAGGACAATTGATCTTCACTTGCAAGCTAGACCTCTTCTCAAGCTCTAGGTCAAATCCTAAAACTTTTCAGTTTTCCAAGAGAATTGGATAAACATAGAGAAGCTGGGACTCAAGCAAGACAAGAAACAAAGAATCCCGTCTAGCTGTAGATATTATAGCCTTGTTCTGTTGGCAAAAATTATACTAATGAGAGCTTTGAGCCTTTGGGGAGATAAATATTCCATTAGGAATATATTCTTAATGATGATTTTCACTCCTTAATCTACTGAATTTCAAAAGCATTTGCCATTTTCCCCAAGACCTAGAGTTTTATATCTGTATCCAAGGTTGTTGCTTGAGAGAATTCCCCCAACTATCTACTTATTCTGATCTAGGAATAGTATCAGGTCATGTATGTTATCACTAAGCATTAACTGACTTTTCAAAGACAAGGCACTCTATTTTTTTTAAGATTTAATTTATTTATTCATTATAGATAGATAGATAGATAATAGATAGAAAGATAGAGAGAGAGAGATCGAGATAGAGAGAGAGGCAGATACACAGACAGAGGGAGAAGCAGGCTCCATGCAGGGAGCCTGACACGCATCTCGATCCTGGGACTCCAGGGTCACGCCCTGGGCCAAAGTTGGCGCTAAACTGCTGAGCGCACCGCCCCCCCCCCCCCCCCCCCGCTGCCCCAAGACAAGACACTCTTGTTTAAAATATCATTAAAAATATTTCAGTTCTGGACTACCACGTATTATTTTAACCCATAAAGAGTGAATATCATATTTTATTTACTCCACATATCTCAGTAACCTTAATTCCATTTTTATTTATGTGCTACAGAAATTTTAGAGAGCTTTATGTGTTTTATCACTGTATTAGGCATTAAAGCTTTAATGGTTAGAGAAAAAAATTAGAGAAAAAATACATGGCCTTGGTGTTCTTCTACCAGTTAGAATGTAGAAAGATGTAAAAGACTTTTACCCTCATGGTAACAAGAATCTCAAAGAGATAAAAAATATTTTTTCTATGAGCTAGAAAAGAGCAGTAGTGATGGAAAGCCCTGATAAACTGAATTCCAGAAGGAAATGAGATTTTCACAAGTGAGCAGAACACTTTGGTCTAGCTTCTGAAGACCAGGGAGGCAGGTTTCTGGTCTGGGTGTGGTGAACAGAAGAACCGCCTGACACAGATAAAAATTTTTGCAGAGATGAAGAGAAATTAGCTGCTACTTAAACAAAAAAGTAGGCCAGGGAAACACACTGGAAGCTGAGTCACAGATACAACAACAACAAAGTTACTTAGTCTGAAAATTTTTTTTGCATTATAAATTTTGCCAAAAAACTGGTAGTGTGAAGACATGGAAAACAGAGAAAATGTAGATGTCCATACATTTTTAGGGCTTGAATTCAAGAGCACTGCTTAAGTTGAATCAAAGAAAAAACTGAAAGTATATGAAACTAAAGCCCAACTTCATTCCAGCTAAAATATTGACAAGATTAAAAAGTTAATTTTGCTTCAGAAGATTAGAAGTTGGGTTAATCATAGATGAACTCAATCTGAGAGTTGAAGTCCAGTTCTAAATAAGCTTGATTCTAGCTACACAGAAAAAGACAATCTCTATAATAAAATAAGCAAAATGAAAGAAAAAAAATATACTTCATTCTCTACTGTTTTAGGTTTTTAAAATTACACGATATATGAAAAAAGTAAGAAAATGTAACCCATCATCAAAAGCAATCATGTTTAACTGAAGACTACCGATAGATGACCCAGTTATCTGAGTTGACAGAAAAGACCTTAAAACCATTATAATATTAAAGCATTTACAGCAAAAAAGGGGGGGTAATGGTCAAAATATGAGATAATTCAGGAGAGAAATGGACATTCCCATAAAGAAATAAATGCAAATGCATATCTGAAATCAACATTTTTATTGGATGGAATTTACATTGAATTGGACAGGAGAAGAAAGAATCACCAAGCTTTAGGATATATATCAATAAAAATATCTAACTGAAATAAAAAAATTTGAAAGCAAACATAGGCAAACAAATCTTCAAGATTAATATAAGCAATCTATGGAATACTGGAAAGAGAGGAAAGAGAAAATGGAACAAAAAATTACTTGAAGAAGTAACAGCTGAAAATTCTTCAAATATGGTGAAAAGTAATAATACATAGATTAAATAACTCAACAAATCTCAGGCAGGATAAATATCAAGAAAACCATATTGAGCACATCATTACCGTATTATTGAAAACCAAAAATAAAGAAAAACTCTTAAAGCAGTGAGAGTAAAAAGATATTTTATAGAGGATAGCTACCATAAAGTTAATGGGTCACTTTTCCTCAAAAATAAGGCAAGCCAGAAAACACTGAAGTAGCACATTAAATATTAAACATGCCTCTTTTATTTCTTATTTTAAAATTCTTTAAAATGATAATTGACTATCTAAATGCAAAAATAATAAAAATGTATTGTAGGGTTTTTAATATATGTGGAAATAAAAAGTCTTTAAATTCAATATAATTTTTTTGATGTGGTTAAGTCTTACTATTTGTTTTCTATTGCTTTATTACTCCTTTCTTTTCTTCTTTAGACTTAGGTGATATATTTTTAATATTCAATTTTATCTTTTCTAGCTCTACTTCTATGTATTATTTTCTGTGTCTTCTCTAGGTATTAAAACATGGATTCTAAACATTTTACCATTAATTTGAATTAATTAATAACATTTACATGTTATGTGTGAAGCCTAAAATAATATTGTTCCATTTCATTCTGCTTTAGAGAAGAGCGAATTAAAAGGCAGGGATCATTAGCCTGAATGAGAGAGTTAGATCCAAATATATGCTGTTTATAAGATATTCCATATAAATATAAAGACACAGGTAAATTAAAAGTGACAAGATGGGAAAAAAATGGGCCATGCGTATATTAATTATATGATAGCTGCATTGACATCATTTAACTTAGAAAAGGAGCATTAACTGAGATAAATAAGGGCATTTTATAATAAAAGTTCAATTTATTAAGAAGAAATAAACATCCTACATATATAAAATAACAGAGTTTCAAAATATGTGAAGCAATATTTGAAAGAACTTGATGGAAAAGTAGGCAAGTATTTTTCAGAAACATTGATGCATCAAATAGACCTAAAAAATCCATAAGGACACAGAAGACATGACCAACACTATCAACCAATGTAACCTAATGAATATCTATAGACCGCTCCATCCAACAATAGCAGAATGCACATTCTTTCACATGCATATGGGATCATATTCTGGGATTAAAAGATGTTTCAATAAATTTAAAAAAAATTAAATCATACAGAATATATTCTCTGATCACAATGGAATTAAATTAAAAATTAATAAGAACAAATTTTTCAGAAAATACAAAACATTTGGAAACCAAAATATTCTCCTAAATAACTTAAATGTCAAAGAGGAAGTTACAAAGAAAACTTGAAGATATTTCAAACTGAAGTAAAATGAAAATAGCATAACAGGATTTGGGGAGGCAGCTAAAATTTTATTTAGAGGAAAAAAATAATCTTTTTTTTTTTTAAGATTTTATTTATTCATCATAGACATAGAGAGAGAGGCAGAGACACAGGCAGAGGGAGAAGCAGGCTCCATGCCGGGAGCCTGATGTGGGACTTGATCCTGGGACTCCAGGATCGTGCCCTGGGCCAAAGGCAGGCACTAAACCGCTGAGCCATCCAGGGATCCCCAGGAGAAAAATAATCTAAAAATGTTTATTATATAAAAAAGGATGGTTTTATTATTTATTTATTCTTAAAAGATTTTATTTATTTATTTGAGAGAGAGAGCACAAGTGGGGAGGAGAGGCAGAGGGAAAGGGAGAAGGAGATTCCCTGCTGAGCCAGAAGGTAGAAAAAGAAGAAAAAAATGAAACTCAAATTAAGTACAAGGAAAATACTGATAAGTCAAGATCACTGAAACAGAAATCAGATGAAAGACTGAGAAAATCAACAAAGGTGAAGTTAGTTCTTTCAAAATATTAATAAAATTGAAACATATTAAGTGCTGAAAAACTTAAAGCATTTTTACATCAGGTAGAAAGGAATGAGCTAGAAAGACTGAGAAGGAACAGTCAAAGAAGTAGGAGGAAAACCTTTTATTATATCACAGAACCCAAAGAAGAAAAATGATTAAAAAATGAAGGAATGGCAATCAGTGTCTTTTGAGGAGCCTAGTAAGAGAAAAACCAGGAAATGCCTAACTGATGTATTGGTAGCATAGATTTAGATGTTGGTAGCATCTAAAAAGGTCCAGTGCATTCAACAGATGAGCTAAGGAGACTCAGTAAATTCTATATTTCAAAGTTTGTATATAGGCAATTGCCTTTTTCTGTGGAATGGACTTACAGAACTCATCATATATTCTCCAAGAAGGTCGACTGCCTTCTTCCTCCTGTTTGAGGTATGTGTATGTGTGTTTGTGTCCATTTTTAGGTTCTAGTTCCTACAGATCTTTGCTGAAGAATACTGATATTTAATGTATCTTTCTCACAAAAACAGAAAATAAACATTAAGCTGATTTTTGTTTTTGTTTTGTCCTCTGATGAACAGCATGAAGGAATTCTGACAACCTTTCAAGTAGAAATTTTGGCATTGGAGAAAAAGTGTTGAATTTAGGCTCAGAAAAACTGAATTGTTAGCCGTCTCTTAGCTGTGAGATCTCAGGTAAGGTACCTAAACATATCACACCTCAATTTCTTTGCCTGTAAAATAAGAAAAATAACATTAATCTAGAAGTGCTATTGGGAGGGTAAATAAGATGTTGATTTAGAAAGCACATTGCAAGTTATGAACTGCTACGAAGTGTAATTATTCTTTACTACATAAACTTTATGAGAAGAAATGTGAAAAATGAAAGAGAGAATCTTAATTCATGTTGTGGTGGAAACAAATGGATTGAGTAGGAAGCACTTTCCCTGTGCCTTAAGGAAGGTGGTTCCTGGGCTTTCCACCTTGCTAGTATTCCCAACACTGATTCCCATCAAAACAAAACCAACCAAAACCAAACTCCTTTATGAAGTGGATGAGAGCGCGTTACAGAAACCAGGAAGCCAGGCTAAAGGTTTTCATTCCTTTTTTGGTAAATAGAACAATCTAAAAAGAAGTAGGTACATTTTATGCAAAGCAGAGTATAAGATGAAATTTAGCTTGGGAGTAAAATCTTCCAAGGCCTAAATGTTGCCTCCTCTTCCTTTGCCAAAGAGCTGCTTATTAATTTCTCATGTTTTCACCTCTAGAAGAATTTTGTATTTATGTATGATAAGAGTGATAAAATGCATTTTCCTTTCTCTATAGCAGAATGTTTTTTTCTTTGCCTACCTGTCAATGAAAACCTCAAACTCTTCAGTGTTGGAAGCTCTAAAATGCTGACTCAGAGCTAGTTTCTTTTGTTTTCATTAATTTCTCCATTAATAGAATAAATCTGTTGCCTGATTAAAATGTCCTATGAAATTGCCCTATTCTGCTCAAATCTGGAAGTCCTCCCACACACAAGTGTTTTGAGATATTGCTTCCAATTCTGTTAAGTAAAATGTAGTCCAGATTTGACAAGTAAAGATGAAGTTGTAGCAGGTCCTTGGCGTCCCCTCCCTTCATGGCTGAAGAGAAGCTCACAGCGTAGCAGCCTGTGAAGGGACTATTATTAGAGAAGCCATCAAAATGATCTCCCCACCTGCTGAGCACTTTTTGGCTTGTATCATTTGTTATAATAGCATCTAAGGACAACTCAAGAGACTGTAATGGGAAATGATCTCTTGGACAGTCCTGGTGCTAAATCACAATTAAAAAGTAATGTAGGTTTACTGAACATTGAAATGCCTTTAAAATAATTCAAATACAGATATACTTGAGAAATTCTTATTTTCAAAGGAATTAAATATATTTTCTTAGTACTTGAGGCCTTTTGTTCATTAATGTCAATTATCCAATATTAACTTTTTGTGCTGTATTGATTTTTAAAAATATGTTGGGTTATGCCTGGAAACTAGCAAATTATTTACCTTTGCAATTATCTCCTTTCAATGTAGCCCCATGAGAGGACTTGAGTCTCATTTCAACAATATTATCAGTGCTTAAAATAGTTCCTAAAATATATTTTGGTTCATTGTCAGGGTATTTTCCTGCTTGACCTTCTTTATCAGACTTGTCTCTGAATGAGTCTTGACTATGGGAAAAATGAAATCTGCCCTCAAAGATGAAGATTTTCTACCACAGAAGACATTTTCATAAATCAGCGTCAGGCTTTGAGGGCTATATTTTAAAAAGGCATTCCAAACATGGTTTCAAGGTTGGTAGGATTATTGAAGATAACTGTATAATCTTTTTTGGCTTTGTCAAAGGTAAAGGTGATAACTTAATCCTGGTTTAACCAGAACTTTCTCACTTGTAGTATTCACAATCTGCATCCTAGGAAACCTCTTAGTCCCAAGAAAAGTGAAGACAGACTATCCTAGGAGGGGAACTACTAGGAGGACCCCTAGGAGGGGTGCCCTTTAAACAATGCAGAGGTTAAGAGTGCTGCTCCCCCTCCCACTCAAAAATCGCATGTAACTCTGGACTCCCCCCGAACTTAGCTAATAGCCTACTATTGACCAGAAACCTTACTGATAACATAAATAGTAGGTTAATACATATTTTGTATATTATATATGCTATGTAATATATATTTACAATAAAGTAAGCTGGAGAAAAAAATCTTATTAAGAAAATGATAAGGAAGAGAAAATATATTTACAGTACTGTACCAAAAAAATCTGGGTGTAAGTGGACCCTTGTAAGTTTAAACCTGTGTTGTTTAGGGTCAACTGTATTTTCATTTGGATGATGGTGACCTTAGAATCTCTTGATTCTAAAACATATAGAATTTATAGCTTGGCACAAAACAGCCCAGAAAAAGACCTTGTCTTTTAGCTTCTTTCCAGCTAGATGTCATCATGTGACTAAGGACTGGACAGTGGGACATAAATGTGAGTAATAGATGGAAGTTGTGAGAAATAGCCTTAAAGTGAACGGATGTGCACTACTTCACCCTTCCCCATACCTGCCACCATAATGAATACTGACGTCATCTTGGGGAAGAAAGTTACATCCAATAGAGCCCAGGTCATTGTCACTGTGAAGTGCCATATTAGCCTTGGATTATTCACCTCTGTACTTCTTGACTGGGAGAGGGGAAAATAAATGTTTTATTTGTAAAGCTGCTGTCATTGAAGTTTTCCCATTGCACAGGAAAGCTGCATCAAATCCTCTGATGTGATAGTAAGAAGTTTTAAAAGAAAGATTATTTTTTTCAATTTCTTCATGATCAGAGGAGAATCTCAACTTTAGAGCATGATTACTTATCTTAGTTTTGCAATGTTTCTTTTGTCCCCAGATCCACCTTGTTCTAAATTTAAAATTAATTGTAATTTACTTTAAGGTATAGAACCAGGTCAAATGGAGGTTTTCAAAAGAGGAGGAAATCAAACCTATCCCTTTTTGAAGTTTCTGTTAGCAATTTCTCCCAAGAGATTTTGGAGGTGAGAATTTTGTAGAGTTTGGAGGTCTTGAAACCCTTCACCATGTTTGCCTTTAATGACAGTCCATTGTCCTGGCTTTCCTTGTACTTCTCTAATTATTCCTTCTCACATTGCTTTGTGGACACTCCTTGCTTCACTAATGTATTTTTCTTTTTTGATATACTTCTCTTCCCTCATCTTTAATCCAATACTTTTTTCCTTTTATACCATATTTTTAATTGATCTCATCTACATTTTTAAAGCCAAACTCAAAAGACACAGGCATATCATTTTTTTACCCTTATGTAGTTCCTGGCTCTTCTCTTAACCCATGACTTGTTTGTCTCTGCCTTAAATCTAGCTGTTTCCCTCAATATAAATGTGAACTGGCTGTTAAATGTTAACTTGCTATTTTTAGAGTAATCTTTATTTTCCCTTTTCACCCCTATCTAGCAGAGACCACTTTTGATTTTTCTCAGTCTGGGCCAGGGATTTCAAATGTCTTTGAACAGAGCCCAAACCCTGCAACCCAACACATACATGCACACACACGCACGCACACGCACGCATTACATGAGGAGTATTCTGTTTTCAAGGTTCTTCTATTCTAGTCTATTTTGTCCTTTTCTATTTGGTTCAAAATGAATATTCAACAAATCAACAAAATTAATTTTTATAATCTACTAATAGATCATAGTACGTGATTTGAAAAACACTAAAATATTCTTGTCAGAAGAGAGGAGAAGGGGAGAATGCCCTTGATAGTATCTAGGACCCTGGGAGTTTTCTAAAAAGCCAGATAAAATAATACCAACTGGTTGCTGTGTTCATGGTATCAAAATTA
The DNA here is from genome assembly GCF_053574225.1 of Canis aureus. NCBI lineage: Eukaryota > Metazoa > Chordata > Mammalia > Carnivora > Canidae > Canis > Canis aureus. The sequence goes on from NC_135643.1 coordinate 8,068,372, forward strand.
TGTTTTCACTGTCAAAATAAAGCAGAGGGTTGGATCTCATCCTTTGTCTTTTAAACTACCATGATAACATTATTTCCACAATTTTATCTCAAGTCTAAACCTTCTGTTCCAGTGCCTACAGTCAACTTGTGCAATCCTCTAGTATCTTTGGGGTGGCTATTTTATCTTTTCACAATTCACACTACTATGCACAATCCAAACTGATTGAAAAGAACTCCTTCACTCTACACCTGTTTCCATTGTGGACTTGATTTCTCTATTTGAGTGACATAAGCAGTCACCCCAGTTAGAAACCTGTTATTCTCGACTCTACCCTCTTCCTCACCCTCCAGTGCAAAAACACCCATGTTTCATTTCTAATGCCGAGTTTCTGACTCTCCCTATATCTCTCCCTGGGTTACCACCACAACCTTTGCATCACTTAACTGCTCTAGTTTTGTCTGCCTCATATCCCATTCCTCCACACAGGTACCATAGGGAATAATCTACATTTCAAATTTGACTATGATGCTTCTTTAATTAAAATCTTTCAGTGACTTTGCATCACCTGCTGAGTATAATACAAGTTCCTTGGGGTGTCTCAGAAGCCCCTGATCCTCTGGTCCTGGCTTATCACTCCAGCCTCATCTGCTGCATGTAGCCCTTTGCTTTGAAGTAGGTGTTCTGATGACACAAAACTGCTCTAGCACACATATGCCAAATTTCACACCTATGTCTTTCCTCTACTCTTTTTCATAATCAACCTTTAAATCTAGTTTACTTCTAAAAAGGCTTCCAGAGAGACTCCAGGGTGAATTAAATATCTCTTCCCTTTGCTTCCAAATGTCTTGTGATTTTTCTCCCATTTTACTCATCATATGGTTCCAGTTATCTGTTTAAATACGATCTTCTCATTAAGATATATTGTAGGCCCTCAATAAATACGTTTAATAAATGCATAAATGCAGTCATTCATTAATGATTGAATTAGCAAATAATAACATAGTGCATGGAACAGAGACACAATAGAAATAATTTTATTTGATTCTGGATATGAGATAAGCTAGAAACTCTGCTATCTGAAAGATTTGATTCATCTGATTTTCCTAGTTGGGTAGGTGTACTTTGCCTTCCATAATTCCACATGTGATGTCCCTGAATTGGAGGCTTAGATATGGTGGCCTTTACCTCGAGGGAGAAAATATCTCAGTTTACATTGTTTTCTGTAAGCAGAACTAAGCAAGGCTGATTCATTATATTTCAGGATATAGACATTGATTATATCATTCCTGAGAAAGGAATTAATTCAACCCACTTTACATTTTGTTATATGTTCCAAATTATAACATTTTTAGAAAGCTATGGGGCACCTGAGTAGCTTAGTAGGTCAAGCATCTTCCTTCGACTCAGGTCATGATCCTGGAGTCCCGGGATTGAGCCTGGTACCAGGCCCTCTGCTCAGGAGGAAGTCTGCTTCTCCCTCTCTCTCTGCTCCTCCCCCTTATTCATGCTCTCCTTCTCTCTCACTGCCTCTTAATAAATAAATAAAATCTTTCAAAAAATTCTTAGAAAACTAGTCCATTTGAATGAACCATTTAATGGCTTCAAGATTAATTTCTGACTAAAAGGAAATTGGGCTAACCCAATTGTGTATGATATTTGGTAGGAAGTGAACTAGCTTCAGAATTAAAAAAAGTGTTAGCAAATATAAATCTCCCTTCTAGAAAGCACCTTGAAGAAATGTTAGATATTTTATGACTTTTTATTTGTAATCCTAAAATTTGCTCCAATGCCTTTTTATTCTTTCTATATAACTATTCAATTATAGTAAAATTTCTATCATATTGGAAGTATTTTTTTTTACTTTCTTTAAATTGAGTATACATTTCAGTTCTTTCTTTTAAGATTTTATTTACTTGAGAGAGAGCTCGAGAGAGAGAGCACGAATGGGGGGGGGAGAGAGAGAGAGGAAGAAGCAGACTCCCTGCCGAGCAAGGAGCCTGATATGGGGGCTCAATCTCAGGACCCTGGGATCATGATCTGAACTGAAGGCAGATGCCCAGCTGACTGAGCCACCCAGGAGCCCTTCAGTTCTTTTTTTAGTCAGGACCTAGTCCACTTATTAGAGAGAACATTTTTGAAATTTATTTTTTAATTCCAGTATAATTAGGATACGGTGTTAGTTTCAAATGTCCAATATAGTGATTCAGTAATTCAATATATTAATCAGTGCTCATCAAAATAAGTGTACTCTTAATCCCCTTCACATATTTTACCTCTTCTCCACCCTTTTTCCCTCTGATAACCACTCCTTTGTTCTCTATATTTAAGAGTCTGCTTTTTTGTTTGCCTCTTTTTTTCTTTGTTCATTTGTTACATTTCTTAAATTCCACATGAGTGAAACCATATTCGTCTTTATCTGACTGACTTACTGCATTATACCCTCTAGATCTCTCCACGTTGTTGCAAATGGCAAGATTTCACTCTTCTTATGACTAATATTCCATTATATATATATACATATATATATCCACATCCATATATCCAGTAATATTCCATACACATTATATATATATACTTTATCCATTCCATACACATTATGTATATATATATATATATATATATATATATATATATATATATATACATACTTTATCCATTCATCTACCTGAACACTTGAGTTGCTTCCATATCATGGCTATTATAACTAATGTTTCAATAAATTTAGGGGGGCATATATCTTTTTGAAATAGTGTTTTCATTTTCTTTGGGTAAATACCCAGTAGTGGAATTACTAGATTACATGATAATTCTGTTTTTAATTTTTTTGAGGAATATCCACAATGTTTTCCATAGTGCTGCACCAGTTTGCATTCCCACCAACAGTACATGAGGGTTCCTTTTTTTCCACATCGTTGCCAACACTTGCTTCTTGTGTTTTTGACATTAGCCATTTTGACAGATATGAAGAAGTGATATCTCAAAACAACCTCTATTGTGGTTTTGATTTAAGTAGAGATGACGTTTAAATAGAGCTGACATTTAATTAACACAGTATGACATGGCCAGGCTAGCATCTCTCTTGGAATGAAACGTAGACTGCTCTTGAAAAGCCAAGTAGGAATCAGAGATGGGTCCAGTTTTGAGGACAGTAATGCTTAAGGGGACAAGAAAAGCCTATGAAGCTCATGCATAGTCTGGTCTCAGTCACCAGGATAGAAAATCCTACAGTGAAATAGAGATAAATGTATAATTAGTTACAAAGAGTATATATTTGTTTGGAGAATCCTTTGGCATTGAGATTGTAGCATAGTTTCTGAACTTAAGGATACTGATTCTTTTCATCTGCCACAACTAAAATGAGACATAACTGTATTTGCCATTTTAAATAACCATGTCTGCTTTTTTGGCATAGCTACTGTGTGAGCAAGAAGGGGCAGAAGAAATATTGCTAGAAATAGATATATACAAATCCATATGTACTTACATTTAATATATATTTGACAGTGAGATTTAATATTTGCTGGCATTTACTCCAATGTTTTTCTTTGTCTTAAAGGACTGAGGTTAATTTTCAAAATGATTTATCCCTATGGCTCATACTAATACATCACCACTTTAAAATTTTGCTTCATACAGCTGTAGCATTACCCATATGCCACAGGAAAACAAACCTTTTTAATATATGAAGGGTGTCAATGTTAGTCATGTGATTTGTAATGCTTTTGCTTAAATATTGATTTTTTTCAAATTCAATTTTTATTGATTTCTCTTAAATATTAATCATTTCTAATGACAGCTTAAAAAATAGGCTGAGCCCCTTGAACATTCTTGCTATCCACTCCTTCTAGAAATAGAGTACAATTTTAGTATGCTTCAAATTAAGTCAAACAAAAACATACTGCTTTTTCATTTAAAGGTTTAATGTCATAAATCAAAATTCTATTTGTGCCGAATCAAGGGATTTATGCAGAGTATTAACTGTGGCTATGCAGTTTCTCCATGAACAATCCAATGCCATCTGTGATCTCTAGCCAGTTTATCTGTAACCTGCCACCATCATTGCTTCATGAAAAACCATTCCTGGCTTGTGGGAGATCAGTGTTCTGCAGCATCAGTGAAGTTGACTGAGCTCAACTTAAATGTAACTAGAAAGTGGCAGATTGTCAACAGTTCCAGGGGACTAGGCTTCTAAGATATTAGTGTGTAGAAGATGCTCTGACTCTTCCTAAAAACAAAAGAAATGTCACTTCCCCACATTGGCTGTTTTAAAGTTTTGATTGGAAATCAGCACTCTTGACTGATAGGGGGTTAAACTTGGCAATGCTAAGGGGTGAGGTTCACATACTGCATTTAACCCCTCTAGCTTGGTTTCCCCAACCAGAACATGAAGAAAATAATGCCTGCCACTGGCTGTTAAGATCTTAGTGTGGATAAGTGAGTCAGCATTGGTGGGTCCTTGAAAGAAGGCAGATTAGGCAGTTCCCATATTGAGAGGGTTTGTATTGAGAGGTTTGTTTTTCTCTGTAGATTGAAATTTGGGGATATGCTTATCCATATAAGCAATTTATAAGTGGTAGTTGGATTGCAATCCAGTTTACAAAGACTTTTAAACCCATAAGAAAGCTAAAAATAAGATATTTTATATGAATTCAGGATTAATGAATTAAATATTTTTACCTGTAAGGTTAAAAAAGGAAATATTGTTGAAGGACTAGAAGATAACTTAAGGATAAATACAATAAGGCAGGATAGGTTTTTTCCTCTTCTGTTTTTGGTAATGATATTTCAGAAAACAAAGGATAATGAGAATGGGGTTTCTGTATGTTGTGATTTATTAAAGTTGATAGCATGTTTTTAGAAAATTCTTTTTCTGAATCTAATGTTTATTTGTATTTGGCATAGGAAATTTAGAAAATAAAAATAAACCTACAAAAGCATATAAAAATAATCTTCCACCAGCCAGAGATATTTATTATGAACACATTTGCGTTGGCTCTTAATTTAAACTAAACAAGACATTTAACTTTGCCTTTCTTTAATAAAAGTACCTCATCAGCACTATTCTTTTATTTAACTATCATGGTAAGACTTTTTCTGTCTCACAAATAAACAGGGCTAAAATACAGTATAATACGTATTATATCCAAGCATCTGGCATGGTCATGGTGGTGAAGAAGGAATCTTGAAGTTTGAGAAGTTAACCAGGTAAAAAGTATGGGGCTAGTGAACTAAGGAAAAAGGATATGGAGGAAGTAGTATGTACCAAAGGCCAGAATTAAAAAGAGAACACCCCATGTTTATAAATACAGTTAGTCCTATATATGAACCACTAATTAATTTATAGACCATCTTTTTTATGGACCTGATTTAGCCAAATCTGGGTTCCAGTCTACCAGTCAATAACACTGCAGCTTTAGACAAAATTTATTTACTTTCCTTTTTTTAAATTGGGGTGAAGTCTACAAACACAAAATGAGCCATATTGATGTGTATATTCCCATGACATTTAGTACCTTCACAGTGTTGTGCAACCATTGCTTCTATCTAGTTCTAAACATTTCGACCACCCTTAAAGAAAACCTATATCCATTAAATATCCCTCCCCATTCCCCCATTTACCCAGCCCCATAAACCCATCTCCATGGATTTATATATTCTGGATATTGCATATAATAGAATCATACAATCTGTGACCTTTTATGTCTATTTAACATCTTTTTGAGCTTCAGCCTCCTCCCACTATCTTTTTGACTTAACGTGTACCTTATGGGATCATTGTATGATTTAAAATGAGGTACATAAAATACTAAACAGAAACCCTGGAGCCATCCAGATTGTCCATTTGTTACTCTTTCACTGTTTGGTTTTAAATCATTACACATATTTCTGTATATGAATAGATATTGCACTAATCTGTGAGGACTTACTTAAAATAAGCTTTCCTCTCTCTCACTAATTAACTGCTTTTGTGACCCTGCTAACATGAGGGTTTCTAGGGATTTTCATCTTGGCCTGTGGAGCTGCCCTGTTCCCTCACCTCATCTCTTGCCTTCTTTTCTAAACATAGTTGTATTTCCATCTATTTGGTGGGTCCTGGGAATTTTCTTTTCATATCTGTGAAAACAGTAAGCTGACAAACTTCTCCTTGGCATGACACAGCATGTGTGAATCTATGTCATGTCCAAGCGACTTTGTTCATAGTTAATTTGTTAAATTCCTTTGGAGAACAGACATGGCGTTCCCCACTGAGCAATCAGCACAGCTGCGAAGCCAGGCAGTGGCCAAACAGAACCCAGTGTGAAATGTGTATTCAAAGCCCAGAGACTGCGGTCATGGCTGAGCCCCTGAAAGTTTACAGGCCTCTCTGGGAATACAAAGCATAACTTGCCCCGGAGCCTCACATTGCCAGTAGATCTTAGATGCAATGTGATGCATGGTTGTGAACATTTAATAGACACAAACACGCAGAAGGCGATGCCCAGCAGTGATGCTGTAATCCCATTCTTCCCTGGTTCTTTCCTCCTTTGTTCCTGCTTTTTTTTCTTTCTTTTTCCTTTCCTTTCCTTTCCTTTCCTTTCCTTTCCTTTCCTTTCCTTTCCTTTCCTTTCCTTTCCTTTCATTTTTTTCCTTTCCTTTCCTTTCTCTTCATTTCCTTTCCCTCTTTTCCTCCCCTTTTCTTTCCTTTCCTTCTTTTTTGTTACCCTAATATTTCCCTTCCATCTCCACAGCTGCTTTGATCTTGGTATGGTGCTCTTTTGACAATTAAGTGATGGGGACTGCCCCCTGACAAGTCATTATGAAGGGAGCTGGACTTTAAAAAGAAATAAACTAAACCTTAGGCACCACTCATATGAGTCAAGAAGAGACCATGTGCCACTATCTTGCTTTGGGTAGACAGTGGGTGGGCAAAAATGACTGCATGTGCACAGTCTTCAGTAAACACTCCTAATAAAGTTCTCCCCAGCTGAGATGATCAAAGGCTGTTTGCCCCAAAGCCACCCTATGAATTGTGAAAGTCAGCCTGGCTTTCAGAGGTCAGAATTGCATGTCTCCTTGAAATATTCCATACAGTCCAAGAACTGATCTTTGTATCATTGGCAGGAAAACAAGCACAGGCTGGACATAAAGATTTCAAGGAAATGGGCCGAATGAGATGATCTCAACACTTGGTCTCCTTTGTGTGTCTTTCGGCACAGGTTAGTTCTCTTAGGCTAATGTGGTAATGTCTAAAAGGCAGAACCTGACAAGGAAAAATGTGAGAATTTATTTTTTTTTAATTTATTTTTTATTGGTGTTCAATTTACTAACATACAGAATAACACCCAGTGCCCGTCACCCATTCACTCCCACCCCCCGCCCTCCTCCCCTTCTACCACCCCTAGTTCGTTTCCCAGAGTTAGCAGTCTTTACGTTCTGTCTCCCTTTCTGATATTTCCCACACATTTCTTCTCCCTTCCCTTATATTCCCTTTCACTATTATTTATATTCCCCAAATGAATGAGAACATATAATGTTTGTCCTTCTCCGACTGACTTACTTCACTCAGCATAATACCCTCCAGTTCCATCCACGTTGAAGCAAATGGTGGGTATTTGTCATTTCTAATAGCTGAGTAATATTCCATTGTATACATAAACCACATCTTCTTTATCCATTCATCTTTCGTTGGACACCGAGGCTCCTTCCACAGTTTGGCTATCGTGGCCATTGCTGCTATAAACATCGGGGTGCAGGTGTCCCGGCGTTTCATTGCATTTGTATCTTTGGGGTAAATCCCCAACAGTGCAATTGCTGGGTCGTAGGGCAGGTATATTTTTAACTGTTTGAGGAACCTCCACACAGTTTTCCAGAGTGGCTGCACCAGTTCACATTCCCACCAACAGTGCAAGAGGGTTCCCTTTTCTCCGCATCCTCTCCAACATTTGTTGTTTCCTGCCTTGTTAATTTTCCCCATTCTCACTGGTGTGAGGTGGTATCTCATTGTAGTTTTGATTTGTATTTCCCTGATGGCAAGTGATGCAGAACATTTTCTCATATGCATGTTGGCCATGTCTATGTCTTCCTCTGTGAGATTTCTGTTCATGTCTTTTGCCCATTTCATGATTGGATTGTTTGTTTCTTTGGTGTTGAGTTTAATAAGTTCTTCATAGATCTTGGAAACTAGCCCTTTATCTGATATGTCATTTGCAAATATCTTCTCCCATTCTGTAGGTTGTCTTTGAGTTTTGTTGACTGTATCCTTTGCTGTGCAAAAGCTTCTTATCTTGATGAAGTCCCAATAGTTCATTTTTGCTTTTGTTTCTTTTGCCTTTGTGGATGTATCTTGCAAGAAGTTACTATGGCCGAGTTCAAAAAGGGTGTTGCCTGTGTTCTTCTCTAGGATTTTGATGGAATCTTGTCTCACATTTAGATCTTTCATCCATTTTGAGTTTATCTTGGTGTATGGTGAAAGAGAGTGGTCTAGTTTCATTCTTCTGCATGTGGATGTCCAATTTTCCCAGCACCATTTATTGAAGAGACTGTCTTTCTTCCAATGGATAGTCTTTCCTCCTTTATCGAATATTAGTTGCCCATAAAGTTCAGGGTCCACTTCTGGATTCTCTATTCTGTTCCACTGATCTATGTGTCTGTTTTTGTGCCAGTACCACACTGTCTTGATGACCACAGCTTTGTAGTACAACCTGAAATCTGGCATTGTGATGCCCCCAGATATGGTTTTCTTTTTTAAAATTCCCCTGGCTATTCGGGGTCTTTTCTGATTCCACACAAATCTTAAAATAATTTGTTCTAACTCTCTGAAGAAAGTCCATGGTATTTTGATAGGGATTGCATTAAACGTGTATATTGCCCTGGGTAACATTGACATTTTCACAATATTAATTCTGCCAATCCATGAGCATGGAATATTTTTCCATCTCTTTGTGTCTTCCTCAATTTCTTTCAGAAGTGTTCTATAGTTTTGAGGGTATAGATCCTTTACATCTTTGGTGAGGTTTATTCCTAGGTATCTTATGCTTTTGGGTGCAATTGTAAATGGGATTGACTCCTTAATTTCTCTTTCTTCAGTCTCATTCTTAGTGTATAGAAATGCCACTGACTTCTGGGCATTGATTTTGTATCCTGCCACGCTACCGAATTGCTGTATGAGTTCTAGCAATCTTGGGGTGGAGACTTTTGGGTTTTCTATGTAGAGTATCATGTCATCAGCGAAGAGGGAGAGTTTGACTTCTTCTTTGCCAATTTGAATGCCTTTCATGTCTTTTTGTTGTCTGATTGCTGAGGCTAGGACTTCCAGTACTATGTTGAACAGCAGTGGTGAGAGTGGACATCCCTGTCTTGTTCCTGATCTTAGGGGAAAGGCTCCTAGTGCTTCCCCATTGAGAATGATATTTGCTGTGGGCTTTTCATAGATGGCTTTTAAGATGTCGAGGAATGTTCCCTCTATCCCTACACTTTGAAGAGTTTTGATCAGGAATGGATGCTGTATTTTGTCAAATGCTTTCTCTGCATCCAATGAGAGGATCATATGGTTCTTGGTTTTTCTCTTGCTGATATGATGAATCACATTGATTGTTTTACGGGTGTTGAACCAGCCTTGTGTCCCAGGGATAAATCCTACTTGGTCATGGTGAATAATTTTCTTAATGTACTGTTGGATCCTATTGGCCAGTATCTTGTTGAGAATTTTTGCATCCATGTTCATCAGGGATATTGGTCTGTAATTCTCCTTTTTGGTGGGGTCTTTGTCTGGCTTTGGAATTAAGGTGATGCTGGCTTCATAGAACGAATTTGGAAGTACTCCATCTCTTTCTATCTTTCCAAACAGCTTTAGGAGAATAGGTATGATTTCTTCTTTAAACGTTTGATAAAATTCCCCTGGGAAGCCATCTGGCCCTGGACTCTTGTGTCTTGGGAGGTTTTTGATGACTGCTTCAATTTCCTCCCTGGTTATTGGCCTGTTCAGGTTTTCTATTTCTTCCTGTTCCAGTTTTGGTAGTTTGTGGCTTTCCAGGAATGCGTTCATTTCTTCTAGATTGCCTAATTTATTGGCGTATAGCTGTTCATAATATGTTTTTAAAATCGTTTGTATTTCCTTGGTGTTGGTAGTGATCTCTCCTTTCTCATTCATGATTTTATTAATTTGAGTCTTCTCTCTCTTCTTTTTAATAAGGCTGGCTAATGGTTTATCTATCTTATTAATTCTTTCAAAGAACCAACTCCTGGTTCTGTTGATCTGTTCCACAGTTCTTCTGGTCTCGATTTCGTTGAGTTCTGCTCGAAAAATGTGAGAATTTAATGAAAAAAATGATTCTTCGTAATTCCCAGGAAGTTCATGGAATTCTGCTGGAATTGTCCAATCTTCCTGTTTGGCTAAAGGAAGATCTGCCTACAAATTTGTCTCATAAAGTTGTTTAGGAGCATTATATATAGAAAAGCAGTTTGAGGAAACGTTTGATCAGATCCACATGTGCATATGTGTGCATGTGCACCTACATATGAGGTCCTCTGAGCATTATGCTAAGTACTTTACATATGTTATATCCTTTATTTTGACCAATGTGAGGTAGGTATTTGGGAAAATTGAGTTTCAGAAAAAGCAAAGCAACATGTATAAATGGGTCACTTGGCTAGTAGGTGTCAAGATCAACATTTGAACCCAGGTCTCTGATTCCAAGTCTGCGCACTTTCCACTGTGTCACATGTGTCACCTGCCATCATACTGCCCAGTATGTACCTATATAAGATGTAGTTTCCAACCCCCTCTCACTAATGCCCTCAGAGCCCACTCATTTGATAAATGTAGACTGGAAAATTTCTACAAGCAGAGTTCTAGAAGGCATAAAGGTGAGGAACACTTCCTACTCTCAGGGAGTTCATTGTTTAGGTGCAGAGATAAGGCACGAAGCCAGATAACAAGAACATAGGGCCAAATGTGCCGGGGGGACTACCAGGGCAGCTCACATCCCTCTAAGAGGACCCAGGAGGTTTCATAGAGAAGTGGTTTTGAAGGGTGGGATGATTAGGAAATGGAAATAGGGGAAGGATTTTAGCTGGAAGGACAAAAAAGAAAAATGAGGAATGGTGAGTCTTCCAGTTTGTCTGGACTCTAAACTAAGATCAATAAGGTCTGTACTTCAGTCTGTGGTTTACTTTGCATTAAATATCTGCAAGAGAGGAAATAAATAATGATGAGATATTGGGCCAGAAGTCACAAATGGATGATTAGCAAGCAGATTATCAAAGGCTGAAGTGTTTTGTTGGACTAGAACAATGCTTTAACGATTGCAGTGTAATTATTTAAAACAGGGACTTCCCATAAAAATCTGGATTTCTAAGTTATGTTGAGCAGTCACTTGGCATGGCAACAACTGACTGCAACTGAGTAGAAGTTGTCCCCTTTAGACAAGCCTACATCTTCAGCTTATCAGTCTCTGCTTAATCCAATACGTGAACTTTCATTCATTTATGTTATCTATCTAGTCCCTGTAGGCATTTGAGTTGCCAATCCCTATTTTAGATGGTCCCCAATGGATGGCCTATTATCATAAAGAAGAAAAGTTAGAGATTTAACTTAATGGCAGCACTGAGGTTAATATGGTTACCATAACCATATTCCATACATTGTTTATAATCCCATAAAAAGAGAAGCATAGGATTTATTGATATATTGATCTTTAATATTCTTTTCTTCTTGTATTTCTTAGACAAATGTTCTTGTATTTTCCACTAGTGATGTCTTCAGTAAGAATCTGACCATGGTCTCTTAGGTAGGCAGAACAATACTCCCTTCCACCTCCCACCCCCCACCCCTGATCCCACAACCTGTGAATATGTTACTTACATGGCAAAAAGGACTTTGCAGATGTGATTGAGTTTAGGATCTTTGATAGATTATTCTTTATTATCTGGGTGTACCCAATGTAATCACAAGAGTCAAAGAGGTGAGTGTAGAATGACAGACAATAGATAAGTTGCCAACATAGATACCTAATATGATCCACGATACTGTTTATGTACACTTACTGTGCACTCAACATTTACCTGCAAAAGTTTATGTAATTTTATAGTGCTGTGAGGCAGGTGCCATTATATCTATTTTACGGATGAAGAAATAAAAGTACCCACAGGCAGTAGATGGTAGAGTCAAATGAAAATCATCAGTAAAAATGTACTCCCATATAACATATTCATATTCCAATGATCTCTTCGCTATGCATATAAGCCCCTCATTAATCTTTTATCTTTCTTTCTGAGCTAGTTTTGGAACTTGGTTTTATTAATAACATATTTATGTGAATGCAAAATCATTTTATTATTTTTAAAGATTGAAGTATAATTGGGGTGCCTGGGTGGCACAGTCCGTTAAGCACCTGCCTTTGGCTCCTGGAATCGAGCCCCGCAGTGGGCTCCCTGCTCAGCAGAGTCTGCTTCTCTTTCTCCCTCTGCTGTTCCCCATGTTCTGTGTGCTCTCTCTCTCTCTTAATCAAATAAATAAATAAAATCTTTTTTAAAAATTGAAGTATAATTAACATACAGTGTTATATTAGTTTCAGGTATACAATATAAAGATTCAACATTTCTATACATTACTCAGTGCTCATCATAAGTGTACTTTTAAAAAAGATTATTTCTTTATTTATTCATGAGAGATAGAGAGAGAGACAGAGACAGAGACAGAGACACAGGCAGAGGGAGAGGCAGGCTCCACGCAGGGAGCCCAACGCGGAACTTGATCCCGGGTCCCCAGGATCAGGCCCTGGGCTGAAGGCAGCGCTAAGCCACTGAGCCACCCGGGCTGCCCCCATAAGTGTACTTTTAATTCCTTTAGTCTATTTCACCCATGCCCCCCTCATACCTCTCTCACAAAAGCCCAGTGAAATCTCTACAGATTATTAAAATGAGGTTCACAGAACATAAATTCAAGATTGTACAATTAGTAAAGAGAATCACAATCCATTCCACAAGTATCTGCTATGTACCCATCAGGTGCCAGGGATACAGTAAGAGTAGATTCTTGCCCTCAAGGAGCTCACCAATCAGTATAAAAAATGGAAGAAATAAGCAGGCAATCACAGTGGGATTGCTATGACAAAGGTGTGTATAGGATGCTATGGGAGCACTTTAAAAAGTGAGAAGGAAAGGGGAAAATATGTTCAAGGAAGGCTTCCAAGAGTGATGATACCAGAGCTGAGCCTTCACAGAGGAGTGAACCAAGATGATAACTGAGAAGAGGACTTCTAGTCGAAGAGTTTCCATGAGCAATAGACTGGGTGGATCAACAGGTAGCTGCGAGAAATTCAGTAAGGCTGGAGTTGAGAGAGGACCTCAACAGAGATTGGACTATGAAGGGCCTTGTATGACACATTAAGTAACTTGGATTTTGTCATGAAAATGATAAGATTTGAGGACATCTTTAAGTGCAGGGCAGAGGAGGTAAGATTGGTGATTATTATAGCATTTCTACTCTGAGGTAGAGGATGTGCTGAAAACAAAAGTGTTGGGTAGGGGGATAGAATTGGACCACTCAGAAGCTTAGATAAGAAACAAGAGATCTCTGAACTAAAGCAGAGGTGGTGGACCTGGAAAGGAGGAGGAAATACCTAAATCTACTTAGAGGATGAAGTGCCAGATATGGGTTTTGGCAATGGGTATGAACAGTTGGAAAAGGATGGGTCTAAGCTGACTCCTATGTTTTGGCCAGACAACTAGGGTATACAGCGAGGCTTTTGCCAAAATAGGGAATAAAGAAAGAGGTACAGATTTCAAATGAAAGGTAGCCAGCTTAGTTAGAAACATATTGAGTTTAAGAAGTGTATAAGACAATTGAGGGTGTCCCTTGGACTGGTTTGGAGCGAGGAGGATAACCATATACTAGGGAGAGTATAAGTTTTAACTGAAGTCAAGGGTTACAATGAAGTCACTGAAAGAAAGTCAGCCAGGACTTGAATGTAGGTTAATCTAACTCCAAAGCCCACACTCTTTCTAGGACCCACATTGCTATTTCCCAAAGATAACATCTGTTTACAATTGTTTAAAGTGTTTCTTACACTTGAATTGCACTTTCTCTTCATCACTATGTCCTGAGATCCTAACTGTTCTTCAAATCTCAGCTCAAGTCCCACATCCTATACAGAGTCCCCCTGATTGTTGCTGTCAGCATTAATCTTTCCTGCCCATTCTTCCAATGAATGTTTTTACTCCTCTAATACAGCAGTTAGAGTCTTAGAGACCTCAGTAGATCTTGATGGGTCATTTAACCTAAGCCTCATTGTTTCAGGAACACCTTCTTCAACAGCCTCAGGTAATCCTTTCCTTAACAATTCTATGAGCATGCTGTTCATTCCAATTAAAACTGACCAGTTTCAATTGCTAGAATTTTTTTAATAACCAGAGTTGTCTGTTTTAACTTTCATCCACTGGTACCAGCTTTGCCTGCTAGAGTACAGTCCCTCTTTACATGAGAGTCCTTCAGTTATTAAAGACATTTGTTATGTACCACTTTATTGCCCTTCTAAGGGCTAAACATCCTTAATTACTGAAGCTACTCTTTAGGATATGTTGTATTTGTTCTTCATCATCCTTCCCCTTTCATTTCAAAGTACTTCAGTTTGTCTGTATCCCCTTTAAGATATGATACGCAGAACTCAACTCAATAATTTAAATATGATCTAATCACCACCAAATACAGCAAAACTACCCATTGTTCTGGACATTTTTACTACTTTAAATATAGCATAATATTTTATAGGTATTCTCATGGCCCTTATCTATTGACTTATATTGAATTCACAGTCAATGACTTCTTATGGTTGCTTGGATCATGGTTATTTTTAAATATGCCCTTCCCTTCTAGTAATTATAAGTCCTTAGATTATCCAAAGCATGTATTATTCATCTCTGTAACACTTTGCTCATCACGATGCCTCTTGTGTAGCTGAAGTGTAATAGGGTGTAATAAATGCAGCACCTCCAAACGTTGCTTGGGGTAATTTTCTAAAGGTATATTTTTTTAAAAAGCCACAGCCAAAATACCAACACCACTTTGCCTCTTTTATTAAGTAACAAAACTTTTTCGTCTGCTTGAGTTATTATCAAAAAAGGATTTATTGAAACAATGTTCTGCTAAGAGAAGATGAACTTTAAATTTGAGTTTAAAACACTGAGTGAAAAGAAGACTGAACTTTCTCCATGATAGAATGGAATTTATACCTCTGCTTTTTAAGGAACGTGTCTGAACTCAGCTTTGATCTCTTGGAGTCTCTAAGAATCATGTCTCTGCATTTTACTATAATTAGTTTCTGAGTCAGCTCAGAGTATGCTCTTCTCATCTATCTTCCTAGCAAGGCTCTCTCTTAATACAATGCTGAGAATTAATACAAAGTGACCCAAATCGAGTTTCCAAGAGTAGAAAAATTGGATATTCAAGGGGAACATGCATGCCATAATAATTTTTAGGAAAAGTACTCAAGTGAAAAAAACATCTGAGTAACTTGAGAATATTTAAACATGAATTTAGCTGTTCACTTGCATCTAGATGACAGATGAGGAATATGATCTAGTGTTTATCTGCAGTCAAGAAACCTAGAATCTCTGTTAAAAAGATCACAACAGACCCTCTAACCCAATATTTTAATAAGACTCCCCTCCAAACATCCTTAACCATGATGAGTTTGTCTCTGAGAACCGGCAGCACTTAGCACTACATTAAACAAATGTTTGTTTTTTAATCTCTCCTGCTTCCAGAATTGAGATTCTTTAGCTGTACTGGATTTAGGATCATCTTTGACCTGCTTCCCTGCCTGGTGGTGCAGTTAGAATGAATCATTCTCATTTCTTCTGCTTTGTACTTTATTCCATGTACAGTCTTTCCTGGAGACAAATTATTTGTGAACCACAATGAAGATGGATCTTTGCCAGGCCAAACTGATTAGAGCCTCCCTATGTCATTTCAAGGCACCCAAGATGAGTCTCTTTATTATTTTTAAGGACAAAGGCAGGGAGAACCCAAAGTATGGCCTAGGGAGAGAGATGGACATTAGAATACTGAAAGTCTCCAAGACCAGGCTACCCTTCCTCCAGCCACCATAAGTAAACACACAATCTAAATCAAAATATTGTGTCTGCTACATAATTTTCCTAGTTCCTAGAACATTCCTTTCCATAGCACTTCCTCTGTCAAAGTTCTGGAGTCCTTACTAAACAGAAGCTTCTGATTCATTTACAGATACACAGGCATTTTCATTAATGTCACAAGATTAGTTGTCATTAGAATCAGGTATTGATATAGTTGGAGGGCTCAGTTAAGAGTAGATTGACCGTTTATGACACTGAGATTTCTTGTCCCTTCTCTGTCATATTCTCCATTCACATACATCTGCTGGTGTTCAGGATTTTCTCCATGATGCTTAAGAAGTTTTCTGATTATAGTGGTTGTGAATGCCCCTGATGTTTCAAAGATGAAAAGAGAAATTAAACACTTTCTGAACATTCCCTATTCATTCCACTATATATGAAGCTTGGTGTTGGCTAGGTTCTTTATGTACATAATCTTAATTCTCTAGAAATCACTTTCCCTCTAAATGAATATAAACTCACATTCCTGAAACAGTTGTCACAAAGATGAATCCATAAATCTAAGTGTAAAACTTTTGGGCCAACTCTAATGCCTTCAGGGTTTAATGCCAGTGTTGCCTTTAATGATCTTAACACCATTTTCAAAAATGAATAAGTAGCTATTTGTTTTCGGCACCTCAGGGGCAACTGCACCAAGACCCCTTGTTTATAGGACATTAGGAACCAAAGAAAGGATGAAGAGAACTTCATTTTAAACTAGAAGCTAGGATAGGGGTGCCCAGGTGGCTCAGTTGGTTAAGCATCTGACTCTTGATTTCAGCTCAGGTCATGATCTCAGTGTCATGAGATCCAGCCCTGCATCAGGCTTCATGCTCAGCAGGGAGTCTGCTTAAGATTCTCTCCCTCCCCCCCTGCCCCTCCTCCAACTCAAAAAATTAAATAAATAAATAAATAAATGTAAAGATAATAGTGGTTGTATTATGCTTATTAAATAATTTAGCAAATATTGAGTTTGTATATGCCAGGCACAGGGTGAGGTGCTGAGTTTCAGAGGTTGTTTTGTTTTAAAGGTTTTATTTACATATTCATAAGAGACACACAGAGAGAGGCAGAGACATGGGCAGAGGAAAAAGCAGGCTCCCCATGGGGAACCTGATGCAGCACTTGGTCTCAGGACCCCAGGATCATGACCTGAGCCAAAAGCAGACACTCAACCATTGAGCCACCCAGGTATCCCTGAGTTTCAGAGGTTTAAAACAAACCTAGTTTCTGCCCTTGTGGAGCTCACAACAAAATATAAAATAATGATCATTAAACACTAAATCAGAAAGATCTGGTTTCCAATCCTGGTTTTGCCTCTAACCACCTTGAATAAGTACTTTGGTCTCTCTGAGCCTCAACTTCCCTATCTCTAAAATGAATGAATTTACTAATACCAATTCTTTGATTTGTATTTCTATGTGATTTGTTGTTTGCCTTGTGAAAATTGATTTCATCTGCTTTGCATTAGGTATCTTCCAGTTTTTTGAGCTTGTGATTTCACAAGTTCTATGTTGAAGGATCTTTTTAGTGAGAAACTGTTATCGGTTATAGATCTTATCTCTCTCTTTTATGATTTTCTAAAAGGAAGCTTAAGAATCTGGCTGGCAATTAGAATAGCTTCTGCTCAGTCCAGTCCCTTGGTGTCCCACCAGTTTTTGCCCCACATTATATTTTAGTGTCATTATATATGATTCTTTAGTTCGTTTTAATTAAGTAATTATATTTTTTATCCAGCCAATCAAGAATAATTTCGAGTACAAACTGTTCATAATATGTAATACTATATATGCCTATTTTATTATCTGGTAGTCTTCTTATTCTACCTATAAATTATTGACTCTTTTCTGATGTTACAGTCTTATGATGCTTAATAAATATTTTCGTTGGCTTTCCTTAAAAAGTGTTCTATATTCTTTGGGTTATTAAATAATTTGAAAGTACATTATAGTGGCTAGGATCTTTTCTTCTTTCTTTCTTTCTTTCTTTCTTTCTTTCTTTCTTTCTTTCTCTTTTCTTTTCTTTTTCAAATTATTTCCTTGACTCCATTTATATTTGCTGACTCCCATTTCCCTCTCTCTGCTTTCAATTTCTTCTCTTTAAATTCACAATTTTTGAAAACAATGGCCTGTAGTTTAGTAACTTCATTATATGCTCACTTCTGAACTCCAGGATGCATATTTCCAAGTAACCCTGATTTATTCAGGTTTTCTAGGCATTTTTTACCTACCGTATATTAATAGCAATTTTTACAAGATCTTCATTACTTCCTAATTCTGCAAATTCCATTTCCTTATTTATCTTGCCAAAGACAGAGTTGAAAAAGGAGTTCATTATCTCAGCTGTTTTAGAGTCATTATAAATTTCACTTCTTTCCTTATTTGTTAATGGCTCTACATATGCTCAAATATTTCTTTTCCTTGGTACAGTTGTAAAACACCTTCTTACTCCCTTTAATGTATTTGGCCAGCATTAGCTCATTATTCCTTTTGGCTGTCCTTCCCATTCCATTCCTGAGTTCTGTATCTTATGGGGGAAGTAGGGGCCGGGGTAGATTCAGGTCTATGGGCTGCCTTACAAGAAAAGATGATAAATTTAAGTAGAAATGTATTTATTATAGGATAGAACGGCAAATAGTATATTATAAAATCATTTTAAAAACAATAATTTTCTTAGTTAATTGCCCAACTTCCCTCTCTAAGGCTTCCTTTCCTGCATTTTTTTTTTTTGGTTGTGTACTTTTTGGTCATTGCTTCATATACTAGTGATTTTTAATTTGTGGAGTTGTCAGACTTAGCAAATAAAAATCTAGGATGTTTAATTAAATTTTAATTCCATGCAATATTGGAAATATTATACTAAAAATTATTTGTGTTTACCTGAAATTCAGATTTAACTAGGCGTCTTTTATTTTATCTTGCTACCCTAGTAATATCATTTTCTACAAAAGAATAGAAAAACAGTTTAGTCTCTCCTCTGGAATAATTAGTCAAAGAATTTTTAATGTACTGGCAGTTCAGAAGCTTTTCTACAGACTCACAATTTGTTACTGGTAATGTCATGCAAAATTTTAGAATTGTCAAATTTGGGAAAACTTGTGTCAAATTTCTTTCATATATGAGCTATAATATTTTGTAAAATTCCTCCAAAGATAGCTTCTAGCTCTGTCAATTTTAAACATCCTGTCTCCTCTGCCAGTTATATCTTTCTGGTGCTGGCACCATAGGACATTTCCATATGGCAGTATGAACTCTGGCCCTGTGACTGTCAACTTTCTAAATATATCCCACTGAATTTGCCAAAGGTATTTCTAACTTTCTAACTTCTCCTTTGTCCCATCCTCAAATGTGCCTGATGCCTCCAGTACCACCTGGAGAGGAAAGAAAGTGAAGTCAGTGATTTTGACTGATTGTGGTGTAAAGATCTTAGGTTTGCAAATTTAATAAAACATATGCGAGAACACATAACTTGGGCCACCCTTTTGGGTCTTGGAAGGAGACTTGAGCAAATGAGAGACTCTAAAACTTAAACTTTATTAGCTTCATGGTAAATTTGCCTCTGGCAGCAATAGGTGTGTGTGTGTGTGTGTGTGTGTGTGTGTGTGTGTGTGTGTGAAGATAGCCCTATTTCTTATTTCCATTATGGTACTTTCTCATCTGCTCATTCTCTTCCTTCTCTTTCCCTGTCCCTCCCCTCTGTGCCTTCTCCCCATGTGCTTTTCTCTTGAATACTCTGCCTATATCTCAGTATGGAACCTTAATTTTTCATGGAAGAAATTATTGGGCCTCAATCATGTTATCTTTGAAGACTCTACAAGCTTTCTCCCAATGTTTGGATTTTAATACATTCTCTCAATGTTCCTAATGCACCACACTCTCATTCTCCAAACTGCGATTCTTTGAAACCTGAAAATCTTCTAAGATTGGGACCCATGAAGCTATTCCTTCCTCTGTTGAATTCAGGCTGCTCTTTCTCAGGGATATTAAGCTCCTTAATAGCCTTATATTTTCAGTAGCTTTGTTTTAGTTAGGAGGAATCAGTCTCAATGGGGTCCTCCCACGGTGGGCTCCCTACCTAGGTCCAAGCATATATTTAAGGTCAACTGTATAATGAATGTTATCTGAGCCTCTAATCTGGACTGTGAAACTCAGATTTTCACATCCTCTGAGGTCTTTAGTCCAAGTTTCTAAGATAGGAATTAGTCTGAGAAATCCCTACCTTTAGAATTAGGACTTTATAGTACATACTTCATTGTCTCTTACATTCATTCACCCTTTTCATTCCTTCTCCTTCTGTTGCAAAATCCCAGTGTGAATACAAAATCCCAGTGTGAATACACTGTCTTCAGAAATATGTGATGTGTCTAAAAACTGATGTCACTATTAGTTGTGTGTGTGTGTGTGTGTGTGTGTGTATGTGTTTAAAGCCAGCTGAATGATTAAAATAGATGACCCATATAGCCATTTAGTTGGAAAGAGCTTTCACTTCCTGGTATAGTATATAGAATCAATCTAAATGAAAACAAAAGGTGAATTGATTCTAAAACCACTGTGCTAATACCATTAATGATACTACCACTTATAAAGCATTATTTAATTTAATCATCACAATAGCTTAGTGAAGTAGAAATGATTGTCCCCATTTATTTTGCAAGGAAACTGGGACTTAAAATCTGCTCAAAGTCATGGACATAATACATGGTAGAAAGGGGATCCAAATCCAGACTTTCTGATTTTAAAATCTGTGCTTTGATCACTAATACCATATATGTAACAGGATTCCCAGTGGGACCAATAGTTTCAAACTGGAAAATCTCTAATTTAGAGAGTTACAAGCATTTCTGCCTTCTAGGAGGGAGACTGGCACTGGACTAGGAACAGATACTCTCTTTGTTTTAATGAGCATCACCCTGGTGGGGAAGTTAGAACTTAAGATAGGAGGTAAATACCTACCAAAATGGTCTTTAATTCAGTGAAGTTGACTAATTGTAGTTTATTAGACTAAGATATTAAGAGTTTTGTTTAGTAATGTAAATTGGGGATTTTAGTTTATCATTTTTGAAGAGGTAGAAATTCATTTTTTTTAGGTCCCTAAATTTGTATTTGGATATCCTTAATCCCTTGCTCCTGTTTGTACATTGTGCTTACTTTTTCCTTCTTGGAATAGCATGTCCTTTTCTTTTGGCCTCATCTGTCACCCCACCTGGTTCTGGAGAAACTGCCTATATCCTTTCAACTATAATGATTGGCCAGGGATGAGCAAGTGACAGATAGTGGAACAGAGTCCTTTCTGCTCTCGCCTTTGAAGTTTCTAGGATGGAATGAGATGACAACTGGCCTAGAGTTGTCTGCAGCCATGAAATCCTCAACATCCCACCACCTGCTACATGAATGAATTTTTCCTAAAATGAGAAAGAAGCACAATATAAGGTAGAGAAAGAGGGAACCCAGATGTGACAATGGGTGAGTGTGTGATATCCTTAGGGGGTTGCATCCCAGGACTTCCTAGTTATATAAGTCAATCAATTCCTGTCTCAGAGCATTTCTTCATTCATTCATTCATTCATTCATTCATTTATTCATTCCTTTTTTGTTGTTGTTTACAAAAGTCTGGAAACCAAGGTCAAACTAGTAGGAAAATCATGCAGGTCCAAGTTATTTGCTTCATGACAGAAGAAATAATGCAAAAAGATATGGATTGAGCCTAAATCAGTACAAATTGGACCAAACTCTGTATATTGCAAATGTCAATATTTTAAGCCCCAACAAGCTTGACTTGGGAAAGTTACTCTATTTTAATTGTGATTCTAAGACCAGAATCCAGGCTGTGAGCAGTGGTTTACTCCTGAAAGGAATTTATCTGCAAATTGTCAGTCATCTTGTAAATAGGCTGGCACTGGGACAAAACATCATAAGTGGCTTAGACTTGTGGAAGGAAAGGTAGCAGGAGGAGAACCTTTCTCTTCTTTCTGTGCTTGAGGGGATGGAAGTTCTGAAAGGGGCTTGACTTTAGGCCAGAAGAAACTTGGAGCATGTTCATCCCTTGAAGTAAGTTTAGGTCTCTACATTGGGGAAAGCCAGGGGACAGGAAAGATACTGTCATGGAATGTCAGTGGCTATCACCAGTAGAGGATAGTGCACCAGGAAAGTGGTGATCTCATGATGCTCATTAATAGCAGAAAGCCACTGATGGTATGGAAGGCAGGAGCAGAAGAACCTGAAGGACCAGTTCCTGAGCATAGCCTCTGGGAAGCTTCAAAATTGCAAAGGGATATTTTGAGGGGAGATGTTTTCTAGAGAGTAGGCAAGTAGGGGATCCAGGAGAAAATAAGTATCATTTCATTTTGTATGCAAAGACTAGCAAGGACAGGAGCATGTAGGTTTTATATAGATGTGATGTTCAATAACTAATTACTGATGGTTGTTGCTAATTGGATTTTCAGAGACCTGCTAGCAAGGAGTTCTCTTCTAAGAAGAGTGCTCAGCTCTGAAGCTCTGTACCAACCCTCTATTAAACAGGCTAGTTCCAATGGAATAGTGCCAGGAAATTACAGGTTTTAATACCATCTCCTCTTGGTTGTAGCTGTCATGATAGGCTGTAGTTTATGTACTTTAATTAAAATGGAGATGGTGTTCTTTAAACTTGAACTCTGAGTTGGTTCATGTAGCTGGCACTATTTTTTTAAAAAGGAAAGTAAATAAAACTGACATTTTCATTCTTAGTATATCTAGCCTAGATTACATACCCAAATCAGCTCTCTGCCGAAAAACTGTATCTCATTGGCACACTAATTCTTAGCATATAACAATGATTCTCACATACAATGTTTGAATACCCACTTTAATATTGACAGAGTTTGCCAGTCCTTTATCTTTTTTGTTCATCAATGAACTCAGTGAAGCCCACATGGCAAGAATTATTATTCCCAGTATGCACATGACACAATTAGGTTTAATGAAGTGAAGTGTCTTGGCTAAGGTTATACAGATGTTAAATGATGTTCCAATGTCTTTTGAATCCAGAGTCTACTCTCTTTCCATTTTTTTTTTCGAATTTCCTACCTAAATTTTATTGGTGGCACTTATTGCTCATGTTGTGTTCCAAATCTCATTCTATCAAAGTTAGGAAGGCCTTTGGGCAGACCAAAAACATTCACCTTGGATTTCATTTATATTTGAGTGAAGAAATAGGAACTAGAGCACTGAATGAGGTTTTGGGTAGGACTGGATTCCATTTGCATTCTGTCACATTGGAGAACACAATTTGCCTTCTCAAGAATTAATTTCCCCATATACAAAGTAAAAATCCTTGATTAAGTGATAATTTCCCTCCAGCCCATGCAGATAATATTCTTCTACTTACCATCCTTGATTGCAGACCCCATATGCTTTATTTATCTCTAAGTGTTTTGTTCTGTGCCATTTATTTGCATTAAATAATTTTAGTGTATTTCTAAATTCTATTTTAGAAAAAATGAGATTGGATCTAATAAAAATACCTCCAATAACCTTCATATAATTTCTTTTTATATTTTTGGACCTTGAAAACTTTTAGGGCAATCTAGCTATACATGTCCTAATATCCTTATATTCCTGTGATAACCAATGACTTTGAAACATGTTAGATTTCACTGCACTTTTATCATAATGTTTTGAATCAGGTGGGTAAAAGATTTAAAGAAATTTACACTCCTTGAGATGGTTCTTATTTATTGAGATTATGTATTACCACAAGTCAATGACCAGCCAACAATAATCCCTCTGCGAAAGAGCATCTTGGAATCACACAACTCTCCCTAAAGTTAAAAAAAAAAAAAAAAAGAAAAAAAAAAGCTGTCTAAAATAGCTATATACACAGATGAAGCAGTGCTTCTGCCACCCAAACTGAGAGAATAGATGTTATAGACTGAATCAAGTGTCTCCAAAATTCATGTATTGAAGCCCTAAACCCCAGTATTGCACAATGTGCATGTATTTGCAAATGGAGTCTTTAAAGAGGTGATTAGGTTAAAATGCGGCTTTTACTGTGGGCTCTAATCCAAACTGGCTAGTGTTCTTATAAAATGAGATGAGGACATACAAAGAAATGCTATGGGCATGCCTGCACTGAGAATCTACACCATGAAGAGGCAGCAGAGGGTGGCTGTCTGCAAGCCTAGGAAAGAGGCCTCAGAGTATATCAAGCCTGCCAACACCTTGATCTTGGACTTCCAACCTCCATAACTGGTAGAAAATAAATTTCTATTGTTTAAGCCTGTAGCATTTGGTTATGGTAGCCCTAGCAGACTAATACACTGGCTTTACTTTTTTTATTTTATTTTATAATGTTAATGAAGAATTTTATTCATACTCACCTGAATGAAGTTCAAGCCACTGTAACTGTATGTGACATGTACATCCCATATCACTAGACAATGCTAGTTCTTCCTTTTCTCATCCTCACTCTCCTCCATTTTATACTCAAAGGCCTCTCCTCTCCTATCATCAAAACAGTGAATGATCTGAGATGATTTTTTATATTGACTTATCAGCAGATTTTATGTTTTAAGGTTTTTCCTCCATTTTCATTTAACATTTATTGAGCATCTGCTATTAGACAGATGCTAGAAATACAACAGCAGTAGATCAAATGGAAGTCCTTGTATGCATAAAACTCTCATTCTAGAAATAAGAGAGGATAAAAAACCCAAATAAATAAATAAAATATCTTAGTATTTAAGACAGTGATAACTACAGGGAAAAATAAGGCTGGTAAGGCCTAAAGGCAGTATGAACAAAATTAGTTATGTGTGGCATCAAAGTCTCTGTCTTAAAAGATAGCAGGAAATACCAATGAGCAGTGAAGCAGAAATGTGGCATTAAAAGGGTCAAGGAATGACCTATAGCTCTTTCTTTATAAGGCTAGCTTCAAGGATGAGCTTCATTAAGCATTTTATAGAATAACTTGTAGAAGGAGGTAAAGTCTTCCAAGATGATCCTTGGGGATGCAGACCAGAGGCCAGGGCTATGAAGGCTCCAAGTGCCCAATCAATAGCACTGAATGAGCTGGAGTTTCTTGACTCTGAGGATTTCCTAGCCTTGGACTCCCTTGGCTTAGATTAGCTTTACAGATAGAGGTAGAATCTTCATGACCTTCCAGCCCAAATCCTACCTGAGCATGTCAATCCCTTTGTAGCTCCTTTCAAGTCAGCTGTTCATCAGTATCTGTCCTCTACTTACTAAATATATATTTGATGTTTTCTGACAAGTTTACCACCATTTTAACCCAAAATTTAATAAATTTGTTTTGACAGTAAATATCCCTAATTTGTGAAATAATAGGTGATAGTTTTTTCTTCTTACTTATCTGATTTTCTACATTTTCTACTGTAAGCAGGTGCTACCCGTGTAAAGGGAAAGGTTTGAATATACAGTATACATTTCATGAGCAAACTATAGTAGCAGAAACTGAGACACCATTAACAAACATCCACAATGCTATCACCATGCTTCACATTTTACATTTTCTTTTTTTTTCTTTTTTTAATATTTACATTTTCTTAATTGCTTTTCAGTCTTTATCAATATGCACACATATTAAAACAGGGTTTTGAGGAGTAGAAAGATAATAGGAACTAACATTTTGAGGGTCTATTATAAACAAGGTATGTGTAAAGCACAGATGTTTCAGTTAATCCTTGTAATAATCCTATGAGTCCTCTGTTGTACAATAAAGAAACTAAGATTCAGAAAGGTTAAATAATTTACCTAATATTGCACAAGCAGAGAGTACTGGAATGATTTGAACCCAGAAGTCCATGTTCTCACTACTCGATGTCATGTCTACTTTATGAAACCTAGTATGGAAGGACCTTGGTATGGTAATGGCAACTTTGGGACTGGCAGTCTGAAAGATGAATTCTATAATAATAAGAATCTGGCCCCAGGATTCTATAATATTAAGACTCTTGAGTAAAGGTGATAAAATAGTTCCTGGATTAGGAGAAAACATTTTTGGTGGTTAAACATGGTTGATGTGTCTGCGTGCAATCTTCAGACACTTGCTGATTGTCCCTGAGAAGATACTTATGATTCCACCATTGGCTGGTGCCACTCAAATGACTTCCATACTTGCCTGGGAGGCAATTCTCCATACCTTCTTATAGAATTTTAGATATTCTATTTTAACAAATACTTGTAAATATGTGTTCTATGATTGTCTTCCCAATCACAATGTCTACTATGAATATCTTTGTGTCCTTAGTTTCTAGCACAGTGTTTTTCACATAACATACACTTAATAAAAAAAATTATTGAATGGAGGAATGAATTAATTGACAGAAAAGACTGCAAGGAAATAGAAGAAACAAGGCACAAAATGAAAGCCTTTGAGAAAGACCTATCCCACCTCCATGAGGACATCATCGGGAGCCACAATGCAGTGAAGTTGGTGATGGTGGATCTGGGTCTAAGCATGTGCTGGGCATGGTTAGGCCAGGAGAGTTGTGGTTGCCATTGATGCAGACATTGTTCTTATAGGTATCAGGCCTCAGGGCAGAGCAGTAGCTATGACAGGAAAACTTTTTTTAAAAAAAGATTTATTTATTTATCTGAGAGAGAGAGAGAGAGAAAAAAAAAAGCAGCATGAGAGGCAGAGGGAGAGGAAGAGAAAATCCCAAGCAGACTCTCCACTCAGTGCAGAGTCCAATGTGGAGCTCAGTCTCACAACCCTGAGATCATGACCTGAGCCAAAATCAAGAGTCAGACTCTTTTCTGACTGCGCCACCCAGTTATCTCAGGAAAGAAAAATTTTAACACAATCTGGGCCCTGTCAGAGGAGGAGAGAAAAACTGGGTTATGAGATATCTTGATAGTTCTTACAGGTAGGAATGCAAAGGCTGCCATTTAGTTAATTTTATATTAGTATTCACATTTTTTTTCCTTCCACAGATTGCTCACAGTTTTCACAGTTTCAATCTGTTTATAGTTAAAATTTTGTCTTTTGCTTTACAACTCATAAGAATAATATTTAATGGTATATCAGTTTACAACACTTTTTCTTTGTGTCCAGAAGCATATATTAATCTATGTTTCATATCATTTCTTCTGTATAAATTAGGAAATTTTATGTCTAAAAGTGATCTTTCAGGTCATTGGATCTATCTCATTTTGCAGATACAGAAGCTTAAAATTTAGAGAATTTAATTCACTCTTCTATGTTTGGACAAATTTGCATCAAGTCATGAAATAGTACCCATGACTCTGTTTTCTGTGCTGCCATGACCTCTGGAGAAATGTTCATAAGAATGTTAATCTGTACCATGCACAGCCATGGTGTCCAACTTTATTTACACCCTCAATTTTTTCGGAAGGAAAAACAAAATACAAAACCAAAATTATGTCTATTAATTTTTCACTTCCAACTACTAACACTGCATATGGCAATGTGGAAGGAAGGACGGAGAAAGGGCGGGATGTTCTTGAGTTAAAGTCTTTTGTTAATATAGCATTACTGTATGTGCTTCACAATATCAGATGAATTCAAAAAGAAAAATGTTCTTCCTTTTGATATGTTGAACTGGAACATTGTTTTATGAAGATAACTATTACTTTTATAGATTAGGGAACAAATTATTATAATTATTGTCTATTTTAATTACTTTTAAGGCAATGCCATTTAAGCCAAAAAATATACTTAATTAGAAAACAGTGTATTATTTTCTGTTACCTTCCAATTCTTATTATATTTCCTTTGGTTTACAGATATATTCCAAGTGTCTGGAATATCAAGTGGTATATGATAAGCATTCTTTAAATGTTTAACAATTATGTGAAATGTTTATTAAACATTTATTATTTTTTATTTTTTATTTTTTAATTTAAATTCAATTACCCAACCTATAGTGCATCATTAGTCTCAGACGTAGAGTACAATAATTCATCAGTTGCATATAACACCCAGTGCTCATTACATCACTTAATGCCCATTTAAAAAAAAAATGACTTTCTGATGGCCCAAATAGGAATCTCTACCATATTATGTGTAGCATAATTGTCAACCTTGACTTTCATTATATTAGAAAGTTAACATTTTTGAATCATTAATTTCAAGGATTTTATGCCCAAAAATTCCATTCAGAACAGAAAAGTATGAGGTACAGGCATGATGTTTCTTATCACGTAGATTTTCATTTGTGCTGATACTACATAGTTTTAGTATATAAAGTACTTCGTGTTTGGACTTCATGCAGCTCTGTGTGTGCATTTAAGTAAACATGGGAGAAAGACTTGCTATTTAAATAGTTGAGAAGCCACATTTCAAATTAACTTTATCTCCAAACACTTGGTTTCAAAAACCCGGTCATGAAACATTGGCATTGGGGAAAAGAGAAATAGAGAGTGATTTATTTCCTTAACTAGATTTCATTAAATGTGACTGTTTACTTGCCTTTTCCATTTGTGATGGACTGACTTTTTAGTTATCGTTAATGGACTCATTTAGATTTTTACCCCCTACAGACCTTTAGCTGTACATTTCTTTTTTATCTTGAATTTGTGGTTAAAATATTCTCTTTTTGCAAAGATAAAGCGACTGGAAATGTGTTTTATGAAAGGAGATGTGAGGTCAAAAGTTAAATGTGAGGTCAAAAGAAACCATTGAATGGACTTAAAACACACACACATAAATAAACTACACATATATATAGTGTATGTGTGTGTATTGCTATGAAAGAAAAACATCTTCCATTGCTGTCATGGTTTAGTCTTTATATCAACTCTGTAACAAATATAGAATGGGTGTTATTATCTCCATTTTTTTAATGAATGAAGAAAGAGGACCCTTGTTAGTTAAGAGAAATGCCCTAAGTATGAGAAGGACTTGTGGGAAGTTGAATCAGGACCAGACCCAGGTCTTATAATTCCTTCTTTACAGCTCTGTCCCTAACATCCACAGGTCCCTGTGGTATCTGAGTGGTCATTCTCCTTTCAAAGGCAGACCTCTCTCAGCTCCTTTCTCCAAAGCATGAATGAACGTCCGTCATGTCAGATGAATTGGGCTTTGCAGCATGATTTGCAGTAGGAAAGGGCAGATTATCTGTTCTTGCCCCTTCACTTTTCCTCATTGGATTAGGCCCTTGAAGAGGAAATAAAAGTCTTTCATGAGTAGTAACATTAGAAAAATAACTTCAGTATATCTTTATATAGCCTATACTAGACAAAAAAGCAAAGACGTTGGTTTTAACAGACCATGTGAACTATGTATTATAGAAGAAAATGCTTTCCAGCCTAAAAATGAAAACAACAACCAGGAGATGCTGTCATTTCAAGCTAAAGACATCAAAGATATGGTGATACTGGTTGAACTAGAATGGAGCTCTGTCATCATACAAACATTTTCTCTTCCAGGCTCTTGGGATTCATTCCTTTTTCCCCCTCACACCACACACACTTCGACACACAATCTGCACATACTAGTAGTGTATGTTGACTGAGCAGCTGCCCAAGGGATCTGATGAGAAAAGGCAGTAGATGCTTCAGGAGCTATGTAACTATAACCCAAATAAACATTTGCTGGATATGACTTGATTGGGATTCATACAGCTGTTTACCATGTATTAGAGCCAAAGGAAGCTACTAATGAATTTCATGGAGGTGCTTCCCAGGATTCCCTAGGCCCTGATATTAAAAAAGTAATCAATCTTCACAGGTACTGCACAGGGCCAGGGCTACAGACACTTACAACTTCCATTCTTCCCATGCATTACAAGGCTTGAACCACCCATGGGATATCCAGTAGGTTGTGATACCAGAGGCAATGATTAATTTGCATGGGTCCTCCAACACTCCTTATCTTTGTGATGCCAAGCATGGTTTTCTATGATGGTTTCCCAGACCAAAAGGTTATAGTCCATGACTATAGAACTGCATGGAGTTAACTGGACTATGCTCAGGATTTTCACTTTTTTGGCTAAGACACTTGTATTAGTTTTAACTCTTTTGTTGTAATAGAAAGAAACATTCATATGAAAATGCTGAGGTATGAAGAATAAGAAAGCAACCAGATGCCAGGAAGTGTCATCAAAATTAGATCTTTATACTTCACTTTTGCTTCTCTCTGTGGGTCTAATATCCCTACCTTCTTCTCTGTCTTCCTGCAAACCTATATTTTATTCTCAATTCACTTGGAAGGTAGAACATTTTCCCTGTGAAGCTCCCACATTTACATTTCCTTCAATGTAATGAGCTCAAACTACCTGCCTGCCTTTCAGTTATAAACCAAACTCCTAGAAGAAAGAATGTCATTTGTCCAGCATAGGTCAAGTCCCCACTTATGGTCCAGACAAAGTGAGGTACAGATAATGGCAGCTGAGGATGCTCTATGTTGACCAGGCAGGCAATTTCCAGAGAAGGCAGACAGTCACTGCACTCCAATAAAAACAATTACCCCAGAGTTGGTTCTCCAAGAGTGCTATTGAAACAATAATAACAAAAGGTCACCTTATATAGTGCTATACAAGCTATAAAATGTTTTTGTATACCTTGTTATGTTTAATGATAATAGAGAAAAAAGTGGGACTTTTTTTTTGGTAGAGGTGTAAGAGTATGCATGTGGTCATAAAATATTTCCAATGAAATACTGGCATGCAGGGACGCCTGGGTGGCTCAGCAGTTGAGCATCTGCCTTCGGCTCAGGGCGTGATCCCCGGGGTCCTGGATTGAGTCCGCATTGGGCTCCTTGCAGGGAGCCCGCTTCTCCCTCTGCCTGTGTCTCTGCCTCTCTCTCTGTGTGTCTCTCATGAATAAATAAATTTTAAAAATCTTTTAAAAAAACACTGGCATGCATATTTAAAATAACAGCTTCTCTCTACTGAGTTTATAGGATGAGTTTAATGAATCATTCTAATATATATCTGTGTGTGTATGAGTAATAAAAATAAAGAAAACCATTTCTAATTTCACCTTAGAAAGAGCAGTAAACTGAAAAGCAACCTTAAAGAAGAATGAAAGCAAATGTGGTAAAATATAAGTGATAGAACTTAAAAATTGTAAAGATTTGGGGTAAAAAATGATAGGAGTTAAGAAAGTGACAGTAAGTTTCCTTTCACAAACCAAATGTGTACTTGAACCCTGAAGCTACCCAGTAGAGTAGGGATTGCATTAAGTATATGACTCAGGGGCCCAGAGCATGTAAAGAGCCAAGCTGAAGATGGCAGGTCGAGGAACCAAAATTACCAGTCAGATGCTTAACCAACTGAGCCACCTAGGTACTCCTCCTCAGCCCTTTTAAATCACTGTTTTTTTGTTTTTTTGTTTGTTTGTTTTTTTGTTTTTTCTGTGTCCCAGCACACCTAGGGCTGGTGTGGGCTTATGAACGCTGGGCCTACTGAAGTTTTGAGCTCACTGAAACAATTGGACTGGATCCGCCAGTTATGGTGTCCTGACCCTGTTCTGGTCCACTGTCCAAGGTAGGATGGGAATATAAAACATGTTGCTCTTCACTCCTTTTGACCTCAGAACTTCCCCACATTTCTTTCACCACTTGGAAGTATTCTAGTGTTGTCTCTTCCATATGCTGGTTGCTCTTTTAAACCACAGGTTTTTTTTTCTGTGCCCAAGGACAGAAGGATTTTTCTCTTCCCAATTCCTCAACATATCCCTCTCCGGTGCAGCTCACAGCATTCACAGTGGGAGTTCTTTTGGTTACTGTGTCTCTGTCTTTCTTGCTATTCTCCTGCCACTCTCTCTGTCCTTGGTTGTTCAGTAGCTAGCTGTTCAGTCAGTCCTCAGTTCTTCTTCAGAAGGAATCTTTCTATTAATAGGTGTAATTTGGTGTGTTCTGTAGAGGATGTAAGTCCAGAGTCTTCCTATGTCACCATTTTGAACCAGAACCTCAGGGTGCTCTTCCTGTTTTGAACTTCACTCTGCATCCTCTCTTCTTCAATCTGCCATCTAGGGCACAGAAAACAAGCCTCGGTTTTCTGTTTTTAATTTTTATTGTTTTATTGACTTTTAACATATTGTCTTGTTTATTTTTATTTTTTTCTTCTGGGTTTCATTCTTTTCTTTTTTGTTCCTTTTTTTCTTCTTTTTTAACTTTTTCTTTTCTTTTATTATTTTATCTTTTTATATTATTGTTTTATATTATTATTTATATATAAGTATTTACATATAATATTAAATATATAATATATTATTATTTTCTTTACTTTATTCTTTCTGTTTAAAAGAGTAACTAGCACATATAGCCACAGCTCCAGCCAGCCAGAAAATCACCAAACAGACACAGTCTGTATAGTGGTCACTATACACGAGACTGCTACCTCAATTTGAGGAGAAGTAGCAGTTTCACCTAATCCGTAGAAACAAACAAAGAAAATCAAGTAAAATGATGAGACAGAGGAATATACTCCAAAAGAAAAAATCCTCAGTAAAAGAATTTAATGAAGCAGAGATAAAGCAATATGCCTGATAAAGTAATGTTTGTACATATACTCACTGGGGTGGACAAAATAATGGAAGACCTTAGGTGGACCTTCAATAAAGAGATAGAAAATATTAAAAAGAGCCAATTATAGCTGAAAAATACGATAACTGAAATTAAAAACAACACTACAGGGAATCAATAGTAGATAAGAGGATGCAGAAGATTATATCAGTGACCTGGAAGACAGGGTAATGAAAACCACACAAGCTGAACAGCAAAAAGAGAAAGTAATTTTTAAAAATGAGGATAGATTAAGAGATCTTTTGGACATTAAAGGAACAAAAAATTACATTATAGGGATCCTAGAAGAAGACAGAGAGAAAGGTGTAGAAAACTTATTTGAAGATATAATAATTGAAGACTTCCTTAGCCCAGGGAAGGAAATAGACATTCAAGTCCAAGAAGTTCAGAGAGTTCCAAACAAGATGAACCCAATGAGGTCCACACCATGGCACATAATAATTAAAATTTCAAGGGACAAAAAAAATTAAAATAAAATTTCAAAGGACAAAGATAAAGAGACAACCCTAAAAGTAGCAAGAGAGAAACAGAACGTTAGCTATGAGGGAAAAACTTATAAGGCTATCAGCTGATTTTTCAGCAGAAATCTTACAAGCCAGAGGGAGTGGCATGCCATATTCAAAGTTCTGAAAGGAATAAAACCTACGAACAAGAATATTCTATCTGACAAGGTTATCATTCAGATTTGAAGGAGAGCTAAAGATTTTCCCAAACAAAAGGTAAAGGAATTTATCATCACTAAACCAGCCTTATAAGAAATGTTAAAGGGGCTTCCTTATGTGGAAACAAAAGGGCTATAATTAGACATAAAGAAATATGAATAAAAAGATGTAAAATATGACAACATATTTACATAAAATATACACACATAAAATGTGGAGAAGGAAGTGAAAAGGGAAGGGAAGGGGAAAACAGAAAAATTTTTTTGTTTTTTCTTGCTTTCTTTTTTTAAAATTAGTTTCAGAGATAGAGTTTAGTTATTCATCAGTTGCATATAACACCTAGTGCTCATTACATCAAGTGCCCTCCTTAATGCCCATCACCCAATTATCCTTTCTCTCCACCCACCTCCCCTTTAGCAGCCCTTAGTTTGTTTCAAAGAGTTCAGCATCTCTTATGGTGCTCAGTTTTCATCTTATTTTATTTTTCCTTCACTTCTCCTATGTTCGTCTGTCTAGTTTCTTAAATTCCATACATGAGTGAAATCATATGATATTTTTCTTTCTCGAACTGACTTATTTCACTTAGAATAATACCCTCCAATTCCAATCACATCTTTACAAATGGCAAGGTTTCCCTTTTTTATGGCTGATTAATATTCCATTTTTATATGGATACCACATCTTCTATACCCATTCATCTGTTGATGGACATCTGGGTGCTTTCCTTAGTTTGGCTATTGTAGACATTGCTGCTTTAAACATGGGGGTGCATGTACCCCTTTGCATCACTATGTTTGTATCTTATGGATAAAATACATAGCAGTACAATTTCTGGATCATAGGGAAGTTCTATTTTTAATTTTTTGAGGAACCTCCGCACTGTTTTTAAGACTGGCTGTACCAGCTTACATTCCCACTAACAGTGTAAGATGGTTCCCCTTTCTCCACATTCTCACAAACATCTGTTGTTTCCTAGTTTGTTAATTTTAGCCATTCTGACTGGTGTGAGGTGATATCTCATTGTAGCTTTGATTTGTATTTCCCTGATGCAGAGTGATGTTGAGCATTTTTTCATGTGTCTGTTGGCCATTTGTGTGTCTTCTTTGGAGTAATATCTATTCATGTCTTCTGCCCATTTATTGACTGGATTTTTTGTTTTTATTAATTTTTTTAAATTTTTTTATTTGTTTATGATAGTCACACAGAGAGAGAGAGAGAGAGGCAGAGACATAGGCAGAGGGAGAAGCAGGCTCCATGCACCGGGAGCCTGACGTGGGATTCGATCCCGGGTCTCCAGGATCGCGCCCTGGGCCAAAGGCAGGCGCTAAACCGCTGTGCCACCAGGGATCCCTGTTTTTATTAATTTCTTTATAGCTTTTGGATATTAGCCCTTTATCTGATAAGAGATTTGCAAATATCTTCTCCCATTCCATAGGTTGCCTTTTAGTTTAGTTGATGGTTTCCTTTGCTGTGCAATAGTTTTTTACCTTGAAGAAGTCCCAATAGTTCAATTTTGCCTTTGTTTCCTTTGCCTTTGGGGATGTGGTTAGCCAGATGTTGCTGCAGCTGAGGTCACAGAAGTTTCTGCCTATGTTCTCCTCCTGGATTTTGATGGATTCCTGTTTTCTCACATTTAGGTTTTTCACCCATTCTGAGTCTATTCCTGTGTATGGTATAAGGAAATTGTCCAGTTTCATTCTTCTGCATGTGGTTGCCCAATTTTCCAACACCATTTGTTGAAGAGACTGTCTTTTTTTTCCATTGGATATTCTTTCCTGCTTGTCAAAAATTAATGGACCATTGAGTTAAGGGTCCATTTCTGGGTTCTCTATTCTGATCCATTGATCTATGTGTCTGTTTTTGTGTCAATCTCATACTGTCTTGAAGATTACAGCTTTGTAATATAGCTTAGGGTCCAGAATTGTGATGCTACCGGTTTTGGTTTTCTTCTTCAACATTCCTTTGGCTATTCGGGGTCTTTTCTAGTTCCATACAATTTTTAGGATTATTTGTTACAACTCTGTGAGATAAGTTGATGATATTTTGATAAGGATTGAATTGAATGTGTAGATTGCTTTGGGTAGCATAGAGACCTTTAACAATAGTTGTTGGGCAGCCCAGGTGGCTCAGTAGTTTAGCGCCGCCTTCAGCCCAGGGCCTGATCCTGGAGACCTAGGATCGAGTCCCATGTCAGGCTCCCTGCATGGAGCCTGCTTCTCCCTCTGCTTGTGTCTCTGCCTCTCTCTCTCTCTCTCTCTCTCTCTCACGAATAAATAAATAAAATCTTAAACAAACAAACAAACAACAGTGGTTCATCCAAGCCATGAGCATGGAATGTTTTTTTTTTTATTTCTATATGTCCCTTAATTTCATTCTTAAGTGTTCTATAGTTTTCAGAGTACAGTTCACAGTGATTGAGTTCACACTGCTCAGAATAATTTCATAATTATCTAGCTGAATTCCAGAGACCAGACAAACTTAGGATTCCCATCTTAACTCCTCCCCTTCCCTTTTGTAAAAATGTGTTTGAACTTAAATGACTATCAAATTAATATGGACTCTATTTACTTAGTATGTTATATATAATCCTCATGGTAACCACAAACCAAAAACCTATGATAGATACTCAAAACATAACAAGAAGAAAGACCAAACTAAACGTTATAGACTCATGTATCCCAAATATGAGCAAGAGAAAAAGAAAGGGACAAAGAACTACAAAAACAACAAGAAAATAAAATTTTAAAATGGCAATAATTATGTATCTGTCAATAATTACTTTAAATGTAAACAGCCAAAAAGCTCTAGTCAAAAGACATAGAATGATAGAATGGGTAAAAAACAAGAACCATCTATATTTTGCTGTCAAAAGATTCACATACAGACTAAAAATAGAGATGGAAAAACACCATGCAAATGGAAGCAAAAAATAAAGCTTGGGTAACAATACTTACACCTGACAAAATAGACTTTAAAACAAAGACTGTAAGCAAGAGATAAAGAAGGGCATTACCTAATGATAAAGGGATCAATCCAACAAGAGAATATAATTTTGTAAATATCTATGCACCCAATACTGAAGCATCTAGATACATAAAGCAAATATTGACATAAAGAGTGTAGGGTATTACAATAATATTAGAGGACTTTAACACTCCCTTTACTTCAATGATAGATCATCCAGACAGAAAATCAATAAGGAACAATATATCTGAATGACACAGTGGCCCAGATGGACATACAGATATATACAGAACATTCTATCCCCAAACAACAGAATACACATTCTTTTCAAGTGCACATGGAACAGTCCTCAGAATTGATCATGTACTAGGTCATAAAAGAGGCCTCAATAAATTTAAGAAGATTGAAATACTATAATGGTATGAAACTAGAAATAAATAGCAATAAAAATCAAGAGAAAACATAAACACGTGGAAACTAAACAACATGATACAAAACAACTAATAGGGCAATGAAGCAATCAAAGAAATATTAAAAAAATGTGAAGACAATTGAAAATGAAAACACAACAGTTCAAAATCTCTGGGACAGAGAGAAATCAATTCTAAGAAGGAAGTATATGGTGATACAGGCCTATTTCAAAAAACTCAAATAAACAACCTAGCCTTACAACTCAAAGAAATTAGAAAAAGAAGAACAAAGTCTAGGTTGAGTAGAAGGAAGGAAATAATAAAGAACAGAGCAGAAATAAATGATGTAGAGAAAAAAAAACTGAAAAAAAAATCAATGATACCAAGAGCTGGTTCTTTGGAAATATAAACAAAATTGATAAACCCTTATCCAGACTTATCAAGGAAAAGTTAGAAAGGACTCAAAAAAAATCAGAAACAAGAGAGGAAGTAATAACAGATACCACAGAAATATAAAGGTAATAAGAGAATACTATGAAAAATTATATACCAACAAACTGGACAGGCTAGAAGAAATGGATAAATTCCTAGAAACATACAATCTTCCAAAACTTAACCAGGAAGAAATAGAAAACCTGAGTAGGTCAATTACAAGTAATGAAATTGAATCAGTAATCAAAAACTACCAAAAATTTTTAAAAGTTCAGATCCAGATGACTTCACAGGTGAATTCTACCAGACATTTAAAGAAGAGTTAATACTTATTCTCCTTAAGTTATTCCAAAAACTAGAAGAGGAAAGAAAGCTTCTAAATACATTTTATGAGGGCAGCATCACCCAGACATGAAAGCAGACAAAGATAGCACAAAAAAGAGATAACTGTAGGCCAAAATCCCTGATTAATAACACAGATGCAAAATCCTGAAGAGAATATTAGCAAACTGTGTACAGCAATGCATTGAAAAGATCATTCACCATGATCAAGTGGAATTTATTCCTGGGAATGCAAGGATGGTTCAATCAAGGTCATACACCATAGCAACAAAGTGAAAGATAAGAATCATATAATCAGAAGATCATATGATCTTGTCAAATGCAGAAGAAGCATATGACAAGATTCAACAGCCATTTGTGAGAAAAACTGAACAAAATGAAGTTAGAAGAAACATACCTCAACATAATAAAGGCCACATATGAAAACTCACAGCTAACATCATACTCAATGGTGAAAAACTGAGCTTTCCTTCAAAGGTCAGAAATAAGACAAGGATGTTCATTCTTGCCACTTTAATTTAACATAGTACTAGAAGTCCTAACTGCAGCAATCAAACAAGAAAAAGAAATAAGAGGCATCCAAATTGGTGAAAAAGAAGGTAAACAGTCACTATTTGCAGATAACATGATACTGTACATAGAAAATTCTAAATATTCCACCAAAAAAACTAATAAAAGTAATAAAAGAATTCAGTAAAGTGGCAGGATACAAAACTAATCCCCAGAAATTGCTAGTGTTTCTATACAGTAATAATTAAGCTGCAGAAAAATAAATTAAAAAAAAGCAATTTATTATTGCACCAAGAAGAAAGAAAATACATAGGAATAAATTTAATCACTGAGGTGAAAGACCTGTACTCTGAAAACTATAGAACACTGATGAGATAAATTGAAGATGACCCAAACAGGGGCACCTGGGTGGCTCAGTGGTTGAGCATCTCCTTCAGCTCAGGTCGTGATCCTGGTGTCCCAGGATCGAGTCCTGCATTGGGTTCCCCTCAGGGAGCCTGCTTCTCCCTCTTCCTATGTCTCTGCCTCTCTCTGTGTCTCTCATGAATAAATAAATAAATCTTTAAAAAAAAAAGATGACACAGGGCAGCCTGGGTGGCTCAGTGGTTTAGCACCACCTTCGGCCCAGGGTGTGATCCTGGAGACTGGGGATCGAGTCCTGCGTTGGGCTCCCTGCATGCAGCCTGCTTCTCCCTCTGCCTGTGTCTCTGCCTCTCTCTCTCTCTCTCTGTGTGTCTCTCATGAATGAATAAATAAAAATCTTTATTAAAAAAATGACACAAACAAATGGAAAGATAGTCCATACTCATGGATTAGAAGAATTAATATTGTCAAAATGTCCATATTACTCAGAGCAATCTACAGATTCAATGCAATTCCTTCAAAACACCAACAGCATTTTTTGCAAAACTAGAATGAAAAATACTAAAATTTGTATGGAACCACAGAAGACCTTGAATAGCCAAAGCAATTGAAAGAAACAAAGAACAAACCTGGAGCTCCCACAGTCCCATATATCTTGAAATAGCTGTAGTAGTTAAAAAACAGTATGGTATTGGCACAAAAATAGACACATAGATCAATAGAATAGGATAAAGACTCCAGAAATAAACCTACATTTATATGGCCAATTAATCTATGACAAAGAAGGCAAGAATATACAATGGGGAAAAGATGGTCTTTTCAGCAAATGGTGCTGGGGAAAACTGGACAGCTACATGTACAAGATTGAAGCTGGACTACTTTCTAATACCATAAACAAAAATTAACTCAAAATCAATTAAAGATGTGAAAATGTGAGACCTGAAACCATGATAATTCTTTTTTTTTAATTAAAAAAAATTTTTTTATGATAGTCACACACAGAGAGAGAGAGAGAGAGGCAGAGACACAGGCAGAGGGAGAAGCAGGCTCCATGCAGGGAGCCTGATGTGGGACTCGATCCCGGGTCTCCAGGATCGCACCCTGGGCCAAAGGCAGGCGCTAAACCGCTGTGCCACCCAGGGTTCCCCAAACCATGATTATTCTAGGACAGAACATGGGTAGTAATTTCTCTGACATTGGCCATAGCAACATTTTTCTAGATATGTCTTCTGAGGCAAGGTAAACAAAAGCAAAAATAAACTATTAGGGCGAAAGCTTTTGCACAGCAAAGGAAACCATCAACAAAACAAAAGGCAATCAACTGAGTGGGAGAAGATACAGCTGATAAGGGGTTAATATCCAAAATTTATAAAGAACTTATACATCTCAACACTAAAAAAATAAACAATCTGTTTAAAAAATGGGCAGAGGACCTGAATAGACATTTTTCCAAAGAAGACACTCAAGTGGCTAACAGAGACATGGAAAGATGCTCATCACTAATCATCAGAGAAATACAAATCAAAACCACAACAAAATATGATCTCACTCCTATTACAGTAGCTAAAATCAAAAAGTCAAGAAACAACAAGTGTTGGTAAGACATGGAGAAAAGAAAATCCTTGTGAACTGTTGGTGGGAATATAACTTGGTAGAGCCACTGTGGAAAACAGTATAGAGGTTCCTCAAAAAATTAACAATAGAAATATCACATAATTCATTAATTTCACTATTGGGTATTCACCCGGGAAGAATGGAAACACCAACTTGAAAAGATATATGCACCCCTATATTTATTGCAGCATTATTTACAATAGCTAAGACATGGAAGCAACCTAAGTGTCCATTGATAGATGAATAGAAAAGGAAAATATGGTAAGTGTACACAATGAAATACTACACTGCTATAAAAAAAAGTGAGAGTGTGCCATTTGAGACAACATAGTTGGAACCAGAGGGTATTATGCTAAGTGAAATAAGTCACATTGAGAAAGACAAAAATCATATGATTCCACTCATAAATGGAATCTAAAAAAAAGAAAAAGCAGAATGAGAACTATAGATACAGAGAACAAACTGATAGTTACTAGATAGAAGGGGGTGGGGACCTGGGCAAAGTGAGTGGAAGGGAAAAGAAGGGAAAGGGAGATACAGGTGTTTAGTTATGGAATGAGGAATAAAAATCAGAGAATGAGGAATATAGTCAATGATATTGTAACAGTGACTTAATGGGGCAGATGGTAACTAAACTTGTGAAAGTAGCATAATTATAAACCTGTCAAATCACCAAGTTGTACACCTGAAACTAATGTAACATTGTGTGTCAACTGTACTCAAATATAATATAATATAATATAATATAATATAATATAATATAATATAATAATAATAATAATAATAATAATAATAATAAAGGGAGAGCAAGGACAGGAAGGACTGGGAGAAAAAAACATAGGAAGACAGAGCTGAGGTGACTAGAACCCAGTAGATGTCACTGATCAAGACGGAGGCTAAGCTGAGAAGCCAGGAAAAGCTGGCCCAGCATTTTCTGAGCTCAGAGCTCAGGAGACATAGGCCAAGTTGGTGGATCAGGTGACTGACAGAGAGGAAATTCTCATTCGAAATCAATGGAAATGGGCTTGAAGTCCAAAAAAACCAAAGAATCCACTCTTTTTGAAAAACAAAGCCATGAAGTGTCGTCTGGATCAAGCTTGGGACGGACGTAGAACATTCCAAAGTTAGTCTCTAGAGGAAAGGCTTATGGACAGGAAGAGGTAGTAACTACAGGGGATTCCTGCAAGGGCTTCATTGCTGCTTTACCCTGTGTTAAATGCCTGGAATCTTGAAAGATTCTGTCCTTGAGATGTGTGTCTAATTTTTAGTTCCTCCTCCAAAGTTTATAACCATAGTAGTTAATACTTCAGACACGGCACAGAGGTAGTTACGCAGCAGCTGTCCAATGCTGGTAGTCTCAGGGGCTTACTTAAATCCAAATTTAACTAAAATCAAATAAAATTTAAAATCCAGTTCCTTCGTCACACTAGCCACATTTCCAGCCCCCGAGAGCCCCAAGAGACCACCTGTTGGACAGCACATATATATATAGAACAAGTGTATCATTGCAGAAAGTCTATTGGACAGCACTGCTCTAAGGAAAAAAGATCAAGAGAGGCCCTGAAAGCAAAGTTACCATCTGAGAGGGGGGAGATGCCTCCTGAGGATTACAGGGAGGATTCCCAAGATAAAGGAATGCTGCAGGAAAGAAGATCCTTCCCTCCCTCTATGTATTTTTGAGTCGCCACAGTTTGTCACAACATCCGACCCCCTCAGGTTCCCTCTGTCCTTTTTCCTCTCCTCTTCTTTTAATGTTCTTTATTGCAGAAAGGAGTGGGCAAACAAAATAAACAGAGTAAGAAACTGCACAGTCACATGAGCAGGGCTCTTTGAGGATGTGTACAGCATCATCTTTAGTGCGCATTGTTTGCTGCAGACTCAAAGCTCTCTGTAAGTGTGCAGATCTTTTTCATGGATCCTTAGGGATCACTAACACTACTTTAAAAAATCTTGGGATTCTCCCAGTACTCCCTGGTAACCATAAATCAGTCATACAGTTACACATTCCAATTTACTATCTTGGTTGTAATCATTTAATCAACAGAATAACTCATTGCTTCTTATTGAAAAATTGGTGGGCAGTCACCAGGAATGGAGAAAATTCACATATGCAAAATGCAGGCTATTCTGTGGTTAGAGAAACAGAAACGAGAATAATTACCAGGAAAAAAAAATAATATTTTCCCTGACAGTTGAGGGCAGTTAGTTTCCCAGGGAGAAGTGCTGGTGGCAAAGGGCTTTACACAGGGAGGCCTTTGTCATTTTATGGATGCTCATCTGTCAACTGTCAGCATGTTTCAAAGGGACTCAGGCCATAATGTTTTCCTCTGCACCTTTCCCATCACGGTGGCCCAAATTTCTCTGACTAACCATCCGTCTTCCTATTTGCCTAGTCTGGTCACTTACAATGAGCAGGGATGTAGTGGTGATTCTGCAGCTGCAAAGAGTAAGGAAGAGGGGCGGGTGGCCTGAGGGGAAGGGCTGGAAGGAGGGAGCCGCTCAAAGAATTCGCTTAGCATCTCTATGGAAGCACTTCTGCCCAGGGAGGAGTTTTTTTTGTCTATACCGTTGTTCCTTAGGAAAAAAGAGTTGAGCCAAGTGTGAGGTTGGCAGGACAGAAGCAGGGGCTGCAACAAGGCACAGTAAATCATAACACCCGCACACCCACCCTCAAAGTTTTTAGGGCCCCACCCAAGCAATGTCCTTCTCTAAAGTTCTAGGATGAAATTAAGTGTAATTGTCTGAGACGTGATAGTACATGAGATCAGCTATGATGACTGTGAATCATAAGTCACAATTCTATTTGTTCCATGGCAGTGTAAATACCATAAATATTTTTGGCAACTAAAATAGCAATAAACTATGAACACCAGTAGGTTCAAATTCTGTCTCATCCACATGCTTGATAGACCTTGGGCAAGCACAAGCCCTTTCAGCTTTCTGAGTTTTATTTCCTCTGGGCTGAAATAGGAATTATAAAAATATCCACATTATAGTTGTTTGAGGATTAAATGAGATAATGTGAGGAGAGAGCCTCTTGAACCTTTTAATGTTGTCTTGACTATTCACCTTAATTCATTTTTCACTATCTATCTCATTCTTGTTCAGTATCTTTCTGTTGCTCGTGTGTTTTCCGTTCCATCCTCATCTCACGTAGCAGATTAGGCTCACAGACTGCCATTCACAGGCCTGGCTCTGCACCCCAGAAAGTTCGCACCCATGACATGGAACAGACAACGAGAAAGGCCAAACATTTTCCATCTTCCTTCTTCATCTCTCCTGTTAATTGTTCCCTTAAGCCCTTTTTCTATTCTAAAGGATATTTTTCCCATTGATTGTTGAGAAACTTTTACAAGATAAGCTTATTAAAGCTTCATTTATCTTACATGTTATTCCTCCCCTCCCCATTTTCTCATTTACCTTATGTGTTAGGGAGGTTTTATTGACATACAATTTTTAATTCTGCACTGCATTCATCAGTTTTTGCCTTTGCAATTTTTTCCTTCTGTTTTGTTTTCTAAAGTCCTTCATCATCTTAAGATCCAATATCTAATTTTTCTTTTTTTAAACATATAACATTTAAGCAACGGTATTAAATTTTGGCCTTCAATTACATGGAATATGCTACTGTGTGCTTTAGGAAATCAAAAAGCTAGATACTTGCATCCCCACATTTCAGAAAATTAGGTTTCAGGTACAAGGCTGAAGCTTGGCTGTTGGCCTCTGCCATCCACAGTCTCTGAATTAGTGAGGTAAAGAACAGGAACAGCTTCCAATTCACCTCAGTGGTTATCACTTTATATCTTGGGTCCAGGGATGTCAGCTGTGACATCCAGTGTTTAGGGTCAGAGTACTCCAGGCCAACCAGCTTAGTCCTGTGAGTAGGCATGACTGGCCTAGATAGCACCCTTGTGCAAATTAGAGCAAAATATTCCTCCAGGTGGACACAGGCTCTGGGCAGCACAACTTGGCAAATAGGGTTTTTGTGTGAAGACACAAGGCATCTTTTTCTCTGGATTGATGTCGCACACACGACATGTGTGTTGGTGAGCAGAAGATGAGTTGGATTTCAGTCCTTAATCATCCCCTCAGCCATTGTCTCCTTTGGCAGTGGACACCCTGTTTAACTATAATGGCAAGCCCTATTTCCCAAGATGGTTTCATGGGGTTCTCTTTAATTGTGTAAGCTACCTAACGTCCTTCTAATACATTTTTTTTTTCAGCTTACATGCATTGAGTCAGTTTCTCTTATTAGTAACCAAACACCTGGATTGGTACAATGGTGACCTAGCTATATGCATGTATGTATGTGTTTTTATCTATCTACTAATATACAACAAATTGTTAGTCAACGGATCTAGCAACATTTCTCTTAATATATTTACTTCTCATAATAATTTGAAATACCGCCTTTAGAGTTCTATTTTTTATTTTTTTTAAAGATTTTATTTATTTATTCACGAGATACACAGAGAGAGAAAGGCAGAGGCACAGGCAGAGGGAGAAGCAGGCCCCATGCAGGGAGCCTGACATGGGACTCGATCCCGGGTCTCCAGGATCATGCCCTGGACTGGAGGCGGCACTAAACTACTAAGCCACCTGGGCTGCCCTAATACTATTTTTTATATGCTAAGAAACACTTCTTGATTTTCTTCCTGTCTCATTTATCTGTTTATTCTTGTACAAACAAGTCCTCCTTTCTCACCTACAGAGCCCATGTCTAAGACTGAGAATACAGATAGACTCATGCATTGGAGA
The DNA here is from genome assembly GCF_053574225.1 of Canis aureus. NCBI lineage: Eukaryota > Metazoa > Chordata > Mammalia > Carnivora > Canidae > Canis > Canis aureus. The sequence continues at coordinate 8,113,007 of NC_135643.1, forward strand.
ATGAAAACTGAGGCAGTTCCTGCCTGATAGTACCCATTTTTCCTGAGAAAGTAGGTCAAGGATACCTTGCAACTTACTCCCAAGCATAAGCAGACATTTCAAGGTACACCTTCAGGAGGGCCACAGAGTATGGAGATTCCTTTCTGAATACAAATACATCAAGCACAAGGATTTTACCTGTCTTTATAGTCTGGCATAAGATTTATAGTTGCTTAATTCACAAATAAGAGAAATAGTTCCCTATGACAGCATCTGAATTTGGTGTTTCAATAAAGCAAATTTTGAAATAGGTGAGAAACCTCATTAAGGTGTCTGCCAATGTTCTGTCATATTAAATTTTAGCAAATCAATGGCAGAAAAGAAGTTGCAACAAAGAACATATCATGTCCCAGGTACCATATTCCTTGGCTTTTTGGCCTGAATGTGAGTGAGTTGTGGTATGAAAGCTTTGTGTGTGCTCAGAGTCACAAAGCCCCTAGAGCATCACTGCATTTCCTTTTGCTAAAATAAAGTGAGCATTGATTTTTCCAGGGGAAAAAAAATAAGAGAGAGAGAGAAAAACCAAATAGGAAATGCTACTACACATTTCCGTCTACATTGATTGACTATTTATTGAGCATGCAAGCCCAGTCAGCCTAGTAGAGCATTTAAGAACCGAGATACCAAAGAAGACTGCCTTGTTCAACCACACCTTAGCTATGTGACCTTGGACACATCCTGGCTGTGTGTCTCGGTTTTCTTGTTTGTACAATAAGTTGGTTTTGAAACTGAATAAAGCTCTTAGAACAATGCCTTACACATAAATGCTATTTAAGTGTTAGCTATTACTCTCACGGCAGCATAGATAGGGCAGGAGGTATTGTCGATGCTATAACGTTTGATTCTATGAACAGGAATGAGCTGTGATTTAGGCTCTAGGAGCTCTGTGAAAACTCCTGATAACTGATTTTTATAAATACTCTGTTCTGTGATACACTGAGAATGGGAACCTTTCTAGTAGGCTAATGCGGGGGTAGACTCTACTGGTCCACTTTTAAACCACTATTGTAGGATCTGAATGGGATGCCCTAGAGACCAGAGACTACTAGAGATAAGCAGTTCTCATATGATGAAAATTATAAATTTGATGACACAATTTTAGGATTACAAACCAGAAATGGTCTTAATCAACAACTGGCCTTATTATCTGAGTTGCTAGAAAGGAAGGCTAAAGACCAACCCCTTCAAAATCAAAGTCGTTATTGCTGGTGAGCTCACTTCAGCTTTAATCTGACCATCCTTTATAGCAGTTCACTTCATTTAGAAAAAATGAGAAGAAATACGTTGCTCAGAAGAAGCTACACAAAAGTGCAACAGAAATCTTCTACTGAGATTTGTTAATGGTCAAGGTAGAAAAATCTGTTATGTAAATTGTCCAATTAAAATTCTCACCACCTACACTTGATAGCAGAGGACATCATCTTCGTTATTGGTTCTGTGTGTTCAGGTAGATTTAAAGAATTACTTCCTGAAGAAAATCTTGGCCCTGCCTTGAGTCCTCTCTACTCATCTTCACAGGGAGATGAGATGGCCTCTGTCCAAGACTGCTCAGCTTTTATTCATTCTCTCCTCAGCGTAGTCGGGTTTAAAGTATGCAGCTCTGTACTTACCTTGCCACATAAAATAACTGCACTCCAAGGACTCATTAGGAAATATAGTCTCAAAATCACTGCCAATCAATAGCTACTTAAGTCTCTTGAAGGCAAAAATTATTAGTCCCGTAGATTTGAACTCCTAGTATTTCTCAAATCCATTCTGCTCTTGATTTCCATCACAACACTGTAATCCTAGCCACTACGATCTTTTATATCACAAGAGCCTTCTAACTCTACTCCCTACATTTATTCTTATCCTAACCTCTGCAGAATCTGCCCCCTCACCCTGAGCTATTACCTCACATCACAACCCTCACATTCCTGCTCCCTGTTTCAAAGCCTTCAATGACTTCCCACTGGCCTTAAGTTAAAATCTAAAGTCCTCATATATATACCTATACTATGAGGTGCAGCACATTCTGGCCTCAGTCCATCTCTCTAGTCTTGTCTCACAACACTCTTCTGCCCTCTTGCCTCCAGCTCTGCTGGTCTTCTCTCTCTCTCTCCCCTCAAGGGTACCAAAATTCCACCTCAACACCCTTGTGGGTGCTGTTTGCTCTGCAGATTGCTTTTGTACCCCTCCCCTCCCCTCCACTCCACTCCCACTATTCTCAACTTCCCCACTTATGCCTTGATAAATCCTACTCTGTTTGTCATTAACTTTCTAGATGTTTCCCTTAGCCCACTTGTCATAGTTTATAATTATGTTTCCATTTTTGAGATTATTTGTTAAACATCTGTCATCTTCCTCCCCAAATAAAAACAGATGCTAACACTACTTGAAGGACTCTATCTCCTGAATTTAGCATTGTGCTTTTCACAGAGTAAGTATTTAATTAATGTGAGGGAAGAAAATGATTGCCACAAGGGTGTGCAATTCTCAATTTTTCTAGATATTTCAGAATGTATCCTCGGATAAAGTCAATTAATAAGAAATATATATACCTGGATCCCTAGACATTGCCTCACCACCCCACCCACTATATAATTAACTTACATGTGCCTTGGAATGATTTCATCAGTTTATAATGGAAGATTCTATAAGAGCTAATCTTATGAAACAAGTATTTGCTATAAAGCAAATTAAGGACATTATCCATTCTATGAGGATCCATAGGGCACATGTCTCTCTGAAATAGTCATGCTTCTTTGGAGCTACTGGCTGTTTTTTTATCTTGCAAACACTATAAAAAACATAATTAATGGTATCTTATTCTTTAAACAAATTGGTGGCCCTCTTTTGGTAAATGTATACATTTTCATGACGGATTTTTTATATGCTAATCTTGTTACTTGTAACACCTTACTTTCTTACACTTTTTATTTTGCCTCAACTTTCTCACCTCTCATGAATTTATTTGTGTTACTATATGCATCTTCATAAACCATCTTAAATCCTTTCTGGAATAAGGTAGGGCATAAATAAGCAAACAAGAAATCTATAATATATGCTTCTCAGCAACACTTCTGTGCATTTCCCTGGAGGCACCAAAACAATTGTGAAAATAAGGCCAACGAGTTCGTTTCAGTTTCCTCTACAGTCACAGAGAATCACTTAGGGCTCACTGAAACTGCTCCCTAGGTGGAGTCAGGTTGCTTCTTTAGTAATTCCATTCATAAATACACATTGGCTGTCTAGTAGAAGACTTGAAATCTTGATAATCAAAAGCTTATTGTATGTTTGAGAAGCTTGAAAAGGAAATTGAAGTTAATACCAAGGGAGACTAGAATAAAGTTAGCTGTTTTCCTTCTAAATCAGCAGGAGGTCATCTAAAGTATAATGTAATGCACAGCTTTTAACTTTATGAACCTTTTTTGCTTTTCTTCTTTTTTGTTTTGCATTTACAGTAGTAAGGTTACTCTATCATACATAATTAACTTACCGTCTTTCGAAGAAGAAAAATCCAGGCTTGTACTCATGCTTTACGATTGGATAACAGACATATTTGGCATTATACATTTCTTATTTGAAAAGCTATCAGATTTGAAAAAGTTAAGGACTTAATATAATCATACCTATGTCTAGTTATTTATCTCTCCCCCAATGCATATCCAACATACAATTGTGAAATAGAAACAGAAACACTGTAATAAAAAACAGCTACCTAGCAAAAAAGAAAATGGAAAACAATAGTCATTGGGCCATAGCAGGAATAAGTTCCTTGGGGCAAAAAAATCACAAAAGATTTGGTTAGCCACCTGGCTGCCTTTCCTCCTGGTCCCTGGGAAAGCTCTCCTTTGACCCTTGTTCTCTGTGGTGCTGGTTCTGCACTCTGGGTCTTTCTTTTCTTCCATTTTCCTCCATGACCACATCGGAGGTGGATAATAGAGTTAGGTCCTTTTGGGGGGGGGGGGGGGGCTCACAGTTTTTGTATCCTGCTTGCTGGCACAGGTTTAAGAGCGCAGAGATTATTTTAGTGGCTGGACAGACTTTTGCAGACTGAGTTTACAGTTTCTTTGGTCATATAATCCCCTCAGAAACTTAGTAGGGGGGATCCCTGGGTGGCGCAGCGGTTTGGCGCCTGCCTTTGGCCCAGGGCACGATCCTGGAGACCCGGGATCGAATCCCACGTCGGGCTCCCGGTGCATGGAGCCTGCTTCTCCCTCTGCCTATGTCTCTGCCTCTCTCTCTCTGTGACTATCATAAATAAATAAAAATTAAAAAAAAAAATCAGTCAGAAACTTAGTAGGTTTCTGATCTGTTTGTACCCAATGTGTTCCATGGGTGGATAATCCTAGTCAAAGATCTGGTCTTTTAATATAAAAGTTCTTAGTCTTAATTTCCTATGTGATAACTTCTTTCTCTTTTACCTAAAGTATGGCTACCTTGCAGTTGTTTGAAGAAAACCCTCTAAATTGATATGTGCCTCTAAGGCGGCTTTCATTGTCTTGCAGAGAGCAGTTATCAGAAGGCATTGGAAACCCAGGCTGGGGCAAAGTATTATCTGTGATTAAGCTGTCCTTGTTTTTTACCACTTCATTCAGAATATAAATGCAGTTAAATTTGTCATCCTGGCAAGACCCGGAGTTACTGGGCCCTTGGCAATTTGCAGGTCATAAGCCAAGAATGTTCCTTTCACTTCTATTTGCAGATAAGCTAGCTCTGGCCCGAGTTTATCTTTCTCCTTTGGGATTATGCTGAAAGTGGCATGAAGTGACCAACACACACTAACATTCTGAATTTTCTTTATAGCCCCAATCAGCACATAGTTTGCCTTCCAAAGTGCTGCTGGAAATGATTTAACAAAGTATTTCCCAACATTTTATTAAATCTTTTACTACCCTACCAAATTCATTAAGCCAATGACTCACTTTGGACATATTTACTTGTAATACCCTATGGCCAGATACCAAATTCAAAATCATTTAGGATTAGGTTTAGTTGAGAGTGATACAAATCCCAAAATAATCCATCTTAAATAACATGTTATAGTAGCACCCCTTATCTGTGGGAAACATATTCCAGGGCCCCAAATGGATGCCTGAAGCCCCAAGTAGTACCAAACCCTGTATGTGCTAGTTTTTACTATACATACACACCTACAGCAAAGTTTAATTGATAATTTAGGCACAGTAAGAGATTAACAACATAATTAATAATAAAATAGAACTATTGTAGTAATATACTGTAATAAAAGTTGTGTGAATGTGGTCTTTTCACCCTCTCTCTCAAAATAGTTTCTCATACTGTACTCACTGTCCTCTTCTTGTGCTGACATGAGATGACAGAACGGCTGTATGATGAGATGAAGTAAGGGGAATGATATAAGCACTGCAGGCAGCGTTAGGCTCCTATTGACCTGATGATACGTTCTGGACCATGGTTGACCAAGGGTAACTGAAACTGTAGAGAGTGAAACTATGTAGAGAGTGAAACTGTGAATAAGGGAAGTCTAGCAAATAGTTTTCTCACATGTAAACAATGCCCAAAATAAGCAGTCCAGGCTAGCACGGTGCTTTTGTTCAAAGGTCCAGGTCCTTTGTACAACCACAATGTTTCCCCATTTTCATGGCCCAAGATAGACTATCTGGCCTCAAATCCACAATCCAAGCAGCTGCCACTTTTAGAGAAATTCCACGGAGGTGAGGAGGAAATCAAGAAAGGCATGCCCCATATCCAAAGTTTTACAGACCTCTAGAATTTACTTCTATGGCTATACCCAGGAGCAAATGTAGTCTTTATTTTGGGTTGCCATGAACTTAGCTAAAAATCAGAAGTTCTATTTATTACAGAAAATGATGATACTGGGTTTCGGGAGGCAAGTAAAGTAATCACTCACAACTGGATTGGAGGGTAACAGAGATCAAACTCTGGGATGACACCAGACTTGGAGAGTGCATTTCAAGCAGTACCCTGTGTGACTGGCACAAGATCCTGGTGGGGGAAGGCAGTCATAGGGCTGGATGAGCAATTGCACTTGAGATCAGGAATTAGAGAACAAAAACGCGGCCTGGTTGGATGTGCCATCTAGTGGGGACAGGTCTCAGAGAGTTAGTGGAAAGCCTGATGAGATTCATCAAATCGTTATGTAATGTGGAAATGAAAGATGCCAATTGAAAAACCCTGTTAAGAAGCTCTCAACAGCTTCAAAAACAGTAGTGTTTCTTTTAGCAGAAAGTTGACTTTGGAAGAGAATGGAAGATTTAGGAATACTGGAATAGAGTGGTGGATTGTTTTCTCTGAAAATAAAAAAATAGGTTGGAGGGAAGGAAAATGTGCTGACCTGGTCAAGAGGTTAAACAGAATTTGAGAATAAAGATCAGACAAAACTAAAATTCTAGGCACGTGGAGGACAATATGAGAGGGACAACTGTGAGTATAGAAGGAACAAGTTTGATGACAACCCTTGTTTTCTTGGATATACATACCTCTGGTGTGGACAAGGATATATTTTATTCAAAGACTTAGAAATGGACTTAATGTTTTGACTTACATTGTATATGTGATCTTATAGGCATTTTCACAGTGTGGAAGTTTTTGAGTGATGGTATATCAGGTTATTGGAAAGGTTTACTTTCCTCAAAAGAAACTGATATGGAATGAGATAGAAATCCACATACCTGATAGGAGCAGCTCTATATTAAACCCTAAGAAATGAGAGAGAAACAGAGGGAAGCTGAAGAAATAGAACACAGAGCAATGGCTCCCAAACCTGACTAGATTTAGGGGAGCTTATAAAAAAGACTGATTCAGGGTCTCCCAGATCTTCCAATCTAGTACCTAGGACTCATGAATCTGTATAAATAACTTAAACAACCAGTCTCAGACTATTCATTCTAGAACTGGCACTTGGGAACTACTGCTATAAATACTCAGTGAGAAGGATAGTAACAATGACACTTTCCAAATCACTTTGCAGATCACAAAACCGGCACAGAGAGAAAGCCTAGCAATGTGGGAAGCAGCACCCACCCACCTTCATCTGCATGTTTCATTTGGATGAAGCAGAGCATCTGATACTTTCTGGACTTATCTTGAGACCTTGATGGGAAATTGAATATTGAATGAATGTTGAGAAAGAGATGAAGATAATGTGCAGCTGGACTTAATTCCAAAGGACAAGCAGAATGGCGATGAATGACAATGAGGAAGAGCTGAGCACCCTGCAGTGTGCCCTTGAGACACTCATAGACTTGAAGTAGCAGAGCTCCCCCACTCCCAAACCTTGAGAAACAAGAACAGGGATAAGTCATCAGGCCCAGAAGGAAAATCCTATAGAGGAGACAATCTTACTAGGGGTGGAGTCCTTCCAACTAAAACACTGCTCTCTCCCAAGACATCACAGGAAAGGGCGAGAGGCATAAATACCCAAAACTCACTTTCCTGCCTCTTCTCCTATCCAGGCTCCCATCATCATTTGCTGAATCTAAATGAAATCAGAGGGCTCAGGAGCCTGTCATATGACCCATCCCGAAGAGGAGAGGAGGGTGAGAATGCACCTGGAGGGGTACATGAAGATTTCAGGGGCACTGAATGAGTAGGAACTAGCCGAGACTCAATACTACAAATTTGTGTGACCCTTCTTCCTTCCACATTCACATCTGTCCCCTACTCCGCAACCCATCTCAGAAAAATCTCTTATGGAAGCATCATCTCCATTCATAAAGATGAGGCTAGTCTGGCTAAAGAAAAGAATCAAGCTATAAAAGAAAAGTGGGGGCAGCCCAGGCGGCTCAGTGGGTTAGCACTGCCTTCGGCCCAGGGCCTGATCCTGGAGACCCAGGATCGAGTCCTACGTCAGATTCCCTGCATGGAGTCTGCTTCTCCCTCTGCCTGTGTTTCTGCCTCTGTCTCTCTCTCTCTCTCTCTCTGTGTGTGTCTCTCATGAATAAATAAATAAATAAATAAATAAATAAAATCTTAAAAAAAAAAAAAAAAAAAAAAGTGGAAATGCCAAGGAAGGAAACACAGGCATACCTGTTACTGAAAACACATTCTTAAAATGGACCCCTATTTATTCCTTCTTTCAGTGGTGTCTGGCTAACAGATCACACTCAGTGTACCCTGGGAGAGATGAGGTGAACCTTCATCTCAAAGAATAAATGATGGTTGGAATGGATGGAAAATATAGCAATCTAGATTAGGCTCATTTATTCATCTGGGGTTCAACCTTTTTTTTTTTTTTTTTTTTTTTGACATCCGGCATTAATCTCAAGCAGAAAGGAGCAGAAAGAGTTTATTTCAGTTTTATTTACTGGTGTCTCCTTAATGTAATGCCTGTAGTTGTCATATTGAGAAGCAATTGGTTTGGTAAAAGAGTGAGGGTGTCAGTTCTAACTTTGAAAGAACAGTGTATACAGGTAGAGTGAGAATTTATGACATCTACAAGTTGGGCATAAGGTGTTTCATGGAGATTACCCAAAGCAAGGGTTATAAGAGGTTTACATGGGTTGTATATCTCTCTGGCTTCTGGAAGAAGAAGTCACTATAACTGCACTGATCTTAAACTAAATATCCCAAATTTTCCAGATGGCACGGCCAGCAGAATTAGGTGGTGAGAGGGATAAGTATCAGAGACAGGCACTTCTTTGAGTTTTTCCCTTAGAAAGAATCAACAAATCCTGGCTCCTCAAATTCACTAGTTCTCCTTTTATTTGTACTTATCACAGTGCTGGATACATAGTAAGAAATCAATAAGTTCTTTTTTGTTTGATTAAAATTTGCCAATGTACAAACACAATTCTCTGTCAATATTTATTCAACAAATATATATTAATTCCTACAAATATATATTAATTCCTGTTCCAGGACAGGCACTAGAGATAATGAAAAAAATAAACATAGTCTCTTCTCCTCAAGGGGCTTGCATCCTAGTGGGGGAACCCTGTGTTAGTTAAATAATCATGCAAATAAATACATAATCACAAACTGATGTAAGGCATGAAAGAAAACTAGAAATTTCGAGTGGTTTTAACAGGAACATGTAATTGGGTCTAAGATGAAGAATATCTTCTCTAAGGAAGTGATGTTTCAGCTGAGATGTGAAGGTAAGTAGAAATGAACTTCTTGAAGGAAGAGAGTGTTCCAGACTAAACCAGACTAAATAAACAAACAAAAAATCTTTGGCAGTCCTGGTGGCGCAGCGGTTTAGCGCCGCCTGCAGCCGGGAGTGTGATCCTGGAGACCTGGGATCAAGTCCCATGTTGGGCTTCCTGCATGGAGCCTGCTTCTCCCTCTGCCTGTGTCTCTGCCTCTCTCTTGCTCTCTCTGAATAATAATAAATAAATCTTAAAAAAAAATCTGGAAGGGTAGGTGTGAAGAAGCAGAGTACATTTTAGGAGATGAAGAAACAAACAGGAGTGGTGTGAAATAGCCAGAGAGGTGGGCAGCAACCAGATCATAAAGAACTTTACAGGTCATACTATTTGCTTTAAGAATCTTTTCTACTCGGGCTTCCTGCATGGAGCCTGCTTCTCCCTCTGCCTGTGTCTCTGCCTCTCTCTCTCTCTCTCTCTCTGAATAAAAAATAAAAATAAAAAGAATCTTTTCTACTTTAAGAAGCATTGAAAATAATGACCAGAAGAGGATAATGTTTTTTAAAACATCACTTTGAGAACTAGATAGAAGACAGCACAAAAGGATGCTCTCTAGAGAAGAGATGATGTTAGTTTGGACTAGACTGGTAGTGACTAAAGCAGAAGGAAATGAAGGGATATGAAAAATATTTAGAAGTCTGCATTGAGATGACTTGGCAACTTATCAGATGTGTGTGTTTGTTTGTGTGGGGGATAATAAAGAGAGTTGTCAAGGATAACAGTCCTAGTCTCCTGCTTTTGTAGCTGAATGAATAGCAGTGTGATTTCTTGAGATAGCACTGGTAGAGGACAAGATTCAGAGGAAATATCATGAGTTAAGTGTTTGGTTGATTCCAAGGTGCCTTGGAAATATCCAAGTAGTAAGGCTGAGAAGGCAGTTGGAGTTCAATGGAATGATCCGGGATGATTTGGAAGAACTGTAAGTTGTCTTGCCCAACAATTCCCAACTCTTCTCTCTTTTGCTCACCCATACTATACGGGCTGGATAAGCAGCAATCTATTTCCTTGTCTCTTTTGTATAAAGTGATAGTCATGTGACAAAAATCTGGTCAATGTGATGTTAGATTGTGTTTGTTAAGTCATTGTCAGGAAAATCTTTGTTCTCTGAAACATATACTACTGCACTTCTGTCTTATTCATTCACTTTGAATATGAATGCAATGAGACAAAATGTAGGAGAGTCATGAAAACTTCAGCCATAATGTCATTGAACAGCTGAGACATACCAGCAAAAGCTACCTCCAGACTTTATGAAACGAAAACAAAATAATACTCATTTCAGCTACATCTTTTTTTACTTACAGAAAAAAAAAAACAACATTTCTTACTGATATTGGTAGAGTTAAAAATTTAACAATCATCAGCATGTAGATGATAAATAGAGCCAGAAGCCAGAAGAACTCTCAGCACAGATCTGAGGAAATCCAACCATTAAATTCTGGCTAAAAAATAACAAGCAAGAACAGAGTACTAAGAAAGAGTGTCAAAACATGTAGGAAGAAAACCAGGAGAGTGCATAAAACAAAACAAAAAAAAGTTGTGTTATAAGATCTTGGAAGATGCAATAATTTTATTTATTATAAAAAAAATAAATAGGGGATCCCTGGGTGGCTCAGCAGTTTAGCGCCTGCCTTTGGCCCAGGGCGCGATCCTGGAGTCCCGGGATCGAGTCTTGCGTCGGGCTCCCGGCATGGAGCCTGCTTCTCCCTCCTCCTGTGTCTCTGCCTCTCTCTCTCTCTCTCTCTCTCTCTCTATGTCTATCATAAATAAATGAGTAAATCTTAATAAATAAATAAATAAATAAATAAATAAATAAATAAATAAATAAACAAATAGTCAATGGTGTAAGATGCTATTAGCTGACTTCTAAAATATATTCTAGACTTAGTGACTTGTAGGTCACTGGTGACTGTGATAAAAGTCATCACGGTGGAATTAGTGGAGTAGGTTAAATAGAAAGAGTAGTTCAAGAAATGCAAATAAGAGATACAAATTACTCTTTTGAGAGCTTGGGCTGGAAAAGAAGAAAGGGTGGCAGGGTAGTTGAGTGCAGTTGGATTCTGTTTTCTTTTTCAAAGGGGGGAGATTGGAGAAAGTTTAAATATATGGGTATAGAATCATCCAGCACAGATAAGGAAACAGAAAAGAAAAGGTTATTGTTAGTATGAGATTCCCAAGAGGGTGAGGGCAATTGGATATCATAGCATGTATAGAGGGATTGGTCTTAAAATGTTAAAAATGTAGATTCACAGAGCCAGGTAAAATCTGATCGATGAGATATCCTAAACACAGCCAAGCTCTTAGAGGTGGTCACCATTGCTTTCTGGATGTTCTGCTTATATAACTTACAATGTTAGAGAAAACACTTCCATGGAAATACAGACAGCTCCTTTAGTTATCTAGGGATATTACAGGACAAAGAGAGACAAAGAGAGCAGACCCACTCTGCAGCTGCTCCACGGGTGACTTTTATTATGCGGTAGATATATCATATTACAAGATCTAGCTCTTAAATCTTATTTTGATGGGTATATCATATTCTAGGATATAGTACCCAGTCTTACTATAGGGTTGATAACAATCTCAGTTTTGGGGAGTATGATGATAAGTTGTATATGTCAACTTAGCCAGGCTACAGTCCTCAGTTATTCAAGCAAACACTAATCTAGGTGTTGATGTCAAGATATTTTATAGATGTAAATAAAGTCCATAACTGGTTAAATTTAGGTAAGGGAGATTATCCTAGACGATCAAGGTGGACCTGACCTAATCAGTTCAAAGAAAGACCCTGAGAGCAAAGTTGAGCTCCCCTAGATGAAGAAGAAATTCTGTCTGTGGGTTGCAGCTTCAGCTCATGCTTGAGTTCCAGCCTGCCCTCCTGATAGTTTGCTGTATAGATTTCAGATTTGCCTAGCTAGCATCCACAATTGTGCAACCAATTTCTTGCAATAAATCTTTTAATACATATCTTTGTTTGTAAAAAAAAAAAATGTTTATTTGAGAAAAAGAGAGAGAGGAGAGGCAGGGGCAGAGGGAGAGAATCTCAAGCAGACTCTATGCTGAATGGAGCCCAATGTGGGGCTCAATCCCAGGACCCTGAGATCATGACCTGAGCTGAAATGGAATTGGCCACTTAACTGACTAAGCCACCCAGGTGTGCTCCAATACATATCTATTCTTTCCTGATTCTGTTTCCCTGGTTGAACCCTAACTGATACAGCCCACAGTATTAGAGAGAGCTTATTTGTTAGAAACACCAAGGGTGGGCCTGACTCTCGAAGGCAGAATGCTGAACTGAAACATCAGACATACTCAAAGTCCCTGTGATTGGTGTATTCTCCTCCCATAGCCACACTCGCATCATCAGAAGACCTATGGAGTCAGACATGGAGGCAGGGACAGTTGAACACTGAACTACATCAGACTTAGAGGATCATCAGGGGCCTATGCATCCATCTTGCCATAGAGACCCTCTTTGCCAGAAGAAGCTGAAATACAGTTCCTTTGATAAAGCTCTCTCCCCACAGGGGTGTTAGGACAGCCATTAACAACATTTGCCTCCTTAACTTCCTCTTTTCTAATGGCTAAGTAATGCTCTAATATGGATAGGCTTCTTTGCATATTTTGATACTGATATGTTCAATCCAGTTCAATCTCATTGGCCTGGGCCTCTTTCTGACTACTTCCAGTGGTTCTTGCACATTTCTCTTACCCTACTCGGTGTCGATGTTACAAACTAGCTCCCAGAGGGTGGTCATTTCCCCTATTATGTGAAAGCTCACCAAAAGCCTTTGTGAAATTAGCACTGCCATCCTGGACAGAGTGGTTGGGGCAGTTTGGGAAATATGCTTTCATAGCCCAGAAAGTGGCAAAATAGACTGAGGCTCTCAGACTAACCCATCATTATCATCTAGAAACTAGTTAGACTCCATTACATGATCCATACACCTACTTTTAACTTTCCCCTTTAATATTAGTGTTTACAACATGCAATCTGTTTGCCTAAGGGCTTGAATACATTAGTTTCTATAATCTTTATAACAAATTTATGAGCTCATCCTCGTAGTATAGATGAGAAGTCCAGGCTCTTACACAATTGCCCAATAATACACAACTAGTAAGATATGGAGATTGGGTCTGGGGCCAGGCTTGCCTGAACCCAAACTGGTGCCCTCCCTCACAGCACTGTTTATATCTGTTCCTTTAGTAATTATATCTACTGTGAGGCCACATAGAACCAGAAAATTGTTTTTTTTTTAATGCTAAAGCAGATTTCCTCCTGGTCTCCTTTGGAATCTGATATGCTTGTGTTATACACTATTTTCATCTCTGGTCTCTTTTTTTCTGCACTACATGATTACATGATGTTAAATCCATTTTTTTCTTTCTTGAGACAAATATATATAAGTTCTTTCTAATTTCTCATCTTCCTCTTTCCTCCTATATCCCCTATTCACTCTCATAAAATTGTAAAAGATATGTGATGCTTTGAGTTTCAAGTCATTTATCAGCAACTAAAGTTTTCTAATTTTGAAAAGAATCACAATTTTGTTGCTGTTTTGACATTTTGCTTTAAAAATCACTTTATAATTATAAAGTATATTTATTCTATCAAAGAACTTTCATATACATTATTTTGTATGATCCTTACAGTATCTTTAGGAACTCAGTAAGAGAGATCTTATCATTGTCATTTTTCAGAGCAAGAAACTGAAAAATAAAATTTAAGTGTTTTTTTCCTTTTCTGGCAAAATAGATTGAATGTATGCAAGTTTGCCTGGTAATATCTACTAGGGCTGATTCACTGAATTCATACAGTTGAACACATGGAAACTTAATGGAGAAAACTCATCCAGTCACACAACAGTGGGAACAAACAAATAAAATCAGCGTGACTATTTCCTAAGAAGAAAACCTTAATTCTTCAATTAGACCAATCTGCTCTTGGCTAAACCAGATGATACTAGCCCCAAATTGTCATAATTGAATTACTCCATTTGACCTTAATTCTGGGATTTTTCTGCATATTTGTGAAGGTAGGCATAGAGGAAGAAGTAAGGTTAGTATGCATATATTTTTCAAAAAACCAGTATGCATATATTTGTCAGAAAACAAAACTAGGTAAAGGCATATTCTAAAATTCCCCATGTTTCATTTTTCTCTTTATGTTTCCTCCTCTCTCTTACTGCCTAACTAGTGCCCATGATACCACACACACTCATACTCTCTCACACACACATATCTGCATGCTCCATAAATAACTCAGCTGCTCTATAAGCACTAAAGGATATTAGAATAGCTCATTGACTTTCTTGCGTATGCTTTCCTCTCTCTGCCATTGAGTCTTCTTTGCTGATGAAAAGACAAGACATTTATTTTTCCTCAGCCCCACCTATTGAAGGTTTTTATTTAAAAACACCGCTAAGGACACCAAGTATCTAGGACAATCGTGTACAGTTAACCACTAGCTGCACAACATTCAGATTTTAAAATAGCCATCCTCCAAGCAATTTGACTAAAATGTAATGCTTACGGGAGCCTTCCAACTCTGTGCTGGGCTTCTTCATCCACTTAGGTATAGACGTGAGCATATCTGTGTGAGAGAATGTGTCTTTGTATACTTGTGTGTGTCCGTTTTCTTAATAATGTGTGTGGATGACATTATTGAGGTCACAAAGCTACTTAACTTATTGTGATCCATTATCTTGAAACTGCTTCAAAAAACAAAATTTTAAAGTTTTTTTACTTTGGAAATTAAAAATAAGAAGAGGAAGAAGCAGCAGCTAAAGGAGGAAGAAAGAAAAGAAAAGAGTAATGAAAGGAAAGTCACTATTACTTCGATCTGATCCGGATATCCAACCTTTAAAAAAAAGTGCCCAAACCCCAAACCCAACAACCAAGAAAAACTCCAAGAAAACAATAGATATTTTAAGCTGAAAGTGTTCCAGATCCCTCTGACAAAGAGCCTCCCGAGGATTACAATGCAGTCAATGTTGCTTTAATTAAATTTAATGCTGTGTGAAATGCACTCCAAGAAACTTTGATGAATGACTGGGGCAATTCACGGAGCTCACTAAAGGGCATCCAGCCCTTGCCGGGGTGTCAAGCCACGATGAATTGGTTAGTACAGGCATGTTTATAGACTGCCTCGGGAACCTTGTATCTGTGTGGTAATGTCAGAGATAATGTTATGATTCGCTGGACCTGAGGGGGCTTTGATGACACGGTTAATGAGATGTCCCAGAGAGCATCCCAGCAGGTTGTGCTCAGACCTCCCACATCAAACGAGGCAGGCTTGCCCCTCCAGAGCTGCTGCCCTCCAAATCCCTCAGCTGGCCTTTTCTTTCCTTACGGTCTTTCCTCGCTTGCTTTTCTTTTTTCTTTCTTTCTTTCTATTTCTCTTTCTCTTTTTCTTTTTCTTTTTTTTTCTTTCTTTCTTTCTTTCTTTTTTTTTTTTTTTTTTTTTTACTTCTTAGTCAACATTCATTTTGTCTGGCTTTTGAAATTCAAAAGTTGTTAGTTTTTAATCTGGTTTCTTGTTGACCTGACAGTGAACAAAAGATTTTCTGGGATTATGTAGAAACTGGGAGGAAAAAAAGAAAAAAAGAAGGACACCGGGAAAGGGTAAAGAAAAAAGAAAAAAGACCCTGGTCTAGAGAGATAATACACAAAAACCATCCCACTAAATGCATAAATGAATAAATAAATAAATAAATAAATAAATACATAAAATGGTTTTGTTCTTGTGGACTTTGATGATATAATTTTGTCATATGGCTGGAGGCTATAATAGGGGAACTGAAACTTCACTTGCTTTACTCAAGTCTGAAAGAAAAATTTAGAAAATCCATTGACAAAAATTGAAAATTTGTTAGCAAAGGTGAGCACATAAGCAAGTAATTCATTTATGATTATAAGAGACACAGTTGTATTTCTAACAATTTTTCTCCTCATTACAGTCCACGGGGGGAAAAAAGTCCTGCTGGGAATTGAAAAAAGTAATGGTAGCTGGTAAATAAACATGCTTGGAATATATCTATCTCTGCAAAAGTCCCCAGACAGGAAATGAACAGACAGTATTACCTCATTAAAGAGGATATGCATAGTATTGAAGGGGTAAGAGAAGTGTATCAAATAACCTTTCCTGAGAAAGAAAATTGTTTTGTTTATTTTATACTTTAAAGGCATTCTAAAATATTTGCCTGTCTAAATGTAGCCAAATATTTCCTCCCTGGGGAGAAAGCCATCTTTATTATTAATGTTTTAATATTTTTTCATAGAAGAGAGCAAAACTATGACACTAACCTTCAAGTTTCTGAAATTTACTTGCTCATACCACTTTTCTATTTCTACAGAAATCACTTGAAAATTCATAAGAAAAACAACAGAAGTATTTCACTTTTTTCTATTGTACTCTTTCTTAATTTTTTATAAGTACTACTGAAATATTCTTCATTATTTATTGCTAAAGGGTGATTGATCCAGATAGAAAGCCTATTAGGGTAAGTGACATTTATTTAAAAATATACTTGCTTTTGCCTAATAACACTATAATGAGGTCGAAATTAAATCACAGGAACAGAAGTGCTACACATGGTTTGCTTGCCTGTTTGCTAAAGAGAACAGAAAAGAAGCAAGAGCTAATCTATTTTAAAATAAGTCTAGCTCCAAGATGGTGTGACGAAATAATCTTTCTACTCATTAAGGATCAATGAGTATCTCCTGTAACTGGAGTCTTTCCCACAATTATAACATAAAGGACAGAAGATCTCAGCTAGATGAGAATTGTATATCTCAATTGCAAGTTGGAGAGAGTGATGTTTTAGGTGAGATGGTATTATTTGTTACAACAAAGTTGAAGTATGGGTTGATTGGTTTCTTTAGTAAAAAAAAAATTATTTCAAAATATTAAATATTCCTTAAAATGGACAGGAAGAATTAAATTTAAGTGCTTAAAAGGGAGGGATATTTAATAGCAAAACTGGAGGTAAATGTGATGCCTCTTTTACATAAAGGGAAGCTTATTAGAAGGTCTTTATGAAATGTATGCACTTGTTTATACATCTATGCCTGGCTCAAAGTCCCAACAACAGACAAACTACCTGTGTGTTTAAACTTAGCTTAGCATATCAGATTGTGTCAGACAGGACTCCTTCTCTTGCAAGTGACCAAAACTCAAATCAATCTCAATTTGGTTTAAATAAATTTTTAAAAAAAGAAATGTTTTGGCTTATATTAGTGAAAAGTCTAGAGAGATATGTGCTGTCAGGTAGGGCTATATTCAGATTTCAAGCAAGATCCTCAGAACTAGCTCTCTCTGCTGTCCTCTACTTATTGTATGGATTCCATTTTAAGTTCCACATGATCCCAAGAAACCTGCGATTGTTACTGCCTCATATTTTTTCAAGTTCAAATCTAATGGATAGTCAGGCCTGAGATTCATTCTGACTTCATGGGCTTACATCATGTGCCCACCCCTAAACTTACTGCCATCACCAGAATTTGTTGCCTTAATTGACTTAGGGTTGGATCAACTGCACCACCCCTACGGTTTGGAGTAGCACCCCACACAGAATACCTGGGCTAAAAAATAGGGGGAGTACATACCCAAATAAAGACTTACATTCTGCTGCTGGAATAGGGGAGTTCTATGATAAAGAAGCAAATAAAAATGGACTCCAAGATGCCATATCTCACCATTCTTGCAGTAAGTATTCCATCCTTTTCATTATTTGAGAAGTCTACACATATAGGTTTGAAATGAGAGTAATAAAGGAAAAAAGAGGCTATGTCTCCTTAAAATGGAGTTAGGGAGCAGTATCAATAGTCTAACATGTTTAATACCTAATTACAGTTGTACTCATTGAAATTAAAAAGAACAGCAGCAAAGGAGGGAAAGGAAGTGCCTGGTGATGTTGCTATCATAGGAAAATCTAGGTCTAGCTCATCAGCCTTTTTCACATTGTGCATTTTCTTTTGAGTTTTAGATAGTTAAAGCCACAAGGAAGAGAAGGCCCAGGTAATCGGGCCTGGGTACTGCTAGGGCAGGCAGCTGGACTATGAAAGAAGGAAGAGTGTGGTTAGGCAAATGGCGGGGCACCAGGGCAGTTACATTTCTTAGGCCACTAGGCCCCCAGCAAGTGACTGTATAATACAGCATGGACCAGTCTCTATAATGAGCCCATGAAGGCAAAAAGAAATCACAGGACAGATGGAGCAGGTTAAAACAAAACCTCGTGTACCACAGTAAGAGATGGCATGCAGCATAAGTATTATAAAGCATAAACTACAAGTCTACAAAGTTCAAGAGTTTTCTCAATTGGGATTAAGACCAGGAAAATCTTTGACTCTAAAAAGGGAAGTTTCATGAGTTGCAAAAGAGAATCAAATTTAAAAACACTTAACAATAACTAGATAGAAGGCATTGGTCTGAGACTAGGTGTTCTATTCACTTACTAGATGTTCTGTGCACTTATCTGTTCAGATAATACTTTTGCAAATTGTAATACAGAAACAAGATAGCAATTATTTATTAAAATAATAAAAATTATGAATTGTTGTGGCTTTTTTTAAAAACTAGAATTGGTTAGATTATGTTTATTCATCTTATACCTCTTTCTGATAGCAGGTACACAATTGCGGACAAAGGACCCTGTAGAAAGTAAATAACCTCAGGAGAACAGGCCTTACAAATTCAGTGCTAATTCAGCAGCTGTAAATGTCACAGGTTTATCCACTATGCTACTAATTTTGGCTACTTTGCTTTTTTCATAACATTCTAGATCCTCAAAATGAACAGATTTCACATTTTGTATTTTATACCGAAAGAGTCTATTCTTCACAGTAAGAAAGATCTTTGAATATTATAATAATAATAATAATAATAATAATAATAAATTATTCTTTTGTAATAATGATAATTAAATGAGATAGCTTATAGTCTTTCAGAAACATAACATGGGGATTGAGTCACTTAGCAAGTGACTCATTCTGGCTGATTGCCCAGCCTGCAATATTAGGGGTCCTCTGAATGTGTGGGTTGGTGATAAAGATAAATATATCCAGCCAGGAGAGGTCTCATATATTTCACAAATTAGCTCTACAATTTGACTGTAAACTCCTGAAGGCACAAACCTGTATCATACTTATGGTTTCCTCAAAGCTAAGCACCATAAAATACGCACATTGGGAGCCCTGATGTAAACAAAATTAAAAAAATAGAATGATGAGAACTTTTCTTTAAAAAAATAGGAAGGTGGGATCCGGGTGGCTCAGCAGTTTAGTGCCTGCCTTAGGCCCAGGGTGTGGTCCTGGAGACCCGGGATCGAGTTCCATGTCGGGCTCCTCTGCCTCTCTCTCCCTCTCTCTCTCTCTCTTTCTGTGTCTTTCATGAATAAATAAATAAAATCTTTAAAAAAAATAGAAAGGCGAGAACTTGGAGTTTCTGAAAATAGGTATTTTGGCATGTGGTTCCAGAAATGTAGGAATCACTTAGTTATCTGAGTTTGGTACAAAAGGCTCCCAGATACAGTTGAGTTAGATTTTAAAAATAGTAAGGACACACAAAGATAGGCATTCCAGGTAGATGATCAGCAAGTACAAAGGCACAGAGATATAGAGTAATTATATATGTAGAGACCAGAGTACAGATCTTTCACCTCCTTGGTTAAGTGTATTCTAGTAATTTAATCTTTTTTGGTGCAATTATGAATGGAATTGCTTTCTTAATTTCTCTTTCTGCTTTGTTAACAGTGTATAGAAACACTGTAAACCCACTCTGTTGAGAGTTTTTCTCATGAATGGATGCTGAAGTTTGTCAAATGATTTTCCGCATCTATTGAAATGATTGTATGATTTTTATCCTCTGTTTTATACATGTGGTATGTCACATTGATTGATTTGCAAATTTTGAACCATCCCTGCATCCCTATAATAAATCCTACTTGATTGTAGTGTATAAAACTTTTAATGTATTATTGAATGTGATTTGATGACATTTTGTTGAGGATTTTTGCATCTATATTCATTAGGGATAAGACTTGTAGTGTTTTGGTTTTTTTATTTTTGGATTTTTTTGGTATGTTTGTCTGGTTTTGGTATTAGAATAATTCTGGCCTCATAGTAACTCTGGCCTCATATTTAAAAGCTTTCCTTCTTCTTCTACTTTTTTGGAATAGTTTGAAGATAATGGGAAGAATAAATATTGATAAATGTCCATACTATTTAAATAAACCTACAAAATCAATGAACTCCATATTAAAATACCAACAGTATTTTTCATAGAACTAGAATAAATAATACTAAAATTTGTATAGAACTACAGAAGGTGCCAAATAGCCAAAGCAATCTTGGAAAAGGAAAACAAAGCTGGAGGCATTAGAATTCCAGAATTCAAGATATACCACAAAGCTGTAGTAATCAAAACATTATGACACTGTCACAAAAATAGACACATAGATCAATAAAACAGAATAGACAACTCAGAAATAAACCCACACTTATATGGTCAATTAATCTATGACAAGAGAAGCAAAAATATGCAATGAGAAAAAGAGAGTCTCTTCAATAAATGGTGCTGGGGAAACTGGACAGCTGCATGCAAAAGAATGGACCTGAACCGCTCTGTAACACCATATGCAATAAACTCCAAATGGATTTAAGACCTAAATACAAGACCTGAAATCATAAAAGTACTAAAAGAGAACATAGAAAGCAATTTCTCTGACATTGGCCATAAAAAGTTTTTTAGATATGTCTCCTAAGGCAAGAGAAACACCAGCAAAAAATGAACTATTGGGACTAAATTAAAATAAAAAGCTTTTACACAGCAAAGGAAACCATCAACAAAACAAAAGGCAACCTACTGGATGGGTGAAAATATTTGCAAATTTTATATCTATATACATATTTGGAGTTAATATTCAAAATACCCAAAATATCTAAAGAACGGGTACAACTCAAGACCAAAACCAAACAAACAAAACAAGCAATCCAATTTAAAAAATGGGCAGAGGACCTGAATAGACATTTTTCCAAAGAAGACATACAGATGACAATGGACACTGAAAAGATGCTCAACGTTACTCATCATCAGGGAAATGCAAATCAAAACCACAAAGAGATACCACCTCATGCCTGTCAGGATAGCTAGAATTGAAATAACAAATTAGCAAGGAGGTGCAGAAAAAGGAACCCCCATTAACTATTGTGAGGATGGAGAAGTCATTGGTGGAAGAAGAGTCAGACAGGTAGACAAAAAAAAAAAGTTTATGAAGTTTTACTTTCTATGAAGAATACTTAGTATTTTATATAGGTTGAACAGGAACCATTGAAGACACTTTAGGAGAGAAAAATCATTTTCTGGTAAAAGGATGGGGAAGAACAGGAAGGAGGAAGACCAGAGGCAGGGCATTGGTAAATGGGCCTTTGTCATAACTCAGGTTGCACGTGATAAAGACCTGACCAAGGGCAAAGCAGTAGGATGGAGGAGAGATGATGGACACAAAACAGACAAGTATTAAAGTTTCCAAAAAATTGCCGTCCCCATGGAATTTTTTTTACCAAACAAAATCTTGTGATCTTAACATGGAACCAGAGCAGATCTGTTTTACTAAAGTGGAGCTTTGTCTTCCACCTTTCACTCACACCACTAGGCATAATTTGAAAGTCACTCTGAAACACCAAGCTTTGTTAATGGTCTGAATGTGGGCCTGGGTGAGTGCATGTGACCAGGCAGGACTCTGGGTTTCCTAATGTAGGCAATTTGGTAGATGTGGTGCTCTTTCACAAGGAAGGGACACAGGAAGAACAGCAGACTTTGCCCAGTTAGTGCCAAACCTCCCTCTCCACCCTTGTCCCCAGTTTGTTCTTTGTTTAATCTTCCTACTGAGATTTTATAATGAAAACTGCTACCAGGGCAGGAGCCTTGGACCAGATAAGAAGGTGAGGTTACCAATGAAATCTAATGACCTCAAATTTTAAAAACTAACACTAACATGAAAAGTTGATTCTGCTCACCATTTTTTCTGGAAGTACAAAAATCCTAATGTTCAAAGATCAATTCTGGGTAGCATAGACATTTTAACAACATTTATTCTTCCAATTCATGAGCATGGGATGTTTTTCCATCTCTTTGTGTCTTCCTCAATTTCTCTCATAAGTGTTCTGTAGTTTTTAGGGTATAGATCCTTTACCTCTTTGGTTAAGTTTATTCTTAGGTTATTTATGGGTTTTGGTGCAATTGTAAATAGAATCAATTCCTTAATTTCTCTTTCTTCAGTCTTATTGTTAGTGTATAGAAATGTTACTGATTTTTGTGCATTGATTTTTATCCTACCACATTGCTGAATTGCTATATGAGTTCTAACAGTCTTGGGGTGGAGTCTTTTAGGTTTTCCACATAAAGTATCATGTCATCTGTGAAGAGTGAGAGTTTGACTTCTTCTTTGCCAATTTGAATGCCTTTTATTTCTTTTTGTTGTCTGCTGAGGCTTTCAAGGATAAGGTCTGTTAGAAAATGGAAGACCATTATCCACTCTACCATTCCAATCTGGCAGTGCTTGATTCAGTGTTATAACTTGCAAAAACATGATAGGGATCACAGGGGCCATAAGAATTGGGGAGTGACACCAGAAAGACAGAGTAATTTGGCCTTTATGTTTCTCATCAGCATTGTTTTGCACCTTGGATCAAATCTTGACATGGATTGTCAGCCTCTTTTCAATGTCCAAAAGGTAATATAGGCTTCAGTTTTGTTGAAACGTGGGATGTTGGGCAGGTAAATGATTACTAACTTTGACTAGAGGAAGAGTGAGTGACAGTGAGAGTGACAGGGAAATTGCCTCCACCAGGCTGTGTTTTACACAGAGATACATAGAGTTGCACAATATCTCTCCTTTTTTCTCAAATGCCTCCAGATTTGTACACATAATATGTTTCCTTTTGCCTTTCTTCATCTCTGTTTACAGGATGACATAGAACTAGGCCTTAAAGACAAAATGGGCTGCAGATTCCATCCCTAGTAATGCTTTTCTCTTTAATGTGTAGGGCTTTATCTCATTTAAGTAGTCAGTAGAATTTCTGAGTACTTATTGAACTTTCTTTTACTTTACCTACATAGCTTAAATCCCGCATTTATCCATTTCATCCAAGTCTTTGAAATCTGCAAATCACTTTGCTATTTCTAACTCAAGATTACTATATGTCTATAGTTCTGGTTACTTCATTCTTCTGCTAAAAAATGAATAAAGTAAACCCCTTATCTATCACACTCCTTAGCAGACATTAACGATTCTTTACTGCCAGGATCCAATCTTCTTTTCTAGTCAAATCTTTCTCTCTTTCCAAGTCCTTTCTATGGCAGTAAGTCATGAATCTCTTCCCTTGTTCACATTGTTAGTGTGATCTGGAAGGTCCCTTGTTTGACTTTCACCTGCCCAAATAACTTTAGATATGGTGAGGATAAGCCACATTTTCTCTAACCTTGAAGTTTCTCAAGTAGACAAGAAACCATTCATCCTATTTGATTCAGTTGGTTAATACACTTCATTTTCCCATAAAATTTCTTTCTTCAAACAAAAGCCCTTATTTCAGAGTTCCAGGTTTATGCTACTTTAAATGTCATTAGTGTCATGCTTTTAATTCTGGCACAGATAAAATCAAGTCTAGTTTCATTTTTAGATCTTGATAATCATTTCTGGTAATGATTTTGACGTGAAAGCATGCATTGTTTGAATGGGCTTGTGTAGTCTAACCTACGCAGAATGAACAAAATATCGGAAGCCTAAATTGACATTTATGGGTGTGAAATTGTGAAACATAAAATGAGTAGTGAATTGAGTCTCCCTGAGTAAAGAACAGGGATCTATTTAAACATCTTGAATATTAAAGGGGACTGAATTATTATATATATAATATAATATATATAATTATATTATATATATATATTATTGTCCAAAAATCTGCATAAAGATTGACTGTTTCTCTGAATTATCTGAGTATGACAAAACTCTAGGGAGCCCAGAACACTGCTTGACACGTGGAAGGTGCGCAATAAATACTTGTTGACAGATTTTCAGTGAACTCAGAAAGAGAAGAAGCAGGTTCAAATTGAACAAAATGGAAAGAACTCATGACTTGATTTGAAAGGCTCTCTCTGCAGTAAAGTATCTTGACCACCAGGAATTCTACCAGAATTATCTCCTCAAATATATGCCACCTCCTATCCTTTTATATTTTCCACAACTCTTAGCACAATGCTGATTAGCCAAGTATATGGATAAATATCTGACATAGAGTTTCCATGTGCTTCAGAGTGTGGAATAAAGGCCTAGATTTACTGATATATCTTTTTGAGTCTTAGGAAATGGTGCTTCCTCAAGCATACCCTATTGAAAGTCAAGTAGCTTTTTAAACTACCATGAGATAACTCCTCAGGGGGAAGGAGGCAGTGGTACTTGTGACACTGGCTAAGAGCAGAACCCCAAAGAAATAAGGTACAAGAGAGGCACCTTGTGACCGCATGAGGGAAGGAGAGGCTGGAAGTAAGGCCTCTTTGGTAGTTATATTATGGCACAAATATGGAGAAGGAGACCCTCGCACATAGGGCTGGCTTCTTCTCCTATCTTTCTTTTTCTTCAACATTTCCTCCCCACCTTCTCTTGCCTCAGGCAAAGTAGCACATGATAAAATCTATAATGGACATATTCCCTTTGCTCCTCTTTACTCTCCTTTGGTTCTGCTCTTCTTCGCTGTGTTCTGTGCCCTGGGAGGCTAGCTTCTGTTGAGTAACTCACTGGAGAACATGGGCAATAAACCAGAAGAATAAAATAAAATGAGGTTTGGGTATTTATTCTCTTGGTTCTCACTCTGGGTTGTTGAAGGTGGAACTAGACCAAAATTCTGTAGTCCCTGTCATCTGGCTTCTTGTTTTCTCTCCCTCCCCTCTGTCGTTTTCTTCTGGAAAGTGCTCCTTTCCTTTGCCCTTTATATCTTGGGATGTAAGTATCCCCCATATTGTATCCCTCACTTGGGATGTAAGTTTCTGGAGTGGAGCATTATTTCCTGTGATTTCCCAAATCCTTCCCCACACTTTTGAAAATATGCCTTTTATTAAACTCACATTAAATGACCCAGTCTGAGTGTGCCATCTATTTCCTGCTAAGATCCTGACTGACTTCATTTCTTATCTTATAGGGAAACTCATCTGAAGTCATTTGTATTCCCAAAGGGGTAAATATTTGATTTGGGAGCTCTTTTATGAACATTTTATTATAAAAGACTCACTTTTTTGGTAGCTATCAGATAAAAATATTCTGAAGACCTATTTACAAATGGAATCCTTTGAAAATTCCAATTCTATAGGATGTTAATTGTGCTCAGTAGGTATAAAGGAGGAAGTGGGTTTCTTCTTATCTCTTAACAAACTATTATTAAATATTTCTCACCAAATACATATCAATTTTTTTCTTCAAGGCCTACTAAAGACTCTAAGTCAATATCACATGAGAAAAAAACCTCTAAAGAGCCAAAACATTATTTTTCAGACTGCCTGGCTTCTCCACACATAAAGAAAGAAATTAGAGTGGCTCCTGAATGGCTCAGTCTATTAAGTATCTGACTCAGTTTTTTGCTCAGGTCATGATCTCAGGATTCTGAGATTGAGCCCCGCATTGGTCTCTGTACTGAGGGTGGAGTTTGCTTGTCCCTTCTCTCTCTCTCCTCTCTCTTAAATAAATAAAAATCTTTTGAAAAAGGGAAATTAGATTGCATCAATTAAATGACTTTAATAAACTCATTGTTTTTCTGTGCTGGAGTAGTATGTGACTTTCGGAGTAGAGCAGGGTATAGATTCCGTTTCTCTAGCAAGACTCATTACTTCATCATCATCTTCAAATAATAAAGTAGCAGAGCCTTTTAAAACAGAGGAAACAAAATAAAGGATTTGCTAGGACATAGATAATCATGCCCCAAAATGTGGCTAGACCAGCTGGCAGCTGAGCTCATGCCCAATACAGGAAATCAAAACCAGGAGAAAAGCACAATTACAGGTCTCAAATTTTTACTTCAATTTGATGACATTATAATTTTTCTTCCCCAGTGACAGAGCAGATCGAGTAAATTGTCTGAACTTCCATTTGATGTTTAAAATATGTATCCCCTCTCTAGTCACATAAGGAGATCTTCGAATTCTAAGAGCCTGACAATGGGCTAAGTGAACAGCCAAGAGCAGCCTTTCAGTTTTGCTTTGAAGCTGGGAGGAAGCAAAAGGTTTGTTAGTGAAGTTTCATGTACAGCTCCTAGAAAGGCTTGAATGTCTCCTACTTCACACTCCAGCTTTGCCAGAATTCAGGGGTTCAGATTTGTTAGCCTTATTTTGGAAGGACTTTATTCTGTTCCACATTCTTGTATAATGATTTAGGCCCAGGGGTTCTGGACTGAGACTAGCTGGATTCGAGGTTGACATCATTTACCTTTATGTGACCTCTTATTTCCTCAGTTTCCTAACTGTAAAATTAGGATAAAATTAATACCTAATTCTTAGTATTGTCATAATTAAATGAGATAATGCATTTATTTATTAATGTTATTAAATTGAAACTTAGTGAAAGTTATGAAATTAGTTAATACATGAAATGCTTCTAGAACTGAGCCTGGCACATGGTAAATACTCAATAAATGTGAACTATTTATCATCATCATAGTGTAAAGTAGTCAGCATTTGTAAAGTGGTTTGAAATATTAACTGTTTTTACTATTATCTTTCCAGATTTTGCTCTTCTAGCCATATTACATGTTTATCAATAAACTGTCAGAATAATATTTTCCACTAATTCCTTTTTCATGAGAGCATATACTCAGTAATAGTGAACATTGTGACAGTAACTGTATTTTTTCTCCAGGTGAAAATGTTCAGCTCATATCTTGGTTTTTCAGGGGGAGAAAATGAGGGCATCATAAAAGAGATGTGTTTTCCCAATAAAATGGTTTTCATAGCCTGTTTCTTGTTCTTTTTGCCTTTCTGAAGTCTTTGCTTTTGGCAGGCAATGTTTAACTCCAGTTTTCAAATGATAAGTATTTCTAAATAGCCTTCTACACTATACATATGGAATAGAGAAATTTAAAAAATAAGAGACAAAATTTTTAATTCAAAGAAATTTTAGATCATTTACTCCAAAGATGGAATATATCTGCCATTACCCCCATCACCCACACACTCTCACCCATGACAGACATAGCTAATAGATTGCTACAGCCATTCATGCAGTCTTGGTTACTGCCTCAGAATTCATTACAACAAAGCACACCAGGTAATTGCTTCTAATGACTAATAAGATAAAACCTAATGGACAAAATACAATATGCCCTCAAAACAAAGATTACGACATACATAAATAGCAGCAGTGTTAAATCTAGCACTCAGTGTTTCCAGATGTAGAAATTCATGTTTACAGTACAGTGAATGAAAAATGTGATTAAAAACAAATTTCATGAGACCCTCTGAAGATATTTCTATCTTCCAAAGCAAACTACATGAAGAAAGAAGCTTTTAGTCACATCTCATGTGAAGCTTGCTTTGTGCATTTGTCTCTACAGAAACCTGAGAATGGCTTTAAAATCTGTGATTTTACTTACTTCCTACCTTATTTTAGCTTACATGAAAAATTAGCCAGATCTTTAACAATCCACAGGAAGATTTGTTCTGTGTCAGAAATGGAGTTGACAGATGAGCTGGAGACGTATTTTTGTCTTCAGTGTTGCCAATGGTAACATCAGTGAAATAATTTTCACCCTTGCCAGGCTAGCTGAGCTTGCCTATCCCACCATGGGGTCTCTTGGAGAGTCTCAATCACTATGTCCCCCGCAAGTTCTGTCTTGGGTGCTTCACTTTTCACTTGGCTATGCTGAAAGGTCTAGCAAGTGTCACGTCTGCTATTGCCTCAGGGTTCAGATTCAGGGAATGTTTCCTTAATTAGTAGATGACATCAATCTGAAATAAGTCCAACAGACTCTCTGGCAAGAAAACCAGCCAGTATCAGGAAGGAGCAATATTAGAAAGTTGTATAGTCATCAGATGTGATGCAGAGAAGGAAAGAAAGGCAGGTGCTGCCCTTTATGTCAGAATATGGCAGAAATCTCATTGGTTCTAGCCATGAACAATAGCATCCCTTTCTGCTACCTCTCACAATACCAGACCTAATGTAGGAGTTATGGGAGAGAGGGATGGTAGAAAGGGAGTGTTGAGTCCCAATCCTCTTCCTTTTTCCAAGCCAGTGTGTTGCATTGTTTGGCTTCAAGTTGGAGATACTTTTGTCACATGAAAGCCACCCCTCCCCTGCCCTACCTTCCAGGCGGCTGTGTGCACATCAACTAACTCTATTAGATTTTCTCTGGAAAGTTCTGTCTTACTTATCCCCTTCCTCCTTGTTGAGATGGTTATCAATCATAATAATTCTACACTGCATTTACTAACCTTGACAGTATTCAAGGGCCTCCAAATGAATGATCTCATTTGATTTCTTATGCTTTGCATGTGAG
This sequence comes from Canis aureus, assembly GCF_053574225.1. NCBI lineage: Eukaryota > Metazoa > Chordata > Mammalia > Carnivora > Canidae > Canis > Canis aureus. The sequence goes on from NC_135643.1 coordinate 8,141,713, forward strand.
AAAATGCTAATTGCTTGTGAACTAACCATTAGAAGAAAAATATTAAGAACAAAATGCTTAGAAAGACTATTAGTGAGGAAGAAGACAAAGTACCCATATAAGCATGAGAATAAAGTGGGTATGTCAGTGCTTACACAGAATTCATTCCATTAAGAATGAGTGTTAAAGATGATCTCTAAACATTTCTCTACCAAAGACCTTCTATGGGCTTCATGTTTTGAAAAATAACCTGAAAAAAATGAATTTATTAAAAAGTAATTAATTTTGTCCCATTTTTATTGATAATAGCTATTTTTAATTACAGCCAACTGATATAATTTTGAGTTGCTATAACAGCTATCCTAGGAATGGAATTTCCATTAGGTTTCAAGGATCATCCCAATATCTCCAGATGCCCGTTATTAGTTTTATAATACCAAAAGAATTGAAACTGAAGTTTGGGAACCATTAATATAGTTTAGACTCTTCCTTTTAAAGATGAACAAGTTGAATAAGAAAACTCAGAACACTTGGTTAAGATTAAAAAGCTACTTGATATCAGGCTAAAACCAAACTAAATATTCTGAGTATTTTATTCCAAAAATATATAAATCAGATCAAAATAAAATCTTATTATGAAACCACACAGGTAATTAAAAAATGAAGTCATTAGGTTAAAAGAAAGACAACATCACAGGCTTGATGATAGATGGCAAATGGCCCTCAGCTTCAGTATTGCAGAGGCAATAGGAAAAAGAAAGGACTATGGCAAAATGAAATGGCATGCCCTGTCCAAAGAAGACAACTTACCCTACTTCAGCTAATGGTAGCTATGCTGGTATGTGAATTTAATATTACCAAATCTTCATGCTTTTTTTTTTCTAAGAAAATCAAGAAATGAAAAATTTTACATGAAATTCTCCAATGCTCAAAAGTTGCCAATTAATTCAAATACTTTAAAAATACCATTTGGGCCAATATTTTGAGAGCCAAAGAAAAGATATTTGTGATTTGCTAATCTGTGGTTGCTCATAAAAGTAATCAATAACTGAACATGTGTTTACTGATAAAATTTACCAAACTCCTAATATTAATTTATTCATCTATCCTTCCATTTACCAGTGTAAATTGCTCAAATACTTGAGTTTTTAAGTATAGGTGAAACACAACACTGGATAGTGTGGGAGGCACTGAGTGGGACTAGGAATCTGAGACTAGAACAGCTTTGGAATGGCTACCAAGGAGAATTGAATATGATAGTTATTCTCAGCCTGGCTAAATATCAGAATCACCTGGGTCTCACCCATGAAAATGCTGACTCAATTGTTCTAAAGTACCATCAACATTTAATAAGAGATAAATAAAATATTTTTTCATTTCAGATTACATGAATTGCTGGTGAAGCCAATATATTATATGATGACTTCTAGCATCCCCAGGAATAAAGAGGAGAAATAAGTGTGGTTGTGGAGGAAAGTAAATAGGGGTCTTATTTAGACTGACAAGGTGATCAGAGCTAAAATGAATGATCATTAGGTCCAGGCGGAGGTGGTGGCTGACTGGCTGATAGGTAAGCAGTATACGGGTCTTGAAATAGAAATTGTGGATCTGTGAACATCGTATTCATTGTGTTTCAGGAGAAACAGAGGGGCTGATGTCTTAATTTTCCTAGGTTCAAATCAGACAGTCTAAGCAATCTTGTAGAAATTGTTTGCTACATTCCAATTTCCTCATCTTTTAAATAAGGCTAATATTGCTGAAGAAGCAGTTTGAAACTTGTAGAAGCAGTTTGCAGTATGAAGGAGAAGTGATGCACAAATGCAAGTATTATGTTTTTCCAATTTGTTATTTTGGTATTTTGAGTGCTAAAAGGAGTTTCTTGGAGAAGTCTTTCTCTTTCATAAATCCAATCAGAAATGTTCAATTTCTGCACACATGAATAGGCAGCTACAACTGGGAAAATGATTCTGTGATTCCACATATTTCTTTGACAAGTCACAAATGGGTTTTAGTGACCAGCTGCAGCTTGTGTGTTAAATTCAAATAATTCATTCTTGGCACAGTTATTTTTTACATTCCCTTGCATTAGAAAAAAAATGCTGCCTACCATTACACATTGTAAAAGTGATAGGTTATATCTATTTGGAGAGGATATTGCATGCTAAATGCATACAATGAAAATGTCAATGAATTCAGCAATATGTTTTGCCTCTGACCAGTGGTGGCAAACCTTCTTTGGATCTTTAGTCAGTGGATCTGCTAAGATCTTCAGGGAATTTTCTTATCTCATAAACCACAGGAAATATAAAATGGAGATGATTGTTGACTACTTTCCAGGTACTCAAATGGAAACTAGATTTTAGATCTTAGGTTGATCTGGAATTCTTTTCCCATCCCAAGAGTCTGGAGCCAATAACAATAACACAGACAGACCATCAATCTGCTTAATACACTTCTGGTTTTCAGAAACAAAGTTTTCTCTTCAAGTCCAAGGATGTTCTCACTTTGGATTGAAATCCTATGTTGAAAGGACCAGTTTATCCATTAGCATCCTGAGATCCACTCAAATAAAGAAATAAATTTTAAACTTATTTTATCTCTATGTTTATTCCAGTCTATGATCATATAAATACACGCTAAGTGGGAAAAAAAAGCATATCCAGAATAAGCAGAGTAAGAGATGTTCAAGATAGAATAATGATTAGTATTATTATCCTGGAGGTAGTTTGATAGAAAAAGATCCTTGGTGTTTGCATTTAGTTGCTGACTAAATCAACATAGAATTTTTACCGACCTAATTAATCTTAAATTAAGCATGCCTACTGTTTACTGTGATTACCTCACCAGACAAGCTGTTTCAACGTCTGTTTTTCCTCATGGCACAAAAGGTTCTCTTTTACTTCAAAAGTGAGTTTTCCCCCTCTTAAGTTCAGTTGTTTGGCCATTTCTATCCAAAATAAATACTTCATTCTCACCTATTAGCTGTTTAAGGCTGAGTTGTGCCTTTAAATGCATGTGCACGACTCTCAGGGCAGACTTTTGACTTCAGTGGGAGCTATGAGTCTTTGAGGGCCTGCTCTGACCCTGTGTTTGTGCTCAGTATATAAGTATTTATGTAATGTTTTCATTTCCTGACCCACTCAGTATCATTTCTTTGGCAAAATATATTCACTTCCCTCACATTTTCCCCATCTGTTATATTCTTAAGTCTGTCTATTACTTTGCTTACTTTCCTTTGATCTTTTTTAGTCTGGATATCATTTCCCAAGGACAACGCGCGTGCGCACACACATACACACACCCCACATGTAAACCAAAAGAATATATAACATTTATTTCCCATTATACAAAGTACTTACATTATCTGGTGTAGCAATTACATATAAAAAGATATGCATTCATATACAGATTTTATCTCTTTATATATCCCTATGACGAGAAGATGAATTGATCTTTCACTGCTTACATAAATAGAGACAATGAGTTCTCTACTTCTTAATTTTATGATAAAGAACTTGCTATGAGAGAGAATATCTGTGTTTTCCTCATTTCCCTTCTCTGGGTCTAATTCTTAGATACTATCTAGATAGAAAGATTTTTAGTTTTTCTTTTGATGAATTTATATTTGTTTTCCTTTTGTTCCCAAATAGTCTGTTTGAAAGTATTGCTAGCTTACCATCATGAAAGATGTTAACATTCAAGAAAATATCAAATTGGGTATCAGGCATCTGTGGATTCATTCTGGATTCCAGGTGGGTATTTGAGACACAACAAATGAAAAGGCCCATTTTAATATATTTGCCTCCTCTTGTTTTCTCACTTGACTTCCCAATCTAATTTCTTTGCTGCCAAGGGTTCTCACTCATATCACCATTTAAAATTTAAAAGCAATATATATTTAAATGCAAAATAATGTGCTTATATGGAGACTTTGCCACAGTGGAAAGTATGACAGTGGGTTTCATTTCAAAGAGTTCTGGATGATCTCCCGAGTGGTAGAGCCAGAAGTAAGAAATGTTAGATCATTCCAAATGACTAGAAATAAAACAAATATCATTCCCTGTTTGACCACGGTCTGTATCTTTCCACATTAGAGAATTTTTGTTTTTATTCATTTGCTCTTTGTCATCTTCCTTTTGAATGATCATGGTTGCTGTGAATAGCAGAGAGAGCAACTTCCAAATTTATTTTAACAGTAGGAAAGGTTATAAGTCACCCATTCTCACACTTTGAGGAAACTGAGAAATTCTGTTACTAATGTGCATGTATTTTAGGTTTTCCTTAAAAGCCTTCCTATTGACCCAAATACCCATCTGAAATCTTTCTGTTCTCTGGAATGATAATGGAATTCAGGTGGGGAATTCTACTCAACACCCCATCTTATCAATCCAGTAGAGTGACCAATAACATGGAATTTGCCATTTGCACAATCTTCTGTCACAAAGGTTAGCAAAATGTGAAAAGTTCAATAAAAATGGAAAATATTTTATATCATGCAGTAAGAATATTTACCAATAATGTTTGTATGTTTTTAATAGTACTTTTTAGAATACATAAGTAAGGTTACATCTGGAGTCAGTAGTCAGAAGTGTACTCCCAGAGCAAATCTCAAATTCCTGTGGTAGTAGTGAAACAAGTGAGTGGACTAGAGAAGGTGTAACCAGGAATGTAACTATTTCAAGACTTCAGTTTTTGTTTTGTTTTAATGTGACTCCAAAAAATTAGTATTCTGCTCTTTCATGTGGAAGCAAGGCCAGTAGTTAACTGAAATAAATCTACTTGTCTGTCATCCATTTTTTCCTTTAGAAATTTCAAAACTGAGATCTGTGTATGAGTTGGAGGTGTATGTGCACATGTGAACCCATACAGTTTGTGAGTGCAATCTACATTCTTAAAAAAAATTATGGGTATGTGAATATGTAGAAATGAAATCATATTTTAAATGATCCAAGGACATAAAGATCCATTACATGGATGTAATGTCACTCCTATGAAAATTACTTTTAAATAAAGCCTACTTTAATAATGTAGTTACCCCACAGATATACCAGATATATAGGTGAAGATTTTTCTAAACATTATATGTTCTATAATTAGTTATAACCATGTAAAAATACTGACCGACTCTGAAAATAGACAACTGGAAAGACATAGATATAAATAATATTTGATATAATCTTATAGAATCATCATTAGTATTTTGGCAGACTTTTGAGGTGGATGTTAAAAATGAGGATCATAAACATGAAATCCAAGTACCTGTGAAAGAATAATAATGTGCTCGTGCCTCCCTTTCCTTCTCCTTTTCAGTCTTATGGCTTCTGTCTTTGTGTCATTTCGAATAAGAAGAGTATAGGCTTTGGTACTGTTGAATTTCTATTGAGACAAGTGGCCTCCTGGAAGAGTTGAGCAATCCAACCTAGGCAAGAGTGGGGAGAGCAGCACACCCTTGACCTTGTGTCCAAAATCGTTTATGTAGATGATGGGATTTTCTTGTAAGCTTGCAAGTCATAGGAAAGAGTGACAATTTGATTTAAATGTTCCAAAAACAATTTGATTATTAGTATCTATGTTTTTTCACTTTTGCTAGTCTGGGTGGGCCATTCTTTTGATACAATTCACTACAGTTAACTAAGCAAGTATTTAGCATTGCAGTATTAGAAGCTACATGACTTTAAGTAATTTTATTAAAGATAAGGAGCATTATACTGATTTTCAAAACCCTTGATTCAGGAGTGCCTGTGTGGCTCAGTGGTTGAGCATCTGCCTTTGGCTCAGGTCATGATCCCAGAGTCCTGGGATTAGTCCCACATCAGACTCCTGACAGGGAGCCTGCTTCTCCCTCTGCCTATGTCTCTGCCTCTGTGTGTGTGTGTCGCTCATGAATAAATTTTTAAAAAAATCTTGATTCAACTGTCTAGTTACAAAAATTGGAGGAGTGACAGAAAAAGAAGCAGGAAGGCTACTATAAAGAAACTGAGATGGTACTTGGCACAATGTAAGGATAAGGAACTAGAGGTGATGAAGACCACAGAGGTTAAAGAGAAATTCTTTACATCCCTTTAACCATTCTCTGTAAGAAAGGTATCATATGAGAAGAAATTGTAATTATGCATATGAAACAGGGCTTTCAGTTTTAGATATGAAAGAGAAACATATTTATGTGTACATATTGACGAAGCAATAAGCAGTAAAATACTAATTATAATTCATTAAAAGAAAACACATGTCAATATCTTTAAAATCAGTGAAAGCACATTATCTATAATTAAATTCATACCATAAATTAAGATCAATTATTATGATTTAAAAAGTAGTTATATAAATGTTAAATAAAAAGCATTCATTTTTGTGTAAAAACTATATGCCAAAAATCACATTAGAAACACACTTCAACATTAAGTTTAACTTCTTGAAACAAAATGAGTGACATATCTTTGCTGTCTATAATTGTTTCAGCTTCTCCATCTTGTTTTCCAATATTCTATTTGACTACTAGCAGAAAAGAAAGAAGTATCATAATTTATAGTGTCTCAGCCTGACTGAAGTGTGTATCAGATATTTAACATTAAGGGCTAAATAATGTACATTATTTAGTTTATATAATATACTAACCCAAGGAACATACATACCATGTTATAGAAGAAGCTTGGATGGTACATAATTCTCATACAAAGAACACTATGGTCCACCATTAGTGATTGGATGCAGCTGGAACTTAAATGGCAATTAGGTGTGGGGTGTTAGGTACATCATAAAAGATTTTCTGGACTCCTTGCAGCAAACTTTCTCAAAAATAGAGCATATTGAGGCTGTATAAAAATGCAGCCAAGCTAGTGCCATATATATATCAATAAAACTTATCAATCAAATGTAACTAGATTGTTATATTGAATTTTGTCAAGTCTATTGCATCTCTACATGTAATCTAAGATTCCAACCCTAGCTCTGCCTGCTCGACCCACAAACACACTGCAGAATGAAATGTGGTCATTTGTAGATCCTTTGGGTTTATGTTGATCTAAACTCTCCTACATTCCTATAAAACTGGATTGAAGGGTCATACAATTGGATGTGCGCTAATCAATATAGGATTATAGAGTGGATATCTATTAAGAGTTAATATAAGAAAAAGCCAATTAAAGATTGTTCCCATATTTGTTATTGCTAAACACATTGCTTATACTTGACAGTCTAGGTACCAAATATCTGTTAACAAGGATCACTATACAATCCTCTTTAAGGAATGGTAAAGCTTCTAGTCAAATACCAAAAACTAGTGATCTTAACAATATGGTATATTCATATAGTGGAATACTACTCAACAATGTAAAGGTACAGGCTACCGATAAGCAGGACCCTTGAGTTAGTTTCCAAAATATTATGCTAAGAGAAAGAAGCCAAGAGATGTCTATTTAAAAAGAGTATACTTTGTATGATCTCATGTATATGAAGCTCTAGAATGAGCGAAAGAAATTGGAACGATTAACTGGAAAGGGGCAGAAGGACCATTTTCAAGGTGATGATTATGTTCTACATAATCATAGGGATGCTAGATTACATGGATGTGTGCATTTGTCAAATCCCTTGGAATCATAATATTTCAGAGCTATGAAGTTCATTGCAGATAAATTATACCCTAATATAAAAGATATTAAGAGGAAAAAATATGATGTTATTTTCTTTTTTTGCCCTTTCTTCCAGCAAGGTCACAGGCTAATTTTAAACAGTCAACCACATATTATCAAGACCACCATGATGTTAGCATATTCTTTACCTTCTATTTTACTTTATTTCTAATTTAACAAACTTATTATACATTTGTCATGTTATAATGTCCCTCAAAGTCTTTTTTTAAAGAGGCAAATACATGCATCTCTATAATCATACTTGCATACAACAAAGATGGATAGTACTCTAAAAGGTATGTTTAACAATTCAGTAAAAACCTTCAATAATCCTAACTTCTTATTTTTCCCAATCTTAGTCTTTTTCAATTACAGAATTCTATCTGGACAGTGCAAAAGATAAATTCCACTCCCAATTTTAGTCATCACATCAAAAATATATTCTCTTTTGAAGCATGCAGCATTGTTCAAGTGAAATATTTACTTGAGAATAATACTATATGAACATTAAATATTTGTGATTACAAAGGCTCTATGAAGTTGCCCAAATACTTTATGGAATTCCAAACTTTCTCTGCTTATATACCATTAAAGTTGTTTGAGTATGCATGATTAATGTAAAATGGGAAAATATGGAATTTTCAGTTATACTGGTCATACTTAACATGTAGATAAAAGGCACGAATTGGGAGGGCTGAGATTTTCATTTCTATCAATACTTGGATCTATTCTAACATCTAGGATAGACATGAACTGAGTAGGAGAAGTTTTTGTAATTCTACCTTTAATTCAGATTTGCCTACAAGCTTTAATCTCAGTTACAATGTGTTCCCAATTGATTCAGAAACTCTTAGTTGCTATAGCACCAAAGAATGTTGACAGTTGATTCAATATGACTTCCACTTTCCTCAAGATGAACAGTGTTCCAACATTTAGTATAAAATGGATTTCACAAATTTCCTAGTTCCTGAGAAACTGCTACACAGAAGCTGCTACTTCATTAAGAATGCTATTCAGCTGGGTAGGGGGATGGTATAACTGCGTGATGGGTATTAGGAGGGAAGTAATGAGCACTGGGTATTATATACAACTGATAAATCACTAACCTCTACCTCTGAAACTAATAATAAACTATATGTTAATTAATTGAATTTTTTAAAAAAAATCTATTCAGCCATGAGAAAGAAGGAAATCCTGCCATTTACGACAACATATATAGACCCTAAGGGCATTATGCTAAGTAGTTAAATCAGACAGGAAAAGACAAATAGTGTGTGGTATCACTTATATGTGGAATCTAAAAAAATGCTGAACTTGTAGAAACAGAGAGTAGAATGGTGGTTACTAGGGGCTGGAAGGTAGGGGAATTTGGGAGATGTTTAAAGGTACTGACTTGGAACTAGTACATAAATAAGTTCTGGAGATCTAATACACAACATAGTGATTGCAGTTAACAATACTGTTTTATAAACTTCAAAGTTGCTAAGAGATTAGATATTAACTTTTCTCATCACAAAAAAGGAATAATAGTTATGAGACCGATAGACATGTTAACTAATGCTACCATGGTAAACATATTGCAATATATAAATGTTTAAATCAATATATTGTGTACCTTAAGTTTATATAATGTTACATATCAATTATATGCAAGTTATAAAAAAAGAATAAAGGAAAAATGCTCTATTCTTTGATCATTTCCTATCATTTTCTGACCATCTTTATTACCTTGTAATGAGTGGCTTCAAAGTGTATTGCATAACCACCCACAGTATCTCTTGGGAGAAACTATGTCAGGTTAAATTTCCATCTCCAAACTAAATTTACCCTCACAATTTGTCAGGGAGAAAAAAATTGTTTTTAACATGTAAATGAATCATCAAGTTTATTCAATTGTTTGGGTATTTTCCCCTCTAGGTGCTGTGAAAGAATAATATATTTTTCACTAGGCAAGTTTTTTGCTAAGGTAAGTACTGCTGTGGTAGCATGAAAACTGCTTAAGCTGTGCTGTTTCATAGTGCCAATATGCAGCATGGCCATTGACTTAAGGAATCAACGTTGATGACTATTATGTACATTTATATGCTGAGCCTCCTTATAGGAAAAATAATGTACTTAGATAAAATCTACCATCTGTAGAATCTGAAAAAATATGAAATTTTGACAGCAGACTCTGTTGGTGTGTCTGTAGGGAATATGGCACCTTTCACATTAATGGGGAGTACAACTTATATAAAGCCAATCAGGGAATATCAACCAAAATTATAGTTGCATTAACTCAAGCATTTAATGCTACATATATATTTGCATATATGTGTATAATGGTAGAAAATGCATATGGTTGCATTTATTCCAGCAATCCTACTTTTTTTTTTTAAAGATTTTGTTTATTTATTCATGAAAGACAAAGAGAGAGAGGGACAGACATAGTCAGAGGGAGAAGCAGGCTCCCTGCGGGGAGTCTGATGAGGGACTTGATCTCCCAGAACCTTGGGATTACCCCTTGAGCCAAAGGTAGACGCTCAAGCACTGTGCCACCCAGGTGCCCCCAGCAATCCTACTTTAGTGAACTTATCCTATAAATATACATATGTTAAATGATGTGTGTACAAGATTATTCGTTGTGACATCGTTTATAATTGCAAAAGATTGGAAAGAACTGAAGTGTTCATTTATATGTAACTAGTTAATAAACTATGGTATAACCATGCAGTTAACACTATGAAACTGTAAGGAAGCTCTCTCTAAATGTAAAAAAGGATCACCAAGATATATTGTTCAGTGAAAATTGCAAGATAGAACAAAGCATTGAGAATTCTACTATTTGTGAAAGAAAAGGGATATATTTTATGTTTGTTTATGTTTGGATGAAAGAATACTGCAAAGTATATGAACAACAAAAATGTGGATACTTCTAGGGAGAGAAGTGGAAAAGTGGAGAATGGAATAGATGGGTACAGAGGTGGGTACTCACCTGATAGGAATTATAAAATGGACATTTGTTATCAGTGAAGGTAGTTTTAAAATGCATTTTCTGGGCAGCCCGGGTGGCTCAGCGGGTTAGCACTGCCTTCAGCCCAGGGCGTGATCCTGGAGACCCGGAATTGAGTCCCAAGTCCAGCTCCCTGCATGGAGCCTGCTTCTCCCTCTGCCTGTGTCTCTGCCCCTCTCTCTCCCTCTCTGTGTGTGTGTCTCCATGAATAAATAAATAAAATCTTTAAAATAAAAAAATGAAAATAAATAAAATGCATTTTCTATCCTTTAATAAGAAAAAGCCTGTATATGTTCTTCCCCATTTTTCTACTGAGAATTTAATCTTTTCCCCCCCAAAGAATTAGCTCTTTGTCTGTAATATTTGATGAAAACATTTGTCTTCTGACTTTCTATTTTGGTTGTATAGATCTTCCTTGACTTATGATCAGGTTACATCCTGATAATCCTACTGTAAGTTAAAAATGCATTTACTACCAAATATCATAGCTTGGCCTAGCTTACCTTAAATGTGCTCAGAACACTAACATTAGCCTACAGCTGGGCAAAATCATCTAACACAAAATCTATCTTAGAATAAAATGTTGAATACCTCATGTAATGTATTGAATACTGCTCTGAAAGTAAAAAACAAAACAAAACAAAACAAAAACAACAAAAAAATCCCACAATGCTATATGAATACAGGATGGTTTTAAGTGTATGCATTGTTCACCCTCATGATCCTGTGGCTGACTGGGAGCTGAGGCTGGCTGCTGCTTCCCAGTATTACGCAGTATTGCATTGCATCTCGCTAGCCTGGGAAAGGATCAAAATTCAAAAGTCGAAGTATGGGTTATATTGAATGCACATATTGCTCTCACACTATTAGAAAGTCAAAAAATTATAAGTCAAACCATCATAAGTCGTGGATCATCTATATTTATCAAACACAAGATTCTGAGTTTTGTGCAGGTGAATTCATGGCCTCTTTTTTTGTAAGATTTCTGTCATTCTTTGCCAGGTCTTCTTTGTTCTGACAATAACAAGATAATCATCTATATTTTCTTCTAGACTTTTTATTGTTTCCCTTTTAGTATTTACATATTTTATCTATCTGATTTTATTTTCATGCAAAGTATTAGGCAGAAAGTCAACTTTTTTTTTCCTCCAACCCAGGCATCAATAAATTCTTTACAAATAATTTCTTTCTTTCAACATGTTAAACAACTGTCTTGGTGTATGAACATAAAGTGAGTCTAAAAATTCAAAAATTTGAGGCTAATAAAAAGAATAAATTGGGTACTTTTTTTTAGGTTTTATTTATTTATTCATGAGAGACACAGAGAGATGCATAGACATAGGCAGAGGGAGAAGCAGGCTCCCTATAGAGAGCCCAGTGCAGAACTTGATTCCAGGGCCCCGGGATCATGACCTGAGCCGAAGGCAGACAATCCACCTTTGAGCCACCAGGCATCCCTGCTTGGTACTTAGATTTCAACATGTATGGAAACAGTATGCAGGGAAAGGAAAGCAAGGAGCAAGGCAGATCCTATAACTCATTATGGGATACAACAGGAAACATCCCCTAAGTAATAGGACAGCAGTTTGAACAGAATAGTGCTAGATTACCTTAAGGTAATCTTTCCTATTTGTAAAAAATAACATGACCATGGAAATTATGCATTTTATATATCCACTTGACATGATGAGCATCTTAAAGGGATTGAGAAAATAGTATAGCCATTAATTAGCTGCTTTCAGTAACATAGAAATTAACATACATTCACTTTCTTGATAGGCCCCATACTTCTTTTTTTTTTTTAATTTTTATTTATTTATGATAGTCACACAGAGAGAAAGAGAGAGAGGCAGAGACACAGGCAGAGGGAGAAGCAGGCTCCATGCACCAGGAGCCCGATGTGGGATTCGATCCCAGGTCTCCAGGATCGCGCCCTGGGCCAAAGGCAGGCGCCAAACAGCTGCACCACCCAGGGATCCCCAGGCCCCATACTTCTATTTGATATCCTCTTTCGTATTTAGTCTTGATTGAATTTTACTGCACTTTTCATTTTTCCATATTCTTATACCTTTATGCCACTGTATGTCACATTAAACAACTTTAACATAATACGTTTATAGAATACAATAGAATAACACATGTAGACATGTGTTGTCCATATACTATAAGGGATAGGCAGGAAGCAAGGGAAGAATGGGGAAAGTTTGTTCAAGAGAGAAGAAAAATACAAGAGTTTAATCTGAGAAGGAAGATAGAATCAAGGAACATGCAGTGTTAAAGTGCTTCACAGACACTAAGATATTAAGTATATTTTAGAGAAAGGACTGGTGTAGCTGACATCTCTAGCCTTTTTGTTATTTGAGTTTTTGTGTGTATCTAACTGAGTTTTAAATCTAATGCAGTTAGATTTTGGTAAAGATTGATTTGATAATAGGTTAATTCTACAAGGTGATTAAACTAGTCCCCGGAGGGTAGTAGGCAGTTTGGGGAGATGTATTATTTCTTTCAGACCCTTAGAGTGCCATTTAATCCAGCTGTTCAAACACGGAGCCACTTAAAGTGCTTTCTACCACTCAGAAGGAAATTCTAGATAATATAGATAATCAACACTAATGACATATCCAGCGTGACAAGGGATCTAGATGAAGGTAGAGATTGTAAAGGGTCAGAATGAGGCATACATGAGCAGGGAGCAAGCTCCATCATGGAGCTGAGGGAGCAGTGTTAGAGAAAGATTGCTCTATAAATAATGAGTCCTAAGAATCATTACCCGGACAGACCCCCGATGACCAGTTAACGGGTTCACTTAGGAACAGGGAAAATGGGTATTTACTTTCTTACAAGGTGATTCACTGATTCTGTCACCAAAATTCTTGTTCTGACCTGGTGGATTTCACACTATATTATTTTAAAGACATTACTTAGTTTTGACTATTGTTTTATCATTAGGTTATTCTACCTTCTTTGCTCTAAGCAGAATGTGGGATTTTAGAGGATGTAACGATGGACCATGGGCATCAAATTGAAATTGTAGGTGTGTGGCTGGCTCCTATTTGGGTCCACAATTTTTTCATCCCACTAGACATTAGCATCTACACTAGAATTATCAGGCCCAGATGGTATATTCAGGCTCCTCATTAAATCTAGTGGATGTAGGTGTAAGAAATATGCATAGTTCTTGCCAAGCCCTATACTGGATGAAATTGAGTTCCGGATGTCCATTGTATACAGAAGCATCTGCAGGAAGAGAGCTATACAATTCATAATGGCAATGACTGATCAAGGTCCCATTATGCATTTCTAGTAGGTTATATCTGGTATTAGAGTTCATATAAGGAGAGATAGATCTAACATCATATACAAGGAGCCTGGTCTGTAAAACTCCATAGCAATTTTTTTCTTTTTTTAAAAAGATTTTATTTATTTATTTATTTATTTATTTATTTATTTATTTATTTGAGAGAGAGAGAGAGAGAGAGAGAGAGAGAGAGCACATAAATTTTGGAGAATCCTCCATAAATAGGAGACAAACCAGAGATTGCCCAAAATGGGGAAATGTGAATCTGAAATGTCTGAATATTTCTGAAAAGTAAAGAATCCATTTGTGCTGAAGTGTGGTTTCATTTTTTCCTCAATCTACCTCAGTGGGATGCCATATCCAAAGGATCAGAGTTTGGTTAATGAAGCTACTACAGCTGTGCAATTTACTAACTCTGTTAAATTAGGTGAGGGTAATTCATATCCTTGAGGCTTAATATCTTCATCTGTAAAATGGGTATAATAACAGTGAACTGGATTATTCTGAGGAATAAGGAAAATAGATATAAAAGCATTTTGAATGGTATCTGTGTATATAGAGATTCAATAAGAGGCAATTCTACTTTTTTCTTTCATGAACATAATGGAGTAATGGAAGAATGTGAATTCTATAGTTAGATTTGGCTTTGAATCCTATCTCTGTCACTTCCTAGCTATATAACCTTGAGCAGTTTACTTCATTCCTCACAAAATTACTCATTTAAAAAACAGAACAATAATGCCTGATACTGCAAGATTGTGAATATTAGTAAGAACCGAAGCTAAACACCTGGCATTTTATAGAAATTCATCAATAAATAATACTATTCCCCTCCCTCTTTCCTTTCTCCTCCTTCCCCCTCTCCTCCTCTTCCTGCAACTCCCTTTTCTATATATTTTGACATTCTGAGCTCATGAAACCTGTGGGAAGGGAGCTGGTCTCCACCTTGATTTTAACTGGCAACTTCCAAAATTTGCACATGGAGGCTAGGGCTGAAAAGAACATAGATTCATAAGTCAATATGAGCAGAGCCTGTCTGAATGCTTCTTCGGTCAGTCTCCTATGAAATGACTAATTGCCCTGATTTAATAGTGAGACCTCCTGCTTGCTAATCAGTTCACCAGGTTTGTGCAAGGGAACTGCATCAGCTTAATATTACGTGATAATCTTGTACCCCAAGAGTTATCTGGGTGTCTATTTGAGGTTCTGGATCCTCCTTGGGTGAGTATGCTGCAAGATGCCATTCTCCTTAGGTCTTCTAGTTAATCCTTCCCTACTAGACAGGATTAAAGACTGTCAGTTTCTGCCAGGAAGCAGGTATTATAGTGTCTGACAATGAAATCATGACCTTTGTACTGCAAGCAAACATTTTCCACCTTCCAGAAAAGCCCACATCTTTTGGACCTCACAACCTCACAGAAAACTTTCATTTGATGAGTAAAGAACTCTGGTTATGTACTTATGAAGCTGGTCAATCATCTTCCTCCAATTTAGAGGGTGTGAAGTAAATACGCCTTCATCTTATAAACTACAGGGACCGGAGAGCCTTCATGTAGGCAAATGGGCATGTGGAAAATCTACAATTCCCAAATATTTCCAGAGACACTTTAATAGGAAAAAGTGAATATGTTATATATCCAGGGACTCAATCTTCTGTCCAAATGGAGGTGTTTCCATTTGAAGGGCGAGGTCATTCACTGTGTTACTTCAAAATGAAACCTCCAGCAGAATAGTGTCACCAGCTTGGTGTGAATCGGGGGTTGATCAGAACTGAAAACCAGAGTCCCGGGGATTAGTACCAACCAGGTATATGCAATGAATTACTAGCTTGATCTGAGATCTGGAGAACAGCAATGTCGATTGTTAGCCATTACCAGTTAAGGAAATCTACAATTAAATACTATAGCTGAGAGGTAGGTATCAAAAGTTAAAGTAAAGAGCATTAGGAATTAGAAATAAGGGCTATTTTGGGTCATTGGATAACTTCAATGGATTCTACAAGAGAATAAATAGCCTCCTTTCTTGCAGCTATTCTTATTGGGGCTCTTTGATGAGTTGTACTTTTCTAACTGTACATTAACATACTTTAGTGATAAACAAATCACCATTCATAGTTAAAATTTGAGACATTTCACTGGAGTATTCCCTACATGCTAGGCTTGGAGCCAGATTCTAAAGAATACCAGTCAATCAGAAGCAGAGGATATAATGATGTAAGATGCCTTTTCTTCCTTCAGGCTTGGAGTAACTATATTAGACAAAGATTAGGAGGTTAGATGAAGAGGCTAGACTGTGGAGAATGTAACAGAGAAGGATGTAAAAAAGGAAGGAAGAAACAATGCTTTAAACCACTCCTAACTTCTTATTAAGGGGTCTGGTTAGAGAAAAATCCAGAGAAAACTGCCAGCATTTTGTGTTTCTAAGAAGTAGAGAACCCTATTGTTTAATTGATAAATTTGGCAGATTTCTGACATAGAAAAGTGGTGAAAGATCTGAAAAGAACTGAAATTCTCTTTATAACTGAATGACCAGAATGTAGAATTCCATGGGCAGTTAGGAGATGGATTATGAGAAGAGAGGTGGTAGAAGGAAGAGGAGTAATCAAGAGTCAGGAAGCCAGGATGCTTTTCAAGATAGTTTGGTTTGAGGTAGAACAATCAAAAGATTTTTTAGGAACAGAATGTCTATTTTATTTTATTTGTATTTGTATATCTATCTATCTATCTATCATCTATCTATCTATCTATCTATCTATCTATCTATCTATCATCTATTGACCTAGCTACCTACCTGTCTATAGAGAGGGGAGGTATTTTATGAAATCATAGAAAAATACTGTGTTCCAAAACTGAGATGATAATCTGTGGAACAGAGTCCATATATGGGATAGCAAGACAATTCGTAAACTAGCTCAAAAGAAGCAGAATCTTAAAGCCAGAACGAATCATAAACAGAAGCCTTTTCATTATTCCTTTCTTCTTTCTTCACACCCTAAATGTAAAGAGGGTGCTAAACTTTCTAAAAGATATGGAATAAGCTTTGAGCCAACTGTATTAAGATCTTATGGGTACAGAGTGACCCCTGTTGATATTTGTATTATATTTAAATATGAAACTAAGAAGCATGGACTTTCTTTATAATTAGAATCAAATTATTAAAACATTTTGAATCTGAGGAGTAATTTATTTGAACATTGGTAATAATTATATCACAATTTTGCTAAAAAATCTTAGGAAATTTTTTTGTTTTTAAGTAGTAGACATTTTTTATTTTTTTTATTTTTTATTAATTTTTTACAAAATTATTGACTATTCCTTATGCTGTACTTTTCATCTCTGTGGCTTACTTATTTTATAACTGGAAGTTTGTACTTCTTTTTAAAAAATATTTATTTTTTAGAGAGAGAGTGCGTGTGAGTAGGGGGCAAGGGGCAGAGGGAGATGGAGAGAGAATCCTTAAGCAGACTCCTTGCTAAGCATGGAGCCCAGTACAGGGATCAATCCCAGGAGTCTGAGATCATGATCTGAGCCAAAATCAAGTCAGATGCTCAATCAACTGAGCTACCCAGGCACCCCAGGAAGTTTGTACTTCTTAATCCCCTTCACTTATTTTATCTGTTATCCCATTCAGCTCCCCTCTGGCAGCTGCTAATTTGTTCTCCATATTTTAGTCTTTTTTGTTTACTTGCTTGTTTTAGATTCCACATATAAGTGAAATAATATATTTGCCTTTCTTAGACTCATTTCACTTAGCAGACCTCCAGATCCATCCATGTTGTCACAAATGGAAAGATCTCATTCTTATGGCTGATTAATATCTATTATATATATATGCCCACATTTTCTGTATCCATTCACCTATCAATGGACATTTGGGTTGCTTTGCTATCTTAGCTATTGTAAATAAGGCTGCAGTAAACACAGGGGTGTATGTATCTTTTTAAAATAGTATTTTCATTTTCTTTCAGTAAATACGCACTAGTTGAATTGTTGGGTCATGTGGTATTTCTATTTTTAGTTTTTTTGAGGACCCTCCATACTGGTTTTCACAGTGGTTATACCAATTTACATTCCCACCAGCAGTTCTTGAGGGCTCCCTTTTCTGCCCATCATCACCAACATTTGTTATTTCTTTTCTTTTGGATACTAGCCATTTTGACTGGCATGAAGTGATATCTCATTGTGGTTTTGACTTGATGATTAGTGATGTTGAGCATTTTTCATGTGTCTGTTGGCCATGTATATGTCTTTGGAAAAATGTCTATTAAGATGCTCTTTATTTTTTTTAAATTGGATTGCTATTTTTTTTTGGTGTTGAGTTGTAAAAGTTCTTTGTATATATTAGATATTAACTAATTATCAGATATATCATTTGCAAACATCTCCTTCCTTTCAGTAGGTTGATTTTTGTTTTGCTGATAGTTTCCTTTGCTGTGTAAAAGTTTTTATTTTAGTGTAGTCCCAATAGTTTATTTTTGCTTTTGTTCCCCTTGCCTGAGGAGATTTACATATCTGTAAATATGTTGCTAAGGCTGATCTCCAAGAGATTACTATGTCTTCTTTTAGAAGTTTTATGGTTTCAGGTCTCACAGTTAGGTCTTTAATCCATTTTGAGTTTATTTTTGTGTATGGTGTAAGAAAGTGGTCCAGTTTCATTCTTTTGCATGCCACTGTCCAGTTTTCTCAACACTATTTATTGAAGAGATTATCTTTTTCCCATCTTGCCTCCTTTGTTATAAATTAATTGACCATCTTAAAATGGGTTTAGTTCTGGACTCTGTATGCTGTTCTATTGACCTATGTGTTTATTTTTGTGTCAGTACTGTACTGTTTTGATGATAAGTACTTTTAGAATTTGACTCCTTTTAAATTGGGCCAGAGTTTGGGATATATATGTTGAATATATGATTCTTTTTTTAAATAAGACAGAAGAGGGTCAAGAGGTAGCATAGAAAGATCCTGAACTCACCACTTCCTACGGACATACCAAATATGCAACTACATATGGAACAATTCCCACTCAGGAAAGACCTGAAAACTAACTTTGTTGCTCCACAACAAAGGATAAAAGAGTTACACTGAGATGGGCAGAAGAGGCATCCCACCCAAAATCCCATCCCCAGATAGCAACTCACAAGAGGAATCTCACAAATACAGAGCTTCTCCCTACGAAGTGAGAGATTTGATCTCCACCTCAGGCATCTCAACCCTTAGGACCTGCATTTAAGAGTGAGTCCCTAAATGCCTGGCTTTGAAAACTGACAGGGCTTACATCTAGGAGACCCTAAGGCCATAGGAAATGAGTAGTATTCTATTGTGTGTGTGTGTGTGTGTGTGTGTGTGTGTGTGTGTGTATATATATCACTTCTTTATCCATTCATCTGTTGATGGACATCTGGGCTCTTTCCTTGGTTTGGCTATTGTGGACATTGCTGCTAAAGATGTTGGAGTGAAAAAAAAAAAAACAAAAATAAATAAATAAATAAATAAATAAATAAATAAATAAATATGTTGGGGTGCAGGGGCCCCTTCAGAGCACATTTTTATCTTTAGGGTAAATACCAAGTAGTGCAGTTGCTAGGTCATAGGGTAGCTCTATTTTCAACTTTTTGAGGAATCTCCACACTGTTTTCCAGAATAAGCTGGCTGTACCAGCTTGCCTTCCCACCAACAGTGTAAGAGAATTCCTAAAGGGGCTTCTTTAAGCTGAAAAGAAAGAGCACTAATTAGTAAACAGAAAGCCTATGAAAGAAAAAAAATCTCACTGGTAATGGTAAATATATAGTAAATGTGGTTGATTAACCACTTATAAAGCTAGTATGAAGGTTAAAAGAAAAAGGTAGTAAAAACAATTACAATACAATATTTAAGGAATACACAAAATTAAAAGAATACACAAAATTAAAAGATGGAAAATGTGACATCAAAAATATAAAACATTGAAGGGGTATTAAAAAGGTAAAGTTTTAGAATGCATTCAACTTAACTTGCTAAAAACTTTAAATAGACTGATTAATATATATCTATATATGTCTCGTGGTGGCCACAAAGTAAAAAACCTACAAGAGCTACACAAAAGAAAGATACAAAAAAGATAATTAGAAAAGAAACTAAGCAACACATTAAGAAAGTCATCAAACCACAAGGGAAGGGAGCAAGAGTAGAAAGGAACAGAAAGAAACCACCAAAAACCAGAAAACAACTAATAAAACAGCAGTAAGTACAACCCATCAATCATAACTTTATATGTAAAAGGACTAAATACACCAATTGAAAGACATAAGAGTGGCTAAATGTGTTAAAAAACAAGACCCACCTATATGGTGCCTATAAAACTCACTTCAGATGTAAAGACACACAGAGACTAAGAGCAAAAAGATAGAACAAGATGTTTCATGGATTTGGAAACTAAAAAACCCCAAAATACCTTAGGTAGCTACACTTATATTAGATGAAATATATTTTAAAACAAACACTGTAATAAAAGACAAAGAAGGGTATTACATAATGATAAAGGGGGTCAATCCAACAGGAAGATACAACAGTTGTAAATATTTATGCACCCAACATAGGTAAACCTAAATATAAAAAGTAAGTATTAACAAACCTAAAGGGAGAGATTAACAGCAATACAATAATAGTAGGAGACTTTAATATCCTACTTACATCAATGGATAGATAATCCAAATAGAAAATCAAATAAGGGAATAGTGGCCTTAAATGACAAGTTAGACCACATGGACTTAATAGATAAATACAATATCTATTGTATTGTATTGTATTGTATTGTATTGTATTGTATTGTATTGTATTTAGAGGGAATAGAACATTCCCTCTAAAAGCAGTAGAATACACATTCTTCTCAAGTGCACATGGACCATTCTCTAAGATAGATCACATGTTACCACAAAACAAATGTCAATAAATTTAAGAAGACTGGAATAATACCAAGCATCTTTTCCTACAATAATGATATAAAACTAGAAATCAGTTACAAGAAGAAAGCCAGAAAAATCCCAAATGTGTAGAAATTAAATAACATGTTACTGAAAAACCAGTGGGTCAATGAAGAAATAAAAGGAGAAACCAAAAATATCTTGAGACAAATAAAAATAGAAATACAACATATCAAAATCTATGGAATGCAGAAAAAGTGGCTCTAAGAAATTCATGGCAATATAGGTCTACTCAAGAAATAAGAAAAATCTCAAATAAATAATTTTACACCTAAAGAAACTAGAAAAGGAAGAACACATGAACCCAAAGTTAGTAGAAAGAAGGAAATAACAAAGATCAGAGTAAAAACAGAGACTAAAAAGATAATGAAAAGACCAGGAAACTAAGAGCTGGTTATTTGAAAATATTTTTTTAATGACAAACATTTACCTAGACTTGCTAAGAAAAAAAGAGATAGCTCAAATAAAATCATAAATGAAAGAAAAGTTACAACTGATATCAAAGAAATACAAATGTTCATGTGACTATTATGAACAATTATATGCCAACAAATTGTACAACCTAGAAGAAATGGATAAATTCCTAGAAACATCCAGTCTTCCAAACTGACTTATGAAGAAATAAAAAATCTGAATAGGTTGATTACTAGTAAGGAGACTGAATAAGTAATGGAAACCTCCTAACAAACAAAATTCCAGAACCAGACATCTTCACACTGGTGAATTCTACTAAACATTTAAGGAAGATTTAATACCTATTCTTCTCAAACTCTTGAAAAATTGAAGAGGAATGCATGCTTCCAAATTCATTTTATGAGGACCAGCATTACTCTGATATCAGAATCAGACAAGGATACTACAAAAAAGAAAATTAAGAGGTATATCCCTGATGAACACAGATGCAAAAACCCTCAACAAAATGTTAGCAAACTGAATTCAGTAACATGTTAAAAGAATCATATACCATGATCAAGTAGGATTTATTCCAGGGATGCAAGAACAATTTAACATCTGCAAATCAATAAATGTGATCTACCACATTAACAAAATGAAGGATAAAAATCATGTGATTTCTCAATAGATGCAGAAAAATCATTTGACAAGATTCAAGTTCCATTTATGATAAAAATTTTCAACAAAGTGTGTATAGAAGGAACATTCCTCAATATAATAAAGGCCATTTATGACAAGCCCACAGCTAATATTCAATGGTGAAATACAGAAAGCTTTTCCTCTACAATCAGGAACAAAGATTTCCACTCTTACCACTTTTATTCAACATAGTATTGGAAGTTCTAGCCAGAGAAATTAGGTAGGAAAAAAGAAATAAAAGCTTTCCAAATTGGAAAGGAAAAAGAAAAACTCCAATTTGCAGAGGACATAATTTTATATAAAACCCTAAAGACTCCACCAAAACGCTATTAGAACTAATGAATGATTTAAGTAAAGTTTCAGAGTACAAAACCAATATTCAAAATGCTATTGTGTTTTTATATACTAACAACAAATTATCACAAAGGGAACCTAAGAACAACAATCCCACTTACAACAGCATCAAAAATACTAAAATATTTATGAATAAATTCAACCAAGGAGGTGAAAGATCTGTGCGCTGAAAACTATAAGGCACTGATGAAAGAAATGAAAGAAGACACAAATAAATAGAAAGATATTCCTTGTTCATGGATTGGAAGAATTAATATTGTTAAAATGTCCATATTACCCAAAGCAATCTCTATCAAAATTCCAATGGCATTTTTTTAAAGAAATACCAAAGATTCCTATTATCTGTATGAAACCACAAAAGATCCCAAATAACCAAAGCAATCTTGAGAAAGAACAAAGCTAGAGGAAGCATGCTCCCTGATTTCAAACTATATTAAAAGCTACTGAACAAAAGCTTCTTATCTTGGTGAAGTCCCAATAGTTCATTTTTGCTTTTGTTTCTTTTGCCTTCGTGGATGTATCTTGCAAGAAGTTACTGTGGCCGAGTTCAAAAAGGGTGTTGCCTGTGTTCTCCTCTAGGATTTTGATGGAATCTTGTCTCACATTTAGATCTTTCATCCATTTTGAGTTTATCTTTGTGTCTGGTGCAAGAGAGTGGTCTAGTTTCATTCTTCTGCATGTGGATGTCCAATTTTCCCAGCACCGTTTATTGAAGAGACTGTCTTTCTTCCAATGGATAGTCTTTCCTCTCGAATATTAGTTGACCATAAAGTTCAGGGTCCACTTCTGGGTTCTCTATTCTGTTCCATTGATCTATGTGTCTGTTTTTGTGCCAGTACCACACTGTCTTGATGACCGCAGCTTTGTAGTACAACCTGAAATCTGGCATTGTGATGCCCCCAGATATGGTTTTCTTTTGTAAAATTCCTGGCTATTCGGAGTCTTTTCTGATTCCACACAAATCTTAAAATAATTTCTTCTAACTCTATGAAGAAAGTCCATGTATTTTGATAGGGATTGCATTAAACGTGTAAATTGCCCTGTTAACATTGACATTTTTACAATATTGATTCTGCCAATCCATGAGCATGGAATATTTTTCCATCTCTTTGTGTCTTCCTCACTTTCTTTCAGAAGTGTTCTATAGTTTTTAGGATATAGATCCTTTATCTCTTTGGTTAGGTTTATTCCTAGGTATCTTATGCTTTTGGGTGCAATTGTAAATGGGATTGACTCCTTAATTTCTCTTTCTTCAGTCTCATTGTTAGTGTATAGAAATGCCACTGATATCCAGGCATTGAAGGATACAGTCAACAAAACTAAAAGACAACCTACAGAATGGGAGAAGATATTTGCAAATGACATATCAGATAAAGGGCTAGTTTCCAAGATCTATAAAGAACTTATTAAACTCAACACCAAAGAAACAAACAATCCAATCATGAAATGGGCAAAAGACATGAAGAGAAATCTCACAGAGGAAGACATAGACATGGCCAACATGCACATGAGAAAATGCTCTGCATCACTTGCCATCAGGGAAATACAAATCAAAACCACAATGAGATCCCACCTCACACCAGTGAGAATGGGGGAAATTTACAAGGCAGGAAACCACAAATGTTGGAGAGGTTGCAGAGAAAAGGGAACCCTCTTACACTGTTGGTGGGAATGTGAACTGGTGCAGCCACTCTGGAAAACTGTGTGGAGGTTCCTCAAAGAGTTAAAAATAGACCTGCCCTACGACCCAGCAATTGCACTGTTGGGGATTTACCCCAAAGATACAGATGCAATGAAACGCCGGGACACCTGCACCCCGATGTTTCTAGCAGCAATGGCCACAATAGCCAAACTGTGGAAGGAGCCTCGGTGTCCATCGAAAGATGAATGGATAAAGAAGATGTGGTCTATGTATACAATAGAATATTACTCAGCCATTAGAATCGACAAATACCCACCATTTGCTTCAACGTGGATGGAACTGGAGTATATTATGCTGAGTGAAGTAAGTCAATCGGAGAAGGACAAACATTATATGGTCTCATTCATTTGGGGAATATAAATAATAGTGAAAGGGAATATAAGGGAAGGGAGAAGTGTGTGGGAAATATCAGAAAGGGAGACAGAACATAAAGACTCCTAACTCTGGGAAACGAACTAGGGGTGGTGGAAGGGGAGGAGGGTCGGGGGGTGGGGATGAATGGGTGACGGGCACTGAGGGGGGCAGTTGATGGGATGAGCAATGGGTGTTATTCTGTATGTTGGCAAATTGAACACCAATAAATAATAAACTTGTTATAAAAAAACAAAGATGAGGAGGAGGATGGATTAAATACCTAATCCAACAAGAAAATATAAAATAATAAAATAAAATAAAATAAAATAAAATAAAATAAAAGCTACTGTAATAAAAACAGTATAGTACTGGCATAAAAACAGACATGTAGATCAATAGAATAAAATACAGAGCTCAGAAATAAGCTCATATATATATTTAATTTATCATATATATATATCTGATAAATTAACTTATAACAAAGGAGTCAAGAATGTACAATGGGGAAAGGACAGTTTTTTCAATAAATGGTATTGGGAAAACTGGACAGCTATATGCAAAGAATGAAACCATCTTACTCCAAACACAAAATTAAATTCTAATGGATTAAAGGCTTGAACATAAGACCTGAAACCATGAAACTCCTAGAAGAAAACATAGGCACTAAGCTCAACATGTCTTGGTGATCTTTTGAAGATGACTCTGAAGACAAGGGCAACTAAAGCAAAATATACAAGTGGGACCACATCAAACTAAAAAGCTTCTGCACAGCAAAGGAAACCATCAACAAAATGAAAAGACACCCTACTAAATTGGAGAAAACATTTGCAAATCATATATCTAATAAGGGGTTAATATTAAAAGTATATGAAGAACTCAGACAACTCAATAACAAAAGAACAAACAATCTGATTAAAAATTGAGTATCTGAATAGATATTTTTCCAAAGAAGACATACAGATGGCTAGCAGATACATGAAAAGAGGCTCAACATCATTAAATATGAGAAAAATACAAATCAAAGTGACAATGCGATATTACTTCACACCAGTCAGAAGGGCTAGTCTCCAAAAGACAAGAAATAACAAATGTTGATGAGGATATGGAGAAAAGGGAACCCTCATGCACTGTTGGTAAGAATGTAAATTAGTGCAACCACCATAGAAAACAATATGAAGGTTTCTCAAGAAATTAAAAATACAGCTATTATACCACTTTTGGGTTTTCATCTGAAGAAAACAAAAACACTAACTCAAAAAGATATATGCATCCCTATGTTCATTGCAGCCTTATTTACAGCAGCCAAGATTTTAAAACCTAAGCGCCCGTCCATTGATGAATGAATGGATAAAGAGAAGCACACAAATGCACACACACATACACACAATGGAATACTACTCAGCTATAAAAAAGAATGAAATCTTGTCATTTATGACAAAATGGATAAACTCTGAGGATATTAAGTGAAATAAGCAGATGGAGAAAGATAAATACCACATAAGTGAGATCTAAAAAAAACAGAACAAACAAAAAACAAAACCAAAACTAAACTAAAAGATATAGAGAGCAGATTAATGGTTGCCAGAGGGAAGGGGTTAAGAGGAGGTAAGCAAAATGTATAGAGGGTGTCTAGAGGTACAAACTTTCAGTTATAAAATAAGTAAATTAGGAGGATATTATATAGAGCATGGTGACTATAGTCAATATTAATGTAGTGCATACTGAAAGTTGCTAAGAAAGTAAGTCTTAAAAGTTCTCATGATAGGAAAAAACCTGATTTTATATTGTTACAGATGGTAACTAGACCTATTATGGTAGTCATTTCTCAATATACAAATATCTAATCATTATGTTTAGTACACCAGAAACTAATAAAATGTGAGATGTCAATTATACCTCAATAGAAAAAATAAGGGAAACTGGGTGAAGGGTATATAAAAATCCTTTCTACTATCTTTGCAACTGTTCTGTAAATTTAAAATTATTCCAATATAAAAATATTATTTAAAAATTTTTAATGATAGGATATTCAGGAAAACATTCTTTCGTTGGGTTTGATTTTTAAAGAATATTTTGTACAGATACTCTAGTTTTTTTCTTACAATACTTTTTGTGTGAGTACATATGTATTTTAATTTATAGTTGGTAGCAGAATTTCAAGCAAGAAAAATTCACCTAATTTTTGTTGCTGAATGTGAAACATCTGACAGTATTTACCAAGAAAACTTAAATTGCCTTGCTTTGTTTGCTTAAGCAAAAGGAAAAGTCCAGGATATCCATCTGCAAATCAACATCAAAGCATTTTCACAAAATGTAGGGAGGTGACATGTATTTGGAGAAACAGTATGAGATCCTTCTGTTACTAGGGCACTGCTGGCTTGGGCTTTCTGCACTAACCAAAGCCAAGGGCAACTGAGGTTTATGTGTCTTTATTGCTGAGGTAGCTGGTCTTTGAGAGCTGAAGCTCACAGCTCTGTCTTTTGCCCACTCCCCCACCCTTTAACATCTGTTAATGATGGAGATTCACAGAACATTTTCTATGAAATGAAGCCATTTAAAAAAAACTTTCATAAAGTCAAAGGTTTTGGGAAAAAAGGAGAAAAAGTCATTAAGTAAATACATCATTTCTGAGACCTGATGCTAAACGTGCCATCACTTCACATGAGTTATTTGGTGCATATAAAATTTACTCCATAGAATTACGGCCTTGACCAAAAAGTTTCATTTCTTTCCCATTATTAATTGGATCAGACTTCCTTTAATCATAATAAGATGACCACAATCATCTATTTTAGAGATAAGCAGATAATTTAGACCATCCATGAGTTCCAAACTTCTTAGATTCTACAATTACATATTTTAAGCAAGGGATATGTCTTTATAGGCACTGATAATACTAAATTATCCAATATTTGGAAGACAGATGATGCACACTGCCCATATGATGCTATTCTATATAAGCTATACAATTGCTTTCCTCCCATCTTTCCCCTTCCTTTTTTTCTCTTCCTCCCCTCTTTCTTCCTCTTTCTTCACCCCCTCTTTACCCCTTTTTCTTTTATCTCCTTTTTCTTCCTCCTCTACCTTCTTCTTCTCTCTGTCTCTCTCTAATACTTTCTACTACATTCTTCAAAATTTTTTATTGGAGAAAAACAATGCAGAAAATTATACAAATTGTAAGAGCTCACTTGGTAAATTCTTACAAAGTGAACTGCCTTCTGTAACCAGCATCCAGTTCAAGAATAAAACTATGTTAATATCTCAGAAATCTTCTGTCTCTTCCAAGTTTTTAAGCACTCTCCTCACCTCCTCCAAAAAAACCCTCATCTCTATTCTGATCTATAGCATATTGATTAGTCTTTTTTGTTTCTAAACTTTATATAAATGTACTCTTTATATAGTATGTACTTGTGATTGGCTTATTTTACTCAACATTATGTAGAATTTATCCATGTTGTTGCTTAGAACAGTAAGATATGTGATTAGAAAAAAAATAACAGATTTAGGAAAACATTTCTTCATGCAGTTTTTTGTTTTCAAAGATTTTATTTATTTGAGAGAGAGAGAGAGAATGAGCAGGGGGGAGAAGCAGATGGAGAGGGAGAAGCAGACTCCCCATTGTGCAGGGAGCCCAACGTAGGGCTCCATCCCAGGACCACTAAGCCACCTGGGCTGCCCTAATACTATTTTTTATATGCTAAGAAACACTTCTTGAGTTCCAACCCTCTAATTACATGGCTGGTTTCTCACATAACCAGCACCCCTTCCTCTCAGAGTCACCTCATTAGCATAAACTTAGCTATGGCTAAAAGGGGCTTATTATAAGTAACAAATGATGCTCCTTTCACCTCGATGTCCATCGAAAGATGAATGGATAAAGAAGATGTGGTTTATGTATACAATGGAATATTACTCAGCCATTAGAAACGACAAATACCCACCATTTGTTTTGACGTGGATGGAACTGGAGGGTATTATGCTGAGTGAAGTAAGTCAATCAGAAAAGGACAAACATTATATGGTCTCATTCATTTGGGGAATATAAAAAATAGTGAAAGGGAATAAAGGGGAAAGGAGAAAAAATGAGTGGGAAATATCAGAAAGGGAGACAGAACATGAGAGACTCCTAACTCTGGGAAAGGAACCAGGGAGGGTGGAAGGGGAGGTGGGCGGGGGGTGGGGGTGACTGGGTGATGGGCACTGAGGGGGGCACTTGATGGGATGAGCACTGGGTGTTATTCTATATGTTGGCAAATACAAAATAAATTTATATATAAAAAAAAGAAGATGCTCTTTTCATTCCCATCGCTTAGCAAATTCCCCAAAAGTCTCCACCCCAAATTCCAAAGATTTTAGTAGCTCTGTGCCAGTAACCAGGGACAAAGACCAAATATATTTTTCTTATTGTATTGCAATGTCAAAAGACTTTTGTCCACTTTAAAATTAGCTTATCAATCAGTACTTATTGATTTTCAGGAATTCTTAATATATTTTGTTTATGAAGCATGTGACAAAAAATGTATGTTGCAAATGTCTTCTCCCATTTTGTGGTTTTTCTTTTCACTCTGCATTCCTAATAAAGTTTAATATATCAATATTTTCATTTTATGATTAGATTTTTTGGTTCTATTTGAAAAATCATTCCTTACCCTGAGTTCATGAAAATATTCACCTTTGCTAACTTCCAGAAACTTTATTGCTTTATTTTATTCTTGTAAAAGATTTTATTTATTTGAGAGAGAGAGAGAGTATGAGGAGCAGGAAGGCTAAGAGGGAGAGGGAGAAGTAAACTCCTCACTGAGCAGGGAGCCTGACTAGGAGCTTGATCCCAGGGCCCTGGGATCCTGACCTGAGCTGAAGGCAGATGGCTAACCAAATGAGCCTCCCAGCACCCAAAATTTTATTGTATTCTAATTCCCACAGTCTTCATTCCAATTTGGAATTGAATTTTGGAATGATGTAAGGTATAAGTCAAGATTTATGTGTAGATATCCAACTGACACAGCACAACTTATTGAAAAGACCATCTTTACACACTGCTGCATAGTTTGACTTCAACATAAATCAAGTTTTCATATATGTATAGGTATATTTCTAAACTATATTCTCTGTTTGGTCTATTTTGTCTAAATTTTCACCAAGAGAGTACATTGTTCAATTATTAGCTTGAAATATTCTTGATAACTTATAGTGTGAACACTCCAAATTGGAATCTTCTTCAATATTACCTTGGCTTTTCATGGGCTTTGCATTTCCTTTTTTTAAATAAATTTATTTTTTATTGGTGTTCAATTTGCCAACATACAGAATAACACCCAGTGCTCATCCCATCAACCGCCCCCCTCAGTGCCTGTCACCCATTCACCCCCACTCCCCACTCTCCTCCCCTTCCACTAACCCTAGTTCGTTTCCCAGAGTTAGGAGTCTTTATGTTCTGTCTCCCTTTCTGATATTTCCCACACACTTCTTCTCCCTTCCCTTATATTCCCTTTCACTATTATTTATATTCCCCAAATGAATGAGAATATATAATGTTTGTCCTTCTCTGATTGACTTACTTCACTCAGCATAATACCCTCCAGTTCCATCCACGTTGAAGCAAATGGTGGGTATTCGTCCTTTCTGATGGCTGAGTAACATTCCATCGTATACATAGACCACATCTTCTTTATCCATTCATCTTTCGATGGACACCGAGGCTCCATCCACAGTTTGGCTATTGTGGACATTGCTGCTAGAAACATTGGGGTGCAGGTGTCCTGGCGTTTCACTGCATCTGTATCTTTGGGGTAAATCCCCAACAGTGCAATTGCTGGGTCGTAGGGCAGGTCTATTTTTAACTCTTTGAGGAACCTCCACACAGTTTTCCAGAGTGGCTGCACCAGTTCACATTCCCACCAACAGTGTAAGAGGGTTCCCCTTTCTCCGCATCCTCTCCAACATTTGTGGTTTCCTGCCTTGTTAATTTTCCCCATTCTCACTGGGGTGAGGTGGTATCTCATTGTGGTTTTGATTTGTATTTCCCTGATGGCAAGTGATGCAGAGCATTTTCTCATGTGCATGTTGGCCATGTCTATGTCTTCCTCTGTGAGATTTCTGTTCATGTCTTTTGCCCATTTCATGATTGGATTGTTTGTTTCTTTGGTGTTGAGTTTAATAAGTTCTTTATAGATCTTGGAAACTAGCCCTTTATCTGATAGGTCATTTGCAAATATCTTCCCCCATTCTGTAGGTTGTCTTTTAGTTTTGTTGACTGTATCCTTTGCTGTGCAAAAGCTTCTTATCTTGATGAAGTCCCAATAGTTCATTTTTGCTTTTGTTTCTTTTGCCTTCGTGGATGTATCTTGCAAGAAGTTACTGTGGCCGAGTTCAAAAAGGGTGTTGCCTGTGTTCTCCTCTAGGATTTTGATGGAATCTTGTCTCACATTTAGATCTTTTCATCCATTTTGAGTTTATCTTTGTGTCTGGTGCAAGAGAGTGGTCTAGTTTCATTCTTCTGCATGTGGATGTCCAATTTTCCCAGCACCGTTTATTGAAGAGACTGTCTTTCTTCCAATGGATAGTCTTTCCTCCTTTATCAAATATTAGTTGACCATAAAGTTCAGGGTCCACTTCTGGGTTCTCTATTATGTTCCATTGATCTATGTGTCTGTTTTTGTGCCAGTACCACACTGTCTTGATGACCACAGCTTTATAGTACAACCTGAAATCTGGCATTGTGATGCCCCCAGATATGGTTTTCTTTTGTAAAATTCCCCTGGCTATTCGGAGTCTTTTCTGATTCCACACAAATCTTAAAATAATTTGTTCTAACTCTATGAAGAAAGTCCATGGTATTTTGTTAGGGATCGCATTAAACGTGTATATTGCCCTGGGTAACATTGACATTTTCACATTATTAATTCTGTCAATCCATGAGCATGGAATATTTTTCCATCTCTTTGTGTCTTCCTCAATTTCTTTCAGAAGTGTTCTATAGTTTTTAGGATATAGATCCTTTACCTCTTTGGTTAGGTTTATTCCTAGGTATCTTATGCTTTTGGGTGCAATCGTAAATGGGATTGACTCCTTAACTTCTCTTTCTTCAGTCTCATTGTTAGTGTATAGAAATGTCACTGATTTCTGGGCATTGATTTTGTATCCTGCCACGCTACCAAATTGCTGTATGAGTTCTAGCAATCTTGGAGTGGAGGCTTTTGGGTTTTCTATGTAGAGTATCATGTCATCGGCGAAGAGGGAGAGTTTGTTTTCTTCTTTGCCAATTTGAATGCCTTTAATGTCTTTTTGTTGTCTGATTGCTGAGGCTACGACTTCCAGTACTATGTTGAATAGCAGTGGTAAGAGTGGACATCCCTGTCTTGTTCCTGATCTTAGGGGAAAGGCTCCAAGTGCTTCCCCATTGAGAATGATATTTGCTGTGGGCTTTTCGTAGATGGCTTCTAAGATGTTGAGAAATGTTCCCCCTATCCCTACACTCTGAAGAGTTTTGATCAGGAATGGATGCTGTATTTTGTCAAATGCTTTCTCTGCATCTAATGAGAGGATCATATGGTTCTTGGTTTTCTCTTGCTGATATGATGGATCACATTGATTGTTTTACGAGTGTTGAACCAGCCTTGTGTCCCGGGGATAAATCCTACTTGGTCATGGTGAATAATCTTCTTAATGTATTGTTGGATCCTATTGGCTAGTATCTTGTTGAGAATTTTTGCATCCATGTTCATCAGGGATATTGGTCTGTAATTCTCCTTTTTGGTGGGGTCTTTGTCTGGTTTTGGAATTAAGGTGATGCTGGCCTCATAGAACGAATTTGGAAGTACTCCATCTCTTTCTATCTTTCCAAACAGCTTTAGTAGAATAGGTATGATTTCTTCTTTAAACGTTTGATAGAATTCCCCTGGGAAGCCATCTGGCCCTGGACTTTTGTGTCTTGGGAGGTTTTTGATGACTGCTTCAATTTCCTCCCTGGTTATTGGCCTGTTCAGGTTTTCTATTTCTTCCTGTTCCAGTTTTGGTAGTTTGTGGCTTTCCAGGAATGCGCACATTTCTTCTAGATTGCCTAATTTAGTGGCGTATAGCTGTTCATAATATGTTTTTAAAATCGTTTGTATTTCCTTGGTGTTGGGAGTGATCTCTCCTTTCTCATTCATGATTTTATCCATTTGAGTCCTCTCTCTCTTTTTTTTAATAAGGCTGGCTAATGGTTTATGTATCTTATTAATTCTTTCAAAGAACCAACTCCTGGTTCTGTTGATCTGTTCCACAGTTCTGGTCTCGATTTCGTTGAGTTCTGCTCAAATCTTTATTAACTCTCTTCTTCTCCTGGGTGTAGGATCTATTTGATGTTTTTTCTCTAGCTCCTTTATGGGTAAGGTTAGCTTTTGTATTTAAGTTCTTTCCAGTTTTTGAATGGATGCTTGTATTGCGATGTATTTCCTCCTTAGGACTGCTTTTGCTGCATCCCAAAGATTTTGAATGGTTGTATCTTCATTCTCATTAGTTCCCATGAATCTTTTTAATTATTCCTTAATTTCATGGTTGACCCTTTCATCTTTTAGCAGGATGGTCCTTAGCCTCCACTTGTTTGAGGTCCTTCCAAACTTCTTGTTGTGATTTAGTTCTAATTCAAGGCATTATGGTCTGAGAATATGCAGGGGACGATCCCAATCTTTTGGTATCAGTTCAGACCCAATTTGTGACCCAGTATGTGGTCTATTCTGGAGAAAGTTCCATGTGCACTTGAGAAGAATGTGTATTCAGTTGAGTTTGGATGTAAAGATCTGTAGATATCTGTGAAATCCATCTGAGCC
This sequence comes from Canis aureus, assembly GCF_053574225.1. Classification (NCBI taxonomy): domain Eukaryota; kingdom Metazoa; phylum Chordata; class Mammalia; order Carnivora; family Canidae; genus Canis; species Canis aureus. The sequence continues at coordinate 8,174,877 of NC_135643.1, forward strand.
AGTGATTCATTTAAAGCTCTCGTTTCTTTGGAGATGTTGTGCTTAGAAGACCTATCGAGTATAGAAAGAGCTAGATTGAAGTCACCAAGTATAAGTGTATTATTATCTAAGTATTTCTTCACTTTGGTTATTAACTGATTGATATATTTGGCAGCTCCCATATTCGGGGCATATATATTGAGGATTGTTAAGTCTTCTTGTTGGATAGATCCTTTAAGTATGATATAGTGTCCCTTTTCGTCTCTCATTACAGTCTTCGGGGTAAATTTTAGTTTATCTGATATAAGGTGGCTACCCCTGCTTTCTTTTGAGGACCATTTGAATGGTAAATGGTTCTCCAACCTTTTATTTTCAGGCTGTAGGTGTCCTTCTGTCTAAAATGAGTCTCTTGTAGACAGCAGATAGATGGGTCCTGCTTTTTTATCCAGTCTGAAACCCTGCGCCTTTTGATGGGGTCATTAAGCCCGTTCACATTCAGAGTTACTATTGAGAGATATGAGTTTAGTGTCATCATGATATCTATTCAGTCCTTGCTTCTGTGGATTGTTCCACTGAACTTCTTCTTAAAGGGGAATTTTAAGAGTCCCCCTTAAAATTTCTTGCAGAGCTGGTTTGGAGGTCACATATTCTTTCAGTTGCTGCCTGTCTTGGAAGCTCTTTATCTCTCCTTCCATTTTGAATGAGAGCCTTGCTGGATAAAGTATTCTTGGTTGCATGTTCTTCTCATTTAGGACCCTGAATATATCCTGCCAACCCTTTCTGGCCTGCCAGGTCTCTGTGGATAGGTCTGCTGTTACCCTAATACTCCTCCCCATAAAAGTCAGGGATTTCTTGTCTGTTGCTGCTTTAAGGATCTCTTTATCTTTGGAATTTGCAAGCTTAACTATTAAATGTCGAGGTGTTGAACGGTTTTTATTGATTTGGGGGGGGGGGGAATCTCTCTATTTCCTGGATCTGAATGCCTGTTTCCCTTCCCAGATTAGGAAAGTTTTCAGCTATGATTTGTTCAAATACATATTCTGGCCCTCTGTCCCTTTCGGCGCCCTCGGGAACACCAATTAAACGTAGGTTTTTCTTCCTCAGGCTGTCGTTTATTTCCCTTAATCTATCTTCATGGTCTTTTAATTGTTTGTCTCTTTTTTCCTCAGTTTCCCTCTTTGCCATCAACTTGTCTTCTATGTCACTCATTCGTTCTTCCACCTCGTTAACCCTTGTTGTTAGGACTTCTAGTTTGGATTGCATCTCATTCAATTGATTTTTAATTTCTTCCTGATTGGATCTAAATTCTGCAGTCATGAAGTCTCTTGAGTCCTTTATGCTTTTTTCTAGAGCCACCAGTAGCTGTATAATAGTGCTTCTGAATTGGCTTTCTGACATTGAATTGTAATCCACATTTTGTAACTCTGTGGGAGAGAGACTGTTTTTGATTCTTTCTTTTGAGGTGAGGTTTTCCTTCTAGTCATTTTGTTCAGTGCAGAGTGGCCAAAAACAAGTTGTATTGGGAAAAGGAGAAAAAGAGAGGAGAGAAAGAAGGAAAGAAAAGAGAAGAAGAAAAAAGAAAAAAGGAAGTAAAAAAGAAAAAAAAAGAGAAGAAAAAGAGAAAGAAAAAGAAAGAAAGGGAAAAAAGGGGTGGGGGAAGTAAACAAATCAAAAAGCAAAAAAAAAAAAAAAAAAAGGAAAAAAAGAAAAAAAAACACGGGGGAGTATCTTCTGATTCTGTATACTCTAAGTCCCTTGACTTCCCCTGGAACTTGTCCGTCTAGTTGGTCTTCTGGGGGAGGGGCCTGTTGTGCTGATTTTCAGGTGTGAGCACTTGGGGGAGCTGCTCTGCCCCTGCCTGGTGCAGGGCTCAGTGGGGGTTGTTTACCCCGTGAGGCCCCAGGAGGAACAACCGCAGTGGCGGGGCAGCTCTGCAGCCCTGGAGTCAGCCCCCGCAGTAGCTCCGGAGCTCTCCGTCTGCAGGGCCTGGAGGCTCCGGGTGGGGCCGCTGATCTGCTCAGCTCGGGGCAGGAGCGTCCTTGCGGTCCTGGGCCCTCCCGGCCTCTGCCTGTCCCGGGGGAGGCCGGATCCTGGGCTGTGTCCCGGCGCCCTGTGCTCTGGGGCCTGCGCTGTTGGATTCGCGCTCCCGCCCCGCAGCCCCCTCCGCGGAGCCGCCCCCGAGCCCCCCGAGCTGCTCCCCCCCCCGCAGCCCCCTCCGCGGAGCCGCCCCCGAGTCCCTCCGAGCTGCTCCCGCCCCACAGCCCCCTCCGCGGAGCCGCCCCGAGCCCCCCCAGCTGTTCCCGCCCCGCAGCCCCCTCCGCGGAGCCGCCCCCGAGCCCCCCGAGCTGCTCCCGCCCCGCAGCCCCCTCTGCGGAGCCGCCCCCGAGCCCCCCGAGCTGCTCCGGGTCCCGCCGTGCGCGCTGCAGCCCTTAGGGAGCTCGGCGCACTCTCCCGGGGCGCAGGTGTCTGTTAGTGTCCCCGGGAGCCCGAGGGCATCCCCGCCCTCCTGGGTCCTGCTCCACCTCCCCGCGAGCCCCTTTCCGCCCGGGAAGGTCGGTGCAGCTCCTGCGTCTCCGGGACGGGGCTCTCCTGTCCTGGGGACACTCGACCCGGCCTCAGCCTGGCTCCTCGCGGGGCCCCTCCCCCTTGGAGGCCTTTTGTGTCTTTCTTTCTTTTTCCCGGTCTTCCTACCTGGATAGAAGCGCGAACTCTTCTCACTGTAGCATTCCAGCTGGTCTCTCTTTAAATCTCAGGCCGAATTCGTAGATTTTCAGGATAATTTGAAAGTTATCTAGGTAATTTGGTGGGGACAGGTGACTTGGGGACCCTACTCTTCCGCCATCTCGCCCCTCCTTTCCGGGCTTTGCATTTCCATATAGAATTTAAAATAATCTTGTCAACCCACCATCTCTCACATCCTATTCTGAAATTTCAGTTGAGAATACAGTGGACCCATAGATCAGTTTGGGAAGATTGTACTATAGTATAGCTCTGGCTATTTAGCTCTTCTGAATCCTTTCCTCAGCTGAGATATGAAGTTATATGTATGGATATAAAAGTTTATAGAAGTATGAAGTGGAAAGCAAGATTATAATGTTGGCTCTTTAACATAAAATGTCTTAAGCATGGTATTTAAAAAAACACACCTCTTGTCTACAAAGACTTTTCTGACAATATGTCATTCATCTTCCTTCCTGCCCCAAATCTCATTGTATAAGCAGTTTTCAATAAAAGTGAGGTGATGAGATGGAGAGCGAGGAGACCTACTCAGATAGATTGTGACAAGGTTACAAATAGATTGTAACAGGGACTGATATTTCTCTATCCAGGATCAATGAGGACACCAGAATGGCTGTCCATTCTCCCTAGCCATGTTGCCTCAGGGTCTCTCCTCTCTATGTGACTTCACTAGCAAGGCAGTTGGACTCCTTACATGGTAGTTCCAGGCTTCCAAAAACAAATATGTTTTAATTACCTGCCTGCACAGGTATAATATGGAAGAGGACTCTACGAGGCTGTGAATACCTGGAAGCATGGTTCATTGGAGACCATCATTGGTCTCCAACTGCCAGAAGGGCTTTATCAGAATCCCTGGAGAAGTGTATGTCTTACTTGATTAAGAGAATTTTAACTAAAATAGTAAAGTATCTGGGAAAAGAGTAAAGTTATTTACTTTTATAATTAAAAAACAATCAAAATACAATCAGACTAAACTTCTGTCTAGAGGAAAGATAGAAATTATAAAGTACAATTCTCATCTTAGGTGTATGATCACTTAATCAGTCATATGAGAATCTTGAGAAAGTCATGCTTTCGTTTTGTTTTGTTTTTTGAAGGGGAGCGGCACACCAAAGAACATGATGACATGTTTACCAACTAGCAATTAGGATATTAAAACAAAACTCTGATATGCTACTTTCTCCACTCCAATTGAGGTTTGCATTCATGTTGACTTTTTGCTAAAGCAGTCTTTTACTATGTATTTTTATTAGATTAAAAAAACATAACGTGCTCAGGACTAATGCCTATTTGCTTTCAGAAGTTCTTCTCTAAGACTTCTCCCTTCATCCTCACAAACATGTTCAAAGTTGAAATTTTTGCATTATTCTACAAAAGAACACATAGCTTTATTCAAATTTGATCCTACTTTCTTTTTGTGAACATCCAACTTATTCCCTTGATGCAGAATTAAAACAATAAAACTCCCATTAGTTTTCATATTCATTAATGATAACATCTAAAATTTCAGACCTTCCTTTAACTGGAAAATTTTCAAGGCCACTCCCCAGAGAAACTGCACAAGGTCATTGAGCTCCTCATTAAAGAGTCTGACCCTTGGGAAGGTGTGAAGAGGCATTCTTCCAAAGATGATATTTTCATTACCCCACATGGAGTTCTACTTCCATAAATAAAACAGCCTAACTTAAGTCAGGTCATTTGAAGCCAATCTCCTGACACTATAGGCTGTGCTAAACAGCATAAGAAGACATATGTATGATATAGCCAATATTTTGAATGAAAGAAATGTACTGAAAAAAGGCTTTTAAAAGCACCTTAATAAACCTAGGAATGGTTAAGTGAAAAATTTGTTTGAAAATGGATTTCTCTTTTTTGAATAATAAATACTGAGCCACTTGATTCAGGCTCTAGTGAAATCTAAGATATAAATATTACTCATCTCTAAATCTCAAAAGCATAATTCATTGCCTGGCACTTAGAACATATTAATCAACATTTGAAGAATAAATGAATTAATCATTCAATCAATGAATATATTAGATGCCCTATAGTCTTCCTCCTTACCCCTCAACTGGAATCCTGGATGCTATGTGCTATCATCTTTATGTCTTGATTTGCTACAGCATAATATTGGAAACAGATTGTGACTCAATTCAGTGACTGAGCTCTGAAAAGCCTATGTTTTCTCTTGCCCCTTGCCTCCCAACTGTTATAGCCTAGATTCTGTGAAATGTTAGTGAATGATTTTCTTCAAGGCTAAATGGAAAGATGCTCCATTCTGTAGTCATAATTTGGCTCCTACCATCTTTTTCCACATTCAAAAGACATAATAACCAAGAATGTTCAATAATTGATGAAAGACATGAACTCCTGGATTGTAGAAGCATAGTGAGCTCAGAGAAAAAAAAATAAAAATAAATCCAAGTGGAAGAGAAACTGTAAAACATTAAAACCAGATTAAAAAAGAAACTAATTCAATAAGAGAGAAAAGACAGATTCCTTTTAAAAATAATAAACTTCTCATCAGCAACATCAGAGGCCAAAGGACAATGAAATACTATCTTCTAAGTGTTAAACTATTAAGTAGGAGGGAGTGGAAAATAAAAATATTTGAAGAAATACACTGAAGATATTGCCCACACAAATATCCACTGTAAGTACTACCAAAGGATATACTTTAATAATAATTAAATCTGAGAGGAAAGAGTGGTTTGTGCGAAGCGATGTAACCAAATTGGTAAATATAATAAAAAACATTTAAAATAAGCATTGAATTTTTAAAAAAATAAGGACAAATTGGATGGTGTTTAAAACAAGAAAAGATCAAAATGATAGAAAACATGGAAATAGGAGTTGGTGACCAGAGTTAAAGGGATATAAGAGTTTTCTTGTTTGAAAGAAATATAGAGCTATTAGCTTTAGACTTTGTTAAAGCAAATATGTATTTTCATATGTATGTTCAAATTTTAGGGAAAGCCATGGAAATAACAGAATTATAAGATATAACTTCCAAATCAGTAGAGGGTGGTTGAGGAGATTTAAAAAAAATAAATGAATCTTGACAACACGGATGGACAGAGAGAGTATTATGCCAAGTAAAATGAGTCAGACAGAGAGAGACAAATACTTTATGATTTCACTCATATGTGAGTCTGAAAAACAAAACAAATGAACAAACAAAGAACTAAACAGACTCTTAAATACAGAGAACAAATGGGTGATTGCCAGAGAGAAGGTGGGGGAAAGATAGACAAAATAGATAAAGGGCATTAAGAGGTACAAACTTCCAGTTACAAAATACATAAATCACAGAAATGAAAAGTACAGCATAGGAGATATAACATGATTATGCTTATTTGGTAAGCTTTGAATAATGTATAGAATTGTCAAATCAGTATGTTGTACACCTGAAACTAATATAGCATTGTATGCCAATTAAACTTCAATAAATAAGTAAAATGAACAATGGAATTTAAAATAAAAAGCATGGTATATAGAAAACACAAAATAAAATAATAGCAATATGCAAGATAAATCAATAATCTTAATACGTGTAAACAAACTCAATGGTTAAGGAAAGACAGACTGGATTTTATTATTTTTTTTAAGATTTTATTTATTTCTTCATGAGAGACACAGAGAGAGAGAGAGGCAGAGACACAGGCAGAGAAAGAAGCAGGCTCCATGCAGGAACCCCAATGTGGGACTCGATCCCAGGACTCTGGGATCACGCCCTGAGCCAAAGGCAGACGTTCAACTGTTGAGCCACCCAAGCGTCCTTCAGACTGGATTTTAAATGTAGTATGCTGTGCATAATTGACACTAGGTTTTCAAAAGAAATCTAAGTATATGATGTTTTAAGAGGACACATGTGGACACTGAAAGTTTGAAAATACAGTTATATAAATAGAGTTATCAGGAAAAAAGAAAAAAATGATGTATCCATTAAAAACACTAGAAAATTACAATGGTTGGGGTGCCTGGGTGGCTCAGTCAGTTAAGTGTCTGCCTTCAGCTCATGTCATGATCCTAAGATCCCGGGATCAAGTTCCCATTGGGCTGTCTTCTCAATGGGGAGTCTGCTTGTCCCTCTCCCTTTACCCCTCCCCCCTGCTAGTGCACGCAAACGCGCTCTCTTTCTCTTTCAAATAAATAAAATCTTAAAAAGAAAAAGAAAAATTATAGAAGTTATTATAAATTATGATGAAGAGTCTTAATTTCATCATAAAAAAGAAAGTTACCAGAGAGACTTAAAACTCCTGAGCCTGTTAATCTTGCAATATATTAAGCAAAAAATTAGCATAATTATAAATAGAAACAAACACAAATACAGAATGGTATTAGGAGATTTGAACATAAGTCTTTCAGAAACCAAAAATAGGGTAGCCAAAAAGTAGTAAAAATATATAATATTCAAATGACATACAAGAAAAAAACTTCTCTAATTTCTCTAGAAGGATTCTATCCAGAGTTATATATAAACCTACATATGGAAAATTGTCCTTAAAAATCTTTCTAAGCCATTAAGGATGTCTCAAAAAATACCAAATAATTACTACAATTCTGAGCAATATACCTTTAGTATGATACAGTAAAACTAAAAATTAATTTAAAAAATGTTACATCAAAATTTGTGTGTTAAAGTTAAAATTATATTTAAGAAACAAATTTATAACTTTAAATATACATTAGAAAAAATGTAAAATTAATGAGCAAAGTACAATTTCAATGTAAGAATATTCATAGCAAACTAAACCTAAAGAATGTATATGAGAGGAAGTGTTTAAAATAAAGGCAGAAATTAATATAGTAGAAGATAAAATTCATTAAAAAACAAACAAACAAAAGACAGTTATTTGGAAAGATAAAAATAGCCAAATTCTGCCAAATGTGACCAAGCTGAGAGTGGCCAGAAGGGACAGTGTCAGGGAAAAGGAATCAATATTAGAAATGGAAAAGAGGACATACCCACAGATAAAAATAAAAATTATAATATAAAAGCCAATTAAGAATAATTTTATGCAACTAAATTTGAAAATGTGTGCAATATCTATAAATCTGTGAAAAAATGAAGAAAAAATTTTAAAAATTTTAAAAATGCAAAAATGACAAAATTTATTCAGTAAGAAATTAAAACACTAAAATGACCTATACCCATTAAAGAAATCAGTCTCATCAAACTTGACCCCAAGTAGAGGCAAAGAGCCCATACAATGTTACAAATTTTACCAAACCTCCAGGGGTAAAACCTGTACTTATATAGATTGTTTTTATGGTCTGAAAAATAAGAAAAGTTCTCCTAAATTTATGAATAAATATTTGTGAAACTTATTTTGTAAATGCTAACATATACTTCATAAATAAACTGGAGTAGGAAAGTACCAGAAGAAAAATTTATAAGCTATTCTCAACTATAGAAGCAAAAATCCTAAGTAATGTAGTAGTTAATTACTTCAGTAATGTAGCTTTTATTTTATTTTTTAAGTAATAAATTTTTATTTAAGATATTTGACAAAGTTAATAAAATTTTTATTTAAGATATTTGACATGTGATTCCTTCTGCCGCCAATCACCATAGTTCCGCCAAAGCCAGAGTGATGATCTTCAAAATAGCACTTTTAAAACAAACTTTTGAAAAAAAAATAAATAAAATAAACAAAATAAAATAAAACAAACTTTTGTTCAATCCACAGCTGTCACTGTCCAGAGGTCTTCTTGGATCTCCACTTGAATATGGACATACTTCAAAAACTCCCCACTTTAAGTCCAGACACTGTTTTCAAGTGAAAAGCCTTAATATTCATATTCCTATCTCTTCCTTTTCAGACCATTCTATCCTCTGTTCCATGTTTTTGGATTTTGATGCTCTCTTTTTAGACGAAGCAGCTTCTTCAGTATATTCCTCTGGTCCTAAATACAGATTCATTTTCTTTGGTATTTCAGAACTTACTATGAATTCATTATTGTCCACCAATTTGATATCACATCCATCATCATGTTCAAGAGTTGTTGCAGCCTCTTCCACTGTTTCTGACTCTTCGATAGGAGAGAGAGATCCATCATCATCCAAGTATTTGTATCTACGACTGTCAAAATCTTCCCTTTCTAAATCTTCACCAACATTCATTTGTTTCAAAGATTCCTTGAGATAGTATTCTTACTTCAATTTTTCAAGGTAGTTGAAAAATCCTCTTGCCACCGCTTGCTCAAAGCTTAAAATCTTTCTCCATGGTAATGGCTTTTTTACATTCTCAGATTCTAAAAATGGGAACCCAGATCCTTTGTCTTTAACTTGTTTCTTATTTATTTGGGAGCGTCTAGTGGTTTTTCTTCCTTCTGGTCTTCCCCTTGGTCTTCTTTTGGCTTATATTTCCTCTTTTTACATTTCTTTTTTTTTTAATCTTTCAAAAATAGCTTTTAAAGTCAGTGGTCTTGGTTCAAAAGAGGAGTCACTAGATGAATCCCTTGCTTCAACACCTCCAGATGAACGAACAAACTTTCTAATAGGGTTTCTTTGCCCCTGTTTTGGTGAGTAAGGGACACACTGAGTCTTAAATAAGCTGCTACCAGAAGAATTATCACTTTCATTGTCAATTTCTACAGCTGAATTAGATGCCATTATAGGTTGAGAAAATTCGTTACTTATCCTCCCCCAAGTCCTCTCCAAATTGTATTCACCACTTGTTTGCTTCAGAGTTCTCAACAACCACGCGGAAAGAAAACAGTAATGTAGCTTTTAAATAATTGTGACTAAAGAAAACTCATCTTGGGATTAAAATAATGATTTAACATTAAGAAATCTATTAAGCAAAAAATAAAAAATAAATCTAATAAGCAATTTAATAATTAACTGATTAAAAGTGAATTTATTTTCTCAATAAGTATGGAAAATTATGATATAAAATTCAGCAATTATTAAGATTGGGGAAAAAAAAGACTTATGCCCACAAGAAATTGAAGGGGGCTTCCCAAACCTCATAAAAGATATCCAGCAGAAAACTCTAATAAATTATCTTCAGTGACTGAATGTAAAGAATGTGCCCTTCAAAGTTAAGATAAAAGGAAATAAGCCCATTATCATTACTTCTATTTAATCTTGTACTAATCATAACAAAGCAAGAAAAAGAAATAAAAGATATATGAGAACTTTATGAAGAAAAACATTAATTATTGTTGAAGGAGATAAAAGACAGCTTACATAATGAAGAGTTATATGCCTGGAATGAAAAAGTCAATATCACAAGCAGATCAATCATTCCAAAATAAATCTATAAATTTACTGCCTTTTTAAAAACTCTCAAAACCCTTTTTCAAATAATTCAATAAACTAAAATTACAATTAAAAGGGGAGAAGAAGTGTCCAAGAATTATTTAAAAAAATAAATCCATGAAGGATAGAGCAGGAGGACCACCTTATCAGATATCTAAAATCTGGTCATGGTTAGTAGCAAATAATGAAAACAATGTGATAGTGCAAAGATAGACAAGTAGATTAATGGAACAGAGACCAGCACCTATAAAAAAACCTCATGGATATATTGGGCTTTGGCATTACAAATGAAGAATAAATGTTAAGAAATAATGAAAAAAACTGGTCACCTCTATGGGGAAAAAAGTCTTTCATACACCATATACAAAATTCCAATGTGCTTAAAAAGTAAAATTTTGAAACATAAAGTGATAGCATCTTTTATGACCTACTAGAAGAAAACAATTTTCCTGAAGACATGAAAAGGCATAAGCCTTAGAAAATTGATAAATGTGAGTACCTTAATATTCAAAGCTTCACCTCTTTTTGATCCTCTTAAATTTGGGGAAGATGGTCACAATGCAAGTAACAGACAATAAAGTTGGATCTAAAATACAGAATCTATAAGAGGCAAAAACTTAAAAAAAAAAAAGAAAAAGAAAGAAACAGGGGCATCTGGGTGGTTCAGTCAGTTAAGCATCTGACTCTTTTTTTTTAAATTTTTTGTTGGAGCTCAATTTGCCAACATATGGCGTAACACCCAGTGCTCATTCTGCCAAGTGTCCCCCTCAGTGCCCATCACCCAGTCACCCCAACCCCCCGACCACCTCCCTTCTGCTACCCCTTGTTCATCTCCCAGTCTCTCATGTTCTGTCACCCTCACTGATATTTCCCATTCATTTTCTGTCCCTTCCCCTTTATTCCCTTTCACTATTTTTATATTCCCCAAATGAATGAGACCATATAATGTTTGTCTTTTTCCAATTGACTTATTTCACTCTTGAATTCACCTCAAGTCATGATCTCAGGGCTATGAGATCTAGACCCATATCAGGCTCTGTGCTGGGTGTGGAACCTGCTTGAGATTCTCCCTCTCCCTGTGTGTGTGTGTGTGTGTGTGTGTGTGTGTGTGTCTCCTGCCTCCTCTCTAAAAGAAAGAAAGAAAGAAAGAAAGAAAGAAAGAAAGAAAGAAGAGAAAAGAAAGAAAGAAGAAAGAAAGAAAGAAAGAAAGAAAGAAGAAGAAGAAGAAGAAGAAGAAGAAGAAGAAGAAGAAGAAGAAAGAAAGAAAGAAAGAAAGAAAGAAAGAAAGAAAGAAAGAAAGAAAGAAAGAAAAAGAAAGAAAGAAAGTGATAGGAAAGGAAGGAAGGAAAGAAAGGAAGGAAAGAAAGGGGAGAGAAGAGATGAAGGAAGGGAGGGAGGACGGAGGGGAGAAAGAGAAATTGAATAGTTGGCAATTGTATAAACAGGCAATAGAAGAGAAAGCCTAAATAGCTAATAAAACATAAGAAAAAATGTTCAGCCTTAATAGCCTGGAAAATAAAAACTAAAACAACATTGTAATAAGTGGGTAAAATTTTTAAATCTGGTGATAATGAGAATAAATAGAAAGTGTCCTACATTTTTAAGACTGTGGATCAGTACAACCTATCAAATAATTTAGTGTCATCTAAGAAGTATGTGTATGTCTCAGGTCCCAGTAGTTCTACTTTTGAGCATATGAATAAATTCTTATTTAGAATTTGAATTCCAATTCTATTTGAATTAGAATCGATAGGGAAGTTTATCACATTTTTTGTAGCAGCAATAAAATGAAAACTAAATGCCAATTCATTCATTGTTCAGACACCTTGAATACACAAAGACCGAAACAAAGCAAAACAAAGTCTCTGCCTTCGGGAGTTTTTGTTTGTTTGTTTGTTTTAAGATTTTATTTATTTATTCATGAGAGACACAGAGAGAGAGAGAGAGGCAGAGACACAGGCAGAGGGAGAAGCAGGCTCCATGCAGGGAGCCTGACGTGGGACTTGATCCCGGGTCTCCAGGATCAGACCCTGGGCTGAAGGCAGCGCTAAACCGCTGAGTACTTGGGCTGCCCCTTCATGGAGTTTATACATCATGATTCAAGAATTCCAAATACCACTCCACTGGATGTGTATCAGTATACATAATATACCAAATACTAAATCTATTTTGTTTACCTCCAACCTTCCTGTAAATTGACTAGGAGCCTGTATTCTTTTCCATAATATGTATAAGTAATTAAAAAGGGCATTTTGGTCCATTTATTGCTTAATCAGTTAAAGCATTTTAGTACATTTTAATGACATGAATGTCTAAATAATTATGTGGAATGTATGTCATCTGGTTGTGATGATAATAAGAAAGAGAAGTAAAAAGAAATTTGCAATTGTCATGTGTTGTTATATATAAACATGATTTTAGAAATGGCACTCTTTCAATTTAATAATAAAGGATTAGTCACTCAAATCTGACCAAAAAAAAAAAAAAATTGACCAAAGGAAAAATGGAGCTTTGTAGTTATGAGAAGGCAGCTGGCAGACCTTCCCAGAATGCAGACTTTGATTTGATAAGTCTGGTCTTCAGTTCAGGCCCTGTCACATTTTATCCTTTGTCAAATCATCTAATTTCTTTGAAATCATTTTTCCTTCTGTGAAATGGGACAATGCTTACCTCATAGGATAACCTCTACCAGCTTTGGACACAACCATCAGTGTAACTGATGTAGAGACCCACTAAGGTTTCTTTAGATCCTGTCAAGACACAAACACTCACATCATGACCACATGCTTTCTAAGACATTCTTGGGGCACATTTATGCGTGCAAGAAATCCGAATTTTCAGGTTATCACTCATTACCTGGATTCTCATACCATATGACTTTATACATCCCCTAATCAGACTCAATTTGACAGTCCTTCCCAAACCTCTGAACCCTTTAGAGTCTGTCACGAGAAAAATCTCTAGAGCCTCAATCTCTTCCCTAATGTTCCCTTTACTTTCTTGCTCTCCACAGGTCTGCTCTTCCTGAGTTGCTTTGCCAACACTGTGAAACAGTGGTTGCTTCCCGCCCCACGCACCTTCTGCCAATGGGCTGTTGACCATGCATTTTTCTTTTCCTTCTTTTAAACCTCACAGTTCTTTTTGAAGTTTTACTACAGACTATATACCACATTCAACCTCCTTGAAGCAATCATCCCCAGACCTCCATAAAGCCTCATGCTCTGCAGATTTTGGTAACAGGTCTCTCTCAAACACTATTATCTTAATTTGTGGTAATCTCAGCATCCACATAAATAATCTTTCCAAGACTCTGACTTCTCAACTTCTTGGTTTCCTCAAATCCAGTGATGGCATCCACTAATCCAACTACTCCGTGATTTCAGCCTTGGCATAATCAATAATCACATTCCTTTATAATCTCAATTTCAATTATCCCAATTCCTTTTTTCCCAGCTCACATCCAAGGGCTTCAATTCAAACAATTCTATGTATTAACCCCTTTAACCCTTAACCCTGTCATCTGCTTGAATCCATACTTCTTTCTTTAAAGGCTTAGGAATGGTCCATAAATAAAATCATTCCTCTGTGTAAACCTTCAGTGGCCTTGGCCTCCCCTTCAACCTTTCTTGATAAAACCCCAATTTGATTAGGTTTCTATCTCTTGTTACAGTGAAGTGTCCTGACTGACATGTGTCCAAAAGTAAGTTTTATTCATAGAGCACTTTATACTATATCAAATCCTGCATCTACCCTTAACATGGTTATAATGGCTGTTCTCACTTTGAACTCATAGTTGATGGTTTCAAAGCATTAATTCTGCAAAGCAGGTAAGTAGGAACTGCCAGTTCATGTGCATAGGGCAGTAGTAATGGGACAATTTTCTGTGTAGCATGGATGTTATTGTCCTGCTGCTCTCACCCCCGGTACTCTTAGAAAATTCTAGAACTTGTATTCTGCTGAAGAAAACCACTCTTTCCCTGCCTCAGGATAGGCTAAGTTTCCATCTGAGTAAAATCCAAAGGTGAGTGTCCATTCAGGAGCTGCTCCAGGTGTATAATCATACAGGCTCAGTCATCAAAACCATCCTGGAGAATCCAATACTGTTCTGCTCCTGTATAACTCGGAAAGCTGGAAACCACTACCATGTGGCAACTCAGATCAACAACCCATCTACACTGGCTAGGACAAGTCCTACTCAGAAATATGAAGTTTACAAAGCTATTTTTAATACTTGGCATGGTTAATTTTCCAGACTTTTCTCCCTTATATTCAGATTACTTCTTCTTTTTTCAGATTACTTCTTTATCAATATCTGCTATAGGAAAATAATATTATTTAGCCTTATTCCCCTTAGTCTGAGATTAAATCAATTATGGTATTAATTAATGATTAATGTTTTTAATCATTTAGGGCATTAGCAGACACATGAGGACTTTTTTTTTTTTTTTGATGGAAAACAGTTCCCTCCACTGTCTATAATGTTTCTGGGTTGGGTTGGGCTTCCTGGAACCACTTTCAATGTGCATAGTGCAGAATCAGCATTTTTCTCCTCATACTTACTAATAGCACAATGGCCTGGAATGTGACAAGCCTCTCATATAGTCTACTTCACCATTTGTCATTAATTTTAATACTGTAACTCTTTAGGAGGTGTATTCAATTTTTCATTCATTAATACCCATACAATCAATACAGATTGAGAGTCTACGACATTCAAGGTCCTGTGCTAGGTGCTAGACCAAAGATGAGAAATAAAGAGCTCTGCCTAGTTATCACAAGAAGGTGGGTAATGATTATTAATCATGTACACTACAGAGGAATAATTTCAGTGAGAAGTGTCAGAATTATTATGCATAAATGAGAGTCTCACTATTCAACATATTTAAAGCATCCAATAGAAGGATGCTAACTAAAAACACATTATTCTAGTCTTTCTCTGAAGATCTCAAAACATTTGTAAATATCTTTTACAAAATGTGCCTAAGAGATTAGAGGAAAGAAAAAAAAACATGGAAACATGTAATTTAGAGGCCATAGAATTTAAGAGCTGAAAAGTACATCAAAATTCAACCAAACAAGTTTTCTGGAGGATGCAGTCATAGGAGCTTTTCGCTGTCTTGCAGTCTTTTTCTCTACATACTCCTCACAATGTTTATAATGAAGATCAAAGAATTCTGAAAAACTTCCCTGGTAGTGCCAGCCTGACAAAGGTGACAGTGGCCCTTATAAAACTCTCCCTAGATCCATCTCTCCTATCCCTCTGGTGAAAAAGTCTTAATCTGCAGAGGAAAAAGCAATGAAAGCTATCACTTTAGTCCACTGCTTGAAGCCCACTGCATCTGGAGTAAGAAAACAGGAAAAATAAAAGTATTCTCCCTTTTTTAGGGAAAAGCAGCAATACATACTAAATCCAGCATTAGAGCCAGAGGAGGAGCAGGACCATTTAGAAGGACCTCAGATGCTGAGTATGTGACTTAGACTCCAGTTTAACCATAACATCAGAGAACATTTTCTGCTGCATACTTTCTACCATCACATCAACAAGTACCAAGCAAAAATATTAGTGAAATACTTCTCAAAAGCTCGACAAGAGATAGGTATTCTCTGCAGAGCATTCTATAAGAAAAACTCTATGATATACAAGCTTATATCCTAAACATAAGGCATCAATAGAAGAATTTGAGGCCTATGGTGCACTGAGGGGAACCACAGCAACAACAAACTTTAAACCCAAGTAAACTCTTGGCAATATTAACACAAACCACCACAATAAAGCCTAGGCAGAAGGAAAGGTAGGCTCAACTCCAAGCATAAAATATATTTATTGGGGTGCCTGGATGGATCAGTTGGTTAAACATCTGCCTTTGGCTCAGGTCATGATCCCAGGGTCCTGGGACTGAACCCTGCTTTGGGCTCCCTGCTCAGTGGAGAGCCTGCTGCTCCCTCTGCTTCTCCCTCTGCTGTTCCCCCTGCTTGTGTTCTCTGGCACTCTCTCAAATAAATAAATAAATAAATAAATAAATAAATAAATAAATATCTTTAAAAAATATATATTTATCTCAATGTATGTTGTCCCATACAATGCACCTGGTTTTCATCAATAAATTAAAAGGCACAAAGAAAAGCAAGAAAAAAATACAGTCTGAAAAGAAAAAGAATCATCAGAATCACACTCAGGCTACACTTCTACCTTACAAATCTAGAGAAAAAAAAATTAAACTTGAAGGAAGAAGAAGGAAGGAAATAATGAAATAATGAAATAACTGATGTTAAACATTTCAATGGAAAAAGTACATAGCAGGCACCAACAGATAATTTCATTGGAGAGATTATATTTAATCTAAGATTAAATATAATCTCTCCAATGAAAAAAATCAAATGGAAATACTAGAAATCAAAGGCACAATAACAAAGATGAAAAGTGACTTCAACAGATTATTGGTAGGCTGCATATAGCTAAGAAAATAATCTGTAAAGTTAAAAATAAGTCAGTAAGAATTATTCAAATTTAAATGAAAATTGAAAAACCGGAACAGAGCATTCAAAAGATGTAGGACTAAATCAAACAGTCTAACATACACATCATTGGATTTCCAAGGAGAAGAGAAAGAGAATAAGGTAAAAGTAATATCTGAAGAAATAATGTATGGAAATAGTCCAAAATTGATGACAGACACACACACATAAAAAACAAATCCAAGAAGCTCAGCAAACAACAATATAACTATCTAAAGCAAGATAAATATCTAAAGCAAACATACCGAGACATATATTCAGACAATAAAAATGCAAAAACATTTTTAATTATACACAAAGGAAAATCCAAACTGATATTCCTCATAAACATAGATGCAAAAATCTTCAACAAAGTACTAGAAAATTGAATCAAAGGATATATAAAAAGGATAATACATCATAACTAAGCAGGGCTCATCCCAGGAATACAAGATTGGTTCTACATTCAAAAATCAATCAATGCAATCCACCATATAAGTAGATTAAATAAGAAAACCCATATGATCATAACAATTTATGCATAAAAAGCATTTGAAAAAATTCAAAATTCAATCATGATAAATAAAACACAGGAAAGTAGAAATTAAAAGCAATTTCAATAACCTAATAAGAGGCCATACTCAATGGTAAGTGGCTGCACATTTTCTCGCCAAGATGGAGAACAAGACAAGATGTCCTCTCTCACCCTTACTATTCAACATTGTGCTGGAAGCCTTACCCAGTGCAGCAGGACAAAAATGGATGAATGAATGAATGAATGAATATAGATTGCTAAGAAAGAAATAAAACTGTCTCTATCTACAGACAACATGATTGTCTACATTTAAAATCCCAAGGAATCTATTAAAAATGCTTTTAGAAATGCTGAGTTTAGCAAGAACACAAGCCATGAGGTCAATATAAAAAAAATTTATTTTCTTGTATACTACCAATAACAAATTGAAAATTGAAATTTAAAAAAACAATACTATTTACAACAGGGCCAGAACAATAAAGTAGGTGAATATAAGTTAAAGAAAATATGTACAGTTTCCATATGTTAAGTACAAAATATAATGAAAGAAGTTGAAGAAGAACTAAATAGCTAGAAAAATTAAATGTGTCCATGGATTTTAAGACTCAATATTGTTTAGTCTGTAGCTCTATAGACTCAATTAATTTCTAATCAAAATCTAAGCAAAGATAGATATTGTATATACAAGACATACAAGATATTGTAGATATTGAAAAGCTGATTCTCAAATTTACATGAAAAGGCAAAAGAACTAAAGGATGCCAAAACAATTCTGGAGGGGGATTCCTGGGTGGCTCAGTGGTTTGACGCCTGCCTTCGGCCCAGGGCATGATCCTGGGGTCCTGGGATCGAGTCCCACATCAGGCTCCTTCCATGAAGCCTGCTTCTCCCTCTGCCTGTGTCTCTGCCTTTCTTTCTCTGTGTCTCTCATGAATAAATAAGTAAAATCTTAAAAAAAATCTGGAAAAGAAGAGTAAAGCTGTTATTTAATTAATAGTATCCAATAGTAAAACCAATGTTACTTTCCTAGTTTTGATAAATGCATCATAGCACATAAATGTTCACACTAATAGAAACTGAGTGAAAATTATATGGGAGCTCTTTATACCACCTTTGCAATTCTTCTGCAAATCTAAAATTATTTCAAAATAAAAGTTGAAAAAAATCCAATTCCATTCCCGCTCACCAAAACGGTGAATTTTTAAAAATAAATTGGTAATCCCAAACCTGTTCTTCTGCTTAAGCCATAGAACTGCATTTTTCAGCTGGACATTTTGCACATGGGCTAAGGCAACATCTTGTGTCCTGTTGACCATTTCTCTCCTCTCTCCACCTCCACATCATCATCGCAATGGTTCTACTGAGGACACTGGCAATAAAAAGAAGGGCAGGACTTGTGCCATTGCTCATGCTTTCCATGTAAACAATTTTTCCCTCATCCTGTTTTCCTTAAAACTTTGACCTAATTTCTTTCACATGCTGAGCTAATTCTCATGACTGTTTAAAGGCAGCTAAAAATATCAGCAAGGTCTGCTAAAGTTCAGAAATGAAGACCCCATTCATTCAAACCCTGTCTTCTTGAGTCATCATTTCTTTAAATGCATGACCCAAATATGTTCTTTTCTGTCTTCTACTGGTAATTTTACATTAAGACATCATTAGAAAGCAGCATCCAGGCTACTTTTCAAACCGTACTAGCTGAACTCATCCATTTTCCCTCTACTAAAAAAAAAGGTGCTTAATTCACATTATGGATTTTCGATTAGCAATAATAATAAAGAGTAGTGTGTAGTGCTCAGAAGACCTTACTGCTGCTTTCAAAGCAAATCTCAAAGTGCAATGATCAAGCTATTTCTAACACCTATAAAAGGCACAGATTTATTCCTTCAGAAAGGTAGTTTGCCAGTTCATTTTTCAATAATTTTGACTCTGAGGCATCAATTCGTACATGGGAAATTTGTTCCATCCAGGCAGGCCCAGAGAAACAGGAATTTGGGGAGACAAAATGGGTTCACTAAGTAGGAGATGCACCTTCATTTCTTGTTTTCTTCCAGCAATCATCTTATCCATTCTAACAACAGAGAAGCAACAAGGCTGATGCCTTGGGCAGATGGATTCAAGGAGTAGTAAAAGATCTGGAAATCTTTTTCACTAATAGAAACCATCAACACAAATATGGCTCCTGAGGACAGCTTACAATGATGAATTCTGAGGATCAAATACATTAGCTTTTGCAAAGTGCAAAACAGCTGCTCTTCTTTAAAGACCTTTTCTCTGTAACGCATCCTTCTCAATTTCGGAAATATAGCTCTTTCTAGTTCTGTGCTCTCAATCAATACTGCTTCAGGCATTTCTTCTACCATTCAGTCGTAGTTTATTAGGAGTCTAAGCCAATATGTCATTGCCTCTATATTTTGAACCTTAGTCCTAATTGGGGAATAAGTGATATGTTTCCAAGATTAAAAGACTTTTAGCTACTGATGATCCTAAGAGAAGTGGACAGAAGCTAGACAGAAAGGAACCTTAGTGCCGTCTCAGAAATCTATCCGCTTCTAGGTTGGCACATATAAAAATACTCAAAGCTGTTGTTTGTGACTTACTATATAGTTTCAGCTTAAATCATCAGGGTAAGTATTATTTTTCCTTCTCTCATTATTCACCTTGTTGTTACTTTAATCTTGGTTCAGTTCCTCAAAATAGGAATTTTGCCAGGGGTTAAAGAAGGAATGAGGTGAAAAATCCACCCATATTCAAGGCCTGTGCCGATGTCCTCCTTGGTATTAATATGCCATATGGTTTGGCGCAGTGGCATTTCTCTCCCTTCTAAAATACCCTTTAGCTTGTGTGGCATCCATCATTTTGCTTGTTGACTTAGTTTCATTTTCTGTTTTTCTGGCCTGCTCAACTGCCTGTAACAGCATTAAATTATTCTTCTGATCTTTCCATTTTCCTGAGTTCACAAGCTGCAATTTCTGGGAGTTGTTAAACCTAAAGGGTCTTCTGATAAAGGCAGATGCCAATAAAATGATAAAGGTCAAAGGAAAATTGTATACCTTAAGGAGGCAGCACCCTTCATAGAAATATATTTTCATATTTTATGTTAGAAAAAATATTGCAATATAGAAATGAAACAGGACTTACAGAATGTCTAGCCCAACCTCATTTTACTGCTGTGGAACTGAGGCTTCAAAAAGGCAAGTCACAGAGTTATTCAAGGGCAGAACTGGAACTTGAACTTGGCACTGCCAGACTGATTTACTGCTTTATTCACTACATTGTGCTCTTTTAATTATATATTCTTCATGATGAAAGAATGTGGAGTAGAGGGAATAGCTACCAAGTGTCAGGAAAAAAATACACAGAATGTTTTCTCATTTCTCAACCAAAGTCTTACTTTAGAGTGATGTGCCTAATAGTAAATGACCATTTGATCTATGGAAATCAAGTCGTGCTATGGGGTATAGGAGACATTTTATTTTTTTCTCTCCCCCAACCTATATCCATATGATCCCTCAGCCATATTCCCGCTCCTCTGCAATGTCCTTGCTGACACCTTTTGGTTCATATTGCCCCTCTTGTAGCTCATAATGCTGCCAAGTTACACCTAGATCTTTGGAATAGATTTTTTAAACTGTTGATCTTTGGTTAGAGCTCCTCTCTCTTCCTTTCAATCAATGATGATGAAAAGAACTACTAGAGTATCATCTTCAGCATGGCATTATCATCTAACTTTTACTTCTTCTGACCTATTATTCTATACCATTGAGGCTACGGTCCCTTCACTGTTTTCCTTTTCTGGGTCTTGTTTTGCTTTGTTCTTTAAATTGTTGACCCTAGTTTACCCAGCCCAAATAACTTTGCTCTAGGGCACAGTAACTATGGGAGTAGTATAGAAGAATGATAAGAGGCTTTGGGGATTTTCACAACACTCCCATTTTACTTCTGTTTAAATTACTTTCTCCTATATTCACATTTTTCCAGTGAAAAAGGTCGAGCAGTGCTACATCACTCACTACTGTTTTCATTTTAGCCCTTCTGTCTTGACATTGTCATGAGAATGAATTACCTGCACTTGTCATGCAAGTAGTAACACGATCTTGCTGTGCAGCTGACCAGCAATGCTCTTGAGAGTTTTCATGCTTTTGCCTGGGTTATGACTATTTCCTTTTGGAAAAAAAAAACAGCCTCGTATCTACATAGTTAAAGCAGCATGAAGATTTTCTTTCAATTTAGTGAACATCATTAGTGTCTTTGGAAACATTATGTTCAAGGTTTTGCCAAGTTGACTTACGTCAGAGAAAAGATGGCCAGGAAACCTAACATAGTTCCAAAGGCCAATTTCTGTCATTCAGATTGTGAGCTATCCCTCAATATTTATCCAATATATCTTACCCCACCCCTACATAAATCATTTTTTTCTGGAAAAAACCTTGATTGCTACCACAAAAAGATTGTGCCCTACTTTAGCCCTACGTTGAAACTTCTCTTCAAAGACCAATCACTTACCTTCTTTGATAAAGCTGTTCTTCCTCCTGAAATTAGTAGAATGCATCATCAGATGAAACAATGTGTATAAACATAATTTTTAAATACATAAGTTTCTATGTAAATATGAAAATGACTTCACATTTTTTAGTAGCCCTATTCAATTCAGCGCTTTTGAGTAAGTTTGATGTGCCTTATGTAAGACCTCACAGACACAAGGAAGAATAAGTCATAGTTCACTTTACCAAGGGTCTCATCATCTAGCAGAAGACACCGATATGAAAAGAATCCATTATAATTACATGTGACAAGGGCTATATGAGTATATAAATAAATTGTCACATGAACTTCATCATGTAAATTACAGGCTCCTACCCTATACATTTTTTGAAACTAAAAATCTACCCTCTTGCAATATAGAAAAGGGAGGGAAAATATGCACTCTGCCTAGTTGCCAGCATTTAAAAATCATATTTCACATAAACTTAGGCCCATATGACAAAAATTAACTGTAGCTTAATAGTGGCTTCCCACAGCAGTCCAGACATGCATGCTTCAGTTTGCCACAGTTCCCAGCACTCTGTACTGTTTCCTCTGCATGAATAACAGGTGGCAGTGACTCTGTTTCATGCCATTTACCTTGTTATTTCCTTATGTTGGTCTGTGTTACTTGTTTGTTTCCTGCCAGGCTTTTGTAGACATTTGAGTTGTTATCACTTCTTTGAAGGCAGTCTCATGAAGCCAGGAGGTAGGATGTCGACAATCACCATTATTCAACATTATTCTGAAAAGCTTTTTAAAAAGATTTCATTTATTTATTTATGAGAGACACAGAGAGAGGCAGAGACACAGGCAGAAGGAGAAGCAGGCTCCTCACGGGGAACCCAATGTGGGACTCGATCCCAAGGATCCTGGGATCACGCCCTGAGCTGAAAGCAGATCCTCAACCACTGAGCCACAAAGGCATCCCTATTCAGAAAGTTTTAACCAAGACATGAAAATAAAACCAGAGGCATAAATATTTGAAAGAAGACACATTTATAATCACTTGGAAATCATATAATCAGATATCTGGCTATGTCAGTGCAAAGTGTCATTAGAAATAATGTTCAGCAAGATGGTATATTACAGAACAAGTATACATAAAGCAATAACTTTCCTATATAATACTAATAATTAGAGAATGGCATGAGTTTTAAAAAATCACTACTCAAAATGATAAAACATTTATAACATAAGAATTAACCCAACAGAAAATGTGTTGCACCTGTATGAATAAAACTAAGAAACTTAAAGTCAAAAAATATCTAAGCACATAGAAGAATTTAGTACATGACAATAATGGCATTTTGAATCAAGGGATAAAAAGGTTGGACAATACCATAAATCATAATAAGAATGAATTAGCTTTAATTGCAGAAATAAATAGTATAGTTCTAGCT
This sequence comes from Canis aureus, assembly GCF_053574225.1. Classification (NCBI taxonomy): domain Eukaryota; kingdom Metazoa; phylum Chordata; class Mammalia; order Carnivora; family Canidae; genus Canis; species Canis aureus. The sequence continues at coordinate 8,197,822 of NC_135643.1, forward strand.
CATCTAGTAATAGTTCTAGCTACCTGGTATTATTTCTTGGAGTTACTTTGTGAATGTTTATTTTTTGTATATATTTTTTATTGGAGCTCGATATGCCCAGTGCTCATCCCCTCAAGTGTCCCCCTCAGTGCCCATCACCCAGTCACCCTATCACCCCGCCCACCTCCCCTTCCACCACCCCTTGTTAATTTCTCAGTTAGGAGTCTCTCATGTTCTGTCACCCTCACTGATATTTCCCACTCATTTTTCTCCTTTCCCCTTTATTTCCTTTCACTATTTTTAATATTCCCCAAATGAATGAAACCATATAATGTTTGTCCATCTCCAATTGACTTATTTCACTCAGCATAATAACGTTCCAGTTCCATCCACGTCAGAGCAAATGGTGGAATTTGCCGTTTCTAATGGCTGAGTAATATTCCATTGAATACGTAGATCACATCTTCTTTATCCCTTCATCTTTTGATGGACACCAAGGCTCCTTCCACAATTTGCCTATTGTGGCCATTGCTGCTATAAACATTGGGGTGCAGATGTCCTGCCGTTTCACTGCATCTGTATCTTTGGGGTAAATCTCCAGCAGTGCAATTGCTGGGTCACAGGGCAGCTCTATTTTAAACTCTTTGAGGAACCTCCACACAGTTTTCCAGAGTGGCTGCACCACTTCACATTCCCACCAACAGTGCAAGAGGGTTCCCCTTCCTCCACATCCTCTCCAACATTTGTGGTTTCCTTTTTTTTTTTTTTTTCCTTTGTGGTTTCCTGTCTTGTTCATTTTCACCCTTCTCACTGGTGTGAGGTGGTATCTCATTGTGGTTTTGATTTGTGTTTCCCTGATGGCAAGTGATGTAGAGCATTTTCTCATTTCCTTGTTGGCCATGTCTATGTCTTCCTCTGTGAAATTTCTGTTTATGTCTTTTGCCCATTTCATGATTGGATTGTTTGTTTCTTTGCTGTTGAGTTTATAAGTTCTTTATAGATCTTGGATACTAGCCCTTTATCTGATAGGTCATTTGCAAATATCTTCTCCCATTCTGTAGGTTGACTTTTAGTTTTGTGGACTGTTTCTTTTGCTGTGCAGAGGCTTTTTATCTTGATTAAGTCCCAATAATTCATTTTTGCTTTTGTTTCCCTTGCCTTCATAGATGTATCTTGCAAGAAGTTGCTGTGGTCAAGTTCCAAAAGGGTGTTGCCTGTGTTCTCCTCTAGGATTTTGATGGAATCTTGTCTCACATTTAGATCTTTCATACATTTTGAGTTTATCTGTATGTTGTAAGAGAATGGTCCAGTTTTATTATTCTGCACATGGCTATCATATTTTCCCAGCACCATTTATTTATTTTTTTTAATTTTATTTATTTATTTATGATAGTCACACAGAGAGAGAGAGAGAAACAGAGACACAGGCAGAGGGAGAAGCAGGCTCCATGCACCGGGAGCCCGACGTAGGATTTGATCCCGGGTCTCCAGGATCATGCCCCGGGCCAAAGGCAGGCGCTAAACCACTGCGCCACCCAGGGATCCCCCCAGCACCATTTATTGAAGATACTGTCCTTTTTCCAGTGGATAGTCTTTTCTGTTTTGTCGAATATTAGTTGACCATAGAGTTGAGGACCCATTTCTGGGTTCCCAATTCTGTTCCACTGATCTATGCGTCTGTTTTTGTGCCAGTACCACACTGTCTTGATGATCACAGCTTTGTAGTACAACCTGAAATCTGGCATTGTGATGCCCCTGGCTCTGGTTTTCTTTTTCAATATTCCCCCTGGCTATTCGGGATCTTTTCTGATTTCACACAAATCTTTAAGATGATTTGTTCCAACTCTCTGAAGAAAGTCCATGGTATTTTGATAGGGATTGCATTAAATGTGTAAATTGCCCTGGGTAGTATTGACATTTTCACAATATTAATTCTTCCAATCCATGAGCATGGAATTTTTTCCATGAGAATTTTTGCATCTGTGTTCATCAGGGATATTGGCTTATAATTCTCCTTTTTTTGGTGGGGTCTTTGTTGGTTTTGGAATTAAGGTGATGCTGGCCTCATAGAACGAGTTTGGAAGTACTCCATCCCTTTCTATCTTTTGAAACAGCTTTAGTAGAATAGGTATTGTTTCTTCTTTAAATGTTTGATAAAATTCCCCTGGGAAGCCATCTGGCCTTGGACTTTGGTGTCTTGGGAGATTTTTGATGACTGCTTCAATTTCCTCCCTGGTTATTGGCCTGTTTAGGTTTACTATTTCTTCCTGTTCCACTTTTGTTAGTTTGTGGTTTTCCAGAAATGTGTCCATTTCTTCTAGATTGCCTAATTTATTGGCATATAGCTGTTCATAATACGTTTTTAAAATCGTTTGTATTTCTTTGGTATTGGTGGTGATCTCTCCTTTTTCATTCGTGACTTTATTAATTTTAGTCTTTTCTCTTGTTTTTAATAAGGCTGGCTGATGGCTTATCTATCTTATTAATTCTTTCAAAGAATCAACTCCTGGTTTTGTTGATCTGTTCCATGGTTCTTCTGGCCTCTATTTCGTTGAGTTCTGCTTGAATCTTTATTAACTCTCTTCTGCTTGATGTAGGTTTTATTTGCTGTTCTTGCTCCAGTTCCTTTAGGTACAAGGTTAGCTTGTGTATGTATTTGAGTTTTTTCCAATTTTTTGAGGGATGCTTGTATTGCGATGTATTTCCCCCTCAGGACTGCTTTTGCTGCATCGCAAAGATTTTGAATGGTTGTATCTTCATTCTCATTAGTTTCCATGAATCTTTTTAATTCTTCTCTAGTTTCCTGGTTGACCCTTTCATCTTTTAGCAGGATGCTCTTTAACCTCCACGTGTTTGAATTTCTTCCAAATTTCTTCTGTGATTGAGTTCAAGTTTCAAAGCATTATGGTCTGAAAATATGCAGGGGACAATCCCAATCTTTTGGTATCAGTTAAGACCTGATTTGTGACCCAGTATGTGGTCTATTGTGGAGAAAGCTCCATGTACACTTGAGAAGAATGTGTATTCAGTTGCGTTTGGATGTAAAGTTCTATTAATATCTGTGAAATCCATCTGGTCCAGTGTATCATTTAAAGCTCTTGTTTCTTTGGGGATGTTGTGCTTAGAAGATCTGTCATTTGCAGAAAGCACCGTGTTGAAGTCTCCCAGTATTAGTGTATTATTATCTAAGTATGTCTTTACTTTGGTTATTAATTGATTGACAGACTTGGCAGCTCCCACATTAGGGGCATAAATATTCATGATTGTTAGGTCCTCTTGTTGGATAGATACTTTAAGTATGATATAGTGTCCCTCTTGATCTCTTACTACAGTCTTTGGGATAAACTTTAATTTATCTGATAGGAGGATTGCTACCTCTGCTTTCTTTTGAGGACCATTTGAATGATAAATGGTTCTCCAACCTTTCATTTTCAGGCTACAGGTGTCCTTAGGTGTAAAATGAGTCTCTTGGAGACAGCAAATAGATGGGTCTTGCTTTTTTATCCAGTCTGAAACCCTGCACCTTTTGATGGGATCATAAGCCCATTCACGTTCAGAGTTACTATTGAAAGATATGAATTTAGTGTCATCGTAATACATATTCAGCCCCTGTTTTTGTGGATTCTTTTGGCATCCTCTGTCTTTTACAGCGTCCCCCTAACATTTCTTGCAGAGCTGGCTTGGTGGTCACATATTCTTTCAGTTTCTGCCTATCTTGGAAGCTCTTTATCTCTCCTTCTATTCTGAATGAGAGCCTTGCTGGATAAAGTATTCTTGGTTGCATGTTCTTCTCATTTAGAACCCTGAATATATCCTGCCAGCCCTTTCTGGCCTGCCAGATCTCTGTGGAGAGGTCTGCTGTTAATCTAATATTTCTCCCCATATAAGTTAGGGATCTCTTGTCTCTTGTTGCTTTAAGGATTTTCTCTATATCTTTGAAATTTGCAAGTTTCACTATTAGATATCGAGGTATTGAATGGCTTTTATTGATTTTAGAGGGGGATCTCTCTATCTCCTGGATCTAAATGCCTGTTTCACTCCCCAAATTACGGAGTTTTTTTTTTTTTTTTTTTTTGGAGGGGGAGACAAACATGCTTATTCCATTCCAGTTTATTGGAGGACTTAAAATGTGTACCACATGGCATTCTGTTATTATCAGTACTGACAAGGGAAGACAGTGCCTTAACAACAACCTGCCCCAAAGCCTGCTGATGACTGCTGCAAAGCTCTCTGTCAGTCCATAGTCTTCCTCATGATTGCATGGTTAATGAAGCTTCCACTCTTTGTAGAGACAGGTTCCTTAACTCAAAATTCATTTTGTGCAGAGATGAGGAAAGAATCTGATATACTAACTGTTCCTCAGATAAGCCATAACTTAAATTCTATCTTGGTATTTAACTATCTTTATTTTCTGATTAAAATTTAAAAGGGGGGAGGGGGCAAAGAGGCAAAAGAAAGTATACTGTGCTGATACCAGTCAGAGTTAAGACTCATATTAAAGGTCGATTGATGTGAGTTCAAAGGAAATAACTACATGGAATCAGAGCAAGATATGCATGAGTTGATTCTCATTATTAGCCTCAATAATGTAGGAAAACAATTCTCAACAAGACTGGAGTCCACACTTGTCAAGTATGCTGCTGCGCATGAGCAGGTAAAGTCTGGAGAAATGGGTTCTCTCTATTGCCCTGGTGACAAGGAAAGAAAGCTCATGGTTTCATGAAAAGAGCAGCTCCTGTTCCCAGGTGGTGCCTGTAGCTCAGAGCTGAGGTTAGCAGTGGAACTGAGTGGAGAACTTGGGAGAAACAGGCACAGTCAGAGGCTGGTCAGTTGACTTCCACATCCTGGTACTTGCGTATTGGATTTGCCTGTGCACCAGTTCTCAGCTGTGATTTGTTCAAATATGCTTTCTGATCCTGTGTTCCTTTAGGCACCCTCTGGAACCCCAATTAAACGTAGATTTTTTCCTTCTGAGGCTGTCATTTATTTCCCTTAACCTTTCTTCATGGTCTTTTGTTTTTCTCTTTTTTCTTCAGCTTCCTTCCTTGCCATCAACTTGTCTTCTAAGTCACTCACTCTTTCTTCTACCTCATTAACCCTCATCGTTAGGACCTCCAGTTTGGATTGCATCTCCTTTAATTAATTTTTAATTTAGGCCTGATTAGATCTAAATTCTGCAGTCATGAAGTCTCTTGAATCCTTTATGCTTTTCTCCAGAGCCACCAGTAGCTTTATCATTGTGCTTCTGAATTGGCTTTCTGACATCCAATTGTTATCCAAATTCTGTAACTCTGTGGCAGAGAGTACAGTTTCTGATTCTTTCTTTTGTGGTGAGTTCTTCTTTCTAGACATTTTGCTCAGTGCAGAGTGGCTAAAAATGAGTTGTACTGGGAAAAGGAAGAAAAAGGAAAAGAAAAAAGAAAAAACAAAAACAAAAACAAGGAGGGGTATCCTATGATTCTAGATACTTTAAGTCCCTCGACTTCCCCTGGAGCTTTCCAGTGCTGCGTGGCCAAGAACTTGCTCTTCCCTTGTCCTTCCAGCTGGTCTTGGGGGCGGGGGGGGGGGGGGGGGCTTGCTGTGCTGATTCTCAGGTGTGTGCACCTGGAGTCGCTGCCCGCCCCCTGCCAGGTGCCAGGCTCAGTGGGAGCTGTTTGCCCCGTGAGGCCCCTGTTCCCTGGCGACCCCTCTCCCTCCCAGGCACAGGGTGACACCAGGAGGAACACCACCACTGGCGGGTGCAGGTCTCCAGCCCTGGAGTCAGCTCCCGCAGTAACTAGGCAGCTCCCAGTCCGCAGGGGCCTGGATGCTCCGGGGGTGGGGGCGCTGACCTTCACAGCTTGGGGCGCCCTGCAGCAGGAGCATCCTCGCTGCCCTGGGCCCTCCCGCCTCCGTCTGTCCTGGGGGAGCTCAGGATCCCGACTGTGTCCCTGGCGCCCTGGGATCCGGGCCTGCACTGCTGGAATCGCGCTCCCAGGGCCGCGGCTCCTGAAGGCAGCAGGGCGCAGCCCCCTCCGCCTGGAGCCCCCCCGACCCACCGGCTTCTCCCTGGGGCCCCGCCTGGTTGAGCGCTCCAGCCTTTTAGGAGCTCGGCTGTGGTGTGTGGGGCGCTCTCCCCTCGGGCGCACACCCTCTGTTAGTGACCCCGGGGACCTGGGGGCTCCCCTGCCCCTCCTGCGATCCTGCCCGAGCTCCCTGCGAGCCTTTCCCTCTGGGAAGATTGGTAAAGTTCCCGCTTCTCCCCGCAGGCTCTCCTGTCTGGAGGCACCCCCCAGCGCCCCCCCTGAGCCCGGCTCCTCGCGGGGGCCCCTCCCCCACTTGACTCTTCTTCCCCTCCCTCTTCCTACTTTGTTAGAAGCGCAAACTCTGGTCTCTGTAGCGTTCCAGCTGTTCTCTCTTTAAATCTCAGGCCGAATTCATAGGTTTTCAGGATGATTTGAAAGTTATCTAGGTAAGTTGTTGGGGTCAGGTGACTTGCGGACCCTACTCCTCTGCCAGCTTGCCCTGCCCCCTCTATTTTTACCTTTCTTAATCCTTCACCATGTAATATCTTCTCTTATCTCTTGGGAAATAATAATGATATTTTCTTCTTATGTTTTCTACTATTATCTGTATTGTTTCCAAATCTTCTGTCATTTTCTGTTTGCTGGTTTTGGTCTCAGGCTTTTGTAAGAGAGGGTTTTTTTTTTTTTTTTTTCAGATGTCCTGAGATCCTTGTCCATCTATTCATGTACTCTGAGACATGGTGGAGTCTATCAACAGTGGTTAGGGAGTTAAAAACCTGGCTACTTTTTCTAGGTTACTCCAAATGGTCAGTATAAGTCTTTTTTTCATGAATCATTAAATTTCCCCAGAAAGTAATTCTCCTATCTCCTGCCTTATCGCCCATGTTCTGGAAGCCAAGGTAAAAGGGTCTGGGTCAGAAAAAGGATTTTTCCCAATAGATCTCCTAAGTTTCATTATAGTGACTCACCCTTGCCTATTCAAGGTCTGGATTCAGTGCCTCTCTGGTTGAGTTTCTTCAGAGAGTAAATCTCTAGTCGTATGGTCCCTTGGGGATGGGGAGAGAAGTGTCTCTAATTGATATTGCAGGGGTTGATCTGGTCTTCTCTTAGCTTCTTATAAAGACCTTCCAGCAATACTCAAGTTTTCAATCTCCTTATGCACCCTCTTTGTCAGAGGTAACTAATGCCTCTTTTCCTGAGACTTTCAGGTGTTCTATGAATAGACTGGTTAGGCTAATATTTTGTCTTCTACTCTACCAAGTCAGTTGTCATCTGTCCACTGGCTTTTCAGCTTCTGGAGTTTTCTTGGCATTTTTCACTTGCTGTTCTTTCCAACCCTGTTGTTTTTTAATTCTTGTGAGTTTATGCCACCTCTATTCTTCATTACCATTTAAGTTGAAGTTCAGGAGGGAGCTGTGGGTTCACTTTGACATATTCAACTATAAGTTATAGGTACAACTTAAAAAAGAGCAGTTAAATCATAGGACAATGTTCACAGCTTTTCACAGCTGGAAGAGGGCTTAAATATCACCTATTTCAAATTATTGCTTTAAGTATGGGGAAAAGAATTCACAGAGAATGTGAATGGACTACTAGGGATATCTGGGTTATTATTAGAAACAAAGTCAGGACACTCTTAATAGGCACCTTTAGCAAATGTTGTTCAGTTGTGTATTAGAGAACTGCTCTCTACTAGGAACAGCCTTCATCCACAGTGCAGAGGACTAGACTCATTATCTCTGCTTCCTCTTCAAGAGCCCGATCTCTGTGATAGCTGATCTGAGCGAGGCAGATTATCAGATCCAACCTGGGCCCAAAATTCTCTCCCATAGGCATTTGGATTTGAGACCCAAAGATACTGCCTACATCCTACTCTAAGGTGTTTTTTTTAAATTATTTTAAGATTTTATTTATTTATTCATGAGACACACACACAGAGAGAGAGAGAGAGGCAGAGACACAGGCAGAGCGAGAAGCAGGCTCCATGCAGGGAGCTCATTGTGGGACTTGATACTGGGACTCCGGGATCATGCCCTGAGCCAAAGGCAGATGCTCAACCACTGAACCACCCAGGGACCCCCCCAGTAGAAAATTCTAAGGGTTCTGGTGTCATTTGTTCACTGAGCCACCCAGGCATCCCTGAGGTGTTTTTTTTATTTTGTTTTGTTTTTGTTTTGGGGGGGGTGGTTTGCTTTTTTTTTTTTTTTAATGAAAAGAAAGCTCAGATGCAGGTGGTCAGCAATCTTTGGAACCATGTCTGTAAATGGAAGTATTTTATTAAGCTTACACACATTAAGAAAGACAATAAAGGTGGGTATTGCACACATACTTAATGTTTTTTACAGATTTTATTTATTTATTTCAGAGAGAGAGAGACAGAAAAGGCAAGAGAGAGATTGAGAATGAGCAGGGGAGAAGAGCAGAGGGAGAGTGAGAAAAGCAGGCTCCCCACTGAGTGAGGAGCCTGACGTGGGGCTTGATCTCAGGACTCCAAGATCATGCATGACAGAAAGTAGACACTTAACCAACTGAGCCACCCAGTTGTCCTTACCACACACCTTTTAGACTGGGTTCATTTGTCCTTAAGTACTAAGTGTGTCACTCTCACCTCTATTTTTCTAGAGAAAGTCTTAGAGCAAGTGACTTCAACATGAGTAAAAACAATAGGGGAGATCTGTGTTTCTCAGGGTGGACTCAGTCTCGAGTTGCATCCTAAGATGCCCCAACATCTGAAGATGACAACTCTTCAACTTTTATGCTGCTATGGCTTTGAGTAATTGTTGAAGGACAAGAAGTGTTACAAGGAAAGTTGACAGGACTGAGTACAGAAAGAAATAGAGAGAGTAGAGAGTGAAAGAGAGAGAGACTGGATGAGAGACAGTATAGGCTAACATACAAGAATGTATGTTAAATAAGGAAACAGGCTACCAACGTGCTTGTGTAATTGTGTTTGGAGAATGATTGATGAAGATATGTCTGCAACGTGTACTTTTTTAAGGGAAAAAACAACAAAAACAAAAAATCCCCAGTGCAGCTGGCCCCCTACTGCTATCCTTTCCCCATCTCTTTCTGGGGTGGATATATGGCTTCAGTTTCTTTCAAGTGTCAGCTGGTGTCTGCTGGGGCTTTCTGTAACTCTCCAGGACTCTTTGGTTTCTATGAGCATTAAAAACTTTCCCAGTGACTTAAAGAAACCACACACATACACACACTAGAAGCTCATCACAAGAACAATTTCACCATGTTGGTTCGTTCTCTCATCTTTGTAAACTGATTGTTCTCTTCTCCAAAGAATTTCTTCCTTCTACTACATGAATGTGGTTGATGAAGGTGTTATAACAGGAGTAGAGAAGGTTGCTGATTAGTGAACTAGTAAAAGAGGAAAGGTAAGTTTTTAAATTCCAAGTTAATTATTTACTCTGGCGAAGTTGATGCTCTCTGTGTTCCTGTTCCTGTTTCCTAAGTAGCTAGAAGCAGGTAAAGCTGCTGGAACAAAATATCTAGCTCACATTCCCATGTCTTCAAATAAAAACAAGTATGGGCCAAGAAAAAAAAGAGGGAGTAGAATTTATGAAAATAAAACAGCAGAACAAAATAAATGTAACATATCCATTGCAGTCTTTCTGGTTCTCACAACAACGACTATGGCTGGCAACATATAGACTAAATGCTGTGATTTGTTTTCAAATCCATGTTCTCATTTTTGTGGAAGCTGTCCTTACACCTGCCCTCCCTCCCAAGCAGAACTGACCACTCTCTTCCTTATCCACACACAGTAAGATACATGCCAATTTATTGTTGAAGGCAAACACTGTGCTGCATTTATTTGCATACATACCCATGACACTGCCACCTCTAGTAGAGCATAGCTTCTTAAGAGAAAGAAATTTAGTGGAGTGTTTTTGTTTTTTTTTTAATGTTACTTATTTATCTTAGGGAGAGAGAGCAAGAGGGAGAGAGCATGAATGAGCTGAGGGAGGAGTAGGGGGAGTAAAAGAGAGAATCTCAAGCATACTCCACACTGAGCACAGAGCCTGACACGGGGCTTGATCTCAGGACCCTGAGATCATGATGTGAGTCAAAATCAAGAGTCAGTCACTTAACCAACTGAGCCACCCAGATGCCCTGAGAAAAATTTCTTATTTGTCCTTGGATTAACACACAGCACAGGGCTGGTACAACTGAGACATTTGATATTGAACAAATAAATAATTTTAATGAAGAGAAACTACTTTTAGGCAAGTCTTCCACCCTAATCTCCACAAATATTCCCAACTATCAACTGGAGGGGACAAAAGCACCAACTTATGGAGCCAGCTGATCACCAACCAACCTTGGTTACCATGAGACCTAGTGCTAGATAAGGGGAACATGGGGCTCATAAGACCTGAATTATGACTCTGTGGCTTTAAATTAGTGGCCATGAGAAAGTCACCCCACTCTTTGGGCCTCCATATACTTATCTCAAATGGACTAGAGGGATCTTGGGGATACAAGTAATTAAGTGAAATAATAAAGTCCATCATATCACCTAGTTCACAGCAGGAGCACAGCAAAAATCATATACTCTATAAGTAGGAATCTTCTCTACTAAGAAATTCTAGAGCAGGGAAAGGATTCCTAACAAATGTCCCCCCTCCTTTTAAAAAATAACTAATATATTTTTGTGGGCTAGGTTATTTGAAATGAAGAATGCATGCTGGTATGCTACTTTAACTTTATAACTGATGTACTAAACCAGATTTTAATTGTTTAGAAATATGTCCTATATTAAGACTATTTATGACTTTCTTTAAAAAGGGACTTCTGTGATCCAGGAATTTGAACAAAGAAGGACTTCATAAACATATAGTGGATGATTGAATGAATAAAAGACTCAATCAATCAATCAATGGAGCTAATGACAATTCCTGGAGAGTAGAGAAGGGTTTTTTCCACAGGAAGATATAAACACACTCAGTATCCCAGCAAAAGATACTGTTAGTACAGAAGGTTGAGGAAGACATTCAAGATAGTTCTTTTCAGTTTATATTTATGACTCTGGTTTATTATGATCTTGGTCTAGTCCCTAGCCAAGAAATTTGAATTGCAGTTGGAATTTTTACTCCATGAGTCATTTTGCACATTTGGGGGATTACTTGCTTATGATTCCATCTACTTCACAGAAGCCTGCATCAATTTATTTGGTCCTAACAGCTAAATAAGCCTGGCTTGAGAGTCAAGAGGCCTGGCACTGTCATTAACCAGCTGTGCAAAATTGTGCATTTTATGAACTTTTTAGATTCTTTGTATTCTTACCTTTGAAAATAGATGGTTAGACTTGACAATTATTAACATCCCTTCTGATTCTAAAATTAGAAGGTTATTCTACAAATTGCATCTCTTTGGGAGGTGAGAATACTAGGAAACTCAGAAAAGCTGAGTGGAGCTCCTGGCACCCTGCACGGGACGTCTGGGTCTGCCACGTGTGGAGCCCCTGGACGGCAGGGTACAGCCCTTGCTATGGCCTGCTCTGGGTTCCAGGCCTCCTGCTCTAGCTTTGTGAACCCAAGAGCTCTTCCGCTTGATTTCTCGCTGTCCCTCTCACTCTGCCTCTTCTTTATACTCTCCCTACAATTTTTTCTCTCTCCTTTGCACCAGTTCTTACTCTGTTTTGTGAATTAAAACTGCCTCACAATTCCCTCTGTGTTCAGATCTCCAGCCTGAAGTTGGGATTTATACTGTCCCCTAGATCTGTTTTTCTTTTCTGAGCTGCTGACAGAAACAAAAATGGGCAAGAGCTCTAGCCAGGGCTGTGTAATGAATGAGGGATTAACAACAATTAGCCCTGAATATAGATGTATTCTAGAGTGTTCGGTGGAAGCTGAATGCTGGGGAGAGAGCTCTGACACTGTCTGTGTGGTAGGGAAACATTCTGAACTCTCAGCAGGAAAGCAACCCTGCAGCTTTAGTGCTAACGGGAGGAACTGCCAATGATAAAAACAAATCTTCAAAACCTAGAGCAATGAGAAAAAGTCTTCATCTGTCCTGTGACAGGAAGCACAGATGTCTCAATATACAAACATCCTACTCTTAGGGGGCAAATATTAGTCGAAAGGAGCTCTCCTTGTCTTGAAAAATAATAATTTGTCTCCAGAAAGCTTCAGTGATTTGGTTGAGAAGACAAGGATATGATTAGAGATGAAAAGATATTTTAATTTTTCTTTTCTCTGAAATTAGGTCAAGCAAACTCTTAGATTCATGCCTTCTAGAATGTCTCCATGTTTCAAAAACTCCGTCTTCAATTTGTATTATTTTTACTTAACTTCATCCTGGGAGGAAAAAATAATCTGGAAGGGGCTCTAGCTCTTAACACAACACTTAGTAGCAAGTGCTTCTAAATGCCCATTGAATTAAGAGTCTGATGAAGACATGAAAATTGACTTATTTTTACCAGAAAATAAATAGGAAAAAATCCAACAGAAACTCTTTACATATAAAACTGTACTGTCAGGGAGTCTGAAGTAAAAGCCCTCCCAGTTTGATGCATCAACATAAAAGCCCTCTGACTGATGAGGGACATTTCAGTTAAAAAAGAATGAAATAATCATTTGAGTAGAGGCTGGGAAGGCTAAAGGGCAATTCTATTTCTCATGGTCACTTGAGAGGGAAAGAATCAGTCCAGCTTGGGCGATGCCACAGCCACCACAGCACCGGAGACCCTGCCTGTCATTTTCATTGATAATTATAAGACATACTACTTATTCCACAATACACTACCCAGTGGAAACAAGTCTTCACTTACCTTGTGCAGTGCGGATGTCGAAGGCTTATTATTCCTGCTCAATCAGCTTCAGCCAATGTGTAAATATTGAAGCAAGTCTAAGGAGCCAAGGAAAGGAATGATGATTACTACATTAATACTAATGAGTGGAATGGATTTGGGAATGTGTTTAGCTAATGTTGCTGCTGAAGGAAATGACTTAGAAAGGAGAAAGCGATCAACAAGAGATTATTGATTTTTTTTTAAAAAAATGACCAAGATATAAAATCCGCACAAGGTAAGAATCAAAGAGAAAAAGATATGATCCTAGAAAATGTGTATGTGTGTCTGTTGTAACGTTTAGTTCATTCAAAAGATTCTGTGTGGACTCTAGCAGCTACTACATGCCAATAAGAACAGTCCACACACAGCTTTCTTGTTCCTCTCCCTCGTTTGTAGCCTTTCTTGGTACATAAAACACAGATGTGTACATACCCACAGCAAATGCACATTATTATCAACATATGCCCCGACTTCTACTGTAGTGGATGCCGAAGGATCCAGAAGAGAGTCTATAAGGGTGGAATCTTGGGGAAAGGGAATATAGAAGAGAATATAATTACAGCCATGTGAACTTACGAAGGTCATTTTTCCCTTGCACCTCATTAAATGTTGTAACACCATCCTTATCAAACCCACCTGATACTCAAACAAAAGCCATTTATTTGGAAGTGGACATTGTGCTTATTTATTTTAAGGGGTCTGCCCTATATTCAATGGTTGCAATAACTCTTTACCCCTCATTTTGGAATGCTTGCACTTCAAAAGAAATTAAATTTCTGGTGACAGTAAGGGAGGTTTAGAAATAGGCCATTCTCTAAATGTTTTTTTTGTTTTGTTTTGTTTTATTTTGTTTTGTTTTGTTTTGTTTTAAGTAAATATAACTCCCAAGCTCTGCCCAAGCTTTAGGAAGGTTTTGCCAGCAGCATTTCATTTTCCTCTACATTGCAGGCTTTTTGAGCCTGGCACTGAGCTCTGCTCCTGGCATTCAGAGCCAGTCAGTTTTCAGTGTCCCCGAAGGTCTATGCCTGAGTCAGAGATAGCGCTTCAAGTAAGTAGAAGCTCATACCCAGTGCTTCTCTTGGCAGACACAGGGAGGCAGTGCGGGAAAGCTTGGCTTCTGCAAGCCAAGAGAGAGACTATTGCTGCAGAGTTTACTTACCTTTTCCACTGCTAAAGGCTTCAGTCTCCTCAATTGCTTGTTTAACTTTTATATAACTAAGAATTCTTAAAGAAAAAGATCAGGTTACCTGACCAATGAAACTAATCCCTCAAAAAATTGTTTTGAATGATTGTGTGTTCAAGGGGCAATGATACTGTAAAAGCTATTAAAAGTAGCAATTATTTAAAGCAGTCTTGAATACACAATACATCCAATATCCAACACCCAATATGCATCACAGAGGCGTAACTTCAGTTTCCTTGACAATCCTGCCCTCTCAAGAGGATTTACAAAAGCACTTTAAAATACATAATCTCACTGACTTCTTCCACTAGTCCTTGACATTACAATAACCATGGACTTGTTTCCATTTCGTAGAGAAGGAAACTGAGCTTAGAGACTTTGCATGGCTTGAGAAGGTCACGTGGTAGCCAGGGAGCAGTTAGCTGGTAAGCACTGAGTCAGGACTTCAGCCTATGTCTGACTCTGTCAAAGGTCATTCACTTTATCCTTCTCAATCAGATTTGCACAGATATCAGAAATCAGTTGTCTTCCAGACGGCCTCTCCTAAAATCCTTAAAGGGAACTGAATTAAGAGGTATTATCTTTCCTTTGTCCAGTGTAGTAAACAGGACATAAAGTTTAAAACGTTATAATCCCTATTTCAAGCATAATCCCGCATTTCACACCCAACTATTCAAACAATTTCTTCCTGCTTTCCTTCCCCAATTATTCTATGAAACCAGACTTGCTTTTATTCTGCATTATGTTACCCTCATTCCCACAATTATTTTCTTCTCTCTTGCCCATATCTTGAACCTGTCAATGAGTTTTCAAAACTTGCATAGTGCTTCCCAAATCTACCTGTTTTCTCTACATTCCTGCTACCATCACCATAGATCTTATTTCCCTCTTTTTCTAGAACTGAAAGTTTCAAACACATGCCCTTATTTCCAGGTCTTCCCTGTTCTAATACATCTTGCATGGCACTTCCAGATGAACCGTTCTAAACTGCACTTGAATTAAATGGGTGCCCAGCTTCCAAACTTTCAGGAGGTCCCCTTAGCTTATTCAAAGAATATACAAACTCTTCCTCTAGGCAATTAGAAACACTACAAAATCTGATTTAACTTCATGTTCTAAATGTAGCCCCTCTGTTTTCTCTCACTCAGGCTTTGCCCTTTCAAGCTTCTGTCCACATAAAGAAGTGTACTTTTTGCTTTGCTCATTTGTAATGAGTGCCCTTTGCACTATGCTTACATCTCCAAAGTTAGTATTCACCGGAACCTAAGTCAAACACTAGGTCCTTCATGAAGCCTCCCTGATTCACCCAGAGTCAAGTCATTTTTCTCCTTCAAACTCCCATGCACAGTCCAATGCAAAATTTTAAAAAATAGATTAAATATAAAAAGTAGGTAAGTAGATAAATAAATAATAAAATAGATTACGTATAAATAGCACAAAAATGAAAAACTTCCAAGGCACCTCTCATCAATTGTCTCTTGAATTATACATATTAATCTTCTGTCCCAGGTACAAGTGCATGAGAACAAGGACCAGGTATTTTTCTTTGAATTCACAGCAGCCCTATAACAGCTTTTACATATTTGGTATTTAGTAAGCGAGTGGATTAATGGAGAAAGGGTTGAGGATAAGTCAAAACTTTCCTGTTTTCCTCCCATATGTACTATCTATATGAATATATTCAATATTAAATATGCATATGTGTAATATTATTTAATATTCAGTTGGATTTTCTATCACTCAATAAATTAAGTTTTCATATTTACTAATTGCATAATATGTCAGGCACTGTACTAGGTACTGTGGTAAACAAAACAAACATGTTCCAAAACACTACAGAAGATAGATAACAAACAAATTACTAATTCTTGAAGATAGTGATGGGACTATAAAAATGTGCAAAGCAGATGCAGAGCTCAAGGAGAGGCTTTGAAGAAAATCTCAGGCTGGAGTTTAAGGGAGGTTTCTCAGGAGATAAGTAAAACTAGAAGATGAGAAAAGTGCCATTTGAAGGTCAGGCGAAAGTTCATTCTAGATGGAAGAAACTGCAGGAATAAAGCCAACAGGTGGACAAAAGCAGAGTGTTTTTTAGGAACTGAAGGAGAACCAACCCAGTTGGATTATAATGAATGAATGGAAAAGGTGGGCCAAAATTGGGGTGGACAAAGAAATAAGAACCAGACCATGTGGGTCTTACAGACCCTGCTAAGGAAGTAGATTTTCTGTGAAGTCTGTGAGAAGCCATTAGAGAGGTCAAACAGTAGAATACTATGATCCGTTTGTACATTTAGACCATTCTGGTAGCTGTGAAGATTAAAGAAAGACAAGAGTAAAAGTAGGGAAACCAGAAGGGGAACCATTGCAGGAGTCCAAGGGAGAAATGATGTTACTTAAGCTTGCACAGCAGTATGGTGGTGTGGGGCAGAGGACAGATATAACACAGCAACCACAGAGCTTGCTAAGTATAAGGCATAAAGGAAAGAAAAGAATCAAGGTCAATGCCCAGGTTTCTGGGCAATTCGGCAATCGTGTTACCATTTAGTAAAATAGGAAAGATCAAAAAGAAAGGTTTGAAGGAAAAAAATCCATTTGCTTAAACTTTAAAGCCATCTTAAATTATAATTATCCATGTGACAAATACTGGATGCATGTTTTTGAACAACTGCCATATGCTGGACACTACATTACATGCTGGAGTAAATCAGATAGATAGAATCCTTGCCCTTATAGCGCATGCCATCTGGAGAAGAACACCAATGTCTTTAAACATTTTTTAAAAGTCAGATGGCAAAAAATAAATAAATAAATAAATAAATAAATAAATAAATAAATAAATATCAGATGGCTTACAGGGTAGTGTGCGGGCATGCAGACTCTATTGTTGGAGATTTTATATAATACAATAAATGTCACACTACTTTTAAAGATTCTTTCCATTGGATGTTTTGTTCATATTTGAAATACAAAATTTAGTTACGATTTTGCAAACAAATCCTAGGAATCCATGGAAGTAGAAGTCCAAACTAAACACATAATAACCTCGGGAACTGCTGCTCAGTTTGCTTTCATTTTGACTTTTAATGTCTCTTAACTTCAGCCCCAAGCATCCTCTTAGACAAGCAGGGCTGGAACATGGTCTGAAGTCATCATACCCAATCTCTGCTGCCATGGCTAGGCTTCTCTTTAAGGTGACCTCTTTGAAGAAAAAAATGAGAGTGTACATACAGGTCATCCTACAGCCTCATCAAGAAGAGATTAGGCCAAAAAAAAGAATTTCAAATTGTGAAACTTTTGAAAGTTAAATCTTGCTTTTCAGTCTGAATGGAACTTACATGTCCCCAAATTTTTCACTATATACACCACTGTTTATGATCAAATCATTCAAAAGAATAACCTATACAAGGTTAAAGGGAAATGCAGCTTCTTTTTAATGTTTTACCAAATCTTTCTCAGCATATCTGCAATAAAGTATAGAATCAAATACATTACACATCCAGTAACTGACCATATCTGAAAAACTCAGACACTGAGCCCAAGTTACTAAAATATACATAAATTAAAATTTGGCCAAGGATCTTTTTTCAGGATTGACTGACAATTTATTGATACCTTTCTTAAAATTCCTGTCCATGCCAGCTTAAAGTATCATATTGTGAGAGTGATGATATTTTGCTTTAGAGTTTGTAACATTTGCCCACTTCAAAGGATTCCTTTTCTGCTGTAACATGCCTAAAATTGGGTTCATTAATTTTCTAAAAAATAGTTTACATGAAGTCACATTCTTATAGTCACCTTCCTGATGCTGAAAATCTTGTTTTCCTTAGAACATATAACTCTGATTTCTGTAGATGCCTGTCTTGGCATATTCTCCAACTGCTTTCACTGTTCGCTGAGCCCCGCCCAAGAAGCTCTGACCACATGTACTGACTAAATCACTATACTTCTTCTCTGGTAATATCAAATATATACAGTGGTCAGCTGTCTCCCTTTGATCTTCAGCTAGCACAGTGCTCTCTCACTAGGTTGTCCTCTGTGGTTTGTTTTTGATATTTAAACAGTTTGGACATCTCTAAAAGTGGAGTGACACTGACACCAAGATAAGGTGCCAATCAATTTATTAAGTGATTTTGTACAAAAATGGCAAACTTAACATGACCCTAGAGCATGACTGATTCACCCAACAAGAAGTGTGAAGAAAGCCATTCATCTGTTCTTGTCCCTTCCAGCTGAGGACATCTATATGGAGCTCTTCTCGAGTTGGAGCTATCCAAACTCAACAGATTTTTTTTAATTTAAAAATTTTTAATTAGTAAACATAAGCAATATCTTTATTTCTACATTTCTTTATTTAGTTGAATTATGAATGTAGAGTAGTAGGTCATAGGGACCTGCTTCATGTCGTTATGAGGGAGATTTTTTTCTCTTAAGATGAGACTTCAATACTTTGTTAGCCATCGCAATTACCAAACATGACAATTACAATAAATAATTTCCAATGAAGGAGAAATCAGTTATAAAAGGCAAATGTGTTTCATTCATCTCAAACTGATACATCCTGGGTAACTTAGAGACAAACCCGGCCTAAGAGAACTAAATGTTTTTAAATTTTGCATTTCAAAACAAGATAGACAATGTCTATGTAAATAAGAACTATGGTTATCTTTATCCCTTATTCTACATGAATGTCAAAACAATAGATTACTTTGAAATTAAGATAATAAAAAATGACCTTTTGATAGCATTGTTCCTAACAATATAGCTAACTCTTAGAATGAATTGGCCTGACTGCCTCACAAGACCAATTTTACATAAAGTGGACTCCATCCCTGAGTAGTAAAGCCAAAGAGCAACCATAATTTAAAGCAGTTGCCTATTGACCAGACATAGAAATAGACTAGGGGACAACTGACAGTTTAGACAGAATGCCACATTTAAGGGACAGATGAGAAAAAGAAATTACTAAACTACAAGGAATGATCATAGAAATAGTTGGAGAACATTATGTAATAAAAACCAATTGAAGTGGGAATTACAAGATGGCAGAGTCCAAGAAATGATAAGAATAATTCAATTATTATTGACCTCTATGCCCAGAGAATATGGATTATTCTGGTACCCAAGAAGAGACATTTAAAGGTCTGAAAGTATCCCATTATCATCTTCCAGATTGTACACAGCCTTCAGTTATGGGTTACATTGTTTATTTAAAAGATATGTTTAAGTCCTAACCCCCAGTACCTCAAAATATGACCTTATTGAGAAAGAGGGCTTTGGCAGAGCTAATCAAGTTTAAATGAGGTCACTAGGGTGGACCTAGTGACTGGTGTCTTACTAAAAAGGAGAAATTTGGATACAGAGACAGACAACTCACAGAGGGAAGACAATGTGACCAGCCACATGACTGGAGAGATCATTTACAAGCCAAGGAATGCTAAGGACAGCTGGTAAACACCAGAAGCCAGAAGAGGAAAGAAAGGATTCTCTCCTACAGCCATCAGAGAGAGTGTGTGGTCCTTCTCACACCTTGATTTTGGTCTTCGAGCCTCCAGGACTGTAAGACAATAAAGTTCTATTGGTTTAGGCTACTGGTTTTTGATAGTGTTTTGGCAGCGCTAAGAACCTAATACACTCCTCACCCTGAAGTTGCACCATAGTGACAGCTATTTGACATCCACCAACACGATCCCCAGGAGGGAAGATTTATAGGCCAGAAAGATCTCATTGTATCAAGCTGCGCATAGCCTGGTCCTGACAGAGACACCTTTCTTGCAGAATGTCTTTTATGTTATATCTTCCTCCCCACTCTTGACTTGTCCACTCACTAGTGAATGCCCTAGAAATAAGGAGTAGGTGGGTGGTGAGTATGCATAAAACAGTGAACAAGGGAGGAAGCATCAGGGGCTTGGGGTTGGGACAGGAAATTTGAACCATCCAACACTTATATAATCATTACTTCAACAGATATTTACTAAGTACTTTTTATGTATTAGTCATTGCGCTAGATGCTTAAGGAAATAGGAATAAGACAGACAAAGAAACTACCCTTGTGGAGTGTATGTTCTAGCCTGATTGC
This sequence comes from Canis aureus, assembly GCF_053574225.1. Classification (NCBI taxonomy): domain Eukaryota; kingdom Metazoa; phylum Chordata; class Mammalia; order Carnivora; family Canidae; genus Canis; species Canis aureus. The sequence continues at coordinate 8,217,867 of NC_135643.1, forward strand.
ACTCAATCTCATACAAATAAATGTTTATTAAACACGTCAATCAAGAGAGTTTAGTCCTGCTTACACCAAGCTTTGAAAGAGCTGGATTCCTCATGTAGTTTGGATTTGAAACTACTTTTCAGTTCATATTCATCTTCTGTAGACATTTTGGTTTAAATAAGCTAATTAATAGTTTTCAAAGCCTGCCCTGGAAGGGTAAGCTAATACGGCTCCCTCCAATGAGTGTGCATGGATGTGCATGTGCCTGTGTATATGGGGTAGGGGCTAGGAATAGAAACATAAATTATGTTGCTAATACTTATATGCGCAGCTGGCATTTCTATTGTCCTGTCTCTTATGACAGTGCCCTCCTCTGGAAGCTGTTAGGATAAGAGCTGCTAATGTCGGCTATGCCACACAAAGGTGATAGCGAATTGATGAGCCCGTAAAGAGATTCGGAGGCGAATAGGGAAATGCATTGTTAATGCTATTAAATATTACTTAGCCTACAGCAAGCTGCATGTTCAACAGTTTAAACTTTAATTGCTAGCTGATGCAGAAACAAGCCTGGATATATGTAAATCCTATTGAAAGCTAATATCATTTTGGCTGCTCAGATGGATTAGCAGCCACTACAATTAGCAGCATGTGCAGCTAATGATATTAGGGGAGAATCCATCATGCAGCAGGCTGGGCCTTTAAATCTGAAAAGTTCAGGCTCTTCTCCCCACAGAAACCTCATAGTGGGAAGTCTTGCCAAATGATGCAGCAGGCTCCAGGGGTGAGCCTAGCAGCATACAGAACACAAATGACTGACTCCACTATCACCTTGAATTGTTCTTCCTTACGCCCTTTCTTAGATATTCCAGCTAAGCATGTTATGGCAAGTGCCCCCTCTTCCCCACTCTCCAGGGAGTGACACTAGATCACTGAGTAGAAACAAACAAAAAAAAATCTCTCTTCAGTTTCTGAACTTATGACTCGTTCTGGCTATGGTGGTTGTGGTAGAAGGAGAAAGAGCAGAGATCTTTCTCACATGTAGCACCATTGGAAGCAGGTTGTCATCTAATCACTTACTAAAATGCTTATAATGACATAAGAGAGGAGCTCCAGTGAAAATAATTCTCATTTAAAACCTTACTACTGGGATCCCTGGGTGGCGCAGCGGTTTGGCGCCTGCCTTTGGCCCGGGGGCGCGATCCTGGAGACCTGGGATCAAGTCCCACATCGGGCTCCCGGTGCATGGAGCCTGCTTCTGACTCTGCCTGTGTTTCTGCCTCTCTCTCTCTCTCTCTCTGTGACTATCATAAATAAATTTTAAAAAAATTTAAAAAAATGAAACCTTACTACTTTAGAGTAATTTATGAAAATGAAAACTGTCATATTTTGACAAATTTCAAATTTGTCAAATTTCTGTATCTTTTCTATAAAAATAAACTTCATAGTGCCCTTTGAGGTCACCAACTATATGGAATATGACAGGGTAGTAACCCTTCCAATTCTAAAGATTATTTTCTGGCCCTGATAAATATTAAAGTCAAAGTACTTCAAGGTAAGATTGTCCTTTATTAGTAAAATTTCTAAAATATGAAAGGTTGTAGTTTTATTAACCCTGTTGCTAAAAAATTATTATAGTTAGTTGCAATAGAATAGCACATACCACAATTAAGCTAAAATGGCTACTTACAAATAATTTTAGATAATCTAATTTTGAAAAGAAAACTATTTCATAATCAAAACTCTAAATACTAACATAAGGAACCAATAATACCTTGATCTGTAAGACTATTTATTTTAGATAGATTCATCAATGATTATAAACTCTAATTTTTAACTAAATAATAACTATGTTTAAATACAAATTCTGAATGTATCTGGTAAGTATCAATTAGGAAAGTCTTAACTTCTTATTATTACATGAACAGTAATTATTAGTTTTTTTAAGTTATAATAAACCAAATGTTTAGGAAGATGAAGGCTTAACAATTGCGTATATAATTACAATTTTGTGAAAACATCTACTGTGGCTTACCTTTTTATCAAGACTACAGGATGTGATTAAACTCTCAGTGTATTTTTCACAAGAAGTTATGTTACAAGAAGATGATGAACAAAAGTCAAAGAAAATACAGGTTAGGCTATTCTTTTCATTTCCCATCATTTTAAAGAAAGTTTTGCCAATTTTACTCATATTGGATTTGTCCTATAGGGATCTCATCTTAACATGGACAGCAGGCCTAAATGAATCACTGTTAGTACAGAATGGAGATGATTTGTTGTCATAAGCAATCCCTTCATGTTACTCTGAGAGGGCTACACTCAATAGAGGTTCAAGCACATCCAATCTAATGGAAACTTCCATCTCACTACATGCACTTCTCAATTTTTTATACTGAGATGACTTTTGAGTTCTGTAGGACTAAAGCAAAATGATGGCATTTTCCATTAATACAGTCTTTTTCACGATAAATTTATTAATACCAAAACTTTCCTCTCACCAGCCCTTTCTCTATTCTGCACTGTTTAGAAGCCTGTCTTTACTCTTTCATGAAGAAGAATGGTGTTCTAAGATGCATGAGATGTCAGGTCAGAGGAATGATTTGATGACAACCTTCCACACTTGAAAAGTGAAAACAGCAATCAAAAGGAGTTACATTCATTTGTTCTTAAATTTAGCAGACATTCATAAGAGGACCTACTGAGTGCCAAACACTGATATAAAACATACCTAAGGGATTGCCTCTGCCTTCAAGAAATTTATAGCTTAGTTAGGGAGAGACAGAGCATAAGTCTAACCTGGATAGAAATATTCATAGGCTCAATGGACACAAACAACTTAGATTCGAAGTGGTCAGAGTCTAAAAAAAAAGTTTAGTTCCAAAGAATTGATGGTGAGTATTAGAATATATAGTGTGGGTATCAAGAAGGATTGCAAGGTGTTTTTAAGAATAAAGTTTTAGAATGCATAGAGCTTGAATTATTTATATATACATATACATATCTATATATGTATATATAGAAATATATATATTTATATATATCAAGTTCATCTGAAGCTTCCAAGAGAGTCGAGTCTAGGAACACCACACCAACTTGGTAACTCTGGTCTTCTGCTGTGACCTTTTGCTGTCTGGCACAGAAAATGTGTTCCCTGCTCCACTGCTCAGCTCTGGTTTCTGCAAACATCAACACCCTTCTGACTCTTCTCAGAGGTCCCTCAACATTATACCCAAGTTTACCTTCACATCTTGTGCTCTTCACCAATCAGCTCATTACTCATGACTATAAATGATTTGGCTCAGGAATGTTGTGTAGTAAAATAACCAGAGAATAGATTATTTCTTTTCATCTCCCTTGTCTGACAAAAACTTAAATGCAAAATATCTTGAATCCTGCCACCAACCAATTCTGTCTAACACTGTAAGCTGAGGAGGGAAAAGGTGCTTACTTAACTTTACCAGGATGTCTATTTATGGGTAGTGCACAGGTATAGGAGGATGTTTAAAAATAAAGGTAATGAATGATTATTTCAGAAGGCTCATGTTTAGTACATACTTGGAGTAATTATTCCAGACATAAGCCTTGAATGTAATCAGTTTTTGAAATGAAACCTCCAACATCTGAAATCCAACATATCCAAGACCCATTTCCTTCTTTTATTTTTTTTTTCATTTCCTTCTTTTAAATTTGTTTCTCTTCCGATTCTTTCCAGTTTAGTAGCACATTCCACTTGGTCATATACACTAGATTACTACTCTTCCTTTGACTTCTTTCCACACCATTCTGTCAAATTGGTCAACAAACCCCATCCATTTTCTCTTTCCAACATCTCTAAATGCCTTTCTCGCCCTTTGTTTCCCACTGCTGCCACTACCTTAGTTGCATTAGTTGGCATCTCTCATCTGCACTATCAGCAGTGGTCTTCTAAAAGGTCTCTTGCCTCCAGCCTTAACTTCTACTCCCTTCACCTTTCACACAACCAGCAGTATTCTCTTCCCAAATGTACTGTTGCTTAAAAACCTTATGATCTAAACTATAGAATGTGAAATCCTTGGGATGGTATTCAAGCCATTTTCCAATTTGGAACCAAGAAGTATTTTAGGCTCATCTTTCTCCCATTCTCACTATGAATATGTGAGTCTAAGCTCCAGCCAAGCTGGACTGCTGCAGGTACATTGAGAACTTTCATACTTCCATGCCTTTATTTATTCTGGAGTGCCACTGCATCTGTGTTATCTCACACACTTCAACTTGGTGAAATATCATCTCTCTGGGCCTCCTCAATATGATCTCCTCTCCAAAGCCTTCCCTAGTTCCTTAGACTGTTCATTAAATATCTCTTAGGGATGCCTGGGTGGCTCAGCAGTTGAGCATTTGCCTCTGGCTCAAGGTGTGATCCCAGAATCCAGGATCGAGTCCTGCATTGGGCTCCTTGCAGGTAGCCTGCTTCTCCCTCTGCCTATATCTCTGCCTCTCTTTCTCTCTCTGTGTGTGCCTCTCATGGATGATTTTTTTTTTAAATCTCTTACAACACAGACCCCAAAACATCCAACAGGCAGAATGCAAATGCTTTATAACTTTTTTCCTTCAAAAATGTTTAGTGAGAACCAGCTATGTACTAGGTATTGTAATAGGTGCTAGGAATACAGAGGTGAGCAAGACAAGTAAGATTAGTTTCATGGGATTTCAATTTTAGTGGAGAAAATTTAAAAACAGGCGTAAATAAATATATCCAGATAAATGAGCAGAGCAATATGCTAGAGCAACTGGGTAGATGAAGCATAATTTTTTATTAGTTGTCAAGGGACTTCTTTGGGGGGCACTATCTGAGCTGGGACCCAAATAGTAAGACAATGTATTTTAATATTACTTTTGTTTTTTTGCTTTAAATGAGTGCTAGTATAGAACATTTTAGAGAAAAAAAATGAGGGACCCCTGGGTGGCTCAGTGGTTGAGCCTCTATCTTTGGCTCAAGGCGTGATCCCGGACTCCCAGGACCGAGTCCCGGAGTGTCAGGATCGAGTCCCACATTGGGCTTCCTGCATGGAGCCTGCTTCTCCCTCTGCCTATATCTCTGCCTCTGTGTGTGTGTGTGTGTGTGTGTGTGTGTGTGTGTGTGTGTGATGAATAAATAAATAAAATCTTTTAAAAAAATGAGCCTCCATCATTTAAAGATCTTGTGCTTTTTTCAAAGAACATTCTGGGAACAACAACAATAACAAAACAACCTAATTTTACCTATTGTTCCATAGTAAGCCAACCCATAATTCAGTGTCTTAAAACAGCAATGACTTACTTCTCATGAGTGTGTGGGCCAGTAAGGGTTTGAATGACCTAGGCTGGGCTTTGCTGTAGAAGGTTAACTCCATGTTTCTCTCACCTTCTTCTCCCCATGGAAATGGCAGATATACAAGAACAAGCAAGCCTCATGGTGCAAGTGCTTTAAATAAATTTATTTGCAACACATCTGCTAGTAGCTTGTTGGCAAAAGTAAGCCACATGGCCAAACCCAGAGATGAGGTTGAAGGACATGATAAAGATGTATACCATAAGGCATGGAAATAGGAATAGGAGGAAAATTTCGCTAGAGTAGCAAATAACCTACCTGGATTCTAATACTGTCTTTGCCACCAAAAGTATCATTTTAGGCATGTCACTTGCTCCCTCTGGGTCTTAGTATCTTCATGTGTAAAAGTCAATAACTTGGCTCAATAATTCCTAGATCCGTTTGAAGCTCTAGGTTTCCTAAGATCTTTTAATTTTGGAAGGCTAGATGGCATTCAGAGCAACTGTGCAAATAAAAACCCCAATCTGTTATGGAAAGAATTAAAATCTATCATTAGCTCTTATCAATGCTTCAAAATAGTGTGTTGACCTTAGTGACGCTGCTGAGTAGTAAAGGTTACAAAGGTGAAAAGGGGAACAACAACAGGAGTGGACAGCAAGAAGATCACAGCTCATTTATGGATTCCCACCTGGACTACTTTCCAACCCTTACAAGAGGATGGTTGAGCACTCAGAAAAGTGTAATGGTTAGGAACCTGGGTCCTGGAATGAGTATAAAGATGCTTGGGTGGGAATCATTCAGCTGTCTCATTTTCAGTGTCTCAGTTTTCTCATTTTTAATAAGATGACAACAAAAGTATATACACCATAGTACTGATACTGCATATGAAGTTTAGGAATAGTACCTGGACCACAGTACTCAGTAAATATCAGCTATATGTATTACTTGCTTAAGCTAAGTATAATGTATATTTATATATATGCATATATATGTGCATGTATACTGTGTAGAGTGTGTGTAAAGTACATACATGTATACGTTACATACACGTAGACATTTAAATGTAAAAGTGTACATGAGCTCCTATTGTCTTAAATGCAGCCCACTTCACTCTTTCTAGATTCTATAGATATTTGCACTTTCAAACTCTACTTTAGAAAATTTTCAGGTCTTCTGCAGTTTCTCTAGAGGAGCACTGGACTCTGAATATGAACCTACTACAGACTGGTCAGTAATCTTCTCAATGGTTCTTCTAGCAAGTGAAGCAAACTCAGAAGAATATATTCCAATTTTTTTAATGCCTAGAAAAAGAAGCAGCAGCCCTTTTTTCCCCCTTACTGTAGGCTTTTAGGCATCTCGATTATGAAATATGGCTGCAACATTCTTTTAAATCCTTTTAAGTAGCAGTCATCTGCCTCTCCCCCTCCCATTCACCCCCCCTCTCTGATACTATTAAGCTCTTCACAGGTATCAATCGTAGGGAAGTAGGAAGAACTGCACTTTAAAAGGATTTTAAATAATGTCTCCAAGAAATATAGCAGCGGATTGTTTAATAGGGATTATCAGCCAAGAGTGTGCTAGAAGGGGGGAGGGTTCTCTTTTAAAAGGTCTTTAAATAATGTAAGTGTACTTCTTGGCAACATTACTCAGAGCCATTTAAAGAGCAGATATCTCTGCTGCACCTCTCCACAATCAGGAGTGTGCACCAGCAAAAGAGACATGAGAAAGACACATAGTGATGATGTTGCCACACCCTTGACACTGTCGTGACACAAAGATTGTAAATTTTATCCCAAACGTTGAGAGTACCAAAGACTTACTTAGTAAAGAGATCTTCTCTCTTTCCAGGAGTCAAGGTCAAATAACCCCAGAGAATATTTGAACATTTGCTCAATGATCTTTGTGGGGGAAATATTTTTTTATGTGTTTTCTAGAGGTTCTTGAGAAAGGGGCTGTTGCTCTATTTTCTCTTCTCCTTCACCCCTTCATAAAACCAAACATGAGGTCTAAAATCATCACAATTTAAACAGTACACTCTCTTCTTCCAAACACTCCATCCCCAACTCCCTCCCAGTCTGGCCTTATTAATACCTTTAGGATGAGTAGAAGAGGAAGGGGTGTGGCATGGGCCTTTGTTGTGGAGACAGAAAATCTGAGTTTAAAATCTGGTTCTGCCACTACTGGTGACTTTAGGAAAATGTTACTTCTTCACCCTGGGCCTGAGTCTTCTCATCTGCAAAACAGGGTTAAACCATTCTTGCTTCTAGCATTACTACTAGAGTTCAATAGAATCAAAGAATGGAAAACACTAGGCTCGATGCCCAATACATTTTAAGTGCCCAATACATTTTAAGTGCTCAATACTCAGGGTGCTGTGACTTAAAAGCCATGATTTTCTGAGTGTGACTTTAGTTGTTTAGGGTACAGACTGTCTTAATATGTATGCATTGGATAGCCCAAGAGTTGCGTCTGATACACAGCTGGTACTAAGGGTATTTTAAGGATCATTTTTAGGATGGTTGTACGTTGTCTGAGATCTGGGAATCAAGCAGAGCCTTCCTTTTGAGATGGAGATTTTCATCCCTTATACCATTTGTACAAATTACAATGGAAGGAAATTACAGGAAAATCATTTCTTTCCCTGTTTCAGAGACCTAACATAAAGCAGGAAAGACTGCTCAAAGATTCACTATCTTCCTTTACAGCCCAGAAAAGTTTCAAAAGTGAGAAATACTTTTATCCAGTGGACCCATGCACCTTACATTCTTGAAAAATTGTGAAATGTTAGGGCCAGGATCAAAGAATATCTCCAAAAAAGGATATTGAGCTGACAGGTGAGTGGAAATAATGCATCTCAAATGATGTGAGGGAAAATGATGTTCTTCTAGCATTCAGACAGTGGAACAGGTCTTGTGTCATTGACCACAATGACAGAAAATCAAACTGAACCCCATTAAAGGAAAAAAGCCATCTATTTTAGTTAGCCCAGCAGGCACCTGAAAGCTCCTCTCAGTATGAAAAAATGGAAGGGCACTTGAGAAGATGGAGGTCTCAGTTCTAATGACTATGTTTGCACCTCCTGGAGAGGATGGATCTCTCTTTTAAATATGAAGGATTGATTTTGAAAATACTCTTCTCTGCTGTGTTAGTTCTTTTCCTGCCTTTCAATGACAAGAGGACATGATTAGGTGAGGACCTTTTCAGTTAACGGAGATGAACCAAAACAAGGAAACCATTTTTTAACAACAAAAAGCTGGCAGGGCATTATTTGTTCTAACACTTTAATCCCCGTGTATTAAACAACAGTGCCTCAACAGGAGAAATATAAGACAAAGCATCAGAGAAATAAGGAAAAAAGACGCTTTGAGATTTTCTTAAAGCACTTCAAAGAACTCTGTACATTATCATTGCTACCTGGGAAGAAAAGGTAGAAATTATCTTTTTTCCTATTGGGATTCCAGGTATCTTGATTTTTCTAATCATCACCTGTTGATAGAAATACAGATTGACTCTTTGGCCCTTATGAAATAAAGCAAAAGTCCAAAGCAACTACCCAGATAACAAAAGGCCCCCTCACCCAAATTCTGACTTCGGCTATGCTGTAGGATGTATATAGAGAACTTTTAAATTTTTCAATATCAATTTCCATGAATACTTCCCCATTGACTCCACCATGGTAAATGGCAGTTTTTCCAAGCCATGGGCCCCAATCATCATCATTATTATTATATTATTATTATATTATTGTTAATAGTGTTTTACAAGCTAAAATGGAAAGGGTTACATTTACATACCCTTAAGCACAGTATGTGAAACACATTTTCCTAGACATATCTTGATTTCAATGTATTTCTTAACTTTTTGATAGAGTTCCAATAACTCACAAGCCAACTTAAGACAATAAGTATCTTAATGATTTTCTCCAACTAGACAGTCTTTCAGGACTTTTAAGTCATGTTCTGGGTAATGCTTTACCTGCCTACTCATCCCTTATACTTGAATTTGACTTTCCAGCTGAATATAAATATGTAACCAGTGCCATGGAACAAAGCAAAGATACACATTTGTCTCCTAAAAACAAGGTAAGGAACCATTCCCTTGAGTGTCAGACCTCAGAGCCTAGCTTCACCTAGGACCAAAGAAGGGGGTGGTAGGCAATATTTCTTTGGTAGTAAAATATAACTGTTCTGTTTTTTTTAAAAAAGGCTTATTTGTTCATTCATTCATTCATTCATTCATTCATTCATTTTAAAGAGAGAGCACATGAATTGGGAGGAGGGGCAAAAGGAGAGGGAGAAAAAGAATCTTCAAGCAGACTCCCTAAGTGCAGAGCCTGATGCTGGGGCTCCATCCCAGGACCCTTAAGATCATGATCTGAGCAGAAGTCAAGAGCTGGCTGCTCAACCAACTAAGCCACCCAGGTACCCCATGTGTGACTGATTTTAGAGCACTGAGTTAGGTGTTGAGAAAGAAGGAGGGAGTTATGGTTACAGAGAGTGACTTCAGAAGGTTCTACCACAATTCAAGAATGACAAGGTAAAATCCAGCTTCTGAGTCCCAGTGTACTTGGAAAAAAGAGTAGAATTTCACAATAAAAGAGAAATGCACTCATTATAGTTAAAAAATCTTTTGGGGTCAATGTTGAGTTAAACCCAATGACTCATTGAAATACTGGCAAGTTCCTTCCATTGGCATTGATGCTTTAAACAGAGATGGGACATTTGAAAGGTAGCAAATATGATTTGCCTGCAACAGACAAGCTGCAACACTTGCCTCACTCAGCTTGGTCGTTGTGTTGATTCCAAAGCATACGAGGAGGGTAGGTCTATGGCTTAAAACATCCCCATGGCGTCTCAATGATTAACTCAGCAGCTTGAGCTATTCCAAATGTTGCTCTCTTGTCGGAGAAAAAGAATAAATACATTGGGTGTGAGTGATGGCCAGCGAGGGAAAGCTGGAATGTTTGCTCAGCCTCAGTGTTTTGCGAGTCGAACAGCTTTCCAAAGCCACTTTTTTACCCCTCTCCAGATGTTCCTAAGGAAGATGCAAATGAGCATATTTTAATGTTGCAAAACTGTCAAATCCTGTCCAAGGAACCTAACAGAATGTCATCAAGGCCAGCAGGTCTCCTTTCTGATGGGGAATGTCTGTATTGCTATCAATCACATAATCAGGGGGCTCCTAACAAAATATATGCTGTTTTCCTCCTCCAGAACTATAGACATTTCTCAGATATTCTCATGCACACTATCTTAAATTATTTAATTTTCTCATAATACTAGCTCACAAATGTCATCCCATAATATAGCCAACTGATGAGACATTATTTCACTGTATTACCTGTGATATTTATGGGTGACTCCACAGATGAGTAGCCTGAGGAATAGAGAATGTAAGTAGACTGGTCCAGCATCTCCCCTGCTTGAATAGAAACAAGTATAAAAACCACATTTCCCCTTCAGTTTTCCCTCAAGCCATAATTAGTTAGTTTTGGTTGTTTGTTTTCTTCCCAGGTTACACAATTTTTAAGGTGTTAATAGTATCACAAGGTCTCAGTTCTGAGTATAGCAAATGAGAGTTCAGAGATTCTCTGTTGATCTCCTGGCAGAGAGAAAGGGCACTGTAGGGTCTGTGCCCAACCCTGATTCATCCTATCCAATGAGAGCATCTGTCCCAGTTTGGATTAGCCAGAATTGAAATTTGAGAATATTTGAAAAGGCTCAACTAGAGGAAGGCCTTAGAATTTTGGCTAATAAAAGAATTCTGTGGATGTCAGAAAGAGAAAAGAAGAGAACAAATCTAGAGAGAAAGGGATAACAGAAAAGGAACAATTCCTACAGCATATACAAGCTATGACTCTGCAATGCCAAAAAACTGATTAAAAGGGAAAAACTTATTCCTCTAAATATTTACAAATATCTTCATCACCATATCATTTAGGAAATATGAAATTTGACTAAACAGTCCAAGTTTCATCAGATTCTTTAGCTTAATATTAAGTCTGTGTAAAATGTCCAAAATGAAAAAGAAATCCATCAAATATCTGGTTTACCTGAAAATACACATTATAGTTAGTGAACCAATATAGTATTACTTAAAGTCCACAGTTTACTTAGTTTTTACCTAATATCCTTTTTGTGTGTGTGTTCCAGGAGCCCATTCAGGATACCACATTACATTTAGTCATCGTGCCTCCTCAGACACCTCTCTGCTGTGACATTTTCTCAGACTTCCCTTGTTTTTAATGATTTGAAATTTTGAAGAATATTGGTATTTTGTAGGATGCCTCGCTACTGGAATTTGTCTCATGTTTGTCATGTGATAAGACTGGAGTTATGGAAATTTAAGGAGATCTTAAAGTTCTCATCCCAAGAAAAAATATTTGTAAATATGTGAGGTGATAGATATTAACTAAACTCATTGCAGTGATGACTCACTATATATATAGCCATACATAAATGTATATATATTCACATACATATATAAAATCACATATATGTGGATATATAGATTTTATTTATTTATTCATGAGAGACACACAGAGAGAGGCAAAGACATAGGCAGGGGAGAAGCAGGTTCCCTACTTCCCGTCCTGCCTGATGCAGGACTCGATCCCAGGACCCCAGGATCATGCCCTGAGCCAAAGGCAGATGCTCAACCACTGAGCCACCCAGGCATCCCACATGTATATATGCATATATAATGCATACATATAATCATTATATATGAATATATATAAACATTATATTGTATATCTTAAACTAATACAAGGTTATATATCAATTATAGCTCAATAGAATCAGAGGGGTATTTATGGGTTATTCATGGAAGACCACAGAGATACAGTGCCATTGTCATATCAAGGGTACATGTTTTGTTTTGTTTTATTTTGTTTTGTTTTGTTTTGTTGACAAGACAGAAGAAAGAATGACCTTTATTTACTTATTTTTCTTTTTTAAATTTTAATTCTATTTTTTATTGGAGTTCAATTTGCCAACATATAACATAACACCCAGTGCTCATCCCGCCAAGTGCCCCCCTCAGTGCCCGTCACCCAGTCACCCCAAGCCCCTGCCCACTTCCCCTTCCACTACCCCTTGTTCATTTCCCAGAATTAGGTGTCTCTCATGTTTTGTCAAAGGGTACATGTTAACAACATGATTTATGGTTATTGCTATCAGCCTTGGTCACTTGATTAAGGTTGTGTTTGTCAGGTTTCTCTCTGTAAAGTTACTCTTTCTCTGCCTTTTCCTAGTGTATATTTTTGGAAGTAAGTCACTACGTGCAGCCTAAACCCAAATTTGGAGTCCTTCTTCATCCTTCAGAGATTTCTCTCTTCTTTTTCATGTATTAATTTGTTGAATCCTTTACATCACCATAAACACATGGATATTTCTTTTATATTTCAGGTTATAATCCTGTACTATATTATTTATTTTGTTGCTCAAATCATTACAGCTTTGACTGTTGGGTATTATTTCAGTTGGTTCCTGGGCAACTTTGATATACCCTGATCAATGTGTGGGGTCTTTGTTTTTTTCTTTCCATCTTTCCCTTTTTCTCGTTCTTTCTTTTCTTTCTTTCTTTCTTTCTTTCTTTCTTTCCTTTCTTTCTTTCTTTCTTTCTTTTCTTTCTTTCTTTCTTTCTTTCTTTCTCTTTCTTTCTTTCTTTCTTTCTTTTCTTTCTTTCTTCCTTTCTTTTCCTTTCTTCTTTCTTTTTTATTCTTCTGAATGCTTCCCTACTTTCTGACACTACAAGGTGCTCTAGGCTCATCTTTTAGATCTCTTGTTGCAATCACAGAATCAGTCATTTCTCCAAGAAACCTTTACCTCTTTTCTCAGACAATAGTATTGCAAACCAAGATTTAGGTACTAGATGTGTTCCTTGCTCCTGTAATACCATTTCTTTTAGGCCATCTCATCTAACACAGCAAAGATATATGTTTTTGTACTAACTCATGTATATACACAAATCTGTAAGTATTTCTATATGTAACCATCTATATTAGCTCATCACATGGGCTATTAGGGATGCTCATAATGTGGCAGCTTGCCCCCACCACCACCCCCCACCGCCAAGCAAAAATAAGGGAGAAAGAGCAAGATGGAAGCCACAGCATCTTTTAAACTAATCTTAGAAGTTTCATACCATCTGTTGTCTGTGTGCTAGTGATCATACAGACCTACCTTAGTACAGTGTGAGAGGGAACTTGAAAAGACTATGAAGACCAGGAAGCAGAAATCACTGGGAGCGGTTTTGAAGGCCAACCTTCATGGTGTGAGACCATTTCCCAATCTCTCACTCTCATTGATATTTACCAGATACCTACAGGATGCCTAAAGCTGTAGTAGAAATAAAGGAATTAGGAACACTAGTCAAACTGGAGAATGCAACACCATACAATTTCCTTAACATCAGATGATGCAGTATGGGAAGAGGATAAAATGTATACAACCACAGTTTTACACAGTGAACTAAACTTATTACCTTGTGTAATATTCTTTTTTTTAAAAAAATATTTTATTTATCTTTTCATGAAAAACACACACACACAGAGGCAAAGGGAGAAGTAGGCTTCCTACAAGGAGCCCAATGCAGGATTCGATCCCAGACCCCAAGATCACGCCGTGAGCTAAAGGCAGATGCTCAACTGCTGAGCCACCCAGGCATCCCACCTTGTGTAATATTCTTAAATAACCCTGTGTTCAACCATCCAACTGAGACAGTATCTCTTCATTGCGCACTAAATAAAAAATCAAATTTTAACCTCTTACCATCTTATTATTTCCAAACACATATGGTAATAACATTAACAAAAAAAGGGGGGGGGGTTGAAGTTCTTCAATATAAAGAAGGAGGCAACAATGACCAAGACCAGGAATAGGGTGTTGTTATAGAAGATGGAAAATGTTGTAGCTTCATAATCAGCAACTTCATTCTTCTTCCACAAAATTCTTTCATCTTTTTCCTTTTGAGACATCTTTTTGTTATCAGCTTCAGAGAGTTTTCGAGTCACTTCTTTGGAAACAGCATCCTCCCTCTTCTGTGCTACTCTGGGGCAAGATCCTGAACATGAGAGCTTCAGTCCCCATGGACTCAGGAGCTGGCAGGTTGGATGTGTTAAATGAAAGATAAATTGAACCTGGTATTTCCAACTCTAATCTATTTCCACACGGATCCTTCTTACTTCCTCCTCTTGTTTATTTGCAAACTCCTACTCCAGTAGTAAGAAACTTGGCTCCTCCATCTGCCATCTATTTACTTAATTGTTCTAATCCAGTATACATGTATAGCAGTATCAGAATTGTGGCAGTAGCAGAATCTCTTGTGGGAAACAACTTCATCAACTTCAGTGTCATGCTATGGATTTTTCCTTTGTCTTCACTCTTTCAGACTTCACTCATTTCCAAAGATACTTAAGTCAGCCCTTTATCCCTATCCTCTTCAGTGACTTTGCATCATACATTTGTAACATGGTTATATATTCTTGTCAGTATCTACATTCTTTCCTGAGATCCTCTAACCTTCTAAATAACTTTTTAAAAATTGTCCCCAAGGCTCAAGGTAGTGGTAGCGCTTCCTTTTGATACCAAGGAGGCAGCCCTGATGATCTCTGAATCACCTTTGGGGTCAGTCTTCTTTTTTGAGGAATAGTGCAGATGACTAGCTCTATTCCCATCCTGTTCCCTTTGGTCCAAACTGGCAGTGTCTCTGTTGGTATAATCCCATCTCTATTCCTGGCTTCTGTGGGGATGACTAGATAATTAGATCTGTGGTTCACATCAATATTAATCTCCTTATCAAATGATTGTTCAGCCACACCCTTAGTGTTTTCTTCAGAGTGTACTTTCTCATTTTTTGCAATAAGGATAGGCTGAGCACTTTCAGATTTCCTAATTCTAATTCCTTTTTGCTTAACAATTCCTTCAATTTATCTCTCTCTTCTCAAATTTTTCTGTAAGAATTAAAGAGAAACCTGTAAGCATTAAAGAGAAACACTCCTTCAACACTTTGCTTAGAATCTCCTCAGCGAGAGGACACCTGGTTAAGCATCTGATTCTTGGTTTGGGCTCAGGTCATGATCTCAGGATCCTGGAATCAAGCCCTACATTGGGCTCTACACTCAGCACAGGATCTACTAGTCCCTCTTCCTTCCCCTCTGGTCATCCCCTCACTTGCACATCCACTCTTCCTTACTCTCTCTCACATAAAAATAAAATAAAATAAAATAAAGTAAAATAAAATAAAATAAAATAAAATAAAATAAAATAAAAATCTCTCAACTATAAGAGACTCTTAACTACAGAGGTCAAACTGAGGATTGATGGAGGGAGATGAACAGGGGATAGACTAAATGGGTGATGGGTATTAAGGGGAGCACTTGCTGTGATGAACGTTGGATGTTAAACTTAAGTGATGAACCACTATATTCTACACCTGAAACCAATTTTGCCATATATGTTAAATAACTAGAGTTTAAATAAAAAATTGAATTCAAAAGAAAAAAAAAGAAGGAAAGAAAAATCTCCTCAGCTAAATACTAAAACAACACAATTCAGGCAAGTTCTTTGCCATTTTATAACAAGTATTACCTTTCCTCCAGTTTCCAATGATATGTTTCTCATTCTACCAGAGTACCCTTTAACATTCATATTCCTGCAAACATTCTGTTCATGATTATATATATATTCCCTAATAAAGGCTTTCTCTCTAGCTCTCCTCTTTTTCCTAAGCTCTCACAATTTAACTTCCATACTTCTCATTTAACCTCCATATTTCTACCAAAGCTCCCTTCATGACATTCTAGGCTTTTTCTAGCATGTATCTCAAAACTTTTCCAGCCTCTCCACATTACCTAGTTTCAATGTTGCTTCCGTATTTTTAGGTATTTGTTATAGCAGAAGCCCACTTCTTGTACCAAGTCTTGTATTGGTCTGCTTGGGCTGCCATCACAAAATACCATAGATTGCATGGCTCAAACAAGAGAAATTTGTTTTCTCACAGTTTTGGACACTGAAAGGTCAAAGATCAAGGTTCTTGCAGAATTCAGGTTCTGATGAGAGCTCACTTTCTGTCTTGTAAATGGCCATCATCTTGTTCTGTCCTCACATGATTCTCCTTAGTGTGTACACAGAAAGATTTCTCTCTTTTCCTCTTCTTATAGTGCCACCAATCCTGGAATATGGTGCCACCCTTGTAAAACCATTTAACCTTAATTACGTCCTAAAGGCTCTCTCCCTAAATTTAGGCACATTGGTGGCTTAAGCCTCAACATATGAACTTGAGGGGGAAGGACACAATGCAGCCCATAATAGTACAGATTAAAGTTAATTCTTTGTGCTATATACTTTTATGGATTTGGACAGATTGTAGTATCTTATATTCACAACTACACTATTATGCAGAATAATTTCCCTGTCCTAAAAATCCTCTGTGCTTCATTATTAATCCCTAATTTCTCCCCCAAACCTTTGAAAACCACTGATAATTTTGCTTTTCCTATAGTTTCACTTTATCTAGCTATTTGGTTCATTATAGACAAACAAACTGCAAAATTTCTGCACCAAGATTATGTATAGGTGCAGAAATACATAATCTAATCTCTCAAGACACCAAAAAAAAAAGGTTAAAAGTTTGAACTAAAAGAACTTTTAGGTCCTATTTCAGCTCAGATACTATATGATATTATGATTTATCCTATTATTTTCCTATCAAAAATGGAAGCAGTTCGGGGTCCCTGGGTGGCGCAGCGGTTTGGCGCCTGCCTTTGGCCCAGGGCCCGATCCTGGAGACCCGGGATCGAATCCCACGTCGGGCTCCTGGTGCATGGAGCCTGCTTCTCCCTCTGCCTGTGTCTCTGCCTCTCTCTCTCTCTCTCTCTCTCTCTCTGTGTGACTATCATAAATAAATAAAAAAAATTTAAAAAAAAAATGGAAGCAGTTCTCTAAGCTTCTGTTGACATGAACTTACTACTGCTAAATGCTTAAGACCTCTGTATGTTATCTCTTATCCATCATAAAATAATGTCTCATATTTCCTTCTTGTTTTCCCTGTCTAATTTAAACTTAAAATTCAAGACCAGATTTAAACTTACTGAAGTACCAAATTACAACTGATTTTCAAAAATGCGATTCCATGGATCCCTGTGTGGCTCAGCAGTTTAGCACCTGCTTTCAGCCCAGGCCGTGACCCTGGAGTCCCGGGATAAAGTCCTGTGTCAGGCTCCCTGCATGGAGCTTGCTTCTCCTTCAGTTTACGTCTCTGCTTCTCTCTCTGTGTGTCTCTCATGAATAAATAAAATATTTTTAATGTGATTACATGTATGATTAGCTTCAAAAAAATCTTATATAAGTAAACTCACTCTATTATTACCATTAAAAAATAATTTACTGAAATATTTATTTAAATAATTCACCCTCTCGGTGCATCCTAAATTAGATTAAATTAACAAAACTGAATTTGATATATCACTTCTCAGCTGGTTTATAGCTACACCTATGCAAATAAAAATTATCAACCTGGTAGAATGATAAAATAACAATACTAGTAAATTTTCATATATTTTTACTAAAGCTTTAGCAAGGAGAATGTTCTTTATTAGGAACCAAATCCTCTTACTTGTACAATAACTCTTCATTTGGGTGGAAGTTTTAAAATACATATGCAAGTTTTCTGACATGATCTCCATCAGATATGGGCCAATTTAGTAACTGGTTATAACCAAAAGAATGTAACAAAAGTGAAGCCACACAAGTTCAACTTCTTATCAGACACATCACCAGAGGCAAGGGAAACAAAAGCAAAAACGAACTATTGGGATTTTATCCAGATAAAAAAATCTCTGCACAGAGAAGGAAACAATCAACAAAATTAAAAGGCAGCCTACAGAATGGGAGAAGATATTTGCAAATGTCTTATCAGATAAAGGGCTCATATCCAAAATCTATAAAGAATTTATCAAACTCAACACTCAAAAAACAAATAATCCAGTTAAAAAATGGCAGAAGTCATAAATAGACACTTTTCCAAAGAAGATATCCAGATGCCTTACAGACATAGGAAAAGATGCACAAGATCACCTATCATCAGGGAAATACAAATCAAAACCTTGATGAGATACCATCTCACACCTGTCAGAATGGCTAAAATTAACAACACAAGAAACAACAGGTGTTGATGAGGATGTGGAGAAAGGGGAACCCTCTTGCACTACTGGTGGGAATGCAAACTGGTGCAGCCACTATGGAGAACAGGTTGGAGGTTCCTCAAGAAGTTAAAAATAGAACTACTCTATGACCCAGCTCTTAGACTCACTACTAAGTATTTACCCAAAGGATACAAAATTATAAATTCGAAGAGGTACATACACCCCAATGATTATAGCAGAATTATCAACAATAGCCAAACTATAGAGAAAGTCCAAATGTCCATCAACTGATGAATAAATAAAGATGTGGTATACATATATAATGGAATATTACTCGGCCAAGAAAAAAGAATGAAATGTTGCCATTTGCAATGAGGTGGATGGAGCTAGAACGTAGTAATGTGAAATGAAAGAAGTCAATCATAGAAAGACAAATACTGTATGATCTCATTCATATGTGGAATTTAAGAAAAAAAACAGATGAACATAGGAGAAGGGGGAAAAGAAATAAAAAGAGAGAGAAACAAACCATAAGAGACTTTTACAAATAAAGAACAAACTGAGGGTTGATGGAAGGAAGTGGATGGGAGATGGGCTACATAGATAACAGGTTTTAAGGAGGGTAATTGTTATGATGAGCACTAGGTGTTGTACATAAGTGATGAATCACTGAATTCTACTCCAGCAACCAATATCATGCTGTATGTTAAATAAATTTCAATTTAAAAAAGGTGATGCCACAAAAAATCAAAAGCTAGATCCAAAGGATCAGATAGCTCCTACCTGGTTCTTTTGGGAAACTCACTTTGGGGAAAGCTAGTACCCATGTCAGATAAATCACCATCTTGAGACTTCCGCTGCAAAGGTTACCTATAGGATCCCAGATCACTACTTCCAGCTGAGTTCAGCAATTGAGTTATTTTTAACCCAGGCTTCAGATATGTGTATGAGGAGCTTTTAGGTGATTTCAGATGCTAGCTGCCATCCTCAGCCTTTGAGTATTGCCACTTGAGGCTCCAGACATTATAGAGTTGAGACAAGCCAACCTCTTGTCCCTACTTGAATTCCTAACCCAAAGAATCCATAAACTTAACAAAATAATAAATTAATGTTTTATGCCACTAAGTTTTGGGGTGTTACTATAATGGCAGTAATAACTGGAAGAGTTTGGTTCTCCCAAAAGCAGAACTTGAGATTAGGAATTGGTTGCAAGTAGATTATTTAGGAGCTGATTCTAGGAAGCATCAGTTTGAGAGGAGAAAGGGGAAACGAAGAAAGCTAATATGGGTATGTTATAAGTCACAACTGTGCTCATATGGTCCCATTTGCTGCTAAGGGCCTCTAGAAGATTGTATAGAAAATGCTTCCAGGGACGCCTGTATGGCTCAGTTGGTTAAGCATCTGCCTTTGGCTCAGGTCATTATCTCATGGTCCTGGGATTGAGCTCAGGATAGAGCTCCCCATTGGGCTCCCCATTGATCAGGGAGCCTGCTTCATCCTCTCTCTCTGCCCCCCAACTTGTGCTTCCTCCTCTGTCTCTCTAGTATTCTCTCTCTCTCTCTCTCTCTCTCTCTCTCTCAAATAAATAAATAATCTTAAAAAAATCTTAAAAAAAAAGAAAATGCTTTCAAGTTGTCATTTGGGGAATATAAAATAATAGTGAAAGGGAATAGGAGGGAAGGGAGAAGAAATGGGTAGGAAATATCAGAAAGGGAGACAGAACATAAAGGCTCCTAACTCTGGGAAATGAACTAGGGGTGGTGGAAGGGGAGGAGGGCGGGGCTTGGAGGTGAATGGGTGACGGGCACTGAGGGGGGCACTTGACAGGATGAGCACTGGGTGTTATTCTGTATGTTGGCAAATTGAACACCAATAAAAAATAAATTTATTATTAAAAAAAAGTCCTATCTGATGGGTAAAGAAACTAGAATATTTATCCATCAACTTTCATCTATCATTGGTTGAGAAGTGATCTAGGGTGTTAACATGAAGGCATTTGACCTGCCCTACAGATGGGCTACACTTTTCTGCAGAGAGTTCATAGGAACTTATAGCAAGAAGCTATAAGTGGTGGATGCAGAGGGGATATAAGTGGAGCCTCAAACCCACTGGGCAGTTGTTCTTAAACTGAAGTCCATTGAGCCATGATTGGATTTATAATGGGTCTAGCAACCTTTGGAAACTATTTTTCAAATTCTGGAAACATGAACATGTGTATATTTTTCTAAAAAGAGAGTTCAGGATTTCATCCAAATGGTCCAACTGGTCTCTGAAGCAAAAATGGTTAAGAATAAAAAGCCCAGATAACAACAAGAGTTATTCACCTTAGGCTCTCTTTATTATACTGGATAATAATAATCTGTAATAATTGTTGTTGCTATTAAATTATAGATAGGTATAGAGTAAGTAGTTATACAGTAAGTCTTATGAAATTGTATGGAACTATAATAACTAAAATTTACTGGCAAAAAGATTGATTGTCATACTGTTCTCTTGGCAGAAGAATTTTGGCAGATGAAGAAACTAAAGAATATCCAAGAAAAAGTAGTCATACTTCAACCACTGCCAAAATATGTGGTTTCATAAACAATACTTAGGCATCTGGTGAACAAGAGGATAAATTATATCTTTGTGGATAGTCTAAGCGTGACACATTTGAGCACTTCATTCTCAACAATGCCGAATATTTTTATTGATATGAGATAATAAAACAATAATACTACAATGAAACCATAATAAGAATGGAAATCAGTAAAATGCTTCAATACCAAGAAAAATCTCAATGTACCAGGCATGTCCTCAGCATTAAACTTATGCAAAGCTGTCTTCTTTTAGTCAAATCCCTCCAGACTTAAAGAAAGCAGGAACCAGTTCCAAAGAAAAACTGTGAAATTATGCCTGCCTGATGGAATTTGGTCATGTTATCCTATCTATTCAGCTAACTGGTACTTAAAAACTACCCTACCACATCTCCCAAACCATAGCAACTCAAGGGTACTGTCTGACTATTTTTTTTTATTTTTTCAACTAGTTAAAAAATAGTTGGCTTTTGTGCATCATTTAAATTTACAGCTATAAAACTATCCACCATTAACCACACTCCTAAATACTTCTCAAGTATTTTGTATGAATTCAAGGACAGTAAAAGCAAAATTAATTCAAGTGAGAACAGTTTACAAGCTGCTAAGTTAAAAAGTAAAATGACAGTACTTCTTTTTGTTGAGGGAGGGAGGGACAGAGGGAGAGGGAGAGAGACAATCCCAAACAGGCTCCACGCCTAGCGCAGAACCACACATGGGGCTTCATCTCACAACACTATGATCATGACCTGAGCCAAAATCAGAAGTTGGATGCTTAACTGATTCAGTCACCCAGGTGTCCTTAAAATGACAGTATTTCAGAAGATATCACTTGATTTCCTTTAATAAAAGATGCCTGGAGCATCTGGGTAGCTCAGTTGTTTAAGCATGTGACTCTTGATTTTGGCTCAGGTCTTGATCTCAGGATCCTGGGATTGAGCCCCACATCAGGCTCGCGACTCAGTGGAGACTCTGCTTGGGATTCTTTCCCTCTCCCTCCCCCTCTGCCCTTCCCCTCACTTTCTCTGTCTTTCAAATAAATAAATAAATCTTTAAAATAAATAAGTAAATAAATAAATAAAGCAAGCCTGCCACCTATGTCTGAACCAGCTATTTCAAGCTATTTTTCCTAGCTTTCTGAATAAGGGACTGTCTCTCACTACCCTCTCCCCATCCCTTCACCTCACAGATAAAGTCACTTATCTATATACTGCTTTGTTAATGTTTTCCTAAGGGTGTCTTTTGATGATAATTGGTTATTATGAAGCCCATAATGACTTAATTCTAGCATCTACTGTCACAAGCTGTCATTTAAATCTCAATGGATATCACTGTCTCCTTCTCACTTAAAAAAAATACATTTTCACCTCCAAACATCTGCATTAGCATATAGCTTATGTTTTCCTTGGATAGGTTAAATGAATTACAAAATGCTAGTCTCTGAAATTAGTATCTTATGTGAATTAGCTCAAAGAGGAAAAAAAATCCTCTTATCTGTCTATACATAATGTATATATAAAAGACACAATGCTACTTCAATGTGTACAAAAAAATTGTATTCTAATGTCATTGGAAAAAAAACTAGAATATAGCTTCATAGCTCTCCAATTCCTTCACAGTCCTTCAACAGTCTTTGTCAATTAACATAAATATTGTTTTAGAAAATGCCACCATATATTTGAACTATTTATTGTTCTGTATGTTGCAATAAATTTCATAGAAATATTAAGCCCTCCCCTATCAAAATAAAAACCATTAAAAATATGTGAATATAAACTCATCTCAATCAGCTATTGGTAAGGTATCCCTGAGAAAGCTGTATTATTATTATTTTTAAAGATTTTATTTATTTATTCATGAGAGATACACAGAGAGAGGCAGAGACACACAGAGAGAGGCTCCCCTGAAGGGAGCCTGTTGCGGGACTCGATTCCAGGACCTCAGGATCATGACCTGAGCCAAAGGCAGACGCTCAACCACTGAGCCACCCAGGTGCCCCAAGAAAGCTGTATTACTAAAATGAGCTGACTTGGGGATCCCTGGGTGGCTCAGTGGTTTAGCGCCTGCCTTCGGTCCAGGGCGTGATCCTGGAGTCCTGGGATCAAGTCCCACATCAGGCTCCCTGCATGGGGCCTGCTTCTGCCTCTGCCTGTATCTCTGCCTCTCTCTCTCTCTCTCTCTCTCTGTCTCTCATGAATAAATAAATAAATAAATCTTTTAAAAAAATAAAATGAGCTGACTTATGTATGCTTATGACTATCTGACCACATGATTAGACTTCAGATAACTGAAAGCTTTTTTTAATCAGTAAGGTGCCAATTGTTTTATCACTTTAATTTCATAGAACAAATATGATAATCTTTTTATTGATTTATCTGATTTTTATTAAATCATTGAAGCACTTACATTATTTGCATATATGGATATAATTTTTATTTTTTTATTTAATTTTATTTATTTTTACATTGTTTTATATAAGTTAGATTTGCCAACCTATAGTATAACACCCAGTGCTCATCCCATCAAGTACACTCCTCAGTGCCCATCACCTTAGCTTGTATATAAAAGCAAAAATTAGAAAAGAAATTATGATAAATTTTTTAGTTATGTCTTAAGGGGCTATGACTAGTTAAGAAATTGTATTGGCCACTTCACTGCATAGAAATTCAACTAAGAATAATAACGTACATATCTAAGTCCTCCTTTGATGGGAGATAATCAGTGGTAAACTATGCCAGTGGGCTTCTCTGGGCAGAACTAGGAGTGTGTGTCTTTCACGTAAAGTTTCAGGCAATCAAAATCCTAGATGTGCACAGAGTCAAAAGCCAAATGGGAGACATCAAGGAACCCAAGGAATCCTCTCTTTGGAGCAGAGAGGAGAGTCCAAATAGGTCCTTAAGAGCAGATTTTAAGAATAAAAAACATCATGAAGTCCAAACTGAGAGGCTATACAAGAAGGGTGATTAGGGTCAGCCCAAGGGGAAGCAATGACGGGACCTGGGCAATTACACTAGGCAATTATATGGGCAATCATTGAGCAAGATCTGGGGGATTTGATACCTGAAACACCTGGAAGGAATCATTCCCAACCTACCAATACCAAAAAAGCTGATGGAAAGGAAAATCAACTACCAAACCAAGTTGAATCAGAATGATTACCTGGAAATAATAAAGATAGAAAGCATCAAAGCACAGTCTTTTGAGCTCAGAAATGTGGTGAAGAACAAGGATGAAGAACAAAGAAACATTCAGACCCTAACTCTGCAAGTTGGTCCACGTCAATCACCCATTCTCTTTTCATATTGAAGTCAGAAGTAGGAATAATTGATGCTGACTTAATCCAATGAGGATGAATGTGTGAAATGCTTCCAGAAAACTTTCTTCACAGAAATGCACTTTATAAGAAGAAAGATGAATGGTATTAAGTAGGGACAGTCATCTAAGAGAAAAAAACTGTAAGTTACTTATATTTAGTGATAACAACACTAAGTTTACCAATCTACAAAATAAGAATTCAATGAAACATGTACCTTTATAGGTAAAATTACAATGTTTCCAAAAACCTTATTTTCTGGGTGCATAATAAAGACTAAAGTGAAGAATGCAAATAAAAAGAATTTTTAAAGAATAATATTAGGAGTGACAAAAACATAGGACCAATGTTTCTATTGGGTGTAGATAAAAACTAAAGCTTTCAACCTAGAAATCTTCTAGTAGGTCCTGAAGCATTCTTAAGTTCTGGAGAGACTACTCAGCACATAAAACATTACAAGGCTTTCATTAGTGATAGGTTATTTTCCTATTTGTAAATAATTAAGAGTACATGTTTACTACCAAATAGTTGTTAATCCATTCAACAAATATTTCAGAACATCTGATATATTCTCAGCACTGTATATTATAGGTATTAAGCACTGTTCCTATCCTCAAGTAACTTGTAGTTTAGTTGGGAAGGAAAGAGACAAATTCAACAAAGAATCAGAGAGCAATTCAGCATTATAGGGGAAAGGAGAGAAAATGAGTGGGAAAAATCAGAGAGGGTGACAAAACATGAGAGACTCCTAACTCCGGGAAATGAACAAGGGGTAGTGGAAGGATTGGGTGAGGGGCACTGAGGGGGACACTTCACGGGAGGAGAACTGGGTGTTATATTATATGTTGGCAAATCGAACTCCAATAAAAAAAAAATATACAAAAAGAAAGAAAGAAGAAAGAAAGAAAGAAAGAAAGAAAGAAAGAAAGAAAGAAAGAAAGAAGAAAGAAAGAAAGAAAGAAAGAAAGAAAGAAAGAAAGAAAGAAAGAAAGAAAAGAAAAAGAAAGATGGAAAAGAAAGAAGGGGAAAAAAACTATAATGTTGAGCCATGCTTTGGTTCTTTTAGGAGAAATGGGACAAAATATTGGCTGAAAAAAATCCATTTCAAAAGAGATGATAATAATGAAAAAGTGAAGGAAGGGAAAGAGGAGGAAGACAGTTATTAGGTACTAGGCACTGGGCTATGTTCTTTACATATAGTAAGCTGTTTTATATTAAGGTCATATTAATGAAAAGAATAGTATTATCTAATGATGTTTACTGCTTTTATTTTTTGAGTGCTGGACAAATATTTACAAATATCAACTTCTTACAATAAATCCTATAAAATAGTTTTCCTCCCATATCACAGATAAGAAAACTGAGAAAAAGATGTTAATGTGTTCAAGATCACAAAGCTAATCACACTGCTAGGAGAAAAACAGAAGCCGTCTGTCTACAGAACCTATCCTCTTATTCCTTGCTAGCTATATTGTTCCCATTTTACAGATATAGAAAAGGACTCTAAATTAGGGCTGCCCATATGTTTCATGAGTTTTCTTCTGCTTTGTGAGAGGCTCTCAGGAGAGGCCTGAAAGTGGATTAATCTCCTTTACTCTGTAATTTAATTTTCTTTCCTGAACAACGAAGAAAGCCTAGGATTTTTTTAAAAAGATTTTTTATTTATTCATGAGAGACACAGAGAGAGAGACACAGAGACAGAGACACAGGCAGAAGGAGAAGCAGGCTCCATGCAGGGGGCCCGACATGGGACTCGATCCCAGGTTTCCAGGATCAGGCCCTGGGCTCAAGGCGGCGCTAAACCGATGAGCTACCCAGGCTGCCCAAGCCTAGCTTTTTTAAAAGAAATATTGTTAAAATAAAATTAGCAAAGGTAAATCACAAGGAAAGGAAAATTAAAAGGCAATAGCAAGATCTAACATCCACCTCCCTTTCAGCAACCCTCAGTTTATTTCCCAGAATTAAGAGTCTCTCATGGTTTGTCTTGCGCTCTGATTTTTCCCTATTCAGTTTCCCCTCCTTCCCTATGGTTCCTTGCACTATTTCTTATATTCCACATATGAGTGAAACCATATTGTCTCTGATTGGATTATTTCACTTAGCCTCATACCCTCTAGTTCCAATCACATCAATGTAAATGATAGGTATTCATCCTTTCTGATGGCTGAGTAATATTCCATTGTGTATATATACCACATCTTTATCCATTCATCTGTCAAAGGACATCTTGGCTCCTTCCATAGTTCAGCTATTCCGGACATTGCTGCTGTAAACATTGGGGTGCAGGTGTCCCACTGTTTTACTACATCTGTATCTTTGTGCTACTTATCCAGTAGTGTAATTGCTGGGTCATGCGGTAGCTCTATTTTTACTTCTTGAGGAATCTCCACACTGTTTTCCAGAGTGGCTGCACCAGTTCACATTCCCACCAACAGTGTAAGAGGGTTCCCCTTTCTCCACATCCTCTCCAACATCTGTTGTTTCTGTCTTGTTAATTTTAGCCATTCTCAGTGGTATAAAGTGGTATCTCATTGTGGTTTTGATTTATATTTTCCTGATGATAAGTGATGTGGAATATTTTTTCATTTGCCTGTCGGCCCTTTGTAGGTCTTCTTTGTAGAAATGTCTGCCCATGTCTTCTGCTCATTTCTTGACTGGATTGTTTGTTTTTTGGGTGTTGAGTTTGATAAGTTCTTTATAGATCTTGGATACTAGCCCTTTATCTGATATGTCATTTGCAAATATCTTCTCCCATTCTGTAGGTTGTCTTTTAGTTTTGTTGACTGTTTCCTTTGTTGTGCAGAAGCTTTTTATCTTGATGAAGTCCCAATAGTTTATTTTTGCTTTCATTTCCCTTGCCTTTAAAGATGTGTCTTGCAAAAAGTTGCTGCAGCCAACGTCGAAAAAGTTGCTGCCGTGTTCTCCTCTAGGATTTTGATGGATTCCTGTCTCACATTTAAGTCTTTCATCCATTTTTAGTTTATCTTTGTGTGTGGTGTAAGAGAGTGGCCTAGTTGATTCTTCTGCACGTGGCTGTCCAATTTTCCCAATACCATTTATTGGAGATATTTTTTTTGACTGGTGCACTAACATTTTAATTAAGGCTCTGAAGCTTCAACTATCTTTGTACATTTAGTTTGACTCCTCTCTAACAAGCTCTTACAAGATAAAAGCAGCTAAGTAGAGGGTGAAGAAGAATGCTTCTAAAAATTATAAAGATAGCAATGGAGGATACAACTTAACAATGATGAATGTGAAGAAATTACAAAAGGCAGACAAAGAAACTCAAAGACACCCTGATTCCCCATTTTAGGTTAAGGCAAACAGCCCTAAATTCCTCAATAGTTACTAAGAGCATTATTGTATTTTAAAAAGGTCAAGAATTAGTGTTCATAATCATTGCAAGTCACAAATAAAGATTAATTCACATCCAGTATATTTTATTTTATAAAAATTTAGTATGTTTTGCAATTTGTTATTAAGTTACTATTAAAAGTTAAAACATGCACAAATAAGCTAGCACTCAACAAACTGAAAATTCTGACGAAATAAAACAATTCACTCCTTGACGAGATTAAGAATCTCAAGATTTCCTTCCTCAAGATTTCAGTTGGTTGCTCAGATATGAGAGGCATTTCTTTTTTAAAAAAGTTAAAGAATTGTGAAGGCTGATTTTTATTTTATTTTTTTAAAGAATTTATTTATTTATTCACAGAGACCCAGAGAAAGAGAGAGAGAGAGAGAGAGAGAGAGAGGCAGAGACACAGGCAGAGGGAGAAGCAGGCTCCATGCAGGGAGCCCGATGTGGGACTCGATCCCGGGTCTCCAGGATCAGGCCTTGGGCCGCAGGCGGCGCTAAACTGCTGCCCAACTGCAGCCACTAGGGCTGCCCAAAGGCTGATTTTTAGAATGTCTATTTCTCCCAAGTCTACTTATAAAAATAAAGTGAAACTTTATTAAATGATAAACCAGTAAAATGCAGTGTTAAATTATTTGCACAGGGACTGGACTGAAGTTTGCATTTGCATTATCCATGTATAGCTATGAAAATTATTAGTAAATCAAATCTCCAAGGGAATGCTTAGCAAATCAAGGGAAGAATTGATTGGCATTCATTCCCTCTGAGTCTCATCTTTGGAGAACATACTGGAGGTCTCCATATATATAGAGGCAGAGAAGGTGTTACATGGAAAAAAATGGAGTGAAAGAATAAGATTTTAAACAAAGCATACAGGCAGAGTGGACTGTTCAATATTAAATGGCTTTTCAAGTTGCAAGACAAGAATGAAGACTTTGTCACTTTGTTCTGGATGACATGTTGACAGATAGCAGCCCTCTGATAGCTCAGCAGAGGACGAAGGTTTTATATGCCTGTAATAAGAACATTAACGAATTTGACAGTAGACAGCAGCTTGTACAAACTGCTGTGCTGATACCATTCTCTGTCCAAAGACGACAAGTAATGATAATGATGAAAATTAAGCAATGAGAGTGAAATCAATCACGTTAGAAAGAATACTGAAAAAAAAAATACAGATGGGAGCTCCTATGCATCTGAGATCTTTAAAATGACTAACGTTTTAGATGTATGGTTATTACCAGCCCAAGTGCCTTTTCTTTATCTCTTCTTCTCTATTCTCTTACCCAGCCCAAATGAATCTACAAACATTCAAGGCTGCATGTGGTAAAGCTTCATCTTTTAGAAGACAGTAGAGAATGCTTCAGAAATATGTCACAATGGAGAGTTAAAAGCCAGGGATGGACTATGAAATTAAGTTATAAAATGACCTGTGATTAAATGTGCATATTGTGTTTATTATATTCTAGGCACATTACTAAATCTATAATTAAATGAAATACATAAGATCATTGGTTTCCTAAAGTTCAAGTGGTTAAGAGAAAGTCAAATAAATGAACAAACAAATTAACAAATACACACATAAATTTCCTTATGAAGGAAATAAACGAGTTGGTGAGTTAGAGTAATTGAAGGAGGTTATGGTAGATAAGTGATCATGGAAAGCCTCTCAGAAGAGGTAAATAATATGCCAGAAGATACCAATATTTCAGTAAAGTTGGAAAAAAGATCTAGGATATTTATGGCACTTTTGCAAAGAAATTTTAGCATGACTGCTGAATTAGATGTAAAAGTAGCTAATATTCAATAGGCCATCAATATTTTGGGTTATCTGTTCCACTGGACAGAAATTGTGTGCATATCTACAGGGTAAAAATCTGTAAGTAAAAAAAAAGGAATTTCACTAAGTCTACAGTGAGCTGAGACCTAAAGGATGAGAATTATTAAGTCAAGCAAAAAGATGGGAATGCTGGGAGGAGGGGGAGGACGTGATTGCTCTAGACATAGAGGGAAGAGAAAATGCAATAGCCAAGAGATAGGCAAGAATTAGGAGAACTGAAAGGACACCAATGTGGCTAAAGCAGAGTGACCAAGCAGAACAGCAACATGGGATAAGGTTGATGAGGAAGGAATGAGCCAGTTCATGCAGAACCTTTTAATCTGAATTTTTACTATAAGATTAATTGTAACCCAGGAGTAAAAAGGGATGAACATATTTATGTTCCTGATAGGTCACCCTTGCTTCTATGTGGAGGTGGGCTATGTGGGAGAGAAGTTGAATAACGAGTACTGGCAGATTTAGTCCATTTCAGTAGTTCTGAAGAGCTGATGGCAGTTTGAATAGAAATGAAATGAAGTAAATTGACATGAGACTAACTTCAAAGTAAGAAAAACTGTTTTTGTTTATGAATTGGAATGAGGCAATGGAATAATCAAGGATGCCTCTTAAGTCTTTTGCCTGAGCTAACAAGATGGGAAATGAGTGAAAGAAGAAAAATGGGTTTGGGAAAACACAATCAGTGCCACACTGTAAGTTATATACGGAAGGCTGGGAGAAAGTTCTATACCATAATCCTTGGGAATCACATGGTCAAGTAAGAGGATACGAGAAATATTCTGCAGGAGGAATTAGAAACTCTAAGTTCAAGTATTTATTTTATTTTTTTTCAAGTATTTATTTTACCACTTACATTAGAATTACACAATGGATATGGAAGGGACATGATGGGTCACCCAGTGCTGCTTCCCACTGATCACAACAACTTCTAATAAATCCAGTGATTAGATTCCCATTACCCTAGAAGGCAGCCACTCCATTTTAGGAAAGCTCTGACTGTTGAGGAGTTCTTAATATTGAATCAATATTCTATGCACTACACACACCAACTTTAACCTCTGACCTACACAGTAAATTCCCCTGGGATTCTCTTTACTGCCTCTGATACCTAAATTTGAATCTTAGTTCTAACTATGTGCATTCCTACTCAATGTCTACATACAAAAATAGTCAAAGTTATAATTTTTGTAACGTTAATAAGACTTTCATGGTTGCCTTCGTATTTTGATATTTTGTAACTATAAATCTTTAATCTGCTCAATTTTCCCATTTATAATACGAGCTATATTACAGATTTTGAGGAGTTTCTAAGGAAAACATAATTGTAATCATTTTCTAGTTTGCTGATTTACAGTTAGTGAAGCTAAAACATAAAACTGAACAGAAGTGAGCAAATTAATTTAATTTCCACTTGTTCACTGATTTTCTATCTTTCAAAATTTTGTTTTCAGCTCTCATTTTGTCATCTCCTCTCCTAATTCCTTTCTTAGCTATCATTTAGTTGGGGTTTGAGAGGCAATGGAGTTAACTCCATGTTGTTTGATATCAGGATGAACCAGAAATCTCACAAAGTAAATTTCCATTTCTCCTTCCCCTCCAAGATTAGTTATTCAAAAATTTGGTTGTTGCATTTTAAATTTAAGACCCTCAGAGCTAAATTCTACTATAACCATATATTTT
The DNA here is from genome assembly GCF_053574225.1 of Canis aureus. Classification (NCBI taxonomy): domain Eukaryota; kingdom Metazoa; phylum Chordata; class Mammalia; order Carnivora; family Canidae; genus Canis; species Canis aureus. The sequence continues at coordinate 8,249,047 of NC_135643.1, forward strand.
CTTAAAACCTGAGTGGTAGGAAAGATTATGGCAATATAGAAGAATTAGAGAATCTCTAGGCTGGTTCTGGTGTGGTTTATTCATGACCACCCAGTTTTTCAAATAACCATGCAATGATCCAAAATGGCTGTTTAATAGAAAAGAGATACTGCTATTTCATAATTGTATTGTTGTTACAAGTTAGCAGCTCTGAGACACTCGGGTGGTTACACTATAGTCACACAAAGGGAACCAGAGCTGATGTCTCTCCCAAGGAAAGCTATTTTGGCAGTTAAGGGTTTCTGATGGCTCATGGCTACATATTCTCAGAAATCCAATTTTCAGCATATCTTCAATGCTAATTTTAAAATGCCACTGGTAAAATCTGTGCACAACTGATTTTCCATATGAATAGTATGTACTAGACACAACTGCCTATAATATGTTCACTATCTTTGGAGTAATCACATAATAGTAGATTTAATGACATCTCAAGGATAAATTCTCCTTGAAATACAGTTTCTTTATGAAAATACAATAAGGATAGGAAGGTATAATAAGGATTTGGGGGTCCCAGGTCATTAGTTTAGAAGCAAGTCTGGTATTCATTAAACAAATGTTATATACTCTGAATATTAAATGGTAATTCATGTCGAGGTAGGCAGACAGCAGTGGCCAGTCTACTTATATTTCTCACTGCTTTCTTAGTGACATAAGCATTACCAAATAGATCATGAATGACCTTACAAAATATCAAAGTGAAATGAAAGAAAAAGATGTGGAAATGGGATGGTTATCAATGGACACAGATAATTCTTCAGGTGATTCTGTAAAAGAGAAATATTGAAAATATTTGAACATCTCCTGAATCAGTGAGGTACATCATGTTTTTTATTCCTTCTTCCTCCTTCACTTTTGTCAATTTTGACCATGGATATGCTTTGTACATAACTATGATATGTTGTCCTTTTTAGGATCTAAGGTTCTTGAAGAGTCAGACCCTACCTGCTATCCTTGCTTCTTCTTATCTATAAATTTATATTTTCAGCCCCCCAAAATCGGGAAGCTTACAAGAAGTCAACATCATTTCATCATTTTTATTATCATGGGTACAATATTCCCCTCTTTGCAGAAGTCCTGCTTTTTTTTTGTTGAGGCTCATTCCCATTCTATATTTCCATCTTTGCTCCCGAGACTAATTCTTGGGAGGTAGAATGTATGTAGAATATTATAAAAAATATGTATGTAGAATATTATATGTAGAATAGAATGTAGAATATTATATGTATGTAGAATGTATGTATGTAGAATATTATATGTAGAATATGTATGTAGAATATTATAAAAAATATCCGCAATTGTTTGTAGATACTCCTTTCAAGAGATGGAGTCTATTTCTCCAGTCCTTGAATCTGGGCAGGGTTCTGACTTGTGTTGGCCAATAGAATGTAGCAGAATGTTGGCCAATAGAATATACTCGTTGCTATTGGATGAGTATCCATCCAAGGTCTCAAGACAATTTGTGCATTTTTGTTCTTGCAACTGTTGAATCTTCCACCATGTGAACAAATTCATGTTAGTGTGCTGGAAGATGAGAGACCATGTAGAAAGAGATCGCAACCCTCCCAGCTGTCTCAGCCAAGTCTCTCATAAAGACTTGTGACAGACCATACAATGACTATAGATGTATAAGAAAGCCTAGCTGAAATCAGTTGAGTTCAGTCCAGACCAGAGGACTCATCTGATGAACACAGCCCTTGGATGATGTGTAGAATTGTGAGCTAGATAAAAGACTGCTGAGGGCATAAAAATAATGACACCCCAGTAGCAACAAGCACTCCCTAAACCCAGATGTTGATTTCTAATATGAATTTTCAATAAAAGGAACCAAGGCCCCTCAGAAAAATAGCTAATTCTAGGACTAGGGTAGGAAATATTCAAAATGAACCTAGAACCTGACAGAAAGTTAAGAACTGTTTTTAAAAAAATAACAACAGAAACAAACAAAAATTACCACACAGATAGAGGTATATTGAATGGACACAGGACCAAATTAAAAAGAGTTCCCAAGGACCAAACCTGGGATAATGTAGTATTGGATATAACCCAAAATAGAAAATAAAAATCCATGAATGTATATTGATATAAATAACTGAATTAATGAATAAATAAATGGGAGAGAATAGATAAATCTCCCATGCAGAAAAATTCCAATTCCAGATCATGTAGATACTTCACCCTGTGTGTGACCCTGTGGCCCAAACAATGCACATGCCCATATGATGTTCCTTCACCTGATGCATTCTAAGCCACAAGTTCTGTTGACATCTCCTCTAAAATATGTTGTAAATCTCTCCATGTCTCTCCATCTCAACAACTAGCAGCTAGTACAAGCCATCATTAAGTCACCTGGACAAAAGTATAGTCTCTGATGAGCCCACTAGCTTCCAGTCTTACACCACCACAATTCATTGCTCAAGGAGTCAGAGAGCTTTTTCACACTGTGTAAAGTAAATAAATAAACTAGCCAACAAAACTCCACTTACACACTTAAAATCCAAACTTCATGATTTGTCTACCTTTCTCAGAACATCTTATTTCATTCTCCTTATTTTATATATTCCAGCCACTCTGGCCTTTTGTCATCTTCAACACACCAAACTCCTTCCTACCATACAGCCTTTGCATAAATACTTTTTCTGACTAGAATGTTTTCTCTCCTAGCTCTTTGCATGGTTGGCTTCTTCTTGTCATTTTCCTTAAAGGCCCTTTTGAGTACATATTCCACAGTTAACAGCCCAGTCACTGTCTATCCTGGATCATCACTTTCTTGTTCCTATGACTGTCCTAGCTCGGTGATGTCCTTAACAGATTAGCTGTTCCTCCAAGGGGTCATCCAGGAACTTAGGCTGATGATTGCTCTTTTATCTTCAATGTGAGAGTTTTAAGTTCATCCTGTGGGGCCACATCCTAATCACTCCAAAAGGAGAAGGAACACAGAGGAGTACATGGGAGAGGTTTTTAAGGGCTAGGTCTGGAAGTAACACACATCAATTCTACCCACATTCTATTAGGAATAAACTGACTCACATGTAACTGCAAAGGAAGTTGAGAAATTAAATCTAGCTCTTTGCCCAAAAAAGGGGGTCTGATATTTGCTGGACAGCTAGTAGTCTCTGTCTCTTAAAAAAGCAGATCTAAGTACTTGATACATACCTTGGATATCTTAGAAGAAAAATGGGACACCAAATAGTATCTAGTGAAAATGCTAGCTGCTGAAAGCCCAAATCCCCCACATTTCTTAGAATGATAATTATTTTATTACTCCAAATTACAAGGCAACTTTCTCCTACCTTGAGATCCACCATTCCCCAGGGCTCCAGAGTTCTCTGCATCTATCCATAGATGAGGGAAGATGACGAAACAACTCCAACCACTTTTTGCAAGTCCCAACCTCTAAATCAAACATCACTTTCATTTACATCCTATTAGTGAAAAGTAGTCACATGGCTGCACCATGGATACAAGGGAATGTAGTCCCTGGCTGAGTAGCTTAATGGCCCCACACTAGAGAAAGGAAGTATAAACTCTGTTGTACCAGGAGCTTTTTCTACCACAGGTGACCTCACCAAAACAAGACCCAGCCATTTATCTCCAACTTAGAACATGTTACTGGAATCTTTACAAAATAAACTATTTTGAGCAAATAATCACCTTCCCTCCCATTATATCTTCACAGAATGAAATTTTGCTTTAAGACACCGGGTGCACATGTAAATATGTCACTTTCTTGCTTAAAATCATTTAATAGATTCCACTGCTCTTAGAATAAAATGCAAATTGCTTACCATAACCCACAATGTCCTATGGGTTCTGCCTCCTTCTGGCCTCTCTAACCTCAAAAACTATATCCCTCCCCTTTGCTCTCTCTGCTCTGATCACACCAAGACTCTTTTAAATTACTTTATGTCTCATTCCCTCTACCAGAACTTCCCATGTGTTATTCTAGAAATGCTTTCTCCCCAACTCTCCTCATGGCTAATTTATTCTCCATTTTCCATCTTTTTTTAAGATTTATTTATTCATGAGGGAGAGAGAGAGAGAGAGAGAGGCAGAGAGAGAAAGAGAGAGAAGCAGGCTCCTCTCAGGGAGCCTGATGTGGGACTTGATCCCCAGACCCAGGATCACGCCTTGAGCCAAAGGCAGATGTTCAGCCGCTGAGCCACCCAGGCATCCCTCTTCCCTTTCCATCTTAAGCCCAGTGGTGATCTCTTCAGAAGGGTCTTCACTGGCCAGCTCTCTCATAGGGCCTCTCACAGATCTTTCTATCCCTTCCCTTATTATTTTGTCACAGCAGTTGTAACAATCTGTAATAATGGTGTTGAGTAGTTTGCTTATTACTATTTGCCTCTGCACATGAATATAGGTTCCCTGAATGCAGGGACCATATCAGTCTTATTCACCATCATAAACCTATTGCTTCATACAACACCTAACATATAGTTAGCAATCAATAGATATTTAAGGAATGAATAAATTAATGGATGGATACACAGATGGACCCAGTTGAATCCAAACACATACCTTGATTGGGTTACTTCATCATTACTGCTGGAAAAAGTAGTTTGAGAACCTATCCCTCCGTCAGGAGCTCAGTAGTATCCTCTATATCATAATGGGAGGAGAAATGGTAAGCTTACCCCATACTGACACTTCTCTGGCACTGATTTCAGATAAGCAAAGGGAATGCATTAACCAACTGTGATTTTCTAAGAGAAATTGCCGTCAAGTTACCCACAGTGCACAGGCTATCCAGGAAATCTCTCAGGAGAGGTAGTGATGGGATGGGGGACAGGGGCATCTGAGAACTCACATGTCATAGCAGCTTGAAACCAATGAGCTCTTCTGCCAACTAGATTCATTTTTTGGATAGGCTTAAATTATATGCTCTGTAAAAAAAAATAATAAGTATGCTTTTTCTGGGGACAGAAAGATGTAAATGCAGGGGTCTGGCAGTGGGGAGAGGGAGGAAAGGAGATTGATAAACAAGGACCAAAAAAAAATGTTGGCAGCCAAAAAAGGTGCTGTATATTAGCTACTATGATCTAAAATGGCCCAGTAGAGATCAGCGTAACATCTGCCTTGCTCATTTCTCGCATGTCTACATATTCATGCCCAGCCTTCAGAATTCTCTGGAGGCACTTGAGTATATAGGAAGATGAGTTCCAATGAGCTGCAGCCTCCTGCCTTGCTGAAGGGATACAAAAGGAAATCTTGCTTCCCTGATTCAAACTCAGCTTCAAGCATTTTCAAGCCTTTACTAAGCAATGCAGATTTTTGGAATAGGTAAAAGAAGAAATGAAAGATAAATCAAATACTCAACATAAGTTGGATAAATGTACACAAACTGCATTAGACCCCTATGATAAAGAAAATGGCAAGGACTCTGGAGTCAGAAGAACATGAGTTTCAATTCTGGTTCCCTCCTACAGCTATGTGGGCAGTCACTTATTTAGTACTGACCCTCTCTCTTCATTTGTAAAATAAGCAGATACATTTGCTAATATCTGTAGGAGCAACTAATATCTGTGAAATATCAGACATTCAATAAGTACCCAATGAATGGTACCATGTTTATTATTTAGAACAATATAAGTACCCATCCAGCTCTTTTTCTTCATATTTACTTGTTTGGAGATTTGCCTGAATCATAGAAAACTATATCAGCACTGCCCTTAACCTTGGCTTTGCTCATCAAACCACAAGCTCTTGTCACCGAACAATATGCTAAATCCAGTAGACCACTTCCACATATTCAAGCTTCCATTTATATTGCTCCTTCAGTCTCATCTACCCTATGCTCTGCCTTTCAAAAGCCAGTATTTCAGTCAAGCTTTGCTGGATATTCCCAGTCAGATTTGATCTCTTTTTCATCTGCACCCACTGCACCCACTTGTCCATTTATTCATGCATTCCATGAAAAATTATTGAGAACCTGTTAGATGACAGGGAATTTATAGATGCTTAGAAAATGAAGATGAATAAGACACAGTCCCCATTGTTACAGTTTAGTGAGGAAGACTGAAAATTGGACAGATGATTGCATTCAAGCATTATACACGCAATAAAGGTGTGCACATGGACTTGGAGCCCGTGGGAGACTCTCCTCCAACTGCTTATACCTCTGACTCACAGTCACTCTGATTTTCCTTGCCTCATAGTTTATTGCTAACATAACCATCTTCCCTGTTACACTGTAAACTCCTTGAAGCCAGATGCTATCTTATTTGTCTTTGTATTCCTTTAATGTCTTGCACAATATACTGCAAATAGTAGGTGTCCAATAAATGTGTTCTGAATGTATTATCAGTATGTGGGTGAGCTGAAGCCATCAGCAATGAGTACTTGCAAATAATTCAGTCTGTCTTAAAAGACCTATATTCTGTAAAAGGCAACATATATAGTACACTGTTGTAAGGACAAGGGTATCAAAGCCAGATAGCCTGAGTCCAAATGCCTACACTAGTCTTTAATAATTGTTTACATTAGGCAAAGTGCTTCATCAGCCTGTGTCTCAATGTATTTGTTAAATGGAGGTGATAATAGTATCTACCAAATTAGGGGTGCTATAAAGATTAAATGAATCAATCTATTCATTAAAAGTACTTAGAAAAGTACCTTAATGGTAACTTCTAATAAACTTTATCATCTCCTCTTCCTAAACAGACTTGAAGACTTTCACTCTTGTAGAACATAGACTATTGCTGGCAGACCAAAACTTTGAATTCCACAGATAAAACACAGTTTTCATCTTTTGTACTTCTTGCCAATTTTAGTTGCAATGCCGGTCTGTTACAAATCCAGAAACTGCTGATTTACAACTTCCACAAGCCATACTGCTACGTTTTCTGACCACACCAGAAAATATAATGCCATCTTAAGGATGTCCCATTTGATATTATTACCTCTATTCATTGACTGATATCAATGTGAAAAGACTCAATAAAAACAATAAATAAAAACTGGCATTTACTATGTTCCTATTATATGTCATGTACTTTACAAATGCTATTGACAATCCTTAGAACAATTTGCAAGGTAGATGTTATATCCATCTTATAGATGGTAAAACTGAGACTCAGAGAGATTAAGCTCTTCATGCAGAGGTCCCAGTCCTGCAAGTAGTTTGACATACCCTAGTTCCCTCTCACCTCAGTGCTTTCACCCTTCACATTATGTCCCTAACTAGCTTTAGTTTGCTCTTGGCTTCATTATCCTCAATCCGCTTATTCAGCACCGCTGAGAAAGATGAAATTTCCAGATAGAAGTAGAAATGGTGGGATTTTAATCTTATCATTGAAAATATTTTACCTTATAATTTCAACAATTCAGTGTGATTCAAGGTGGAAACAAGGTTTCAAGCCTCCTGATACCACTCCCATCTTTCAGGCAGTACTATAGCAAGGTTGACTGACATATGGCTATGGATCTGATTTTCTGAGATTGGTAGGCATGGACATTCCAAGACCCCTGTTTGCCAGTTTCAATATTTAATAGCTATTAAACCTAGTTTATTCTGTTTCATATATTTAAACTCTCTTTGCATGCTAAGCCCATTAGCTTTTATTCTGTCCACTACAGATTTAGAGAACAGCTGTTCATTGCCATCTTTATAATTATCCTTCATATGGTCTGATGCAACACTGTCCAAGAGAAAAATAATGTGAGCCACATACATAATTTTAAATCAACTAATAGTCACTTTAAAAAGATGTGGGATAGGTGAAATTCACCTATGGGATAGGTGAAGCTAATTTTAATATATTTGTTTCCTGTGACTGCTATAATAAATCACCACAAACTTGGTAGCTTAAAACAACACATTTATTCTCAAGGTACCCTGAGTGGTTCAGTTGGTCAAGTGTCCATCTCTTGATTTTGGATCAGGTCATAATTTCAAGGAGATCGAGATCAAGCATCTGGCTCCACAGTGGGCATGGATCTTGCTTGGAATTCTCTCTCTCCCCCATTCCCTCTGCCCTTCCCCTACATGTTTATTCTCCTGAAGTTCTGAGGCCAGAAGTCCAAAATCAGTATCAATGGACCAAAACCAATATATCAGTAGGATATATGGAGGATATATCCACTCCCTATGGAGGCTCTGGGAAAAAATTGTTCCTTTCCTCTTCCAGCTTCCGGTGGCTTCTGGTGGCTGCTGGTGTTCCTTGGCTTACCACCACATCATTCCAATTTCTGCCTCCATCTCCACATCACCTTCTCCTCTGTGTGTGTCTAACTCCACCTTCATTTCATAAAAATGCACATTTAGGGCACACCTGGATAATACAGGATAATCTCTCCATCTCAGGATCCTTAACTTAATCACATTTACAAAGATTTCTTTTTCCAAGTAAGGTAACATTTATAGGTTCCCAAAATTAGGATCTGATATTTTAGGGTCCATTATTCAGCTTTTTATCTAACCCACTATATCCAAAATAATATCACTCCAATGGGCAATCAATATCTCATGCTAAGTCTTCCAAATCTAGTATATACTTATACAAAATGATATAAAATATAGTATAAAAATACATATGATATATACAGTATAAAACATATAAAATATTATATATATATAAAAAATTTACAGGGGATCCAAATTTAGGTTTGGCGCCTGCCTTTGGCCCAGGGCGCGATCCTGGAGACCTGGGGTCGAGTCCCACATCGGGCTCCCGGTGCATGGAGCCTACTTCTCCCTCTGCCTGTGTCTCTGCCTCTCTCTCTCTCTCTCTCTGTGACTATCATAAATAAATAAAAAATTAAAAAAAAATTTACAATTAGAATTAGCCACATCTCAAGTGCTCAACACCCAGCCACATGTGGCTACCATATTAAATAGTGCAGTTAGGAATGCCTTAATTTTCTCATCCAACAATTTTCTTTCTTTCTCAGAAGCAAAGAAGCTTCTACTAGCAATAAAGGTGTCCTAATCCAATTTTTTTTTATCACCATGAGTATAATTCCTATATTTCTGCCTCATAGGATTTGCTGTAAGAATTACATTATGAAAACTCTCTGGAAAGCAGTCCTTTCCAAAGCCACCCAAATTTATTGCCAAAGTTTTCTGCTCAATATCTCACAGTCATTCATGCCCATACACTTGTCATTAACTGAAACCTATAACAAAAAGAGCAAAAACGAAGGAATGGGGCCACTCTGCAGACTAAAACTGGGAGCCTGAGCAGTACAGCTGGTCATGGATAAAGAAATATGAGGGAAATAGGATCAATGTTTAAACATTAAAAATAAACGTCCCCATTTCAGCACAGAAAAGATTCATTCATTCACCAATTCAACAAATGTACTATCCTAGGCACAATGCCAGGTGCTGGGAATGCAGTGCTTAATGGTGAGGAAAAAAAAAATAGTCCTTGCACCCTTGAAGTTTAGAGTCTAGAGAGGAGGTAAAAATAAATTAAATGGGAAAACTGCAACTGTGGTCTTTTCTACCAAGTAACAGAATGTGGTTCTCTGGAAGGGAGCTTGGCTTTGTCAGGGGGGGTCAGAGAAGGTTTCCTTGAGGAAATGATGATTAAGCTAAGATATGAAGCATAAGTAAGAATTAATTCAGTGAAGAGGAGAGGTAGACATCACAGGCAAGAGAATCTCATGCACAAAATCCTTTCTGTGGAAGGAATAATGATGAGATGACGGACAAAAGCCAGAATGTGTGGATTGCAGAGAATGAGCAAGGAGACCAGGCACGTGATGAGAACAGAGAGTGAGGAAGGACCATGATGTGACCATGTAAGGGAGTTTCGTCTTTTTCCCAGTGTAAATATTAATCCACTAATAGCTTTTGTGAAAAAAATCACTGTGTTAGCGTGTGAAGAACTGATTGTTGAAAAGACAACGGTAGGATAGATTGTGGAGTGGATAAGAACATATACAGGTGGAACGGTGAGGGGACTACTGCAGGCAAGAGATGATGGTTATGTTGTAAAATATGGAGTCATCCTTGAATCATCTTTTTCTTTCATTTTTTACATCTAATCCATTAGGAAATCCTGCTGGCTGAATCTAAATGAATCCTTTAATCATTTCTAGTGTTAAACTGTGATCCAAGTTACCATAATTTCTCCTCTGAACTGTATCAACTATCTTGTCTTGTCTCTGCTCCCAATGCTGGCCCTCTGGTTTATTATTCCACACATAGAAGCCAAGGGGATTCTCTTAAAGGTAAGTCAAATCATGTCACTCATCAGCTCAACACCTCCCCTCTCCCCGCAGTGGCTTACTATCTCACTCATAATCAAAGCCAAAGAGCTTCAAGGTGTTTCACGATCTGGCCCCCTACCACATCTGACCTCATCTCCTCCACTCTCCCTTTTGCCACAATGATCAGCTTGCTCTTCTTTAAACAAGCTAAGAATTGTCTTAACTCAGGACATTGGCACTTGCTATATCCTCTACTTGGAACACTCTTTTCCTAAACACTCATGGTTCCTCACCTAAAGCTCATCATATATATTTATTTTCCTTATCTAAAACTGTAACTTGGGCAGTGCTGGTGGCCTAGTGGTATAGTGCTGGCTTCAGCCCAGGGCGTGATCCTGGAGACCTGGGATCGAGTCTCACGTCAGGCTCCCTGCACGGAGCCTGCTTCTCCCTCTGCCTGTGTCTCTGTCTCTCTAAATCTCTCTGTGTCTCTCATGAATGAATAAATAAAATCTTTAACAATTTATTTAAAACTGTAACTCCATACTTTATACAAGAACTTGAAAGAGCAAAACACAGAGATATTTGGAAGGAAAGCATTACAGACTGTGGGAATAACAAGTACAAACCCCTAAGGCAGGAGTTCAAGGAAGGGCAAGGAAGCCAGTTATGCTGGAGGCATGCTGGTAGAAGACGGAGTGGAAGGGGGAGGCTATGCTTGAGGTCACAATGAGAAACATAGCTCTTGCATGCATATCGCTGTGAGGACACTGCTTTCACTCTGAGATGAGAAATCATTAAAGGGTATATAGAGTGGAGATGTGGAGTTACCTAACATGTTTTAACAGGTGTATTCTGGATGCTGTATAGAAATTTGGCTTAAAGAGGACAAGTGCAGAAGCAGAGAGTATAGTTATGAAGCTATCATAACAACCAGATAAGAAATGATGGCAGCATAGCCAAAGCTCTTAGCAGTGGTAAGAAGTGTTCAGATTCTGGATGTATTTTGAAGGTAGACCTGTCAGGATTTGCTGAAAGAGCATAAGTATGTTATGACAGAAAGAGACTTGAGTGAGGCCTGAGCAGCTAGAAAATGGGGTGGTCATTAACTAGGATGAGGAAGACTACAGGTTTGGGAACAGTTATCAGCAGCTGAAGTTTGGATGTTGGCTTTGAATGACCATTTGACATACAAAGTAGAGATGTCAAAGAGGCAGTGTGAGGTACTCAGGGGAGAGGTCCGGGCTGGAGATACAAATTTGGGAGGAATCTGTGCATAGATGGTATTTTTAGTCACGAGCTTGGATGAGACCACCAAAGGAATGGCAACTGCTAGCAACTAAAGGAATCCTCTATAAAATAGGAAAGAAAAGGAGTAACTTTGCAGTTGTAACACACTGATAAAGTAGTGATTCTGGGCTATAACCTACTCTGTGGCAAGGGACCCCCCCAATAGGCAGGTGTAGGAGATGGAGTAATGTTGCTATATGGTTGTTCCAGGTGTGTGAGCTACTGCTCATTAATCCAACACCATAGTTAACATGTGAACCAATTAACTTCCTTGCCCCAGCTATCTGTAATAAATGACTCAAGTGTGTTTTAGGAGCAAAGCCCTTATATGAGTTACAGTACTAAGGTCATCCATGAACTGATATATTGTCCTGGACACAATTTTATAGGTATGTTCCCTCAAGCCACATCACTTGCTTTTACACTCCTCTCCAGCAATCTGTTAAAACTTCTAGATCATAATAAGTATAATGATGACCATGATGACCTCAATTCTCCAACTATGGCCAAAGGGCAAACTGTTGTAAACCCAAGAGGGAACCTCTCTGAATCCAGTTGAAGAAACAGCAGAACCGATCCTTCCAATGTCCTCCACTTCTCACCACTACTTTAGTGTCAGCTTAGATGCCTGACCTGGATCATGAAAATGGAAACCAGAGCACCCAGTTTGTGGGGGATGGGGAGATGATAAAACACATGGACGTAATGGATGAAGAAGGAATTTTAACATGTCAAGTGCACATATGTTAGGACAACTTTTCCTTCCGTTGCCTGGTTTTATGCAGTACACCCAGAGTCCTATGTCACACTCCCCCATATTTTCTTCCAGCCATACTCAGAGACTTCTAGTCTAAATAAGGAACCAAAGCCATAATGTGGGCAACCAAAATCAAAGAGATGGTCCCAGCTTCCATATTTTGCCTATCCCTTACCTTCCTGCCCTATCTCCTGCCATTTTGTTAAATGGTTACTCTGTATGAACCTACGGCTTATATGTGCTACCTAATGGCAGAATTGTTCTTTTTAATTATATTGGCTAAAATTTTTCAGGTAAACTAAACCTCAGAGCTTTTGGACTGTGAGATATGTGTTGGGCACCTTGAGTGGGACTCAGATAAACAGGTAAAAGTGACAAGGAGGCGGAGTTTCCACGGGCACTATGAAAGAGTTGACAATTTCTATGTAAATAAACAAATAAATTATTTTAAAAATTTGTGAGGTCCACCATGTTCCAAGAATATAGGTCATGTATGAGTGGTGATGAGCAATGAACTGAGAATATAATGATGAGCGATATAGATATGTTCCCTACATTCATGGAACTTATAGTGAGGGGACAGATAGTAATCAAATAGATGCCACCATAATACATATATATACTATGGTACATGGAAGGGGAGAAAAAAGTGCTATAAATCTTTTAGTTTGAATATAGTAAGGAAAGATGATGAGGAAGTTTCTCTAGAGAGGTGACACTTAAACTAAAATATGAAAGGTGAGCAAACATTAGTCAGGGGAAGAGAGGATGAGAGAGGAGCTTCTTGCAGAAAGAATAGCATGTGCAAAGGTCCTGAGGCAGGAAAGGAAAACTGAAAAAAAATTGGTGACAAAATAAGAGCATTATTGCATATTATAATGCAGAATAGTGGTTGCCTGATGCTGGGGCAAGAGGAGGGATTCAGCCATTAAGGGGTACTGGGGATTGTTTTAGAGAGAAGGAAACGTTCTCTATGTTAATTGCAGTGATGGTTACAGGACCATACACAACTGTCAAAATTCTTTGAATTGTATTGTATATAAGTTACTCCTCATTAAAGCTTGGGAGAGGGGAACAGTAAGCTTTTCATGTCTTTTTCTTTTCAAGTCTCAATTTAAGGTTAGCATTAACCTAACTTCATTCAATATGAAAACAAAGCAGAGAAACACACACAACTAAATTCACTGTATTTGTTTAAAATTTTAGTGACTTGTTCATTTGTTCATGGCTCATGTGTTTTAAAAAAAAGGATTTTAGGGGCTCCTGGATAGCTCAGTGGTTGGGCATCTAAGGGCCATCTGATATTTACATTTTCACATCCAGGATTAAGGCACTTGAACTTCTGAGCCACTTTCCTCATCTGTAGAAATTTGGAGAGAAACATCTCTCATATCAAGCTATTGAATGGATTACCTAATTTAATCTCCTTGGAAGATGTCAGTTCCAATGGATATATTGTAGATCCTCCTTCACTTTTTGGTATCTAAAAATCAAGCACATTGCTAATTTTTTCCTGGTAAAATCAGCTTCCAGAAGAGGTGATGTGTGACTGCAGGTGTTGTTCTGGCTATGGGGTGCTTCTATGGTAGGACCCTAAGGGTGGGCAGGGCTGAAACAGTTTGGGATAGGAACCACTGGTGCATGAGGAGGAATCATCTCTACCTTAAGTTGTTCCCTGCCCATCCCAACTGGCAGAAACATTACTACTTGGGGGCTCAGCACACCAACATAGAACCTACCTAAGTTCCCGTCTGTGTCAAGGGACCGAATCAAATGAGAAATGTTGCAACATCTCCAGAGAAAAGTGAAAGAAAAGTGGCCATGAGACTATTCAATTCAGATGCAGAAAATAATTGCACACCTAAAGAACCTCTTGAGTTTTAACCAAACTTTATTTTCTCTCTTCTTTCATCCTATTTTCTTCTTTTCATTTTCTTACTATAACTTTCCAAGTCATAGAGATAAAATTTCTGACTTTCTAGTCATAAATAGACAAAATTCATTGTTAAAGCCTGAAACAATCCACTCTGACTCCCTTTAGTTTTCAATTACCCAAGAAAACCTAGTTTTCAATGGATAAAGGCCACCCTTTCAACCAAGTTGGGGTGTCTCTGGAGCAAGGAATTGTGTTGATCGTCACCATAAAAATGCACAGGCAGAGGGCAGACAGGCAGATAGCTTTTGGGAGACTTGTAGACAAAGGAGGTGTTATGTGTAGTACAACCATTCACTGCAAAGGGATTGTTTAAGTGGATATGGCTAGTCGACATTCACACAAGAGGGAGCCTTCATACGTAAATAAAGGCTGGCTGCCGTAGAAACCCCTCCATCTGTTGCTGCCCATTGCCTGACTTACAAGGCGCTGGCTGCACTAACTGAAAACATGGATGGATTTGTGCCCCACATGTTCACTTTTAGGAATCACTGAGAGGTTTTTTTTGTTTTGGTTTGGTTTGGTTTTTTTTCGGGTAGAAGCAGCCCCAGCCAACTCCCTGCTCCTCCAAGCCAAAAGAATACCCATTTGGGGTGCTTTACAGCTGCTGTTGTCTTATGATCATTGATTCTTGATACTTTCCCTCACTGAAATCTTCCCTCTATTTGGATAGCTCTAACTGTAAACATGGCTAGTGATTTGTTAAGCAGCTAAGCTTCTTTTACTTTAGGGCACGATCCAAGGCAAGGCCTGAGTAGATCCCCTTCCTCTGAAGAGAGAGAAAAAAAAAAAATGAAATGGAGTACAGTTGTGAGCTCTGGAGAGGGTACTGTTCCAGCCTTTGCAAGCCATGCCCTGCTGTGCTCCGAAGGTGTTAATATGTCTTCAGTTTCAGTAATTAGCCAGATAGAAATACAGGATCCTGGGCAACGGCAAACCAGCTGCATGCAACAATACCAGCCCCTTCTTAAGTTTCCTCCTCCTTCCAGGCTGAGGCCAAACTCAAAGTGTCAAATAAGAGGCAGTCATGGCTCATAAGCACTAAGATCTCCAGAGTGTACACAGAAGTCGATCCTGAACTGAAAACTGTTGACAAGTTGGCTTTACCCTTCCTCTCCATCTGATGGAGATAAGGCAAATATATTTGTCACCTCTGTTTTGCACCTAAAGGAAACTGGAGACACAGATGTGCAAAATAACACCTATAGTCTCACACTCATATAATGAACTCAACTGCTCACTAATAAATTAGAGCTCTTTTTGTTAGGTCCTACAGGCTTACAAATAGTCACTGGGCTCTTCCAAATCATCTCTGTGTCCCCCACAGGACAATAAAATTCTGGGGGTAGGGACAGAATCTGAACTCATGTTTATGCTGTCTAATGCTGAATAACATTAATGATGTACTGTCTCTGGGAAGGAAGAGTTTTCTATTTATTTGCTGGAAGAAGATGGTATATCACATAAGTTGCATAAAGATAGAATCCAGAATCTAATTGACTTAATCCAGAATCCAGATCTAATTGACTTAAATGACTAAGGATTCTATTATTTAGTATGTGTTTATTCACACAATGATATTTATTGAATAATAAATGCAGTCAGTGAAGTCCCATTTGATGCATTCTAGAACACCTGACTTTTATAGGGTGAGCAAATGAAGTTACTTAGCCCTGGGCCAGCTTTCTCCCAAAAGCCACAATGAAAGCCAAAAAAGAATTAACAAGGATGTTGGAAGTCACATAAACACAGCTGAAGAAAACATATTGTCTTGATTTCAGCTTGAAATCTGTGCTAAATTAGGAGTAGGAAGTTTAGCAGAAACGCCTCATTTCCTAAAACATCAATTGTTTTTAGGCTTTCTTGCAGCACTATTCACTTTTGTGGGAATTAAAAAATTAAATACATTTTAAACTTGCCCTAAAAATATAATCACATATCCAGAAGATGCATTCACTAACCTTGTTTGTTTGTCCCATATTCTGTTTTCTGGGTAGGCTGCAACCATATTTATTTTGTTAACAGTTGATACCAGTATTATAAACAAAACAGTGTTTTGAGATTTTTCAAAAATCCCCAATAACCTCTTAAAACATTTAGTGTTAAAGTACACTATGCAGATGTTATTGGAGTAGTTTTAAGGTCCTAAAGATATTTTTTGACAGGGGATCCAAATCAGAATTTACATAATAGATTTTGGTCTTGTAAAAGGTACTCATAACTCTTGTTAAGTTTCTGCTTGCTTTTTCTTTAATTCAAGTACACCAAACTAGAAATGGGGCTAATCCAAGATAAAAGTAGGAACAAAGTGATTAAAGTGTTCCTCTATTTTGATAAGGGCACTGGGTTAACATGCAAACGCCGCTGTTGATGTCAGAATCCCAAACTAAAGATAAACATAGCCAGACTGCTCTTACTTCAGATTCGGGTGACATTTTTCTTTGTTAATGAGGATTTCTTTTTCTACAAAAGGAAGAAAAGTTTTATCTTAAGTTTTATGGCTTCAGGCCAAGAGAGATCTTTTCTTCCCTCTCTGTTGCCAAAGTTTTGACAAAAATAACAAAATTCCTTCTTTTTCATATTTATCTTTATATTTTTGTTAATATCCTTTTACTTTCATCTCATTATGACTTTTGTACCTCCTACTTTTGTAGGGAAGAAAGGAGTCACTTCAATTAATCTTTATTTTTAAAAACTAATGTTTATTTTAGACCTTTCTCTTGAAACCCATATTTAACTGAATTCATGAGTGTGAAAGGTACCAGATTTCTTGGGTCTGAAGTTGTTAGGTGAGCACAGCTTTGTGACTATGTCTCTATGGACACTTAAAAAGTATTTTCTTTTGTTTGGGTGAGATTTACTTTACTACTGCCTGGTTGTTGAGTGGAGTAAATCCAGTCATTTGTTCCTAAAAGAAGTTGGTTATTATCCATGTCCTTGGACTTTAACACCAGCTTCAAAAGAATGTCTGAGTATACCAAAATCTTTGCACTGGATCTGGATTCATAAAGGGTATTTTGGTGACCCCTCTTCCTATCAAGAGAAACATCTGTCGTGAGAGATGCTCTTTCCTTTTAGCAGAGGGAGAAATTGATCCTACCTCGAGTAGTAGGATGGTGCAGTATAGTTGAAAACCAGTGGAGCCAGGTATTAGAAGACCTTCTGACTCAGCCCAATACAACATTTAAGACCATCTCTTCTCCACCAAGCATCTTTTATTATTATTTTTAATTCCTTGACCACGTTTTGGAAAAATTAGGTCTGCCAAACACACAGTATTTTACAAAGTAGAAAACTAAATCTTTCACTTTTCTTTAATAAGCAATCTATACTGAGTATATACTCAATCAAATGAATATTCTAGACAGCCCAAGATGATCATATTACCATACTAAGCAGCCACAGAGCAACAAAAGTTGATGTTATAATTATCTTATGTAGCTTTACTCTTGAGTGAAGGTAACTGTGATTTCTTTAAGCTTCTTGAAATATTTTAAAAAGTCCTGATTTTCTATTTCTATATTCTCATACTCCACATGAACACAAGGCCCAAGATTGGGAACCATTGGTTTCACTTATCTGAGCCTCAATTTTGTCTTCTTCAAAATGGAGAAAAATCACAGCTCCTAGGCTTATCTCACAGTTGTTATAAAAAATAAATTAAATCATATGTATTAAAGAACAGTCATGTTTGTACTAAGTAATCCCACTCCTTGCCCACAGATTATTGGACCAGGAGTGAACACCTGTCTCACAGGGCAAACTGAGACCATCAGATCTTCTCTCATTAGGTTTTGAACTATAACACTCAAAATCTTAAGTCATGATGGGTACTTACACTGAAGGTCATAGAGAGTTATTCATTCATTCCAGAAGTAGATACTAATTACCTGACAGAAATCAGGCACTGGACTGAGTCAAGATAAAGTCAGAGTGAGCCAGAATATGTGGTAAGAAAAGCCAAGGTCATGTATAACACACAATTATGGGGAGCAAGAGTTAAGAGCCTACAAAGAAGCAGGTTTGCAGAGATGAAGGGAGAAACTGATAGGCAGAGAACACAGAGTGAAAGACATGCTGAGGGGTTGCCTGACAATTTCCACCTTTCCAAGCCCCGCCTGCATTTTCAGCCTTAGTTTCTGTAATAATCCCTGATATCCTCTAATAAGGATATCTTTGCTTAAGTTCTTTGTGTGGGGTTTGTTTCCTTACAAGCAAATGTACCCTGACTAAAAGAGGTGACATTGTTAATTCTTACTGTAAACTTGAAAGATTAAAAAAAATTATCTAAAAAATAGAGATGGTTTAAGGCCATAAGTATTAAAGTTAGTAATAAAATTCAACTTTGTTCATCTCTCCTACTACTGACATAGTCCCCAAACTTCTCACCCTAGAAAGTGCATGAATGGTTTGGAAGAAGGGGGTTAACATATCATTTCCCTGGGTCCCAACATTGGAGGGAAATGGGGCTAACTAGCAAGTGACCCAGCCGACAAATTCCATTTCCCAGCAAACATATCTCCTCCAGCACAGACAGATTCTGATTTTATTTAAATCCTGCTCAGAATTAAATCTCTGCAACATCAAACTGAAAGAAGAGCTAGGTGTGAGATGGAGAGAGAAGCGGCTTCCTAACCTGATGCGTCCTAATAAAATGGCATACATGGGGTGACTGCTAAGTGCCTGGAAGGAGAGGTGGCAGGGAGCAGCCCTGATGGGTTGCAGGCACCTGAGGGAGAAACCAGAAAAGGTAGGGATTTATTGTGTTTGGTTGTCTTTCTGAACACATCTGTCTTTGAATCACCTGCTCATGTAACTAGGTCAGGATGCAGATTTTGTGAAGAAAGAAAGTCATAACCAATTCAAAAGGCTTCAGGGATTTTAGTGATCACGGTCAAAATGTTCCTCTGGGCTGACTTGCCAATAGGCCCTAAAAAGTGATGGATTGGAGTTAAAATCCCTTTTAGGTCATAATGAGAAGGAGAGAGCAGGCTTTAAAGTTATCTGTTCACTCTTAGCGCCTTCTCATTCCCAGTCCATTGCCTGCTCTCCTTCCTAAGGCTGTCTCCCAATGTCTTAGGCTTCCAGTGTGCTCATGAAATCATACATACCTCTCACAAAATTCATGGATATGTCCAAAAAGTCACTCACATCTAAGCACAAATGACTGATGAGGTTACAGGTGAAAATACTCCCAGAACTATGCATTTTAACATAAGACAAAAATGACTATAGAATTGGTCTCTTGTTATAAGGATTCAAGCATCAGTGAACTGCAGGAAATTATATAGAAGGTGAGAGGGATACTTCTGAGGTTAATGTGAGGGGCTCCACTTCTTCCAGTGAGACAGCATTTGAGCAAACATCTAGCTACATTAGAACCTATTGGATGCAGAGAATCAGAGAGACCAAGAATCACAGGAAACTGACCCCCTGGCTTTGACTCCTTCCACACCCCCTAGGTGGCCCATATAGGGCAGCATCTTCCCATAATTCCCTAGCAATCTATAAAGAAAGAAATAAAATCCCTGAAAAGATTCAGAATAAGATAAGCTCTGGAAAATCACGAACATTCAAGTTCAGAATGCTGAAGGAAGCCAGGGAGCAATACTCTGTTGATGTTCATCAAAATGTAAAAGACCACTGATTATGAATGATGAGAGGTTCTTAGCAAAACCTGGTCTTCCTCCTTCCCATCCATGTTACCAGAAATCCCACCTCCCCCAAATGTTCCCCCATCTATATCCACACCACATCATCACTTCCACCCCACTACCCTCAGTGATACACATAGTGTCCTTATACCAAAATCAAAACAAGCATGTTACTAAAAATCCATCTGAGGTTTGAAGTTAGGATGAGGCAAGGGGCCAAATACTATGGGGGAAAAAAAGATAAGCTAGTAATTCACATGAACAATTACAAGAGTGATTCACAAAGTGGTCACTGCTCTCCAGGTTTTTTGACTCATGAGAGCAGAATCTGTTTCCAAAGCAGAATAAGCCAGATCTTTATGATGAATGCTTTCTCACATATTACATATGTTCAAAAATTAAGTACACGCCTGCAAAACTGAAAAGTCTGTCACTGTAGTTCATGTTCTCAATAGGAGATGCAACTTCGTTGTTCAGAGGCAAATAGAATAATCCTTTCCACGATGATGAGATTTGCTCTCATGTTCTTTGAACATGCCTCCAATTGACTTAATAGCATCCTGGACAGGGGGTTCACTCCCTCTTTAAGGCAAGGCAAATTTTCATGATGTAGTGCCATAAGGAAGAGTTTCCAAGGACAGGAAGTTATTAGTCTTTGAAAAAAAAAAACAAACCTCAAAGGGAGGTTTGGGTTTTGTTGTTTATTTATGCGATGTCTAGTGCTAAGGACCCGCAGTACTTCCATTGTTCCACCTGTATAAAGTAAGGTTATTTGGGGGTTCTTTTGTGATAGACTTTGCTGCCCCTCCTTTTACCCACAAAGTAAAGGCAGAGTGACAGCACTAAGTCCCTCTGACACAGACTGCAGTTTGTTTCTGGTTTAACACTCCCTTTATATATGATCTCCTGCATTCTGGTCCCTCAGCTGGTTTCCTTCTTTCCATTTCCATATCCCTCATTGCTTAGATTGTTCTTACAAGGAAAACCTACACAACAAAGAAAGGGAACCCTGATACCATCATGTTTGGCACCACAACCAGTAACCACTGTGAAACCCATTTATAAAAAGGCTATTATTCCATTTATAATCTGCTTTCATGATTGCTTTTAACTAACTCAAGGAGTAGCTGCACTAAGGTAGAAAGGTTTGTGACCCATCTGTTGAGTGTATAATTTCCTTTTCATTGGCTAGCACAGCCCAATAAAAAAAATATTATGAGGTGCACTAACTCAATCAGCAAACAAATGACAGGCAGATGGTCTTCAAAAACAATACTGGCCATGAATGCCACAGAGCCACAATGTGGGCCCCAGCTTTTAGGCAGCCTTTGTCTGAAAACACTCCACTGGGTTAAGTGATGCAAAATAAGACAGAAAAGAGAGAAGCTGTGTGTAAATGAGGGAGAAGTTAACCGCCTCTGAAGTGCTCCATGAAAGGCTATGATAATTTTACTGGGAACAAAAAAAAAGGCATCCTATTTACATAATATCTGCTTGTGATGGTACTAAAATCCAATAGATCACATTCACATGCCACTTCTGTTCTAAATCTTTATTTTAGTCAGATTTCTTTTCTCCAAATGGCCCTTTTTCTGCCACAATTTTCTTAAGTGTTGTCTTAGCTGAATGATGCAATTTGGTGAGTAAAAGCTTTTGTATGAGACAATTTCACTGGTTGAATGGAAGGAATTAAGGAAGGAAGGAAAGAAGGAAGGAACTTTTAGAAGCTTTTGAAAAATCAGTGAGGTCTGAAACTGATATGGGTAATTTCAAAGTTATGAAGATAAATCCATAGATAGATATATCCATATATCTAGATCCATACAGATATATAGATAGATCCATATCTATCTACCTACCTATCCATCCATCTATCCATCTAACTATCATCTATATCCTTCTATAGAGAGAGTTTAGCACATTGCCTATTACACAGTAGGCCTTTAATAAGATATCGATGAAAATAATTTGTACAAAAATATACATACATTTTTATGTATATCTATATATAAAACAGAGAGAGGGAGTTGGTAACGGTGAGTAGAGAACTAGCTCCATGTTCTGGAGAACCCACCATTCTCAGGGCATGAGCTTTGGTTTGTTTGCTCAAGAGTGGCTCAGGATATGAATTCAATAATCCACACATCTCTCTTACGAGTGGTGGTATGCCTGCTTTCTATAACCTCTGGACTGGTATCCCTGAAAAAAACATGACCATATCTAGTCGACATTTAAAAAGTGGGGTTTTCTTTTCTCATAAAATAATGCAAGCTTGAAGAAAAGAAAATTAGAAGTACATAAAAAGTCCCTCAAATCCCACCACCAGGGATAACTCTTAAGGGGTAATATATCCTCCCAGTAGTATTTCTTTGCATTTTTTACATATTTGAAAATGTTTTATTTTGAATTTTTCTTACTTAGACTTATAACAAAGCTCTTTACAAGTATTGTTTTAAATGGCTGCATAATATTTCACTATTTATGTATAACACTTCTTTTTTAGCATCTTAAACATGTGGTAATCTCTCTGCTAGCTTTGTAAATTTGGGAAGCTAATATAACCTCCTAAATCTCAGTTTTCATTTGTAAATGGACATTATAAAAACACCTGTGACATTATATTGCTTTGAACATTGAGCTGAATAATCCATATTAAGAGCTTAGTACACTGCCTGATACATACTAACCAGTCAATAAAAGTTATCAATGATGATGATTTAGGCATAAGAATTCTTGTTCACATTTCAAAGAATTGCTTTAAGACAGATTCCTAGATATGAAATTAAGGACAAAACATTTGAATGTACATATGATCTTAATATATACTATAAAATTCTCCCATATATATAATAACAAATTACTCCCAACCAGCAATTAATAAGTAGCCCTCTTACCAAGGCCTTACCTAAATTGAGAATTCATTTTTTAAAAAACTTTGGTTAGATAGATTAAAATATTGTATCATTACTTGCTAAATTTGGGATTCCTTGTTAAAATACAGATTCTGCATTTCTAATAAATTCCCAGGTGATGTCAATGCTGGTTCGCTTTTCAATCTACTTGGTTACTGAGGGAATCCTGTACTTGACCCAAGCCGTTGGAGTCCAAGAAAAGCATCTTCCTTCATTATTTTCCATTTTTAAAGAGAAAACACTGCACATGGGATGCTCCAAGAGAAGCCATTTAGCTGCCAAGAGACCTCCTAGAGTGTAAATGTCCATGGTCCATGGTCTGGAAATGGTTAAGGTCTGCAATTTTCTATTACAATGACTGATGTCAGGATTTTATGATCACCAGTTATCAGTTAGTTTGGGTTATATAAATCCATTGATAGCCTAGCATTTAACAGTTTATCTGCCATGATCAATTAACTATCATCACAGATTTTGGGCTTACTACTCCTTAACATAATTAACTATGCCTAAGTGATTAAATGTTATCATGTGCCTTCTGTGTACCAGGGAGCTCCATTTCATGGTATGTCTTTTAATGTTCATGCAGCTTGCAAACAAAGCTACGACCTAGCCTCTCAAAGATACTGGGCCTCTCACCAGTGAATTCCACACTGCTTCAGAGAAGGTAGTGTCCTCCGTGGCCTCCCAGACACCAGAATGGGGTGATGGAGTCCCTGTCCTCATACATTAACCCATTACACACACTCCCTCCTCCCTGGGCTTCTGACTCTTCCTGCAACACCTTGTCAATGCAGTCTATGGCCCCACTTCATCAGCATGCCCCAACACCCCAACATCAGGGAGCCATACAGTCATAGTAGGAGTAGTCCCAGGTATCCTTGCCAGTACCCTGAACCTCTAGTCATGGGTGAGTGCTTCCATGTCAATACATTTTCCTCTTTGCAGCTACAGACTCTATCCTCATTCCCCACCACCCCCATCCAACATGATATCTGTTCCACAAATGTTATTCAGGTTCATGAATGCTAGCCAGGATGGGCAGGTCTTTGGTGTTCAACCATTTCCTCATAGAATAGGGATAGTATTTTCCTATTGGAGCTGTGCCAAAACCCAACACACTTTCTTGGTCTAGAGACAATGAGGGAAGACAAGGGCAGATTATGAGCAGGGTAATGGCATCTTGTAAGGCATCTGCCTCAGTGAGGCTTTAGCAGAGTCTCCAGGAAAGGAGAGGGTAGTATCTTATGAGAGAGGAGAAGACTGTTTCCACCAGACTGAAAGATTCAGAGGAACCTGGGGAATTAAGATCTTCAGGCTTATCTATCCAAATAACCCCAAATACGAGTTCAAGATCCCTCTTTTCTACTATAAGGCCATGACTTTCTCATAGAAGATCTGTCAAGACTGTGTATTTGGTGTTCTTTGCAGTTCAGCTACCCTTACAAGTAGATCCTGGACCTGATTTTCAGTAACTAAAAGAGATAAGAGTCTTCTTAATCATTGCCATAGAGGCTTTCTGATTTTCATATCATACCTGATATTTTCTCTTTTCAAAGCTTTTAATGAGTTAACAAGTGCCAACCAACTACATAATTCTTATGGTTACCATAGCCTCTATAATACTTAAGGACCACAGCCTTATATAAGCCTATACCTTATCTCAATCCACTCTAGTTGAATATCTGAGTAATTATGAATGAGGCTATGATCACCACTCACTTAAAATCAGCAATGGGGATTTTTTGCTTTGCTACCATCTGACTAGTGAAGGATCCAGCTTAAAAATCCCATCCTAAGGATTTAGATTCTGGCAACTCTCCCCATACCAACTGTCTTAGCCCGAGGTCCTCTGAAAGTCATGCCTGAGACAGGCAGTTTATTATGAATGTAATTCCAGAGTCAAGTATGTTAGGATGAGGGGACAGGGAAGAAAGAAAAGTCCACACAAGGATGTGTTATTATATTGGCCTCTGATTCTCAATTCCATGGGACCATCTGAGGATTTTTATAAAATGTGTCCAATCTGTCAGCCCAGATGGTGAAATGGGGAAGCCATGTGTCCATCAGTTCCCATCTCTTGTTGGTAAGGGGGACCTCATAGGTATTAACTATCTCACGCTAGTAAGTTGTATAAGCATAATGGCTGAGCAGGTTCCTATAAGCATCCAGGGAGCCCTGGGCAGTTTCCCTTGCTGGTATAAAACCCAACAGAAAATGCACAGCTCATTATCTTCTTTAGGTAAATGGCATTTATTGTCTCCCTACATTTTCTGGCATTGATCAGGATAGAAAGAATTAATAGAAAGTTTAAAAAGTTCCAGGTTTTATTTTGAGTTGTATACACATTAGGTAAAATTGGTCTGCAAAGCTTATGATCCATTATTACCCTGTTCTACATTTTGTCCTGATAGGAGCATTCCTTTCATCTCTTAAAAGGCTCAGTTCTGCCATGATGATTCATACTACCCTGGCTTTGGTTGTGTGAGACTTTTAGTAAATTTCAGGTTATTCTTTGAAAATTTCCAACTGAAAAGGCCTTCAGCTGAGGTTAGAATGTTCTTTTTAAAAAAGGGAAGCCACTCTGCTTTCTCGAGATATTTATTCTACTAAAAGCGCTCATTTCAAATCAGGAGGCATCCTTCTGCTTCTTTCTTTCATTCTTTTCAGGACTCAATCTTCTACTTCTTACTAAATAAGTTCTAACACTCTGGGCCATGTGTCCTTTTAGCATTTCAAGCTAAAAAGAGACAATTGAGCAAAGAGAACATTTAAAGTCATCATTACCCACATCTAAATATCTATTATTAAAATGTGCACATGGGAACAATCATGTTTAATTCCAAAATTTTATAAGAACAAATGTGGCGACTATCAGAATATTCATTAGGAGATGGAGAAAAATAAAATGGGCCTGGGAGACAGATTTGTGAAGTGTGGATGTGGGGAGCCAACACATGAGCCTGACGCCTCTGAGCGTTAACACATGGTCCCTCCATCAAAGGTCTGTATACGCAACTCAGCTGCTGGACTGACAGAAGATTTGGGGTTGTTAACACACACTTCATTAAAATACCAGCTAAGATCCAAGTTCGAAATCCCACAGTTTGTGTTAGTTGATAAAACTCAATTGCTTCTAATTACTGTTAGTGCAGCTTTAAAATAATATTTTGCTGTAATAAAGGATTCAATATGACAAGTGAGTGTTGGCCCACTGAACTGGAAAGACTAGGCCAGAGGGAATGTGTGCACACACAGGTTTCACTGCTCTGCCTGACTTGTTTTTCTGAACATTTTCTAAGCATCCAACGGAGAAAAAATGACCAGTCTTCAAACGGGTTTCAAAAGGGCAAGGACAACTCAAACATTAACTGTTATTCACATCTCTGATTAGTCACTGCAGCTTAAGAGGTGGAACACTGAGTTGAAATGAGACAGGCAGAGTTGTAGTTTTCCAAAGTTTTTATGGAGCATGCACCAAAATTAGCCAGTATCTTCTTTCATATTTTATTTTCTCCCTCCACCTCCTCCTTAAAAGATTATCAAGATTGGCACA
Organism: Canis aureus; assembly: GCF_053574225.1. Taxonomy (NCBI): domain Eukaryota; kingdom Metazoa; phylum Chordata; class Mammalia; order Carnivora; family Canidae; genus Canis; species Canis aureus. The sequence goes on from NC_135643.1 coordinate 8,275,349, forward strand.
CCTGATAAAATGAAACATCTTCAGATAGTAGAAGTTCTTGCCTGTAGCATTAGAGAAAGAAAGGAAATCTCTCTTACCTATCTCTTCCACTCCCCCAAAACCAGGAGCACTGGTCTTCTGAAGATTTCTCAGGGGACTTAGCAACTTCCCAACTCCTGGCCTTCGTACTTGCTCTTGTCCCCAGTGCTTACTGCCTTCACCGTACCCTTCCTAAGGTCCCTAAGTCCTAGTCAACCTATTGTCTCATCCTAAACTCTAGTCCTGATGGAAGCCTTCCTTGACTGCCTACATTTAAGTCAGGCCTCCATTGCCATCACACCCTACACGTCTCCTTTAAGGCACTTTTCTCAAAACTGTGATTATTTGTATAATATTTGCTTAATCTGCTGCCCTGTCTTTTCTAAAACCATATCCAAAGTATGCAAGGCATGGTAATTGACTGCCTACGTAAGTGATAACAAAGACCAGAAAATTGAAGTGATTTTTACAAGTATTGGGGAAAAAAAGAATAAGGTACTAATATGGAGACATTGGCTAGAAACAAGGCAAAATGTTTGGTGAAACACCCTTCACTCAACAAGAAAGAAAAGAGAGTCTTCTCATCCTGTTGGCAGAGACCTCAAAGTAATCTATAAAACCATCTTGGAAAAACACAGGTTTATATACTGACCAACGATTCTCTATTAGGAAAGATAGTCCTAGTTTTCAATGTCCTGTCACACATGAACAGGTGTCCCAAATTGGTCCATACATGAAATATCTCTACTTCTCTCCAGAGACTTCTCTATTTGACTCATGCACAATCATAAATTCCATCTTAGCCTTGAGTTCTCACATCATACTTTAGAGATAGGTCTCAGGTATAGATCTTCTCCTCCAACTAACAATTGAGAATAAAGATGATGATGGTAAGATTCATAACAATAATAAATGTAATGGCGAGGTGGTATCTTTCAGCTGACAAATATCCATCCCATCTTCTCCAGCAGTAGCTTCCTGATGTCTTAGGTTGGAATGACAGTTCCCTGATAATTCCCAGTGGTTATCTTCTGGCTAGGTGACTCAGTTGCTCACTCCCTATAATTTAAATCTTAAAAGTAGCAACTAGAAAATAGTTTGAGCTCAGCTAACCAAGAGAAGCACCCTGGAAAGACAATTGGGGAATTCCCTCTTCCTAGGTCCCTGCTCCTCACCTTGAAATGCTAGAGTTTACCTACGCAGCCAGAGTCTGTTCCTATTAGTCTCAACCAAAGATTCAACTAAATTATGCTGTACAGTGATTATGAGGATGTAACAATGAAGATGATAATGATGAAAATAAATACCTCATGAGACTTCACAGAAATCTTTACCAAAGCTCAAGTCAGTCTAAAAGTAGGACACTCAGTCATTCAGATAACCTCTCCGGAATCAAGTAGTTCAAATATAAATCAGTTCACATACAAAATACTAGTACACCAAACAATCCTATGAATATTGGATTCATATTCATTCAATCTAATGTCTATTATTTGGCCTAATACAGTTATTTTAACTCTTACAAGCATTTATTGGATCAAAGAATATATTTTCCGTACAACTATCTCATTAAGAAACTCTATTAAAATTCATATTGCAAATTTTTCCTTATTTAAATATTTGGAAGTTCTAAAAATTATTTCTTTACAAAAAATCTACAGCTTTTATAATCATTATTTTTTTTTTTTATGATAGTCACAGAGAGAGAGAGAGAGGCAGAGACATAGGCAGAGGGAGAAGCAGGCTCCATGCACCGGGAGCCCGATGTGGGATTCGATCCCGGGTCTCCAGGATCACGCCCTGGGCCAAAGGCAGGCGCCAAACCGCTGCGCCACCCAGGGATCCCTCATAATCATTGTTAATATTGTAGTGCTCTTATTTAAATAACAAGCTTTTATACTGAAAAATAGAATTTTATGAGATTCAAGCTGAATAATAGAATTTTATGAGATAAGGCCATTGAGAAAAATTTCACTCCAAGTTAAATCTTGAATGCTTACCTATATCTGAAATTGCATATTCACAAGCTGTATTAGACATGTATTCTATGTAAGAAACCATGCCAAGATTCAGTGGCTTAAGACCACAATTATGTAGTCTTCCTCATCTATCTGTAGGTCAGCTGAAAATCAGCTAATGTAGGCTGGGTGACTGATGCAAATGGCAAGACCAGCTGGATTTTGCTCCTCGCTGCAGTTCAAGCCCAGGTTTACTCTCCAGGTGGGCATTCTGGATTCCAGACTAATGGTGCAACAGCTGCTCAGGAGCTATTCTCATAGCAATGGCAGAGGTGGAAAACGGCAACCCCAACTGCACAAGCACATCCCAAGTTTTTGCCTGATATCCCATTGTCCAAAGCACATCACATGGCCAAGCCCAACATTGATAGGGAGAGGAAGTATATTCCATACATATGGGAGGAGAGAGGAGTGAATTGTCCTGAACAATAATCCAAACTATGATATAAATTAGCAATGCATCTGAAAGATATATCATGCTTATGTAAACAATACTATTTTGCTGACTAAACGTAATGATAACTTACTTGATATTGGACAAAATCCAAGATAGCAGAAGTGATGTTGAATTTCATATTTAGTTAACTGGCTGTCCAAAATCTAAGGTCAAAACTAGAACCTTAGTCCACCCTGACCTAAAGCACACAAAGGCATACAACTTTGGAGTGGCACAGCTGGGAGGTTTAACCCAGATTCTTCGGATTCAAACCCCATGTTCTTAAGCACTAACCTACAGTGTTCCACCACGAGTACTATGTCTTCACTTTTGAAAAGGAAAAACTGAAGCATGGAACATTGAAGCATTAAATATTTTCTATATGCCAGCTTTGAGCCAAAGGTTTATCCATATTATTTCATTTTGTCCTTAAATCTCATGAGGTCAGAGTAATTTTTCATAATTTACTGATAGGAAAATAATCATTCAGTAAATTTTAAAATTTACTTTTCTAAAGATAGGCAGGTAGAAATTTTTAAAACCACCCCCATCTGACTATAAAACACATGCTTTTCTTTTAAACTACATATAATCATCTCAAAATATTCAGCAATCAGGACTGAAAGCCAGTACCTGAACCCATGCATCTTGAACCAGTGATTTTTCTATTGTTGCTTCAGCAACCATATTACCAAAACCATAAGCTTTGTTTTAATATATGGTTTAACAAATGGTCAAAGTATTTGAATTTAAGATTCTTCAATACACTTTGGTTGCCATAAATATATGACATACCTCTTAATTAATTCAACTACCATCTGTGACATTTTCAATATGAGGGAATGATAAGCCATATACATTATTTCAAGTAAGTGTATTGTCTTTTACCATTGAGAAAAAATTTATATTGAAAAGGTGAAGGAAGTCTAACTGTTGATCAAATCTGTTTGTTCCACTGTCCCCATATGTGGAACAATGTTGCCTCCTGTCATTGGTAATAATAATAATAATAATAATAATAAATTATGTTTTTAGGAATTCTCAGTCCTTAGAATTTAATCAAGATTCTTATAATTGATACATTAATAATTTCTTTCAGATCATTGTATTTTGATAGATTTTATAATGCGTTCTTCAAGGCCACTTTTGTAAAACTTTTAGCAAGATCAGCACTATGAATATACTTTATTTTTCAAAATATGAGACTAAGCTCCTCAATACTATTCTATGCTGAATTTACTGAACTCCATGTATAGTGAACCTCAAGCCAAAGAGTTGGCTATCCTTTGGATAATGATTCTTTGTGAATTATACTATCTGTTGATTAATTGACATTAGAAAGACTGCACCAAAATAAAAGAAAAATTTGTTATCCCAACTAGAGATGATATTATAGAAATAAATAACTGTAAGAAATGAAAAGTTTTCCCACCTTCATCAAGGTATAATTTACAAATAAAAATTGAAACTCTTGTGAGGAACGAAATATAATAGGAGGGACAATGTGCCACTTCTGAGCCTAGGCCTCCAGAGGCCTTGCATGTTTTGGCCTTCTCTTTTGGAACTCTGCCCAGACACCCATATAACCCATATTAGCTTGTGCTTGCCTTCTGGAATGTGAAAGTCACATGGCTCAGGGCTCAGCCAACCCAGGTGAGGCTATCCTAAATTAACCAGTGCTCAGTCAACTTGGCCGCTGAATCTTAACCCATGAATGAACCCAGCCAAGACCAGAAGAACAGTGCATCTGAGCTCAGCACCAATTCTTGGCTTGCAGAATTGTGAGCTATATAAATACTTGTTTTAAACCACTAAGTTCTTGGGGGTAGTCTATTATTCAGCCAAATCTAATCAATTAAAAAGGAGCTATCTGACATAGGACTCAAGGCAGGGAATTGGATTAGGTAGGGGTTTAAAAGGAAAAGAAAATATATGAGACAAATAAAAAGACTGCTGATATTTGTTATTCTAAGTGGTGGGTACATGTGTGTTTAAAGTCCTCCCCCAAAATACTTTTTTGCAAGGAAATCTAAGACATTACATGTACAATTTAGAGAGAGGCAGGAGAGACTTCAATCAAGACTCAAAATCTAAAAGGTATAAAAGAAAATATACATATATTTGACTATATAAATATTCAAAATGTGGAGCACTTGGCTGGCACAGTTGGTTAAGCATCTGACTCTTGGTTTCAGCTCAAGTTGTGATCTCAAGGTCATGAGATGGAGCCCCACATTGGGCTCCACACTGGGCTTGGAGCCTGCTTAAGATTCTCTCTCCTTCTGCCCCTTCCACCTCCTCTCTTTCTCTCTTTCCCTCTCTCTTTCTCTCTCTCTCTCCCTGCCTCTATAAAGATGTTTTTTAAAAATTCAAAATTTTTGTGTATCAAAAACCACGGACAGAGTCAGTGAACAAACTCATGAACACTGGTTGGAGCAAAGCAGAACACAAACACAGGTGTGATGTTTATAATGTACAAAAAATTTGTGCAGGTCTCCAGGAAGGAAATAAGCAACTAAATAGAAAAATAGGCAAAATGCATAAAAAGGCAATTCACAGATGAGCCAATTCAAATGGCTATGTAACACAGAAAACAATCTTCAAACTAGTCAGAACAATGCAAGTTAAAAGTGACATAGCACTGTAGACTCACTATACTGGAAGGAAAAAAAGGTTTTTACTGTTAAAATGCAGGAAAAGGTCAAAATGCTCACAAAGATAGGCTAATTAAAATGTAAATTATTATAGTTTTTGGAAAGCAAACTTTCAAAAATCTATAAAATTTTACATACACACACTCACTTAGAAATCCCACTCAGAATGGTCTCTTTCAGAAAGATAAGCATCAATACAGAAGGATATTTATTACATTATGCAATTTTTGTTAGTGACAAGAAAAACAACAAACATAAATCAGAGAAACAGGGAATGCCCATCAAAAGAGAAATGGATGACCATGTTGCAGTACATTTTTCTATGAAATATTTTAAAAATGAATTAGAAAAATACTTGGAAATATACTTGTATAATATTTCTATAAAATAGTAAAGAAATGAATAAGAAATATACTTGGAGATAGAAATGTTTAAATAATATGATCTCACTTAAAAAAAATGTTCCAAAACACTAAACATATATATGCATGTGTCTATATATGTCAGTGTATTTGTATATTATTATATGAAAGTAAAACAAAATGTAAGGAGATATGCTGGATTGTTAAAGTGGGCTACCTCAAGACAAGGGAGTATAAAATAATTCTAAGGAACAGAAGGAAGAAGGAACCAAAAAGGAAAAAGAAGAAAAAAATACACTAAAAAGAGGTAATGTAATGAAATCACATTCCAATATTTATATACATTTTATGTACAAATATATCACATTCATATATTTATATGAATGTACATATAAACAAATGCATGGGGGGAAAACTTTTTAATTACTTGTTTTAATGAAATTAACCTTGATTGTTCTGGGCTGAATAGTCTCTCTCAAAAATTCGTATCTTCTCAGAACCTCAGAATGTGACTTTATTTGGAAATAAGGGCTTTTAAGATAGAATCACTAAGATGAGGTAATACTGGATTAGAATGTGTCCTGATTTTGATGACTAGTGTTTTTATAGGAAGACCATGGAAAGACATACAGGGAAGAAGGCCATGTGAACACAGAGGCAGAGATTGGAATCATGCTACCACGAGCCAAGGAGTGCCAGGAACCACCAGAAGCTGAGAGAGGGAAGAAGGGACTCTCCTCTAAAGCCTTTGGAGGAAGTGTGGCCCTGCTGACACTTTGTTTTGGATTTCTAGCCTCCAGAACTGCAAGAGAAAAAATAGGTGTTCTTTTAAGCCATCAAATTGGTGGTAATTTGTCACTGCACCACAGTGCATAGATTTTATATGTTGGGTCATGTGAAAACCATTGGCCCGATTTTATCTCCAAATAAATTTACAAAGAACACTGCCTCTGCTAGATTGTAAATTCCATGTCTATCTTGTCCTCTCACATATTGGTACATAGTAGGTACTTAATAAATGCTTGCAGAATAAGTGAATTAATAGATGAATGAAAAATATACATACTCCACGCATTTGAATTTTGAAAATAATTTGGTTTCTATGTGTTGTTCAAGTTTGTGGCCAGTTCACAAGAATACATTTTGTTTCTGACCATGCTCACTGGCTTTTATGCAATGTAAATGTTGGACCAAGACTCAAGGCCCAGTCTCTCTGAATTTAATAACCGAGGGAAAAAGTGATAGCAGTAGGAGTAGTAGCAGTGGCAGCAGAATCTAAGGAGGAAATCCAAACTTTCATCTGCACACTATACTATTCTTTTCACAATCCCTTTACAGAATTTCTCAGCATTATCAATAAAGCTGAGATAACCTCACCCCAGGATATCCACCAGGACTGTTTTGTCCAACTGCTCCTATTCAGACCTTTTCTCCAAAAAGTAAGCTTGTGCTGTGTTGTATAATAAATTGTTACAGAAACCTTTCTAGAGCATAAAAGTTATGCTGGTGTCTGACTAAAGGTTACTATAAGCATTCTGGAAGAATTTCTAAAGTAATAGAAAGGCTGAGCAAGTGAGTAAAGTCATTTCAGAGCCATTCTTGAAGGGTAATGCCAGCATTCCAGAGGGATTTCAGCGCTCAGCTAGAGGGCGGCAGAATTATTGCTGAAGTATTCCTTGTGGAGAGCTTTAACCTCATGGCCGAAGTGTATTCAAAACAATTCTGCTGCGATAGTAAAAAATATATATCCATGCTGTGCATTCCCAGAAGAGCATTCCGGGCTCCTTATTCACATGAGCCAAGAACTGAAAAAGAGCTGAAGGGGTAAATTGGTAAAGTGCTACCACAGAGATTTTACTCTGAATACTGGTTGGGGAACTCCATGTCCCAAAAGGTTAGAGACATTAGATATTTTACAGGGCATGTGCCAAAATGAATAATTCATGGAAAAATGCTCTTAACTCTATCCAGGTAAGATTATACAGTAAAATAAGAGAAAATACCCGATAAATTTTTTTTTGCTCAGTGGTCCTTCTGCTGAACCCCTAAATTAATCCTTCACATGTACCCTGTGCACAGCACTCTGCTAGGTATTGGGGGGACAGCGTGATTGCCCCTCAAGCTAATTGAGCATGCAAGACATCCATATATTCAACAAATATTTATTTAACCCTGAACTGTTAGGTGCAAAGGAGCTAATGAGCTACCGATAGGCCTTCTTTTGTCCAGTGCTGTTCCTTTCCCATCCCCACTTAACACAGCTCAGAACTCTTCCCCATCACTTCCAGAGATCCTATGCGATGAGAATTTATCCTGCCACCCTTATCTCTGGCCACTCCCTCCCGCCTTACATTGCTGCAGCCAGGTTCTTGGCCTCCAATTCCTTGCCTTCAGGGCCTCTGCCTGGGAATCCCTTTAACTCACCCCACATCTCTACACAGCATGGTTCTCCCCATGCTTTGGGTCTCAGCTTCAATGTTACCTCCTTAAACAGGTCTTCTAGGACCCTGTGTATAAAGTATACACACCTTTTTTTTTAAATCCGCTTTATCTATTTCATCCATCCCCCCCCCCCCATTTACTTCCCCTCTGGCAAATACCAGTTTGTTCTCTGTATTTATGTTTGTTCACTAAGATTTTTAGATTCTACATACAAGAGAAATCATATGGTGTTTCTCTTTCTCTGTCTGACTTATTTCACTCAGCATATTACACTCTAGGTCCATCCATGTTGTTGCAAATGGGATGATCTCATTCTTTTATATAACTGAGTTATATTACATTGTGTATACACAGTATATTTTCTTTATCCATTCATCTATTGATGGACACTTGGGTGACTTCTATATCTTGGCTATTGAAAATGATGCTGCAATAAACATAAAAGTTACATATATCTTTTCAAATTTGTGTTTTTCTTTTCTTTGGGTAAATACACAGTAATAGAATTACTGGATCATATGATATTTCTATTTTTAATTTTTGTTTTCCACAGTGGTTGCACCAATTTACTTTCCCACCAACAGTGCAATGGAGTTCCCTTTTCTCCACATCCTCACCAACACTTGTTATGTTTTGTCTTTTTGATACTACCCTTCCTTCTTCTTCTTCTTCTTCTTCTTCTTCTTCTTCTTCTTCTTCTTCTTTCTTCTTCTTCTTCTTCTTCTTCTTCTTCTTCTTCTTCTTCTTTTTTTGATACTAGCCTTTCTGACTCATATAAGATGATAACTCATTGTGATTTTGATTTGCATTTCCCTGATGATTAGTGATGTTGGGTATCTTTTCATGTATCTGTTGGCCATTTGTATATCTTCCTTGGAAAAAATGTCTATTAAAGTTCTCTGCCCTTTCTTTAATCATATTGTTTGTTTTGGCTTGATTTGTATGAGTTCTTCATATATTTTGGATATTAATCCCTTATCAGATACATCATTTGCAAATATCTTCTCCCATTCAGTAAGTTCCTTTCTGTTTTGTTGATGGTTTCTTTTGTATGCAAAAGATTTTTATTTTGATCAGCTCTTAATAGTTTTTTGACCTTTGTTTCCCTTGCCTGAGGAGACATATCAATAAATATGTTCTTAAAACTGATGTCCAAGAGATTATTCTATGTTTTCTTTTGGGGGTTGTATGGTTCCAGTCTCATATTTAGGTCTCTGATCCATTTTGAATTTATTAGAATGTAGTCTAGTTTCACTCTTTTGCATGTAAATTGTCCAGTTTCTGCAACACCACTTATTGAAGAAACTGTCTTTACCCTATTTTATACTCTTGCCTCCTTTGTTGCCAATTAATTGATCATATAAGCATGAGTTTACTTCTGGGCTCTCTGCCCTTTTTGATTAGTCTGTCTATTTTTGTGCCAGTACCATACTGTTTTGTAGCTTTTTAGTGTATCTTCAAATCTGGAATTATGATACCTCTAGGTTTATTCTTCTTTCTAAAGATTGCCCTAGCTAGTAAACACACCTTTATTATTTTCTTCTCAATGTTTATTCACAATTTGTACTTATTTTATTTGTTTACTTAGAGGTTTTCATACCAGGTACTCTGTCAGTCTTGCTCACAATTATATATTCAATGCTTAATACAGTGAGTATATAATAATAAAATTAGTATTTCACTAAGCTCAATAGTTGCTTAATAAAGTGTATTGCCTGAATGAATGACCCAAAGTGGCCAATGCTGGCTCTACCTCAACTAAATAGAAATCAAGTTCAAAATCTTGGTTATAAATTCCTATTTTCGGCAAATTCAGAGCTCAAGATGATGGAATATGGGGAAAGATGAAAGTTAACTTTTAGAAAAATATTACTTCTAAAAAAAAGAAAAGAAAAATGTTACTTCTGCTTCGCTTCAAAATTAAGAATTTACTTTCATGGAAATTTGATGGAATTGATTAATGGCTCTTGAAGGAGCTAAGATTCTTTTCCAATCTACTCATATCACTCCTTTGTCTCAAGAATTCAAGTGATGAAGAAGAAAAAGACTCATAAATACAGAGAACAAACTGATGGTTGCCAGAAAGGAGGGGGTGAGAGATGGCAAAATGAGTGAAGGAGAGTGGAAGATACAGGCTTCCAGTTGTGGAATGAATGTAATGGAAACCAAAGGCACAGCATAGGGAATATAATCAATCATACTGTAATAGCATTATATAGTGACTGATTGTAGCTACACTTGTGGGCACAGCATAACTTAGAGACTTGTTGAATCACTTGTGTACCTGAAACTGATATAACACTGTGTGTCAACTATACTTCAATTAAAGAAAAAAAGAATTCAAGTGACAATATGGGTAGGTCCAAAGATATTAATTAGCATACTTACAGTGCCTAAAGCATCAACAAAAATAATATAAATAAATCACTATTGGGGCAAATACTCTCTTCCCTGTTTATTTCTTGGTGTGATCTTCCATCTAAAATGTTAAAAACAGGGCAGCCCAGGTGGCTCAGCAGTTTAGCGCTGCCTTCAGCCCAGGGCGTGATCCTGGAGACCTGGGATCTAGTTCCATGTCGGGCTCCCTACGTGGAGCCTGCTTCTCCCTCTGCCTGTGTCTTTGCCTCTCTCTCTCTCTCTCTCTCTCTCTCTGAGTCTCTCATGAAAGATCTAAATGTGAGACAAGAGTCCATCAAAATCCTAGAGGAGAACATAGGCAACACCCTTTTTGAACTTGGCCCAAGCAACTTCTTGCAAGATACATCCACGAAGGCAAAAGAAACAAAAGCAAAAATGAACTATTGGGACTTCATCAAGATAAGAAGCTTTTGCACAGCAAAGGATACAGTCTCATGAATAAATAAATAAAAATCTTTAAAAATAAATAAATAAAATAAAGTAAAATAAGATAAAATAAAATGTTAAAAACATAGTCTGGACATAGGCTTAAAGAGAAATAAATTAAAAAGATTGCTCAACCATTTTGATTCCAGTTTCAGGGTGGCCTATTCCAGGCTACAGGACACATGATTCTGTGCACTGTGGCCTGTATCACTAGAAATTATTCTTGGTTTAAGGCAAAAGAGAGAGAGTTTGGGAGCAAACAGAGAGAGTCTGATGAGGGCATAACCTCTCTATAACACCCTCAGGGTCTTTATATGGCTTTGGTGGTTATTCTATAGTTTGGAATCACAATCCTGAGTTCTGAGAAAATATGTTTAAGAAAACCATTAATACAACTTTCCTCCCCTCCCCAAGAGATTTATTGGAAATTAAATAGAAAAAAATTCAATTTATTAAAATCTGATGAAGGTGATAGTCTATATATGGCAACAGTCACAGAGAGAATGGCTGTGTCTATTACAATTCCCAAGCAGCCCAGAGATGACACATGTTGGGAGTACAGATATTTTAAATGTAACAGAAGATGGTATGGAGAAACTTAAAAATGGTGGACTCCCATGTAGCAATACAGCATCTCTTGGTAACGCCACAGATTTCTGGCAAAGTTGTGAAACTCAAAAAGTTCATGAGTAGATTTCTTATTTTTAAAAAATGTTGGCTTTTTCCGTAGTTTGGCTATTGTGAACATTGCCACTATAAACTCTGGGGTGCAGGTGCCCCTTTAGATCACTACATTCGTATCTTTGGGATAAAGAGCCAAGATGTTCATCAACAGACGGATATATATAGAAGCTGTGGTATATGCATTTCAATGGAATATTAGCTATCAGAAAGAACGAATACTTACCGTTTACATCGACATAGATGGAACTGAAGGGTATTATGATGAATGAAATAAGTCAATCAGAGAAAGATGATTATTATATGGTCTCACTCATGTGGAATATAAGGAACAGCACAGAGGATCATAAGGGAAGGAAGAGAAAACTGAGTGGTAAGTCATTAGAGAAGGAGACAAACCATGAAAAACTCTTAACTATAGGAAACAAACTAAGAGCTGCTGGAGGGAAAGTGGGTGGGAGCATGGGGACCTGAGTGATGGACATTAAGGAGGGCATGTGATGGAATGAGCACTGGGATTTATACACAACTGATGAATTATTGAACTCTACATCTGAAACTAATGATGATACATTATATGTTGGCTAATTGAATCTAAATAAAGCAAAATCTTAAAGGGGATAAATTCTTGAATTTGCTGGGATAAAGTTCAGCCAAGATGGCTCACATGGAAACAACCCAGTGACAGAGGCACCTGGAAGAACTACACTGTAGAATTTGCACTAATCAAATCAAAGGGGCCAGACTAGTACAGACTGTGATACTGGGTTTAAGTCAAGTTTACCGAAAACTTGAAGAGTGAGGGAATCTCAGAGGACATACATGTCAGTTAGCAGGGTCCCCACCTGGAGTTTTGCAAACAAAATACTCAACTGTATCTTGGATTTAGTCATCATCCTAGAACTGGAGAACTGGACCTTTTCCAAAATTGCCAACATCTAGAGGTAGAGAGTAAATTATCATACTTGTCATTATAGAAAGTGACTCAACTCAAGCCCAGAATTCTCTTAAAGTAGGAGATTCTCCAGGTGATGAAGCAGCCAGTCCAACACTAGTTGCAACAGTGCAATTCACCATTTGAAAGTCATTGATTCAGGACACCATACTTTTCTTCATTACTTAACACAGGTAAGGAAGAGTTGGTTTCATTACCTGACAGCATCTAACTTTATTCAGAACCATCTATCTCCAATTACTTTTCCGCTACTATTTAATAAAAATGCAAATTTTTGAGCCTTGGACAGAACTTAACTGAATGGGAATTTCTGAGAGTGGAGTCTAGGAATCTTTAATCTAAAAGGCAACTCAAAAATTCCTACATTCATTGAAGTTTATAAACTACCATTCTTTCCTCTTTATTTCCATAATATGATGTGCTTCTTTATATACCCACTATCAATCTCACTTCCTATGGCCAGATACCTAACACGTGCCAGATCCTTCAGTTTTCCCATTCTTTCTCTATTGCTGCCACTAATGCACTCTGTCCAAGCAGGCATCCTTGGGACACCTGGGGGATTCAGGGTGTGATCCCAGGGTCCTGGGATCCGGTCCCACAGTAGGCTCTCACAAGGAGCCTGCTTCTCTCTCTGCCTATATCTCTGCCTCTCTCTCTGAGTCGCTCATGAATAAATAAATAAAATCTTAAAAAAAAAAAAGACAGCATCCTGAAAATAGTGACATTGGGGAACTGGCATTAATGGATTGCAAAATAGTCTCTGTATCTTAATGCTCCTGCACCAAAATCCCCAGTCTTAATTATCTGACATTTATTCTCACTGGTAGGTGATAAGCAACTTATTATAGATGGGACTACTGGTACTTGGACTTGGCATATCAATAAGTATTAAGCACCTACCATGTCCTCAGCACTAGGCCACAAAGAAGCACAATTTTGTAAAGTATCCTAAATTCTAAGAAACCATCTCTCTCTTCAAGTTATTTAAAATCTAATAATAGTCTAACAGTAGTCTGAGTTAGTACAAATGCATAAGAAAGTAGAACCAAAAACTTACCAAAGTAACAAAACAATTTGGTGGAAATGTAAAATTATGTAAATTCTATGGCAATTAGTATGCCATTTCCTCAAAAAATTAAAAGTAGAATTACCATGTGGTCTGGCAATTCCACTTTTTGTATATACCTAAAGGAACTGAAAGAAGGGACTTAAAGAGTTCTTTGCACAGTCGTGTTCATAGCTATGTTCATATTATTCGCAATAGCCAAAAGGTAAAAACAACCCAAATATCCATCCATAGATAAATGGATAAACAAAATGTGGCATATACGTACAATGAAATATTATTCAGCTTTTAAAAGGAAGGGTATTCTGACATATGCTACAACATAGATAAACCTTGAGGACATTCTGCAAAGTAAAATGAACCAGTCACAAAAAGACTATATGTAAAATGCTATATAATTCCACTTATTTGTAGTAGGTAAATTCATACAAACAGAAAGTAGTAGGTGGTTGTCAAGTGCTGGGAAGATGGGAAATGGGAAGTTGTTTCTGGATAAAGAGTTTTAGTTTTGCAAGGTGAAAAAGTTGTGGAAGTTGGTTGTACAACAGTATGAATATACTGTAAGTAAATTTTGTATTAGGTGTATTTTATCAATAAGAAATAATAATAACATACAGGTCAATTGCTGTTTGGATTGGCTTGTCTTTGTGAAAGGCCTCCACATGTCAGGCAGCTAGCCTTCTTCGTATGGCACCATTTTGCCCAGACAAGGCTGCAACCATCCTCCACCAATGTATGGACGGCCTGGAAAATCCCTCACCTGCGATTTAAGTAATGATTCTCTCTGAGCTCTCAACTCGATAGTTTTCCTCATGCACGGGTTGAAGGGCTATTCTCATGGGTTCCTGCTAGTGTCTTCCCCCAGACAGGCTGGAAAGAAGAAATGAGATGGATCAGCACTTTAAAACATTGAATGTTCTTCAAGGACACACCTTGTCCACAGAGGCCATCATGGGAAAGGTAGGTACATTAATCATCTCCCCTGCTGGAAACGTAGGAGAAGAAATAAATAAACAGCCCATCATCATGATCAGGTATCAAAGGTTTGTTTTAGGTCATACCCCCATTAAAACGAATTTCAATGTTGTCAGGAGCAATGTCATGAATCTTCTGTACTTTTTTCACGAGTAATTCATTGCTGGAAGGAAGCATCCTCCCTATGAGCTCCATAATGAGTACCCTGTCATTTCTCTACCTTTCCATGTTTGACTATTGCAAAGCAAGCCTGGAAAAGTGCCATCTGTTTATCCCTATATTAAGTGCTTCTGCCTTAAATACTAAGTAAAGTTAATGTAATTGGTGAGAGAGTCAATAACTTAGGAAATGCTCTTAGTATTTTGTTCTGTTTGTGTCATGGGGGGTTATCATTTTATGTTACCACTTAAATCTTCTTAAAAATAGCATATCTTTTTTATGCATCTATATGGAGATGTTCAACAATACAGATGACCAAAAAGATGAAAATTAACATTCACTCTGCTACCTGTCCAGTGATAAGTATTAGCACCTTGGTATATACTTTACAAAATCATTTTTCAGGTACACGTACACACACACACATGTGCACACACAAATAAAATATTTTGGAAAGACAAGATCTCGTTGCCCATTTGATAATAGAATTCTGAGATGCCCCCACCATATTCTTCCAGACACCAGAGGTGTCCCAAGGATATGGTACTGGCCTCTAGGAACTCCAGGAAACTGTGTGGAGCAGTAAGTACAAACCCATGCCAAATCCAGGAAAACAGCCCCAAAAACATATTTTACTGATGTAGCATCAGCAACATCATCTTTATGCATGAAGGATAAAAAATTGTTTTGATTCCTTTAAATGTAAAAAATTTAAAGATGTTCCCCTTTCCAGGAGGTAGTTTAGGAAAAGAGCTCAGTATCTATTAAAATCAGTAATTCTTAGTAAGAATGAACCAGGGACCTGTTGTAGAGAAAGTAAAGTTATAGTTTTTGGGTTGGAGGACGAGTTTGAAATTCTTTAAATAAGCCCGTCTTTTTTACTTATGTGTTTTTAAAATATGGTAGCTCAACTCCCACACTATCCTGTTGCCCAAGGCCTAACCAGTAGCAAAGAGAATTAAAATAAAACCTGAATAAATAAACAAAATTCTAAACCCTTATTCTATGTGAAAAACAAAACAAAGCCAAAATTGACGTTTCCCCTCCCCTTCTAACAAAATGCCCAAAAAAGAAAAATTTTCTCACACTGTTAAACCCAGCCATCATTAGATTCCCATGGGCAAGAATGCCAAGTCTGCTAGTATATAAAAGAATTTAGATAACTTGTCTCATTTCTTAAAAATAAAATTATTTAAAACCCAAGGAAAACTATGTTAATGTCCGAAAAATTCTGATTCCTGATTAATTCTGGCTTCAGAAGAGTTTATTTTTGTTTTAAACATTATTATTTGTTAATAATGAATAGATTTGATATACCCCATTGACCATATTAGGGTAACTAATACTGTGTTTTCTTCCCTGCTATAGACAACTATAGAACAGGATAAAGTATATGAAAGAGCTCTCTCAGATAATGGACAAGAGTCAGCATATGACTGTGATATTGAAAGAAAGGAAGTAAATCAGCTGAGCCCTGCAAGTACCCCGTATTTCTTCCTAGGAGCACTTTCAGACTAAAGTATAGGGATATGAGTAGACCATCATGGTCTCTCTGAGTTGAAGAAATAGAGACTAGAATTCAGGGAAGCTGAAGCAGCTAAGATTTGTGGGGCACAACACTAGATAAGAAGAAATTGTCCAGAAAAAGAAAAAAAATTCTAGACACATATATAAAGTTTCTCTCAAATATGTTGCTGAACATTAAGCTATGCTTCTACTTATACAAGATCAAACCTCATGAACCTAAGCTGACAACTACTAAGGCACTGTCTGAAGCCGAACTCCAGGCCTGGGAGATGACGGAGTTCTGTCTGACAAGCTAGAATGGAAGGTCCCCGTTGAACATCTGAGGCATTCAGTACATACCTCAGAAAAGCCATGCCTTAGAAGTAGGACTAAACCAGCTCTAGAACATGAGCTACTCTAGATTTGCCCTATCAAAACTTTAAACGATTCTCAAAAGGATCAAACTTAACAGTAAGTAACTTAACTGTATAGGAGAACAAAGCTCAGCAATCTTTAAAAGAAAACAATGAAAGCCAGATAATCAATAACATAAAATTTATGACCTTCAGCACCCAATTAAAAACTACTAGGCATGCCCTCAGAAGCAGGAACATGGGATCTAAAACCAGGAGAAAAATCAGTCAATAACACAGAACCAGAAGTGGATAAAATTAATGGCACAGAATTTTAAACTGGGATTATATACAAAGATAGTCAAAGGAAAACATAAACCTGATGAGAAAAACAAACTATAATATACAAAATCAGAAATTTTTTGTATAATAAAGATTCATTAGGTGAGATTAACAGAAATTTCGGCACTGTAGAAGAAAATGTCAATGAATTTGTAGACATAGAAATAGAAGCTACCCAAACCGAAGCTTAGAGGGAATGAGACTGACAAGAAGTCAACCAAACATCAGTGACCCCAAGGGCAATATAAAGCAGCCACACATACAGCTGGAGCCCCAGAAAGAGTGGGGGGAAAGGATTGGAGGAGATATTTTTGCAGAAGTTTTTTCCAAGTTACATGAAACAACAAATCCATAGATTCAAAAGTTCAATGTCTTCTAAGCAATATTTCACAAAGAAAACCACATTAAGGCACTTCATAATTAAATAATAAGGAAAAAAATTTAAGCCACCCTGTATATAGGGAAACAAAGAAAGAATGGTCACAGACTTCTCAGAAAAAACATAAGCCAGAAGATTTTGGAAAAATATTATTAAAGTTTTGAAAGGGGAAAAAAAGCTGTCACCCTAAAATTTTATATCCATCAAAGATGAAAAATTTTTATTTTATATCTTGCAAAAATGAAAGTAAGCCAGTCATTCTGAACAACTAAAAGAAAGCTGAGAGAACTTGATCTAGAATAATTTGAACTGCTCCTGACTTACAAGAAATATGGAAAGAACATTTTTAGGCTGAAGGAAAATAATTCCAGATGAAAATATTTAAAAACCCAAAAGTGGTAGAGAGAAGCAGTATAGTCTATATGATGATCACAGGATTTGGAATCCTGATGCTGCTACTTGTAGATTATTTGTTTCCTCATCTGTAAAATGTGTATAGTTATGCCTGCATCACAAAGGTGTTGAAAAGATTCAGTGAACTAAGGCAGTGAAAGCATTTAGCAAAGTGACTGGAACATACTAAGCACTCAACAAATCACAGATATTAGTATTTTGTAAATATTTATTAAATGTGCCAAGACATGACTGTTAATAACTCTTGATGAATACTTTTGCACAGAGCAACATATATATATAAAAGAGAAAGACTGCTTGACATGAAGCTTTATAATTTATCTTAGAAACAGGCAGGTGATTAAATATCTTAGTATTATCAGTGCTTTGCAATGTAGGAAACTGAGAAGAGATACTGTGATACAAGTTTACAAAGAACAGTTCATAGGTGAGAGGGGAAGATTCTCCACTTCTAGATGAAAAATCTAATCTTGTTGGTTTGTAATAAAAATCTCATCACATTTCTATTAGGTAAATTTTAGCCTTTCATTGTACATCCAGAAAAGCTATCAAAAAATAACTATTTACAATTGTTTTCTTGATTCTTAACTTGTTTCATTAGGAGTCATTCTGAGGGAAAAAAATATTAAGTAGCTATAGTTTATGGTTCTATAAAATAACTGTTGCTATGGATATTCTCAAATAACAGCATTAAAGACCAACATCCATGTGTAATAACAAGGAAACAAACTATCTAAATTTTAAGTAAATACAAGGATGAATCAAATAAACCTATAGAAGTCCAGCAAGGTAATGATTTCAGTATAGACTCTGGAGCCCAGCTGCCTAGTTCAATTCCTATTCCACCCCCTACTAGCAGTGTAGTCTTGGGAGCTACATAACCTTTCTCTCATCTTTTAAACGGAGGAAACAATAGTATCTATCTCATAAGGTTGTTGGAAGATTCAATCAGTTAAGGGGTAATATGTATGGAATGCAAGCACTTGCTGCTACATTGCATAAGCAGTGATGAGAGCCTTAAAGAAAAGTTATAGGCACTACTACATACATTCTTTTCCTGAATGTCTTTCCAGCTTGAAGTTGCTTTTAAACTGCCTAGGGGTAAAACATGACTGCCACTAGTATTACTCCTAGCATTTTAACATGAAATATCAGTTTAATTTGTGGAGAAAGGAAAGCTTCTTCTAGTATAAAGCCCCTAAGAAGCTCAAGACAGCACCTGGAGTGCAGCGACTACTAATGTACAAAGAAGACAATCCCTGTCCAATGGCAGTAGCAAGCTCTGCTCTAATCATTCAGCTGAACAAACAAAATCCAGGATTTAGTTATTTTCCCAGAAACTAGATAAACAGCCACTTCCTTTTTAGTGTCCCTTTTTAAACTAAGAAGGTCCACATCTCTCCTAATCATCACTTCACTCAGTATTTCTATTTTAAAAGTTGTTTTTTTCTAGATTTTTGCTATTTTAGGCCAATAAAAAATGTTATAGGCATATACAGTATGTTCCTTAAATAATATACGAATGTAACTAATATGCTGTTGTTTAAATATAAATTTTAAACCACAAATTAAACCAACAATCTATTTGGGCTCAGTAGTGCACTGTTAAAGACTTATTTGGTTGTATGGATAGAAACCCATTCACTGAAGATATTGGAACTGGAACAGGCTGAAAAACCATCAGGAATGTGGATAGCTCTGAAGACGGACTAATTTATATAGCCTCTTTCAAGGGCCACATGATTTCTCCTGTTTCATGATATATCTATTTCTCTCTGCATATCTGATCTATTATTTTTATCACCACCTTATTTCTGTCTTCTGATAGCTTCCATTACTTTTTAACTTTTACTTATACATTAGCCACTATGGGCTTTATCTTACTTTATCTCTGAATTAACCATTTGGTTTAAATCTTATTATCTTCCTTATTCAAATTACCACCCTCACTTCTACTCCGTGTATGAGGTTTACTGGTGGCGCAACTTTCATCAGAAGTATGAGCAAGTAGGCATGAGAAATATATCTAGTAAAATACTCCAAGAAAATAGGCCATGTCCAGACAGCATTCTGCCATGGACACTGTTTACTTGGTCTGTCCACTCTGAGAACTAGGGTCTTAAATTAAAATGTTGGTTGGGTTCATGTTGGTCAGATATCTGATAGGATTTTTTTTTAGCATAAGACTTAAGTGTATCAGAATGGTTCAAGCTCAGAATTATTGAAATCGTACCTTGAAACAAATTATAAACAATTCGTTAAACAGAAAATTTAAATCTAAGTATAGATGCAAGCTATAGCTGCAAATAATATATTCACATAGCTACAAAATGGTCCCAGTCTCATTTAATTAATCTATTCCTGAAACCTTGGGTCCTTTGGGATCTGTAAAATTTTCCATGCTGTCATATTTCTTTTGCCATATTATGATGGTGTGCTTTCTGCTGATTCACGCTGATATCCCTAAAAGTTCCTATTAGGATGACCAACTCCTTGTATCTGGGCTATTCTAGTTCGAGTACATCCTTAATCTCTAAGATGGCAATTTCTTAACAGTTGCCCTTTAAGCTTTAAATTTATGAATTGGGGGATCCCTGGGTGGCGCAGCGGTTTGGCGCCTGCCTTTGGCCCAGGGCGCGATCCTGGAGACCCGGGATCGAATCCCACATCCGGCTCCCGGTGCATGGAGCCTGCTTCTCCCTCTGCCTGTGTCTCTGCCTCTCTCTCTCTCTGTGACTATCATGAATAAATAAAATCTTTAAAAATAAATAAATAAATAAAAATAAAATAAATTTATGAATTGTATGCTTCTCTAGATATTTAATTCCCTGTTCATTAATGCAGAGAACCATGCAAATGATGCAGATATGCCAACTGCCACATGCCTTCTTCCTCATGTTGCTGTGAAATACATATCCCTAGATTGTTTAGTTTTGTTTTTAATTTATATCTTTTTTCATTCTAATATAGTTCAAACTTACAAAAAACTTGTAAGACCTGTACAAAAGAACTCCCAAATTCCTTCATCCAGATTACACTGGATTAAATTTTTAACACTGTACCACACATATAACATTGATATATATTCATTTACTAATTCATTCATATAGATTCATTCACTCTCCTGTCAATGAATATTTCAAGCATTTTCTTGGTTATTACATAATATTGCAACACCATCATTCTTACATGTATCCTTTTATACAAGTACAAGAGTTTCTCTAGGGCAGCAGTTCTCAAAATATAGTACACAGATCTCTGGGAGTCCCCAAGTGTTCATGAGGTCAAAATTATTTTCATAGTAACACAAATATTTTTGCCTTTGTCACAGTGTTGACATTTGTACTGAAAGTACAAAAGCAATGGTGGACAATGTGCTTGTTCCACCATGTACTTGCAGGTTTTTAGTGCCAGTTTCTCTTTAAAATGTCTTGATAAAACTTTAATTTTATTAATTGTATTTTTAATTATCATTTCATTGATTAATAAATATTCAATCTTGAACACACATCTTTTTTAATATTCTGTGCGATGAAATAAGAAGGAAGCATGAAGCATTTCTTCTGCATATGAAGTAAGGTGGCTACCTCAAGAAAAAGTGCTATGCAATTGTCTGATAGAAGAGCTGAGCTAGATGCTCCTTTCAAGGAACATCATTTTCACTTGAAAGAATGATTGACTAATTTGGACTCAGATATTTGACAGACTTGGGTATTTGAACAAAGTTAATGACTTTGGGAGAAAAAAAACTGACAGTATTTGTTGCCCATACTAAAATTTGAAATTTCACTTGAAAATTCAAATTTTGGAGAACTTATATCTGCCACCATTAGCTTAACAGTTTACCAATATCTAATGACTTTTCTGATAAGATATGTAATGATATTAATGAATGTAATATTTCATATGGTGTAATAAATGCATTAATATTTGGAATTCTATAAAACTCAGTGAATAAGTATTTTCCAAATGACATACATAATGTTACCCAATCGTGTATGAGTCAAAGAGCCCCTAAAAGTTAAGATAAGCTAATCCACTTTAATGCAATTGATTACAAATTTTCACATTGCAACTAACCTCTAAGAAATTAATACATGTTGAGTTTTGATATGATACCAAAAATAATATCCACAATTATTTGAAACTATTAAATTATCTGAGCTATTAAAATAATACTCTTTTCTCCTACTACATATCTATGGGAAGCTAAATTTTCTTCATTTGTATTAAACAAAACAACATACTGCAACAGATTGAATGCAGAAGGAGCCATGAGAATCCAGCTATATTCTGTTAAACCAAACCCCAAAGAGAATTATAAATAAGTAAAATAATGCCACTCTTATTTTTATGTGTACGTGTGCATGTGTGTGTATATTGGAAAATAGTTATTTAAAAAATGTTACTTATGTAATGTACATGTAATAGATTTGTTATTCTTGTTTCTAAATAAATAAATCTCTCTTGATAATTTTTCTGTTTTAAATTCTAATATGGTATGTATAGCTCACATCAGCGAGAACTGTTTGGGGTTCTCTATAATTTTTAAGAGTGTAAGGAGTTGATTTTTGGGGAATATGGTGGAGTAGGACAACCCTAAGTTCACCGCATCCAACAGATACAACTAGAACCTTATCAGTATAAATAACCCAGAAAATAACCCAGAGGCTGGAAGAACAGACCCTCCACAACTAAATGTAGAGAAGTCTAGGACCAGAGAGCTAAACAAATGAATTCTATCAAATATTTAAAGATCTATTAATATCTATTCTTCTCAAACTATTTCAAAAACTAGGGGAGGAAAGAAATCTAATTTCATTCTATGAGGATAGCATTACCCTGTTATCAAAATCAGATAAAGATACCACAAAAAAAGAGAACTGTAAATCAATATCTCTGATGATTATAGGTACAAAATTCCTCAACAAATATTAGCAAATTGAATCCAACAATACACTTTTAAAAAGATTTTATTTATTTATTCATGAGAGATGCAGAGAGAGAGAGAGAGAGAGAGGCAGAGACACAAGCAGAGGGAGAAGCAGTCTCCATGCAGGGAGCCTGACATGGGACTCAATCCCAGGTCTCCAGGATCACACCCCGGGCTGAAGGCGGCGCTAAACCACTGAGCCATCAGGGCCTGCCCCCAACAGTACATTTTAAAAAATCATTCACCACAATCAAGTGGGATTTATTCCTGGGATGCAAAAGTGGTTCAAAATCTGGAAATCAATCAATGTGATACATCTCATCCACAAGAGAAAGGATAAAAACCATATGATCATTTCAATAGATGCAGAAAAAGTATTTTAAAAAGTACAATATCCATTTATGATAAAAATCCTCAACAAAGTAGGTTTACAGGGAACATACCTCTACATAATTTAGGCCATATTTGAAAAACTCATACTCAATGGTGAAAAACTCAGAGCTATTCTCTTAATCTCAGGAACAAGACAAGAATGTCCACTCTTATGACTTTTATTCAACATAGTACTGGAAGTCCTAGCCACAGCATTCAGACAAGAAAAAGAAATAAAAAAGGCATCCAAATTATTGAGGAAGAAATAAAACTCTCATTATTTGCCAATGACATAATGTACATAGAAAACCCTAAAAACTCCACCAAAAAACTATTAGAACTGATAAATGAATTCAGTTAAGGTTGTAGATACACAAAAACAATATATAGAAATACACTGTGTTTCTATATGGTAATAATTCAATGAAAAATACAAGAATATGCAATGGGAAAAAGACAGTCTCTTCAACAAATGGTGCTGGGAATACTGGAGAGCTTAGATGCAAAAGAAAGAAACTGGACTACTGTCTTTACACCATACACAAAAATAAACTCACAATAAATTAAAGACCTAAATGTGAGACCATAAACTATAAACATCCTGGAAAAGAGCACAGGCAGTAATTTCTCTGACATTAGCTGTAACAACATGTTTCTAGCTATGTCTCCTGAAGCAAGGGAAACAAAAGCAAAAAATAAACCATTGGGACGACATCAAAATAAAAAGCTTCTGAACAGTGAAGGAAACAATCAACAAAACCAAAAGACAACCACTGAATGGGAGAAGAGATTTGTAAATGACATATTTGATAAAGGATTAGTATCCAAATTATATTAAGAACTTAAGCAGGGATGCCTGGGTGGCTCATTGGTTGAGCGTCTGCCTTTGGCTCAGGACATGATCCCAGGGTCTGGGGATCGAGTTCTGCATTGGGCTCCCTGCGAGGATTCTGCTTCTCCCTCTGCCTATGTCTGCCTTTCTCTCTGTGTCTCTCATGAATAAATAAATAAAATCTTAAAAAAAAAAAGAACTTCTACATCTCAATATAAACCCCTCCACAAATAATCCAATTAAAAAATGGGCAGAAGGTATGAACAGAAATTTCTCCAAAGAAGACATACAAACATATGAAAAGATGCTCACCATCACTAATCATCAGGAGAATGCAAATCAAAACCAGAATGAGATAATCACTTCATACCTATCAAAATGGCTAAAATTAAAAAAAAAAAAGACAAGAAACAGCAGATGTTGGTAAAGATGTGTAGAAATGGAAACCTTCATGCACTGTTGATGGGAATGCAAATTAGTGCAGACCCTTGCAGACCCTGTGGAAAACAGTATGAAGATTCCTTAAAAATTAAAAATAGAGTTACCATACTGTCCAGTAATTCCACTGGGAGTATTTACCCAAAGAACATGAAAACTCTAATTTGAAAAGTTATATGCACCCTATGTTTACTATAGCATTACTTACAATAGTCAAATTAGGGAAGGAGCACAAGTGTCTATTGATAGATAAATGGATAAAGGCATGGTATGTATATATAATGGAATATTACTAAGCCATAAAAAAGAATGAAATCTTGCTATTTGCAACAACATACATGAATCTAGAGAGTATAATACTAAGTGAAATACTCAGAGAAAGACAAATACATATGATTTCACTCATATATAAAATTTAAGAAACAAAACACAGGAAAAAAGACATAAGCCAAAAAATAGACTTTTAAGTATAGAGAACAGATGGTTACCATAGGGGAAGCAGGTGGAGGGTAGGGTGAAATAAGTGAGGGGATTACGAGTACATTAACCATTATGAGGACTGAGTAATGTATAGAATTGTTGAATCACCATATTGTACACCTAAAACTAATATAATACTGTATGTTAACTATTCTGGAATTAAAGATACATATTTTTAAAACAGTGTAAGGAGCTTGAGAGACCAGAAAGTTTATAGACTGCTTCTTCAGGCTGTAAGTGTGGAAATGAATTTGTGATGCTGTAGGCTATACATAGCTTCAATATTGCTCATCAATGTCAAATTCTCCCCATTCAATCTTGAATTACAGGTCTACATATGCAAGTTGAGAGATGATAGCTTAATTGAATTATCATAATGGTTCCTTGGCACAGGCTGATTAGTTATTAAACAGAAATTGTTTAAGTAAATTTTGGATACTATTTAAGACAGCTTTAAAATAATTCTGTCCCACTAAATGCCATAAAGTTTTATTATTAAAATTCAAATAGGTTCAAATCTTTTCGGATAAGTATACAGGTTAAATGTATCCAGAGATGTTAAATTTCATTACACCATTTTATTAATAATTAAGTCAAACAGGTATTCCAGACAACCAACAAATTGAAAATACTATATATTCCTCCTGTGTAGCTACAATATATAATTATTCAGGGAGGCTATGCACTGATTAAAAGAGGTGCAATGATTAAAAACATGTGGTCTATTACCATGTAAAATAGGTTTGGGATTAATTCTACAACTGTTTGATATTTAAAATGAGTGTGTAATTCAGTATATTAAAGAGTTTTTATCTATATACAATAGGAAACGATTTTAGATTTCTTAACATTAAAATATAATGCAAGAAGGAGGTAGAAAGAAATTATATTAATTCTCCCAGAGCAAGACATTATAATAAGCTGAATCATACAATTTTTAATTTTAAATTTATGGGTTAAAAAGAATGAAAGCCCTTGGGACTAGATGGAAAAAGATAAGATTACAATCCCAACAGGGAACTTTTGGAGATCTTTTCTTCAGACATCATATCATCAAGACCTCATGAAAGAAATGGCCTTTCAATCACATCTTCTGAAGTCATAGAGAATTTTATCATGTCTCGTGTATAATGAAATGTTAATGTGATTTTTCTTGACTGATACAATTCTAAGTGAGTGATTCATTTTCAACACCAGTTCTCACTCATTATAAGACTGATTTAATTTGGTACTTATAATTAGAGTCTGTTTTTCAAAATGGCAACTGAATCCATAGGAGTAATGAGCCTTCTCATTTCTAGGATGAGTTTTCTTTAGAGAGTACTATTCGCTGGACTCTGTATTCATTGAACTAAACTTTAGGTATAGAAAAGAGTTTGTAGATAATCTTTAATTCATTAGAACCCTTCCCTTAGTTTTCCCCCCTCTAGCTCCACTTCAGGTTCAGAAATTACATGAAAATATTTTAAGTATTGTTCTAAATGAAAATTTTAACCATTAAGGTATTTATAGTAGTGGGGATATATATATATCCCTATATATATATAGGTGAGGTTTACCTCAATAAACTGCCTAAAGTACTGGCAGACATATTAACTAGACATGTTCATCATAAGTTGGGGCCTGAGATTACAACCAGAGAAAAATTATCTGACACTCAAAGACCAACTGTCCATGCAGGACACCCAGAGTGCAATGCAGACAGAGAAGAGGAAAGTTTCCACACACACATAAATGAAGGAATAGACTCTACTCCACCCCTTTTCTTCAGGTTCAATTTTGCAGGTTTATAGTTCATGTTTGCAGCTATGACCTCAGAAATTTGTCTTTCTCTGTCTCTGTCTCTGTCTGTCTCTCTCTCACACACACACACACACTAACATACACACACACACACACACACACACACACACACACCTGAGGAAATAAATACAGTAAGGAAGCCACCCTACATGGAAAGCTTCAGAGCTCACCTCCCATAGAATTCTGTGATGGACACCCAACTATTGGGAAGTCAGCCTACAAGCCTAGAAAAGCTGCTCAGACTGTCATCTGTGGTCCTGGCCATATTGCAACAAGGCCAAGTACGCCAAGAGTTAGAAAGGAAGTAGAAATACTTCCCCTCCCCTACTCATCTACTTTTTCATTCTCTGGGTAAGTAGAAGATGGTTAAATAATCTTTTTAAAAATGCCATTGCCCTTGTTCTAATTTGCATTTTAAAATAATCTTGAAGAAATAATATTCCATAGAGGAAATAAGAAACCTGGAATGCTTTGTGTATTATCTTGGTATTCAGAGCTCAGTTTCAACATTTCCCTTCAGGGACTGTTCTTGACCTCCCAATCCACTCTGTATCACATCATCCTATATTAGTTCTCTACAGAGAAGGTATCATCATTTGATAGTGTTCTTGTTTATTTGTTAGACACTAAGATTAGTGTAGACCTTATTAATGCAGCTTCTGAGTCAGGCTGCCTGAAATGGAATTCTGGTCTTCCAATTTAATAGCTGTGGGCAAAGTTCTATGCAGCAGTTTCTTCCTCTAAAAATTGGGATAATAATTTTACCTACATCACAGGATTTGAGAGAGGACGGCACTAATTAATAAAAGTAAAGTGCTAGATTAGAGGCAGGCACAGAGTGAACACTTGATAAATGTGAGCTTTCATTCTTTGTTGGTGTCTGTCCCCCCATCATTGTTTGCTTTGGTAACCAGTACCTAGAATGATGCCTAGAGCACACATGAGACTTTCGATAAGTATGTTAATTAATAAGTCTCCATTGTGGTTTTGAGATTTAAACCCGACTCAATAGACTTAAGATGGCTTAGACTGATGAAATTACAAACTCAATAGTGCACAGTATTAAGTATCAGTCAACTATGTGGCCAAGAATACTGACTCTACTCTTCCTTCCTTTAATTGCAGAGATATTATCCTAGTGGTTATCTGCTCTCTATACTCTACATACCTGATAACCTCGTTTCCTGTTGTTATGCGTGACTGAGTCACTTATAACCATTTGGTCACTTTAGTATCTACAGTGCAAGTCTTTCTGTCTTGATTCTCCCTCACGCTTTCTCTTGGAGTTACTTCTTTATGCGTCATGACTATTTCCACTATTATCTCCCCTGTAAAAAGAAAAATCCTAATTATCAGGCCCATGCTAAAATGCCTCAGAACTATTAGAAAATGTATGGGTGTATTGCTGGAGGGGAGGTGGGTGCAGAGTTGTGGTAATTGGGTGATGGACATTAAGGAGGGCACATATATAATGAGCACTGAATGTTACATGCAACTGATGAATCACTAAATTCTATCCCTAAAACTAACAATACACTATATGTTAACTAAATTGAATTTAAATTAAAATTTTTTCAAAAAAGGAGGTATGTAAGTAATTTACCTAAACAAGCCCCTAACATATCCTGAGCTACATTCAAATCTAAGTTGCCCTTTCTTAGCTGGACTAGGCAAGTGTAATTCCAGATTAAATCAGGGGCTCAAATGGAATAAAACTATTGTTGAAAACAGATAAATAAATAAATAAATAAATAAATAAATAAATAAATAAAACAGATCCATCTTCTTAAATAACCACTCAAAATAATCACATTACCATTCCCTCTCCATAGTCTAGTGACTATGAAGTACCTTATTCACTGGTGGACTTGATTGAAGGGTCATCTCTTCATTCAGATCAAAGATTGTGTAGGGTGGATTTATTGCATAGATGTGTTAAGCAGCTCTCAGAAGACACAGGAATGTGGGGCTGGCATAAGCCCAGGGAAGCTCTAGGTATTTCCATTGATAGAGGGCAAAGTGACAGAAAATTGTGGGGAAACAACACAGACCACAAGATCCTTGAAAGGAAATTAAACTAAGATGAAGAATCCTGGATCTTGTTAGGATAATAAGTCAGCTAGGAAATAATTACATCGTGAAACTTCATAACCTTAAATGAATGTACAACGCTATTACAACTCTGTAAGGAAGAGGGGGCACTTCTCACAGCAGCTGTCAACATCTACACTCTGGGCTTAATACTTTTCTGGATGCTTTCTTAATCAACCTGAAATTTATTTAACAGACATTTACTGAAAGCCCACTATGGACCAGGCACCATTCTAATCACTTGAGATACAGTGGTAAGCACAAATAGACCCAACCTTGCCCAGATAGAGTTCACAGTTTGGTAGGAAAGAGAGACTACATCTGTTAACCAACCACCCAATCATTATAAAACCTAAGCTATGTTAGTGCTATGAAGAAGGAAATGGTATTCTAAGAGCACACAATAGGGATTGGGTTGATCAAGGAAAGCAAAATTTCATCTTAAAACTGAAGGATAAACAGTTGTTAAGTGAATGAAAATGAGGGGAGTATGGAGGGACTAGATGTTTCAGGGCCCTGTCAGGGTCTTGTTAAGAAGTTATGTTTTATTCTAAGAGCACCGGGAAGAGTAATATTGAAGAGACCCTGGGTGGGTCAGTCAGTGAAGTGAAGTGTCTGTTTTAGGCTCAGGTCATGATCTCAGGTTCTAGGATCAAGCCTCACATTGGGCTCCCTGCTCAGTGGGAAGCCTGCTTCTCCCTCTCCCTCTGAAGCTCCCCCTCTTTGTGCTCTCTCTGTCAAATAAATAAACAAAATATTTTTAAAAATACAATAATATTGAACTTCCACCATACAATCCCACCATCATTCCAGCTGGCACTTTGTACATTCAATGCAACATAATATTGAACTAACTCTGGTAAAACAGTAAGAAAGGAATTAGTGGGATCTGAACAAGTTGGAATTAGCAATCTCCAATCAAGATTCCTGTAGACAATGGGAAAGCACAAGAATGAACCTGAAGCTCAAGGCAAAATTCTGTGGATCAAAGCCACTTGGATGTTATTTCTGGATAAAATCCATAAAGTTCCCACAAATCACATCTCCCAGGCCTCCCTTCTCCCAACCATTTAGCTATTTGAAGATTTTCTTATGTTCCGGCCCTTTGAATGTCCATCACAATTGCAGAAGTAAAATGAATGGTAATAAGAAATTGATTTAAGGTCTTCCCTAAGGTAAAATAATGATTCATTGACGTTTGTAGCATTTTATTGTAAGTGTGGTGGAAATGATTATTATCTTTAATGGTTAACTGAGTAATTGATTATTGATAAATGAGTACTCTATTCAAGCCAGGATCCATCTTACATCACCTGGAAAAGGATGATGTTCCTACTCTTTTAATGACCATTAAGTGGTAAATAAGGAAGTGGAAATGTTTCATAACTTACATATTAAGTATCTTTGGTCATTTAACCACCTCTACAATGAGAGCAATAAGGCATCTGGGGGTAGATAGCTGACTTAAGGAAAGATCAATGACTGTTTTTCAGAGTTTTATTGAAAGTGCATTATAGATTGTCTTGCTTTTAACATTATTACTTCATTGAATAACGATATATGAATAGGCTACGGGGGAAAATTAGAATACAGCTATGCAAGGGTATCTGTGTGACAGGATGAGAATTACATATAAAATGGCCTCCAGAGAAAATTTCAATGCCACCCCCACTCTACCCAATGCAAATGGGGTTGGCCATTGGGAAAAACAGCAAAATTAATAAAGTTAGACTTTGTGCTCCACCCCTTTTTCTGTGTACCCCCGTTTATCTTCCCATATCCTTTCACAGTTACCGATCTGAATCCCTATGTGGCTCTCTTACTGCTCAGAATTCACCCCCCACAAAAAACAGACACATCTCACTGAGGCTTATAATTCACACAAGTTTCCCATGTGCCATAATGATCTCTTCTGCAATCACAATTCTCTAACTCTCATTCCTTTAGTATTTTTATTTCAGCCAAGCTTTAAGAAAAAAGCAATGCGATTTGACTAATTTATATTATTTCCTATTTAACTTGCTTTGTGCAGGCTTCATTTCAATAAAAAACGCCAGTATCACATTTAATACATTTTCAATAAGAGGATTTTCAGGTGGTTTAACACAGTGATATGAAGTTTCTTGGGACAACATATTGGCGCAAGGTGGAGGGAACATAGGTACACTATGTATTTCTGAAACTGGTTATCAGAGGTAGGATTAAATGGTGACCTTGAAGTCCAAGAGAACTGGGTTCAAATCCTGGCCCTCTCTCTTACTGGCAGGGCCACCTCTAAGCTTGAAATTCATCTGTAAAATGGGTATCATGATTTCCTGAGATTAGAATGGGTAGTAAAAAGAACCAAATTATAACTAACATTTTTGCATGGACAAATCGGTTACCAAGGCATTCTACCTAAACACCAGTGTGGACCACCAATAATTTTTTAAATTTTTCCTGACAATCCCAAGGAGGAATTGAGTGGATTAGCCAAGAACTTAATAAGGAAGAAAAGCCTTGCCTAGAGTTCAATATCTGAACATGACTATCCACAAAACAATAGTCTCTGACCCCAAGTCAATCTGGAACTTAGCTTGAGATCTATGAACTTTTTAAATTGACCTTGACTCCAAAAGCAAGGGCATTAGTCCTAAACTATTAACACTTCAAGATAATTTGAGAGCTCATTCAATATCCAGATATTTATGTCAACCACAGACTGATTCTAGGTGAAGTAGGATGATTTCATGTTTATAGGTCATGATGATACAATTGCTAAGAGTCCAGTTTCTTTGAAATATTTTTTTACACTAGCTTCCAGCATATTTTCACCTACCATGTCTTCTGACCTACTTTAAAATCTGCAGTATTTCCTATTTAGCTAGGCAAAAAATCTTACTGCCTCCTGTCTTTTCCTTTTCCTAATACTAAACTCAGAAGCAATGCTGTGGCTTTTTTTTAAAGATTTTATTTATTTGTTCATGAGAGACATAGAGAGAGAGAGAGAGGAAAAGCAGGCCCCATGCAGGGAGCCCGAAGTGGGACTCGATCCTGGGACTCCAGGATCACATCCTGGGTGGAAGGCACGGGCTAAACCGCTGAGCTACCCAGGGATCCCCAATGCTGTGGCTTTGGTCTTTGCTTCACCTTTCATACACTCCTGAAGCCCATGGTAAAAAATGAGATAGCTTGATTGGGGTTGGAAAATATTGATTTAGTACATTTCTCTAAGACCATTTCTAGACAGAAAATATTTATAATTTAATGTTCCAGATATACCATCTTTTTTTAAAAGTGAGAGGAGGCACAATCTAGCCATAAATTCATTACTTCTAACCCTTGACCCCAAAGCTTCAAGCCATTCATATATCATATAGGAGAGTCAAAGTTCAGAGTCCCTTTAAATCATACATAGCAGTTACTCTCCTAATAGTCTATTGAAAAGAGCCACCAATCTACTTTAAATGAAAGAAGTCCATATTTACCACAGCCCAACTGCTGTGCAGTTTTGCACTAAAGCAGGAAAAATGATAGAGAAAGCAGGAGGACTGAGAACGTTGGCAATTATGAGGAGAGTGGATAAGGGCTTTGCATTAGGTAATTGTATAACACTTCATTTCCCTCATAGTATTTACTCAAGGAAGTGGTATTCAAATTGTGCCCTCCAAGGATTCTGTAGAGCTATCCAGTGTAAGACTCAGGGGAAGGTGAAGGAATAAGGTTTAGGGGATATTCTATAACTAGAGTAACCCTGTTTTTATCATCTGGCATCCTTATACAAGAACATACTAAGAAAAAATAAGAATTTGATTTCTAAAAAAAGTATTTGAGACTCATTAGTATAAGGTTCTAGAGGATTGTTTGCCTCAGTAGCCAAAAAATAAACAGAAAAAAGATATGTATGATGTTCATTGAAACATCTTTATAAATTACTATTCTCTGGCTGTCAAAGATGAGATGATGAAAATCATAAAAGAATAGCTACAATATATTAAGTGCTTATCATGCTCCTAGGACTATGCTAAGGGCTTCACATTGATAAATTTCGTAACACAAAAAAGCTTGTTGCATTATGATCCCCATCGTGCAAGTAGGAAAACCAGGCTCAGAGAGGCTAAGCTGTGTCTGAGGTTACACAGTCAGAAAGGAATTAACAGGGTAGCATAACTGTTAAAAACAACCTCAAATTCTCGGTGGCTTAACACAGAGATTTATAGCTTATTCAGATATCAATTCAGTGAAGGAGTTAGGTAGATGGTCTTCCACTGTGTGACTCAGGGACCCAGGCTCCTTCAATCTTGCAACACACTCTCTAGAACCTCAAAGGCCTCTGCTGGATTTCTGCAGACAGATAAGCAGAGTATTGTATGGAAGGTTTTGTAAGGGGCAGACCTAAGGAATACATAACTTCTGCCCATATTCTGTTGATCAGAACCCATCAAAAGGGTGTGTCCAACTCTAAGGAAAGTTGGGAGATGTAGTTTGGCTATATGCACAGGAAGAAAAGGAAATTTGTTACTTGCCAGTCTCTACCACAATGATAGGGCCAGGGTTCAAACTCAGGAGCTTCAATTCTTCCAGAGCCCACTATGGTATAGAATTAACTTGCCTCCAGACATAAAATAAGCATCATGAATTGTGACCTCTAGGGTCATCATTTCAGATTCTGTATAATCCCTAAGAGCATTGCATATGCACATTCACTCATTTATTCATTCAAATGTATTAAACACCTACTATTTACCAGGAAGATATTCATTTATACAAAATTTATTGAGCACTCAGTGTTTGCCAGGCTAATAGTTGGGACAGCAGCAATAAATAAGAAACAATCCTGCTGACATGGAACTCACATCTAAATGACTTGAACTGTATTCTTCACATAAGGAACTTTACTACTTTCTACAAAAAATCATGTACCACCATGTGTTTTGTGCCCTTTCAGCTTTTTCTGTTTATCTTCAATACATATAGGAATATAGGAAAATATATGTTTTCTATTGAAGATATATGTTGAAATTCCCTTGAAAAAGCAGAAATCTTACTGTATCTCTTTGTATCTCTGGTACCTAACACAGTATCTGGCATGTGAATAAACACTGGAGTCATGGACAAAGCAGTAGACTAGGAATTGTGAGGTTTAGGTTTTGTTCTTGTTCTGTGGCTCAATTCACATATCACTTGGGCATGTTTTCTCACTGCAAAGTACAACACTTTAAACAAAAGTTTTCCAGGTCTCTTCCATCTCTAAAACATAAGCTTAACATTTGTAAGACATGCTCTGTAGTGGAAACTACATGTGACAGGGGATGGTCAGCAGATATGGGCTATAGCTCTGGTTTTCTAGTTCCTTAGAGAAGTCACCCCCAGATCTCTGGTTCTCAGTCCATTCACTGGTAAACAAATGATTTTGAACATTAAGATCATCCTTTCAAATTCTAGTTCTAATATTCTGTTAGTATCAATATTACTAGTGTTAGGCACCAAAAGATCAGGTTCCTGCTTCAGAATTTCATTTCCTAAAGAGGAATCCTAAACAAGGAGCCCCAAAGATCTTAAAAATGCAGAACTCCTTCCATGTGTAGCAGGAGTAGTTTTCTCTCCCTACCTGATCATATAAAGCATCTTTTTTCTTTTCTCCAAAATTCACAACCATCCTGATTTCAGCTACTTGGCTTGGTACTGAGTCACTCCCTATTTAGCTTAGTTTACTTGGCTAATTCATTACTTAATAGCTGCATTACTCTGGACTCTCAGCTTTCCTCCCCCCAAATTAGAAACCACATCAGAACAAAATGATTCATAACAGCCTGAACAATGAGGCTATCTCTAACACCATGCCATATTTATTTAAGGTTTTAATCAAAATGTGAAAAACATGGTCTTAATAATAAGGAATAAAACTTTATTAATGCTCTGGAAATCAAGAGATTATGGACAATTAAAATTCATAAAATGTTTAATTTTCACAAAAGGTAGTGAGACCTATTGCTAATGAAACCAACTCTACTTGTAATATTGGCTGGACAGTTAATGAAATAATATCTGTGGTGCATATGAGGGCTCTGTAAGAAATGTAGATGACACAAGATATAACTATGGTGATTTTACCAATACACGGGAGATGTAAACATTTGTCTGAAAGTGTGTACAACTGTGAAAATAAACATACATCACAAAACTAGTGTTCAGTTCTTTCCAAGAGGCACTAGATAGAGAGAATTCCTTTCTAAAATAGAATCAACCATAAATCAGAATCAGATTGCTTACAGATTCTGTCCATAGGCATTGCTAAAACATGGATTTTTATTTGGGTGGAGGCAGGGGACTAGAAGCATTCTATAGTAAAGAATGAAGAATTAAAAATCTCAAAGCCAAAGGTTTGTGATGCTTTCATTCATTATTTAAAAACAAATTTTTTACAGATGCAATGAAACGCCAGGACACCTGTACCCCAATGTTTCTAGCAGCAATGTCCACAATAGCCAAACTGTGGAAGGAGCCTCGGTGTCCATCGAAAGATGAATGGATAAAGAAGCTGTGGTCTATGTATACAATGGAATATTACTCAGCCATTAGAAACGACAAATACCCACCATTTGCTTCAACGTGGATGGAACTGGAGGGTATTATGCTGAGTGAAGTAAGTCAATCGGAGCAAGACAAACATTATATGTTCTCATTCATTTGGGGAATATAAATAATAGTGAAAGGGAATATAGGGGAAGGGAGAAGAAATGTGTGGGAAATATCAGAAAGGGAGACAGAACATAAAGACTCCTAACTCTGGGAAACGAACTAGGGGTGGTGGAAGGGGAGGTGGGCAGGGGGTGGGGGTTACTGGGTGGCGGGCACTGAGGTGGGCACTTGACAGGATGAGCACTGGGTGTTATTCTATATGTTGACAAATTGAACACCAATAAAAAATAAATTTATTAAAAAATAAATAAATAAAAATAAAATAAAAACAAATCTTTTTAAAATGAGAGACTTCAACTCAAGTATTATTTGGTCCCAGTCTAATATTCCCCAGGGACACTTTACTGGCTGTCTGTGAGCCCGAAAGATGCTATTACTCTCTGGCCAGCAGTGGCTGTGCAGACTCTGAGGCCCTGAGGGAAATGGAAAAGTCAACAACAGTAAGCACATCCCATATGCATCATTTTTTTCTAAGTACATAAATCCTGCAGAAACCGGTCCCTACTCTTGTGTCTTCAAAGCTACACTCAACAGAGCCTTTTTCTATGAAACCTGATGGGGTGACTTGGATAACCAGTTTCTAAATTGGTGGTTTCCTAAGTGTGAGAACAAAAATGATCAACCAGGGCATGAGAAGAGAATATTGAAACTTAATCTTAGGCTTTACTAGTACTCGCTATATGGATGGTGACTAGTACATATCTTGGAGGAATATCAGTCAGGATCTCAGCAGGAAACAGAAGGTATTTTCAAATTAAATAAACTAAGAAGAGTTTAATAGAAGAATAATTGGCATAAATTTGGAGCACCAAGTTTTAGTAAAAGTAACAAGAAAGGATATACTCTGAACAAGTAACTGCAGTGAGGTGCAAAAGGAGGGAATTGAGACCAGAACCAAAGGCAGAGGCATGAAGAGGGCCAGGAGCTATAGCCTTCAGGAGAGGAAATAAACTAACCCACAGCCACTGAGCAGTGCGTAAGCCAGAAATAGTACCCCGTCCTCACTCTCTCCTGTCCTCTGGGTTTCCTGCCAAACCCACTGGAAGTCAGAACAAAAGAGCCCATTGAAATGGTCCATATGGATCTCCCCAATTTGTCCTGGGGGGGTATACAGAATCTATCCATAGCATAGAAACTATCCAAAGCTCCAGTCTTCTTTACTAATATGGTATTCATTTGTATAACTCAAAAAATTAGGATACCACTGTGCTAAATAACTTCACTAGATACTGACTATGCTAGAAAAAAGCTAAGCTCAGAAGGCTTAAGCTGCCTAGATCTAGGCTCAGTGGCCCATAATTAAGTAGGAAAAGCTTGTTCTGCACAAAGGAAGGGAAAGTATAGCATTTGAGTCATGTTTTTGCCATCTCTGCTTTGGGTCATAAAGCCAATATTTACATCACTGGATTTATTTTTATTCATTCACTCTCATTCATTATCTTATTCATTGTTCCAGGCATTGTACAGGTGCTCAGAATACAAAGATGAATTAGATACGATCCCTGGCTTCAAGAGTGTGTAAGTTTGTAGAAGGAGAGAGATATACAAGTAATGTGCAGAGTAGTATTGTAATCATGCTGAGAAATCAGAGCAAGTTATAATGGGACTACCAAGAAAAAATGGCCATTTCTTCTAGAGGTTGGGAGAAGGTCAAGAATTGTTTCAAGTAAACATTAATTTGAGAAAACTAAAGGAGAAAATAGACAAAATAGTCCAGGCCAAGAAAACATTGTAATCAAAACTATTCGATGAATTTGAGGGAATGGAAATATTTCAACAGAGCTGAGACTCAGAATAAAAATGGGGAAAAATGCACAATGAAACTGTAAAGGTAACCAGGCCAAGATTGTGGAAAACTTCACTTGCAAATCTAAAAAGCGAATCATGTTATCTGAATGATTTTCTACTGAGCGCTTATTTGTTCAACTCTTCCTCAATATACTTGGAGCAGTTATCTCAACTGGAAAACAAAAACTACTGGTCATATGCCATCACTCAGAATCAACTGAAAAAGTCATTCTGAACCACAATGTTAATAGCTCCCCCTATTTTATGGTGAATGAACCAGCTTTGAACAATTTGTCCTAAAATCAGTTTTGGATGCTGTGAACACTCTGTTTCTTTAAGGAATTACAGGGTATTTTGAGTAAAACATGTAGCTAAATAACCTAGTTTTGTCATTAGAATTAAAATTTACTTACCAGCTGGCCATGCTAAAGATCATCAAATAGAGTCTAATTAAGACACAGCCATTAAAGATCTTTTTCCTTCTTATAGGTTTGCCTAGCTATTGGATATGCAGTTCTATTAAAAGTTCTCAGTCCCACCATGAAAGTTGCAGAGCCTGGACACTTTTCATGGACATTAGATATTTTCACAATATTACAATCCTGATGATCCAACAATTTTCCAGTTAGTTGACCTCTATGGGTGTGGGAGCACTGGCTTTGGCATATTTTATTTCTGAAAACAGGAGGCTAATTAATTTGCCCTCTCTATGCTGATAAGTACTACTACAAATAAGTCTGATTTTCAGCCTGCCTCAATCACAAAATATCTATTAATTGTATAAAGCAGTTTAGAGAGTGCATTGGCTATTTGACAACTCAAATGCACAAAGAAATTCAATAAAGATGGTTTGTAAGGAACAATGGAGTAAAGAATAAATTCTGAAAGCACTGAAAGTCAAAGTTGACCTCTTAAAGGAGTACATCAAATGAATGAACAATAAATTTTCCATAAGGCAAACCAAAGCATATTTTATAAAGCAAGAATTGTCTCCCCTGAATACTCAACAAGGTACCTAATGTGCCCAATTCTTATCTATTATAACTCTCACAGACTGCATCTGTTATTTTCCCAATACATCCACTGGCACTCATATTTCATTAGGTTATTCTCTATCAATATTCCTGCCATGACTGGCTAAAGCCACCACCAAGAGGGAAGCATTTGGAGGACTTACCAGCAGTTGGGTCCTTCTGTGGACAAAGTAAAGTGTTTTGTTGCCTCTTAAGAATTCGAAGGTAAGGGGTGCCTGAGTGGCACAGTCAGTTAAGTATCTGCCTTAGGGTTAGGTCATGATCTCAGGGTCCTGGGGCCAAGCTCTATGTCAAGCCCCCTCCCACAACACATCCTCTCTCTCAAATAAGTATATAATTAAACCTTAAAAAAAAGAATTCCAAGGTAAATAAAGGCAGATGCCTTTCTACTCATAGTCCCATAGTTAACTCTTTTTGAGACAAGCCAGTAGAACTTCTCATTATAGACCAAATCTTCAACACTATTCTCTGAGAGGTTTTCATAGTTTATATTGAAGCTAGAGGAGCTTCTAAAAGTCAGAACAATTAGATCCAGCAACCATCCCAAGTATCAATGGCCTGAAGAGCTGGGCCATCCTAAGCCAGCAGAAATGAAGCAGGAGGCATGGCAAGTAGGTGATGAACACCTTCTGCCACTGAGAAGATCAAAGGTCTCTTCTCAAGAAGCCAAAAAGAGCAAGGAAGAGAATGCTGATAGCATAATGAACCTCCTAAAACTCTCATTGCCTTCTTTTACCCCCACCCAGGCTCTATCACAAAGAAAGCTATGGGAAAGATCCCCAGGGTCTCTCCATTGTCTTTCAGTTATTCACCCTCAACTTATTTTTTGCTGTAATCTATGAAATCAGTGCAACTGAAGGAGTTGCAGATGGATTGATTGTGAACTGATTTATGATCCTTATTGCACCAGAGAAGTAATTTTATGCATATAACTTCTTTTACAATTACCTCTACATGATTTCAAAGGAGTTCACTGCTTATGGGAGGAGGCCATCAATAAGTGACACTTGCATATTCATTCATTTCAATCAGAGATTTTTAAAGACTCAGGGGAATAGTTCAATGCCATTGAAAATTACTTTCTTTTTCATCATGTTTCCCGTATTTTTTTCCACAGTCTATTTTTATTTTACTTAATTTTTACTTTTATTTTTAAGGAAATTATATTTAGGGGAGTTAAAAAAAAGAGGCTGCAATTTTTAAATGTCACCTGTGTGCCAGAAACTGTGCTAGCCCATATCTACATGAAGCCTTATATTCTTTCCAAGGTCATAATTTTTTAAAAAGATTTTATTTATTCATTCATGAGAGACACAGAGAAAGATAGAGCAGAGACATAGGCAGAGGGAGAAGCAGGCACCCTGAGGGGAGCCTGATGCAGGACTCAATCCCAGGACCCCAGGATCATGCCCTGAGCTGAACATAGATGCTTAGCCACTGAACCACCCAGGCACCTCTCATAACTTTTTTTTAAGATTTTATTTACTTATTCCAGAGAGAGAGAAAGAGAGAGAGAGAGAGAGTAGGCAGTGGTGGGGAGGAGCAGAAGAGGAGGGACAAGAAGACTCTGAGCTGAAAGCAGAGCCTGACACAGGCCTCAGTCTTAAGACCATAAGATCATGACCTGAGCCGAAACCAAGAGCTGGATGCTTAACTGACTGAGCCACACAAGCATACCCTAAGGTCATAATTATTTTGCCTGTTCCACTAAAAAAGAAACTCAGAGACGCACAAGTGTTTTATTGCCCAACATCAAATAGCCAATAAGTATCAGGCTGATGTTTGAACTCATATCGGTCTAACTGAAAAATCCATCCTCTTTCCATGACTTCACACTGTCCTCAGCTTTGGGGGATAAAACTCATCTGTTTTATATTTCTCAATCTGTGAAAAGGTTTTTCAGGGTTCTTGAGATAGCCTGGCACTGTTTGCTGCACCCCAATTGTCTTGTGAAGCACATATTCTCAATGCTATCTTTTCTTTTGTTGTAGTTGTTGTTTGTTTGGTTTTTAAACACGACTTACATGGGGAATGCCTTGTGCCTACCAGGGTCTGTGGACCATGTGTTCAAAGCATTGCTTGACCCTGACAACTCAGCCAGGCAATGCTACTTCAGAGAAAAGGTCATAAAGTCACTTGGTTTTGGAACCTTGTGCTGACCAGTTTTCCCCAAAGTTTAATTATATAACATTTATACCATTTTTGCCATATCTAAATGGTACTGAGCAATTATTAACTTGCTATGTTTTAATCAACTTCAATCTGATTCAGTTTTTCATTTAATCTTGTTCTAAATGCAAAGATATGTTTAAAATGCTATCAATATTTTTCTTATACATATTAAATACATATACATTTTTTAAAAAGGGAAAATGTCAGTATAGTAACCAAAATCACACTTTGGGAAACACTAATGTAAAGCAACTGGTTGGTTTTTCCATTTTTTTTTATTGTGTATGCATCATTTGTCCATGGTCTCATAATCCCTTTTTTATTCATTTACTCAAAACACATGTAGGAAGCACCAATTATATGATTGACACCATCTGGATACTAATAGCCATGTAGAGTGATTTGTGCCGAGGAGAGAATGAAAATATAGAAGCCAGGCAGAGAGTTGCTGGATTATTATGGTAACCCAGGAAGATGTGAACGGGAATGAATGAGATCAGTAATAATGGAAAGGAATGGATATGTTTAAGATTCATTTCAGAGGTAAAATTAATGGAACTCTGTGTTAAATTCAATTCACAATAGTGGCTAGAAAGGGGAAAATGGAAAAATGTCCCTAAAACCATTTAAATATTTTAACTACAATAAATTGTTATACTTTTTGTCTTCTTTAACAATCCTGAATACAACTATAAACTCATAAGTAATGGAGAAAATTTGGGGAGGAGGGAATCTACTTCAAAATTAGATATAATATTTAACATATTTAGCAACCAATATGGTATTGGCCACCAACCAAATGGAAAAATTGCTTAAAAGGTCATAGAGGCCTCCTTCTGAACTTACAAAGTGGAGTCACTTCGTATGAGAGGGGTTACATGTGGTAGGAGGCCCAAGGTATAAGTTACTTACCTAGAAATATGAAAATATTTCAAGATTTTTGCCAATGGTCACAAACTTCTAGATTATCAGCCTTACTTCAGTCCCTTTAGTAGCCTTCCCCAATTCTTTCAAGTGAAGCCTAAAATTTTGCTGTAGTTCCCAAGGCCTGGACCATGCACCAGCCTCATCTCTCCAGCATTATCTTAGCTCTAATCCCTCATCTTATCTCCACTCCCCAACTCTCTGAAATCCCAAACTGCAAAGCCTTCATGAATGCCTCTCCTGAGAACACTCCTCTGTCCTTCCAGTGAGCTCCTAGTGATCCTGCTGGCCCCACGTTAATGCGGTATCTTAGAGAAGTTTCTCCTGACCTTCCAAACCAAGACATGTTTTCTTTTTACACACAGTAAGTACCCTATTCTTCTCCTTCCAGCATTCAAACACTTGGAATTACATAATTCGTTGGATAATTATTTGTTTCCTGTTTGTCTTCTATTCTAGACTCATGACGCTTCATGAGGGCAGAAAGGAGGCCAGCTTTTTTCACCATCCTTTTCTCAAAACCTCACATAGCGCTTGCTATATCAAAGGCACTAAAAAGTAGCAGGAAGAGAGAAAAGACAATGCCTGTTCACTTCTTATTGTTGATTAGAGGGAGGTTTGGGACATTTAGACGGAAATTATCATTTTTAGAACTCATACCATACCAAGGCACTGACCTTGGAACTTCTTTTTATTTCACTAAGTTTCACTAAAATCAGTAACTATAACTATAATTATAGTTATAACTGTAACAGGTATCATCCTGTTTTTTAGGTGAAGAAGCCAAAGTTTAGAGAAGTAAAGAAACTGGCTCAGCATCACTCATCTAATAAGTGGCAGAGTAAGGATAAAAAATTCTGCCCCACTACAGCTTCCCAAGCTTGGTTATTGAACTTTCCCCTAGCATTTATTGGTGCCATCATAATTGTCAGCAGATGACACACAACAAGAGGATAGAAGAATTTTGCTAGAAGCTCTTATAGTGAGAAGGGACAGCTGGTGGTATAGCCTGAAATGAGATCACTCAAATCAGCCAGTCATGAAGGGGATCAGGCACAGTGGTTCATAGTATCACTGTATTACAGTGATTGCTCCAGTAATAGTTGTCCATAAAATGGTGACCTTAACCCAACAAAAAGATTCATTTATTCTTGAGGAATTCTGTTTAATAAGGAAGTATGTGTATATTTTAGAAGGTTTTCATTAAAGTCTTTTTAATAGTCACCTTTTTAATAGTGTTTTAGATATTTAGGAAACCTGTCTCTTCTAAAAATATTCTTCTCTGTCCAGATGAATATGGCATTGCAGTGCTTCCAGGTTAGACCACACAATTTGGCTCGGAATTTTAGTTCCCTTCTAAAGCTAAAGGAAGACAAAAATATCCAGCAAGATAGAAACCTAATCCATTGATAACCAATCTGATTAGGATGCTTTTTGCCGTGAAACTGATGGGTATTGATTCATTTACAACCAATTAGAGGCCTTTTGCCTTGGAGAAGTCACCCTTATTCAGGCAGAAATGAACCTAGTAAAACAGATTCGAAATAAAAGTTGAAAAATTGGTGTGACTAGTCTCTACAATGATTATAAAAGCTCACTTCATTGTTTTCATGTCTTTCCTAGCATTCTTGTGTGTAGCTACAATATTATTCATTTAGCAGTGTTTCCTACACTACTGACTGCTGATGCACACCCTGTTTCATTTTTTAAAAAGTTGCTTTTAGCCACAAAGACATATCATAAACTTCATATGTCATCATTTCTTTCGAATTGTCTGTGAGAAGGCAGCACTTAGAAATGTTGCATGATTCATTATTACACTGTCCAATATTACAGTGACTTGAATATGCCCAGTGACCAGTGGTTTTATAGGTCAGGATTTATAAAGAATATATACATGATTTCTCTGTTATCCATCCCATACTTTCACCCACATAAGCAGTTTGGGGATAATATGCCTTCTCAAAACTTCATATATGCTAACATACATGGGAGGAAGTTTTTTTCTAAAAATTTCTTTCTCAAGTAAAGAGTCACCTTATTTAGAAATCTTTTAAAAGTATTCATATCTAGAGTACTCTCTCAATGATTTCAAAGAACTTGTTATTTTTATAAAGAAGTTTGCTTTACCCTATAATTGCCACAATCAACACTAGTCCTAGATGCTCACAAAAGATATTTTACTGAATTAATGAAAAACTAAATCAAAAAGTCAAAGAAATTTAATACAGTTTGTCACTCTTCTTGGGGATATTCTCCCAACTTTCAAGTATTATTAGATACTGCTACAAAGAAGCCTCTAAAAAATTACTAAAAATATACATTTATACACACACACGCACACACAGAGAGTAAATGACTCTTATTAAAATGTGGCTTGGGATAGAATTGCCAAGAACATATAATAAACATGAACTTTTAAAAGTATGCAAATCAAACAATTTAGATGACAGTGAAGATTATGTACGCTGGCAAACTGGTAATGACTCTAAAAGTGGCTCTATGATATCAAAGATGCTTCTGAATAGTCTGAACAATATTATGTTCTAAGTGTGACAGTGAAATACTATCTCTATGCTAAAATTATTAATACAGAATGATTCTGAACGTTATTATGAATAAATACCATTTATATAGGCAAGTCTTTTCTCTATAAGCCTAAATTTGGTCCCCAAATTATTTTAGGGATCATTTCATCTGAAAAATGAATAATCACCCCTTTTGAAAGTGAGGATACATATCTTTTTAAAAAACTATTATACCCCCACTGGTTAATAGAGTGCCTGCCTGGAATATTCTAATTGCTTCAAAATATTAATTAATGTATGAAATAATTAACATCACTTGTACATGAGAAAGAAGAGACATTAGACATCTCCAACTGAGTCCACAAGCATAACAATTTCATGACACCCTGTCAACAGATCCATTTTGAGATTCCTGAAGCTAATTAAACATGTAGACTATTTGAATTGAAGTCATATCAGAGATCATCTATCCAATCTCTATATTTTATAGATGAGGAAATCACAGAGCAATTGAATGCTCTCCTAGAGGAGACATTGACTAGAACTATGAGCTTCCCATTCAATGGTATTACTGAGTTGGTCTCTTTGGGTACTTTATCCCAGTCTCTGATTTATATTTCAAGTTGAAAGCAGGCACCATTTTTTGTTTGAGAATGAGTTCTGTCGAGCAAGGCAAACACATATTAAACGGGCCCTAAGAACTGATGGACAATGAGAGAAAGGTAGAGTTTGTGATACAAAATCTAAGTAGATGCCTTCTCCGAGTGTTCATGATCTGCTATGGGAGTTAGTCACCTAATCATAGTGAAATGTATTTACCTTTTTGGTTTTGACAAGCTTTTCAGTCATTATAGGTCTTAGTTCAGTTGACAGCCCTGGAAACTATAAGGCAGGATTCCCACACCAAAGGACCAGAAGAAAAACACACACAAGCAGTACAGCCAAGCATTTTTAGGTGCTCATTCAGCAGACCATGCATTTTTGCCCAAGAAAAATCAATAAAAGTGAATCTCTTTCCTTGCATGATGTATTCTTTGTAAAAAAAATCATTCTATGTCTGTAATAGATTCACAAACAGAAATATGGGTATTTCTGTAAC
This sequence comes from Canis aureus, assembly GCF_053574225.1. NCBI lineage: Eukaryota > Metazoa > Chordata > Mammalia > Carnivora > Canidae > Canis > Canis aureus. The sequence continues at coordinate 8,320,131 of NC_135643.1, forward strand.
AGTCTTTGCAGAAATACCCAAATTACTGAATTTATAAAAATCAATTTGAATGCTGCTAACTTACTGTCAAAATACACAAAAATTCCCCCAGTCTTGCCTTTTTCCCTTTAATCTGTTATTTTCCTCACTCAAATAGCAGCTTTAGTGTACCTTAACTGAAGGTATCCTGAAATTAAGTTAACCATGTTAAATTTGCTAACAGGCTTCAGAATAGATGCACTCATCTTAAGCAATAATGCATACATAATTAAGATTCAGGCTATATATATACAAAGTACACATATGCCTTTATAAGCCTGTAGAAAAGGATGCCATGGTCTCTAACACTGCTAATAACACACATGTCTCAGTTACTAAGTACCAGACATCTCCCCAAACGCTTTACTTGCATCAGTTTATATAATCCTCCCACCATCTTCCCCTTTGTGCAGATGAAGAAATCGAAGCTCAAAGAGGTGAAATAATTTACCCAAGCTCGGAGAGGTGAAGTAATTTAACACAAGCAGTAAGTTTTGGTGGAGCTGAGGTTTCAACCCGGCAGTCTGGCTCCAGAATTTGTGCTCTTAAATATTCTGATTTCATCCTACAGCCTGGTTTGTCAATTGCTATTTTTACTCACTTTGAGAGCTTGCTCATCTGTTTACCTTTTTTATTTTAATAAAAATTTTTCTTAGTACTCTAATCTTTCAATTATGATTATAGTTATATTATGTAAACTACTTCTACTATTAAGTAAAACAATCTCTGTGCTTATAGAAAACACCAAGATTCAGATGGATCTCCCATCTGGAAGGCTCACAATATAGGCAAATGTGCAATTTCTCTAGATTCCCATGTAGTTTGTGGCATTGTAAGTTTGTGGATTATTTGAGCACCAAAAACTTCTTTTTTTTAAAGTATCAGGAATGACATAAATAATAAAACATGACTTAGCATGAATTACAGTATCTGAATTCATTTCTCCAACTACTGTGTTTGTGGGCCTAAGGTTGAAAGCAATTAGGGTGTGAATTATTACACCATCTTCCATGCTCTGGACGGTTTTATGATGATTATAAAATTTTATTATTAATGGTTCACTGTTTTTGGAGGAGTTGTTAATTTAAACATATATATTTATATTGTTAATTAATGACTAGGAAAAATTAGTTTGGTGAAATCTTTCTAGAGACCAGAAGCAGTTGAGGAGTGGAGAAGATGTTGTTGGCACCAGGTGTAGGAGCTGAAAGCCAGGCCTGGGAGAAACAGTGTACTGTAGTTTGATCAAGGGCTATTGGAGCCATGGAGGGCCATGGAGACCATCCTACCCAACTTTCTTGTTTATAACCAGGCAAAATAAGTGACTTTAATAAGTGTTTATAACCAGGCAAATTAAGGACTTTACCAGGATCACACCACCAGTTCATGGCAGAACCAGGTCAACTTAGCCAAAGACAGTCAGGATCTTGGCTCCCAGTCCAGGGTGTCTCATTTTCAACAACTGAAGAAGATACAACAGAATAGCTGGGGAGGCACGGATGACATTGTTAGAAATAGACAAGAAAAATTATAAAAAGGAAAACAGAATTTCAGTTTAATTGGGCTAACCTGAGAGTCAAAATAATGCTTGACTGTGGTACAGAGAAGCTGAAAGAGGAGGAGGGGTCCAGAAACCTCCTATTGATAAGGTAGGTTGAGGCCTCCAGGGTTGTGATATGGATATTGTATAAAAAACCCATGGAAGGGGCAGGGCAAGCTGGCGGTGCAGTAGGGTCCCCAAGTCACCTGGCCCCACCAATTTACCTAGATAACTTTCAAGTCATCCTGAACACCTACGAATTCTACCTGAGATTTAAAGAGAGAACAGCTGAAACGCTACAGAGAAGAGTTTGCACTTCTAACAAGGTAGGAAGGCAGAAAAAAAAAAAAAAAAAAAGAATCAAGTGGGGGAGGGGCCCCGCGAGGAGCCGGGCTAAGGCCCAGGGGGGTGCCTCCAGGACAGGAGAGCCCAGCCCCGGAGAAGCAGGAACTTTAAAAATCCGCACCAGATTCTTCCCGGACTGAAAGTGCTCAGCAGGGAAACCCGGCAGAACCGCAGGAGGGGCGGAGGGGCCCCCAGGTCCTCGGGGTCACTAACAGAGGAGGTGCACCCGGGGGAGAGCGTCCAGCACCCCGCGGCTGGAGCTCGGTAAAGGGCTGGAGCGCCCGGCGGGGCCTCGGGGAGGGGCCTCGGCGGGGAGGAAGACTCCGGGGGAGGGGGGAAGGGGGCTGCGCCCTGCTGTCCTCAGGGGCCACGGCCCCAGGAGCGCGATTCCAGCGGTGCAGGCCCGAATCCCAGGGTGCGGAGGACACAGCTCAGGATCCTGCACTCTCCCCGGGACAGACGGAGGCGGGAGGGCCCAGGGCAGCGAGGATGCTCCTGCCGCAGGGCGCCCCAAGCTGTGCAGGTCAGCGCCCCCGCCCCCGGAGCATCCAGGCCCCTGCGGACTGGGAGCTGCGTAGTTACTGCGGGAGCTGACTCCAGGGCTGGAGACCTGCACCCGCCAGTGGTGGTGTTCCTCCTGGTGTCACCCTGTGCCTGGGAGGGAGAGGGGTCGCCAGGAAACAGGGGCCTCATGGGGCAAACATCTCCCACTGAACCCAGCACCTGGCAGGGGGCGGGCAGCTCCCCCAGGTGCGCACACCTGAGAATCAACACAGCAGGCCCCCAGAAGGTCTTACCCCAGGTCTCCCCCAGGTCTTCCCCAGGTCTTCCCCCAGAAGACCAGCTGGAAGGACAGAGGAAGAGCAAGTTCTTGAGCAGGCAGCACTGGAAACTTCCAGGGAAGTCGAGGGCTTTACAGTATATAGAACCAGCGGATACCCCTCCTTGGTTTCTTTCTGTTTGTTTGTTTTGTTTTTTCTTTGTTTTTTTTTTTTTCTCTTTTCTTCCTTTTTCCAGTACAACTCGTTTTTAGCCACTCTGCACTGAGCAAAATGACTAGAAAGAAGAACTCACCACAAAAGAATCAGAAACAGTCTTTGGATTTCCACAGAGTTACAGAATTTGGATTACAATTCTATGTCAGAAAGCCAATTCAGAAGCACAATTATGAAGCTACTGGTGGCTCTGGAAGAAAGCATAAAGGATTCAAGAGACTTCATGACTGCAGAATTAAGATCTAATCAGGCCTAAATTAAAATCAATTAAATGAGATGCAATCCAAACTGGAGGTCCTAAAGACAAGGGTTAATGAGGTAGAAGAAAGAGTGAGTGACATAGAAAACAAGTTGATGGCAAAGAAGGAAGCAGAGGAAAAAAGAGAAAAACAATTAAAAGACCTTGAAGAAAAGTTAAGGGAAATGAATGAAACCTAAGAAGGAAAAAAATCTATGTTTAATTGGGGTTCCAGAGGGTGCCAAAAGGGACAGAGGATCAGAAAGCATATTTGAACAAATCATAGCTGAGAACTTCCCCAATTTGGGGAGGGAAACAAGCATTCAGGTCCAGGAGATAGAGAGATCGCCCCCTCTAAAATCAAGAAAAACCATTCAACACCTCGACATCTAATAGTGAAACTTGCAGATTCCAAAGATTAAGAGAAAATCCTTTAAGCAGCAAGAGACAAGAGATCCCTAACTTAGATGGGGAGAAAGATTAACAGCAGACCTCTCCACAGAGACCTGGCAGGCCAGAAAGGGCTGGCAGGATATATTCAGGGTCCTAAATGAGAAGAATATGCAGCCAAGAATACTCTATCCAGCAAGGCTCTCATTCAGAATAGGAGAGATAAAGAGCTTCCAAGATAGGCAGAAACTGAAAGAATATGTGACCACCAAGCCAGCTCTGCAAGAAATGTTAGGGGGACGCTGTAAAAGAGGATGCCAAAAGAATCCACAAAAACAGGGACTGAATAGGTATTATGATGACACTAAATTCATATCTTTCCATAGTAACTTTGAATGTGAATGGGCTTAATGATCCCATCAAAAGACACAGGGGTTCAGACTGGATAAAAAAGCAAGACCCATCTATTTGCTGTCTCCAAGAGACTCATTTTACACCTAAGGACACCTGTAGCCTGAAAATAAAAGGTTGGAGAACCATTTATCATTCAAATGGTCCTCAAAAGAAAGCAGGGGTAGCAATCCTCCTATCAGATAAATTAAAGTTTATCCCAAAGACTGTAGTAAGAGATCAAGAGGGACACTATATCATACTTAAAGAATCTATCCAACAAGAGGACCTAACAATCATGAATATTTATGCCCCTAATGTGGGAGCTGCCAAGTCTATCAATCAATTAATAACCAAAGTAAAGACATACTTAGATAATAATACACTATACTGGGAGACTTCAACACAGCGCTTTCTGCAAATGACAGATCTTCTAAGCACAACATCCCCAAAGAAATGAGAGCTTTAAATGATGCACTGGACCAGATGGATTTCACAGATATTTACAGAACTTTACATTCAAACACAACTGAATACACATTCTTTTTTTTTTTTTAATACACATTCTTCTCAAGTGTACATGGAGCTTTCTTCACAATAGACCACATACTGGGTCACAAATCAGGTCTTAACCAATACCAAAAGATTGAGATTGTCCCCTGCATATTTTCAGACCAAGAAGAAATTTGGAAGAAATTCAAACACGTGGAGGTTAAAGAGCATACTGCTAAAAGATGAAAGGGTCAATCAGGAAACTAGAGAAGAATTAAAAAGATTCATGGAAACTAATGAGAATGAAGATACAACCATTCAAAATCTTTGGCATACAGCAAAAGCAGTCCTGAGGGGGAAATACATCGCAATACAAGCATCCCTCAAAAAATTGGAAAAAACTCAAATACACACACAAGCTAACCTTGTACCTAAAGGAACTGGAGAAAGAACAGCAAATAAAACCTACACCCAGCAGAAGAGAGTTAATAAAGATTCAAGCAGAACTCAATGAAATAGAGGCCAGAAGAACCATGGAACAGATCAACAAAAGCAGGAGTTGGTTCTTTGAAAAATTAATAAGATAGATAAACCATTAGCCAGCCTTATTAAAAACAAAAGAGAAAAGACTCAAATTAGGGATCCCTGGGTGGCGCAGCGGTTTGGCTCCCGCCTTTGGCCCAGGGCGCGATTCTGGAGACCCGGGATCGAATCCCACATCGGGCTCCCAGTGCATGGAGCCTGCCTCTCCCTCTGCCTATGTCTCTGCCTCTCTCTCTCTCTCTGTGACTATCATAAATAAATAAAAAAAAATTAAAAAAAAAAGAAAAGACTCAAATTAATAAAATCACAAATGAAAAAGGAGAGATCACCACCAATACCAAGGATATACAAACTATTTTAAAAATATATTATGGGCAGCTATATGCCAATAAATTAGGCAATCTAGAAGAAATGGACACATTTCTGGAAAACCACAAACTACCAAAACTGGAACAGGAAGAAATAGAAAACCTGAACAGGCCAATAACCAGGGAGGAAATTGAAGCAGTCATCAAAAACCTCCCAAGACACCAAAGTCCAGGGCCAGATGGCTTCCCAGGGGAATTCTATCAAACGTTTAAAGAAGAAACAATACTTATTCTACTAAAGCTGTTCCGAAAGATAGAAAGGGATGGAATACTTCCAAACTCGTCCTATGAGGCGAGCATCACTTTAATTCCAAAACCAGACAAAGACCCCACCAAAAAGGAGAATTACAGACCAATATCCCTGCTGAAACAGATGCAAAAATTCTCAACAAGATACTAGTCAATGGGTCCAACAGTACATTAAGATTATTCATCATGACCAATTGGAATTTGTCCCCAGGATGCAAGGCTGGTTCAACACTCATAAAGCAATCAACATGATAGATCATATCAACAAGAGAAAAAACAAGAGCCAGATGATCCTCTCAATAGATTGAGAGAAAGCATTTGACAAAATACAGCATCCATTCCTGATCAAAACTCTTCAGAGTGTAGGAATACAGGGAACATTCCTCAGCAACTGTAAAGCCATCTACGAAAAGCCCACAGCAAATATAATTCTCAAGGGGGGAACATTGAGAGCCTTTCCCCTAAGGTCAGGAACACAACAGGGATGTCCACTCTCACCACTGCTATTCAACCTAGTACTTGAAGTCCTAGCCTCAGCAATTAGGCAACAAAAAGCAATAAAAGGCATTCAAATTGGCAAAGAAGAAGCCAAACTCTCCTTCTTTGCCAATGACATGATACTGTACGTAGAAAACCCAAAAGACTCCACCTCAAGATTCCTAGAACTCATACAGCAATTCCGCAGTGTGGCAGGATACAAAATCAATGCCCAGAAATCAGTGGCATTTCTATACACTAACAATGAGACTGAAGAAAGAGAAATTAAGGAGTCAATCCCATTTACAATTGCACCCAAAAGCATAAGATACCTCGGAATAAACCTAACCAAAGAGGTAAAGGACCTATACCCTAAAAACTACAGAACACTAATGAAAGAAATTGAGGAAGACACAAAAAGATGGAAAAATATTCCATGCTCATGGATTGGAAGAATTAATATTGTGAAAATGTCTATGCTACCCAGGGCAATTTACACATTTAATGCGATCCCTATCAAAATACCATGGAATTTCTTCAGAGAGTTGGAACAAATCATCTTAAGATTTGTGTGGAATCAGAAAAGACCCCAAATAGCCAGGGGGAATATTGAAAAAGAAAATCAGAGCCAGGGGCATAACAAAGACAGATTTCAGGTTGTACTACAAAGCTGTGGTCATCAAGACAGTGTGGTACTGGCACAAAAACAGACACATAGATCAGTGGAACAGAATTGAGAGCCCAGAAATGGGCCCTCAACTCTATGGTCAACTAATATTCGACAAAAGAGAAAAGACTATCCACTGGAAAAAGGACAGTCTGGTCTCTTCAATAAATGTTGCTGGGAAAATTGGACATCCACATGCAGAAGAATGAAACTAGACCATTCTCTTACACCATACACAAAGATAAACTCAAAATGGATGAAAGATCTAAATGTGAGACAAGATTCCATCAAAATCCTAGAGGAGAATACAGGCAACACCCTTTTGGAACTTGACCACAGCAACTTCTTGTAAGATACATCTATGAAGGCAAGAGAAACAAAAGCAAAAATGAATTATTGGGACCTAATCAAGATAAAAAGCTTCTGCACAGCAAAAGAAACAGTCAACAAAACTAAAAGACAAGCTACAGAATGGGAGAAGATATTTGCAAATGACATATCAGACAAAGGGCTAGTATCCAAGATCTATAAAGAACTTATTAAACTGAACACCCATGAAATAAACAATTCAATCATGAAATGGACAAAAGACATGAACAGAAATCTCACAGAGGAAGACATAGACATGGCCAACAAGCAAATGAGAAAATGCTCCGCCTCACTTGTCATCAGGGAAATACAAATCGAAACCACATTGAGATACTACCTCACACCAGTGAGAATGGTGAAAATTAACAAGACAGCAAACCACAGATGTTGGAGAGGATGTGGAGAAAGGGGAACCCTCTTACACTGTTGGTGGGAATGTGAACTGGTGCAGCCACTCTGGAAAACTGTATGGAGGTTCCTCAAAGAGTTAAAAATAGACCTGCCCTACGACCCAGCAATTGCACTGCTGGGGATTTACCCCAAAGATACAGATGCAGTGAAACAGCAGGACACCTGCACCCCAATGTTTCTAGCAGCAATGTCCACAATAGCCAAACTGTGGAAGGGGCCTCGGTGTCCATCGAAAGAAGAATGGATAAAGAAGATGTGGTTTATGTATACAATGGAATATTACTCAGCCCATTAGAAACGACAAATACCCACCATTTACTTCGACATGGATGGACCTGGAGGGTATTATGCTGAGTGAAGTAAGTCAAGCGGAGAAGGACAGACATTATATGGTCTCATTCATTTGGGGAGTATAAAAAATAGTGAAAGGGAATAAAGGGGAAACGAGAGAAAGTGAGTGGGAAATATCAGAGAGGGAGACGGAACATGAGAGACTCCTAACTCTGGGAAACGAACAAGGGGTGGTGGAAAGGAGGTGGGTGGGGGGTTGGGGTGACTGGGTGACAGGCACTGAGGGGGGCACTTGATGGGATGAGCACTGGGTGTTATGCTATATGTTAGCAAAATGAACTCCAATAAAAAAATAAAAATAAATATACCAAAATATACCAAAAAAAGAACCCCTTGGGATAAGCAATAGTTTCCTAAGAATGCATTTTCTACATGTTGGAACCACAACTGGACAAACCAGCTTACCCCAGCAGCTATGTAGTTAATGACTGGTGAGAGCCCAAGAAATGACCACATACAATTTCTACCTCTGGATCTCCTCTTGCCATGCTTTTTAGCTCCTCTCCATCCCTCATCCCCAAATTCTCTTCCTCATGCTCACTGAAGGGTGAAAAATATTTACTTGGGCAAATTTAGTCATAAAAGAGCAATTGAAAATTGATTGGATTTTTCCATGGGTCGGCAAGAGAAGGTATGTGCAGCACTTAATAAAGTTTTTATCAAGAAATTGGTGATAGAAGCAACCATGCAGAACTGCGAGTACATCGAGCCGAAGTCTATCTTTCTGAATAGCAAAACAAGGTCTCACTCCTGTTGGGATTCTCCAGAGGAGTTTTAGACAAGTGGCCAAAATAATTTGACATTGAGAACATAGGTGTATGTGTGTATATATTTTTTCCTTCTCTTAGAACTCTAAATGTTTGCCAAGCAAAGCCATACTGAAAGCCATTGTCAATTCAATCTAACCGAGCAGTGACTGACAGCACCCTCTCAACTTAGCTCTTACCTGTTTCTGATTATTATTGCCTGGGTTCCTGGGAGCATGACCTGGATCCTCCCAGTGTACTATTCCAGTCTCTTGACCAGAGACAGAAACAGTTCATCAGAAAAGAAACACGTTTTGTACAAACAAACATGCTTTACTTCAAGCTCAGTATTACACTCATACTGTTAAAAATAAATTCATTCACTTGGACCATGGCATCATCTAAATCCCTTTTTTCTAGAAAGCCAAGACTCTCTCTCTCTCTCTCTCTCTCTCTCTCTCTCGGCCCATCTAAGTTGAACATAATGTTCTTTCCACAACATTTGATATTTTTCACTGTGAATTCTATGAATATCACAGGCAGTTACAATATTGAGTAAATCACTATACTAGGCAATGCCCCATCTTATATAATTCTATGGAAGAGACAATGTTTTGTGATATCTCTATTTCTTCTCTCTAAACACCCATCCCTGTGCTGACTGCCAACTATATATTAGGAAAAAAGACTATTCATTTGAGTTTCAAAATCTGAAACCCTTATGTCATGTCTAATATTCCAAAAGATGGCTTCTACTCACCCCCTCAGATAAAATCCCAACACTCCACATTCCCCAATACACAAAATTGCCAAAAACCCAGAAATCCTCCATTTTTGTCTTATTTTGGCATAGCCTTTCATTTTTTAACCAACAAGAGCTAAAACCATCTCTTATTATGATAAATCAAGGTACATGGCACTAAGGAAGTGGGTCTTTCTCTCTGAGTTCTAACCATTAGAAATTAGTGCTGCACATATATTTTCCACTTGTGTCTAGATCTATAGTAACTTCTTTAGATCTGTCCTCAGTCTATTTGTTGCACTTAAATTCTATGAAAAGTAGATTTCAAATAAGATGTAAAATTCACTACATGGTGAAATATAAATACCATAGTTAAAAATGAATTATTCCATAAAGGGGAAAATATTTACTGCAAGCAATAGAGAAATAAATCTACATTTTAGAGTTAGGTATAAAATACACAGTATTTTACACAAATCCTTGGGAAAAGGCAAGGCAGAGCAGGAGGAAGAAGCCTGCACACTTTTATTAGCAACTACGCCTTCCAGTTTTATATGGTATCGACTGTTCTGCTCTCCCCTTAAATTTGCAGTTCTTGAAAAATGTTTTAAACTTTTCTCCACAGCATGTATTTTAAGAAGAAAGGAGTTAAAAAGAGAAAACATCACATATTATAATAAAAATTCAGATTTTTTCCCAGAAACATATTTTCAGAAACAATCTGATCTTATCCCAAGGCTGAATTGAAACCCCTTCCTCTCCTTCAGTATGTTTCATTTGGATGGGTTAGCAACTTTAGACTAACTAATAAAAAGGGGAAAAAATGTTAAGGAAGCATTTCTGTTTCATTCATGATAATATCCAATCTAAGTCTGATTAAAAAGTTGTAAACAGGGCGGCCCAGGTGGCTCAGCGGTTTAGCGCCGCCTTCAGTCCGGGGTGTGATCCTGGAGACCTGGGATCGAGTCCCATGTCGCGTTCCCATGTCCTCCCTGCATGGAGCCTGCTTCTCCCTCTGCCTATCTCTCTCTCTCTCTCTCTCTCTCTCTCTCTCTCCTGTGTTTCTAATGAATAAATAAATAAAATCTTAAAAAAAAGTTGTAAACATTATTGAATTTTTAAAATATACAGTTGAGGCATTTAACACTGAAATAAGTAGATAGATGATAGATAGATAGATAGATAGATAGATAGATAGATAGATAGATAGATAGATATTGTGGGCCAGTCATTGCATTTAAAACATTTCTTATACAAATCTTTGAGGCTGAGGATAATGCTATCTTCTTTCAGTGAGGACTGTTATTTGTTCCTGAAAGATACATGTGAGCATTAGCAATCTGAGAATCCAATTCAGACATTGACATTAATCTAGGTCAAGAGAATAATTTGAATTTAGCCATAGCCTATGTGAATGTTGGTTTTCTTTCGGTTTATCCTTACTTCTAGGATCGAACCCTTTGGATCCCATACCCAAAACCAGGGTTTACCAGATCCCCCATCTTTCTTATTAGCCATGTATTCTAATTTTCATGCTCCTGATCCACAAGGCTGTCAAAAAGTACTCTCAGACACATTTATTAGATTGGCAATCACCTAAATCACCTAGATTCGCAAAAACTGAGCTTCCTTCCACTTTTGGTGTCCCAAATATCAGATTAGTAATTCTAACAGAGCCTGTCAGCTCTCCAACATCTTCCAACAAAAATTTCATGCAACTTTTCTATATGCCCTCATTGGAAGAGTTGGTGCACACTCACTAGATCACCATTACATCTGTACTTTAAAAAATATTTTCTGTTTTTTAAATTTCCAACAATGAACACGAATTGCTTCTATGATCAGATCAGGTCATGAGAAGTATCATTCATTTATTTGTTGTTTTTAAGTAGTATGTGAGCCTTTAATGATAGTAAATTTAAAATATTTTTCTGCACATTTATAGGTAATGACCATGCTTTTTGTATTCAGTAACTTTGGGCAGCCCTGGTGGCTCAGTGGTTTAGTGCCACCTTTGGCCCAGGGCATGATCCTGGAGACCCACGATCGAGTCCCATGTCTGGCTCGCTGCATGGAGCCTGCTTCTCCTTCTGCCTGTGTCTCTGCCTCTCTCTCTTCCTGTGTCTCTCATGAATAAATAAAAATAAAATCTTTAAAAAAATATATTCAGTAACTTACATAGTTGGGGGGAAAACATGCAGGATGGGCTCTTGTAAAAGAAAAGGAAATTAGTCTATTGCTCTTCTCTATATTCATCAGTAGAACTAATCCAATGTAGAAGTTTAGCTGCATGAAATTCTGAAAGTTATTGATAATTAAAGAGCTATTCACTGTCTTCTCCAATCTATTCCCTATAATTCAGCCAAAGTAAAAGTTCTAGAATTATAATCTAATTGGGCTGTTAGCCTGCTTGAAACTCTAAAAAGGCTTCCCCCTCAGTCTCCATGAAAAAATCCAAATTTCTAAGCAGAGCATACACGGCCAATCCACTCTTGCCTCTTACCTTCTTACCCTCCCACTCTATGTCAGCATATAGAACCCCAACTTGCCATTTTCTTTTGCTCCTGGCCCTTTATACACTCTAGCTAGCAGGGATATGGCAGCAGCAAGGGCAGCTCTCTTGGACCTGAAGGCAAAAAGCACTTGCTGAGAGCAGCTGCATCAGTCAAGCCTCTTACCTCTAGATTTTCATGAGAAATAAATCCATGTCTATCCTGTTTAGGTCATTGTACCGTGAAGTCTATTTATCACCAATGTTAAATAATAGCAAACTTTTCCTAAATAACAGCAAACTTTCCCCCATACTTTTTCATTCCCCAGTTTTCCCACAATCTGTTGCATCTCCAGGAACTGTCCCCTCTTTCCTCACCCAGGTGAGGTGCCCCTTGAAGTAAAATCATCACAGGGCACACCACTTCTATCAAAACCATCCACTTACGTCTCTGTCTCCAACACTAAGCTGAAATTCCTGAGGTCAGAGATTGTGCTTCTTCATGTTTTTTTCCCCAGCACCAACCACTAGGCCTGGCCCATAATAAACACTTTATAAATACATTTTGAATTAATGCAAAATTAAGGAAGGATTACAAAGCCTAATTCCACATTATCAAGAATCTATGAAAAGTGATTACAAGATTTGTACCCTTGAAATTTCCCATTTTTATTTATAGACAAATATAGGTAGGAAGTTTTGGAGAGAATTATACCTCCTTGATCATCAGTTAAAAACCGTATATATTTATAGTAAACTACACAATGGCATATACAATATGATTTAGCTTCTCCATTCTTCCTCTACTCTACTTCTAAATATCTTGGCCTCTCCGACAAACTGAGATTTACAACCTTTAGATTTATTTCTTTGAGCTAAAACAGGGTTTCTCTGAAAAGACTGCCAAAATGGAAGTAACGTTAAGAGACTTCAAACCGTTAGCACACATATGCCCATTCATAGGATTAAATTATCAGAATGTATAAAAGGTAACAGAGCCCTAAAGAAATGAACTGGGTGGTTTCGATTGGAAGAAGAGATTGGGACAAAGATATCTGAGGAGGGAAGATCTGCACCATATCTGCACCAAAGTCTGTACTAAAGGTTGGAAGAGGGCACAGAGCAATCAGAAGTACTGGCTCCTACTGGGACAGACAGGCTGGGAGCTAGTAGACCAACCAGGCATGCCATATTATTTATTGTTTGTCCTGAGAGTACATGAGAGGTTTCTACTATTGTTTTCCTTGGGTAGAATTACTCACATGGTTGGATTATGTTCACATAGCCAGCATCTCATAGTTTCTTTGTTGAAGTCATTTGTCTTGAAGAGGAATTTTCATTTTAATGCCCAAATAGGTATATCCTAGTGACTTCCTAAGATCAAAGGGAGAAATCACTCAAGTTTTTAGTTGAAGAGAGCAAACCAGATTCATGTTATGATATATCCAAGGGAATTCTCTGGGGGCTTCTCCTGATTCTGCTCTCCTATGATGACACTTTCAACAAGAACAGAAACTCACGCCAAACGTAATGCATTTTTATGACAAGAATTGAAACAAGAGTGGCAAATGTCTCTCATTCTTTTATACTGGGTCATGACTGTAATCTCATGGCCCTGTTCAGATGTCAACCTCTTGACTGGAAGGGCAGGTAGATGATACAAGAGTTCATTCTTGTTCCACCCCCAATTTGTTCACTGCAAAGTGAAGAGGGAGGTCTCCATCATAAAACAAGGCATGTGCTTCTTTTTTGCATTTGACTCCCAATGTGGGCAGTAAAGTGAATGGAGTTGACCTCCTCATGCTTTAATCTATCTGTCAAGTTATTTCTAGAGCTTTAGGTCCTGCAGCGTGCATGTGCATGCGCCCGTGCACACATACACGCACACACTCCAATAACAATCACAAGCATATTTAGCTACTAAGTATGCTATTTGTCAAATGCAGTTCTCCTGGGACTTAAAGCAAATAGCATCTCCAAAGCCTGGTTTATATGTACCCTAATCTGAAATCATTCTAAAAAGTTAATTTAAGAAAAATTTAAGCAAAGTTGTTGCAGATACTAGATACTAGATACAATGTCACATATTTTTTCCAAGAACAAGGATTGTGTAAGTCTATAGAATTGATTAATAACCCCTTATTTCATGCAATTTGGCACAGATATATTTCTTTGAGATTAAAGGCTGCAACACTGGGGCTCTTAACCTTTCCATGTCACAAAAGCAGTTTTAGAGCTATGAACTCTTTCTCTAGAATAATAAACACACCTAGACAACTTTTTGTGTATCAAGGGCTTTACGACTTTATAATTTGTACTTTCATGATAACCATATATTTTCCAAAAATTTGATTTTACTCCTGGTCAAATCCTGTCAACAATGACTTTACAGTTGACTTTTGAGTTATTTCTTTTATCCTGAGATTTTAATGTTCTGAACTTTGCTTTAAAAATTCTAGAAATGACCACTTTCTTGATATAAAAATGCTTACACGTAATTCTGAATGGATGAATAGATGGATGCAGAAAGAATAAAGGGTTATAATCTGTATTATCATTTGTTTCAAAACCATTGCCCCGATGTCAATATAAATATAAAAATTATAATTGATTTCTCAAGTATGTTTTTGTGTTCTGAGTCAAAACAGGGTTTCTCATAGACTGTTCAGGAAACTTTTAGAATCTTTTCCTCAGAGGTTCTGATCCATTTTATCAAAAACATTTCGAATAACTAGGCTGTAACCCAGGGACCTTCTATCACATAGATCACATCCTTTTGAGGACACATCACAGAGTGACCACCACACTGCTAGCTCTAAGAATCTGGGCTTTCCATTGCTCAGATATGCAAATCTTGCAAGAAACAGAAGACAGAAATATACTGCGTTATGTCATAAGCAAAATGTCAGTATGCCCTCATGATTACTGAAAAAAAAAAGTCTACCTAACCAAGATCTCTGGGCCTCCTTCCTTATTCGCTGGGCAAGGATTTATAGAGCATCTCTTCAGCATACGGTCCTAAGCTAGACCTCTACAGCACTTGCACTCGTGCAAATCCACGCAGAATTCCCTGGTGAGCTCAGTCTGGTTGGCATCAGATGGGAATTACAGCCAAGCGAATTCTCCATATTGTAACCCTATTATCTCTCTCTCCCTCCATCTATCTCTCCTGTGCTCTGCATGGTTGGGCCTTATGGAAAGTTATCATTTGGATGCAAAACAATTATCCTAAAACAGTTAGCCAGAGTGGTCTGGACACACAGATTTATCTTCCCTCTCCTTCAGTGAAGAACATCTATCTTCCATGACCTCTTGATTACTGAAGCCTTCAGAATATATTCTTTGGTCTGTGACACTGTGCTTAGTGCTGGGCTGAGCATTAAATATCACCCTCTATGATTAATTGGAAGTTAATTAAATCTATCACTGAAACAATGGGAAGGCAATGAGCTATGTAATCATTGCAATAGTAAATGAAATGATGTACAGGTCTCTCCATCTCGCTTATTGACAATGATGGAGGGGTGGCAGGCCTTGGATGCCTGGTGAGGCTTGCTGCCTGACCTCACAGGCAGCGATAACTTTCACAGAGCCCAGGGACAAGGCAACTAAAAGTGTTTTCTGACCACCTCTGCTGAATGAGGGAGCTCTTCTTCCTGAGGCCTCCAAAGGGTCCTTGTCAGGGCTTTTCTGTCTTGAATAACCTGTGAGATAAGGTATGGAAATGGCTGAATGGACCATGCAAATACTGGTTGTTACCACTTCTGAACAGCTCAAACTTCAGGGCTTTAAATTTCAGGGCCCCTTCAAATGCAACGAATAGAATACATGTCTATTGAACATTGAATGCTTTTGTCTATATTTAAAACTTCAGGGGCAGCCTGGGTGGCTCATAGGTTTAGTGCCACCTTCAACCCAGGGTGTGATACTGGAGACCTGGGATAAAGTCCCACATCCGGCTCCCTGCATGGAGCCTGCTTCTCCCTCGACCTGTGTTTCTGCCTCTCTCTCTCTCTCTCTCTCTCTCTCTCTGTGTGTGTGTTTGTGTGTGTGTCTCATGAATACATAAATAAAATCTTAAAAAAAATAAAAATAAAAATAAATAAAACTTCAGCCATTAGAAACGACAAAACTTCAGAATTTTTTTTAAATTTTTATTTATTTATTTATGATAGTCACACAGAGAGAGAGAGAGGCAGAGACATAGGCAGAGGGAGAAGCAGGCTCCATGCACCGGGAGCCTGATGTGGGATTTGATCCCGGGTCTCCAGGATCGCGCCCTGGGCCAAAGCCAGGCGCTAAACCGCTGTGCCACCCAGGGATCCCAACTTCAGAATTTTTGAAGTGTTCTCAGACGTGATGCCATTTGGTCCTAAGAAGACCCCATAAGGTGGGAGAACTGTGAAACAGAGGTTGAGTGGTTTGCCTGAGTCTATATAACTGGTTATTGACAGACATGAGTAAAGCTAATTAGAAACTAAAATGATAGAGCCAAGCCTACCAAATCTTTAGTTCCTGTTTTCAAACTTGACTTAGTTTGTGGATTGTGAAGACACAGGAGGCCATGAGGTTTGGAAAGTTAACCCCAAGATGCCAGATTGCTAAAAAATTCCTCTGGGATCCAGACTGGCATACTTCAGCATTTGGTATGAATATTAATTTTTATCACAGGGTGGCCATTCAGATATTAATTTACTTTAGTCTGCTTGGACTGCCAAAACAAAAACTATACACTAGGTGGTTTAAACAACAGAAATTCATTTCTCACAGTTCTGGGGGCTAGAGGTCTGAGACCAAGGTGCCACCAAGATCATGTTCTGTGGAGAGTTCTCTTCCTAACTTGCAGACAGCTGCCTTTTTTCTGTGTTCTCACATGGTAGAGAGAGATAAATTAAGAGAGAGAGAGAAAGGAAGGTGTCTTCCTCTTCTTAGGAGGCCCTAGTCCCTTCAGATTAGGGCCCTATTCTTAGGAGCTCATTTAATCTTACTTACCTCCCAAAGAGTCTATTTCCAGATACAGTCACATTGGAGGTAGAGTTTCAACATATAAATGTTAGGAGGACACAATTTAGTCCATAGCATAATTTGAAAGTATATTTTTAAAATTATCACTCAAGAGTTATAGATCAGGATAACCTCTTTAAATGCTAGTCACCCAATATTTTAATTTCCTTTCCTTTTTTTTTTTTTTTGTCCCTAGGTAGAAGAGTATTTTTAGCCCTCAGAATTAACTTGGGATCCACCCTCCCCTTCTTTCCCTTCCATCCCTACTCATTCCTAATGGGACAAGCCTGAAGTTCTGGTGGCATGTCTCCTCTATTTGAGGAGGTTTGGCCCTGGAGGAAGTCTGTCCCTACCTTCTTAGATACACACTGGGTATCAGGAAAAAGAAGATAATTATCAATGTGCCATGGTTCTCTTGGACCCAAGGGATCCTTAAAAAGACTAAGGCACTTTGGGGGATCAATTAAAAACAAATTAATTAAATAAAGGTCCCTTATCACAGTACTGAAGTTTATTATTATTTAGCAGAGAGATGTTCAGGTGAACTTCTTATCAATGGTAGTCAGAAAAGATATGCAACCCCCAAAGGCATTTTTCTTTCTCTTTCTCTCCCTCCTGCTGACACACAATCAGGCCCATCTGCCTAATATTGTCTAACTAAATATCCAGGACTTCAGGAAATATCACATTGGATCTGAGTACAGTTTGGTCCTGCTCCAGCTCCTCCCAGGAAAATCACAGAAAGCAAATCAAAGTCCATTCAAAAAGAGGTTCTAGAGAAGCAAGGGGTGAGCACACTCTACTTCAGGGCCTTTGCACTTATTCTTTCTTCTTGTGGCAAACTTCCCCCAAAAATCTGGTTAGCTTATTTGCTTCGATGTGGATGGAACTGGAGGGTATTATGCTGAGTGAAATAAGTCAATCGGAGAAGGACAAACATTATATGGTCTCATTCATTTGAGGAATATAAAAAATAGTGAAAGGGAATAAAGGGGAAAGAAGACAAATGAGTGGAAAATATCAGAAAGGGAGACAGAACATGAAAGACTCCTAACTCTGGGAAACGAACTAGGGGTGGTGGAAGGGGAGGTGGGCGGGGGGTGAAGGTGACTGGGTGACAGGCACTGAGGTGGGCACTTGACAGGATGAGCACTGGGTGTTATTCTATATGTTGGCAAATTGAACACCAATAAAAAATAAATTTATAAAAAAAAAAAAAACCTGGTTAGGTATTGTCCTTACCTCCTTCAGGCCTTTGCTTCAGGCCTTTGCTGCCCTGATCAAGTTTGGCTTTCTCTGATCATATTATCAAAATGGTGCCTCCTTTCAGCCTGTCACTTTCAACCATCTTATACCACTTTACTTTTCCTTCAGAATACCAATCACTACTTAATATTATTTTATTCATTTACTTAGTTTCTATCTTCCCCTCCTAAAATATCGACTCTAAGAAGTAAGGGGGTTTGCCTGTTTTCTTCTGTATCTTGAAGTTTTGCACACAGCATAGCACATATTAAGTACTGAATGAATGAATGAATGAATGGACTTAGGGGGTAAAGTTAAGGCCAGTTGATAGGCCAACATTACAAGGCCAAGCCAGCTATGGGAGCAGAGGACATAATGGAAGTATCTGGGATCTGTTATAAGCTGTACACTTCAGGCTACTGGCTTAACCTTCCTGGATCAGAGTTTACTCATCTTTAGTAAGTGAGGTTTGAAATACATGTTTTTCTCCAGCTCTAACATTCTATGAGCTCTAATATGAATTTTAAAATGATGATACAACACGCTGCCAGTCTCAGAAGTCCTGATCTTGAGTCTGCTAGGAGGGGTCAGGCAGAGATAGTTGGGATACATGTTTCATGGTTATTTTTTGAGGTCCAGATTTTTTAAAGTTCAACTTCAAATTTGAGTCACATACTGATGACTAAAATTTGATGCTGCTATCCTTGTGGTCAGTTTAGTCCTGTGTTTTTCCCAGATATTCACCTTCTTAGTCTTTTGTAAAAATAAAAACCATGATTTTGTCACAAATTAAGTAGATAAATAAGCTCAATCTAAAATTCCATTCTTTAAAAAAAAATGAACAGGATTAAAGTGAGAAAAGAAAACCGAACAAAGAACTTCCCTGGAAATACTTCACATGGTGAAAATGTTATCAAAAAGATAAATGCGGATGGTACATTTTAGCTCAAAGAATACCTTGGGCTAATAAAAAAGTATAATTATGTTGTCAATGTCACTTCCGGTCATGACTTGGAGTACTATAGCCAAGAGAATATTATTAAAATGATTGGAGAAGTTTTTGTTTACTTATTTAGCCTATTCACTTAAAGATTCTGGGCAAATGTACAAAATACTCATTTGAATTGCAAATTGAATCCATCAGCTAAAGTTACATATTTTTTAAAGTCAGATTTGGAAACCTATGCCATTAATTCATAAATAGTCTTCTGTAGAGTATATGAATTAGCCTATCACAAAGATAATGACATAACATTATTGAACAACATAAAATAACTTCCTTTTATTTTCCCATAATGTCTGAGTTCTAGGTTTCCTGGCTCTCTCATAATGCCTGATGGTGCCGCAGGGCAAATACGTGTGAATTGCAGTTGCAATATGAAAAGTGACTCCAGAAAAGGCGTGTTGGGGCTTTCAGGCTGATTCCCTGTCAATAATCTCTACATCAAACTGCCTCAGTGTCTAGGTCAAGCAATACTTTTCATAGATGCTGGAGCTGTCAGGTCAACACAAGATCTGAGCACTGAGATGTGTGTAGTTGGTCTCTTACATCAGTCCCAATAAGAATGATCTACTTCAGGTGGTGTAGGGGGTGCAAAGAGGGAGGAAACAACCTAATGTTACTTTATTGTGAGTGTGTAGGATCATAATGGCCTTTCACAGAGAAGTGGAACACTTGAGGATTGATTCTAGGACTGATCTATAGAAGATGGATGTTTCCAGTCTACCCTATTTCTTGGTGCTATGATGAGACTCAGAGTTTTGAGCTGACAAAAGCATAGGAGTTAGAGAAGCTTATTATGAAAGCAAGCATAACTTCTTCAAAATAACTGAAGGGAAAACAGACACATTTGCTTATGTCCAAAACAAATCTTGTAGCACTCAAGGGTAAAACAAACTTTGGCACTCTCCATACTTGATCCAGTTAAAACAAATTGTTTTGTTTTGTTTTGTTTTGTTTGTTTTTTGATTATCAAGCTGTTTGGCATTGTGTAGCCTCTGAAATAAATAAAAGGAGGAGAGGAGAAGATTGCATTTTTCATGTTCAGTAGCATAAATGAGCATCCTATTGCACATAGTAGGAACCCAAAACAGTTTAAGTCATCAGTTTTACAATGGTATTTGTTTTGTGACCTTGATCTTGGGTCTAAGATTGAATTCATTTTATCTCAGAATAAACTACCGAAAAGTAGAAATTTGGGTTAAACAACATTTGTTTTTCTGTTTGATGCCAAATAATTAACATGAATGGATTATTTGACCAGATTGACAAAGGAATTTAATGTCTTATTGACATAGCCATAATCTCCTATCTTGATTTATTTATTAGGAAAATAAAGATAACAAATAAAGATCTCCAGGCTTCCTTTCAGCTATACAACATTTGTGAGTCCTACAATCACTTTCAACCTTCATACTTTTAACAGAAATTAATGTTCTCAGATATTAAAAAGTAAGGGAAGGTGATTAAGAGAAAGGGCTTTGATGGCAGCCAGCTCTGAGTTCAGACATTGACATGCCATGAATTAGGTATATAGCCTTGGGCAAGCTACCTGTTGGAGCCTCAGTTTTTTCATCTCTAGCATGGGATGATAATATAGCTCCATCCATAGGACTGCAGTGAGAAATAAATGAGATAATACAGATAAAACACTTAACATGGCGGTGCGGGCGTAATGAAGGCTCAGTAAATGTTAACTACGTTAATTTAAAAAGGCCTTTAAAGGACAAAATCAAAGCAAAAATATCATCCCATAAGTTTGTATTTCAACTTGGGTAGAGAAATAATATTCAAAGAAATAAGCATTAAATACATAGATAGATTCTCATGGGAAGTTAATATTTTCATGAAATAAAAGAATGAAGATACAGAAAATATTCCTTCTATGAAAACATCAGACGATGAAAGCTTCCTCAGCCTGTTTCACTTCAATCTCAGTCAGGAAAAATTGTAAATGCTCAACTATGGAAGTATGAAAGGGATGAACCTTCCTGTTCCCAAGGAAGTTAACTAAGAGAATAAAAACTCCTTCATAGCATTAAAATTCCTCTTTCCAATAGCCAACTGAACAGTACTTTTATATCCTGCCATCAGATGATGGCAGACTAATGCCTGCAAGGCAACAACTCCAGGTGCACAAAGTGAGTATTCTTGTTTTGCATTATTTTGTTTTCTTATTTTGCTTTGCTTTCTGTGATGAGAAAATTCAGATCAAATATGACCTCGTTGGGAATTGCTAAAGCTCTCTACCATTTAAGGCATCACTTCTAGGCCGGCTCCAAGGACATGCTGTCTCACTCTAGGCACAATGGCTTTTAACCCATTGTATCAGTATTTATGGCATGTTAGCGTCAGGCATGCTCAGTGGGCAAGTGGGAGATCTGGGTCATGGCTGAAAGCACTCTCAGTGACTGTGCCCACAGGTGTTTTCTACAATGTTTAGAGCCAACAAATAGAATATTTAACTTGACAAACCTCTCATTTTAAAATTATGACTTTCTCATTTTGTTTCTAAAATCAAGCAAAGTCTTATATGGACTTTCCTTATATTTTGGTGGGGCACAAGTTGGAATCAGGAAAACCGAGGTTCAAATTGTGGCTCTTTGCATTGAATGGATAGCCACGTACTATGGGCATGTGATTTATCTCTCTGAGCCTCAGTTTCCTGAGATTATAATACATATAAAGTGATTAGCATGGTGCATAGTTATAGCAAACATTGAAGAAATATTTGTTTCTACTACCATATTACTAATACTATTTAATCTAAAAAGGAAAAAATATGAACTCATCTAACCCATTCACAAAGTTGGTCCCAATTAAGCTTCCATCTGGCTTATTATTTTTTCAGGTTGCTCTTAATTAAAAAGGTTCTTGTCTTAGAGATAGTACTCACAGACTGGTCTAAGGAAGAACCAAAAATATTTACTCTCAAATACATCTTTATAGCTTCATCACCATAATACCTAAGCATTCATGTGGACAACATCATTTCATCATAAATGAGAAGGTCGTACTATTGAACTGTAATCCATCCATTGATTTATGGTCCCAAGTTCCTCCAAGGATTTTCACAAATGCCTGTGACGTTTCCTAGTGCTGGACTTTGCATTTGGATCTGTGATTTAGATGACAGATGTGTGAAATCATATGTAGCCAGACAAATCCCGGGTGATAACACATTTGAGGGGGCTCAAGCAGTGATGGATTAAGGCCCAATCAACCAGATCAGCTAATCTGAGCCCTCCTCAGTGACATTGGCCCTGATGCTTTAAAGGGGCACCCCCAAATAAATTACTTTCCAGAAATAATACTTTCTGCTCTGCATCTGATCTTACAATATTTCCTTTTCCACAATAACTCCCAATACCATTGTAGAAGCCCTGCCTGTTTCTGGAGAATAGATTATTATGTCTGAGATTAACATTTGCCTTTATTGACTGGTTAACTTTACTTTTAAAATCTAATATTCCAAGTTAAAATGGGACTATTAATATGGACTGTTTGACTGATAATAACCATTTCTGAAAGTCTGACAAATGCAGAAGCTGCAAAGCCAAGGACTTAATAATAGCTTCTTAGAGAGTTCATTCCAAAGAAACCCAGCAACTCACATCCAGATGATATATAAAATCAAGACTTTCCTAGGAAGAAGCTAATATAAGAATTTGACACTGAAGCCTTTCACAAGAGTGAACCTTATAGCACCATGTATAGGCTTATTTTCTAAATAGATTATCTCACATATACTTTTATGGAAACAGGAAGGAGACAAGAAAAATACTTTGGCATAGCAATAAAGAAATATAACACATGATATAGACCTATACTAAAAGAAAAAGCAAGGATCTCTCTATTGCTGTGCAGTCCATGCACCACCTCAAGAGTGTGCCCATTTAATTTCATAAAAGACAGGCTTGAATGCTTTACTATTTTATCACTTCTCTGGGCCTCTTACTTGATTTTTTGTCCTCAGAATCAACTTTAGACAGTTTTTTTCTTCTTTTATTGTTGCTTACAGTGTTACCCAAAATGATCACATTAGGATTTGTTTCATCACAATGTATGTCAGCCGCAGGCCTCTAAACAAGCCTGTGCTTCATGCCTTGGATCATCAAGAAATTATTTGTAGTAAGGATATAATTTCATTTGTTAGGTTGTGTGAGACTGAGAGCAAATAAACAGGTGTATAAGTCTCTATCTTTGATTTTACCTTGTTCTTGACTTGCTTCTTTACCTGACTTTCTTTTCTACCTTGAAACTTCCCTATGCTATTGTCTTTTGGACCACTTTAAAGATGACATTACTCAGCATAATAATCTAGTAGTTCACCTATCTAAATCCCCTTTTAAAACAGGCCTGTCTCATAACAAGTTATTTTATTTGCTGAATTGCATTAAAACAAGCTTTTAGCAGGATGTTTCAAACAGTAGAACTTAACCTCAATAGCTGCATTGCACACTTGTTCCCTCATCCACTCATGGTATTAAAAACAAAACGAAACAGGGCAGCCCAGGTGGCTCAGCGGTTTAGTGCCACCTTCAGCCCAAGGAGACCCAGGATCGAGTCCCACATCGGGCTCCCTGAATGGGCTCCCTGAAAGGAGCCTGCTTCTCTCTCTGCCTGTGTCTCTCGTGAATAAATAAATTTAAAAAGCCTTTAAAACAAAACAAAAACAAAAACCAGCCAGTAGTGTAGGTATGAAACTGAATGCTGGCGCATATGCTCAAAAAACAATCAGAGTAAACTAAACAGAAACCTGAAAGGGGCAAGAATGTAAAGCACTCTCATCCATTTTGTCAATTTTGCTCCTATTTGCAGGACTCTCTCTTAATGAACTTCTTGGAATTTATATAAAGACAGATTTTTGTATTCTTCTGAAACAATATTAAGAAGAAAAAAGAACTGACTAAGAGCAAGAATAATAATGTGAAAGGAACAAAGATAAAGTTTATAAGTCAAGTAGAACTACTATGATTAATTTGGGGGTGGGTGGATATTATCATCTGATCCAGGGGTCTGCAAACTACAGCTCAAGGGCCAAATCCAGCCTGCCATCTTTTCCACATCCATTGGTCTACTTATTGTCTCTAGCTGCTTTTGTTCTACAATGGCAGACCTGAGCCACTGTGACAGAAATAGTATGGTGCACAGAGCCAAGAATATTTACTATCAGGCCCTTTACAGAAAAATTTTGTCAATCTCTAATCTTCAGAAGATGACATATACTGTTTAGAAATTAAACTACTTTTGCACACTTAATACTCTTATAATCTTTGAAAAATTATGCATTAAAATTTACCTATTTTTGTGTTTTTTTAAAGATTTTATTTATTTATTCATGAGACACAGAGAGAGAGGCAGAGATAGAGGCAGAGGGAGAAGCAGGATTCCTGTGGAGATCCCAGGACCCCGGGATCACGACCTAAGCCAAAGGCAGACGCTCAACCACTGAGCCACCCAAGTGTCCCTACATCTATGTTTAATATGGGAAAGAATGTGTGGGAGGGGGTACCTTCACGTGCATTTTGGGGATTGTCCTAAAATGAAATATAAAACATGCTTGCTAGGAGAGCTTTTTGAATACTCAGAGGTTTCGTGTACGCAGAGTCAATGGTATAATAATGGAAAGATTCAACTTGAAACCAAGAGCTAGAAGATAAAGTCCCAGTTATATCACCTTGGACAAGTCATTTAACCTCCCTTTCCTCACCTGAACAGTAAGAATTCTGATGCCTGCCTCCCAAGGTTATATAAATCGAATGGTTACCTATGTGTGTGTAAACCCTTTATTGAACCATAAATTACACAAATATAAGTTGTTGTTATTGTGCAGTGCCCAGAATGCTTTCCATGTACATGGGATTCAGAGCAAGGATATCTTAATGAATTGATTAATGTAGTTGTGATTTTCCTTTAACATCAGTTGCCTCTCCCACCACCCCCCCCCATGAGCTCTCTATATTGCAGCAAAGCACCATTTCAAAGAAAGCATCATTTCAAATTAAGAAATCTAAAACCAAGTCTCAACACATAAGATGCTTAGTTCAGGTACACATCTGGGGGAGTAATTTCAAAATAATCTTCATAGAAGTTTGTCATTTTCTCCCACCTACTATTTGCAGTTCATCACAATGGCATTTCTATACCTGACATTTCCTCCCTTAGCTACAGCTTCGTTTATACCTGTCCCCCTTCACTCCCTCTCTCCCCACTGTCCCCTTTCAGTTCCACCCCAGTCCCCTTTGATCCTTTTCTCATTTCTAATTCTGAAAGCCCTTTGAGAAAGGGGGAGGGGAGGAAAACAAAAGGTTAATTTTCTCCAGCCTGCCCAGGCTGACTTAATGTAACAGAAGGCAGCAAATTGTATTGATTTAGTGACATGCAACTGTCCAGAAAGAGCTATTTATACATTATTCAGGACAAACACTGTCATAATGGACAAACAGCAGCAGCATCTGGGATGTTAATGTCTACAAATAAGATTATTCTTTGAAAGGATTAGGATGAAGCATTTTGTGTAATTAGATTTCTCCGTTTCAGGAATGAATTGCCTTTTAGCAGTAAAAGCTGTCACTGAGGGAGCCATTAGCTCCTTATAACTGAATTAAATGCATAATTAGTGACATGATCACATTAGGATTTGTTTCATTTTTAACTAATCTGAAGGGGGAGGGGTGGAGGAGCATTGGGAGCGGAGGCGGTGCCATTTCCAGGTCACTGCGGCCTTCCTCAGCTGGGATAGGCCTCAGCTGGCTGCTGAAGTTGGTAAAAGTCAGGCGTGTGTGAATCAGAGCCCGGGCCTCGCCACGGCGACGGCCGGGCTATTCATCACTGGATGGTGGGTGACAGTGACTGATGGGCTAGGCCCGGGCCTGGCACTTCACCAGTGCAAGAATCATACGAGCCAGGGAGCAGAATGACAGCTGGAGCGCTGTGTCAAGTGGTGGAGAGACCAGAGCTATTAATAATGTGTGCCACATGATCTCGGCCGCGAGAAAACAATGACTTAGACATTGGTGAGAATAAAGATTTTACATTTAGTCCAGGGGTGACTCTTCTCCTTGGCACTTGTAGAATAAATCGCTATGCAATCAGCATGTATGAAAATCAAGCAATGCATATATTAGAGCCCAGCTAGTGAAGGAGGGGATATGGGTGGGGATTTAAAAACCCACACATTGGTTATATCTGCTGTTAATCCCATGTTCCTGACATTTCTGCAAATGCCTTGAGGTAACAGAAGAGAACAAGTAAGATGACAATGAAGAGGGCTTTCATGTTTGCTCACTCACTTGATCCTTCTGCACTTCTTTGCTGAAAGTCTACTTCCCTCAGTGCACTTTTAGATACTGTAAGAGAAACGAAGAGGTATGGGGCACTGTCTCTGCACTCAAGGAGTTTAAGAGAATTCAAAAGGTGCTGAGATACCAAGTGTGTGCCATTGGAATGCACTGACATTTATTTGCTTTTGTTGGACCTCTAATTTTGTTTCTTGGTCTGAAAATTAGGTTGAGAAGAAATGAGCAGAATAACAATGGAAGCTTGATAAAAATGCTTCCATTCAGATTGCTTAATATTGAACAAGACCCACACCAATAAAGCCAGCACTAGGTAAATGGTAACCTGGGGTGACTGCAGTCATTGAGTTTATGGAGAAGGAGATCCCTTCTGGCTTGGACTGCACACTCTATTACTAGGGGAACTGGCAGTTTTGGGGTATTAGGTTCCAGATTGTTTCAAGTTTCTGGCAGTTGTGATGGAAGCTTCTCCAAGAAACAGGAATGGAGAGCAACTAAAATGCTCCAATCCTTCAGAGACTTCATCCCTTCTTCCCCCACCACTGAAGCCTATACAATAACTTCATTTAGAGATCCATGATGGCCAGGATTTACCAGCCTGCAGTCATCTTTTGATAGTGTTCATCTTGAAGCCAGGAGAGAAAAAGAATCTAACAACTAGATGAATACCCTTTCAGACCTAAATGTCCGGGACTCTGTGGTTAAGATGTGCTGTTACAGAAAGACTAGCTCATGATTGGTAAAGATCATGTAAGGAAATGTCACTGGTAACCATGATGATTCGGTGAGATGTTCTTTGTGCTCTCCTAAGGGATGGCTTGAGTTCTATTAAACTTCTGTTAACCTTTGCTGTACCAGAAACAGATCACATCAAATCACCTTAACTAATGCCTCAGCAAAAGTCAACAAAAGGGAAGAAAGTAAAAATTCTTATTTCTTAAAGTTATCATCTGAGAGAACTGAACTTTTAAAACAGACTTTTGTGAATCACTTGAGAAAATATAGAGCTTTCATGATGTTATGCCTAGAAAATGTATGTAAAAATTCACATATAACCTTTATATATTGGTGAGCATTAAGATTTCCTGTTCTTTGAGGCAAATATTGACCTTGACTTCACCTCGGTCAATATTTACCTCTCAGGTCAATAGATCTTGATGTTCACCTCAACAGAAGTCAATATCTACTTATTATCTCATTTCTATCTGTCAGGTAGCAGTGTGTAATCAGTAATGTGAATTTTCTTCCCTTATGCATTTCCCGAGGTTAAGATGGGATTAATTTTGCACCTTATGCTTTCCATTTGCTAAATACCTTCTCCCCACAGGAGTTTTTACAGAATTTTAAATATGTATTTTAATCTTCTTCCATTGCTTGGTCTCTGCTACCCATCCCAAATTAAGGTAGCACATGGGTACCATAAAATGTTTTCATTTGAGAACTTCATTCATTTACTCAACAAATATTTATTGTCCATCATATATCTGACACCAAGCTACATCTGGGTATATAGCTGGGATATGGTAGACATGGCCCATGTCCTCATGAAGCTTACTTTCAAGTGCAGTGCTTTCCAAATTCCAATTTGGAAGGATGTCAGGCAGGTTATAGTAGTATCACTAGAAGAGAATTTAGGGTCTGTTTGTTTGTTTGAGAAAGCATCATTTTCACAAAGAGCAGCCACATACCAAATGGTACGCTGGTGAGCAGGCCCTTACAGGAAAAAGCCCCAATTTGTTGCATTTTCTGATTTTCATGGTGTAAATACTCCCATCATGGCCAATTTCAAGCCACCAATGTAAAATCACTGGTTGAGAAGAGATGTGCAGAATCAAGACTGGCAAATTCACACCAGTTCCAGCAGAGAACTGCTCTCTTTACCTATGATTATCTGCTGTTAACATTTTACCCTCTCTGATTTCATATTGTTGCTTTATTCTCCTCCTTTTCTTCCTCCTCCTCCTCCTTTTTCTTCTTTCTTTTTTCTCTGCATAATTTTTTGGGGAGGCGGGGCTTTTTAAACACACAGATTCCAAAACCTCAAATCCATAGAACTGCAATGAATTTCAGGATGTGTTAAAAATTCCACAGGTGATACAAATGCATGGCCATGCTAAGCAACACTGGCTTAGTCTAGTAGACTTCCTATAATTTCACTTATTCAGTGTTGAAATTTGGAACCTTATAGATTCCACCCTGACCTTTATTCAAGGAAGAACCAGATGAATTTTCCTGGACTCTACCATGCCATGGCTCTCCAGCCTTTTATCCAAAGGGTTTTAATGTTTGGTTTGGCACAACCTATCCTTTTCCTGATCATTCTCTAAAAAATCTGATTTGAATTCTTCCCTCTTCACTCTACTCATGTAGAAAATTACTACAAAAGGCTCTGTGCCCATTTAGAGTAACAAGAATCTAACCATAAACTGAAAGTAGTACATAAGGGAATAAGATATATTATGCTGTTCAAATGATCAAAGAATGCCTTTTAAGCCATTGATAAAGAACTTTAGATGGGCTTTGACATTTTTAATGCTTGTTAATTTACTCTGGGAATGCTTTTGTAACTTCTGGATAAATTTAGCTGCTAAGCTCTGTCTTAATTTATACAGTTTCAGTAACATATCTATTTACCAGACAGCTCAAACTATAACTTTTGGTTGACAAAATTCATTTGTAGACTTTCTCCATGAGAGCACTCAACCACAACCCGTGATGTATACACTGCGTGATGAAGCTGCTGTAATGTGAAGCAGTGCTGATCTATAAACATCTTTACTCTGCCAGGTGGGTATGTCCTTTAATGTCAGAACTGAACCATCATGTGTACTCAAACTGCCTTACAGGTATATCTGGGAGCAGCATAGTTTTGAGGAAGAGCAAGCCTTACTAAAAAGACTTTCTGGCAATCCACTTACTAGCTGTCACCTCAAAAAAGTTTCCTAGACTCTTTGATTTGCTATTTCTTTTTCAGTAATATAAGAGCAATTATAATGCACATTTTTGTTGTGAAGATTGAGATATCATAAACAAAACACCTAACAAAGTCTGATGGATAAAAGGACTGTAATGGATTTTATTTCCCTTCCCTCTGCCCACTACCACTGCAACTACCACCCATATTATGATCACACTGATGGCAGTATTGTATATATATTTTAATGTATCACATATAGTGCACATACACTCATATACACACAAATATACAAATATCTTTTATAAAGTGAGGACTCAAAAATGTACAGTGATGAAGAAACGATGGTGGTAATGATGACAATGCTTTAAAAAGGAGAGAAAAAGAAGGGGATGAGCAGAAAGGGGAGCTTCTAGCAACAAAAAAAAAATCATCTGCTTCTAATTGACAGAACAGATTCATTGCTTGGATAAAAGGGTGTTACAAAGTTACCAAAATGGCATAATATTGGAATACTATGGGAAATAGAACTCAATTTTTTTTTTTAGGAAAGTGGTTGATTCTATTTGTTTACTTACAAATCACCAAGGCAATAAATATTTTCTCTATGTAAAAAAATGACTTTATGAAAATTTAAATCTCTAGGAAACAACCTAAAAAACCTTCTCAAGTAGTGAAGCTAAGGATGGCCAATTGTGAATGCCAACCAACTGAAGAGCTATCAAGTCATTTTTACCCTGACAAGTCCTGAGGAAGGGCTAACATAGAAATGTATTTTTTATGAATGAAATTTAGATTCATTCAAAAATATCATAATACTATTTACACTTTCCAGAAACAGTCTAATATTTGTGTATACTCACTTGGCATGGTTGTTTAAATTTCAGTATTGAGCTCCAAACGAAATTCTGCAAAGAAATTCTCTAAAACCTACAAATTCTCAGAAATGTTTCTTCAATAAACCCTGGGAGAGCTCTTTCTTTTCACAGACCCTCAACAACCTAACATGGTTCAGAGGTGTCCAGAAATGAGTTAGATCTCATAATCTGGTCTGCCAGGGGTTTGGGTGACTTGTTTCCACTGAGGGAGGACTCAGGTTATAGATATTTCTGCAAACTAACTGTTCTCCCTCCCTGCCCTGCTTCATTTACCTGGAGAGGTAAATAACAGCCACCACAGAATTTCCCAACTTTTCATTGTCTTATTACTTTATTTTTCATCTAAGATGTACAATATAGAATTCAGTTGAAAGAAAAACAGCTTCCAGTGGCAATGATACTCATTTCCAATAGCTCCTTAAGTCCGACACAGTTAAAATGGCGATCATTTCAGTTTTAAACTGACTGTGACGAAAATCAATAGATCTTTTTCACCTCTGAAAAACTGGGTTCAGATCTGAATTTGCTCTCAAGTGAAATCAATTTGGTGGCCTCTTAACCCAGTGTCTGGGAACCACTGGTCCCCATCACACAATCACCCTGTTGCTTTTATTCAGCCTGGGTGTCTTTACTCTAGAGAGACAAAGGATCATAGGTGAGAGAAAAGCCAAGATGGAGTTGAGGATGAAAGTTGACTTAGGGGAAATCTGACAACCACCAGTCAGGTGACAGCAGTGCTTTATGGAAGGGGGTCGGGTTTGATGAGAAGGAGAGGGAAGGACAATAGATTCTGTATCTTGATGTCAGGATTTATATCTTCACATAGTCCTCTTCTCTTTCACTAACGATCAGTATGCTGCCTATTTCCTTTTCTCTTTTAATAGTGAAATGAAATTTACACTTAAAAATTCACAGTGAAAGTAAAACTAGGTCGAAAATAAAAATTGTTAAAAAAAAAAAAGAAAAGAAAAATTGTTAAGCTCTATATAAATTTTATTCACAATTTTAAGTCTTCAAGAACCAAAAGTTAGAAACATACCCCAAATCTAAATTCAACCAGGTTTTCATGTGACAAACATGCTCTGCTTTATTTGCTACTGACATGTCAAGTAATATATATATTTTTAGTTGAGCCGGTCTTTAGAACATTTTAATCCTCTTTGAAATATGAGAATTCAGTTTTTCAACACAGGAAAGTGTTTACTTCTTGTGAATATTATGCTTTGGATTAATAGTCAACAGCTAAACCAATAGAGATACTTATCTTTAATAACAATAAAATATGAACTGAAACTTAAATTTTTAATTTCACTTTTTTGGAACTCTTTTATTCATATCAATGAAAAGAAATATGTTTTTTTTTTCATTTTTAAAGTTGTAAAATCACAATAAACCTGGAGTTTGAGCTTTTATATTTAATTGCTCTTAACACATTTACTTAAAAAATTATTACAATCATGTTCTTTCTCTAAGTTGTACTGTAAAACATAACTACAGTTGACCTTTAATAAAGTGGGTTTGAATTGATTGGGTCCACTAATATGCAGATTTTTTTCAATACAGTATAGTACTGTAAATGTATTTTCTCTTCCTTATTATTTTTTTAAATAACATGTTCTTTTCTCTAGCTTGCTTTATTGTAAGAATACAGTATAATATATAAAATATGTGTTAATCAAATGTTTATGTCATTGGTAAGGCTTCTGGTCAACCACAGTAAAGTTTCAATATTGTATTTTAGTGCCTCAAACTTAACAAAGTACTTTCTTGCCTCTTAGCCTTTATAAATACTATTCCTTATAGTTCTTTATTCTGCCTTTCATGTCCTCGCATGATCAATACCTATTTTTTCTCTTTTAAGTATATAATGATTTTTAGTAAACTTACAGAATTGTGCAACCATCATCAAAATCTGGTTCTAGAACATTTTGATCATCTCAATAATATCCTTGGGGCAGTTTGCACTCAATTCCCATTCTCATGCCCAGCTTCAGGTAACCAATAATCTGCTTACTATCTTTGCCTTTTCTGGGCTTTTCATACAAATAGAATCATGCAATATACAGTCCTTGGTGTCTTTTTTCATTCAGCATAATATTTTTGATGCTTATTTATGTTGCATTGTGTATCAATAGTTGGTTCCTTCTTATTACTAAATACAATGTCAATTGATATGCCACTTTTGCTCATGTATTCACCAGTTGTTGGACTTTTGGATTGTTTCCAAATAGACTATTATAATTAATGTTGCCATGAATATTCATGTAAAAGTCTTTGTGTGGATAGATGTTTTCATTTCTCTTGGGTAGTTACCTATGAGTAGAATTAAGGGTTGTATGATAAATTAATGTTTAACTTTTCAGGAAACTGCCCAACTATTTTTCAAAGTGGCTGTACCATCATGTATTCCCACCAGCAATGTGTGAGGATTCTAATTTCTCCACATCCTCACCAACACTTGATATTGTCTCTTTTTGACCATAGTTATTCTAGTGGATCTAATAGATGTGGTATTCATAAGAGTCTTGATTTGCATTTCTATAACTATTGATATTGAACATCTTTTCATGTGCTTATTAGCTATCTATATGCCTTCTTTAGTGAAAAAGCTTTTCAAGTATTTAGTATCTTTTAATTATAGTTTTGTCACCTGTAATTCATTTATATGTTCTAGATATGAGTGTCTTTTATCAAATATGTGCTTTGCGGGCAGCCCCGGTGGCACAGCAGTTTGGTGCCGCCTGCAGCCTGGAGTGTGATCCTGGAGACCCGGGATGGAGTCCTGTGTCGGGCTCCCTGCGTGGAGCCTGCTTCTGTCTCTGCCTGAGTCTCTCTCTCTGAATAAAATAAATAAATCTTTTTTTAAAAATGTGCTTTGCAAAACATTGTCTATCTAGTCTGTGCCTTGCCTTTGTATTTTCTTAACAGCTCCTTTTTGATGCACAAAATATTTTAATTATGATAAATCCAATTATTGAAATTTTTCTTTTATGAATTATGCTTTGTTGCTATATCTGGAAACTCACTGTCAACCCAGGATCACAAAGATATTCTCCTATGTGTTCATTAACAGTCTTGTAATTTAATTTTTACATTTAATCCTAAGATCCAGTTTGAGTTGATTTTTTTGTGTGGGGGGAGGTAAGATTCTAAGTTTATCTTTTTCACTTTTCGCTTGTAGACATCCAACTGCTTCAGTCATTTGTTGAAAAGACTATCCTTTAATCCACTAAATTGGCTTAGTACTTTTGTCAAAAATCAATTGACCATAAATGTAAGGATTTATTTCTGGACTTTCAAATCTGTTCCATTGATAAGTCTAGTCTTATGCCAGTACCACACAATTTTTATTACTAAGCCTTGTAGTAAATTTTCAAATTGGGAAGTGTAAGTCCTCTAACTTTGTTCTCTTTCAAAAATGTTTTGGCTATTGTGTATCTTTACATTTCTATATGAATTTTCAGGTCATTTCCTGCAAAAAAAAAAGGGCCTACTTTTTTTTATCTGAATTTATATGTCAATGTAGGGGTAATTGCCATCTTAACATTATTGAGTCCTACTCCATGAGCATGGGATATTTCATAATTTATTTGGATCCTCTAAAATTTTTCTCAGCTATGTTTCATAGTTTTTAGCTTACACATCTGTACTTTTTTAAATTAAATTTATCCCTAAGTATTTTATTATTCTTGATGTTATTTTTAATGTAATTATTTCCTTAATTTTTGGAGGATTCATTACTACTACATAGAAATACAATTGAGTTTTATTTATTGATCTTATATCAAATAATCTGGCTGAACTCATTTCTTAATTGTAGTTCTGAGGATTCTGACTGCAAAATCAAAATCTTGTGTGTGATCCTTCAGTCCTAACCATAAACAGATACAGACTTTGTCTTACAGGCATCAGGGAGGGCAGCCTCCCTTCTCATACCAGCCTTGGTATACAGCCAGTGCAATGCAGTCTTCTCAATCCTCCAGGCAAAAACTCAGTTCCCCAATCTGAGCCAGCCACATTCATATGCATTATCTGTGTTCCCAACCAAGGCACCTCCATTCAGAAGTATCCTTATTGGAGGCCTAGAATGAGGCATTTTCCCTGTACCTCTTCTGAGACCTTATCAGAGACCTTGGCTAAGGCACTTTACTCCATTTTGACATAGTACCTTTCCACTTCTAGACTTTTACCTTATTTTCTCCTTTCCCTCCAGCCATAGGTCCATAAAGAGGCAGCATCCATCTGTACTGCATCCACCTGACCCCTGTCCAGGGCCATTCCATGAAAAAGAATGGAATACTGAGAGCAAGTGCCTCATTTTGCCTCTTGCATGCTAGGTCACAGTTAGTTAAAAAAAAAAAAAAAAAAAAAAAAAAAAGACTCTTGATTTTTACTTTCAGTTTGTCTAACTGTCCTAATTGATCAACTCCACCTTACCATGTAATAGGTTTCTTTGTACATGCA
Source organism: Canis aureus (assembly GCF_053574225.1). Lineage (NCBI taxonomy): Eukaryota > Metazoa > Chordata > Mammalia > Carnivora > Canidae > Canis > Canis aureus. The sequence goes on from NC_135643.1 coordinate 8,354,759, forward strand.
TAGGATTTTAAACATACAGGATTATGTCATTCTGAATAAAGAAAGTTTTATTTCTTCCTTTCCAGTCTGGATGCCTTTTATGTATTCTGTCTGACTTTACTGGATAGAATATCTAGCATAATTTTGAATAAAAGTAGTGAGAACAGACATGCTTGTCTTATTCCTGATCTTAGAAGAAATGCACCCAGTCTTTCATTATTAAGTATGATGTTACCTGTATACTTTGTATAAATGCCCTTTATCAGATTGACAAAGTTCCTTTCTATTCCTAGTTTAAGAGTTTTTATCATGAATGGATATTCAATTTTGTCTAATTCTTTTTTTGCTCCTATTGAAATGATTATGTCACTTTTGTCCTCTATTGTATTGATATGGTAAATTACACTAAAATTGATTTTGGGATGTGCATTTCTGGAATAAATTTCACTTGGTTATGGTATATGATCCTTTATATACATTGCTGTATTCAGTTTCTTAAAATTTTCTTGAGAATTTTTGCATCTACATTCATGAAACATGATGGTCTATATTTTTTTCCTTGTAATATCTTTGTCTGGCTTTGAAAACAGAATAATTCTCATTTCATAGAATGAGTTGGGAAGTGTTTCCTCCCCATCTATCTTCTGGAAAAGCTAGGTAATGGTTGGTATTATTTATTATTTATATATTTGATAAAAGTAATCTGTGAAGCTACCTGAACCTGGACTTTCTTTGTGGGAATGCTTTTAAGTATTACTCAATTTCCTCATTTTTTTTATAAATCTATTCAAAGTTTCTATTTTTTCATATGCACTTTTGGTAATTTGTTTCTAAGAATTTGATCATTTTATCTATGTTTTCTAATCTAATAGTATAAAGTTGTTCACAGTATTTTCTTTTGATCCTTTTCATTTCTCTGAGGATGGTAGTAATGTCCCTTCTTTTATTCCTGACTTCCTTGAGTCTTCCCTCTTTTTTGCTTGCTCAGTCTTGATAAAGGTTTGGCAATTTTTTTTTATCTTATCAAAGAACCAACTTTCGGTTTCATTGATTTCTTCTATTGTTTTTCTGTTTTCCATTTTTTGATAAACATTTTATTTCCTTCCTTCAACGTGCTTTGGATTTAGTTGGCTCTGTTCTTTTCCTAATCCCTGAAGTTATTCTTTGTAATCTTTCTTCTTTACCAGTATATGTGTTTAAGACTATAAAATTTCCTCTGAATACTCTGTTAGCTATACCATAATTATGTTTCAATTTCAATCAATTCAGATTATTTCCTAATTTCCCTTGTGATTTCTTCTTTGACCCATGAGTTATTTAGATGTGTTTCTTTTTTTTTTTCAACATTAAATACATAACAAACATGCATCGTTGTATTAGAGCATTCATGGGACATAGCCTCTTGACCTAAATTTACAGTCAAAAGATACTTTCAGAAATAAGTATGAAGATGACAAGCCAGAATAGTTCTTAAGGAAAACAGCTATAAAAACTGGACAGAAGGCTCCTTAGCTTCTCATCTTCTAGAAACAGCTTCATAAATCATTTAGGAAATTAGCCTAGAGTTAATCATAATAAACCACATTTCTTATCCATTCTTGAAGCCAATCTTTCTTGAGAATTGATCAAACAGCACCTGTTGTTGAAAATAGCAATAAGGCCTGACCCTGATACTTAAGCTTTGATTCTGGATCAGTTTTCTGGCTTGGGCTGATCAGGAGTTACTTCCTTCAGAATCTTCATCAGTGAATTTAAGTGATAACTAACATTACCTTCTCTTTGAGCTCTGCAATATTTTCTGGTAGAGAGAAGTTGTGAATATCCATCTCATACGTATTCGCTGTAGCCTTTGTTTTTAAGAGATAGCACACCATTTTGTCACTGGAGAGGCAGAAGTGATCTCTCAAGGCAGCCAGGGCAGCATGGGTAGTACACAAATGAAAACCAATGGGAATCCCATAGAAAGTATAGAATAAAAAGTTTTTAAGTGCCATGTTTGAACAAAACTTTAATGCCAACCAGGACAGGAGCTTCCCAAGCCACGTTACTTGTTACTCTGGAGAATATCACAGCCCAGAAAAACCACAACAGGTCCCATGGGCTGTAGGCACAGACTGCAGCTGTGGGCTGGATGGCAGGTCCTCAGGCCCCAGGCCTGCAGGGCCAAGCACCGAGGACCCATTTACCACCTGGGTGTTCCACTCCATAGAAGTCATACAAATCTGCCAGATGTCTTCTTAGCACCATCACAAAAGTCACCCAAGGCAGCTCTAGTTGGCATGAGTGATGCTGCTACAGTGGAGCTGCCATCTTCCTGAAGCTGATGCCTCCATTTTGAACACCTAGATGTGTTTCTTTTTTAATTTTTCAGGCAGCCCGGGTGCCTCAGTGGTTTGGTGTCGCCTTCAGCCAGGGTGTGATCCTGGAGACCCGAGATCGAGTCCTGCGTCTGGCTCCCTGCATGGAGCCTGCTTCTCCTTCTGCCTGTGTCTCTGTGTCTCTGTCTCTCTCTCTGTGTCTCTCATGAACGAATAAATAAACAAAATTAAATTTTAAAAAGACAACTCTTGAAAAAAAATAATTTTTCGGGATTCCTGGGTGGCGCAGCGGTTTAGCACCTGCCTTTGGCCCAGGGCGCGATCCTGGAGACCCGGGATCGAATCCCACGTCGGGCTCCCGGTGCATGGAGCCTGCTTCTCCCTCTGCCTGTGTCTTTGCCTCTCTCTCTCTCTGTGTGTGACTATCATAAATAAATAAAAATGTAAAAAAAATAATTTTTCCTAATTGATTTCCTAATTGATTCCTACACTTCCAAAATATCTGTCAATTGATTACTTTTAAGAACACTCAGTCAGAAAACATACTTTGTACAATTTTTATTTGTCAATTATGCCTTGACAAAGCTGGAAAAAATTTATAGCAAGGCATGAAAAGAGATTCATTCATGAAAAGATAGAAATTACCTTCAAAGTTTAGTCAGCTTATCCTGCTTTTGCTTTCCACTGGATCTTCAGATGTCTTCCCTGAGCATTGTCCAGGCCTTACATTGATCCTACATAAATGGGCCCTCTCTAGTCTCGTTTGGGAATATGCATAGCTTTTTCCTAGCATGCATCCTTCAAAACCATTAGGGAGGGAATCCCTGGGTGGCTCAGCAGTTTAGCACCTGCCTTCAGACCAGGGTGTGATCCTGGAGTCCCAGGATCGAGTCCTGCATTAGGCTCCCTGCATGGAGCCTGCTTCTCCCTCTGCCTGTGTCTCTGCCTCTCTCTCTCTCTCTCTCTCTCTCTCTCTCTGTGTGTGTGTGTGTCTCATGAATAAATAAATAAAATCTTAAAAAAAAAACCCTATCAGGGATATGTGAAAGCTTATCAAGGCTCAACTATGACTACTTCATTTACCCAGATCTTCCTACTGAATTTCTAGCCAGTGTGCTGGTTTGTTGCTTACCCCCATTCAACACAATGACAACCTCAAGCTAGCCGTGAAGCTGGAATTTTCTGATTGCCATTGAGATTGCTGATATTTACAATGTGCATGCACCTGCTCCAAATCTAGTCAGCCCCCTCAAGTAGTTCTTACACTTTATCCTACCCCGGTAGACTTCTATGCCAATAAAGCTAAAGAGCTAAAACCCCACTATTACTTAAGATTTAGCTGTTTTTCTTGAATAAATGTTTCTAAATTTGTTGTCTGCTATCTAGAGTGCTTAAATGGTTGTTTTTGAAAGCTTCGTCCAGTTCTATCACTGATTTTTGAGAAAAGAACTTAGCTAGCTCTACACTCCACTATTCTAGAAGTTCCTTTCCAATACCTACATTTTTATCTTGTATCTAACACCAATTCCTTTGACATCATTGCCTAAGACTGAATTAAATTCCTCCTCAAAGTCTTGACTTAAGACCTTGTGTTGTTTCAAAAGATTTTTAACATTAATCACAAGTAACTGTCTGGTTATTTATATGGCCTCCTCACCAGACTATAAACTCACAGAGGACAGGGTATGTATCTCTTCTGTTCACTGATTACCCCAGCAACTAGCAAAGCATTTGACATGCAGTAGACACTCGATGAAAATAATGTATTTATTTGGATTAATGAAATGAAATTTAAATCCACAGACTCATTTATGGAGAGTAGCTATTGTAATTCTAACATGAAGACAGAATTGAGGGCATTTGGTGGTTTCTAGCCATAATCTTTGACTCATACCACTGATCCAAAAAGTCAGATGTATGTCAATAAATATTGCTAAGGGGAAAAAAAATCTGTTACTCAAAACTTGGCAGCTCAGAAACATTGCAACACGTTGCATTTTCCAGTGGAAGGGTCACATGGATGATCAGCCACATGGCAAGAGAACTTGAAGTTACCATCACTTGATTCATGAAATACAGTAACAATGACTTATTTGGGCTGGCAAATATCAACATACCTCTGAACATAAGAGTATCAAGATGCAGTACTGATAAATTTCAACACACACTAAAAGCACTGCCCTAAATTGTATAAATATCTAGTGCAGCATACTTCATAATAGTGGGAATAAAACCTGTCAAAGATTGTTAGTCTCACATTTAGTTCTTAGCTAGGAAAGTAAGAACAGATGCCAGAGCCATGCTTATTTTAAAGCCTCTCAAAGACATGCTCTCTGTTTATTATCAGGAGACTGGGTCAGGCGTAGGCAAGGACAGAACTTTTTCAATAACTATGTGATTGTATACAGGAAGGGTTCAGTGAATGTTGTCTGAACAACATTTATTGAACACTTTAAATTTTATGCCATTAGTTATCAAACTATGCTCCATAGATTGCCACAAAAGTGGCCTCAAAAAATGTACCTAAGGACAGGGGAGACCAAGTGAACAGGTGCCTGACCCTTCTATATTTTCACGCTCATTTTTATGTATTTTATATATTGGAATTTATCATAATGCTTTTTAATGGATTCATGGCAAAAAAAATTTGAAAAGCCCTGAGCTTTATTGTGTAAATACAACTGCTTGATACATTTTTAAAAAATTTTCTCACAAATGGCCAGCAGACACATGCAAAGATGCTCAACATCATTAATCATTAGGTAAATGCTAATCAAAACCACAATTAGTTATCACCTCACACCTGTCAAAATGGCTAGAATCAAAAGACAAGAAGTAACAAGTGTTGGTAAGAACGTGGAGAAAATGGAACCCATGTGCACTGCTGGTGGGAATGCAAACTGGTGTAGCCACTGTGGAAAAGAGTATGGAGATTCCTCAAAAAAAAAAATAAAAATAGAAACACCATGTGGTCCAGTAATTCCACTACTGAGTATTTACCCTAAGAAAATGAAAACACTAACTCAAAAAGATATATGTGCCCCTATATTTATTGCAGCATTATTTATAATAGCCAAGATATGAAGCAACTCAAGTGTCCACTGATAGATAAATATATCATATATGTAGATATATACATATATTCCCCAGCCCTAAAAATGAAGGAGATCCTGCCATCTGTGACAACATGAATGAACTTAGAGGGTATTACGCTAAGTGAAATAAGTCAGACAGAAAGACAAATACCATATGATTTCACTTATATGTGGAATCTAAAAAAAAAAAAATCAAGTGAATAAACAAACAAGCAAAAAGCAAAATCAGACCCATAAATACAGAGAATAAACTTATGGTTGCCAGAGGAAAAGGGGGTGCAAGGATGGGCAAAATAAATGAAGGGGAGTGGGAGATACAGGCTTCCAATTATGGAATGAATAAGTCATGAGGATAAAAGCTACGGCACAGGGAATATAGTCATGGTACTGTAAGAGTGACAGGGGTAACTACACTTGTACAGTGACAAGGGATAACTACACTTGTGGTAATCTTAGCATAACATAGAGACTAATTAAATAAATGAGTAAATAAAATAACTTTGTCACTGGATTGTTGTGATTACTAAATAAAATGATACATTTGAAAATACTTTACAAACTGTAAAATACTTATAAAGTTAGATATTATATATTATTACTGTCCTTGTGAAACTTGTGGCCAAAGGGAGACCAGCATAGGAAGCATATTTATATCATATATACATCTCAATATCTTTGCCATTTATACTTATATTTTTTCTCTACAGAGTTTTTTTTTCTCTTGGAGACATTCATAGAATTCAGTGAATTTGGTCTATTATGGGTACAGAAATGAACTATCTCACCACGTACATCTCCTGGTTCCCTACAAAGACACAGCCTGCAGGAACAGTTTCATAGCCTATAGTGCTATCACAAAACAATGTCCCTCAAGGGAGAATAGAAAGAGTTGGAGTTTTTAATTAAAATATCATAATTCTACTCTGTCTTTCATGTTGCAGTCACACAAGTTAAGGAGGAACAATGTTTCTCTAAATCTGATTTTATCTCACAGCCCAGCCTTAAGAGAAGAAAAACAAGCACCCCATTATTCTGGTAATAGAGAATGTTCTCTTAATTTCTTATTGTTGTGTACAAGATTTAGTGCTTACTCTTTAATTTCAGTGTCAGAATGTGAACTGTAATTAATTTTCATAAAATGGAAAGCAATAAAGTCAGATATTGCTGGCTGTAGAGGTTGAGATTGTATAATTTACAATTAGGGGTGGTGGGGGAGGAAACAGCCCACACATTAAATGAGTAATAACTCATCTTAACTTCAGCTTCAGGATTATGAAAGTGGTCAACAAAGATGCTCAAACAAAACCTCCAAATCTATGGGGTGTTTGGAACCTTCTCAAGAAAGTCCATCAAACTTGATGTCACCTTTCCTTATACCAACATTTGGATTGTTTTTATTATCATTAATTAACAATAATAATATGCATGGACTTAAATTACCACCTAATAAATCACCTAAAACCTTTCCCAGGCATTATTTGCAACAAACTATAGATAATAGACCATAACTCTATATCAACCATAAAAAAAGTCAGCTGCCTACTCATTATAAATGCAGGTTCCCTTCATCTTACCATCAGAATTTCCATAGAGGAGGTATGGTTGAAATTGGGAAATATTTGTATGGTAGTTATTTATAAGTTTCAGGCTATATACTAAAATAAAGGATGCTATACACAAAAGTAAAACTTTTCCATATTTAAAAGAAAGCATACGCATGTTGGAGTAATTAAAATGGGCACATTTTCTTATCCTCCGTCTTGATTCAGGACATGCTTCTTAGAGCATTAGACTATGGAAGCAGTTATTAAAAGAGCAGAGAGGGATCCCTGGGTGGCGCAGCGGTTTGGCGCCTGCCTTTGGCCCAGGGCGCGATCCTGGAGACCCGGGATCGAATCCCACATCAGGCTCCCAGTGCATGGAGCCTGCTTCTCCCTCTGCCTATGTCTCTGCCTCTCTCTCTGTGTCTCTCTGTGACTATCATAAATAAATAAAAATTAAAAAAAATTTAAAAAAAAATAAAATAAAAGAGCAGAGAGAAGTAGTCATTGCTCAGTTAAATGAAAACTTATTCTAGAAAATATTGGTACAAACTTTACAGCTCACAAAGATCTTTCACACACTCCATTTTAATGTAATCTTTTATAAAAGATTTATTTATTTTAGAGAGAGAGAGTACTGAGTGGGAGGTGCAGAGGGAGAGGGAAAAAAGAATCTCCAAAAGACTCCATGCTGAGTATGAGCCTGAACCTGACACAGAGCTTGATCTCATAACCCTGAGGTCACAACCTGAGCTGAAACCAAGAGCCAGACACTTAACTGATTGAGCCACCTAGGCATCCCTACTGTAATAGTTCAATAGCCCTAACAGGAGGACAGAGTGAACTCCGATATTCTGCGTTTCAAGAAGGACATTGAGAACTGAAGTTGCCTGTCCACACTCACACCATAAGTAAACAATCAAATCAAAAACTGAATATAGGTTTAAGACTCTCTAAATTCAGTCCTGGAATCAACATAGACAACAATAGCTAATGAGACCAAGAAAGAGTTCATTATTTGGTATGGACCCTGTTTCGCACAACTGACTTGAAGTGTATTTACAAACATAAAGGGAAAGAAGATGGCCCTTGGGCATTAAAAGGGGAACAAGTACAGCAATCTCAGGTATTATTTTGAAATAAAAAGGACACAAATGATGATGATGATGATGGAAAATCAGAAAAGGGAACAATAACTGAGTTACAATCATTTCCAACCTATTAGATTTTACACCATAGCCAGGAGACAGGTTAATGCAGAAATGACACAGAAACTATATGGATCTTAGCTTTAGGTGCAATTAATTATCCACAGTTTATTTACCCTCATAAAAGTATACAAATTGAACGTGTTCAGTCCTCTATGGATCTTACTGCTGGGAGCTGGAAAGTGGGTGACTGGTCAACTGACAGTTACCATGGAAATGAAAAAGAGTTCCACGTTGGAGCAGTGAAAGATTACAAAATAATAAGTGATTATTTTATATGCACATAAAAAACAAGGGTATGCATAAGAAAAATATATAGAAGGAAATTAAGTCACATTGTTAATTTCAAATTTACCGAGAGGCAGACTTACAGGAAATGATTATTTTTTTAATCTTATCTGTCTATATTACTTGATTCATAATGAACAGTTATCACTTATAAAAAGAAACTAAACATGAAGATTACATTTTGTAAAAAACCTAATCTGCAATCTCACTACCTTTCCATGAAATATGCTAGTTGACTTGAGAATACTGCTCAAATTTAGGTATCATTGTAAGCCTCCATTCTAGTCCCAGCTGACATAAACTTTCTCCAGGAGGCCTTCCCTGACACTGACCACATACCACTACTCTAAACAGGGTTTCTGGACAAGAACCTTCCTAGCCTCAGGCTTCTTCCTCCATAGCCCTTCTCGCAGCCTGTAGCTACATACACATGTGTACGGTTAGCGGCAAGCTGCACTTAAACCCAGGAAAAAGAAATTCTATCCTAGGCCCCTTGCTTTAGAGAACCACATATATCATAAATATCAAAATAAATGCTCTATTTTTTTCAGACTCCAAAGAAAGATGGTTGAGAGTTCGGTCTATTTTTGAGTGAATGGTGGAAGAGGGATGTATTAAGTAAGTGGCACCATGCAGGACAGAGCATGCCAGGCTGAAAGCAAAGGAGCCTGTGTTAGCTGAGAAAGAAGAAAACCTTAGCCTCTGCCCTGGAAAATGGATAGCGGGAAACCCTCTTTGTTTGAAGTTGTCAACCCCAGAACACCCAAAGCAGACAGGGTTTCCCAGATGACTACACTCCATCCCTCTCCTCTACACCTGCCTAAAAGGGGATGAGAAAGTGAGTCATGGGACCTCCCAGCCCAGTTCCCTGGGCAGCTGCACAATGTCTGCTCCTATGGCAGTGTCTGATTCAGTCACCACCCAGGACACAGCCCACCTTCTCTCCTGCCCTATGCCGAAAGCTCCTTGTTGCCACTCAGGGTCACAGCTAGCAGGACTGACCTGGGAGAGAGCAGGGCTCCTTTAACCTCAAGGAGCTTAAAGGAAAGTTGCAAGGAAACACCCAGGGTGTAAGCTTTGAGGTTCCAGAAGAAAACATGAACTGAGCCAAGGTCAGAGCTTATCACTTTTAAATATTTAAATATGTGATATATGGCAGCCACCTGTCCTTTTGCCCCAGACCCCACAAATGTCAGATGCGCATCTGATTATTAGTTTAATGACTGTCTTCCTTGCTAATGGATATGCTCCATAAAATAAAAGATCATATCTATTTTATTTTTTTTAAGATCATATCTATTTTATTTAAAACACTAGTATAGGGTCTAGCACCTGCTAGGCATACAACAAATACTTGTAGAATGAATAAATAGCTAAAAACAAAGCATTGGCACACAGTATAGCCATGTGCCTTGCCCTAAAAGCCCTTGTGATAAAAGTTAATATCTATATAAAAACGTTTCAGAGTTGGTAAAGCACAACGTGCATTAAACCTATCATTGGAACTGGTGATCCCTGTATTCCAGATGAGGGATGACATTTATTATATATCCTGATCAACACCTACCACCTTGTAGGCCCTTAATAACTGAGAAATTATCATTTCAACTCTGCCAGCAGCCAACTTCAGCTAAGGTACTTGCTTATGTGTTGCTCACCACCAATGGGCAAACGAATGCCTCAGAAAGTTCAGCAGGCTCTTACTAATGGACACTTCCTTAAGTTTTGAAATAATACATGTTTCACGTGTATAGTTTGTGGATACAAGAAAGGACCAAAAAACATTAGGGACACACGTTAAGAGAAAAACATGCAAATCTACTGGTGGAAAGAAAATGTATTAAGAGCAGCTAAACTGATTTTTCATCTTCAATTCATTTCTGAAAGCTTTGAAAAAAAAAATTTAAGCAACATAACAACAAATATGGCCTGAGCACTGGCAACCCTTGAGTAAAACAGAGAAAATGGAGCAAAGTTAGGAACAGTTTGATTCAGACTAACTTAACTATTTTATACTGCTTCATGATTTACAAAGCTTTCATTACCATTGTTTCAGTTGATCTTCCACATACTCAGTGAGGTAATGCACTGTCCTGTTTAATGACGAGAAAACTGAATTGGGCTTTAACTAGAATGTTGGTTGCCCTCTTAATATCTGCCCTCTCTTTTCTCCTTCCTTTGATTTGTTCACACCTCCACCCTCCTCCATATTGCATTAGATGTTGGGGAAGGCTGGAACCATCCCCGGCCTACAGGTCAGTTCTGATTAAGCAAGTCAACCAAGGTGATCCCATTCCCCTTGCCAATGGGTGGCTTAGGCACTGTCATGTGATGCAATTCTAGCCAATGAGCATGAGGATAGGTCTGAAGAACTTTCCGCTCTCTTGGAAAGAGACAAAGTATGGAAGACTCTTTTCTGCCTATTTGATTGGGATGTTAGAGACTGTTGTAGCCATTGTACAAATCTGTTATCTCCAGTTCTAATCTTTCCCCCACACTTTAGATAGGACATCCATATGCCTGTTTGATAATCCCATCTGCATATTTAAAGTACCTCAAAGTTGGCATATTCAAATTAGGTCTTTACCCAAGTGTCACCACCACTCATCCAGATGCTCACTGGCAAATCTAAATCTATCAAGTCCTGCCAATGCTCACACTAAAACATAACCACATCTGTCCATTTCTATGCATTTCCACTGTTACCGTCCTCAACTAGGTCCACTGTCTTTTGCCTACATTACTGCAACTTCTTACTTCTGCTAATCTTGCTTCTGCTCTAGCCCTTTTGAAAATCTAGTCTTCATGCACCAGCTGAACCAACTTTGAAAAAAGTAAATCAGGTTATATCACTCCTTGCTAAAAACCTTCAAGTGACTTTTATTATTACTAACGTTCAGAATAAAATCCAAACTCCTTAGGATAGCCTATGTGGCCCTATAATACCCCAATCCCTGTTACTTCTAGGAATTCATTTTCTATCCTTTTCTAGTTACTAGAACACACGGAGATGATTCCTGCTCAGAGCCTTTGCATCCACTCCTTCCTCTGCTTAGTACACCCTCACACCAGATCTTTATAGAGTCAGCTTCAACTTGACAAGTTTCTATTAAAAGCTCATATTTTCAAAGGGGTTTATCAATCTGAAGTAGCTCCCACATGCACAATCTCCCTCACATCACTCAAGCTGTATTTTCTTTAAAGCCCTATTATTATCTCATTCATTGATAATATGTTTATTATCTGTCTTTCCCCACTATAACACAAGCTCCATGAAAACAGTAACATTTTCTGTCTTGTTTATCAGCTTTATCAGAGCTGAGAATAGTGGCTAATACAAAGTTGGCACTCAATAAATATTTGTTAAATCAATGAATGAATGTCACTTTGCTGGATGCTAGAAATATTAGAATAAGTGTACATCTTCCCTTCTATTAACTATCTGCTCAATAACTAATTCTAGAACTTTTCTAGAGATACTGGACTCAGAAGTTAGGTAAGTCAGACAAGTTAGAAGTAGGATATCTACCCAACAAGAAACATTTCCATTAAATTATTGTGTGGATAAAAAAAAATGACCTCATTATTTTAATCCACTGAAATTTGAGGGTTTTATCTTATAGCCAACAACTACACTGATTTATACAGACATTTGTGTGGCTTTTAAATAGCAAATGTGTCCTGAGTAAAACAGAAGAAGAGGAAGTAAAGAGAAGGCGGGAAGGCTTGTGGAAGGGATTGAGGGAAGGGAAACTGTCAAAGCTTGGGAATGGCCAGTGGCGGGGGGCGGGGGGGAGTCATTGATGAGAAAGAAATAAAAAACTGCATGACTGAGTAAGGGTGACGAGACTTCTGGAATTAACAGATGACATGAAATCTTGCTTTGAGCAAGTTTATGATATATACATATTTATTTATCAGGTCTATTTATCTAGACTTCTCTATAAATACAAATGAGTACTGCATAAGCATTTTTTGCAACCACACAAACTTGTCTTTTCTGCTGTCGGGCCAAATCTACTCCAATCTTATATTTAATCAATATACTTTTCTTGAAAATTAAGTATGCAGATTTTTTCTACTATGTCTGTACAATATCATTTGATGTTTTCAGTTCTACATTCCAATCTAAAGAAAAGGGTTTGAATCTACCAGTGTATTGGCTAGCTCACCCGACTTTGTGAGTATAAAGAGAGTGAGTGAGAGTAAGAGCCAGGGGGGTGTTTAGAGGGAGAAGGGGAAGCAGACTCCCCACTGAGCAGGGTGCCTGACACCAGGGTCAATCCCAGGACCTTGGGATCAGGACCTGAGCCAAAGGCAGATGCTTAACGAACTGAGCCACCCAGGTGCACCTCTAAATTCTGTTTTTCTTTTTTAAATAATTTTTTTAAAGATTTTATGTATTTATTCATGAGAGACACACAGAGAGAGAGAGAGAGGCAGAGACATAAGCAGAGGGAGGAGCAGGCTCCATGCAGGGAGCCTGACGTGGGACTCGATCCCGGGTCTCTAGGATCACACCCTGGGCTGAGGGCAGTGCTAAACCGCTGAGCCACCCAGGCTGCCCTCTAAATTCTGTTTTAAAAATCCTACAATAAAGTACTTTATCAATTTTTCAACCATAATTGATCATGGAGCTCTTTGTTTTTCTTCACACAAAACCTGTCCCCTTGGTATAATTTGAAGGTAATATATAGATAAAATTGCAGGTGGATTGAATATTAGACATGGGCAGAGTCAAAAACTCCAAAGTTTTGAACCTGAGAAACTGGAAAATATAGTTGTCATCTGTTGAGTGTGTAAAAATGAAGAAGTAGTTTAGGAAAGAAAACGTAGAAACCTTGAGTTTGGTGCTGGACATACTAAATTTGAGAGACATGCTAAATGTCAGACATCCAAGTAGAAACCTAAAATTAAAAGAACAGTTTTCTGTTACATCCTCTACCACTTGGGTGACTAAATTATTAGCAAAATGAGTCCAGATCATGCACATACTCCACTTTTACAGAATAAGTCATTCATCTTTATTGTATTTTACCTCTCTGTCAAGAGAGTATGATCTGTGTCACCTATATGAGTAAGCAGTTTATAGTAACTTCCAATGACAATAATAATATTTTTCTCTTTCCTCACACAGATGTTCTTTCATCGTGAGGTTTGTGGATTTTCATAGCTTTCGATTCAATTATAGACATGCTTCTCAGTTACCTATTGCCATATGTGACAAACTACCAAAAGCTCAGTGATATAAATAACATCATTGGTGGTGGTGGTATCATTGTCATCATTGTTCAATTGTTTTTTAGTACCTTACAATTTCATGAGTTAGGACTTCAGGATTCAGCTGGAAGTTTCTTCTGTTCTACGTGTCACTGACTGAGTCCATTTGGTGGTATTCAGTTGGCAGAGGCACTAGACTGGATAACTACACTTGCATGTCTGGTGCCTTAGTGGGGATGGCTGGAAGGCTGGTCAAAGCCGGGTCACCTTTGCAAGACCTCTCCAATACGGCTGCCTCCAGATAGTGAGACTTTTTACATGACCCACATAGCCTAAAGAGACAGGAAGTGAAAGCAGCCAATCTTTTAAATCCTAGGCCAAGCAACTGTGATATTATCTCCTACATATTCTGTTAATCAAAGCAGTCACATAACTGACCCAGAGTCACAGGAAGGCAAGATCTCATCTCCAAATGAAATGTCAGAGAATTTGTGGACATCTTTAATCTGCCACACCATTATCATTATGGTTAAAAACTCCTGCTTGCAATCCTGACTCTCCATCACTGGCCAGCTGTGTGACATGGCTAATTATTTAACCTCTCTCGAACTTGGTTTCCTTGCCTGTGAAATGGGGATAATAAATGTGTTCATTCAACAAAAATGTATTGAGGATGTAGTATGCAGCAAATGGCTGAGAGCAAAAAGGAGAATAAGATGGTCTATGCTTTCAAGTGGTATACAGTCTAGACTAATAGAAGAAAAGATGTGTATTCATTCATTCTTTCAACAAATATTTAATAGTACTTAAAAAGTACCAATAGAAGCATCTGTGTAATCCCTGCTGTGTAACAGAATGGAGTCAAGGTTGTAAAGGTCAAATTTTTTTCTCAAACTGGATTTTAATTAAGTGGGACCTTAAAATCATCTATTTCCAGTTTTTGGTTGGTAAACACAGAGACTTGACCTGAGCATTCTTTTTTCAACTGACAGTTAGACAAGAACCCTAGTTTCCTTTCTGGATCCCTTCATTTTCATACTGGTTAAGAACTATACAACCACAGCTCACACAAACACACAACAAAAATAGTAAGAACATCCATTTCTGGGTCTTTTTATGTAAACCTAAAATAACTTTTTCATTTCATTCAAGTTGAATCATTTTTATATTGAATTTGAATGTCAGATGAGATGCAGGAACCATGGAGAGGCCACTGATTGAAGAGCTTAATAGAAATGACATGTACTACCTGAAACCTCTCATCTATACTAAAAATCCCTTTATGAATGCAGAGTCAGGTTGGTGCTTGATGACAGGGCCTACCTGGAGGATTTCAGTATTAGTTTGGTTTTGGTATTTCAATAATCATTTCAACTATTAATAACCTTTACTCTAAATCTTTATGAGTAGTCTTTAAAAGAATAACCAAAGAATAAAATAGACTTCTATGTCATTGCTTTATTGATGAAGGAGAGAGTAAAAGTACAACATTCTGAAGTGATTTTGTGATACCCTTAAACAGATACAGATAGCTGAAACTGGAATATAAAGTTATTGATCTTTTGATGTTTTTTGTCTCTCATTATCCTGAGCTCATACATTTGACAAGATAAACAAAGATTTGGTCACTTTGTATTTCACCACATTTCACCACCAGACCTTCCTAAGATTAGCATTTAATCAAATCTTTGCCTCATAATCAAAATTTTGGGGCATCTGGGTGGCTCAGTGGTTGAATGTCTGTCTTTGGCTTAAGTCATGATCCCGGGACCCTGGGATCAAGTCCTGCATTGGGCTCCCTGCAGGGAGCCTGCTTTTCCCTCTGCCTATGTCTCTGCCTCTCTGTGTGTCTCTCATGAATAAATAAATAAAATCTTTATTTAAAAAAAAAACCTTGCCTGTGATTTTTATATGTTTTCACATAGTAGAAAACTATGTTTTCTTATTTAGAAATAAATAAGTTTAAACAAATAAATACATTCTTATTTGCACACCATGCAGAACTAAGCAACAGGGCAAAATAGGAATACACCTTTGAAGTCAAACAGATCTGTGCTTAAATCCAAGCTGTGTCACTTCTTAAATGACTACAGTCTCCATTATATAGAGAGACCACATCTTCTTTATCCACTCTTCTTTCGATGGACAGTGAGGCTCCTTCTACAGTTTGGCTATTGTGGACATTGCTGCTGTGAACACCGGGTTGCAGGTGTCTCAGCTTTTCACTGCATCTATATCTTTGGGGTAAATCCCCAGTAGTGCAATTGCTGGGTAATAGGGTAGATCTATTTTTAACTCTTTGGGGAACCTCCACACAGAATGGAAAAAGAAGATGTGTTCTATATATACAATGGAATATTCCTCAGCCATTAGAAATGACGAATACCCACCATTTGCTTCAACATGGATGGAACTGGAGGGTACTATGCTGAGTAAGTAGGTCAATCGGAGAAGGACAAACATTATATGGTTTCATTCATATGGGAAATATAAAAAATAGTGAAAGGGAGTATAGGGGAAAGGAGAGAAAATGAGTAGGAAAAATCAGAAAGGGTGACAAACCATGAGAGCTCCTAACTCTTGGAAACAAACAAGGGGTAGTGGAAGGGGAGGTGGGCAGGGAGGATGGGGTGACTGGGTGATGGGCCCTGAGGGGGGCACTCGACGGGATGAGCACTGAGTATTATACTATATGTTGGCAAATCAAACTCCAATAAAAATATATACAAAAAAAAAAAAAGACTACAGTTTCTAAGCCTCAGACTCCATGTATAAAATGGGAATAATACAAGTAGAAGCCACATAGAGTAGCTGGGAGAATTTATTTATTTTTTAAAGATTCTATTTATTTCTTCATGAGAGACAGAGAGAGAGGAAGAGACACTGGCAGAGGGAGAAGCAGGCTCCTCGCAGGGATCCGGATGTGGGACTTGATCAGGATCCCGGAACTCTGGGATCACACCCTGGGCCGAAGGCAGATGCTCAACCGCTGCTGAGCCACCCGGGCGTCCCAGCTGGGAGAATTTAATAATCATT
This sequence comes from Canis aureus, assembly GCF_053574225.1. Classification (NCBI taxonomy): domain Eukaryota; kingdom Metazoa; phylum Chordata; class Mammalia; order Carnivora; family Canidae; genus Canis; species Canis aureus. The sequence continues at coordinate 8,371,444 of NC_135643.1, forward strand.
TAAATCACTTAGCACAGTGCTTTGATATTGTATGTTTCCAATAAATGACAGTTGTAATTTTATCATCCTCATTTGTTATTTAGGGATGGCATTTAAAGATGCACAAAATAGTGCGGCAAAATGTGTTCCTGTCCTTTTTGGTATCTCAACCCCCCTGCCCCCACTTCTTAGACATGCTCTTTGGTGATATCTAAACCACTGCAAAGACTCCAAAAAACAAACATTTATTGAGATAGAGTATCAAAGTTCCCTGGGACAGGGCTCTGTCCTGTGACTCTTCAACCCAGCTCTTCGTACCTAAGAGATGCTCACTAAATATTTTGATAACAGTAAAATGAAATATTTTCTTTTCATGACAAAAACATTCAACATATTTTAAAGCTATTAATAGCAAATTGATAACTCGATGCAAAAAAAAAGCTAATCCTTTTAAAAGTTCTTATAAAATAAAATGAATTTCATGAGATTGCACAGAAACAAAGTATTAAACTCTGTTATTAACATGTAAGGAGAAGTTTGTTGTCTTCTACAATTTCCAACAACTGCTCTCTCAAATCTTTTCAAAGTGTTCTTTGTCTCATGAATGGCCACAAGCCCTGCCTTGTGAAGGCCTGCGACCAGAGTCGCTTTGAGTTATAAGCTTGCAACCTGGTGAATCATGTCTCAGAGTGAGGCAAATACCAGCCCACTCGATAATACCTCTGTTACACTAGAAATAAAGTGGCTGAAAATGGTGAATAAACTATTGATTCATGAGAATTAGCCAGTAATAAAGGGTAAGGAGATGGTGGGCATTGTGTTCCTGTTTTATATAACCCATGTGTCACAAATAAAAGGGAAAAAATCCCTGCCACCCTCAAGCAACCCAGATCCTTCATTCACCTTTGAACATGTCCTCCTCATATTACTAAGGCTGGAAACCAAGCCCCAGGTTCCTCACGTGGATATTCCTTTGGCCTCTATTATACGTACTTTCTGTAATAAGAGAGAATCTTCTGAACATTTCCTCTTCACAAGCAAAACACCCACACACAAGCCTTTCTTCGGCTAGAGTTATCTCACCCCTGAAAAAGCACATTCGCCTTGAGAATCTCTGGAAGAGTAGAGCCAATGGCCTGGAAAAGAAGATCTGCAGACTCTCCAGCCACAGCTCCAATTTATCCTTCTCAAAATCCACAAGCAAGTCCACAGAGCTGGACACTCCTGGAAGCCAAGAAGAGAACTTCTGGTGCAGCAACCAAGTCTAAATAGCTTTGGAATCTGTAGGATAATGCAAAGCCTCTATGGCACAATAAACTTCCAGAGAACCCATTTGATGAAAATAAGATTATCATCCCACTTTTAAACCCACTTAATTATCTTTATGTATTTAAAAGTGTTTGGAGATATGATGTTTGGTTTGAGAATGCAGACTGTGTGGTATTCCCATCCCTCCTCATCCTATACTGATGGACAGTTCTGCAACAAGTTTTTGGCCCCAGGGCTGGTGAGAGGGAGGTGAGGGAGCAAGCAGGGGGGAAGGGACAGAGAGGGAGGGCTGGCACTTCAGGAGGCAACTTCCAGTCCACTTCCTTTCTTCAGAATCTCACAAACCATTCTGAGAAGCACAGTCCTGCCCAATAAAACCAGAAGCCTCTGACATCCTGGCTGCTCTGCATTAAACTGGCACCAAGGCACTTAACCTGCTGGATCGCCTTTCTCCAGACACCTGCCCAGCAGCAGACTAAACAAACAGGGATTCTCCACTGCGCAAAAGTTGGCTTCTTTCACTGGGTCTCCCATCTGTTAAAAAGCCATTGTCTGAGAAAGTGTTCAGCTAGCTGGGGAGCGGGAGCGATTGCACACTGAACTGCCCCCTTTTCCCCATAAAAAGTCCTCGTTAGCATTTTCTTTTCTCCTTGGTTTTCATTGCCTGATTTATTCATTGGTTTCACCTCTTCTCCCCTCCCCCTTGGTTCGGGAGGAGAGCCTCCTTGTCTTCGGTTTCTCAGGGGTCATGTCTTTTCAGTCACTAGGACAATACCCGCTGCTGGCATCTGCTTCCAGATCCAATCAGCCATATTGTGAACACATCCTGCCAGAGAATTGTTCCTCCTTTTGCTCGGCTTTGTTGCCAATTTCATGCCATGTATTGCTCCATGTTTTGTGCTTCATGAAGCTGTCACGGGCATAAAAGTGGTCTGACCAGGGTCGTAGTAAAAGGGGTGGGAATGAAACATCCACCAAAATGTTGAGCAGGCCACCCACAGTCCATACACACATGCACACACATACACTCACACACATACAATCCTCACACTCACACCCAGCCCACACACACCCACTGTCTTCACACACACACAGTCCACACACACTCACAATTCACACACACAATACACAGTCACACCCCACACAACCCCCACACATGCATAGCATAGGCATGAATACACACAGATCTGAGGCCCTCACACATTTTCTTTATTTTCCACACTATTTAATTGGCACCCCAGTGAGATACATTATGCTTCTTTAGAGGGGTAACAGTTTTATAAGGAGACGTAGACTTTGATTCCTTTAATAATGGTAAAAAAAATATATTAAGTTGGGGGAGGGTGAGTGAGTGAGTGTTGTAAAAGTTAAAAAAAGAGCTTAGATCTTTTTTCTTTTTTCTTCACGTATCTCTAGTCACACAGAAACAATAATCCTTTGGGGCACAATCTTTAAAACACACCAGAAAGTGTTTTACAGGTAAATTAAACTACTCCACATTAAAATGACAACATTATAGGAAGCATATTCACTTTTTTGATATTAACCTCTCATAAAGAACAACAATATATAAACAGAGGGAAATGTCAACAAAAACATAAAAATTAACCACTTGGTTTTGGGAGAAAGGTGTCTATGAGCCCCCTTCTCTCTGAGTTTTGGTCCCTGGATACAGGAGTAGCCTGACTTATCAAGAGGCTCTTTGTAAAGCATGGCTTAGCCTGCCAGAGCACAAAAGACTAACTCCGTTGCAAAGCTTTGCTGAAACCCAGTTTTCAGGAAGGAGGAGAGCTGAAGTTGCCCATCTCATCACCCAGCACCCCATGGATTGAATTGGGCCCAAGTGCTGGCTGCCAGCCAGCTGAGAGGAAGTTGCCTTTCTCCATAATGTCATAAGTTAAGGGAAAAGAAAGAAGGAAAATGGAGAATGAAAACTCAAAATCCTCACAGTGGAAATCTCGACTGAAGTTTCTCGTTTTATTTCTACAGTGTGTTCTTTGCTTTTGTTTTATTTAGAAAAGTTCCAGAGATTCTGAATGTAGCTTCTTTAAAGTATACAGTATCTATACTTACAGTTTCTTGTGTTTATATCCAACACCATTAGTAGGTCCCCTTGCCTTTTTTTCTGTGAGGGCATTTTCTGGTTGTTGGTGGTGGGTTGTGAATGCCAAAGAGTTTTAGAAAAGAGCAGAACCCTATATGTGGACACAGGAAACAGCTGCCTCCCAGGGTAATTCTCTTTTTTGTCTCCCCTTCTCTAACAAACTCATGCAGAGGCCTATTCTGGTACTTAACATTTCCATCATTGGAATCCCTTCTCTCCTGAAAGCTATAAGCTATTTTTATTTATTTATTTATTTATTTATTTATTTATTTATTTATTTAAATGCGAATCTGTAACACACTCCCCCAGTACATTAAAACGAAGTTGTTAGCATTCAATTCTATCAATAATCACATGAGTACAGAATAGATGTTCCCAACTGAATGAAACAAAGAATGGATAAACTGTGATCAACAAAATAGAGTTGGAAAACCTAAAGACCTGCAGCACAGGTGTTCAGTAGCAAGCCGGCTTTTCCTTCTCTGTAGGGGATAGAGAATGACAGGAGAAACCTGCCCTGGGAATGAGGGAGAAGAGAAGATAAAAGGTGGAAAATGCCAAGACAGCCAGGCTAAGCTACCTGCAGCCTCCCTGGAATGATTTTAGACTTATTGAAGAGTAAGTGTTATTCTTATTCAGCTGAGACATGATATTCTACTTGGAGTTTTATTTAATTAGCCAAACACTTTAATCACAACTTAAGGGCTTCAGCTTGTTATTAACTGTTTGTATCCTTCTCAAATTCATATGTTGAAGCCCTAACCCTCAATGTGGCTATACTTGGAAACGAGACCTCTAAGGAAATAATTAAGATTAAATGAGGTCATAAGGATAAGGCCCTCATTATTTTTTATAAATACATATTTAATTCAGTTATAATTAAAATTTTTCTCCAGCTTTACTGAGATATAGTTGTCACACAACATTGTGCAAGAGTGAGGTATACAGTGTGTTGTTTTGATACATTTATATATTCCAGAATTACTGTCATGACATTAGCTGACACCTCCATCCTGTCACATGATTGGTATTTTTGTGGCGTATTACAGTTCCGTGTCTTTGGATGAATGTACACATCCAGGTGACTGCCGTCGTAATTACGACAAAACATCCCCATCTCAACAAATTTGTTTAGCACCTCTTTCACTCAATTCCACCACATGGGCACTTTTGTGTTTTTTCTTTCCTGGAGCATGTTTTTGAAATCCATCCATGCTGTGTAGATCTTGTATTTGTCTCTTGTATGGAAATTATTGCAAATCATTACAGTATATGACCTTTTTTTCATTAGCTTCTTTGTGGAGATGAAGAACCAAAAGAATCAGTAGTGAAGCCTGTGGAAAGAATATGAGATTCCGTAATGGGACAGAGGGAGTAGATGTTAGGATTTTGGCAGCAGCCAAAATGGACTATATTGTGGCCAACAGAATGGTCTGGGAGAGCCTTAAAATTGGAGCATGTGCTGAGTTGGAAGGAAGGTATCGGATGATCCGTGTAAACCAGAGAAGCAGGGTAGACACCATGAGGGGATCCTGCAGGTGCATCCGTATTTCTCTTGGAATAGCTGGTCTTGACTTCTTCCATCCCAGATAATTGCTGTTTGGCTTGCTTGAGTTTTGCTCTGTGGTTCTTGAACCAAACCAATAAGATTAACATCTTTAAAAGAAATCAGAGAATGAGCTTTACCTCTCCATACACACAAAGAAGAGGTCACATGAGCACACAGAAAGATGGTGATCACCTAAAAGCCAGGAAAAGATATCTTAGAATGAAAGTTACTTTGCTGGCATCTTGATCTTGAACTAGGAGCCTCCAGAACTGTGAGAAATACATTTCCCACCCAATCCGTGGTATTTTGTTAGGGCAGGTTGAGCTAAGACACACCCCAAGGTGAAGTAAGGATGACTAATAGTTTCAGAGAAGTGATAGAACATATGAGTATGGATGCCACTGTCAAAAATAGGGTATCCCTTCACAGACTGCCCTGAGGCAGGATTGTTTGGAGTTGGATCTTTTCTCTACCCTGACCTACCTCAATCCTTACTAGTCTCCTATTCTTTTGAACTTATTCCCTGAGTGATTTCCACTCCCAAAATACATTTCATCAGGGTTTTCTGAGAAATAGGACATGTCACTGCCAAAAAGTAGCATACGCAAAATCAAAGTAAAGGAAGCCTCACTCAAGGAACTACGAGAAGCTTACATCTCACTCACCTACCCTGGCAAAGTCTGGACATGGCTCTCATTCGACATCACTGTACACCGAACATTGGTTGAGCATCTACTATATCTCAGCTGCTACACTGAGCTCTGATAAATGAAAATGAATGAGTCACAGCCCCTGCACTCAAGAGCTTCAAATCTTGAGGGAGACAGGCACTCACATCAAATGTTACAGTTCAATATATGTCACAATATAAAAACTATTCTACAGAGAGTGGAATGGAGAGTAACTCTCCTGGAAAAGCACTTCCCTCTGTAAAAGGACATTCCTTTGCAAAAGCCAAAAGTATGAAAGGACCTGATTTAAGAATGAAGAGGGGAATGTGCAGTAGCGTCAAAACGTAAGATACAGAGACTTACAGGATGGGAATGTTAGGACATGGGGTATCAAGGGATAAAACAGGTAAGGGCCATACTGAGAAACTGCTTTCCATGGCACCAGGACTGGAGGATCCAGGGAGTTGACAGTAATACCTTGGTGATACCAGTTCTGAGAGAAAAGAAGATGACCTCAAATACCCAATTTCCTAACCTAACCCCTGCCTACCCCAGTCCTTTGTTTTTCTTATGACTTCATTATTTCTAACTTTTTCAAGGGTTTTTGAAACTTTAAATACATCCAATGTAACCAGAGTCCAAAATGCGCTTTTTTGTCATTTCATGAATTTTTCTTTCCTAGCCCTATATACTTTTTATTTATGTTTAATAAGGACATTGAGCCAGCAAGACTCGTAAGAGGGCTGGAGCCAGCTTTGTGCTCTGTGTGAGCGTGTATGTGTGTGTTAAACAATTTCATGGACATCTGTCATGCACAGTTAACTTTGCATTGCTGCATTTTAAGTGGTGGGCCCAGGCTTGGCCGGCAGTGATAAAGTAGCTGGCAGTTTTCAAAAAGCCACAGGATAACAGAGCATGAATCATAAAACACACTACTGTGTAGCAATATCCAAGTTCATTCAATGCAATGAAACCATGCAGAGGCCCTTTATCCCCAGCTAATTATGTGGAAACGTCTAAGACAATAAAGCATCTGGTGGTCTTTCTTCCCCGTTTCAATTTTTCTCAATATTGTGACAGGGGAAAGTATTGTGCCTTTCCCAGGGTAGTTGCAGTGAAGAGGAGTAAAAGCAAGGGTCAGGGAAGAGCAAATAGATGAATTTATAACTTTCTTTTTATTTATTCCTTCCCCATTGTCTCTCTGGAAGTCTTCCTTGAGGGCTGTATTTTGGGATCACTATTCTCATTGCACTATGCTTGAATCCCCTTTTCTCCCTCTTTAAAAAAAAAAAAAAATACCACCCAAACTGCCAGACCCTCTATGATTCCCTGTTGCCAGTGGGGCTTTCTCCCGCAATGAGCATCCAGGAATTTAGGTCTAAGATTTATAATCACTCTCTGGACTCAGGCTTAAGGGAAGGGTTCATACTTCTAGGAATGAACCTAAGAAGTGATTTACTTTCTAAAAAGAGGTGATGAGAATGGTCCTTGTGATTAAGGTTTTCCCAGAGAGGGTTCCCTGTAATTGCCTTGCACATGGCTCTTTTTGCCATTCTCTGGAAAACACAGGCAAATGCCATGTGTTGCACTCCTGGGGGTTTTGATGAAAGCCCCTTTATAGCTAAGTACTGTGCAATGAGACCAGAGCCAGAGTCTGATGAGGTGACTAATTGGTACCACTAGCTTAAAAAGCTAATAAGTTAATTAGATTAACTTCGTTCATGTTTGCACAAGGCTTTGAAGAGGGAAACACTACAGGAGTCCTAAGCTTCTCTGAATTGAGATCTGATGCAGCTTCATGCTGAGTACAAGCTTTCCTCTGGAAGGACATGACTCTATTGTAGTTATATTCTGTTTTATCTTGTTCTATTATTTAATTCCTCAGCCCCCTCCCAATCTTTCTCAAAAGCCATATTAAAGTGATATAACATGCCTTCAGTACCTCCTAGTGCAACATTTTTAGTCATTATAAATATAAATTTGATTAATACTATTATGAATGTTTTTATTTTCTCACTTTCTCTATGTATGATCGTTATAACATCCCAATCATTTTATATTTTTTTAACTGAAGTTTGATTTGCCAACATATAGTATGGCAACTCAACAATCAAGTCAGATTCTTTTTAATGCCAAGATAGAAATAATTACAAGGCAATTTAACTAAGTGGTATTTGCATTTCCTTTGGATGGCTTAATTATTCCACACTTTGAAAATTCAATGAGGCCCAGATTTACGGTATCATTGTTTTTTGTGGAGGCTTAGCATTAAGTAAATTTTGCATGCATCATCAATGCCCCCCCTTATCTATCTATCAATATATCTATGTCATGTATTCAGCAAACAATAAACAAGACAGTAATGTAATGCTCAAGGAAGACATGGTGATGAAGACAGCCCTCAAGGAATTTTTCATCTGGACATATAACATCTCTTCTGGGTAAAGTACCTCAGGGCAGATGAAGGAAAGATATGATTGAGCTGAAAAACCTAGAGAGACTTCAAGGACAAAATTGGTTTTGAACCAAAGCTTAAATAGTTTTGACAAGTGGAAATGGAGGAAAGGACATACTCTGAGTTGAGAGACTGCATAAACAAAGTTTCTGACAAGAAAGGGCACATGGCACATCCAATTAGCAGAAAATAATGCAGTATGGCAGAGGCACACACGGAAGTGAAAGATGGGGCTGACAAAGCAAATGATATCAGATCATGAGTAGCCTTTCTCAGGTTTGTGGGTTTTGTGTATGTTTGTCTGAGCAGGAAAGGAACCAGGCAAGAAGTGACTAGGAAGATCAGTGAAGGCATTTTTGAGATTGTCCCTTAAATGGCAACAAAGATCCAAACCAAAGGAGTGGCAAAAGGTAATAAAAAAGAAAGGGGGAAAAAAGATGCATCAAACATTCATGAGACTTTTTAAGTGAAAAAAAATTTTAAGAGTGGATCACAAATCAAAATGTATAATTTAATCACACAAAATCGTGTTTTCATTTTAAAAGATTTTATTTATTTAAGAGAGAGAGAGAGTACACAAGCAGAGGGAGAGGCAAAGAAGAAGGAGAAGCAGACTCCCCACTGAGTAGGGAGCCCCATGCGGGGCTCGATCCCAGCACCCTGAGATCATGCCCAAGCTGAAGGCAGACGCTTAACTGAAAGAACCACCCAGGTGCCCCCAAATCACATTTTTAATCATCTCTGGATAGTAGGTTTAAAGTGTTTGCTTAGAGACACCTGGCTCAGTAGTAGAGCATGCAACTCTTGATACTGAGTTTGTGAGTTTGAGCCCCACATTAGGGGTAGACTTTACATTTTTTTAAAAAAGTGTTTGCAGGATCCCTGGGTGGCTCAGCGGTTTAGCGCCTGCCTTTGGCCCAGGACATGATCCTGGAGTCCCAGGATCAAGTCCTGCATCAGGTTCCCTACCTGGAGCCTGCTTCCCCCTCTGCCTTGTGTCTCTGCCTCTTTCTCTCTGTGTCTCTCATCAATAAATAAATAAAATCTATTTTTTAAAAAGTGTTTGCTTAGGACTTTTTATGACTTATTTTTCTCAGTAATAAATATGTATCAATTGTAAAATAAAGGATTTAAAATTTTATCAACCAGTGTCAAGACAGTAGCATCCCTAAAGTAAAAATCTATAAAAAGTAATTCAGATGAAGTAACCATCATGCTAAAGCAAACAAAAAAGGGTTAAACCTTGCGGTGGCATAGTAGACAAGCATCACAAGAATTAAAGGCAAAACCACTTTACAATATAACTAAGTATAGCTCTGGACCAGTATAGCTTAATTTCTCCAACTCTGTTTTCTCATCTGTAAAACATGGTAATAATTGTGCCTGCTTTATAGGGTCCTTTGTTGGAATGAAAGGAGATAGCCAACGCAAAGAGCCTAACTCATGTTAGACACTCAATCAATAGTACTCTCTTACCCTCTCATAACCCAATGTCCAAACCTATTACAGTGTCTGTCTAAAGGCACAGAGAGAGACCATCATGACAAAATTTCTTAATATTCACTTCACCTGGGAAACCTAGAAACGCAGACCGTTCAGGGAAGAAGGACAGTACCAAGCAGCCCCTTCCTACTCTGGAAGTATACTGCATCCTTGCTTCCAACAAGTTGCCTCTCCCTCCTCCTATTTAGTGTCCTAGCATGGAGTTTTCTGCTGCATGCAAGCTTGAATGAAGACGTAAAGATACTATCTTTGCCTCTTCATTTGCTAGGATAGCCATAATAAAGTACCACAAACTTGGTAGCTTAAAAAAACATTTATTTCTCTCACAGTTCTGGAGTCCAGATGTCCAAAATCAAGGTTTTCGTTGGGCTACATTCTCTAGAAAGGCTTTAGGGAAGAATCTCTCCTTGCCTCTTCCAGTTTCTGGCATTCCTTGGCTTGTGGAAGCAAAACTCTAATCTCTGCACATGGTCTTCTCTGTGCCTTTGCGTGTCCTTTTCTGTCTCCTATAAGGACACTCTCATTGGATTTGGGGTCCACTCTAATCCAATCATCTTGATCTTCATCCTAATTACATCTGCAAAGACCCTATTTCCAAATTAGATCACATTTTGAGGTTTCAAGTGGGTGAACATAAGTTTTGAGTGAACACTATTTAAACCACTGCAAGTACTTTAAAACAAATTGTTTTTTTCTGTCAGTTGAACAACCATAAGAGAAATGACACCCTTGTAGAAAACAAGCATACCTAGTGCCCAGATCTTGGTTTCTAATACCATTCTCCAATGAAAAGAACTAAGACTTCTTACAGAGATGGCCAATTTTAGGACTGGAGCAGGAAACATACAAGATGATCTTGGAACATCTTGTATTATCAGAAAATAACAAAGTGCTAACATATACATATACACACACAGATTGGAGATATGTCAAACGAGCATAATACCTATGTGAGTGACCTCATGCCATAGGATCTGAACAGATGAACTGTTCACTAAAGTCCAGTAAACCTACAGAATATAAGAAAGAATAAATCGTGTTGTTTTAAACCACTAAGTTTGGCTTTGTTTTACAACAATAGATAACAGACATACATAACTTTTCCTTTTATTAAATTGGTAAAGATGTGTTTTTTAAAGTGTTAGTGCCCTTAAGAGTGAATCAAGATATGACAAGTCAAAATTAAAATTGTTACAATTTTTCTGGCCAAAAAAAAGGGAATATAGGAGCAACTGAAAGTGCACCCAATGACAAAACTAGAACAATTTGAACAGCATTATAAATAAAGCAGAATTGAATTATAGCACAAAGTATAAAATAAATATCCATGAATAGTCCATAGTGATATACGTAATGATGGAATAAATTAATAAATCAGAAACAAGACAAATCTTCATCGCAGAATTCAAAATAATTTATGTAGATACTCCACCCTCAAGGGAGGGGGGTCATGATTCCTAGGCCTTATGTGGTCTGCACATAGTGGCTTCTTTCCAAAGCATACAGTGTGGAAAGGGGGTAGAAAAAGTAGCTTTCCAGTGGAGAAAACTGACAAACACTACATCAGTGAAGTGACAAAGGGTCAATATCAACAGTCATAAACCATGTTGATAGTATGTACCCTTGACATGATGTGATAAAAATGGCTCTTTACCTCTGTGGTCTCCCTCCCAATAACTCAAAACCTCAGTCTTATCATGGGGAAAACCTCAGACAAATTCCAATAGTGGGGTATCCCCCCAAAACTTGATCAGTACTCCTCAAAACTAGTATTTGCAAAGAAGAGGGAGATCTGAGATTGAGGTTAAAATACTAGTTTTAGAGTATGACACCATGCCTCCTAAGGTTAGGGAAAATGAAAAACACTACATGCAAGGTGAAATCCCAAAACTGAATCTATGCAAATTTGTACTCTTCAAGGGTCCATCTCCATCACTCAAGGCTCAGCCTCCAGCATGTCTGCTCTGCAGCTGGTGCTGGGGCCATACTGTGTCCTGAGCAGCGCTGGGATCACGTGTCATGCTCACGGTTGAAGATCTGTGGTGGGCTATTACTTTTTTTTTTTTCCTGAGGTATGCCTGTAATTTATTTTTTAGGTTCCTCTGCAGTCAATGTCATCAAAAACAAGGAAAATCTGAGAAACTGCTACAGCCAAAAGAACTCTAAGAGACATGATTATTAAATGTAATGTGATACCCTGTATGGATTCCTTGAACAAAAAAGGAACATTAGATAACTAAAGAAATATAAATAAACTATTATTGTTAGTTAATATTGTTTCATTAATTATAACAAATATATCACACTAATACATGATATTAATAAAAGATGAAATGGAGTATGAGGTACATGGGAACTTTCTGAACTGGGTTTTCAGTTTTGCTGTAAATCTAAAACTGTTTTAAAACATAAAATCAATTTTAAAAATATATCACTCAAAAAAATAAAATTGCACCCATTCTCCTTACACAATGGTATAAATTTAAAGGCAGCTAATGAGAACAGAGATTGTGTTTGTTTGTTGGCTTTATCTTCTGATATAACCTAAGAGCCTAGAACATATTGTGGCACACTGGAGACACTCAAAAAGCATTTTTTTAATTTCTAATCATCTATTTATTCCTCACATAGTTACTGAACAACCCCTCTGTATAAATCTTATACCAAGCACTGGGGACAAAACTGAATTTGAAATTTATTTCCAGCTCTCTTCCAGAATAAGTAGTTTTAACAAAAGATATTTCTAATTTACAAGATGTGTGTGGCATTAGCTCTGCTGTTCCAATCCTACTTTTTGGGATAGTTTTCTTCTCTCTCTCTTTTTTAAAAACTTTATTATTTATTTGAGAGAGAGAGTGAGCGAGAGAGAGAGAGCGAGTGAGAGAGAGAGAGCACACAAGAAGGAGGAGGAGAGGGAGAAGCAGACTCCCTGAGGGGCAGAGCGCCCAATACAGGGCTCGATCTCAGGACCCAGAGATCATGACCTGAGCCCAAGGCAGATGCCCAACTGACTAAACCACCCAGGCACCCCTGGATAGTTTTCTTCTTATTGATGATGACCAAGGAAGCAATATTCTTTCTTTCTTTTTAAGATTTTTAATTGCATAAAAAAATAGTTTATTGAACAAGCTAGATGTTTCAGTAAGTACTTTTAAATGAATTAAAACATAAATAAAAATGTATAAAGAAACTTACAGGGGCTAAAGCTTTCTGCTATTTTCTGACTTGCCATTTCTCATTCGTTTTATTTGTTCTTCTTGGCATGCTTCCCATCAGGGAAAGAAATTTCTTTGAGTAAAATGTTGCTGAGCATTTTAAAACTTCCTAGATCCTTCAACTAGTTTATTAATGAATGACTTGAAGTGCAGGATATTTCTTTGCATATAAACTTAACTCCCACCCAGTACACTCACAGATATTAGCACAAGGATCTCACAAGATGCACTTCAGGTCCATTTTAACCAAATCTTACAGGGGATGGGTGAGCTAGACTCAGGCTAACTCTACGTAATGTCAAATACCTGATAATTCGGGAGGGTTTTCACATATTCACAAATTGCTAGAAGCATCTGATTCTAAGTTTCAATCTTGCCTCTGTTAGTGACCTCCCTCATGGTTGGCAATTTTCTATTTAAAATATCAGTTGTCTTGCTTGCATATTTAGAGATGAATAAGGCCTTATATTCTTATTTTTTATTTATTTTTTAATATAAGGTTAAAGGAAGGCAGCACTTTCAAGGTTCAATTCTTCCAGCTGAGCAAATTCACTCTTTTGACTGAAACTGAGGAACTTTAAGCATAATCCTCTGAAAAAGAAAGACAGAAGGTAAACAATGCTGAAATGAAGAGAATTTAGAGCACAAGACTTTAAAATGTTTCTTGATTGTCAGAATGCGAGATGCTTAGATCACTGGGCTGAAATCATTTCCCCCATGTCATGGAGGAGAAAATATTAAAGAGTGGCCACCTGCTATGTAACATTGGTGATTTCTGTGAGTTAAGAGGTGATTGATTGGATCATTTAAAAATGTTAATTAGAGGGGCACCTAGGTGGCTCAGTTGGTTACATGTCCAACTCTTGATTTCAGCTCAGGCCATGATCTCAGGGTTGTGAAATAGAGGACCACATTGGGCTCTGGCTGGGTATGGAGCCTGCTTAAGATTCTCTCTTTCTCTCCCCCTGCCCCTCCCCCTTCCCTACTCACTCATGCCCTCTAATAAAAAATAAAATAAAATAAAATAAAACAAAATAAAGATGTTAATTAAAAGAGACTTATTTAATCATTTTGTTTTTAACAGGGAAGAAGTAAGTCCAGATATAACAATATAATTTGATGCCCAGTATAATTTGGTGCCATAAAAGGGAGCAAGCAGGTACCCCAAGAGACCCATCAAACTACTGGGTGCTCTTTCCATATCAAAGCATCACAGACTACAATATACTGAAGGTTATTAAACACAGGTCATCATGGAGAGAAGCACATTCTCCTTTCAAGTCTGTTTTTCTGTCTTTTGTTAAATTGTTTTTTAAGTTAACTGTGCCATTGTGCTTTATTGAACACTAAGAGTCCACATAGACATGCTTTGGCATCTATATGAGCACAGGCATGAATAAATCAGCCAACAAGAAACCCACCCATGCTGCCTCTACTTTTTTATTTTCATTTTTTCAATAATCCTCTGATTTTAGCTTGCACTGCCACTATTTTTCACTCTATGATCTCATTACTAACTCTCTGAGTAAATCTACTAGCCTTTTCCCTCACACATCCTCCCTGACTTTTCTGGTGCATTTATTACTGTTGAGCATCTCCTCCTTTCTGAAACTCCTGGTTCATAGACTTCATGGCACTAAATGATCCTCTAGTCTCTTTTTCTACTTGTCTTTACTCTTCCTCATTCTCCATAACTGCTCTTCTTCCTCCATCCTTTAAATGTTAGCCTTAGCTAACATTAAATGTGTTCTAATCTTATTTAGCCTTGTCAGACTCACCTTCCACAGTAACATCTTAACTACTTATTGGAACTTCTAAACAATAACACCTTCAAGCCTTTATCAGCAAGTAGTATGCCATTCTTTCTTTATTTCTTTCTTTCTCCAGCCAATAAACTCTACTTATTTTTCTCAAGACTGTTGAAACACCATGAAGCTAGTCTTCTTTATTGAAATTACCAATCCTGCTTTGTAGTCTAATTGTTCAGTCACATATTATAGGGTCCTAATTGGAATAAGAGAAGACCATCAATAAAAGTGGTTGAGTGTGAGCTCATGAGTTAGACCACCTGCTTTTAAATCCTGACTCTCCCATAATTATGCCTCAGTTTCCTCATGGGGAATAGTATGGCAGAAATAACAATACTGATTTCCTATAGTGCAGCGAGGATTAAATGCATTAATATATGTAAGAAATCTAGAACAGTACGAAGGACATATTTAGTTCTCAGTAAATGTTAACTCTAAGAGTTATTGTAGCATGTTACCATACCGACTCAAAATATGTATTTGCTTGTCTAACTCTGTTACTAGAAAATAAGAACCTTAAGGACAAAGCAGGTTTCATCCAACATTCTGTACCCAAACTCATACCACAGAGCATATAACAGCTTGGAAACTGTTGATCAAATAGAGTACTTAGGGTAGAATAGATGAAGAATTAAATAAAGTGATACTGAGCTGGGAGCATACTCAGTTTCCTTGGTCAGGCAAAGATATGATGCCTCTATAATAAAGATGGAAAAACTAATAAAAAATAGGAAAAATAGAGTTTTAGGAGACTTCAACCACCGGGAGAGCTTTAGGAGACTACAAATGCTGAAAGCAGGGCATCAGATAAATAACTGACTTGCCTGAAACACTGAAGATAATGGAAGAAATGAGAACTATGAATGTAATTCAGACCAATCAGATAGAGCCACTTAGAAAGATAAAAATAGAATTTGGGATTAATCAAATTTAACAAAGATATATTTTGTAGCTATCACAAACTCCCACATACTGTATTTTTTTCTCTTCTGTCACCTATCCCTTTCTATCTTCCTTTATAATTAATTTGCATAAAGACGGCCGCTTCTCAGTTGTTACTCTTACAGGGAAAATACCATATCTTGCACACGTTGCCTCTCACAGCATGTCACGCAGTCCCTTTCATGTAGGAGTCGGTTAATATTATTGACTAAACGAAAAGGAGCTGAGAGGGGAGTATAAATGGAAAAGAAAGGGACATACGATTGTCAATTTTTTCTGGAATCAGCAGGATTTAGTAACTTTTTAGATACCCTAGGGTAACAGAGAGGAAACAATGAAAGGTCAAGTATTCTGGTCAGGGGATTAAGAGAAACTGGCATTTTTTTTAGGATTCAAATGTCATTTTCATGAGTGGAATGACGGAACATGAGAGACTTCTAACTCTTGGAAACAAACAAGGGGTGGGAGAAGGGGAGGTGGATGGGGGTACGGGGTGACTGGGTGATGGGCACTGAGGGGCCACTTGACGGGATGAGCACTGGGTGTTATCTATATGTTGAAAAATCGAACTCCAATAAAAAATATACAAAAAATATACATTTTCAGCAACTGGTTTCAGAAGCAAGAAAATTAATGTGGTTCAGACCTGTTGACTAGGGCTGTTTGGTCAAATATATAAATAGAAATACTCTCCATGGCTGACTGGATAATTCTAGAGCCCAGAAGAAGATTCTGGACTAGTCATAGATGTGAGAGTTGGCTGCACAAAGGTAGGAACTGAAGACACTGAGGGAGATGTGATTATTACAGAGAACATGAAAAGAAGTAAGAGAAAACCTCCAAGATTAGATCCACAATCACAGGAAGAGAAAGGAAAAGTTTTAAAGGAGCCTGAGACAAAGCAACAAGAAAAGATAGGAGTACCATGAGTGTCCCAGAGGGAGAAAAGCAGGAGAGGAATTTCTTGAAGGAGCATGTGGTCAATCTTGTCAAACATATCAGGGTCAGAGGAAACTGAGGAAGGATGAGAAAAAGCCATTGTCTTGGCAGGGAGCAGAGTTATTATCCTTGTGGAGTCAGGGGGCCATTGTGAAAAGCTAACCCCTCCAAAAGCCTTGAGAAAATTAAGGCAATGACTGTGGGCCACTTTCAAGAAACTGGAACTGAAGGGAAAGGACTTAACACCTGCTTCTTATCTGAATAAGTGAGTAATTAAATGAACAGGTCCTGCCGCTTGTGGGTATAGAGGAGCCATGAGACAGAAAGACTCAGATGGACTATCCAACATCTGACCTGAAGGGACTTTCTGGACAGCATCAAGGTCAACCCTCCAATGTTCCTGAGGAAGACAGTCAGAATGGCTGGGTAACTAGTTCACATTAGGAGAGAGATTCAAATAAAGATCTCCAATCTCTGAGCTGGGAGACTTTTTCACTACACTCTCTTTGCAACATGAACCTCAAGCTTGGCAAATAAAGAAATGAAAAGAAAAGAAACAGTTACACCTGTTCTTGTTCTCCTTCCAGTTACTTCTAGCCCATCTATCATCCCTCATGAAGATATAATATTCAGCCTTCCTAACTAGTCTATAGTAAACTATTGCTTTCCATGGGAAAGATGGCAAGTGGATGCTTCCAAGATTATGGACAGTATAGTTTTCCTTATCACACTGACTTTTACCTTGCCATGAATATACTAGGTTCCAAGTGGCCAAATTCACATGTGCAGAGAGAAGTTGGCAGAATTAGCGGTTGGGGAGGGGGGCAGTTTTCCTCTTAGTTGCACACTGGCAGAGTCTACATAGCCAAAGTGGGCTAGAATGGAGGATTGAGTGATAATCTGGCAAACTCAGGCAGTGTAAATACCCAATCCGACCACTCGGGCCTCTAGGCAGAGAAAAACATTTTCCCTGACCCTGCCAACTTCCCTCCTCATGCATGAAAACTG
Source organism: Canis aureus (assembly GCF_053574225.1). Classification (NCBI taxonomy): domain Eukaryota; kingdom Metazoa; phylum Chordata; class Mammalia; order Carnivora; family Canidae; genus Canis; species Canis aureus. Next base: position 8,388,886 of record NC_135643.1, read on the forward strand.
CTCCAAGACTGGGCCTGCGGGATTCATGGATCCCAAATGGTGGCAATGCCAAGTTGGCATGGGATTATGTGAAGCCTCTGTCCAACAGCACACTGGACTCCATCCTCTCCTCACCCCCAGGCCCCGCAATTTTATTCCTTTGTGGCACTAAGAGAGTATTTGGGAAGGAACACCCTCTATGCAGCCACTAGGGGACCATTTAATGCACTGTATTAGTAATGCAGTGTCAGGGGTCTGGCTAACATAGATTCACTGGCGAAGAATCTAGATGCTATGGTTATAGATGAGCTAGCAAAGCACGGGTAACTACAATGCTGCATTTGTTACTTTCTGCATTGGCTTCATTTACTGACTGGCTCCCGCTTATTCTGGTAGAAGAAGATATTTCTCATCGGTAAGTCATTTTATGCTTTCCTTGGATTGCTTCTTCTACAAATCTGAGTCTAGACTTTTAAATTAAAATGGAAGAGTGAGTCTCAGTGTTTTCTCCATATAAAAGGGGGCCTGGAGTATCAGGTATTATGTACTCTTCTATGTCCAAGTCACTGGGTAGATAACTGACAACTCCTTCAGGCCAGGGGGAGCCTTGGAAATTCCGAATCACTTCATTAGATAATTACCTCCCTGAGTTTCTCTGACACTTCTACACCCAACTACGCCTGCTCCAGCTAGGAGCATGGCAATTCAGTCGGAAGCACACTCGTTTTCAACATGACTATTATCTATTCACACAGGAATAAGAGTTTATGGGGCTGCTATACTTACCTAGCCACAAAAGCAAGATTATACTCAAGTATTCACTCTTTTTCTCCTTTTTATTTTTGGCCACCCCCTAAAAAAGCCCCAACAATAGCAATATTGGAGAGGAGCTGGGAAATCTGCCTCTTCACAAAGCTGACACAAACATTGGCGGACTAATAATGTATTCAGCAGCCACCTAGTCAGCAATGCAAAATGATTCCCAGGTTCAAGGCTATGATACATTAGAATATAATTTGGCTGGGACTTCTCTCTCTATTATGGAGAACAAATGCATTTTTGAATGACTTGAAGAAGAGGTCATGCTATTACTTACGATGGGTAAACTCAAAGAGGGTCAGGGAGGAGACGCGGTTCAGATAAGCCCCTGGAAAGTATATATGTTCTTTTAAATCTAATCCTATTTTTTAGGTCTCTCTTCACTTTCAGGGCAGGAAACTTGGCTGCCATCTGGGGCTCTATTTTCAGCTTGTTGGGAGTTTTCAGACAGCTACTGAATCTCTCAGTGTACCCCTGTTACTCCATCTACAGAGTATGGAAAATGCCACCCACCTCAGGCTATAGAAGACACTGCAAAATTGCTAGGGCTGCTTTTGAGGTGATTATTTCTCAAAAGACTAGAACCTAGCTGATCTCTGAGACTTTTAAGATAGCTAGGTGACATGGGTTTTCTTCCTAAGTATAGCATGTTGAAAAGTCTGTGTGCTCAAAGTTTTGTCGTCTTTTCAGTTCCTCCTCTTGTCTGTTTTGTACACGGGATGATGTTCACAAAAGAACCAGTTTAAGTTCTTTACTGAAGAGCTCAAGTTTCTAATTCTCACAACCAACCAGGTAGTATATTTAAAGAAAAGGCAAATATACCTTCAATATTCTTTGCTAAACCCTTTAGAGAAAATTGCTTAGCACTGTATTCTATTTGCAGTCTACCCTTCTCTAATTAAACTGGGTTAAAGAAGGCTTGGGAAAATTGCATAATTACATGAAAAATCAATCTCATTCTGACAGGCTTTGAGTACATTGTTAGAAATCTTGACTAAAGTCATTTTTTTTCTTTGTTCACATATTTTTCCACATATGCTATAGATTATGTGAGCTTCCAAGTCCAGGCCATAGCAATCCCTATTGGTGCCTGTTGGTAGAGGCAGAGTGGACCACACGAGGGCCAGGTTCAGCTCGCTCTATGAACAGTCTCACAGTCCTCAGAGCAAGTCTTGGCTGCACATCCTTCAGTCTCTGCACCAAGTTTCTTTTGCTTGAAAAAGAGTCACAGTCCATCTGCTGTGCAAATACACAAATACAAAACCATCACCCGTTTCATTAGGAATTAGTCCCCACCAGGATACAGCAGCCCTTTCACCTTTCAGACGAGGAATGAATGTTGTAATTGTAGATCAAGCTCCTGAGGCCCTTCCTCAGGATGAAGGAGGAGTGGAGTCAGCCTTGGCTCCAGGGGGCCACCAGGCCAGTGGTGCCCCTGCACAACGATGATACATGCCAATTTTAAGCCTACCTTCTCTTGCATTGTTTTCCATCTCATGAAGTGAGTTTGGATGGCCAGAACTGAAGATCTGAGTGGACTTGCAGATATCCACAACACCGGTACACAGGTCCACAGGAAGTAAACTGTCTTTCTGTATCTTCCTCATAGACAGTATTTTCAGTCAGTTTCTGAACTATCCTAAAGAGTCAGGCAGACTTTATACAGTTCTGCATTGTTCTTAACTTCTTAGTAATTGATCAGATATTATTTCTATAATTAGAAAAGTAAACCAATTGAATGTTTGACATTTTATATGATTCCTTCCAAGACTGGGCCTTATCAAAGAGATTAAAGGAGAGCAAAATTTAAAAGTGAGTCTCATGTATATGCACAAAATACCTCGGGAAGGATCCCAATACCCTAGTAACAGTGGTTGTCTCTGGGAAGAGAGGTGGGTGCTGAGGAAAAAGATGTCAATGACATTCACCATCACTGGTGGAGGAGTAGGAGGAGAAGGGGGCAGGTAGTATGGTTTTCAGAGAGATGCAATTTTGTTTGACATAGAAAACAAAAACATTTCTCATTTCAGACATGGGTAAAACTCCCCCAGTTGCATTTAAAAAATAAAACAAATCAAAACCTGCAAAAAGATGGCTATCAGAAAAGATTAATTCCAATGGTCAGTCTACAATGCAAATCCTTGAATGTGGCATCAACCTACTTTATTTTCTCCCTCTCTGACATGGTCTTTAGCAGTCTCCTCTTCTCTGTTGGACACATCCATAGAAAAGACACAAGGTTCCACACCTAAAATGCTGATTATCTAAAATGATTTGTTCTTCCTTTGCCCTCGTCATCCCTTTTTTTCAGTATGTATTTCCTTGCATAATTTTCTCAATCCTCCATAGGTTTCCATCATTTAATTTATCTATCTTTCCTTTCCTCTCTAGTAGCATACTCTCTCTTTAATGTCATTTTTTGAGTTATTAGATGCCATTGCTTTATGTGCAGTATCTCATTTAATCTTAGAGCTTTATGAAGTACCATTGTTATTGTCATTTTGCAAATGAGAAAATCAGATATTAGACAAATGAAGTGCTTGACCCAGGTTCTGCGGTTAACCCAGAAGGGCCCACTAAAAGCCCACATACTAAGTTGTAAAAGTGTTATTCGTACCTTACCCTTTAATCTCTTTATTCAAATTTCATTTTGTTTTCAAATTCCTGTTCACTGTCAAATGCCCTCCTATTATTTGCCTCTCCTTTTTCCCTCAGTATTCCATTGTTTACCCCTGCACAGGTGGTACCATCTTCCATTTATTTATTTATTCATTCGTTCATTTGTTTATTTAACTCAGGTCAAAAATACAAGTAGGCTATTATTTTTCAGGGTCTTCTTTCCTACCACTGAGAGTCACAGTGCAGGCACAGCCATGGTTGCAATGACTATGGGCTATGTATTTGCAAGGGAGGTGATTTCCTGCTTAATTACCACTATGACCCTTTGATAAATTCTTATCCTTGTCTGTGCTTGAAAATGGTGCTTGTCCCCAAAGATAGGTGACCTGTCATCAAGTATCTTAGTAAAGTAATGGAAAGAGAGGGATTGTATTTGACTATATGTTAGTGTCTAGCTAGTGTTGGTAAGTTAGTAAAATATGTACGTTTTCCCATGAAATGTAGTTTTTATATTTGTGAGAAATGCAAACAAAATCCTATCATGAACAAATGCTTTTATTTTTAGCTCCAAAATATATTAAGCTTTGCAAAGATGTTAAGCATAAAACAGCATTCCATTATTGAATTGCTCTTGTTCTATTCACATCACTATATTTCTGAGACGGCTCTTATCATCACTATCATCATCATCATCAAAATCATCATCGTCATGATCATCATCATCATCATCATCACATAATGGAGAAGGAGAACTTGAAGGAAGAACATCAAGATTCCAAAAATAAAACTCATATATACGTCTTGCCCCCACCTTTGCACCTAATGAACTATGGATTAACAAGAAAATATAAGAGAAAAGCATGTGTAGCTAATATTCATATTCCAAGGGCTAAGCTAAAGGAATGAAAAAAATTCTGTCTAAAGATAAATACACATGTGGACATAGACATGCACACACTCAACCTCCCATGCATCAGAAGCCTTGGCCCAACAGAGCCTATGGCAGAGACTCAACTATGTGACATCACTGCACCTTGGGTACTATGTGGTAATGAATTCATTGCATGGGATCTATGACCAGAAATTCATCCCTGTCCTCCCCCTTGCCCAACCCTTTCACAACAGCAAGCCAAATTTGTGTGGTACCACTGTGCTGCTCAGCCAGTGTGCTTAATGCATTCATTAAACAGGAGACTGGAGATGATTTCCTATGTTTCTCATTATTTAAAAGAACAAGTTAATCTCCCCTTTGGGGGGCAGCAGGGGAACTGAAAACCACATGATCCTCTTAAATAGTTCTTTGCCTGCTCCTCCCCTGTTGACAGGTCTGCCTTCATAATTTTATTGTCGTAGCTCTGAAGCAAATTTTAGAGAGGTAGAGTTAGTTGATGGAAGGGTGGAAATGAGAAGGAAGATGAGGCTGGGAAAAAGATAGAGGGTGAGGGAAAGAAATCCAGCCATCTGATATATGGCAAGTCTTTTATCAGATCTATCTCCTTCCCTTCTCGAGTGCTTATCATATCACACAAACTGCTCCTGAAAAGCCCTCCATTTACCCTCTCCCCTAATTAAATGTGCACTTCATTAATGTAAATTGGGGGTTTAATGCTCTTGTTGAAATTCTGAAGAAAGTGCTATGGCCTTGCGAAATGCTTAAGCATCATTGCAAATTAGATTAGGGACCAAGAAAGGCAGTAAAATTAGAATGATAATGGCTGATGTGGCTTCCTGACAGGCATGACTATTCAGGGATCAATGGAATGGAGAACAGTTTCCCGAGCCGAAAGTGAAAGGCAGGGACAAACGTCAGCCTACAGATGTGGCTTTTGGAAGCACTTTCAATTAGTTTAATTTGGTAAATGGTGGGGATTTAGAGGCTCTCAGCCAGTCATACAAGACAAGAATACATTGAAATGTTTTTCACTTTTTAACATAAAATAGGATTGGCTTTAGATTTGCATTTCTCGAACAAGAAGATGGAGTGGGGCGGGGTGCGGGGGTGTGGGGTGTGGGGAAAGTTTCCAAAGTGTTTCACCAACTCTGCTTTTGAAAATGGAAATGGCTTTTATGAGCTTGGACTGCAACCTCCCAAATAGTGGGAAAGGGGAGAGTAAAATGTACCGCTTCTGGTTCTCAGGGAAGCCTTAAATCCTGAACACACCAAGAGCCCAGTATGTACTAAAACATGTGGTCAAAAGCCATGAGGGGAGCAGTAGGGGCAATGGGCAGTGAAATACACTCAAACTCATTCATCATTTCCCACTACAAATATGTTCTTTCAAAAAAAAAATGCTATCTCTCAGTTACAGGATTTGTTCTGTTCCTTCCTCTCAAAAAAAAAAAAAAGTCATGTTTTTAAAGGTATCACAAAAGGAGAATACTCTTAATTTTTTCCACAAATATTCACCCAAGCACGTGTGCACCGAGTTACGTTCTGAGGGCATGAGCACCACCTCAGCAGACATCCACTCCACTCGATGGACACTCATTGAGGCTCATTTGGTGAGTACTAAGTGTGCCTTTTCCTTTTTCTTCCCTCCTGCTAACTCCACTCCACCTCCAAACCACTGGTGTCTTCACTGGAAAATAAATTGGCACTAATCTGGTGAGGACGTTTGCAGGCAGAACAGCTTCTGTGCACAAAGACCTCCTTCAGATTGCGCACTTTGACTACAGGTCCCTCCTTGTGTTCCCAGAATGCTGTCAAGCTCCAGTTGGACCTCCTCCCTGAAGGCGTCTGCATCTTTCATGAGTGAAGAGGAAGGAGATGATGCGTCAGAAACTCCGGTAAATATTACCAAATCCCCTGTGACTCCCCAAAGCCTGTTCAATTTTGTGAACCTGTGCAGTGATTCACCTTCCAAATCCATACGTTCCTTTTTTGGATTCACCAAAGATTTGTTAATAGGCTCATCTCTCCCTTTCGTGAAGTTAATACTGCAAGTTAGCAGCAAGCAAGGTAATAGACCAATGAATACTGAAAGGAGGGAGTCATATGACTGAAAGAAAAGAGAGTAATCTCCACATGCAATGAAAATAACACAGGGCAAAGGTAAGCCCATGAAACAGTTTGCACTGTTAATAATTTGGTGGCTGGAAGTTTTCAGTTCATCATGAAGATGGTAGCAGATCCCTGGTATTACAAACAACACGATTTATGGACTTTATAAGGCCTCATTTCATAAAGGCTACTTGTCTCCTACAAAACACCCAGAGAAGCAGTAGGAAAAAAAAATTCCAGTGAAATGATCCCAATGAAGTTAATACAACTAATAATAATAATAAAACCTAATATTTGTATAGTACTTTGCTGTTTCCCAAGACCTTAGACAAATCCAATTATTTATTTCATCTATAGGAAAATCTTCTGGGGTAGAAAAGAAATAAATAGCTTTCTTCTTGTTTTATAAATGAGGAGAACAGGAATCCCTGTTCTCACAGCCATCACTGTGGCTCAGTGGTTTAGCGCCTGCCTTGGGTCAGGGCGGGGTCCTGGGGTCCCGGGATCCAGTCCCGCATCAGGCTCCCTGCATGGAGCCTGCTTCTCCCTCTGCCTGTGTCTCTGCCTCTCTGTGTCTCTCATGAATAAATAAATAAAATCTTTAAAAAGAATTTTCTAAATAAATAAGGAGAACAAAGTTCAGAGGTGTCCAGTGGATTTCCCAAAACACAGAGTTAGTGAGTGGCAGAGGAGGAATTAACACAAAAGCTTTCTTCTTCCAATAACTTCAGTGTTGTTGTGAAATTAATAGATGGTTATTGAGGAAAAAAATTCAAATAATACACAAATGTACAAAGAAAGTAAAATGCTTACCAATCATTACCGAAACTATTTTGCATACATTTCATAAATCTTTCTTTGCATATGGATAGATAATATTAACAATGATAATAATAGGAGCTAGCAAAAAAAAAAATAATAGGAGCTAGCATATATTACTTCTTACAATGAGCCAGGCACTATCCTTGGTATTTTGGATATTTACATTCTTTCCTTAGGACAATTCTGTAAGGTAGATGTAACTTATAAATAAGGAATGTAAGATCTGGAGAGATTATGTAATTCGGCCAAATTCATACAACTCTAAAGGTTATTTATAAAAAATATGATTACACTGATCATATAAGTAGGTAACTTGCTTTTTCACATGACAATATATCATGAGGATCTTTTCATTTACCCACCTCATCATGCTTCATGGCCACGTACATTTCATTGTAAGTATGTACCATAATTTAATTAACATATCCCTATTGAGGTACTTGAGGTTATTTTAGTTTTTTCTTTTGTAAACACTGCTATGATGAAAATCATGAGCATCCTCTCTTTCACACTCAGCTGGCAATCTCCTTAGGGTTCATTCCTACACATGAGATTTAGAGCAAGACTTAGGTCTTCTGATTGCTGGCTTCACAGGCTTGCTCTCACTGCACCAATCATGCAGCCTCCTTAATGGATATCATATAAACTCAACAGCTGTTGGCAGGAGGTTTTCAGATTTTTCACAAGTTGGCAAATTATGTCCCCAATGTGTGATCATTGCTTCAAATAAACCCCTGTCTAGAAATCTTCTGCCTCAGTGGGCACTCGGAGAACTGCCTGTAGGTTTAGGCCCCCAAACAATAGTGCCATAACAGTGCTGAGATGAGGCACTGTCCTTCCTCCCTGCCATTCCACGAACACTTGACTGGATACCAAGGAAACAAGCCCAATAAAATAGAATCAATGCCCTTAAGAAGCACACAGAAATGGGAGACAGAAAAGTAAAGAACCAATTACAAAGGAGTGTGAAAAGTGCTGTGATAAAAATATTCACATGATTCTTACATGGCAACCAAGCTGTTTACTCAGCCCAAACGGTGAACTCAAGAAAGGCCTTCTCCCAAGGAGATAGCTAGGGGATCCTGAAGGATGAGCTGCAGGTACCCAAGCAGAAGAAGACAGGTGGATGCAGCCAGTGAAAGGTACTGTGAAGGAGCCCTCTCCACACAGCTGTCTTCTCCAGATCCCATGACCATTCCTCCTCCCTACCCCTTGAGGTCATAGGGTGGGAGATAACTGTTTCCCATCAGCTAACATCAGGATACTGTGTTATCCCATTCTCATTTTTAAAAACCCTTCCCAGTTCTTTGTAAACAGCCCATTTGAACTCCCCTACCCAATCTGACTGTGATATCTGTTTTCTGTCAGGACCCTGACTAATTCAACACATATATGCATAAGAGACTGGGCACAAATCTACAGATTTTACAGCCCCAGCCTTGCCCTCACTCTCATCCCAAAGCCCACCCAAGGAGGCAAGAATAAAAATCCTAGCTCCAGAAGAAATGCATAGCACTCAAGATTGGCTCTGTTCCCTTACTGGCACAAAGACCTCAAAGGGACATTTCTCTTCTGGCGCCAGTTAGAGATGTTCAATTCCATTTCACTTTAATTTGCAATAAATGTGCCTAATTTTATTTTTAATTTCCTAAATAGATTGATTTGGCAAAGCCACTTTGCCAGCTCAAAAGTTAAATTTCTGATTGAAAATGCTAATATGGAATTCATTTTCTCAAACACTGATTCTCTGATATTGCAAAATTCCTCTTGTTTAGATAAGTATCAGAGAACTATAGAGATGACAGGTTCAGTAGACATGAACCCAAAGGGTACAACCAGAGTTAAAGGTCTTGCCCAACAAGATACAGTGTGTTAATAACATTCTTCCACCCTCCTAAATCCTGGATTGCGGGATTGAGGCAAATGTTGTTTGCATTGGAAAAGTACTATCTCCTAAAAATGATTCTTTGTAATTTGTGAGATTCTCCATTCCCTGGCATTCAAACCACTTTGAGATATGGCCTCAATTTTACTTACCATGTCCTAGATGAAGGTTGAAGAGGAGAAGAATAGCACAAGAATAACTCAAGAAGTAACAGTTGCTTCCTACAGGAATAAAGGAGTGGGAAGGAGAATTATTTTTTATGAGTTAATTTGTAACTTATGACAGCTATAGCATTTGAATTTATTATCTAATTGAAAAATAAATCAGCTTATTAAAAAGATGCGAAGAGCAAGTATGTGAATTTTGCTCAGCAAGGAGGTACTGCCCACCTACTGCATGTTATGAAACATTCTAGCAAGTACAGGGGACATAAAGATAACTAAGGCATAACCCCAGACTTCAAAGAGTCTATTATCCTGAGGAGGAGACAGAAATGCACAGAAACAATGATAATCCAGGATGGAATGTGTGAGGTCACAGAATCAAGATGGAAGAAGGGTCATTTCAACTCAGTGCAACTGAGTTGCTTACGAACAGATGGTTAGAATTGGGGAAGGATACATACCAAATGGGAGAACTGTCAGCAAAAGCTTGATAGGGGAAATGAAGGAGGACATTTAACTTGCTTCTGGTCACACTGCAGTGGGTGAAGACAGGCAGTAATCCCTAGTTCCTCCCAAGTCCCAGCCATGAGGATACCCTACATTTTTCACAAAAGTCCTATTTGTAATAATTATACCTTATATGAGTATGACATTTTAGTTCTTAAAAGGTCTTCTCAAGTAAACTATCCCATTTAACTTCACAATAATATGTCCTCACTATATGGTTGGAGAATCCAGCTATGAGAGGACAGCAAAGTTGAATGGGATTTTGAAAAAAACTGTCATTACACAGAGGGGGAAACTGAGACATAGCAAAAATATGTGATATTTGAATATAAATAATAGTGAAAGGGAATAGAAGGGAAGGGAGAAGAAATGTGTGGGAAATATCAGAAAGGGAGACAGAACGTAAAGACTGTTAACTCTGGGAAACGAACTAGGGGTGGTGGAAGGGGAGGAGGGCGGGGAGTGGGAGTGAATGGGTGACGGGCACTGGGGTTTATTCTGTATGTTGGTAAATTGAACACCAATAAAAAATAAATTAAAAAAAAGAATATGTGATATTCAGTTAGGAAAAGAGCCAGAAATTTCTGAGGTTGTTTGCCTCAGACTCACAGGGAACAAAACAAATCCATCTTCTAGTCAAACACTGCCAAGTGACATTTAACGTATATACACTAATTTTCTGCCTATATACAGAAATAAACATATACACTACAAGTGTCCATATCTATCAACCACCTAGAAATGTATTAGGAAAAAAGTAATGACTATCATTAGTACCTTGTTTTTAGTCATAGGTCTATTGTTAGGTGGAGACTCCACACCTTAGGTGCGGTTATATATCTGAGTGTGGCCACAGACTAGATTAGGGGAAGACAGCTCTAACAACAGGACAAGTCAAAGGTTTGCCTAGTAACCGCATTCTCCACCATCCACCCAGAGAATATTCTGATAGGAGGGGATATTAAATGTTTGGAGGTATTGTTTTTAAAAGAGAAAAATCAAATACATATTGGGTTATTGATGATATAAAGCTGCAAAAATTTAGGGCAAGGGTAGCTGCTGTAGGTAGCAAGCAACATGCAAAATGGATGGAAAGAGAAAAGACACAGGGGCCTGTATGTAATATAGAAGTAATTTCGTCTTTCACCCCCTCAGAACCCCATCACAAAATGCACACTTCTCTCCCTTCAGCCAGCCCCCCATATCCATACCCTCTGCATCTCTCGCCTTTTTGAGAATCTCCCCCGTGTCCCAGCTGGGCCTGAATGATTAGGTGTGGCCCTATAGCTCGCTCTCACTTATTCAGCTGTTAAAGCAGCTTAAACCCTCATAAGAACATTAACATTTGGGTGCCAATAACAGATTGACCTTTATTCATAAAGTGCAAATAGTTGGAAGTCGAACAGATTGGTTGCCAGCGATTGCCTTTTATGTGCAGTTTAACGCTTTGATTTCTCTCCCCTTTCTTCCTTTAATCTGACAACGCTGGCTTGAATACGGTTTGCACTCTAAGTAAACAGGGCCAGGGGAGGCCTCTGCTTTTGTACCAAAGTTTGCTTGGAGGAGGGAGGGAGACGGGAGAGTGACTTTAAAAGATTTGCCTTTGGAATTAAACAATTTAAGAATGGATTGGAGACCCCCAAAACTGAATGGAGCTGTTGGAAGAACTCTGAACTGAACTCACAAGAGCCTTTTGCATATGAGACCATTTATCCAAAATCGGCCATCTAGATGCAGAATGAGAATGTAAGGATTTATATTAACTCTCTTGAAAGTTTACTCCACATCATATACAAAAGGGAAACTCAGAAACCCACAGAGCCTATGGATTTGAGATGGGACCACACTACACTGCTTTGTTACGCACTTCTAGCCAGCTGTGAGCATTTTGATGCTTCAGAGTGCAAAGGGTGGCTTGATCTTTTAAACAAGTTGTGTTTCTTTAAAGCATTCCAAGGAAATATCTCTTAAGCATAGGTTTTTTAAGATACTTTCCAACACAGCATTCAGTTCTGGATTCTTTTTTTCCTGATCTATCTTGACAATACTTCACTTTCAAAAGCACAGCCTATGCTTTATAGCAAATGGAGACTCTTTATAGCATTTTCATAGGTAGCATGTGTAAATGCAAAGCTTCCCAGCAATCAACTGTGTCCATTTAGAAATAATAAAGTTCTTTGTGAGTCAACAAAACAAACACAGGAAATGGAAGGTACGAAGCTCTCATGAATAAGGCTTGACCATAAGTGTAAGGCAATTTTATGTGAATGCTGGTTCTGCTAGAGCTTTTGCATTGCCTTGAAAAAAAATCTTAATTGTATTTTAGGAATGAAGGAGAATTTCTTTTTGATCCAGACAATTTAGCAATGTACTGTACATGAACAACTTTGGCTTTAGAATTAGCCATATCTAGTTTTGTGTCCCAATCTTTACTAGAAGCTCCTTAGCTTTGTGCCTTAAACAAGGAACTTTTCTCAAAGCCTCATTTCCTCTTCTGGAATTTGTAGGCAACTATAGTACCAGTCTCAGAGGGATAAGCATCCCTATGAAGCTCATAACACAGCTCCTTGCCCCTTTAGTAACTCAGTGAAAGTTATTATTTTATTAATTTTTAATTCTGTACAGCTTTGCTGTCATAGTTGTCTCTGAAGATAATGACAAAGAGAAATAGAAAAGAAAAAGAAATAAAGTTTTTAGCAATGGATCCATCTCACAATTAACCACAATAAATGGAAATTATTATTGTTGTTATTATCAGTTTATACTTTCCTGTGTATGGACTGCTTCACTATTTCAAACTACATTATGGTTGTCTTAAGGCAGAAAATAGGTCTTCCATTTCTTTTGCATCCCTTGATGCCATGAGCACAATATTAAATGCAGAGGGTGCTTAACAAATGACTTGTTGATTAACTGTTTATTCTCCTTTATTGAAAACCACCTGGTCAAAGCAAAAACAACAACAACAAATTAAAAAAAAAAAACCAAAGGCATTATCTTTCCCTCCCTCTCTTTCAATCTTCATTTAATCCATTACTAAGTCTAGTCATCTCTTGCTTGAGAAAATGAGCTCTCCTATTGTCCATTCATATTGTCACCAGGCTAATCCATGTGTGCAGTAGCCTTCTAATTAAGAATGTGCAAAAATAATAAAAATAAAGAATGTGCTCTCACTCTGTCCTCACCACCATTTCCCACCTGCTTCCAGTCATTCTGAGGACTGATGTTGGGCAAACATTCTCCAGATTTCTTTTATGTCTCCACCTAGCAATTCATATTGTGGCCTCCATTCTCTTCTAGACTTTCTTTAATAGTCATATGGAAAGTGGCATGGATGGAAAGAGTTTTTAAAAAGATATAAGAATATTATCTACAGTACTTTGATTCAAGGTTTTTTCCTGAACTTGGAATATCTATCACAAAGAGGACAAAACCCTACCAATTTGCTAACTGGTTATCCATCTTGCCAACATGTACATGACTTCAGCCCATAAGAGGGACAGTTATATAGATCAAAAATATACAACTCAGAAAAAAAGCAAGTAACCCAAATGAAAATGGGCAAAGAACCTGAACACACTGATCAAGTAACCCAAATGAAAATGGGCAAAGAAGATATACAAATGGGTAACAGGTACATGAAAAGTGCTCAACATTCCCAGTCATCAGGGAAATGCAAATCAAAACCGCAATGAGATATCATCTGATACCTGTAACAATGGCTATTGTCAAAAAGACAGGAGATAACAAGTGCTGGCAAGAATGTGGAGGAAAGAGAATCCTTGTGCGCTATTGGTGGGAGTGTAAACTTGTGCAAACACTGTGAAAAACAGTATGGAGATTCCTCAGAAAATTCAGAATAGAACTGCCATGTGATTCAGTAATCCCACCTCTAGGTATTTATCTGAAGGAAATGAAAACCCTAACTCAAAGATATATCTGCACCCCCATGTTCATTGCAGCATTATTTACAATTGCCAAAACATGGAAGCAATCTAAGTGTCCATCAACAGATGAACGGAGATAAAATTGTATATGCATACAAATTTCTATATACAAATCTCTTCTATATCTATAATAGAATATTATTCAGCCATTAAAAAGAAGGAAGCAGTGACATTTGCAAAAAACATGGATAAACCTGGAGGGTATTATGTTAAGTGAAATAAGTCAGGCAGAGAAAAACAAATATTGTTTGTTCTCACTTATATGCAAAATCTAGAAAAGCCACAATCATAGAAACAGAGAGTAGAATGATGGTTGCTGGAATAGGGGGTGGGGGAAATAAGGTGACACTGATCAAAGGATACAAACTTCTAGTTATAAGATGAAGAAGTTCTGAGGATCTAATGTACAGCATGGTGATTATAGTTAACAATACTGCATTGTATACTTAAATCTACTAAGAGAGCAAATCTTTTTTTTTTTTTTTTTTTTTTTTTTTTATTCATGATAGGCACACAGTGAGAGAGAGAGAGGCAGAGACACAGGCAGAGGGAGAAGCAGGCTCCATGCACCGGGAGCCTGACGTGGGATTCGATCCCGAGTCTCCAGGATCGCGCCCTGGGCCAAAGGCAGGCGCCAAACCGCTGCGCCACCCAGGGATCCCTAAGAGAGCAAATCTTAAGTGTTCTCACCACACACACACACACGCACAAAAGATAATTATGTGAGAGGATAGATGTGTTAACCAAACTTATTGTGATAACATTTCACAATATGTACCACATATCAAATCATCACGCTGTAGACCATAAACTTACTCAGTTGTTTTGGAATCCCAAAACAAAGAGCAGAAGCAAGGAAAAGTTAAAAATCACATAGAAATAGTGGAATAGAAGGCAAAAACAAAAAATGAGGGAGAGCGAGATGTTCATTTTTTGGAGTTCCAGGACCAGCCCCTTCTTTTCTAAGTCCCCGGAGTTACTCCAAAGAAAGGACAAGAGCCATGGGCAAAGAAAAACTTGTTTTCTCAGGTCTCATGCTCACCAATCCCCAAGTCCAATACTCACCCCAACTCAGGGCAAAGTGTTTATCTTCAGTGGAAACTCATTTCAGTTTAATTGTTTTTTTTCTCAGCTTTTCCTTCCATAATCAGAGACTGCAATGCCAAGTAGCTCTCAAGCCAAGTCATTTTAATGAGGGAAAGATTTCAAAAAGATTATGGATGGGGTTTTAAATGTCTACCGAAATGCACACAGAAAAGTCTTCATTGTAGGAGGAAATGCTTTAAAAAGTATCTTTAAATAAATCCTCAATAACAGAGACTTGGCAGGCCCAGGGCTGCTACCCAGCCATCCCTGGGAGAGTGGGCCTTTTATGGATTTCAATCTAAGTGTTCGTGCTGACAGGAGCCCCCTAATCTATAGTATTGTTCAGTACTCATGAGAGTCTCATTAATTAGTAGCTGATGAGGTACAAAAGGAGTAAATTTTGTTTCAATTTAATGATGACCTTCATTTTCATTCCATTCCCTTTGTGAAAACCTGGAAATTATATGACTATCCCCAAACAGTAGAGTTTTTAAAAGCTCCTCTAGTCAGACAAATTGGTTTAATTTCTTGCCCCTTTACTGAAAGCAGAGCTTCAGTGAACATAATGTACTTCTGGAAAAAGAACTGATGGAAGAAAATTTAAGTTTTTGGACTGCTGGGAAAATTTTGGCAGGAGATAGATAGGAAAAAATGAAAGGTTTTGGTTTGCATTTATGGCAAAGAACAGATCACATAGAAAGTCTGAGGATGACAAAAATAAATTGTTAGTGTCATTAAAATGAAAAGCACTTAATTCATCTAGGAGACCTTAAATAACCTAGGGATCAATGCCTGGCACAGATGTACTTAGTAAATGTTTGTTGAATGAATGAATGAATGAATGAATGAATGAATTCTTTTGATGTCACCTATTCTCAATACTCATATTTTAAGCTGTAATGTTCCTAAATTCATTTAAGCAGTGGATTCACTTCATTGTTGGTACTAACAAATGTTGAGCAATTAGTTGTGAAGACAATCCTTGGCCACTCCACAGGGTATAAACTCTTAGCTGCACTCAGGGAATAAGCCAGAAGGTACAAGGACAAGATGAACAGGTAGCTACCTGCCTCACCACCACTATTATTTCTCAAATTGCAGATCCCAGGAGCAAGGGTTCTCCATGTAGGCGACTTACTGAAGCTGCTGGAAGCATTTCAGTCCAGGACGTTAATATTAGCTTTTGGATACAGCCATTTTAATGAGGTAAAAAGAGTAGTGTTGCTTTTTTCTTTCTTTCACTTTTTAATGCCAAGTAATCTGTGCAAAAGTTACCTCTCAGACTTACATCATCCTTGACTCCATGTCCTTGGATGGAATATGGCTGAGATGGGTTGAGCATATCCACATCACATACTGCTAAAAAGTCTTTCAAAACTGAAAATTAAATAATTTGAAAGTGAAGTCAAGCTGCCTTATCTTTCATATGACCCCTAATTTCCTTTGTACACACACATATACACACACACACATTCTTATCTACAAAACTACTCATTGAATGAATGAGTGAATGGTTGCCATAATGAATTACAACTAGGCATGGAGTTCACATCATTGACTGTACTTACAAACCAAATATTTCTAGAGCCAGACTGTAGCTGGGGGCGAAGTGATCTGTTCAGAACAAGATATGACTCTTAAAAATGTTATGAATGCTGGATTTCAAGCACCAAAGACATGAGTCTTCCCAGCATTCCAGCTGAGAGAATCAAAAGTGCTCACAACCCAGATGGGTCAAACTCTCAGGCCATCTTGAAGCTGTGTTGTCCCCTCTTTACTGTGGGACAGAGGAACAAATGAGGAGGCCATGGTGGTATTCTAGTCTTTTCTGGACAATGAAAACCATAACTCTAATTTCCTCTCATCTCCAAGGCCATTTCTCATCTCTCTTAATAATGGATCCAGAATCATTGCAAGGGATCTCAGGGCAGATTACTCTTTGACCTAATTATCTTTCAATCATGGAAGCTGCCCAAGATTCTACTCATGTCCCCATTTTCCCTTTCAAGACCAGCTTAGCGCGTGCACACACACACACACACACACACACACACACGGCCTTGTGGGTGGATTTAAGAAAAAGTATCTTCTCCTACTGCCTGGCTCAGGGCTCAGTTCAAAAGTTAGAGAGGCATCCACATTAATAAGTAAGTAACAGCAAAAAAAAAAAAAAAAAAAGCAAACAATCCAATTTAAAAATGGGCAGAGAATCTGAATAAATCTTTTTTTCCAAAGAAGATAAACAAATGGGCAACAGGCACATGAAAAGGTACTCAACATCACCAGTCATCAGGGATATACAAATCAGAATCACAATGAGATATCACCTCACACCTGTCAAAATGGCTATTATCTAAAAGACAAGAAATAACAAGTGTTGCTAAGGACATGGAGAAAAGGGAATACTTGTACACTCTTGGGGGGAATGCAAATTTATGCAATGACTATACAAAACAATATGGAGATTCCTCAAAAAATTAAGATAGAACTTTCATATGACCAGCAATCTCATTTCCAGGTATTTATCTGAAGGAAATGAAAACATGAACTCAAAAAGATACCTGCAACCCCCATGTTCATTGCATTATTTGCAAGAGCCAAAACATGGAAGCAATCTAAGTGGACACTCAGCAGATGAATGGCTAGAGAAAATGGAATATTATTCAGCCCTAAATAAAGAAGGATATCTGGGTATTTGTGATAACATAGAAGGACCTTGAGAGCATCATGCTAAGTGAAATATGTCAGACAGAGAAAGAAAAATACTAGATGATCTCCCTTACATGTGAAATCTAAAAGCAAGCAATAACAACAAAACAGACCCATTAGTTGCCAGGGGCAGGGGATGAGTAGGGGAAAATGGGTGAAGGGCATCAAAAGGCACAAACTTCCAGTTATAAGATAAGTAAGTCATGGGATGTAATATACCATATAGTGACTGTAGTTAAAATTACTGTACTGCATATCTGCTAAGAGAATAGATCTTGAAAGTTCTCATTACAAGAAAATTTTGTAACTATATGTGGTGATGAATTTTAACTACACATTGTCATCATTTTGCAATATATAAAAATACTGAATCATTAGGTTGTATACTTGAAGCTAATATACTGTCATAATATCAATTTTGTCTCAACAAAAATAATAAACATCACTGGGAAGAGTAAGAGAAATCTATAGTCATTCACACTCTAGTACAAATTACCAAAATCCTATTGCTTTCCTCCTTTATGTCTATCTGAAATTTCTTTTACTTTCCTCCTGTATGTTTCTCATGGATAAGCTCTCAGTAGCTATAATCAGGAACCAGAATCTTGTAGAGACTATTTATACAGTATAAAGCCTATACACAGTAAGTTTAACAGAAAGATTATTAAAACTGTAGGAAATAAAAAAATATATTTATGCTTTTATAGATTCTTTTGCATTTTTTCATTTAATCTTCACACAACTCTTCAAGGTAGTATTGTCACCATCCATCCTATTTTATAGATGAGAGAAAGAAATTAAAAATCTTGCTTAATAAGGAGATCTGGACTTTGAAACCTAGATAGAAAAATCACAAAGCTAAGTGTCGTTTACAATGCTGAGGCATCTCTGGGAAAGATACCTGAGATATCTTGGCATCCCTGTTTGTGTGTTTTAAGGCATTTGTTACCATTACATGACAAAATTTGGGAAGTAGCAGAGGTAATTAAGGAGGTCCAGATACAAGAAAATAAGAAAACTAAAATGCTTTCAAATGGAAGCAAATCCTTTCACCTTCCCCTTGTTACTTTCTTTTAAGTCTTCCACATCAAGGGAAGTCTAGCTTCATGCCTCTTCCTTCATCCAGATCATTTTAACTGCTTCTTCAGTTCAGGGTTAAACTGTCTCAAAGCTATCCATCATTGACCAGGGTGGAGTTACATGCTTTCCTTCGATAGCAACACCAGGCTGTTCAGAATTGGTGGGTCTACAAGCTAGAGGATGTCCAGCTCTGTCCTGTGCTTCTCTTTATCGGACAGGGTCTACCTTAAGCATATCAAGGTGCCCTACAAGGTCCTAGGAATAGGTATTCCAAAGAGCAAAGTTATTAATGTCTCACAAAGTCCTCTATAGCACTACAAAGTAGTATTCTCTTTAATATTTTCAAATGCAAAAACTGGATAGGTTAAGTAATTTTCCCAAGGTCACACAGCTACTAACTGATAGGACAGGGATTTATACCCATGCATCAGGGCTCAGGGTGTGGGTTCTTAATTAAGCACTACCAAAAACTGCTTCACAAGAGACTTGTCAGAACCTGGGTGCATTTATCCTAGGTAACCTAAGACATGGTGGTAAATGACCATCTTCTACTTGAAATAGGAAAGTAAATGCAGAACTAAGGCTAACTGGTAGGAGTTCAAAGAAGTATAACTTTCAACTTTCTAAACACAGATATGTCTGCACAGATTGGCATGCCTATGACTTCCTATAACTTGTCTTTTAAAATGAGACTTCTTGGGACGCCTGGGTGGCTCAGCGGTTGAGCGTCTGCCTTTGGCTCTTGGCGTGATCTCAGGATCAGTGATTGAGTCCCACTTTGGGCTCCTTGCAGGGACCTGCTTCCTCTCTGCCAATGTCTCTGCCTCTCTCTCTCTGTGTTCTCATGAATGAATAAGTAAAATCTTTTAAAAAAATAAAAATAAAAATAAAATGAGACTTCTTTTTTCAATGAAAATTACTTTGAGTAATTTTATTAGTCTCAGCTATAAAAACTCAGCTCAAAATAGCATAATCAAAAAAAAAAAAAAAGAAAAAGAAAAAGAAACTGAGGCAGTTTCCCAGAACCAAAAGGTAATCAGAAAGTGTAAGGGTGACTTTATGGAGGAAGTGACCTTTACTTGCATTTTGGTAATGTGTAGGAGTTTCCCAGGAGAAGGATAGGATAAGATAGGCTTTCTATATTTGAGATACTGTTCCATACAACTTGAGCATATTGGAGCATGTGGAGAAGCATAGAAATGAGGACAGATATCTGATCCACTAAAAGCCATATTGCTTATTGACCAATTTGTGGAATGGCTAATTTACTAAAAAATCAATTTACCAAATATTCAATTCATAATTTACCAAGTTTATTGATTTGCAGAAAGAAAGAAAGAAAGAAAGAAAGAAGAAAGAAAGAAAGAAAGAAAGAAAGAAAGAAAGAAAGAAACCTCTTTGACTACTTATATAAGTTTACAGCAATTTGTATTGGATCAGTAGCCTTGGCTGACTAGCTTTTATGTTGTTTTCAGAACAGCATTCTAAGGAATATTCAGTTTGTTAACACCTAAGGTCATATTTGGAGGTGGGAGTTATATCCTTAGAACTATATTTAATATTCAGAAAAGTCTATTTTAATCAATGACCAAATGTCAGTGTTTCATATGGGAATTTTTTCAGTTTTTACTGATTTCTTTCAACCTTTTCTCACTTTCCTGAACATTTGCCACATCTTACCTGACCTTACTAGATACCTTTCTCTTTGGAAAAAGTTTTCACCTCTCTGCTCAGACTTCATTGTTCTGACACTTTAGACCTGTACCCTTAGATGTGCAAGCCACCAGCCACATGTGGCTCCCTAACTTCAAATTAACTAAAATTAAGTAAGTTAAAATTTTAGTTCTTCAGTCATACAAAAGCCACATTCCAAGCAATCAACAGCAAGCCACATGTGGCTAAGTGGCTACCATATTGAACAGCACAGATAAGGGATACTTTCATTATCACAGAAAGTTCTGAACCTATCTAATGTGTTGTGACCCTACCTTTTCTCTAGGATTCTTTGATTCCCTCAGCTCTGTGCCCCACAGAAACTAATGAGCTAGACTCATTCCTGCCCCTGGTTTCAACTCCTTCTGGGAAAGAAGGGAATTTAGAAAGTAAGCTCACTTTTGTTGGACACCGAGGCTCCTTCCACAGTTTGGCTATCGTGGCCATTGCTGCTATAAACATCGGGGTGCAGGTGTCCCGGCGTTTCACTGCATCTGTATCTTTGGGGTAAATCCCCAATAGTGCAATTGCTGGGTCGTAGGGCAGGTCTATTTTTAACTCTTTGAGGAACATCCACACAGTTTTCCAGAGTGGCTGCACCAGTTCACATTCCCACCAACAGTGTAAGAGGGTTCCCTTTTCTCCGCATCCTCTCCAACATTTGTGGCTTCCTGCCTTGTTAATTTGCCCCATTCTCACCGGTGTGAGGTGGTATCTCATTGTGGTTTTGATTTGTATTTCCCTGATGGCAAGTGATGCAGAGCATTTTCTCATATGCATGTTGGCCATGTCTAAGAAGATGTGGTTTATGTATACAATGGAATATTACTCAGCTATTAGAAATGACAAATACCCACCATTTGCTTCAATGTGGATGGAACTGGAGGGTATTATGCTGAGTGAAGTAAGTCAGTCGGAGAAGGACAAACATTATATGTTCTCATTCATTTGGGGAATATAAATAATAGTGAAAGGGAATATAAGGGAAGGGAGAAGAAATGTATGGGAAATATCAGAAAGGGAGACAGAACGTAAAGACTGCTAACTCTGGGAAACGAACTAGGGGTGGTAGAAGGGGAGGAGGGCGGGGGGTGGGCACTGGGGGTTATTCTGTATGTTAGTAAATTGAACACCAATAAAAAATTTAAAAAAAAAAAGAAAGTAAGCTCACAGTTGATCATTTCCATTTTGTTCATTTTTTAGCCTAGCAATAGGATGAGTTGTTACAATAATTTAAGGGTCCCTGTGTGAAATTTTCTGGAGAACGATCTTCCTCAAATAAACGCAAATACATTTTGTCCGATTCTACAATGTTTTCCTTCCTCAAACCCCACTGTCCCCAGAAAAAGAGGGAGGGTAGAAGGAAGAGAGGGAGGGAGGAAGAGAGGAAAAGAGAGTGGGGAGGGAAAGGGTAGAAGAGAGAGAGGGATCCTCTTGTCAGCAAACTCCTTACTGAAAATATTAATTCCACTAAAAGCATCAAAAGAGCTTTTTTCTCCTTAGAATGAAAAAAAATACAGCTGTATAGCAAAATGGAAGGCTTGAATGAACATTTCAAGTCCTACCTGTCACAAGCCATTAGTTGAATTGCCTAAAGAAATCCCTTGACAAATATAAGTGCTGTTTTTATGTTAGAGAGCTTCATAATGTTGGCCACAAGAAGAAATTTCTCCACAAAAGCTCTTTCTGTTTAATAAAGTGATTTGTTCCAGTAACAGTGATAATAAAATTGCTGAATTGAAACAGGATTGTTCAATGAAGACCTGAATCCAATTTGCTGGACTAGTATGATTACACTTTTATCTCTATGTTTACTCATTTGTAGAATTGCTACCAGTCTTTTGATAAGCAATTAATAGGATTAATGGTTTTCAGGACTTAAAGGCAGTAAGAAGGAACAGAACCCATCCTATGTGGCCTGGCAGCTATGTGCTGGCATCTTTTTAAGGCTGTGCACCTTGCTGGCCGGGTGCTACAGAATGATAGGTTGATTGCCTTGCCTTGTCTTTTAAAATGAGACTTCTCTTTCCAATGAAAATTACTTTGGATAACTTTATCTATGGTATTTTATGTTCCTCCACACTGTAAGTTCCTCAGGCAGCTGATGGTAAGCCTTATGCCCAAGGAAAATAGGTAAAGATTAGCGTAACAGTGACAATTTTCTAAAATTTAACTTTTGAAGTGATCTATCTCCCCCTTCTAATCCTATATTAAAATTTTTATTACCACTATTGGTAGCTTTAATAATAAAATTTAAAAACTTTTACAAATCATTAATTCATTGCCTGAAAATTTTTGAGGGCTTAGAAATAACATATTAAGTTATTTTGGTGATAGTTTACATATGCTTAATAGTTCAACATTGCTTTTGACATGGTGTCATCTTTTTATTTTTTTAGGATTGTTTTTAAATTTTTTTTATTGGAGTTCAATTTGCCAACATATAGTATAACACCCAGTGCTCATCCCATCAAGTGCCCCCCTCGGTGCCCGTCACACAGTCACCCCCACCCCCCACCCACCTCCCTTTCCACCACCCCTTGTTCGTTTCCCAGAGTTAGGAGTCTTTCATGTTCTGTCTCCCTTTCTGATATTTCCCACTCATTTTCTCTCCTTTCCCCTTTATTCCTTTTCTATTTTTTATATTCCCCAAATGAATGAGATCATATAATGTTTGACTTACTTCACTCAGCATAATACCCTCCAGTTCCATCCACGTCGAAGCAAATGGTGGGTATTTGTCATTTCTAATGGCTGAGTAATATTCCATTGTATACATATAGACATGGTGCCATCTTAAATGCTCAAATGGACTAGTATAATAATTTGATACACAAAGTAAGGCTTATTAAATACATATTTTGTGAATATGTTTGTTTGTTAGGGTTTGGTTGGTTTTCTTTTTATAATAGATCAAGAAACTACTAAAAATATATCTAATAATGACAGAAATCAGTCTTTATCAGTTATCAAAATATTTTTATTGAACTGTATTTGACATGTAACATTATGTAAGTTTAAAGTATAAAACACACTGATTCAATACATTTATATATTACAATATGATTGTCATTGTAGCATTAGCTAGCTCTTCTATCACTTCACATAATTATCATAAATGCCCATCGATGGACAAATGGATAAAGAAGATGCAAGATAGACAGATGATTGATAGATAAATAGATATAATGGAATATTATTCAGCCATGAGAAAACTACCAGAATATCTTAAGAATAGATAATTAATTTTTAGCAGACACTAGTGTCTTTGCCTGATTTCTTAGTAAATACAGCATAAAGTAAATCTTAGTGTTAATGATTTATACAGTGTACAATCCCAGGGAAGCAAGGGTGAGGTTAAAAAAAATGAAGTTAGGGAAAGGGGGAAGGCATATATAAGGTAATATGTTACCAAGAATCACTGTGGTTTAGACCAGCTATGAGGAGGACACAGAGAATCACTATGTCTTAGAAGTCTGTCAGAAGAAAGAAGGACAAGCAAATGTCCACACTGATTCCTTTCTAACTCCTATCTTTCATTAATGAAGGTTCTGTCACTGTGGCATTAACAATCCAAAGCTTCTCACTTGTGTTGTATGGTCCCTCAAAGGAGTCACTGGGGAATCCAGAGACCTCTGAGTCTTGTTAGATTAAAATATGGTGACTTACCTGCTGCATGTTTCTATGGAATCAGTGAAAACTATGTATGGTGGAGCCCAGTGCTCATCCACATGGGAAGCTAAAACAAAACCAGGCATTAGAAGATGAGTATGTGGCACCAGAGCTTTACACTCACAGAAGCATGTCAGCTGTCACTGGGAGTTGATTCAGCTGGAAAGCAGGGAAACACTCAAGGATCGGGGGGTTAGAGACAGGCAGATGTGACAGAGCTGATCTGGAGCAATGCATAAACGGAGTGTAGTACAACTGTCAAGTTAAATATGTTCTAAAGAGCTATTTCCACAATGAAGATGAACATCTCCCCCAGGTCTTGATCAAGTGTAAAAATTGTCAAACTATTTGTTTTACCTTCCAAAATGGCATCTCTTAAACAACCCTCTGCATTATGTAGAGTGTTTACATCATTGTAGCTGGAGTTTGCCGGCTATCACCTCAAATATGTGATCCATATAGTCAAGATACCCTCCCAAGATGTAAAATGGTATAACCACTGTGGAAAACAATATGGAGGTTCCTCAACAAATTAAAAACAGAAATACATATGATTCAATAAGTCCACTACTGAATAACCATCCAAATAAAATATAAACACTAATTTGAAATATGAATATGCACCCCTAGATTTATTGCAGCATTATTTACAATAGCCAAGATATGGAAGCAATATAATAGATGTTGCTAGATGAATGGACAGGGAAAATGTGATATATATATACATGAGGGAATAATACTCAGCAAAAGAAAGGATGAGATCGTGCCATTTGCAACAGCATGGATTGACTAGAGAGTATTATGTTAAGTGAAATTAGACTAAGAAAAATACCATATGATTTCATTCATATACGGAATATAAAAAATGAATAAACAAACAAAAAGGAGAAATAAATCTATAAATACAGAGAACAAACTGATAACTGCCAAAGGGGAAGAGGCTGTTAGACAAGAGTGGTGAAGGCGAGTGGGAGATAACAGGCTTTCAGTTATGGAATGAATAAGTCATGAGAATAAAAGGCACAGCATAAGGAAAATCGTCAATGAAACTGTAATAGCATTGTATGGTGACAGATGGTAGCTACACTTGTGGTGAGCACAGCATAACATACAGAAAAGTTGAATCACTATAATGTATACCTGAAACTTATATAACAATATGTATCAACTGTACTCAAATAAAAAAAAAATTAAGACATCCTCCCAAGACAAAAACAGGAATGGCTGAGTTACTCAACTAAGACTTCAGGGCCTTGTATGTGATAGAAACTATTTTGAATGAATGAAAGAGTGAATGGTCAGGTAATCAGCCCAAGGTATCTGCCTGTCTAGCCCTACTCTCATCCCAGTTCTGCCTGGTTTTACTGAATACAACCAGGGACTGAAAATGTAATTTCACCTTAAAAAGATATTCCGGGGGATCCCTGGGTGGAGCAGTGATTTGGCGCCTGCCTTTGGCCCAGGGCGCGATCCTGGAGACCCGGGATCGAATCCCACGTCGGGCTCCCTGCATGGAGCCTGCTTCTCCCTCTGCCTGTGTCTCTGCCTCTCTCTCTCTCTCTCTCTCTCTGTGTGTGACTATCATAAAAAAAAAAAAAAAAAAAAAAGATATTCTGGAACCTAACAGTAGCATTTCCATTCTCACATTTTCGTTGAGATAGGGTCAAATATTTTCCACTAGCCTTGAGTTTCCTCCCTAGTCACTTGGCAAGTTGCTTCTTTAATCGCCACATCTTGATTAGTATTTGGTATCAGAATATTAATAAGAAAATATCATTAATATGTTATATAATCCATCACAGTGCCATGAATCTGATTTTCATCAGCCACTCAACAATTGCAAAACACTTTCTTTTGCAATGTTGTAAAGGATATGTTCTCAGAGTCTTCTTAAGCAGGTAAAGTTCTTTATTCCAGCATAGATAGTGACTATAGACTTCCATTCAACAAAATAGTGTCTGAAAATCCTACTTTATGAGTAACAGAGAATTCAAATGGACCAGAAATCCACTTTTTTTTTACATGCAGCTAGCTTTCACTTTGCACAGTAATATGAGACCATAAAAGAGACCTTACTAGCTGAAAGCATGCAAAGCAATCTCAATACAACAAAAAATCATGATGGTCCTACAGTATATAAAAATGTTGCCTAAATGTTCAAAACTCTCTTACTATAAATTATAAATTCTAATAAAATTGAAATACTAAAACTAGTATTTATTTAGTACCGTTGACCCTTGAACAACAGATTTGAACTACACGAGTCTACTTATACGAGGATTTTTTTAAAAATAATACATAACTGTATATGTATTCTCCTTGTTTGTGATTTTCTTAATAACATTTTCTTTTCTCTTACTGACTTTATTGTGAGAATATAGTATGTAATACATATAACACAAAATATGTGTTAATCAGCTATTCATATATTATGAATAAGGCTTCCAGTCAATAGTAGGCTGTTAGTAGTTAAGTTTGGAGGGGAGTCAAAAGTTATAGGCAGATTTTTGAGTTTGTGGGAGTCTATACCCCTAACCCTCACACTGTTTAAGAGTCAACTGTACACTGTAATTTAAATCATCAGGAACACTAATGCTTTACTCCTTTGTAAAAAAAAAAAAAAAACTTACTAAGAATAGGTTAGCAGTACTTGCCTCCTTCTCATATATAAGTGAGCATCATTCCTATGCAAATAAAAATAACTGATAAATTATAAATAAATAATAAATATGCAAACAAATAAAGAAATGATACGTTCTAAATAACCGATAAATTGTCATATTCCCCTCTAAGTATAGATCAGCTTCCAATCTTTTGTCCTTTTGATATCAATGACATGAATTATCTCTGAGAGTTCCTTTAATTTGACATTTTTTGCCAATTTCAGTTCATCCAGTACTTGTTCATTCTTTTTATTACAACCACTTTCCTCATTTATTTTGGTGAGTTTCCCTTCACTAAGTCCTCTGACTGCATGTTCGAGGGCTCTTCCTTAAGGACTGTGTCAACATTCTCTATCAGTTATTTCTTCTATAACCCCATTTAAGTTTGATTTGACTTTCACTTCCAGGATTATCACTTTTCATTTCTTTGCTGCAATTTCATCTTTGTTGGTCAACTCCCTTTGTTCTATTGTCCATTTCTATAAAATGCCACTTAGCTTTGTCGGTCTCCCAGATCCATCATGCATCTACCCTTCAACTTGTCTCTGGCACTCAGCATGATGCCTGATACATAGTGAGTATTCAATAAATAGTGAAAATTAAAAAAAAAAAGAACAGGTAGGCAACACAACAACTACTTTGTAGTCTGTGCATGAGCTGAATAACAGATGTTCAATAACCAATCAGTGACAGAGTTTGAAAACAGTGATGATTGGTCATTGATCATAACACATGCATCATTTACATAGTGATTTATAGACTAAAGAGCTAGCACTGAAGTTTATATTTTATGCAATTATTCACAGTTAATATACCATGGTAACTAAAATTTGAACCACGTTGTTGGGTACTGTTATTGTTTATGTAAACCAAGTAACTGAAATATACTCATATCAGAGCCTTGTAAAGTGATGACTGCCTATATTTGATATCCATGCCTTCTGGAATTGGTAAGAGAACCTAGCTAAACACAAGATGTGACCATCTTATCCAAGAAATACCCAAAGGACCAAAGAATGTATGTGATTTTTTTTATACACATGTGTGTGTGTGTACACCCATTAGGGACTGTGCCTAAACTCACGGAGTACAGTGGTTAAGTGTATATGTTTTGAAATCTGACAGAACTGAGTTCAAATGTTACAATCTCTCACAAACTCAATTTCCTCACATGTTTAAAACTTTATCTCAAACAATTATTTTAGGGATTAAGTGAAATAATACATGTAGTACTTTTAATTCAGTGCCTGGCTCACAGTAAGAGTACTTATCATTAACACCATAAATAGAAGTAATGATGGTGGTCGTCACTGTTGGGTCATGGTTGTATGCTAAAGGAATAATGAAACACGGAACTTTAAACAAGAATAGACCTAGAATACTGAATTAGAAAAACTTGAGTTTTCCAGAAGGTTATTACAGTACAATTTTATAATGAACTCATAGAAAATTTACTCTAAAAATCCAGAACTTTAAATAGGTTAAAATGCCTCCAATTTAGGAAAAAATGAGCAAATAAGCTTTGACATACATCCATGCCAAGTAATGATGCCAGAAAAGCATTTATGTCTCCATTGTGAACTTTATCCAAGATCCATTTACCAGTTCCCGGTTTGCAAATCCAATTGCTGTAGGATAGGGATTTGAACAGCAAAATTGGCAATATTTTAAGCTTGTAAATTGGAGCTGCCAGGATGATAGCACAATTGTAGAAAGAGTATGCCTTGCCCATTTCAAGAGCTTACTGTGAATTTACCTTTGAGTAAAGTGACTTTCATTAACCATCTCAATGTCATACACATTTGGGAAATTTGAAGGGACCATATCCTAATTAGACAGGTTAAATTTACCTAGATTAAATTACAAAAAATGACTAGCATTATTCAAACAATTGAAAAGTCTTTGACTTTTACAGCTTTGTTTCCTAAAGTATGTTCTGTGGAACATCAGCATTTATTGTGATATAGTTTGTATTCCTCATAAAAAGGGGGGAGAAGTTCATAGTCATAAATCTGGAGACTAATAGGGTAGATTAGCATTCAAAAGACTGAGAGCCCCTACAGTTAAAAAAACCTTTAAGTTAATCACATTTCCCAAATATATTGACCCTAAAACACTTCTTTAAAAATGTTGCTTTCTTACAGAACACAGCGTCTCATGTAACAATTTTGAAAAGCTCAAAACTGGGATCCACACCATTTTTTTATTCTTTTAAAGATTTTATTTATTTATTCATGAGAGACAGAGAGAGAGAGAGAAGCAGAGACACAGGCAGAGGGAGAAGCAGGCTCCACGCAGGGAGCCCGACAGGATCAGGCCCTGAGCTGAAGGCGGCACTAAACCGCTGAGCCACCCGGGCTGCCCAAGGGATCCACACCATTATATGATTTATATCTTGAGACACTGAAGAGATTTTAATAGTATTTCTGCACCATATCCTTGAGTATCTGCACATTTTGGACATAAAATTCAGGTAGCTTTCAGCAACAATTCACAAATTTACCTAAAGTGGTTTATTCCTATACAAGTTCCCCTTTCACTCCATTCCATTCCATTGTCTGCACTGGACCATGATATATTCCTTAAGAACTACTTTTCTTATTGGACAGAGTTTCTTGCCCAGTCATTTTAAATGGTTCTCTAATTCAGTTCATCAACAAGAAAAGAATTTTTCAACTCCTATTTATGTTGAGAAGAACACAAAAGATATAAATGCTCTGGTACTTGGACTCAAGAGCCTTACAATTAAGCAGGAAAGGGAAAACTAACATTGTAAAGCATTTAACTCCAGAGGTTTTTAAATAAGGTAAAATAACACACCAGCTAAGAAACCTGGAGAAGTCTTTGTGGTGGAGATGGACTTGATCGTATGAATAGGATGTAAGAAAGTGTGGTGGGGGAGAAGGGAGAAGATTTCAGAAAAGAGGAAAGAATGACCACAGTAAAATGGCAGGAAGAAGTAGCTGGAGTCAAAAGATGTGGGGGAAAACATAGGCATAGTAGTCTTCCTGGAGTAGAGCATTCATGGTGTATGTGGAAAGAAATAAGATAGGATGAAAATAATGGGCTCCATGCAATGGAAGATTCTGATCACCAGATTAAAAATCTGGACATGTTTTGCTAAGCAGAAGAAAGACATGGTCATAAGGACAAATTCATAAGTTTGAACCTGGTCAAAAAATAACCAAATGAGTGTTCTAGAGAGATTAGTCTTTCAACTCACATGGAGAGGTTGAAGAGAAAAAGAGACCAAAGGCCTGGATTGAAAATTTAATACTGTTGAAATAAACCATAGAGTAAAACTCTCAACAAGTGTGAATTTTAAAGAAGAAAATGTGAATCCACAAATTTAAAGGTATAAATGACAAGATTTGGTGCTAGAAAAGGATAGATTTCAACACAGCTTCAAAGCTTCTAGTGGAGGAACGTGAGTAACTCTGCAAACTGAGTTTTGGAGAAAGAAGATGAATATTTACTAAATAGGAAATGAAAAAGCATCTTTTTGTTGCTCTCTAGTCTTCCATAACTTAACCTCATTTTATATATCCTACATATATATTTTTATATATCCTACATCATTTTCCACTATCAATTCAACAATTATTTTACAAGCATCTTTTTGTATGCTAGGCAATATTCTAGGCACTGGGGGAAAAGATGTCGATGGCGTGGTTTGAGGCAAAGGGTGGAGATTGATGATAGATGTGCAAATAAATAAATAATGTGAAGTTTCTCAATATTCCTTATTTGCAGTTTCAAGGGGATAGGTATTAATATTTATTGAGTTCCTACTTGGCATCAGACTTTTTAGATTCATCCAAATTAATTTCTACATCAATACAAAGGAGTAAATATTGCTATTCCCATTTTTCTTGATCAAAATCATCACCTATGATCTTCTGACTATATAGAACCACTGAAGACACCAACACTTTGAAAAACCCCTGGAAAATGTTACTTCTTCTCTAGATACAACTACCAGGTACTCCTGGATGGATGGCAAAGATCTTTCATTATAAAAACAAGATCTGTCAAGGTGCTACAAGCATTCAAATATTATACCAAGATGAACTAACCAGATTTCCAGGATTTTAGATGCATGAATTTTTTCACATTTTAACATATTGAAGAGGTATCCTATTTTTCTGTTAAAGAAAGATTCCTTTCATCCATCCAGGGGTCCTTGGTATCTGTGTCAAGAGAGAAAGCAATGATTTGTTTCATGGGAACTGTTATTTTTGCTACCTTTTTTGTGATGTTTTCCCATCATGGAGACTCCAGTTCACATCCAAATGAATTGTCTCTAATGATTTTTTGAGAAGCAACCATAAAATTGCATTAGAGGATTTAGTTTCCAACCCACATTTTATTACATTTACTTTATTAAATACAAGCAAGAAAATGTTTCCTTAACAAGCAAGAATCATTCTACAAGTATTAGATATTATTTTAGAAAAAATATTATAATTATTGTGTCATCAGGGTGGTTTTTTGTTGGTTTTAAAAAGTGTTCTTGGGGTGTCTGGGCGGCTCAGTCAGTTAGGCACTTGCCTTCGGCTCAGGTCATGATCCCAGGGTCCTGGGATTGAGCTCTGCATCAGGCTCCCTGCTCAGCAGAGAGCCTACTTCTCCCCTCTCCCTCTGCTACCCCCCTGCCCCTGCTTGTGTCTCTCTCTCAAATAAATAAAAAATCTTTAAAAAAAACAATAAATGTATTTCTTTACTATGGTTTGCTCACAAAATTGGTGAAAAGGTAGACTTCTGTATTTAAATCTTGCTCCATACATAAAATTAGGAATTGTGGCCCAAATGAATTTAACCCCAAAAGTTTATTTTCTTTTTTTTTAAGATTTTATTTATTATTTATTCATGAGAGACATTCAGAGAGAGAGGCAGAGACATAGGCAGAGGGAGAAGCAGGCTCCATGCAGGGAGCCCCATGTGGCACTCGATCCCAGGACTCCAGGATCACCCCCTGAGCCAAAGGCAGACGCTCAACTGCTGAGCCACCCAGGCATCCCCTAATCCCAAAAGTTTCATTTCAAAAAAGCGAGAAATGAATATTAGCAATTCTCCACTCTGGGAAGTGTCAAATTTTAATGAGCCTAACAGTGGAGAGGCAGCTTGATGCATCTACATTTTACTATACAGGTAGCCAACTCAGCTTTTTAGGTTTTGTCACACTGCCAGCATTTTTGCTTGGCATGACTTCAAGGGTTTTATGTGTCCAATCCAAGGCAGCCCCCTTCAGGATACATGAGCCAAGCTAACTGCATGCAAACCAGGCCGGGTCTTGGAATCAGTTTATACAGGCATGTTGTCAGAGAAAGATGTTTATGTGTGTGAGAGTCTTAAAGGACTGAATAGAAAGATCAGAAGCAAGGTTAAACAGAATGGGGCTGGGAAGAATTCCACATGTCCTTAGAGGGCAGGCAGAGGATAAAAGAAGGTACAGTAGGGAGGCAAAAACAGAAGTGCATTCTTCACAGTCTGGCTGGCAAGCCCCGCAACAGTGCCATTCTTCAAACAAAACCTCCCTTGGACTCAGATCCTACACTGGTCATGCCAGCTCTATTGATTTACACAAAACCTTCAAGACTTTGATCAGCTACCAAAATGCAAACATTTTAAGCGATGCCCCAAAGAAGCTTGTTTAAAAAACAGTTGATGTAAGGGTTTAAAACAGTCCATTAACAATCTCATGTAGAAACGTATATACATATATGCCTACTCATGCATGTTTCTTTGCAAAAGAACATTTTTATAGTCTATTAACAGTGCCATGTACTTATTAAACATGTTCACTTTGAATCCAAGGAAATGCTCTTTATTTGCAAATTTAAAGTTGAAAAGAAAAAATTAAACACTTCTTTCACTGAACTTCACACTTATTCCCACCCAAAAAGGTAAAATGGACATCATATTCTACTCACCCATCATATGCGAAAGGGTGATTTGTACTTGTGTCTATTCAGACCGTAAATTTTTTCACAGAGTAGATTTTTAGAATATGAATTCATCACATAATTTTAGAGCTCTAAAATATCCAAAATGATCATTTCTATCTTTTTGCTTCTTATTGAGTGCCCCAGTGTTTGCCAATCTGATAAATACCCTGTACATTATTACAAGAAAATCGCTGCTAGAAATCATGCCCCACCACACATATTAAATGCCAGCCTTTATGGACCCTGAGGTCTTGCTCAACCTGAAAAATTGATTCAGTGAGCTAGCTGGAGAGAGCAGCTGGCAAGATCTCTAACTATGAAATAGGCAGCCAGGAGGTTTAATGGTGTGGCTCCTGTACTTTAAAGAAATTACTAAATAATATTTGTCTGCCTTGAGTCATTTGGATTCTATTTATGGACCTGATCAGTGTAAAGAGTTCTATTTTGTAATAAAAAATCATTTCATCCATTCTAAAAGAATAATAGTACCTTAGCTCCAAACTACTCCTTAAAAAACATGCATACACACATACATTGGCTCACTGGTCCAAGTTTTCCTAACAAAGTCACTATGAATAAACTGGCTTATGACAGGATATGATAGTAAGCAAATGTGGTCAGATGACTTTCAGCTAAGGCTTCCTCCAGCTGGAAAGTCAAACAGCAGGAGAGCAACTTCCTAAGTTAGAGTGATGCACTAGCCTGAGAAGGCAGGGCAAGGGGCAGCAGGATTTCAGTTCTTTTGTCCTCAAAAGAAAGATTACAAATACTGTTCTATCTCAGTGACTTCCAGCCCTTATGTTCTAGTTGATCCCAAGTCTTATGTGTTCTACACTGAAGTTCAGGGTTACAGAGGCACCAAGAAATGTTAAAATAGATGCCATCCCTGGGCTACAAATAATACAGGCCTTTCCTAGCTCTTTACTGAATAAACGGCTTCCAGGAATAGCCAAATCCTCTCTGAAACCCACAAGCAGAGAAGTACCCTCCAGACTAATAAACACTAACAAAGACTCAGCCAGGGTCTCCCCTCTGTCAGTTCAGGTTCTTCTGACCTGATTTGCCAGTATGACTCCCTCTCCTCTTCACTCTCCTCCTCCAGCTGAGCAAACTTCTTCAAAGCCCCCTTCCTTGAGTTCTGTACCTTCTTATGCTATTACCCATGCTCAGGAGAGCATTAGAGTATACAATCTCCCCCCACCCCCCTTCATTGTAGTGTTTACAAAGCCTTCCTCCACTAATTTTTTTTTTTTTATGATAGTCACACGGAGAGGGAGAGAGAGGCAGAGACATAGGCAGAGGGAGAAGCAGGCTCCATGCACCAGGATCCCGACGTGGGATTCGATCCCAGGTCTCCAGGATCGCGCCCTGGGCCAAAGGCAGGTGCTAAACCGCTGCGCCACCCAGGGATCCCTTCCTCCACTAAATTTAACTGAAGTGTTGTATATGCCTATTTAATCAGCAACATATGCAAGCCCTCTTAAAATTATAAAGACAAAGAAATCCAGAGTCAACACTTGTTTTAAAAAAGCAGTGCTGTAGAGTGGTTAAAAGTTGTCATTTATGGGCACACCTGGATGGCTCAATCTGATAAGTATCTGACTCTTGATTTCAGCTCAGGTCATGATCTTGGGGTCATGGGATTGAGGCCTGTATCAGAGTCCATGCTCAACAGGGAGTCTGCTTCTCTCCCTCCCACTCTCCCTCCCAGTCTCCCTCTCCCTCTGCCCCTCTTTCGCTTCTGCTTTCTCTCTCTAAAATAAAATAAATATTTTTTTTTTAAAAAAAGTGCCACTTCTAGAGTCAGGCAAACTTGGGTATACAGGCAAGCACGGCTCTATCAGGTAGGCAGCACCTGGCAAGTACCGCATCTGTTCGAGCTTTGTATTTTCATCTATAAAATGTGAAGGAAATACTTCACAGGAAGTACTTCACAGGATTGTGACAGATTAAATATTGTGTGTGCAAAAGAGTCCAGAACTTACATCCACACAAAAGCCTGTACACAGATGTTTAAAGTAGCTCTTTTCACAACTGCCAAAACTTGGAAGCAACCAAGATATCCCTCAGTATGTGAATGGATAAATAAACTGTGCCACACCCAGACAATGAAATATCATTCAATATTAAAAAGAAATTATCTATCAAGCCATGCAAAGACATGGAGAAATCTTAATTGCGGGTTACTAAGCAAAAGAAGCCAATCTACCGTTGACCCTTGAACAACGCAGGAGTAGGGAGATGTGCCAATATCCTGTACAGTTGAAAGTCTGTGTATAACTTGTGATTCCCAAAAAACTTAACTACTAATAGCCTCCTGTTGACCAGAAATCTTACCAATAACAAAAATGGTCAATTAACACGTTTTATATATTATATGAATATAATAAAGTAAGCTGGAAAAAAGAAAATGTTATTAAGAAATTCATAAGGAAGAGAAAATATATTTATAGTATACTGTAACATATCAGAAAAAAGTCCACATATAAGTAGACTTGCACAGCTGAAACCTAAGTTGTTCAGGAGTCAACTGTATACGACATTCTGTAAAAGGCAAAAGCATGGAGATAAAAAAAAGTCGGTGGTTTCCAGGGATTGGAGTCAGGGCCAGGGATGATTAAGTGAAGCACAGAGGATTTTTTAGGCACTGAAAATACTCTGAATGATGCTATAATGATGAATGGATGTCATTATATATTTGTCCAAACCCAGAGAATGTACAACACCAAGAGTGAACCCTAAGGTAAACTATGGACTTTGGGTGATTATCATGTGTTGATTTAGGTTCATCAGTTGTATCAAATGTACCACTCTGGTGGGGAATGTTGATAATGGGGGAAACTATGCATTACTGGGGGCAGGAGGTATATAGGAAACCTCTGTACCTTCCTCTCAATTTTGTTGTGATCCCAAAACTGCTTGAAAAAAAAATGAAGTTTTTAAAAGAAAAAAAAGTGTAGCATATGTTTCCCTTTTCATGGCTGCAGGACAAAAATTTTTAAAAACCTTCATGCTCAGCAATTGTCTCAATGAGACGAATTTGTATAAGTAAAAGGTTTACATGAAGGTGTTTAGTTAGATTGCATGGGTATGAACCCCAACTCTACCACTTACCTTCTATAGATCCTATATGATCCTCAGCTTCCTCAGCTTCCTCATCTCTGAAATTGAGTTAATAACTACCTACTTCATTAGGTTGTGAAGATGCTGAAACGAGAGAGTGCTCAGAAAATGCTTAGCCAAGTACCTACAACATTGACGTTAGTTAAGGTAAGCAGACTGAAAATGGGAACCAGAGCATGGCTGGTCACTAAAGTATTTGCAACCTTGTGGAAAGGTTTGGAAAGAAGGAACAAAATTGGGGTGAGGTGAGAGAAAGGAGCATTGTTGGTCTCGGGCGGCCAGGAGTTACACGTGTCCATTAGAGGGCAAGCTCCCTAAATCTATAACATGGGTCTACCCATGCAGGTGGGGCAGTAGGGGAAACACTGACTTTCTTTGATGTTTTCTCCCATGGATACTCTCTCCTGTCACTTGTTACTTGTTCCTCCCAGTATATCTCTAAAATAATCTTAAAAGAAAATAAGATTCATCCTTATATTTTAAAGCTGTCCTTTTTGAGTTCTCACCTGACTCTAGCTTGAGGCAGCTTAGTCCTAGGCACCACAGGAGCAATGGAAGAGAACCCTGTCCAGCTGATTAGCCAGTCCTCTCCATCACCAACCTTCCTCCCTGGCCAGAGCAGTTATAGTTCTGAAGCCCAGGTGACTTCTATGTCCAAGTTCTTGCCATTTCATAGAACGTTAACAAAGGACTTTCTTATAAAATCATATAAATGATAACATGTAAATTTTGAAGTTTTAAAATGCCCCAAATGAATTTATCTTTGGTTCTATTCCTAATCTTCATTGAAAATTGTGACCTTACTATAATCCCTCTCACTATTTCTTGCTGGGTGGGAAAAATTAGGAAGACAAACCATGAGAGACTCCTAACTCTGGGAAACAAAGGGCTGTGGAAGGGGAGGTAGGTGGGAGATGGGGTAAATGGGTGACGGGCACTGAGGACGGCATTTGATAGGATGAGCACTAGGTGTTATACTATATGTTGGCAAATTGAATTTAAATTAAAAAATGTTAAAAATGAAAAAAGAAAACTGCGACCTTAGTCAAGTCTTTCCATGTCTCTGAGCGCTAAATTTACCCTACAAAAAAGGGGGGCGTATACCTTTAGATCTAGATTCTAAACTACTATATGATGCACAATTTCCTGACTCCTATACCCAAGAAAGAAGGCAGACATTTCTGGTTTGGTTTTGACCTCCGTGTATGCGGTTTATTCTTAGAAAGGTAGTGCAGTGAGCACCTTGGTGCCTCAGCAGGTTAAGCATCTGCCTTCGGCTAGGGTCATGATCCTAGGGTCCTGGGATGGAATTCAATGGGGCTCCCTGCCCAGTGGGGAGCCTGCTTCTCCCTCTCTCCTTGCTCCTTCCCCATGCTCATGCTCTCTCTCTCTCTCTCTCTCTGTCTGTCAAATAAATAAAATCTGAAAAGAAAAGAAGAGAAAGAGAAGAAAGAGAAGAAGGAAGGAAGGAAGGAAGGAAGGAAGGAAGGAAGGAAGGAAGGAAGGAAGGAAGGAAGGAAGGAGGTGCAGCATGGTGGTTAAGCAGCCCAGGTGTGACTCAGCTTTGCCATTCCTGCCCTCCCCACCTGCAGCCTCAGCAGGCCCCTGTGGCCAGAGAGAGCAGTAGTAGCTCATGGAATGGAAGCAGGAAGGTCTGTGTGGGCAGGAGGAGTGGGTGCAGAGGGTACTGGGCAGGACACCTGCATTTGGGCTACATTCCTCATGGGAGTGGTATGAGAATTAAATAAGCCAGTATTAAAAAGGGTGCATGCAGAGTCATGCCTGGCACAGACTGAGCACTTCTTAAGTATTTGCTATTATCGTTGGGATACATCAGAGGCTCTCAAAAAATATTCACTGTTCTGAAATGAAGATCAGCATTGAGCCAGACACTTGACATATGTTATCCATTTAATTGTACAACGACCCTGAAAAGAAACTGCTACCCCCACTTTATACGATAAATAAGAAAACAGACTCCAGAAGGTATAATAGACGCAGGAAGCAGAATAAACTGATAGTCAACACCCAAATCCATGATAAAATGCAGCATTACCTACAAAGTAATAATACATGCTACATTGTACTTTTATATAATAAACAACATGTAGACAATCAGCTATTTCATTTTCATTCTCTAATAACTGGGTATCACTTTAGAAAATTGTGAATAAAGTTTGTTGAGCTATTTTTCTGTAAACTTGAAAGTCTCCAAGAATATCCCCATGATTTACTAGGAATAGGAATCTAAGCTAATATGGTCACTTTAAGTCTTATATCAGACTCCAGTCAACATTACCATCTTTCAATCAGAGTTCCTTGAGTAAAAGTAACAAAAATATCAAAGTTACCTAAGGAAAGCAAAGGACATTTATTACATATTACAAAGAGAGGGGGATCCCTGGGTGGCTCAGTGGTTTAGCGCCTGCCTTTGGCCCAGGGCGTGATCCTGGAGACCCGGGATCAAGTCCCACGTTGGGGTCCCTGCATGGAGCCTGCTTCTCCCTCTGTCTGTGTCTCTGCTTCTCTCTCTCTCTTTCTCTCTCTCTCTCTCTCTGTGTGTGTGTGTCTCATGAATAAATAAATAAAATCTTTAAAAAAAAAACAAAGAGAGAACCCCATTATTCTGTCACGAGTTCTCAGGGGACCAGAACCAGGACTCATGAAGTTGGCAGGAAGGCAGCAACTACATAGTCTCCTGTGTCTGCTTCTCTCTGCTTCATCTTCCTTTGGTGACCAACTTTCTCTGCTTCTCCAAAGCACATCCCCATCTGCAGTTCCTTACTCAGAGCATTCACATTCTGACTCAAGTTGAGACTCTCTCGATCCCAATTCAAATTCCAAAAGTAACCAAATAGAATAGAAATCCCAAGGCACGCGTGCATGCGCGCACACACACACACACACACACACACACACACACACAGGTAAACCTAGACAGCTATCACAAGCCTCTAGCAAATGAATTGCTGCTACTTTGTCATATTTTCACCCATTATTCTATCAGAATACTCAGGAAATTCTTAGTGTATTTGAAGGGGAGTTCAGTTCTCAAGCATGCACAGTGAAAAGAGAAATGGAGGAAAGAAATTTTGAGACTGAACACATTTGAGCTCCCAGAAAATTGCCTGTGAGCAGCAGCTGAGCAGGGGGCTGAGAGTGAGCCTTTATGTGATGCGTAATCAGATGGTGATGAGGGAGGGGCCCTGGGCCCTGCCAGGCTAGCCAGCCAGCAGCCAGCCCACCGGGAGCCTCGGGAATAGGGAGCAGTCTGCTGTAGAATTCTCTCACAATAGCCTGGCAGAAATGGATGGTCCACACAGGGAAGGATCAATTGTAAAAAGTGGAATTAGTCATTCTAAATCATGCAGCTGTGGTCGAAGGGAGCTCTTCTAAAAATCATTAAACAATCATGTATTCCTATTGATTTATTCAAAATACCTTGAGGGAAAGCAGATTAAACACAAGGTAAAAGTAAGCTAATGCAGATTAAATGGATGAAGGATGGGCCAAGAGTTCCCTAGGTAGTTTTTGTACTAATGAGAGGAAAATTATATGTACACTATTACCAGGATAAAAGGGTCTATTAGAGGTCTTTTGCTTGACATATTTATGTATTTCAAATACTAAGTAGCATACTGAATTAGGTTTACTCTGGACATTTGTTATTTTTATTGCATCTCCAAAGTGATAAACAGAGTTCTCTGCCGAGGGCAGTGTACTGCCTCACTCCAGGAAACCCTGCCTGAACAGACAAATCCGAATGCCAGTGTGATTCCCTGGATGTCATTTATTAACAAGTCCGGTGCAATTTGACTGCAAGGACAAGGCCTTTAAAATCCAGGAGCAAAATGCATAACCTGGAAGTGGAAATGAGCTGCAGTACTCAAAGTGCCTATGCGCTGGACCATATGCAGATATCC
Organism: Canis aureus; assembly: GCF_053574225.1. Classification (NCBI taxonomy): domain Eukaryota; kingdom Metazoa; phylum Chordata; class Mammalia; order Carnivora; family Canidae; genus Canis; species Canis aureus. Next base: position 8,428,546 of record NC_135643.1, read on the forward strand.
TTTCTTCCTCAAGTGGGATTTATTCAAATACCTATCACCTAAGAAAACCAGAAGTGGGACGTATATGTCACGTATTATTCTCATATGTAGTTGATACGGCAGGTGTTATGATCCTCAGAGGAAGAGAATGAAGCAGAGAAATGGTAAATGAGGAATCCAAGAACAGACAGCTAGTGAGGATTAGAATCAAGACTGGAAATGTTCTCTCCCTGCATTTGTGGTCCACTATTGCACAGAGTATGATTATCACTAAATTCCTTGAATGTTTAAAACTAAAGTTTTTTCTCTCCAAACCAGTTCCATCCTTTGAGTTTCTCACTCCCAATTATCCCTATTTCAGTCAACTAGGAAATTACATCCTTTTCTCATCGTCCTCTAGATCAAAGCACTGAAACTCCAGCTGATGCCTTTCTTCCAATCTTTCCTCCCTCAAATCCATTCTGCACCACACAGCCAAGATTACTCTTTCCAAAATACTGCTTTATCATACTATTTCCTATTCATAAAACCCATGGGGATAGGGTGGCAGGTATCCATATTTCTCTCCTACTCAGTCTGGAAAGGTGTCATGGAAGGCTAAGATTTAGACTGGTTTTAAAAGAGATTACTTATAAAGGAAGCCTTTCTGGTTGATGGAGCCTATGATGGCTTGAATCATGAGTGGGGTAGGTCATAAACATGGTTAGAGCAGAAACTGAAAGTTCAGAAAATGGAAGAAAGAAAGATTAACCAGCTGGTACACAAAGGCAAGAAAACCTAAGATGGAGAACTGGGTGTTAATGACAACTCATGCCAAGTGGGTGATATCATTGGCAAAACTCAACTAGAACCAATGGAAAACATTAACCTCACTGCATTCCAGAGTAATCATTTTATAAATATTAAGGTACTGCATTGGTTCTCAACTCTAAAAATGCTCAGACCCCACTCAGATCTTCTGAATCAAAAATCTCCCAGAGAGGAACCCACAGGTGTGTAGTTTTAGAAAACCCCACATCTTTTGAGGCATAAGCTACTTAAAAGCCTCTATGTGTTACATTAAACTGCATCTAGCAGTCAACTGCACTTTTAAGAATTGGTTTAATAGTTGACAGAACTCCCTGTTTCAGTTAAGTCATATATTTCCTTAGACATTATATCTCTAAGTGGCCCTTCTTATCTACAGAACAGATATCATAACCATAGGCTTGTGCACAGTCTAGACAGACAACTAAAGAAATAGTCTATTCTTGTTATGGGGATAAACATTGTCGCATTTGTGCCATGTAATTGTGTTATTTACATGTTTTATGAGGGAGAGCTAAATCTGAAGAAATAAGGCTGTCTTTTGTTTTCATAGCACTTAAATTACATAGATACGTTGATTTACTTGACCTTTGTTTCAACCTCTCAGAGATTCAAGGAGATATTATTATTCCTAATTTGCTGATGGAGAAACAGATTCAGTGATATTGTAAAACTTGCGCAAAGTCCCATTAGGTACTAACAGAATTCAAACTAGAACTGTTCTTCAGAATGTACTCATCTAATGCTCTTTTTCATTAAAGCATTGTCATATTTGGGGCACCTGGGCTCAGTCAGTTAAGCATCTGACTTTTTATTTTGGCTCAGGGCATGACCTCAGTGTTGTGAGATCAAGCCACATGTCAGGCTCTGTGCTGCGCAGGGAGTCTGCTTGAGATTCTCTCTCTGCCCTCCCCCATTTTCTCTCTCTCTCTCTCTCAAAATAAAAAATATTTTAAATAAAATAAAGTGTCAAAACATTGTCACTTTTTCAGGGAAAGTCATACATATTTATTGAAAGAATAGTATATACAAGAATACCAATAAAAGGAAACTAATACTGCAACTACAATTTTGAAAATGAAACCAATAGAACAGGAACAAAATATGTAAAACATGAGAGAATTGTTTGATTTTGACCCACAATGCCTTCCTTATCTTCATGATTAACCTAAATGTCTTTGTTAGAACAAAACTACATACCTTGTTCTGACCTTAAGTGTTTTTTTTTTAAAGCAACAACATTCTAAAACACTTTTACTTTGAGATATGTAAGATCCACACATTTGTTCAAGTATATAGATTCTCTTTTTTTCATTTCTAGTTTTTATTTAAATTCTAGTTGGTTAATATATAGAATAATACTGGTTTCAGGAGTAGAATTTAGTGATTCATCACTTAAAACATATAACACCCAGTACTCATCACAAGCGCTCTCCTTAATACCCTCACCCATTTAACTCATCCTCCCACCCCCCTCCCCTCCAGCAACTCTCAGTACACAGATTCTGATTCAACAGCAGATCTACATTACCTTTTTGTTCTCTTAGTATCTTGAGTAGCATGTACTCCTGAGCAAGTACTATCTGAAATTCTAAAATTATTGATCTCTGAAATAAAATATATTTCAGTTATGGATTTTTAATAAACTAAGATAAAAGTAAAATTCACTCCCCACCACCCTCTCCCCAGGAACAAATAACTCTTCTCAAGTCTATCCTTCTACTCTAAAGAACATTTCTTACTAACATTTCTGGTAAGGCAATAAATACTCCAGAATAATCTCCACTATACACTTGCAAAGATTACGCTATTTAGTATCAATAACAAAAACAAACCAAAAAGAGAGAAAGAAAAAAAAGAAAGAAAGAAAATATACTTCAAATTCTCAGGCTTAAGTATGTGTAAGACAGTCATGGCAGTATTTTTTGAAATGATATAAAGCTTATATTTTTATCAAACAATATCAAAAGCATTGTCACTTTTTAACAAGCTGGAAACAAGTCTAAAAGAATTCCAATCTAAACTCTGATAAATACTTTTAGGTATCCGTATCTAGATTTCATCAAAAACTTAAATACAGATTATCAGCAATAGGATTTTCCCTTCAATATCATATTGAAGTATTGAAAAGAATCAACAAACATTTTAGGGTGCATATATTTATTAATAACTAATGGTGTTATCACTTCATTCATTTCCAGATATTTTCTGTGCCTTTTAGATGTCAACAACATACACACACACATACATTGACTGTTATACTATCTAAAGTTATATCTTGGACAAATCTAGATAGTAGAAGCAAAGATCTACAGAATGTTTGTTGGGTTAAAACTTCTTAAATATCAAACAAGTCACAGAGAGAGTACAAATACCATGCTAATACATGTCATCAATGCCACAAAACACAAATTGTCTATTCTGGTCTAAGGTAACATCCTTTTCCCCAAATCACCAAATCATAATCTAGGCTGTAATACTAGCCAAGAAATATGCTTTCTCTCCCATATTTCAATAAAAAAATGAGCTTTCAAATAGTCAAATTCAAGAAGAGGCATCAGAGGAAGGACTTCTTAGCTCAGGAGACCTTACCCAGTTGACAGTATCTTTTGTCCTCTTTTAGGGGGACAGTTTCACTATAGTCATGTAAGTCCAGGACAGGAAAGGGCTTTCTACTTACTGAAAATAAGTTCTATTCACAACTGTGCTCTTTCAGAGTTTGGCTGTCCACAATTTCTTGGACGCTGTTAGAGTTATAAAATAAACACTTCCAAGATTATTTTCTTAAAAGTCAGTCCAACATAAAATAAAATGAAAAGAACTTTTCTGAGTCTTCAGTTCAACATGGTGCATTTAACTAGGAACATACCTTTTTCTTCCCCTCTTTGAACTTCAGATTGATCTTTGTTTTTCAAAGTCTCAACACTGGCTCATTCCACTGGAGACTTCTGTTTGATGGCTGGCTCCATCCTAAACTCTGGGACAACATTTGGATGTCAGTTATTTATTTAAGATCTGAATTTAGGCAAATAGTGAGACAGGTGTTTAGGAACTGGAGCAGTGGTTGGGTAATTATAGAGCTTAAATCAAGAAGGAATCTCAAGAGACATATGATCTGGTCAGCAGCTTTCAAACAGATAAAGTATTATCATCCCACTTTACGGCCGGGACTCTTGAGGTATAGAAAACGTAAGTTCATCTGTTAATGGATGAGCAATAATTTGGTTAATGAAGATAGGGAGAAAGAAGAATGAGGTAGAGGAGAATTGGATCCCAAACTGCCTGCTTTTTAAAAAGTGTACTGCTTCCACTGCATATAGAACAGCTGGTATCATTTACCTACCACATACACATCTTTTTTTTTTGCCACATACACATTCAATTCTAAAATTACAGCAAAATAGTTGACAACTTGGATTCTAACCTAATCACACAGGCCTAAGTTTCAACCTTGTTTCATCTATCCACTGGTCATGAGAATGAGCAAGTTTTTTATAGAGTGAGAAAAATAATAGAACAAATACCTTAGGGATTGTGTGAGAATTAAATAGATAAAATAAATAAAAATTAAATACTTATTATTTATCTGAGAGTCTGGCACATGGTAAATGCCTAAAATTATTAGCTTTTGCTACACATCAGTAACTATAATCTACCTGACAAGGGTAACTTTATAGTGATTATTTGGAAGCTTCTGATAATTCCAAGACAGGAAGAACGAACTGCCTTCAAACAGGTAAAATGGAAAAGGAAAGAGAAAAAAATTTTTCATACAGTAAGTTAGCATAAACTCCAATAAAATGGGCCTAGCTGAGGTCCTGGCTGAGGATCCAAAAAGGCTTTACTTGATTTAATGAGTCATATGACCATGGGTGGATTTAACACAAAGCGAATGAAATCTATTTGCAGAGTCTCTCAATTGCATAGGCTCTTTTCAAAGCCTTGCCAGAGGCCCTACCAATACCTTCAAGGAGTACTTTGATACTTTCTCTTAAAGAGTTCCCCTGAATTATTTAAGCTTCAGGCCCCCAAAAACTTGAATTTGTTCCTGCAATGGTGCCCTGTTTGTAACTCTTTAAAAACTAAACAAAGTCAATGCTGATATAATTGTGGGCAGATGTCTCCTTCATTTGGCTTTCTGCTTTTCAAGTGCCTTGACACCAGCGCTTGATCAAGGAGAAAGGGTCAGGTTACTGTTTTGCAGTACCAGAAACTAGATGGCTCCTTCCAGGAATGTTAAAACCCAGACTGGGCACTGCTCCAGGGAGTTCTGGATCAGGTGACTCAAACAATGAACCAAAGAAGTCAAATTTCAGAGTCCACCCAAAGACTTTGAAGACAGGCCATTGGTTAACATAGTGACTCCTACTGAGGAACTGAAATGGGCCATCATGTGGAACCTGGCTAAGAAAGACACTTCTTCCTGAGTAAAAAGTGGTGTTATTAGACTCTTCAAGAGAACACAGCATAGTGGCATTAAATACACGAGGCTTGTTCAGGTGGATCTATACCTAACTTCTTGTCTCGTTCTTGAGTTCCTTCTATTGCCCTATTCTCTGACAGCATGGCTTGATCGTTATTTTCCAAGAAGGGACACAGTGGGATAAAGAACTAAACATTGACTGAATTCTCACAATTTGAGCAAAACATATGGCAGTACTGTATATATTCTGTTGTTTCATCACCACAACCCTTAGATACAGATGAAGACAGAGAGGCTAAGAGAAGTGTGGAAAGACAGTGAGTGATGGAGCTAGGGTTCCAAACCCAAAATAAAAATAAAAACCTAGACATTAAAAATTAAGTTATTTTCTTGGGGTTTATTTACTTATAGCACATCCTCTATTACCACAGCAGCAACATAAAAAGGAGAAAAGGGATAGTATGTAGGGAATTAAATGATTTCTTCCCTCACTCTCTTTGACAATCTGGACTCTACTCCTCAAAGTTATCCAGAGAAAAGCAAGAAGGTGAGAAAGAAAGGAAAGAAAGAATTAAAGCAAGGAGGAGGAAAGGAGAAAGGAGAAATGATGGGATAGAGAATGATTTGCACCTTATGGGAGTAACAGAATCCCAAAGTCTAGAACTAATTTTAGCAAACTAAAATTTAGTTTTATTTTATTTTTTAAAAATTTTCTTTAATTTCAGTTTTGATTAATTTTAGTAAATTAAATCGCACTCAAAGAGTATAGTGGATTATCAAAATTTGCTGACCTGAGTTTAAATTCTGATTCCAACTACATGATTTTGAGCAAATTACTTTACCTCTAAGTTTTAATTTCCTCACATATAAATTGTGATTAAAACAGTGCCCACAGTATAGGATTGTTGAAGGATTATATGTGTTTATATTTGTAGAGCACTTTTTGACCATTATTCCCTTTATCACTGAAATTACACATGAAAACTGATATAATGCAAACCTTTTTGTTCATTAATTTATCCATCCTACAAATTGTAACATGCACATCCTGGGCTGGGGACACAGCATGAGGAAGACAGATCCAGTCCCTGCCTTCTGGTAGTTCACAATCTAGAGCAGTCTTTATTCCATCTAAAATGAATGGGAAAAATTATTAACTCCGTTTATTTTTTTGGTGTCACTCCAAACAGACTTCTTGACTATAATTCCTTTAGTTGAATGTACTAATTGCTTATAAAGCACCCAGTAGATCTCTGCCCATTTCAAAGTGGTCTTTGATAAGGCTATCTAAGATAGCTCAGCAGGGCACAAGCTGCACGCAATTATTTCTTAGTTAATCCCTTTAGAGATAAGTCTACTTGTTAAGTGTCAGGAAAGAGTGTGTAACGTAGGGAAGGAAAAGCCTCGATTTGTATTGGCTCATGTGTTTCATATTGCCTGGTGAGCCTCTGCTCTTCATTTTCAGGGAAGTGTCATCGAAGAGACATCTTTGTGTCATCTAACATGTGTTTAGTGATTACTTAATCTGTAAGTGGTGAAGATCATACTAAACGATTGCTTCCTCTGTCTAGTTAAAGCTGACAGGGTTGTCACTACTTTGGTGATGGATTCAACACCACAGCTTCTTTTCACTAATACGTCTTATTCTGTATCTGAGAAATAAGAATAGTTTGAGAATGGATTTAGCCAGCAGTAGACAATGGATTCAATATCACATTCTTAGAGTCAATATCAGATAAGGAAGGTTTATTTAAAGTTTGTCTTTCCTCTATTCCAGAGCCCAGAATTAGTTCTCTGCTTTTGATGTCAAAGTGGATAATTTAATCAACTATTTAATGCTATTTTTTTTAAGTATGTTTGTAGAGGATGGTTCCACTTCTTCCCCCAATTCCTCTATCCCTTCCAGATAATTGATGTGAATTCAAGTAATGGCCTCTAGGGTAAATATTCCTACCTTAATGGGCAGGAATGACTTTAGTGGTGGCAATTTTTAGCCAGGATAGATAGGAAATCAAGTCACAGTGGAAATAATATTGATAAATGGAACTTTAAGAATTCCTTAAATAACAAATAAGCATAATAATGGCAAAAGAGATGGTTAAAACACTTAAAGGTATTTTTTATACATATCCCTTTCTTGTTTGGAATTGCTTAGAATCAGGAGTATTCTTCCTCAAAGCCATTTTAATTACTTACCCTCTCTGATGGTAAGAATAATGCTCAGCTTCTAATACAAGCTAGCCTATCACATAGTTCCTTTTTTGTTGATGAATGGGTGATTTCAGATACTGGCATTCACTGATTTTGCTTTTTCTGCTAAGCTTTAATTTCACCATTTAGTTCTCACCTTGGAAGAAAATTCATGGGCTAGAGTAAGATGAACGAGATCTTGGCAAAGAAATATAGTGAAAAAGGCCAGGGTCTCAATAGAATTATGTACCTGGTGCTAAGAAGGGAAGGAGACAAGGAAGTTGCTGAAGCAGTTGGAATAGGGAATAGGAATGGTCAGTCAACCAATCAGCAATGAACAATGAAAAGGTCAGGCTACTTTTGAGCATTACCATGTCTTTCACAGGCTAAAGTGAGCATTAAAATTCTGAAGTCTTCCTTGCTTCCCAAAGTTTAGCAAGAACAGAAAATGGTGCCACACCAAGACTGTGATGATATTTAGAAATGCTCTGAACACCTGAGGGTAAATATGAGGTGACCCTTGGAGCACTGCCATAAACCTGGCCATGCTCGCCACTTCTCTCCCCTCACCCACTCCTTCTCCTCTCACTTTATGTATATCCATGGGGCAGCTGCCTGATAAATCAGACAGGATTCGTCAAAAGGCCCCTGAGGGGCCGATAATCACAATAAATATTACAAGTTTGTCCTCACATAGACCTTTATTCAGAAGACCTTCTAGGCTAGCCAGTTTAATTGTTATGACTGCTCTTTTTTTCCTCTCTCATATGGGATTGATGAAGCACAGTGGCTTTCCTGAGGTCACCCAGCAGGATGGGGTTCCTACCAGAAGTTTCCATGCTGCCTAGAGAATCAATGATGTTGCAGAACATAGCTCCATGGGAGCCAACAAAAATATGTCAGTGGGTTTTACAAAGGACTTTTTAATAAAACAATAAAATCCATTTCTGTACCAAGTCATTTTAGTTGTCTGTGTTATATTATTTCAGTGGGCTCTACCAACACCAAAATAAACCAAATAGGAACTAAATTTTGTAGTGTTTATAATATGATTAATCCTAAGTGGTGATTAACTACTTTTTAAAAGCATAGAATTTTAAAAATAAAATCCACTCTACCATTTATATTCTTCTTGAGCCAATAACAATTGATACATACTCTCCTAACAGTGGTTCTCAACCAGGGGCAATCCTGCCCAGCAGGAGATCTATGGAAATGTCTAGAGATATTTTTTTTGTTATCATTACTGGAGAAAAGGAACTACCAAATCTTCTGGGTGGGGGCCAGGGTTGCTGCTAAACATTCTACAAGGCACAGGATAGCCCCCCCCCTACAAAAAAAGTTATCTTGTCAAGAATGTCGACGGTGTCAAGATTGAAATACAAATAGCCTGCAAGCAGAAATAAGAATTCGAAGTAAAAAGAAAGAAACTGGTTTGAAAGTCTCCAGGTGTCTTCCTTAGATCTGGACAGCAGGCAACTATGCCATTGCTAGTCCCACTTTTGCAGTAAACCCTCCAACTTCTATTACATCTCTCTGTATTCCTAAAGCAGAGGTAAGAATATTTTTGATTTTGTTGTTTGTGACTTAATGACATAATCTATAATGATATAATCTTTGGGGACTGATACTTTCTACTCCAAATTCTATTGCTAAGATTTACCTATTTTTGCTGCTGGCCGCAGTGTATTCATTTTGACTGCTATATACTATTACATGATATAAATGAACTACAATTTATTTTGATCAATATTCAGGTTGTCTGCAGGTGTTTGCTATTATGAACAGCACTCCCAAAAACATCTTATATAAAACTCATAGTATCTTTCTTTTTTGCAAGTGAAAGAAATAGAATTATGTACACTCAGATATTAACAGTGATTATCTCTACATTGTTGATTATTAATGATTTTAGTGATATTATTATAATGATTGTCTTCTTTTCCTTATTTATATTTTCCATTTTTTCAATAAACATGTGTTTTTTGTAATAGGAAAAATAGTTTTGAAAAAAAAGAGAAATGAACCAAAAAACAAACTCTTAACTATAGAGAACAAAGTGATGGTTACAGGGGTTGAGGGGTGAAATAGGTGATGGAGATTAAGAAGTGCACTTGTCATGATAAGCACTGGGTGATGTATGGAATTGCTGAATCACTATACGGTACACCTGAAACTGCTATAACATTGTGTGTTACAAAAATATTTTCTAAGAAGCTAGGATGTTCGGGCACCTGGCTGGCTCAATCAGTACAGCATGTAACTCTCAGTGGTCGTGAGTTCGAGCCCCATATTAGGTGTAGAGATTACCCAAAAAAAATAAACTTTTTTAAAAAAGAAGTTTAAAATGCTAGGAGATTGGCATTGTTTTTAAATAATGAAAAATAGTCAAATATGCATCAATATCTGTAAAATTGACATAATGCTATTTCCTTTAGTTTAATCCAATCTATAGAACATTTATGAATTTGTTGTTTTGTTTAACTTCAAGCTAGACTTTAACCAAAAGTAGCAGGCATATCTATTAACCCAATTTCTGAATTTGGGCAAACAATAGAGTCAAAAGTAGACAAAACGATACATAAACTAAAACCTAATAAATAGTAAGCAATGACAAAAAAAAAAAAGATATCAAAGGCCAAAGAAGAGCAACCCTCTGCTTATCAAGGTCCTTATACATAATTAAAAGTCAACTATATCTCAATAAAACTAAGGGGGAAATCCCGCTTTCCTAGAAAGAAAAAGGCTGCTTGGACTTGTAAAAATACTTAAGTGATAAAATGTGAAAGCACATTTTATATGCTCAAAGAAATTTTTTTTAAAAGTGCTGCTAACATCAAAAAAGTTAGTTTTTATTCCCCTTCACCCTCCCCCCACAAAAAATGTAAACACTCTATCATCATCAAGATTGCAGTCTGGCCATTCGGGATTAGGTCTGGTGATAATAAATCATAACCTATTTCCAGCCTATTTGAAGAGGTGATGGCTGAGGGGTGATGCAGTTACCACTACATAGTTATCATGTAGAGGGGAGTCACTTGTTCTGCCTTTACTGCTTCCTCCCATCCACAGAAAAGGCGACAACTGACCTCATGGGAAGAAAGCTGGAATGGGGGCCATATCCTCAAACATTAACCAAGAGAGACAATACAGAAATGGACTCTCCCTGCTTCCATAAAAAGGAACAACACCCTTTCTCAATAAGTTTGTCAAAGGGCAGCCCAGGTGGCTCAGCGGTTTAGCACCGCCTTCAGCCCAGGGCATGATCCTGGAGACCTGGAATCGAGTCCCATGTCTGGCTCCCTGCATGGAGCTGCTTCTCCCTCTGCCTGTGTCTCTGCCTCTCTCTCTCTCTCTCTCATGTCTTTCATGAATAAATAAATAAAATCTTTAAAAAAAAAAAAAGAAAAATAGAAAAAAAAAAAGTTTGTCAGGGGATGGCCAGCCAGAATTTACTGCATTTTTCCTTTAATTTTCCATCTTGTTTTTTTCTGAGAGGAGAAAATCTCAATGCTTACCTCAACACCAGTGGGTTGGTTTTTTTTTTTTTTTTTTCCTTTCCAGCATCCCCTGCTGTGTAGTGTTTGGAATTATGTGACCTGAAACTTGAGCAAAAAATGTCATATAATACAAGATAAAAAGCAGTGGGGGGGGGGGGTGCAGAGTGAAAGAGAGGTGCAACTAAGTATGGCAACAGTTCGTCTCTAAAGCCCAAAAAGTTCCTCCTGCAGAGAAAATGCCAGTCCCACTGGAAACCAGAAACTATAAAGAATGTCAGCTACTGTCAAGTATGTTTCATCTTGTCATTGGAGACAAAAACAGACAGGTGGCAGGCTTCCTGGTCACGCTTCTGCACATGATGGTCCAACTCTGCACACAGGCACATGCAGAGAGATCTGCAGGCTGAAAAGACACTGGATGCAGAGAAGCTCATGGTGTTTGCCAGAGGTCTTAAGGGGATCTTCTATTTCATTCCATAGTAATGCCCTTTTTGTTGACAAAAGTAAATTGATGATAGTCAAGAGGGAAGCATTTGGTGGAAAAATTCTGTTGACCCTTCTCAGATTGAATTTGACCACAGAACAGGATACCAGCAGTTGCAGAAATGATAGATTATTGTAATGACTGCCAGAATGGCCTTTTGGCATGTTTAAATGGCAATAAATTTCACCAGGAAGAAGGCAATTTTACTACTTTAGAGCAGTAAGGAAACACGGTGTTTAAGGTGTAAATAAATCGTGGGTCATTAACAGGGAGCATATTCTGTCCGTGGTGCAATTCTCAATCAGTGGCTATTCATATTTAATTCAATTACGTGGATTTACTTAGCCAATTATGTTTTTTCGTTCCAGGTCACAGACTTCTCAGGCTGACAATTTTGCTCTTTTCCTGTCTCCCTTATGTCCATAAACACAGCCCTACTTTCTCCCTCATTTTTCCTTCCACAGGTACATAAATACGATCAGTGTAGTTCAATAATGCTAACTCACTGAATAGGCTACTGAGATGATTAAATTAAAGACTGATTTGCCATGTGGTCTTTTCCTTGGCTCCAAAATCCCCTCCGTCCCTCGCTCATTAATCTGGCTCGGTCCTTCACTGAACTCTGCCATTAAAGGAAGAGGCAGGAGGGAGAGGTGTGCAATGAAGTTTGACATTTCCTCAAAAATGATTGTATTAAAATCCACTTACATTTATAGCTCTATCTCATTTGAGAATGTTAATAAGTTGCAATTTCATCAAGAAAAAGGTATTGGGATCTAATCAAGTCAAAGGCTTGCTTACATTGGTATGGATCGTGCTTCTGAAACATCACTTTAAAAGGTCATTTTTAAATACAGCTTAAGGTGATAATTAACAAAGTTCATTAATAACAATCTGCTTGTGGACCATTTAAAACATTTGGGCTCCATCTACAGTATCAGTTTGAGGCCAAATTCAACTCACTTCAAGTGTACATCAGCTGTGACCAGAGGAACAAAATTCAGAAGACACACTCCACATCAGTCAGGTCAATTCTGCACTCCCCAGAACCAAATCAGTGTTCAACTTGGTTGGTCAAACAAGCATAATGCCTCCAAAAGCCTATAAGTCTCACTATATAGTAAGCACAGTGTGGCTTCTCCTTTTCCTAACATGACTGAAAGTACTGCCCAGGTGATTAGACTCAAGCCTCACTATTGTATTTAAAATCAGGAACCTAGGCTTCTTTCTTGATGGTTTTGTGTTTCCTGGAATATTTACTAAGACAACCTTGGAAAGCTTTTCTGTTCCCATAATGTTGTACACTGCCAGGAACATACCAGTAGTCCCAACCACCTTATGCCAAAAACACCATTTTGTTTATCTCAGATCAACAAAAAACTACAGGTGGCTTATATGCAGCATGGAGGATACGGGGTGTTCACCACATTGAATTACTGACCATCCCACAGTACATGTAATTGGCTTCCCAGATGGAGATGGAGGAGAAAATACAAGAAGATATTAAATAAGGAAAGGAAAGCCACCAGCCAAGGAGTTTATAGCAAGAGAAAAGAGTCATTAATGTAGAGGTTGGGAAATTTTTAAAAATGATTTATTAATTGTCTTCGTTTACAGATAAGCAAATAGAGAACGCAAAATCTGAGTAGCTTTCTCAAGGCCAACAGGGTTTGGTGACAGAATAGGACTGGAACAAGGTCTTATGACCCTAATTCTAACACCCCAGTGAAGAATATGCAGGAAGAACAAGCAACTGAACATGCCACCAAGCTGCAGCGTGATCAGCAGATCTAAGAAGCAGCTACAATCCGCGGCACAGGAGCCTGAGAAAAACCTGCAGGTGTCCTCACCTCACCCCTTCGCACAAAGTTCTGTGCTCACAATTCCTGAAAACAAAGGTCTACTGTGTTTGGGTTGCAGGGGTGGGAATGCACAGTTTGCCAATTCTACATGTCGTTTCCAAGGCCCAGGCTCATTTCTGTCATGATTGCTAGAGAGATAAAAAGAAAACCAGGGAGAGCAGGATATTTTTAGAGTATAGGGCAAGGTTATCTGGCTCTGACTGAGATAAATGTGAAGGGTCAGAACCTTGCCAGTTTTCACTGCAGTAAGTCAAGTTGACCACATGTGAGGAAGATGGAATTTTTATAGAAGTTGTCGACATTTAAAAGCACATAGTCACGTGTAGTGATAAGTCAAGCCTCCCGTGTTTTTAATGGACTTGTCTCCCAGCCTCACTTCCCCAGCTGGTGATAGCCTTATCTCCTAGGGCTTAGTTAACACTCCAGCTAGATCTACCCCCAGTCAGACCAAGGGGAAGTCGGCCTGTGCTCCCGTTGTTTACCATCCTGGGCTAAGCTAATTGTAGGTTAGTGAAAACGTTTCTGCATGAGGGTAATCATGACCACAGGGAAGGTAATGATGTTGGCGATGATGCTGATGCTGATGCTAGCATATGAGATGGATGTGGACAGCTTTCTCTACTTACTGATGGGTGCTAAACTATTAAAGCCAATAGCCTGAGATAAGATGTAAATGAAGGAACTCGAGTCAATAAATGACTGTTTACTTCGTATCGTGAATAAACATGGTAGCTTAACAAACAAAAAAAATTCATTTTCTCTCTGTTTGATTTCTACTTGGTTGGCTTTATGATTTGCTTATTTTGTCAGGTTGATCAGGTACAATTAGTATGTCTTTCTAACAGTGATTAATAACTCTTCAGGTCAACAAAGGACAATTAGATGTGGGGTACATTATACCAATACGGTGTGAAGGAGACTCATTATTTGATCCTGTGCTGTTAGTCATATGCATGGTGTCATAGACTCCATCTACACCACAGCAATGAGGGAGAAAAACCAGTTCATTCAAGTGTAGGTAAGAGACCCTTTAGTTTACAGCTAATTACTCTTATATAATGCTTCCGAAAAGTGGTTGTTTTGAATTGGCTTTGTAAAGATAACATCTACTGAGCAATCAGCACAGTACAGACACTATGTCACATGTTTTATGTACATTTTTAAATTTAATCCTTATAGTACACATCTATAACATAGGCTTGGAAAAAAATCCATCCTCCCTTTTGTCTTCAGCAATAGAACACTAATCTTATCCATGGCATGGTGACAATATTGCCAGCTAAGAAGATATTTTCAGCTTCCTTTGTGGAATCCTAGGAATGGCCATGGACATAAATTCTAACCAATGAGATTTACGCAGAAGAACTGTTTGGGATTCAGAGATAGTTTCTTAAAGGTAGTTACTGCTTTTGCCCTTTCCCTATTTTTTCCTTTCTTCTGTCTGAAAAACAAATATGATGGCTAAGCTCCAGCCGCCATCTTGGACCATGCATTAGGACATTAGAAGAGGAAGACAGAAGGAGCCTAGGTAGTCTGATGAGATCTCTTACAAGGAGAAAAATAAAGTTCCATCTTCTTTTAAGCTACTGATCTTTAGATTTTCTATTATATGTAATGAAAACTAATCCTAATATAAGAGGTAAACGTTATCATCAGCCCCGTTATAGAGATAGGGAAATTGAGGCTAGTAAGTGGCAGAGCTTAAATTTGAATCAAATTGTCTGACTCTGGAACCTCTATTCTTAATACAACATTGTTTATTAAGAGTAATTGAAATGGAAGCCTCCTGATCTTACTCCCCACACTCTTCACTAGAGCTATCTAGGGTTTGCTTCAACCCTTCAGACCAAACTGACCCTGATCTGTTTTGCTTTAGATGCGTGCATATATCACTTTCTTTGACTGGAAAGCTCTTCTCCCTGTTCTTTGCCTGGATAACACATATTTAGCATTTAGAACTTAATTTAGACATCACTTCCCCTGAAAAAAACTCCCCTGATCCTTCTAGCTTGGTTATGGTTCCCTCCAATATACCACCACAGCTCTCTCAACACTTAGCACTTATCAATCAACCTTAACTCCTTATAGACTATGAGGGAAATCACCGTGTCTTCCCTTGTTATCTTGCTCACCGTTAGATGGAACAGCGCCTGGTACCCACACAGAGCCAAGAATACCTCTTGTTCCTATCAGCCAGACTAGAAAAAGACTTCATAATTCATGGGGTATTAGGTGGAGTTTTCAGAAGGATCTTGCCTCAGTAGGGAAGAATAATTAGCCCCAGACTAGATATGACTCTTGTCACATTACTACCAAATCTTGAAAACAAGACCCGAATTGATCTTAACTGTGTCTCAGAACAAAGTTCAATGGTATTTTTATATCTAGCAAACCAAAGAGCACCAGGCATGCAAAAAAAGCATGGAAATATGCTGTATACTGATATGACAAAAAAATATGTCATAAAGTATGATGTATTCTTTCCATAATAAGAGAAAAAATAAGTTAACTGAAACTGAACTAGATGTTAAAATTAACAGATAAGGTCATTAAAACAGTTTTTACAATTATCCAAAATTTAAATTTAAGTAGAGACATAGAAGATATCTTTTAAAGATCCAAATTCAGCCTCTAGAGGCCATAGTGTGTAAACTGAAAATACACTTGGGATTAATGATGGATTAGCTATCACATAAGTACATATTAGTGAAGTTGAAGACATAAGAATATTAACTACCCAAAAGAAAATACAAAAAGACTTTTTTTAATGAAAGACTATCAGTGAACTTTAATAACTTCAAGCAGCCTAATATATGTATACTTGGAAGCCCAAAAGATAGAAAAGAGGACAGAAAAAAAATTGAAGAAATAGTGGCAAAAATTTTCCAAATTTGATAAAAATTACAAATCCACAGATCCAAGAAGTTAAAAGAAACACAAGCCCAAGAAACATGAAGAAAACTATACCAGGGCACATCATAACCAAATTGCTGAAAATCAGTAATAAAGAAAAACTTTAAAGGCACCCAGAGGAAAAAAAGTCACCTTCTATTCAGAGGAAAAGAAATAAGAAGGATGGTGATTTCTTGTAGGAAATATGCAAAGAGGAAGATAGCACTATCTTTACAGTATTGGAAGAAAAATAAGCAATAACCTGGAATTCTATACCAGCAAAAATATGTTTTAAAAGTGAAGGTCAAACAAAAGCTGAAGGAATTCATCATTAACAGACTCACACTAAAAGAAAAGATGCTAAAGGAAGTCTTTCAGACAGAAAATGATAGCCACTGAACATATGGATCCGCCTAAAAGAATAAAAAGCATCAGAAATGATAACTATATGTGTATATATATATATATATGTATATATATATGGCTTTTTTCTTATGATATAAATCTTAAAAGGTAAATGTTTATTTTTAAATTTTATTTAATTTCAATTAATTAACATATACTGTATCATTAGTTTCAAAGGTGTAGTTCAGTTACTCATTGTATATAACACCAGTGCTCATTATGTCATGTGCCTTCCTTAATGCCTATCACCCAATTACCCCACCCCTCCCACCCATTCCCCTTCAACAACCCTCAGTTTGTTTCCTATAGTTAAGAGTCTCATGGTTTCTCTTTCTCTAGATATCATCTTATTTTCCCCCCCTTCCCCTATAATCCTGTTTTGTTTCTTAAATCCCACGAGTGAAATCATATGACAACTGTCCTTCTCTGATTGATTTATTTCACTTAGCCTATGACCTAGCAATTACACTACTAGGTATTTACCCAAGGGATACAAATGTAGTGATTCAAAGGGGCACCTGCATTCCAATGTTTATAGCAGCAATGTCCACAATAGCCAAACTGGAAAGAGCCCAGATGTCCATTGACAGATGAATGGATAAAGAAGACGTGTGTGTACACACATACACACACACACACATATACATACATACATATAATGGAATATTACTCAGCCACCAAAAAATGAATACTTACCATTTGTAATGACATCTATGGAACTAGAAGGTATTACGCTAAAAGATAACTGTGTAAACAAAATAGAAAGACAATGTATTGTGGGGTTATTGTAAAGTAGAATTTCTTTTTTCATTTCAAGTTTTTATTTGAATTTAAGTTAGTTAATATATAGGGTAAAACTGGTTTCAGGAGTAGAATTCAGTGAATCATCACTTACACATAATATCCAGTTCTCCTCATAACAAGTGCCCTCTTTAATACCCATCACCCATTTAGCCCATGCCCCCCATCCACCTTCCCTCCATCAACCCTCAGTTCATTCTCTATAGTTAAGACTCTCTTATGGTTTACTTCCGTCTCTTCCTCTTTTTTTTCCCTTTCCCCTCTGTTCATCTGTTCTGTTTCTTAAACTCCACATATGAGTGAAATCATATGGTATTTGTCTTTCTCTGACTGACTTATTATGCTTAGCATAATATACTCTAGCTCTATCCATGTTGTGGCAAATGGAAGATTTCATTCTTTTGATGGCTAAGTAATATTCCATCATATATATGTATACATATGTATGAATATATTATATATGTATGTATATATATTATATACCACATCTTCTTTGTCCATTCACCAGTCAATGGATATCTGGGCTCTTTCTACAGTTTGGCTATTGCTCATAATGCTGCTATAAACATCAGGGTGCATACAACCCTTTAAATCTGTATTTTTGTATCTTTTGGGTAAATCCCTAGTAGTGCAATTGCTGGGTATAGAGTAGGTCTATTTTTGACTTTTTGAAGAACCTCCAAACTGTTCTCAACAGTGGCTACACCAGATTGCACTCCCACCAGTAGTGCAAGAGAGTTCCCCTTTCTCCACATCTTCACCAACATCTGCTGTTTCTTGGGTTGTTCATTTTGGTCATTCTGGCAGGTGTGAGATGGTATCTCATTGTGGTTTTGATTTGCATTTCCCTGATGATAAGTGCTGTTGAGCATTTTTTCACGTGTCTGTTAGTCCTCTGTATGTCTTCTTTGGAAAACTATCTATTCATGTCTTCTGCCCATTTCTTAACTGGATTATTTATTTGGGGGCTGTTGAGATTCATAAGTTCTTTATATCTTTTGGATACTAACCTTTTATTGGATATATCACTTGCAAATATCTTCTCCCATTCCATAGGCTGTCTTTTAGTTTTGTTGATAAAGTAAAACTTTTGACAACAATAGAATAAATGCAGGAAGGGGAGAAACGGAACTAAGGTCCTTACACTATACATGAAGTGGTATAATATCAAAGGTGGACTGTGATAAATTAAATATATATGTTGTAAATGTTTAAGCAACTATTAAAATAGCAAAGAGTTATAACTAATAAATCAAGAGAAGATAAAATATAATCTTTTAAAAATGTATAAGCCAAAATAAATCAGAAAAAGAGGGGAAAAAAGCAAAGCACAGGACAAACAGAAAACAAATGGTGAAATGACAGACTTAAACTAATATCACTAATTTCATAAAATGTAAATGGTTTAAACACTGTAAAGATTATCAAACTGCTTTGAAAAAGAGGAGACTTAAAGACTTGCTGCTACAAAAAAACATATTTTAAATATAAAGAAATAGGGACGCCTGGGCGGCTCGGCAGTTGAGCCTCTGCCTTCGGCTCAGGGCGTGATCATGGAGTCCCAGGATCGAGTCCCACATCAGGCTTCCTGCAGGGAGCCTGCTTCTCCCTCTGCCTAAGTCTCTGCCTCTCCCTGTGTCTCTTATGAATAAATAAACTAAATAAATAAATAAATAAATAAATAAATAAATAAATAAATAAATAAATACAGGTGAAAAGAAAAGAAATGGAGAAATATTCCATGCTTACACTAAGCCAAAAAAAAAAGTAGAGTGACTATATTAATATCAAACAAAGTAGATTTCAGAGCAAAATATATTAGCAATATCAAGGTTATTTTATGATGATAAAGGTCAAGTCAGAAGAGGACAATACAATGCTAAATGCTTATGCACCTGATATCATAGACTCTGAAGACATAAAACAAAAACGGAACTACAAGGAGAAACAGCCAAATCCACAATTATAGTTGGAGCTGTCAGATACCCTTACTTCAATAACTGATGAAAGAAGTTAACAGAAAAATCAGTGAGGATCTAGAACACCTGAATAATATTATTAACCAACTTGACCTAATTGACAATTACAAAACAATCCCCTAAACAACAAATACTCATTCTTATCAAGTGCTCACAGAACATTTACCAAGGTGAGGAGAAGAATGGAGGGATTTAAAAGAGCACAAGGAAACTTCTGGGCATGATGGTTATGTTCACTATCTTGATTATGGTGATGGTTTCATGGGTGCATATATTTGTCAAATTATAAATTATATATATATGTATACAGTTTAGTGTTCATCATATCTCAGTGAGGTCATTCAAAAATATATATGTATGTGTGTATGAGTATTTCTGAGTTGTTCTCTTCTGGGTTGATCCTGGGGTAACAAGTAAGATTAATCTCTAGATCTCTACATTGACCAATAATGAAATTCCCTATCCTAGGCTCCATGAGCAATCACTTGAATTATTTTCTCACATGAAATTTTGCTATAGAATTTTTCTGACAAATATCCAACAATAGATTTGTTCTATAATTTCTCATCTTCAGTCTAGCTTTATACTCAGGCAACAAGAGTATATGGTGAGAATCCCCATCTGTGTGCATAGGTGTCAGATTTCTGGTTTCCAATCTTCAGCTGATTTGAAATCTTCAGGAAAATGCAAAATCTTATACTTCTATTTTATTACTCTTTAACCTGAAATGCTTACCCGGTAAACTTTTAAGAAGCTTACTCTGATGCCCTACCAAGTCAGAGGAGTCAATCCATCCAGACTCTAAACTATTTCTATACTTATTATCAGTCTTACTCTGTTATATATAAAATTATGTATGTGTGTGTAAAATTTTATATCATATATTTTAAAATTACATATAATTTCATATATCCATATGTATGTATGTACAGTTGAACCTTGAACAACATAGGTTTGAACAGGATGGGTCCACTTAAAGAAAGATTTTTTTGATAAATGCAGTTCAGCAATGTAAATATGTTTTCTCTTCCTTATGATTTTCTTAATATTTCTTTTCTCCAGCTTCCTTTATTGTAAAATACAGTATATAATACATATAACACAAAATATGTGTTAGCCAACTGTCAATGTTATAAGCCTTCAGGTCAATAGTAGGCAATTAATAGTTGGTGGGAGTCAAAAGTTTTATGCAGATTTTTTACAGCATTGAGCACTGGCACCCCTAGCCCCCACGCTCTTCAACGGTCAACAATATATGTATGTATAAATTTTTTTGTTTGTTTTCTTCCCTATCCTCCTTGAAAATTGGAACAAGGTCTTATAATCTAGTACTTGGCACATAGTAGGTACTCCATGAATGATTGTTAAATTGAATTAAATTGACTATTTTTGACACTGCCACACCAACAAGTTTTGGAGAAAACAGGTACGAGAAAGTGGGGCACTAGATATTCATGAGATTGACTCCACCTCTTTGTGTGGCTGCACGTTAAGTGTCATTTTGAAATCTGAATAAATAATTGCTAGGAGTCTTTGTAAAGACAGTATGCCCAGCAGAGAGAAATTCTTACCCCAACTTAAAAATAAAGTATAGAAATTTGCTTTCTTTCAAAAAATTTACTTAACAAAATTCTAAAAAGAAAAAAACTAAAAATTCATTAATTACATAAAAATTTCCCCTATCATCCTCATCTCATACCACTCTGTCCCAATGCGGTGTTTTGTTTTTTGGTTTTTTGGAAAGAAAGAAAATAGCCTTACACAAATCAGTGATAGCATTCTGCTGGTGACTTGTTGAAGTGTCTCACCAGCTGAAGTGTCTCATTTCTCCTTCTGGCAGTACAGTGGGCCCCTGGAGACAATAGGTTTTTGTTCAAACCCACACTGCTCAGTAGTGCCCGGGTTAAGAGCACTGGCTTTAGAGCTGGATTGCCTAGGTTTATTTTTTTTTTTTTTTGATTGCCTAGGTTTAAATCCCAGGACCACCCTGTAATGGCTGTGTGACCTTGTATAAGTTACTTAACCTCTCTATATCTCAATGGCATCGTAAGTAGCCAGTGGATATTAGCTGTTCTAATGAGCACTCAGTAAACACATACTAATGAGTGGCAGTTCTCATAACAAGAGAAAATATACTATAAGTTATAGTTTTAGAAGCCTAATAGTAAGTACATCCTATATAGTTTGGGTAGGTTTTCCTACCCCAAAAATATTTTACAACTCCTAAAATTCCACCATAAAACAAATCTTTTCGAGTTAAACTGAACTCTCTCCCAGAGGTCTCTTTTAACTATTAGGGGTCATCACCAACATCATTTGAATCATTATTGCTATGTAATGTCCATTTGTCTTCACAACCATCCTATGATCTCAGGATTCTTCTATTTCCCTTTTATAGGTAAGGAAATGGGGCACAAGAAGAAACTTTGCCCAAGGACACAAGGTAAGACTATGGTGGAGCTAGGATCCAAGCAATCTGACCCTTATGTCTACACCCAGAAGCACCATGTTTATCAGTCATTTATTCATGAAGTAAATATTTATTGTCTTCCATATACCAGAATTCACGCCAAGCTCTAGACATAAGAGCATTAGACAAGAGGCAGACTGTATCCCAAAAAGCACAGGAAAGAAGCAGAAGAGAGAGATGGCTGGGAAGTATGAGCTAATTAGGGAAATGAAAGAATAGAGTTCTATCTTTGGTTATCTCTCAGGTTTCTTGGTGCCCAAACTTGTAATTCCCTAAAATATTTGCATTCTGCTTCAGCCATGTTCCCAGTCTCTTTCAGCGTAGCATCTGGAGATTGCCCAACTAAAGGCTGATTCCATCACTTACAACCTATTGCAAGTATCTGTTAAGAAACCTGGGTCTCACCTCTACAGCAGGGATGTAAACTCTTACAGCCAGCCTCTATGAATTGAACTGTTGGGAGAATTAAATAAACGAATCCATGAAGGTAAAGCACTAAAAATCTTCTTTTTCCCCCTGAACAACTTCTTTTAGAAAATTTAGTTCTGACAGCCCATCTGGTTAATGATCTATAAGTCTTTCTCCCAACCAGGCTAATTTCAACTCAGAAGAAAAGAATTTCCTGCTGCTTTCTCTTTGAGAAATGGAGATAATGTGCAAATCCCAAAAGACTTCTAAAAAGACAGGTAAAAATGTTTGAGCAGGGGATGATCCTTTTGAAAAAGGAAATCTCTGGTCCCTGTAGTCCAAACCCATCCAAAGGCCAAATACTTTTTCCCCAGGCAGCTATTTGGAATTACAGTAAGAGTTATCTTTGGTTGACTGACCCGAAGAGCTAAGAGCTGGGAGCACATTCATTTAAAATTAAAAGGAAAAAAATCTGAAATCTTTCCTGAAATACTGGTTCTGAAAGACTTCTTAAACTCAAAATCAAGCTCAATTAAATTTCATATCTAGTTCCATTCCATCTTAGCCCCACACTTATGCTTTATTCATTTATTATTTATATCAATAATTATTTTTATAATCGCTATTTTATTTCTATTTATTGTTTATTTATAGCTCACTCATCATGCAATATTAACCAGGCTATAACACACGAGCTCTAATGGAAAGGTAGACTCCTGTTTCATTTACCTTTGTAAATATTTCAAACTGGTAGCCAAAATGCACAATTCCTCCATTTTTATATAAGCTCCTTGATGTGCTAGGTTATGAAGTACTACAAATTCTTTGCTACAGGCACCAAAAGAAATGCTTATTATAATTTCCCCAAATGTCTCTGCACTTAAGAAGATGCTCATACATAGATACTACGTCACTGCTACCAAGCAAACTAGGGGGCACCATGGTTAATGTGTTAGAGAAAACCACTGAACCACAGACCAAGTAGAGGAAATATCAGCCATGGAATTTGGAAATTTTGGCTTGTATTTATCTCTATGTTAACATTAAATCTGGTTTAACAGTATACTCAATCTAAGCACTACACAGGACCACTACAGAGATGGCAAATTCCAGTCACTTGAAGAACCAATGATTATTAAACATTATTTACATTACATATCATAGTTTTATGAAACTCATATGTTTTTGCATTTGCCTCCAGTAATAGAATATGAATTTCCTTAACACATAAAATATGCATAGGTGTTGAACAAATGGGTCTGGTAGCAAATCAAAGACCCAGTCACTAACAATAGAATTATTATGTATGAAAACATTTTATTGGTGAATCAGAACCATGCAATGGTTTGTCTACTCAAAGCTACCTCAAAAGAACTAACCCATCCCTCAATTACAAGTACCCTAGGACTCTATACTTGATCATTCTGTAATAACATCAAAGGCAGTTAAGTGAGAACTTCCTATGTGTAAGGCCTATTGCGAAGTGCATTGCATTTTCATAAATATGTTGCCATTCAACTTCATAATGTCCCTATAAAAGAGATATTGCCTATTTTTACATAAAGAAAGCATTTTACTTTGTAAGTTTTTCTTTTTTTACTAAAATATTTGTTGTTCTCAATAAACAATACAAATGACACCTCAAGATTTCAAACAATTCATGTAAGTTATGTACCCACTTTCCCCTTGATCCTTGGGAAAATTATAAATTAGTACTCTTATTCAGGAGCAGAATCTACCTATTTGAAGTAAACACTTCCACACCATATTATAGTTCTGGTCCATGGACAGTAGCGGATTATTTTATTCTTACTATAAATGCTGTGTCTCTTTAGTAGGTCTCCTAACTCTCTCCTTCTTGACCCTCTTTGGCTTTTTCATTAGAGAACAGGCAGGTAAATGGGAAAAAGTCAAACTCCACAATTATCCCTTTCAAATATTTTTTCCACTGAGTTTCCATTAGTCTCATACATTTGTTGAACTATTTGGAACATACCTGGCTCACTGCACACCACAAAAGTTAGCAGGCATATTCAGTAATTATAATTGTAGAGTGTGCTATTCTAAAAAGAACTCTATTTATTTAAAACTACCGTATGGAACTTAACCAGGAGCTTAAGAAAGAAGATTTAATGACTATAAATTGATGGTTATTCTGGATAATCAGTATCTAGCACAGTACCTGACACATGTAGGCACTCAGCGAATTTTTTAATAAATAAATATTCTATTACCTCTGATTCTAAATATTCCCCACCAACTCTGTCGTCCCTTATACCACTAATGAGGAAAAATTCCAGTCACAGTCCTACTACATGGTCCTTAAATTAGCAAGTGTGTACAACAACCAGGAAGAACGTCATTGCTTGAAAGGATAAAAGGGACCTGGCCAGCCAGACGCACCACATGAATGTTCACAGGATAATAAATGGCTTATCCTTTGGCGTGAGAAGAGAGAAAAGAGGTTAGGGAATGTATTCCCTACTTTATGGATAGTAATCCAGTACTTTTTTGGTCAAATCCCTCAGGACAAGTATTAGTTAAAAAGGTTACTGCAAAAGAGCTTTCAGGGGCATCTAGGTGGTTGAGCATCTGCCTTTGGCTCAGGTCATGATCCCAGGGTCTTGGGATTGAGTCCCACATCAGGTCCTCAATGGAAACCTGCTTCTCCCTCTGCCTGTGTCTCTCATGAATAAATAAATAAAATCTTTAAAAGAAAAAAAAAAAAGAAGAGCTTTCAGAAGAGGACATTAAAACTAGCTACAGCTTCAGGGAACAAACATTTTCAACTCTTCATATTATTTGACACAAAGAACTTTTCATTCTTTGTTATAATTATCTATAAACTTACAAAGAAACCAAGGGATGGCTAAAAACAAGGTAGTACATATCATTTTATTTTGCATTTATCTTTAACATGTTGTCTTAGAGTCAGCATTTCAAACTACTGGTATTTAAATAAATTGTGATATAGTTGCATTTCCCTCAAGTTGTCACTTAATAATTGTCCCTGCCTATTGAAAGACAAATATGAAGTAGAACGGGAGGCATTATTTTATTTGCAAATACCTGCTAACCATAGTATGCTCTGTCCCATAAAATACTTCAGAGAGTTGATTTTGTTTCTAAGCTAAAAGAAAAAAAATGTATACTGATAAACACTGATTTATTCTCTTCTCTGATTCTAAATTAGTCTAAAAATTATGAGTAATATATTTGTAGAGTAGTCCTATGTTATAACTATACCCCCACCAGAGTACCTGAGTAGCTCAGTCAGCTAACCATCTGTCTTCAGCTCAGGTCATGATCTCAAGGTCCTGGGATCGAGTTCCACATCATGCTCCCTGCTCAGCAGGGAGCCTGCTTCTCTCTCTCTCTCTCCCTCTCTGCTTCCCCCTCTCTGCCACTCCCCCTGTTTATACACTCTGTCAAATAAATAAATAAAATCTTAAAAAAAAAAAAACTACCCCCACCTCTTTAATCAATTTGCCATTCCAAACTAAAAAAAATGATTTAGGAAAAGCTGTCAAACAGGAGAGAAAGAAAATCTAATCTGGGTAAATTATTAAGAAAACTGGTTCTTTGAGTCTTTCACATTTAAACTGTCCTTGGAGATTCAGAAATGAAGGTGATGGAAGGGCAGGCAGCTTGGGGCAGTGGGCAGAGACTACAAAAAGGGACTAGATGCCACCATGGTCACCATCTAGCCCTATGGCAAATGGAAAGACAAAAGAATGGGGAACTTACGTGTGAGGGATAGAGAGAAAAACCAACAGAGACAGGTGGCAAAAAGGACAAAGTATGAGGCATGGGCATGAATAAGGGAAAAGACAATGGGGGACATGAAAAGTAGAGCAAAAGGAAAAAAGAAGTAGAGAAGGGATCACAGAAAAAGGGAAGAACAGAGAGGGTGCCTGCAGGGAAAAATGAAAAGGAGAGACACCCAGAGAAACGGAACAGCTCCTCCATCATCAGATTGCCTTCTTCATCTTCGTCTCTGTTTTTTTCAGATGGCACACTGACAGAAGATTAATTCAAGTCAGCTGCTGAAAATAATTATTGCATTATGGGAGCAGTAATCATTATTTAGAACATGATTAAATATGTCTGCACCTATTGACTCTGCCTATGATTTATGTATTTGTTTAGTCAATAGTCTAATGTAAATGATGTAATTAATTATAGATGGTGGTGTCAGGTCATTGGTGAAAACAATCTGAGGAGAACAAGGGCTCTGTTTTTTTCATGACAGATGCAGAGAAGGGGGGTGGGCTGAGTTGAGGGAATTCCAGGGGAACTTTTTCACGTGTGAATGGCGGCTTGGCTCTCAATTTGCATGTTGTCTTTCTCTTGTTCAGCCTTCGTTTAGAAATTGAAATAACTTGTTAAGCAAAGGGGAAGGGAGCACATGATTGCCAAGAGGACACCTGGGACTTGGGCGGGTGAGGAGGTAAAGAGCCAGCTGCTCCCTAACACAGGGGAGCGTGGCACCATCATTTACCGCTTCATAAAATTAAATGTTTTCCAAATTAAATCAGTAGGCAGTGTGCAGGAGGCCTACTATCTCTAATAACAATTTTTCAATCAATATTAGGAGCCTTGCCGTATGAAATCTGAGCTGGGAAAGTTAGCACGGGTTGGGGAGGGCGCACTGGGGGAGGGCAAAGGATAGGAGGTGGAAACAAGGTTTGAGTACTGAGGCTTTCAATCAAACCAAAGGTTTAAAAAATATAGATATATATGCATGGTGGATTCGCCATCACTGTGAGTCTATTCCCCGTAGATTTTTCTCTTAACTGATAATTCGGTCAGTCACATTCCTCAGAGGGAGGTCACAGGTCACCCCAGCCCCTGTCAGGCCTCAGAGAAACCATTTCCATTTTAATGCCACAGCTATAATCTATCAAAGATGTGATGTACAAGATACAATGAATTTAAGTGGTCTTCATATATCACTGAGCTTTCATGCCTTCACCTGGGTAATAGTCTGAATTACTCTCCCTACCTCACAATCTGTCACCCCCAGTAAAATAACTGCCATGCTGGTGTTAATGGCAGATTTGTCCAAATTGGGGCCACAGTAGCCAAAGTCATTCTGCATCATAAACTTTAGCATTCACTGCTTAGCCTGGAAAGGGCCCGTAGCTTAAAATTCTTCTGTAAATAATTCTGCAGACAGGCTCTGCTCATGTTTTTATTTATAAGTACTAAAATAAATCTAGCTGGGCCTGCACACAGCCTGCCTTCTCCATTTTCCTCTATCTAGTCCTCCACTCCTCTCTCTCTCTCTCTCTCAAGCCCATCTAATCTGACCTGTCACTCTTCCCCAAAAGGTGTCTGATAGACACAGGTCTCTTCCTTAGACAATAAACACAGCAGAGTTCAGAAGACTCAGCTAATAGTGAGTGACCTTCTCTGCAACTCAACCGTTAACCCTTCTTATTTTACCACTAAGTAGTAAAAGTCCTCTAATTTTACCACTAAGGAGTAAAAGTAGTAAAAGTTGTTGACACATATATCTCCCACCTAAACTATCTTTTGCTGTGAGACTCGTGTGCTGCAAACCTCCAGAGATGAAGGGCTCATGTGTCACCTTATTCACATGGCTTTATGCAACCCTCTCCATTTCTATTCTTTTCACCAGTTTCATAGTATATTATCACCAATACCCAATCCACTATTTTACTTGTGACTTTTAGATCAAAGGGGTCTGAGTTTCAGAGGATATCTGTCTTAACCTGGAAAATATTTGCCATCCCACCAATGGATCCAAATGATAGAAAAGACTTTACAATGGTTGATCATTTAGGTTCTAAAAGCCCCTGGATCAGACCAAGAAACACAAAGAAAGATTAGGTCATTTGGCTATAAACCCTCATCTCACCAGAGCTGCGATATAAACGTCTTATGATAGCGTAGCACCTAAGTTTGAGAAAGTCAAAGTACTTGTGCGATGTTGAGGGCAGACCTTGGTTTCCGTGCATCAGTCTAACATGATAAGAATACAGACTCTAAAAGAAATCTCATATTATAGATTTTCCAGGAAAGGGGTACTTTTATTTTATTCACAGGTTACCTAGTACTAGAGCCACCCAATGCTTATAATTAACAACCACAGATAAATGTATGAAGTCTGTTCATTTTTCAGAACTCTTTGCTTCTATGTCATTTAATGGCTTTTCTGTACCTTGTTCTTCATACGTGAAAATTGGGACCATTAGGACTTATAGATGTTTTACCTCTCGCAGCTATGAAAAGGATTAATGAAGTAAGGTTTATAAAATGTCTTGGGCCACTCACTCTTTCCATAGGGTATAGATTTCTAGAAATGGAGGCAAAGCTGTCTAGAAAGCTGATGGCTTGGTTAAAAGGCCAAAAAAAGTCAATAGAATTGAAATTATTAGGAAAGGTTCAGACAGAACATGGAGCAGCAATTATTCCTTCAGGTTTCAGACTGCTTGTGTTTAGCAACAACAAAAGAGTCAGCCCTCCTGCCTCTGATAGCACTTTCATTAAGGTAAACAGTATATTATTCATGCTGAGGGTTTCTCCAGCAGGCTCTGTTTGCTTCCACTTTATCTGAGCTTTTTTGCAGTGAATTGTAAACTCAGGAGATGTAAATTAGAAATATGCTCCTAGCCAGTCAAAATCAATGAAAACTCTTCCCTTATACTAGAAAGAAATTGTAATAAAATGAGGTCGAAAGAAGGAATGTTCTATCAATGTTCTTGAACCCACCATGGAGCAGACGTTATTGAACTCTCCTAAAGTCCAGTCACAACATATGTTTTCAAGCACATATCATACAAACCCAGTAAAAAGATGCCCTCATTCCTACAGAGTTACATGGCAGGCTCTTGAAGAGAGAGAACATCCCATGAGCATAGATATCCCAGGGAAATCACTTTCTCATAACCATGCACACTTTTTGGCCTGAAAGATTCTTTAAATTGTGACAGATATTTTTAAAAAAATTTTTTAACCTGATTCTCTTCTAAAAGAAACTAGAACTTGCACAAAGATTCCAAAATTCCAAATTCTAAAATTGCTTTCATTTTGTCCTGTTAACTTTCCTTGAAAAGATATACCCTGATTTTACCAAGAAATTAACTTCACTTCCCTACCATGGAAAGAACTGAACAAAGTTAGCAAATTGTGTAGCCCAACACTTAGAAATCATCATCCTAGATTCTCAAAGAAAGTAGGGAAATGTCCATCTAGGAAGCATCTGTCCATCCCCCCCCACACACACACACTTAACCCCACCCAACACTGAAAGGACAAGGTTTAAAAAGATAATGCGGTATGTGCTGATAACACTCAGATTTTCTAAAGTTGTCGATTTTCCTGTGGGAAAATACTTGCCTTGTAAAACAGGATAGGCAAGGCTTCATTGACCCCATGTGTGCACACTTTAGGAGTTTACAAAGCTGCTGAGGCAGTCAGGGTCAGATCAGCAAAAAACCCTGCCACTCTTCATCTTCCCAAAAAGTTTTCAGCTGGAGCCAGAGCTTTGCACTAGTTCAGAATATAGGGAAACCCCCTAAATCAGTATTTCTCAAACCTCAACGTGTCTAAAATTAGATTGCCAAATAAAAGACAGGATGCTCAGCTCTATTTGAATTTCAGATCAACAATAGTATTTAGTACAAATAAGTTCCAAAAATTACATGGGATATACTTATCCTTTAAAATATTGTTTGGGGGCACCTGGGTGGCTCAGTCAGGTCATGATCTTAGGGTCCTGGAATTGAGCCCTGGACCGGGCTCCCTTGCTCAACAGGGAGTCTGCTTCTCCCTCTCCTGCTCCCCTTGCTTGTGCTCTCTCTATGTCAGATAAATAAATAAAATCTTTTAAGAAGTAAATGTTGTTTGTCTGAAATTCAAATTGAACTGAGTATCCTGGGTTTTTTTAAACTCCAAGATCATGACCTGAGCTGAAGGCAGCTGCTTAACTGACTGAGCCACCCAGGTGCCCCAGTATCCTGGGGTTTTCTGTGGGTTTTTTGTTTGTTTGCTAAATGTAGCTAGCAATCCTAGAAATAAGCATTATGTGGATGTTTACAATGTAAATTTGATAGTACTATCATGGGGTCAGAAAATCTTACTTTTTAAGTTACTCTATGGAAGATTCCAGTGCACACAGACTTGAAGCCAGTCTTTGGGAAACATATCATAAATGTCAGAATGCTCTGCGATATACGAAAGTATATCAAAATGTTTTGAATGTAAAGGTGCTAGTTATTACAACTTTGCCACAGGAAGTCTAATATGTTTGCCCCCCTTCTAAAATCCCAAAGACAGATAGAGTCCTTGATCTCCCAAGGGGATAAGCACAAACAATACGAATTTCTGTCAAGGGATTAATGGAGCCTATTACCTCTTACTGGTAATTTTCCTTTTTCACATATAGGATAAACTGATTTCTGTTGCTGTATTTCTTTTGCAACTTGGGTATTATTTACAATAAATTGAATCCTTTCCATGCTTGACATACTACACTGATCTATGACTTTGCTTTCATTTTGTCCTGTTAACTAGAAACCCACTTCATCATGAAATATGTTCCTCACACTTTCCTCCATAGTGAGTAAAAACATTGATAAAGCATCATAAATTGTAGGTCATTTCTCAAAAGCTT
Source organism: Canis aureus (assembly GCF_053574225.1). Classification (NCBI taxonomy): domain Eukaryota; kingdom Metazoa; phylum Chordata; class Mammalia; order Carnivora; family Canidae; genus Canis; species Canis aureus. The sequence goes on from NC_135643.1 coordinate 8,459,387, forward strand.
CCTGTTACAGTGTGGATTGGGAGAAGGAAAAGTAAGTACTGATCAATGGCCACTTGATAAAATTTATGCTGAATGTATGGACAGAAAAGCAATGGATGTATTAGAAGCCGCATTATAAGATGCTTGCTTCACATCCAGACTTCATTCTTTACTCCATAATGCCAAAGGTAATTCAGCCTTCCTCTCTCTAGAAAACCACCTCCACCCCCAAAATATATTAATTCATGGAAATGTCTAGCAGTGATTTTTGCCTAAATCACCTAGATAACTATAACTGAAAAGGAAGCTACCAGGATGGTTACCCTGTCTTCCATTTATTTTTGTGTAAATCTTGCATACACATTGTTGCTTAAAGCCTAATTTGGACCAGAAATTTGAAAATAACACTGATCCTAGAACGCATAATATCACCAACATAACGAGACATGTCAATTTACTGTGTGCCAATAAACCTACCAGGCATTTTACCAGGGCTACCTCAGGCAGGACTTTACAACATTTTAGAAATGAGGAATTAATGATTTGGTTCAAACCACAAGGTAATGACTGGAAAGAGAGAGAAATAGGGAAAGAAGAAAAAAGGTGGGGGGAAACAAGGAGAGGGGGGAGATAAAAGGATGATGTGCTTTTTTTTTTTTTTTTTTTTTTTTTTTATGATAGTCACAGAGAGAGAGAGAGAGGCAGAGACACAGGCCGAGGGAGAAGCAGGCTCCATGCACCGGGAGCCTGACGTGGGATTCGATCCCGGGTCTCCAGGATCGCGCCCTGGGCCAAAGGCAGGCGCCAAACCGCTGCGCCACCCAGGGATCCCGGATGATGTGCTTTAAAACCTGTTTCAGCTACATTGTTTCCCAGTACTCTTTAAGCTCGAAGTAAAGCATTAAATATCTGAAATCCTTGAATATTCCAAGGAAATGATGCCTTCTTTGCCATAGTACAATATCCAATTTATCAACCTTTCCTTCCCTGGAAGCTGTGCCTTAGTAAAATTAAAATATTCTTTATGAGTAAATTCAACTATGAAAATAAGCACTTGCCAATACACCCTAATAATACAATGATGTAGAGTACCCAGTCCTACACCCTGCAGATTTTAGGGTGGCATACGCCTTAATGCAATAGGCTAATTATTCCTCTGCCAAGTCTCTTCAGCCACATATTGAGGAAAATGAACCTGCCCCTCAGGATCGGTATGAAGAATAGCTTATAAAAATGAGTGCGAAACCCTTTGCAAATACCAAGTGCTGTATGAATGCTAAGTAATAATAAACATCTGTAGGAATACAGTGAAACAGCCCAACTTCCAGGTGCTTTTTCAAACTGGACACCACCCATTTAAGATTCATCCATCATTCACCTTCAGGCATCCCTTTCTTTATGAAAAAATAAAATGGGCTGTCTGCATTGCAAGGAAACGGAAAAATTGAATTTCAAAGCATATAAGTCCCCATATCTTGGACCATTTGAAGTAATGGGTTATGTTATTTAGTTAATGAAGATAATGTTCATGAAGTAATAAAGGGGAAAATATACCAAGTCCCATCATGACTTTGTTTTCTGCTCAGAAGGCACAAGATTCTAGAGACATCATAAAGATACATGGCACACAGCCAGTATCACGCAGTCATTATGCCTGTTCCTAACTCCCCCAAGAAGCCACTTGTCTGTAATCCCCAAGCATTGTCTATATGTTAGAAGACCAGGGAGGTGGAGAAATATGACATTCATAAACAACATGACAATTGATGACTGTTATTCTGCAGTCCCTTAAAACAAGCAGGATAGAAAAAGAAAGGGAGGGAGGGAGGAAGGAAGGAGGGGGTAGAGAAGAGAAAGAAAGAAAGAAAGAAAGAAAGAAAGAAAGAAAGAAAGAAAGAAAAAAGAAAAGAAGCTTTTCTCCAGCAAATCATTTCCTTCAAAGATATGATTCACTAACATTTGATTTGACAAGTTGTAGGCACTCGTAACATTATTTTTCCCCTTTGTGTTCATTTGGGGAGCAAAGATTTATTGCCTCTTCTGAAAAGGAAAAGGGATGTACTAGAAATAAAAAATAATAGGGTTTTTTTTTTTCCCATTTCCCGTCTTTAAAGGAAAGCATTACTTGACCAGATTCTTAATTCTTTTCGGTCCCAAAATACAGTGAATCTTTCTCTACAATATTAAATAAAATTTGGAGACAAAAGCAAACAGTAGTTATGTTGTCGGGCAATAGGAGCTGATACATTTAAAAGTCAAATCCTCTCCCTATGTGAAGTTTCCTTTCCACACTGTCAATAGTCCCTGTCACTAGACTGGCCTCCTCTTTAAATGTAGTGTGCATAAATCTGCCACACATATGAGCCATATTGTATATGGGCTTGTACTGAATGTACACTAAGAAAAAATTATGTAAGCTTTCATTCATAAATACCAAGCAATTATTGTTGAATAAAGCAAAGAAAAAAAGACGCTGAGTCCTAGTCTGCATTGATATTTTTAGGTATCTAATAAAATGCTCTATGAAATAAAAACAAGTCAGGAGAGTCACAGACACTGCCCATAGAGTTTTATTCCTGGGTACAAAAGAAAACAGTTTGTTTCCTCCTCCTTAGTAGGTAAGTCAGTCTAAAGAAAAACAGGTAAACTTTGTTCCACATGCACTATATGAAACTAATTTCTATGACTGCTATTATATTTTATTGCTGGTAGAAAAGGGACAACCTCCCGTATAATATGCATATACATCCTTTTAAAGCAGTCCTAGCTCTGGCTGTTAAAATGGCAGAGAGCCTCTCAGCATTTCCATTATAAAACCTGCTTTTCAGGGATTTATAACTAAACTGAAGATTTCCTTCAGGGTGAAACAAGAATCACCAGGTCCCAGCTCAAAGCACAATTTTGCTTTCAGTTTTCTAGGAAGTTTGGTTTGGTCATTATCAAGTTATGGAAATGCAAAAATAAATAAGTCAAAGCTTACAGGGATCTGGCTTTTTTCTCCTTTTTTAAAACCCTCATGGAGCTTTCAAATAGCGTGGTTATCTGAAATTACATTTAGTCCAAAATATGGATTTCTTTCTTAAAATGGCTGCAACTTTGACATTTAAAGATTGGTTATTACACATGCATAGAAGCTGCTTCTCCAAAAGATACTTGGCAGTACTGTGCAATATTGTATGTATCACGCATACTTAATGCCCACTTTCCAAATTGACCCTCTCCTATTGCTAGGAGGAGGAAATAGCTTTTAACAGGAATGACAAATATACTACCAATTCAATTATTGTTTTATTATATTGCACTCATTAAAGATTGCTTGAAGAGTAGCATAGATTAGGCAAAAATTACTGAATTTCATGCATTATTTTAAAAGTAATTATTTATTTCCAAATTAATATTAGATGAAAGAGCTTAAATACCTGGCCACTGAAGACTTTTGGAAAACCACAATGGTAACTCTTTGCAGGGTCCAGAGGCATAAAAGAAAATAATTAAGATCAGAATAATATTTAATAAGCACTCACGGAATGAACCATTGTAGTTTCACTCAATGAGGATATTATGTTCCACATGCTCTACAATGTATTTGAAAACATACAGATTTCAAGGAAGTCTAAATAGGCTCATTTTTTAAAATAAAATTTAATTCATTCTCACTCTCACTTACATGGTATTTCTTTCCCTTAATGAAAATGCTGATAAAAATACATACATTTACAAGATGTGTTTAGGATGTGTGATCAAAAAGCTTTTATAAAGTTATCTGAATATGATCTCTATGACAAATCCAAATCCTTTTAGGAGTCGACAAAATATTTTTTAATTTCTTTATTTGAATATAGATGACACACAATCTTATATTAGTTTCAGGTGTACAGTGTAGTGATTCAACTCTATACATTTATGCTATGCTCACCACAAGTGTAGGGACTATTTTAGACAATCTCCTTTAAAACAAAGACATTAGTAGTCAAGACTTGTGAATAAAGCTAGCATAAGAGCATTGGTTTGGCCATAGCCAATGAAACTGGTTTGGTTTTGAGGTTTATTCTTTTTCTCCTGTGACCCTTAAGCCCAAGCTGAAAACAATATAAAAAAGGTAGTATAGAAAAATGTTTTTTGGAATGGAAGCATGATGGGAATGCATGACTTTTTTTCAACTCATGAAATAAATATTACATGCCTACTGCAAGCCAAATACTGTGCTGGGTGTTGAGATCACCAACTGGTGATACTGGTCATGTTCTCAAAGATTTTATGGCCTACAATCAATAAATTTTTGTCCTTATGAGTTAATATTCAAACTCAATCATATGCACATTAACCTATAATATGTACTCGTGACACTATGAGATTTAGACAAAAGACACTTCGGTTCTTGTTTCTGTTCAACAAATAACTGAATGAGTGAATCTTTGGAAGGGTTCAAACAAAAGGAGAAAGGTGGCTGTAACGTCAGTCAATAACCTGTCAAGAGACTGTATGTTTTCTCAGCTATCTGAACTCCTTAGGAAGAAAAAAATACATCTTGTGAGAATCTGTTCAACTGCTTAACCATGACATAATTGCTAAAAATGATATATAATCCTGAAGAATTTTCTAGTTACAATGCATTTTTACATACTTTTCCCCATTTGATCTTCACACTATGTCTGAGATAGGTTGCGTATTATCCCTTTTTTTCAAGATAAATTGAAGTTTGGAGAGGTTAGGCACACAGTTAGGAAGTGACAATTCTGGGACTAGTCAGGAGTCTAGAAACAATAAGATATAATAATAATCGGGTTTAAATGCAAATCTCTCTGAAGTTTGGATTGCCAACAAATCTTTTTACCATTCCAATATACTTATATTTTTGTTTCTTCCTTTCAGTAGCTGAGACTGTCATTCACCTGCCACAATTAAACCAACCAAAACACACAGCAGTCAATATTTCTGATGATCTTAGCTACTGCTTGACTAGTAATCAGTTTAACTTCACAGTAAGACTGCTTGGGCATTACAACAACAAAAAGTACAGATCAACTTTACTGTCATCTGGCTTTTCCTGTCATCAAAGTAAATTAAGACCAAGAGATTTGCTATTGAGGTAAAGAGGGTGTTTGAGTGCTTGAATCATCGAGAGAGGCTATTTATAGAGTAAAAATTGCTGTTTAAAACATGTCTGATCTCCATGTTACTCTGCCTGTGTACATCATCACTAAATTGTGCAGCAGGATAGAACAGAAGAAATAAATAATTGCAGTAAATTAAAATAAAGAAAATGGTCCATTTACCTCCGCCTTTTCTTCATTCTGCTCTTTAATCTGCAAGAACAGAGGCAGATCACTTATCTCTCTGGAAAGGACACTTGGCTGCATTACATATTTAACATACAGAAATAGAGTAAACATAGACATACAAAGAGTGTGGCTTATAGTAAAAGTATGTACAACATTGAAAAGAACATGAGACTTACAGTCAAATCCTGGATTCTAGACCTCCATCCAATGCTTGCTATGTGACCTTGATCAAATCACCTCTCAGCCTTAGTTTCCCTATAGGAGAAAATAAAATGTGAATAATGATAGCATCCTACTAGATCACGGGCAAAACAAAGTGAAAGCGCTTTGTAAACTATGCAAAGGACTGTAGACATGTGAGGTATCAATTTTAAAGTATTTTTATTATTATTTTCATGATCACAGGGGATTTTTTTTTTTAATGTAGGTTTTTAAATGCCTGAGAAAATGGGGCAGTCACAGAACCATGACTTTAAACAAACTTTATTTGGGCGCATGACTGACTGGCAATTGTGTGCAATCATTTTAGCTGTCACAGGCCCAGAGAAATGTGGGAGAGCTCTTCCATGAAATGTTTATATTTCATAAACAAAATGATGTGCTTAACAGTCAGAGCGATGGGAGGGTTCCGGCTAATGCATTTTCCAATGTGTGAGGCAGATTATTAATGCGCTCCAGTAGCTGTTAATTTCAGTTTGCCGGAATGATTTATGGGGAGGTAAAGGAGAGAGACATAATCTAATTGAGATCAGAATCACTGTTCTAGCAGCAAAGCACCAGCATGGGCCCTAGGCACAGCAGAATGATTAATATCTAATACGCAAATAATCCGTTAAATTATTATAAACATTACTTTTGACAACTCTTTTGTTGGCAAATGAAAGAGAGAAAAAAAGAAACAAAAAAAAACAAAAGATCTAAAAATCACCACTTTCTCTAATAATATTGTAAGGGCAGATTTTGTCAGGGCGAGAGTGATAGATATCATGATGGGTTTGAGTGTTATGATCAATTTTAAGCACACTGGGGAGAGATTTTTACCATAACATGGATGACAATTGAATACCCAGAACAAGATCACTCTTCAGAAACAAAAATGAATAACATCAGTTCTCGAAGTGCAGCTCTTCTCACACACTTATCATTATCCCTCTAGTAAGTATGCCAGTCCCTTGCCACTATGAAGGTAATCAAATGTGAAGCCTAAAAAGGAGAGGTAAACAGCCCCTCTCACGCCAGCTGCTTTTATTTTTTTTTATTTTTCTTTTTTTAATTTAGTAAAATGTACATAACATAAAATTTACCATTTCAACCATTTTTAAGTGTACAATTCAGTGGCATTAAGTACATTCATATTGTCATGCAACCATTACCATCATTCATTTCCAGAACTTTTCATCCTTCAAAACTGAAAGACCATGCCCATTGAACAACTCCTTATTCCTCTCTACCCTCATCCCTGGGAAACCATTTTACTTTTGTCTCTATGAATTTGACCTCTGTGGAACACATATTAGTGTAATCATTCAATATTTTTCCTTTTTACTTAGCATAACGGTTCTTCCATGTTGTTGCATGTGTCAGAATTTCCTTCCTATTTAAGGTTGAACAATATTCTATTGTATGTATACACCACATTTTGTTTATCCATTCATCGTTGGAGGACAGTTGGGTTACTTTTATCTTTTGACTACTATGAATAATGCTACTATGAAAGTAGGTATATACAAATATCTATTCAAATCCCTGCTTTCAATTCTTTTCTTTCACTATATTAGGGTATAACTGACAAAACTGAAAAATATTTAAAGTGCTCATTGTGATGATTTAGTACACATATACATTATGAAAGGATTCCCCTCATCAAGTTAATTAACACATCAATCACCTCACATAAGTTACCTTTTTTTGGCAGCAGGGGCTTGGTGGGGAGAATGTTTACATTTACTTTCTTAACAAATTTCAGTTACCCAATAAGACATTATCAACTCTAGCCACCATGTTTTTTACATTAGAACCTCAGATTTTACTCATTACTGAAAGTTTATGCCCTTTTACTAACCTCTATTTCTCCTACTCTCCTGCTCCAGGCAACGACTTTTCTACTGTTTCTGAATTCAACTTTTTTTTTTTTTTAAGATTCCATACATAAGTGATACCGTGCAGTATTTGTCTCTCTTTCTCTGAGTTATTACACTTAGCATAATGCCTCCGGGTTCATCTAAGTTGTCACAGATGATAGAGATTTCTTTTTTTTAAGCCTTAATAATATTTTATTATATACGTATGTATGTATGTACATATATATCATAATCAAGAAAATAATCCTATTTTCTTCTATTCATCCATCAACAGACACTTAAGTTGTTTCCATATCGTGCCTTTTGTGGCTAATACTGCAACAAACATTGGAATACAGATCTCCAAGATGATTTTGTTTCTTTTGGATATACAGGCAGAAGTGAGTTTTCTGAATTGGATCATATGGTAGTTCTATTTTTAATTTCTTGAGGAACCTCCATACTGTTTTCCATAGTGGCTATATCAATTTACATTCCCATCAACAAAGCACAAGAGTTTCCTTTTCTCCACATCCTTGCCATCATTTGTTATTTCTTGTCTTTTTAATAATAGACATCCTCACAGGTGTGAGGTAGTATCTCATTGTTTTTTGTTTCCATTTCACTCATAATTAGTGATGTTGAGCGCCTTTTCATATACCTCTTGGCCATTTCCATGTCTTCTTTGGAAAAAAGTCTGTTCAGGTGCTTTGCCCATTTTTTTAATTGAGTTGGGATTTTTTGCTATTGATTTGTATGAGTTCCTTGTATAGCTTGGATATTAACCCTTTACTAGGTATATAGTTTGTAAACATTTTCTCCCATTCATAGATCGTCTTTTAATTTTGTTGGTGGTTTCCTTCATTGTGCAGAAATTTTTGATGTAGTCTCACTTGTTTATTGTTGCTTTTGTTGCCTTTACTTTTGCTGTGAAATCCAAAAAAATCATTGCCAAGACCGATATCAAGGAATTAACCCCTGTTTTCTTTTACAAGTTTTATGCATTTTGGGGTCTTACATTCACTTTTTATCCATTTTCAATTAATTTTTGTATAGTATAAGGTAGTGGTATAGTTTCATTCTTTTGCTGCCCAGTTTTCCTGACATGATTTACTGAAGAGACTATCTGTTCCCCCATTGTATATTGTGGGCTCCTTTGTCTTAAATTAATTGACCATACATGTATGAGTTTATTTCTGGGCTCTCTATTCTGTCCAATTGATCTATGTGTCTGTTTTTATGCAATATCATACTGGTTTTGATTACTGTAGCTTTGTGATATAGTGTGAAACCAGGAAATGTGAAGCCTCTAGATTTGTTCTTTCTCAGACTGATCTGGCTACTCATGGTAGCCATAGCAGTTCCATAAAAATTTTAGGATTCTATTTCTATATTTTTAAATGCCATTGCACTGAATCTGTGTATCACTTTGAGTAGTCTTTTAACAATATTAATTCTTCTAATCCATGAACACAGAATATCTTTCTCTTTATTTGTGTCTTCTTCAATGTCTCTCATCAATGTCTTAGTTTTCATTACATAAATGTCTTATCTCCTTGTAAATTCCCAGTTTTCAATTTTTTGAGGCATTTTCCCAGAAGTAGAATTTTTAGGTCATAAGGAATGCCATTTTTAATTTTTTGAGGAAACACACCATTTTCCATAGCCTCTGCACCATTTTACATTACCACAGCAGCACACAAGGGCTCCAAATTCTCCACATCCTCACCAACACTTATTATTTTCTGATTTTTTTTTTATTAATAGCCATGGTAATGGGTAGAGGTAGTTTTTTTTCTTAAACAGATCAAGTTATTTAATCTGGCTGTATTATCTCCAAAGGAACCAGTAAAAACTATTTAAGTCTTGGGCCTGTTGAGGGACTTCTATCCTTTCTATAGTGCAACATGTATTTGGCATCTACATTATGACAATCATAGACCCCTCTGGGTACACATCAACTAGCTAAGGAGGCAAAAACATACTGAAATGAGTAAAGAACAGGAAAAGAAACCCCTGAAGAGTTCAGAAGGGAGTATGTGTATTTGAGGAGGTGCATGCATGTACAGCTTTTATACTATAACCCAGAAATCCAAAGCTGTTATTAAGAAGGGCTCTTGTGGAAATCCCTGGGTGGCTCAGCGGTTTAGCGCCTGCCTTCTGCCCAGGACGTGATCCTGAAGTCCTGGGGTTGAGTCCCACGTTGGGCTCCCTGCATGGAGCCTGCTTCTCCCTCTGCCTGTGTCTCTGCCTCTCTCTGTGTGTCTTTCATGAATAAATAAAATCTTTTTTTTAAAAAAAAAGGACTCTTGTGCACCCCTCAAGCTTTATTTCATCTTCCTCTACTTCTTCTTTAACAATTTCCTCTGGACTCATCTCCAAGATTAATCATACCTGTTTGAAGCAGAACACCATTGCCCATGCCTTCTCTTCCTCCATCTCTTGGTCCTGACCACAAATCTAAAACAATAGTCTTCTCTGGTGAAAAAATTAATTCCTCACTGTATGAGTGTAAGACATCTGAGGTCTGATAAGAGCAACTCAGTCACCCAGGGGACTAGTGGCTCTAACTTCTTGTCTCCCACTCTATTACTGATATTCTAAAGAGCATGACAAAGTCACATCTCTTCTTTTTGCCTCAATTTCTTCTTTCATAGAGTGGGAGCAACAGAATTAAGTCACTGATTTTGTTAAGATCTATTCTGGAGACTGAAACTTGCTTTGAGACTTTAAGTTGCCTCTAATTAATATTATTATCAGCATTACAGCTAATGTTAGTAATCTAAGAATTTATTAGCCCAGGGGAAACATTAGTAGATATGGGATAATGAAAGATCTAGCAAAGAATGGGCAATTAAATATTTGGGACCAGTTTTATATATAATGTACCAATCCCTTCCCAATCATCATAAAGTCACCATAAAATGTCTAGTTACTTATTAATACCACAGTTGCCGTAATGAAATTATTTGCCATCAGTTTGAGTTGTTTTCAAAGAGTCTATTAAATCTAAACTAGAATGATAGAGAAATAACATTTACATTTCTAATGAGAGCAAAATTGGCAAAGCAAGAACATACAAATATTCCTAAAATATTATTCCGATATACCCTTCAGAGATATTCCCAGGATACTATATATTTCAACTTTTTTTCCTGAAATTCATCATATAAGATGTGTCTCTATCAAGAATGCCAGAAGAGGATGTCTCCCTTCTTCACACTCAAATTCCACACTACACAAACAAAATGGTTCTAAATTCTTTCACAGATCACTTATCTTAAGAAATTTGTTGAAAACTCTCTAGATGTACACTAAGAAAGTCAGCCAAAAAGACAACCAAATTTCTAGGCAATCCCTCCATTCCCCTTTAGCATGTGTAACTCTCATTCCTCAGAATCCCTGAATAATTCACAGGGACATCTCTTCTTCACAATCACTAAAGGACTAAAGTTGGAAATAATATTTAGAAATCACCAGTCCCAGTCTTTATATTATACTTCTTGATTTTTGGAAAGGATTCCCTGTCTAAAGGCCACAGACTGGCCACCATAAAACTTAAGGGTATCCTCTTTGCAAAAGCTTAAGAGCTTTGAGACTCTCTCCTAAGGTATCTAAATCAGGTAGATTTCCCCTAAGGTATCTGAAAAACCTTAAGGGTACCTGGGTGGCTAAGTTGGTTAAGTGTCTGACTTGGGCTCAGGTCATGATCTCAGGGTCCAGGGTTCAAACCCCACTTTGGGCTCCCTGCTCAGCCAGGAGTCTGCTTGTCCCTTTCCCTCTGCCCTGCCCCCTGCTCATGCTCTCTGTGTGTCTCTCTCATAAATAAATAAATAAATAAATAAATAAATAAATAAATAAATAAAATCCTTTAAAAAATATTTAAGAAATCTTATAAGTATCAGAGCTTGAAGACATGTTAGAAACCATTTTCCAGATACAAAAAGTTGGGTTTAGAGAAGTCACAAAGTTTATTAGTGACAGAGCCTGGACTATAAACAAGAGCTCAAATCTATCCACAAAACTGTCTACTTCTCCAAATTTTTTTCTCATCAATTCTAGCTAATTATCACTTATTATTGCTTTTATTATTACTGCCCATTCAACAAATTTAACTGGTTGAATAAAAGACATTAGAACTTAATTTATTCAATCATTGAGCATTTTACTATGTGCCATGTACTTTACTAAGCATTAGGGTCAGCACCATGAGTATGACAGACCTGTCTTCATGCATTTATATTCCAGTAGAGGAGAAAGGAATTATCAAGTAAACAAAAAATTTAAGTAGAATTATACATCATGGTAAGTGCTATGAAGATAAGTGTTGTCAGTCATGAGGCAGTCATTAAGAGAAATCAATTTACATTGGGTGGTCAGAGAAAACTCTCTTAAGTAGGTGTTATTCAAGCTGAAGTGAAATGTGAAGATAAATAAACATACAATAAGCTGGAAAAGAGTGTTGCAGGTTGAGGGAATAGCATGCAGAAAAGTCTCATGACCCAAAAGAGCCAAGGGGTCAGAGGACCAGAAGACAGGCCAGTGTGGAAGTGAGGTACATTGAGGAAGGTAAAAAGAGGTATGAAATGATGAGGAAGGTAAAAAGAGGTATGAAATGAGGTTGCAGAGGAAAACTGGTGCTAGAGCATCCAGGATCTTGCAGGCCATTTTATAAAATTTGGTTTCATTTGGATAGTAATGAGAAATCACCAAAGGTTTTAAGCAGGAGGATGATGTGATCTGTTTCATGTTTTTAAAGGATCAGTCACAACAAATGAGTAGAGAATGGATTATAAGGGAATAAATGTGGGATCAGGAAGACAAGACAAGACAAGGCTACAGCCATGGCCAGGTAGAAATGAGGCCATTTTGACTAGGGCAATGACAGTAGAGTAAAAAGAAGTAGACAGATTCCAGGTTTTGGAATTAGAGCTGACAAGAGTTGAAGATGTCTAATAAGAGTGCAGGAAATAGAGAAATTAAGGATGGCTCTTGGGGCAGCCCGGGTGGCTCAGCGGTTTAGCGCCGCCTTCAGCCCAGGGCGCGATCCTGGAGACCGGGGATCGGGTCCCACATCGGGCTCCCTGCATGGAGCCTGCTTCTCTCTCTCTCTCTCTCTCTCTTTCTATCATAAATAAATAAATCTTTAAAAAAAAAAAAAGGATGGCTCTTAAGTACTGTCATTAGACACTGGTGGTGCAATCTAGCAAAGTGAAGAATTTTTCTGTCACTTTGCTTAGTTACCTAACAGGGAAAACTTCAGGAATATGTTGCTATGTCAAGCTAGGGGCATAACCAGAAATTAGAAATATCTATGACACCACCAAGAGAAGCACCTAAAGAGGTTCATCCATCTCTCCAATTACTAAGCATGACCTCCCATCAATACCAAAAAGAATGAAAGAACATGTCCCTGCATTAATTACAGAGCATTGATTATAATCAGCTTATTTTGGCAACTCCACACCCTTTCATTCCAGAGCTTTCCAAATGCCTACCAAATAGCTAGTGATTCACTCATTAAGACCTTCAGGGAAGTCTACAGTCTGGTACAGATGCATTAAAAAGAGTAAGTGGGAGAAAGAATTCTGGATAAGGTGTTCACTTTAGAATATCATTATATAACACATTATCAACATTTTGACACTTTGAACAAAATATCCATACTTTCCTTACTATTTCACAGTTACATGCCTAAATGAAAATATATTCTTTTTCTCCACATAATCCAAAGGTGCCTAGCCTCCAAAAAAGTGTTTTATGGTACTTCTGAGAGCAACACCTATATACATTACAATAAAAAAAAACATACTTGGTATTTGCACAGCACCATATGTTTTACAAAGCACTTTTACATACATTAGTTTAAACCATCTGGCAACACCAGTTAAGTCAACAGGACTAATATCGTTATCCTTTTTTTTCAGCTGAAGACATTGTGAAGAAAAACTTTTGATTGAATTGAAAATGTTTATTCCCTTTGCTCCAATAATTCCACAATTTATCCTAAGGAAATAATTAGAAATGGGAAAGAGATTTATGTACAGGCTAAACATTGAAGTATTACTGAAAAAGCAAAATACTGAAAACTTAAATCCCCCCAAATAGGGAACTGCCCAAATAAATTATGGTATGTTTGTGTTGTGAAATATTATGTAGGCATTAAAAATGATTGTTTGAAGAATACTTACCAACATCAATAAGTGATAATGATATAATACTCCTAGAAGCAATAAGGTTAAAAATCTTTATATGTGGTTGTTGCTTCTTAAATTGGCCCCCAATCATGAAAGGCAGGGAGACCACTCCAGACTGGTAGGTAGCTGGTTAACAAGCAAGGGAACTTACTTACGAGGCTCCCCTTAGGCTGCTGCAAGACAAATAGATCTCTATACTCGTCTGCCAGAATCTTAAAAGTTTATATAGGGGCCCTAACAGTGTTTAGTCACATATATTGTCCAGATGGTCTCAACAACACATTGCTCTCTTAAGACTGTGTCCTTGGGGCAGCTTCTGGCATGGGGAAGACATGTAGAATACACATTCCAAGAAAAGGGGAGGGAGTGAGGAGCCTCTGCCTGGGTCCAGCTCACAGGTCAATTGGCGGTCATGTCCTTTTGATTACCTTCTCCAACAGTAGTAAAAAAATTTCAAGTGTGTTAAAAAGTAAGTACATATACATGCCAAGAGAAGTAGCTAAAAAGAAATAAAACTAAATTAAGAGTAATTCTTTTTCAGTGGCTGATATTTATTTTTTCCTTTATGTATTTCTATAGTTTCAAATTCCCTATAGCCAAAACATATTAGTTTTATAAATAAACAAAAATAAATAAGAAACACATTTTTTTAAGAAAAAAAGAAAAAGGAACAGCTGTGGGCTCAGAGAAGTGAAATAATGACCCAAGCTCCCCAAGTGACAGTATTTATTGAAATTCCCTAAGAATCTTGCAACAACTAAACCATTTAGTCTTGACAATCCCGTGAGAAAGAAATTATTTTTTCATATTTTACAAATGAAGAAACTGAGGCATGAGGAGGTTAATTTGCCTAAAGTTACAAGCTGCTAAAGAGCAAAATTGGAATTAGGACATCAATCTTCTAATTCTATTTCAAGTGTCTTTTCTCAACCATTAAGCTGCTTTCTATTATATTACTCAGAATGAGGTATTACCAGAGGGTATCTACAGTCATGAATAGGATACTACCCATAATCCCTCCCAGAGAAAATTATTTCTTCCAATTGTCAGCTAGCTCAAGAGCCTTTCTTTCATGCACTCTCCCATTTGCAGGTTATCCACCAAGACATTATGGACCTACTCCTGTAAAGCTCTTTCCAGTCAATTCAAAAGAAACTTCTTTGGTTTAACTCTTTAATCATTCCCAGATAACTCGAAGGTCTTCCTCAGCATGAAGGACTCCAGAATTTGTATCATCCATTCTCACCTTTCCACCAGTCTGTGACCAACAGGATAGAATAGTTATATTGAATACAAAAAACTGTGGTCCATTAAACCCATTATAAAAAATAACTCGTAACCCAAAGCAATCTACACATTTGATAAAATCCCTATCAAAATACCAATAGCATGTTTCACAGAGCTAGAATAAACAATCCTAAAATGTGTATGGAACTAAAAAAGACCCCAAATAGCTTAAAGCAATCTCAAAAAAAAAGAAAAGAAAAGCTGAAAGCATTGTGATTCTAGACTTCAAGTTATATTACAAAGCTGTAGTAATCAAAACAGTATGGTATTGGCACAAAAACAACACATAATTCAATGGAACAGAACAGAAATCATAGAAATAAACCCACAACTACATGGGCAATTTATTTTTGACAAAGCAGGAGAGAATATCCAATGGGAAAAAGATTATCTCTTTAACAAATGGTGTTGGAAAAACTGGACAGCAACATGCAAAAGAATGAAGCTGGACCACTTTCTTACACCATACACAAAAATAAGTTCAAAATGGATTAAAGACCTAAATATGAGACCTGAAACCATAAAATTCCTAGAGGAAAAAAAAGGCAGTAACCTCTTTGACATTGGCTATAGCAACTTCCTTCTAGATATGTCACCTGAGGCAAGGGAAACCAAAGCAAAAATAAACTATTGGGACTACATCAAAATAAGAAGGATCTAAACAGCAAAAAGAACAATGAACAAAACTAAAAGATGACCTACTGAATGGAAGAAGGGACTTGCAAATAACATATCCAATAAAGGGTTAGTAACCAAAATATATAAAGGACTTTTCAAAATCAACACCTCAAAAACAATCCATTTTTTAAAAAGGGCAGAAGACATTAACAGAAATTTCTCCAAAGAAAACACCTAGATGGCCAACAGTTAAATGAAATGATGCTCATCACCACATACCATTAGGGAAACGGAAATCAAAACTACAATGAAATATTACCTCGCAGCTGTCAGAATGGCTAAAAATCAACAACACAAGAAACAACAGGTGTTGGAAAGGATATGGAGAAAGGGGAACTCTCTTGCACTGTTGGTAAGAATTTAAACTGCAATGACATGGATGGAGCTAGAGTATAATGCTAAGCAAAATAAGTCAGTCAAAGACAAATACCATATGATTTCACTCATATATAGAAGTTAAGAAACAAATGAGCAAAGGGAAAAGAGTGAAACAGACTATTATAGAGAACTGATAGTTACCAAAGGGAAGGTGGGTGGGAGGTTAAATAGGTGATGGGGATTAAGGACTGCACTTGTTGTAATGAGCACTGAATGTTGTAAGGAACTGCTGAATCACTATATTGTACTCCTGCAACTTATATACCACTGTACAAAATAAATAATAATTAGTGTACTCTACCTTCAAGATAATATGTTGTACAGGTTATCAAAGATTAGGCAACTTCCTTTTAAAGAAGACACAGCATTGTATTTATTCATTCCCTCATTCACACATGAAACAAACATGCATCCAATGTCTACTCTGCGTACACACAATTGTATGTGTTGTGGTGACACCAGTGAACAAAACATAGCTGCTACCTTCATGTATGTCATATTTAGTAGGACACTGACTAAGTTAGCAAATCAAGTGATTTCTGGTAGTGGCCAGTGATAATTAGAATAATAAAGCAAAGTAAGAGATTTAGACTGTGGGAGATGAGGAGAGTTGTTTTAAATAAGTGATTGGGGAGGTCTCCCAGCTAAAACCCAAATGGTGTGAAAGAATGAGTCATGGGAAGATTTGAGGGAGAAGACAGGCATCACTACTTTTGAAACTCTGATCTCCTAGACCCTAAAACCTACAACTATGGAATGGCCTTTCCAATTTAGTTGATTTCTCCCAGTTGAATCTCTTCCTGTCTATACTTACTTAATCCACTCTAGCTCTGTTCACTCCTTTGGGGCCAATTGTTTGCCTTCTGGTTTATTACAGCCAAGAGGTCCTCCAGCCCAGCTCGTCCTCCTAAGCCACCTCATCCTCCAGCTGCCCACATCCCAGCAAAGAGGCAATTTTTCTACTAACAAATGAAAATAAAGACAATTAAAATGATGTGAGGAAATAAGTAGAGATAGCCTTTGGGGTTTTTTTGTAGGGGTGGAGAGAAAATACAAAGAACATTGTGAAGAAGTTTGCTTTTGTGAAAAATCAGGAGAAATAGAAACTATGGGATCTACAACAACAAGAGAGAAAGAGAAATGTCATCAAAAAGGATCATTGTGCAACTCCTAGAATACCAGCAAAACTGGAGAAAACAGGGAAGGAAAGCACTTGTGTTTGTTCAAGCCAGCTATAGCTATACCAAGTGTACTGTCAAGGTCTTGGGTCCTTCTAATTTCAGCACGGATGGAATAGAAAATAAAATTAACAACTATCCCTTGATTCTTGTTCCTGAGTAATATCCCAAGTTTGAAATCCATCCATATGAGAGAATATTGTTTCCAGCTCTCACTGGGACACTAAGCAGCCCCCATTTTCCCTTTGAGACATACAAATGTGCCTAAATTACTCAAAGTGTTATCCACAGAGGGAAACACAAATTCCCACAGAAATGACCCAATGTCCTCTATGAAGGCTAAAGCATGAGTCATCAAACTTCAGCTTTTCATTCATCTTTCTCTACACAAATACTTTACATTAATGTACATCCAAAGAATGAGCCATAAACTTTGGAGAAAAGAAGAGCAGCCTTAGTTTCAAACCAGTGGTCATACCCCCACCATTTATATGCCCATCAAAGAATACCTCAGGAACAGTTTTGAGTCCTGGATCAAGAAATCATAAGGCTTCGGAACCTGTACACAGTCCCTCAGAGAAAAAGTACAGTATCCGTGTTGATGTCCCTCCTTCTCAAGCTATCAGTAATTCAGTAATTTATCCTATTTTCTGTACTCCTTAAAGACTATGTTTCTTGATCACATAAAAAATTTTTTCAGAAATATAAAGGTGGGGCACCTCGGTGGCTCAATGGCTGAGCATCTGCCTTTGGCTCAGGTCCTGATCCCAGGGTCCTGGGATGGAGTCCCACATCACACTCCCCGCAGGGAGCCTGTTTCTCCCTCTGCCTATGTCTCTTCCTCTCTCTGTGTCTCTCATGAATAAATAAATAAAATCTTTGAAAAAAAAAGAAATATAAAAGTAGAATCTTTCTAAACCTTTCATATTTCCATAAAGTTCATTTTCCAAAGCTGATTTATTTTTCCACAAAACTCATTCATGCATCACTTGACAACTAAGCACTAGAGATATAGAGGCAAACAAAAGAAACAAGAGTCCTGCTCTCCTGGAACTTGCTCTCTGGACTGAATCAAAGATTGAAACACAAAAAATAAAATCATAAAAATAATAGGATAAAATATTGTAAACTCATAATCTTAGAATGATAAGGAAAGTCTTTTTATACACATTTCATGAAAGCTAAAAATAATAAAAGCCTGACATGTCTATCAAAATGATAAAAGACTGACAGATTTAAGAATAGAGTAAAATTCTTGAATTGATAACAAAATAACAACAATGGCAATAACAAAATAAACAAATCCAAAAGATAAATGACAATTTGGAGAAAAACTATTTAATACACACAGCAAAGAGTAAGCATCCTAGTACAAAAAAATACAAATGGGCAGCCTGGGTGGCTCAGCAGTTTAGTGCTGCCTTTCAGCCCAGGGCCTGATCCTGGAGACCCGGGATCAAGTCCCACGTCAGGCTCCCTGCGTGGAGCCTGCTTCTTCCTCTACCTGTGTCTCTGCCTCTCTCTCTGTCTGTCTCTCATGAATAAATAAATAAAATCTTTAAAAAAAACAATACAAATAAGATAAAACAAAATGGGTAAGTGGACAAAGGACATAACCAGGAAAAGTCTCAGAGAATGACCTACAGTCAATTAACATGGCTCAACCCCACTTAAATGTAAATTAAAACAAATACTTGAGTTTTTATTTAAAATATTTTTAAATTTTCTAAGTTTTAGAATGTCTAAGGGTATGAGAAAATGTTCATTTGCTATCAGAAAAGGTATACATTTTCATTTTTGTTTTTGTTTTGTTGCATTTGTATTTAAATTCCAGTAGTTAATATCCAGTGTAATATTAGTTTCAGGTATATGATATAGTGATTGAACATTTTCAGACAACACTGGGTGCTGATCAAAACAAGTGCACTCCTTAATACCTATCATCTATCTAACCTAACCTCCCACCCGCCTCCCTTCTTGTAACCATCAGTTTGTTCTCTAAAGTTGAGAGCCTGTTTCTTGGTTTGCCTCTCTCTCTTTTTTCCCTTTGCTCATGTGCTTTGTTTCTTAAATTCCACAAATGAGTGAAAGTATATGGTATTTGTCTTTCTCTGGCTTATTTCACTTAGAATAATAATCTGAGTTCCACCTATGTCATTGCAAATAGCAAGATTTTACTCCTTTTTATGGATGAATAATATTCCATTGTATATATACCACATCTTCTTTATCCATTCATCAATTGATGGACACTTGCATTATTTCCATAATTTGGCTATTGTAGACAATGCTGCTATTAGCATCAAGGTGCAAGTATCCCATTGAATTAGTATTTTTGTATTCTCTGAGTCAACACCCAGTAGCAATTGCTGGATCATACGGTGGTTCTATTTTTAACTTTTTAAGGAAACTCCATGCTGTTTTCCACAATGGCTACACCAGTTTGCATTTCCACCATCTTGAAATGTGTCTGTCGGCCAACTGTATGCTTTCTTTGGAGAAATGTCTGTGTCTTCTGCCCTTTCTTTTTTTCTTTTTTTTTCTTTTTTTCCCCCCCATTTGGATTATTTGTTTTTGGCGTGTTGAATTTGAAAAGTTCTTTATATATTTTGGTTACTAACCCTTTATTGGATACATCATTTGCAAATCTCTTCTCCCATTCAATACGTCACCTTTTAGTTTTGTTGATTGTTCCCTTTGCTGTTCAGATGCTTCTTATTTTGATGCAGTCCTAATAGTTTATTTTTGCTTTTGTTTCCCTTGCCTCAGGAGACGTATTTAGAAGGAAATTGCTATAGCCAATGTCAAAGAGGTTACTGCCTGTGTTTTCCTCTAGGATTTTTATGGTTTCAGGTCTCATATTTAGGTCTTTAATCCATTTTGAACTTATTTTTGTGTATGGTGTAAGAAAGTGGTCCAGCTTCATTCTTTTGCATGTTGCTGTCCAATTTTTCCAACACCATTTGTTAAAGAGATTATCTTTTTCCCATTGGATATTCTCTCCTGCTTTGTCAAAAATAAATTGCCCATGCAGTTGTGGGTTAGAAAAACTAAACATTTTTACATTTCCATTTGGAAAGAAATTTGGTTAAATGTATTAAAACTTTAAATATGCTAACCCTTTGACCTCTCAGTGATTTTATTTCTAATAGTTAATCATATAAATATACTTAAATATATGTGCACAAATATATATATTTAATGATACCAAAAAATTTGCAATAAAATGTTTTTAAGACAATGATTGGGAAATTAATTACATATCATGGAATACTCTGCAGTTATTAGAAAAAATGATGCAGGTCCATGTATACTTATATGAAAAGATATATTATTAACATTGTTATTTTTTCATATATAATATATTTTATATATGTGTATACATATATCAAATTGTGAATAATGATTATTTTTGTAAAAATTAAAATTATGGAAGTCATTTATTTTTTATAACATTTCTAAATTGTCTAAATTATTTACAGCACCATTTTTACCTTTGCAACTAGAATAAATTATAAAGGAGCAAGCCCATGGTTTAATCATTATGTGCTTATCAGGCATTTATTATTATTTATTATACACTTTTTATCCTTTTTTATATCCTGATGTTATATTGCTAACATAAACTAGACTAGCTATCCATCTACACCTGTATGATTGAACATCATTGCTCAATCGAATGCACAGGAGTTCTGTTATTTGGGTTTCCTAACAAGAGAAGATGCTAGGATAGAACACTCCACAACTGAACAGTTGTCTTCTACTACAGTAGGTGGAGGAGAGCTGTAGAGGACAAAAGGTAATCTGAGTATGTGCATGATACTTATTACCAGTTAGAGTCTTGGACAAAGCCTTTAGGTTCTAATTATGCTGAACTAGGCTGGACCATGTAGGAGCCTGCAGATTTATTCTGTCACTTTAGCTTAAGACTTAGACCAAAAACAGAACATAGAACCATTTTCTTGCCCAATTTCACCCATACCCACATAGCTTATCTTGGCCAATCCACCTGTAACATTGTAAGAAGGTAGGTGAACAAATCAGCATTATCCCTTTTTCCAAAGGTCTAGTGTTGGAAATGCCAAAGCATCTTCTCAATATGTTCTTCTCTCTGAGCCCCAGACTGTCCTAGCTTAGTCTTCTAAGAGTAGAGGCATTCCCCAAGTGAAAGATGCCTAGAAACTCTACCTTAACCCACAAGTTTCATGGGGCTAAGAGAAAAGAGAATTTCAAAGAGAGGTCCAAGAAGAGGGTATAGCCTACTTTCAAGTTTATATATAATACTTTCATCATTTCTACTAAAAATCCCAACTGCCTAACTGTATTTTTGACTGTGTGTGTGTGTGTGTGTGTGTGTGTGTGTGTGTGTAAAATGTTGGGAATATGGAGCTCCTCCTAGTGGTTGGAGTACGTGGCCATCAGGTTCAAAACTGAAGTCCTAATTTTTTTGTTTTCACTTGTTAATTTACAAATATTTGTAGGGCAATAAAATTGAGGGGCTGAAATCATGCTATCAAAAAGGAAATGATAGAATGACTGAAGAAGGCTATGGCTGTTCTCTTTTTTTTACAGGAACAACTGGGGAGAATATCAGTCAGGCCAATGGAAACTTTGGGTGACAAGTGGATAATTTGGTGACTGGGTGACGGGCACTGAGGGGGGTACTTGACAGGATGAGCACTGGGTGTTATATTATATGTTGGCAAATCGAACTTCAATAAAAAATATATTTAAAAAAACAAGTAGATAATTTTAGGAAATCAGCACGTAAGGTTGAAAAATCCTTCTTCCCAAGTTATAAAATATAATAATCCTAGCAATAAGTCAAGGTGATATCCATGCTTTGTCCCAGGAATTGATAAAAATATTAATATGTAGAGGCACCTGGCTGGCTCAGTTGGTTAAGCAGCTGCCTTTGGCTTGAGTCATGATCCCGGGGTCCTGGGATCAAGTGCCCATAACAGGCACACTTCTCGGTGGGGAATCTGCTTCTCCCTCTGCCCCACCCCCTGCCTGTGCTCTCTCACTCTCTCTCTCAAATAAATGAATGAAATCTTTAAAAAAAATGCTAATATTTATAAGCATTCAATAAATATATTTGTTTAACTTGTTGAATAAAGGGCCTAAAGAGCCAAAACTACTTAAGAGTTGGATTTGATTCAAAAGATCTTTATTTCCTATTGTATATGAAGCTCTCTTGGCCTAATGGCAGTCGGTAGTTATCCATGGGCAAAATTCTCATGAAGAAAACAACTGAATTTTAAGCTACTTTAAAAAACAATAGTTTGGGGGGCACCTGGGTGGCTCATTCAGTTAAGCATCCAACTCTTGATTTTGGTTCAGGTCATCATCTCAGAGTCATGAGATCAAGCCCTGTGTTGGGCTCCACACTCAGTGGGGAGTCTGCTTGAGATTCTTTCTCCCCCTCCTTCTGCCCCTCCCCCTCTAAAATAAATAAATAAATCTTTAAAAATAGTTTTAAATGCAAAAATATCTACAGTTTCTTGCCTGACAGCCCCAAGGAACAGCAAAACCCATACAGCCCATGACAACTTAATATGATTTGAGGAATGTTAAAAAGATATATCTAAATATTTCTGACCATGGGGTGCCTAAGTGGCTCAGTTGGTTGAGCATCCACCTCTTGATTTCCGCTCAGGTCATGATCTCCTTGGGATCCAGTCCGGCATTGGGCTACACATGGAGCCTCCTTGAAATTCTCTCTCTCCCTCTTCCTCTCCTCCTCCCCGTCCCCCTCCCTACTGCTTACACTCTAAATAAATAAATAAATAAATAAATAATAAATGAATAAATAAATAAATAAATAAAATCTTTTTTTAAGATTTATTTATTTCTTCATGAAAGACACAGAGAGAGAGAGGCAGAGACATAGGCAAAGGGAGAAGCAGGCTCCCTGCAGGGAGCCCAATGTGGGACTCATCCTGGATCCTGCTCACACCCTGAGCCAAAGGCAGCTCAGCTCAATGGCTGAGCCACCCAGGCGTCCCAATAAATAAAATATTTTAAAAAGAAAATTCCTTCCAGGACTGTTCTAACACTTCATTGGATTCATTGTTAACAACCTTTCAAAATCATCTGCATTTGCCTTACAATTTTTGACCAATTGGCTGTTCCTATTAAGATAAAATATAAACGGGGCACCTGGCTGGTGGCTTAGTTGCTTAAGACTTTGGCTCAGGTCATGACCATGATATAAAGCCCCACATGGGGCTCTCTGCTCAGTGGGGAGTCTGCTTCCTCCTCTCCCTCTGCACACACTGCCCCCACCATGCTCACTCTGCCTCGCTCTGTCTCTCAAATAAATAAATAAAATCTTTAAAAAAAAAAAAGACAAAATATAAGGTTGTTTAAGGAGGAGTTTAATTATGGAAAATCTGTTTTCTACAAATTACATTCTTGTAATAAATGGTCCACTACACTATCTTTTTGAAAGGAATTATAAAATAAATAGTAGACTCACCAAATAAATTCACTTCAACATTAGCAACTTTGAGAATTGTGGTTTTGACTATTTTTAGAACTATTACCAGTCTAATATCTATAATGATTCAAAGTTTTGCTAAAGCAAGCATTTGAATCAAACTTTGTTGAGGGACTAAGGTACAGCAATTCACTTAGCTTGTATAGACCATGAGACTCGGTGAAGCTTTATTCTCTGTTTGTTTTCACATGTACAGATCTGTTAATGTAATTAAACAAGGAAGAAATTGGACTGAAGTGGCTCTGATGCTTTGGTGGTCTACATAAGCAAATCAAAACTTAAGGGCAGAGTCAATGCACTCCAATTCAAGAAAATGAAACCTAAGAACAACCAGCCACAAACAGACAACCAGGCTTTCCCAAATAAAAAAACCACCTAAGTTTTAGCCAATTAAGTAATTTCCTTATTGATTGAATGAATTGAATGAATATTGTATATAGAAGAACATTCAGTAGATTAATCTCTGTCGTCATGAAATTTTAACTGGAGCCCCAAAGTTAAAAATAGGCAATAAGTACCCTACTAATCTAAAAAGAAGAACAATCATTACCAAGGCCAGTCTTACTAAAAGCTCCTATCAGCCAATACTATCAATCCCTGTCACTAGAACAACCTACTCTCACTCATAGAAATGTTTACCAGAAAAAAAAAAAAAAGAAATGTTTACCAGGTACAAAATTTTTAGCCTCAGCAGTGACACAGGAGTAAAAGAAAGTCACTAAGAAAGTTCTAAGAAGAAATTAGCATGTTTAAGGAATTGCAAATTTTGAGATTGATATCTGCTTCTCACCTGGTGAATTTGGAAGGGAGAAAGTAATCAACACATGCCAACTATAGCAAAGAAAGGAAGGGAAGCAGCAATTGGGCAAGCTACACGCCTAGGGTTTTACATGGCAAAAGATGTTATATTTCCTATAAGCCAAGTGGATGCCAAAAAAGGAAGTTGTGTTTATGCATGGCCTCTTTGGGTGAGCAGATTCCAGAAGAGGCCCTTGCAGGGATTTAACTTTGGAGCAGGAATTGAAGGGAAAGCCACAAGAAATATGCCTGGAAGTACTTAGTTCCCATCAGAGAAATGGGTAGATCCCCCATAGAAGGCTTCCAAAGAGCCCACAATGCACCCAGGGAGAGACACAGCATGTGGGTACTCCAGGACTCCATGACAAAATTATACCACCAGACCCTTACCCACACCTGTGCTCCTTTTATCTTTCTTCCCTGCTCTCCATCCAACCCCGGAAGAAGCAGTAGCAGCACCAGGATTAGAGATGGAGTGACAGGGCCAGGATGAACAGTGAAATAATATGCCAGTCTCTCTTCCTCACCCAGGTGCCCATGCCACAAGCCAGGCTGAGCAAGGAGAAATGGACAAGTTTTGGATTGGATCTGAAATGAAAGTTCTAGTGTTGTGCCAGACCAGGCTTTCTAAAAATTAGTGTTCTTATAACTGAACAATCAAAAAAAACTTTTAAACTGAAAACATTTTTTTAAAAAAGCTATGCAATTTACCCACAGTGGCAGGGGACAAGGAAGGAAAAACATAGTAAATGGCAGCAGCTGGAAGAAAACAAAGTCTATTCAATAAACCCATTATTTGTGCAAAATGCTTTGCTGGACGTAGCAGGAAACAGGAGATAAACATGATATGGCTGGAGTCTTTGAAAATCTAACAGTCTGGTAAGAAAGGTGAGACATATTCACGAATAACTTCAATACAACAAAGAAAATATATGAGCTATGAGATAAAAGCACAGTGCCA
This sequence comes from Canis aureus, assembly GCF_053574225.1. Taxonomy (NCBI): domain Eukaryota; kingdom Metazoa; phylum Chordata; class Mammalia; order Carnivora; family Canidae; genus Canis; species Canis aureus. Next base: position 8,484,687 of record NC_135643.1, read on the forward strand.
TTGCACTGCTGATTCTGTCTCTCCCCCTATGATTTTGATTCCAACTCTCTCTCTTCTGTCCAAACCTCTAAAGAAAAAAAAAGAAAAAAAAAAAAAAACCTCTATCTTAGGCAGAGAAAATGAGGTGAAAGACAAAACACAAAACAATTAATTGCTTGTTTATTTGTTATAAAAGATTTTGGCAGACAGCTTTACAAATTAGACTAAGATTAGTTTTAAATTTTAATTATCTTTCACTTAGCCATATAAATCTAGCCCTTGTCACCACCAATAATCGTGTGTGAAAGAGAACTAAATACTATAACCATTTGAAAGGCAGAGGTGGGAAGCAAAATCACTACCATGTACAAGTAACAATAGTGTGAATACTTACAAAACCTAAGAAAATCAATTGGGAAAAAAATGGTACATCAGTTTGAGAGTTCGGTAAAGTAGCTAGATATTAAAAAAAAAAATTAGTATTGCTGGTGTCTTAACAATAAACATCTGGTAAGCACAGTATTTCCCCTTATCCACAGGGGACGCATTCCAGGACCCCCTGTGGATGCCTGAAAGCACAGAGTGCCAAACCCTATGTATCCTGGAGGGGGGGTCCTGCATGGAGGTACCCATGATACAGTCCAATTGCTAAATTAGGCTCAGTAAGAGATGAACAGCAACTAATAGTAAAAGATAATAATTATAACAATACACTCTAAGGCATGTCATGTGTTCTCTCTAAACACGCTGTGGTTGGTGCTCACCCCTCCGGCGCCGGGAGCTGATGGAGCGCCCAGGCCGCGAGGGCAGCCCGGGCCACAGGCCACTGCCGGATTTCAGCCGGTTGGTCAGAATCCTCTGCTGCCTGCCACGGTTGACCGCGGGCAACCAAAACTGCAGAAGGCAAACTGGAGCCGTGCAGAAGGGGAGACCACCGAGTCAGGAAAAAAAAAAAAAGAAAGACACCATACTGGTTGAGGTCACAGAGAAGAGACCAGCACTGGTGGAGCCTCTGCCGGACCTGGGCAGTCTGCTGGGCGCACCGCTCCGCCTGGCCTCGGGCTCTAGGCTCTGCCCATCATTCCCACGGTGGGGATTGTTGCCAAGGATGCAGCCTTGAGAGGGTCCTGCGTTGCTCAGACCATCTGTACAGTATACGTGACTGAAGCCCTGGTCCAGGCCTCTGTATAAACATTTATGGTTCTGGCAGGGGGGTGCAGAGATCTGTAGGACCTGCTGCCACCCAAAACAAGCCTCGCAAGTTCCCTTGCACATTAAAGCTGCCACCACTAGACTGGGGCCGGCTGCCTCTTGCCTTTGTCCCTCCTTGCCTTCTGTACACAGGGACCAGTTTACAAACCAACGCATAACGGAGACCCAAAGTATAAAATATCTAGGAATCGCACTAATAAAAACTGCTGGACCTCTTTTTTTGAAGTCTATATTTTTATTGAGACGATATTTTAAAAGCATTGGGCTGTTTTCCTGATAGCTATTTTGTGTGCCATTTAACCTGGAACCAACAGACTTTGTTACAACAAGATGCGTGACATATGCTAAGACACGATCCAATCAATGGGGGGGAGGCATAAAACATGTTACTTCACACGCATAGGTACTGCTGCCTGTAGTTTTCCTACAGTTTATAACTGCATAACACAAGAATTCTGTGAAAAACTATTTTTCGCAATTACCATCAAAAAATGTATCTCTCTCATGGTGTGTTTATCATTTTTTTTTTTTTAAGATTTTATTTATTTATTCATGAGAGACACAGAGAGAGAGAGGCAGAGACACAGGCAGAGGGAGAAGCAGGCTTCATCCAGGGAGCCCGACACAGGACTCGATCCCCGGTCTCCAGGATCACGCCCTGGGCCAAAGGCTAAACTGCTGAGCCACCCAGGCGTCCCCATGTGTTTATAATTGTAAGCACTGTATTATTGAACACATTTCTGATAAGGGAGAACTTCCACTTTGGGCACTGATGAGAACCAGACTCTCACTTAGATTTTTACATAACCGATGATTGGAAGAATTTCCATAAACTGATCTCTGGTTCTGCACATTTTAACTTTTCTTTCTCCCTCACTACCCACATACTTTCAGATGCAGGATCTGTTTAAGATGTGTTCTGACATCATACTGCCATATGATCATACTGACATATGATCTCTTGGTGATGTTCCCATCACCAAGTATATCCACGTAATTGGCTATAGGAGTATCCCTGGAATCCTTTCCTATCCCAAGACTGCCAAGAATAACTTAATTCTGCATGCAGGTTATTCTGAATCTCAACATGTATCCTACTAAAATTCAGACTAAATAATTTCCCAATTCAACTCCCCTATAGCCAGGTATCAAAAGTACCTCAGGGACAGTGTAATGGAAAGGCAGTCTCAGTCGAACAATGAAGGGATTTGGAATTTTAAACTTTAAATATCTTACTGTTCCCTGGTATCATAACTATTTCTAGATGAGTAAAAACAGAATTTTCCTTCCTGCACATATTCACCTTCTTTTCCTGACTTTCCCTATGCTTGGAAGAGAAGGCAAGGGGATGGTGGTATTTGTCTTGGCCCCATTCTGTTCTTGCTGAGCTAGACTGGTGTTAGGCTCTTAGTTACAGCAACTTTTACACCACAGTGTGGATCATTCTATTTTCTCAAGTGACTTTTCCACCTACTCAATAAAAATAGCTTGTCTCTTCTCAATGTAGTAAAATTTTAAAAGCTCTGATCTTTTCTTGCCTGATCTTGGCACCCTCCAATCTGAATACAAGAAACAGAATACCATTCTGGTTGTCTTCATAGTAACTACTACTGTTTCTAAAACCAAAATCAGAGCAGATACACATCTTAGGAGGCTGGGCTTCCTTCAGTCCCACAACCCATTTCTCCTGCTAAATAATCCTCAGAGCCTAAAATGGAGAAAAGGGAGGATAAAAGCACAAAATGTATCTGGTTAGCAAAACTTTGGGGCAATGAAATTCCCAATTTTACTTTCTTTATACACTATTCTTGCAACCCAGGAAATCTCATCCATTTCTTTGGTTTCAAACCACCTATAACCCAATGATTCCAAATTCTATATTAGAATTTCCTTCTAAGTTCAAGGTCTACTTACCCAATTCCCACGGAACAGTGTAACTTAGACACATGTTTTAAATGTAACTTATTATCCCTTTCAAATAATTACTTTGCTGTGTATTCCCTAAGAACAAAGGCATTCTCTACCTTAACCAATTATCACAATCTAGAAAATAATATTGATTCAATGTTACTATGTAGTCTGCAGGAATTATTCATATTTTACCAATTATCTCAATAATGCTCTTTATAGGGAAAAAAATCACTGATCAGGTATTACATATTACATTTAGCTGCCATGTCTCTTTAGTCTTATTTAATCTGAAATAGTTCCTCAGTGCATTTCTTTTTTTCATTACCTTGACCATTTTTAATGAAGCGGGCAAGTTAATTTGAAGAAGGCCTCTCAACTTGGTTTTATCTGAGAATTCCTCAAAGCTGTATTGTGTGGCAGTATTAACATGGAAGTCGTGTTTTATCCACTTCAGAGCATCATATTAAGCAGCATTTGATGTTTGTCTGCACCGTTACTGTAACATTAACCTTCATCACTTGGTTTCAACACCATAAATTTGCTATTTTACCTTTGCAGTTAGCAAGTGCTTTGTAGGAAGATACTATGAGATTACATAAATATCCTGTTGTTCATCAAACTTTTACCAACTAGTTGTACCATTTATTAATGATTCTTGCAGGAATCAATATTACCATGACATTTGCCAAATGGTGATTTTCTAATTTCATCATTCCTTCTATACATGTCATTTGGCATTCTACTCTAATGAAGTTTTTCCTTTTTCCCATTTGTTTATATCAGTGTGGTCTCATGAATACCTGTTTTATTCAAGGGATTAAAAGTCATCATGATCATTTAAATGTTCAGATTGTCCCAGCAGGAGCTATAGAGTACTTATATACAATAATAAACCCCCAAAAATGGTATAGTGAGTGAGCCCTCATTAAATGTCCTGTCCAGGGATGATGCCTGGGTGGCTCAGAGGTTGAGCGTCTGCCTTTGGCCCAGGGCATCGGTCCTGGAGTCCCGGGATCGAGTCCCACATAGGGCTCCCTGCATGGAGCCTGCTTCTCCCTCTGTGTCTCTGCCTTTCTCTCTCTCTGTGTCTCTCATGAATAAATAAATAAAAAATAAATAAATAAATAAATAAATAAATAAATACCCCGTCCAATCCCAGCTTTGAAAGAACTTATTGTGTGGACTGTATATCTGATATTCTTTCTTATATATGTCGTTGGTGTGCATTCACAAAATTAATAATAAATCACATGCTAAATTTATTAAGAATTTACTGTGTTCTGGGCATATTGCTAAGCACTATCCATGTGCTACCTCATTTAATCTTTAAAAAAATTAACCCATAAAACAGATATTTTTATCATGCCTATTTTACAACTGGGGAAACTAAGCCTTATAGAGGTTAGACAACAGCCAAGAAATAGGAAAATGGGTTTGAACACAGGTCATCTGCCTCCAGAGCTTTTATCCTCTGAGCCATGCTTAGGTCTTAGATTCTTAAAGAGTAGACAGGAGGCACCCAAATGCCTACTTCCTCGAAATTCCTTCTGAATTCAGAAGATCAGCCTAGTACAGTACTTGAGAGCACAGATACTAGAGTGAGGCTGCCTAGATTCTTTTTTTTTTTTTTTTTTTTTAGGTCTCAACATATGCTTTTTTTAATAAATTTATATTTTATTGGTGTTCAATTTGCCAACATATAGAATAACACCCAGTGCTCATCCCATCAAGTGCCCCCCTCAGTGCCCGTCACCCAGTCACCCAGACCCCCTGCCCACCTCCCCTTCCACCACCCCTAGATCGTTTCCCAGAGTTAGGAGTCTCTCATGTTCTGTCTCCCTTTCTGATATTTCCCACTCATTTTCTCTCCTTTCCCCTTTATTCCCTTTCACTATTTTTTATATTCCCCAAATGAATGAGAACATATAATGTTTATCCTTCTCCGATTGACTTATTTCACTTAGCATAATACCCTCCAGTTCCATCCATGTCGAAGCAAATGGTGGGTATTTGTCGTTTCTGATGGCTGAGGAATATTCCATTGTATACATAAACCACATCTTCTTTATCCATTCATCTTTCGATGGACAGGCTGCCTAGATTCTAATTCACATTCTTCCACTCATGAGCAGTATGACTTTGCCTTCCATGAGTTTCAGTTTCTTTCCATCTAAAACAGAAGTAGTAATAACACTTAACAGAACTGTTTTAAGAATTGAAAGGGATCATGCAGGTAGAGCATTTGGCTTGGCAACTTGGCACATCGTAGGCACACAATAAATATGTTTAAAAAAATACTAAGATGGTCACAGAAAATCTCTGCTTGCGATTTTTAATTTTAGCCACACCTTTGCTATGATTATCTCTTTGAAGTAGCTTTAAGTGTTTCTTCCAAGAAACAAAAAATATTTATTGCTGCCAAGTGACTGCTATGTTTGACTTCAGAATGTCTGAGACCCTGAAAGCTTCTACATCTACACTAGTATCTTCAGATATTTTGCACCTAGTCCAAATCTGGCTTTCATTAGCCATTAAAATCAAAGGCAACTTTATATCAAAGAATAAAAGAGACTTTTCCTAAGCTTAGTCTCACATTAGCATTTGAGAGAACCTGCATCAGCAAAAATCTTTTTTTTAATCAACCTAAACCTCTGACTAAATTAATAAGTGTTGAGTTTGACCTTTAAAATGCTAAAAAATACAGTTCCCAGTATAATTCTTGTTCATCCCTGGACCGAACCATTCTCATAGTAAATTATGGCATTAACAGCTGGCTACCAATGAAGTCAACTATTAATTGTATGTTCACTGCACTGCCTGATATAAATCAATATGAGTAATGAGCAACTGTCCTCAGTCTATAGATACACAGATCCTACATTGCAGAATAATTTAAGGTTGGCTGTCAACCTTCTCAGACTAGATGTCATTTGGTCTTTGCTAAAGATACAGCAAAAACTAACACATTGAAAACCACGTAATCTGTCTCTGCAGCAAACTTCTAGTCATCCCTATAAAAATGACAACAGAAATTATTTTGATAGCATATTAAAATAAATAATTTCTACACTTTTAAAAATCCCCAAGACCTTTAAAGAATAGGACTCAGGGTGTCACTACTTTCTGATCTCAAAGTCTCAAAATTCCCTCTCTGTCCATGTCTTTCTATCTTTCCCACTCCCTCCTTTCTACCAAACCTACTCTTCATCTTCATAAAGGCCACCAGCCTCTCTGTTTTCCGACTTCCCATTACTATCTAGCTTCTTTTGTCTCTCTACCCTGTTTCAATCCCATGGACACTAAGGGGTGGTGACACTTTCATTATATGGTTGACTCTTACCACTTTGGGAATGGCTTACACTAGGCCACCCCATTGTTCCTCATCTCTGACTCCTGGATGGCAGAGTATTGCCAGGGAATATAAGAAAATGACACTGACAAGTCTATCATACACCATCTTCTCTAACTTTGATAGGCTCTCTATACAGTTCAATAATATTTAAGTGCCAGGCTTTCAAAATGGCTTCTGTAAAGCACTCTCAGAATATCTGACCAGTATTTGGTGTGGTTGGTGGATTCCTTGGCTATTTAAGCTTGAAAACCACTGGTTTAAATGAGGTTAAGCTCTTTTCTGCAGAACTTAATAGAGCCAGGCATGCATTGAGGATTTCCAGAGAGGGATTACATATGAACCATTTCTCAAAATTTCTGCCTAAGGAACCACTTTTTCACATTACAACCATATCTCTATACACTGTGAAACAAGTTGGTGATATATTAATTCATTTCTTACTAACTCCTAACACAGCTGTTCTGAACCATGTTTTTTATTTATTTTTTATTTTTTATTGGAGTTCGATTTGCCAACATATAGCATAACACCCAGTGCTCATCCTGTCAAGTGCCCCCCTCAGTGCCTGTCACCCAGTCAACCCATCCCCCCACCCACCTCCCCTTCCACTACCCCTTGTTCGTTTCCCAGAGTTAGGAATCTCTCATGTTCTGTCTCCCTTTCTGATATTTCCCACTCATTTTCTCTCCTTTCCCTTTATTCTCTTTCACTATTTTTTATATTCCCCAAATGAATGAGACCATATAATGTTTGTCCTTCTCCAATTGACTTACTTCACTCAGCATAATACCCTCCAGTTCCACCCACATCGAAGCAAATGAGTATTCGTCCTTTCTAATGGCTGAGGAATATTCCATTGTATACATAAACCACATCTTCTTTATCCATTCATCTGTCGATGGACACCGAGGCGCCTTCCACAGTTTGGCTATTGTGGACATTGCTGCTAGAAACATCGGGGTGCAGGTGTCTTGGCGTTTCATTGCATCAGTATCTTTGGGGTAAATCCCCAGCAGTGCAACTGCTGGGTCGTAGGGTAGCTCTATTTTTAACTCTTTGAGGAACCTCCACACAGTTTTCCAGAGTGGCTGCACCAGTTCACATTCCCACCAACAGTGCCAGAGGATTCCCCTTTCTCCGCATCCTCTCCAACATTTGGTGTTTCCTGTCTTGTTAATTTCTACTATTCTCACTGGTGTGAGGTGGGATCTCAAGGTGATTTTGATTTGTATTTCCCTGTTGGTAAGTGATGTGGAGCCTTTTCTCATGTGCTTGTTGGCCATGTCTATGTCTTCCTCTGTGAGATTTCTGTTCATGTCTTTTGCCCATTTCATGATTGGATTGTTTGTTTCTTTGCTGTTCAGTTTAATAAGTTCTTTATAGATCTTGGATACTAGCCCTTTATCTGATACGTCATTTGCAAATATCTTCTCCCATTCTGTAGGTTGTCTGTTAGTTTTGTTGACTGTTTCTTTTCCTGTGCAGAAGATTTTTATCTTGATTAAGTCCCAATAATTCATTTTTGCTTTTGTTTCCCTTGCCTTCTAGATGTATCTTGCAAGAAGTTGCCGTGGCCAAGTTCCAAAAGGGTGTTGCCTGCATTCTCCTCTAGGATTTTGATGGATTCTTGTCTCACATTTAGATCTTTCATCCATTTTGAGTTTATCTTTGTGTATGGCATAAGAGAATGGTCTAGTTTCATTCTTCTGCATGTGGCTGTCCAATTTTCCCAGCACCATTTATTGAAGAGACTGTCCTTTTTCCAGTGGATAGTCTTTCCTGTTTTGTCGAATATTAGTTGACCATAGAGCTAAGGACCCATTTCTGGGTTCTCTATTCTGTTCCATTGATCTATGGGTCTGTTTTTGTGCCAATACCTCATTATCTTGATGATCACAGCTTTGTAGTACAACCTGAAATCAGGCATTGTGATGACCCTGGCTCTGGTTTTCTTTTTCAGTATTCCCCTGGCTATTCGGGTCTTTTCTGATTCCACACAAATCTTAAGATCATTTGTTCCAACTCTCTGAAGAAAGTCCATGGTATTTTGATAGGGATTGCATGAAATGTGTAAATTGCCCTGGGTAGCATTGACATTTTCACAATATTAATTCTGCCAATCCATGAGCATGGAATATTTTTCCATCTCTTTGTGTCTTTCTCAATTTCTTTCAGAAGTGTTCTATAGTTTTTTCTTTTTTGGTTAGGTTTATTCCTAGGTACCTTATGCTTTTGGGTGCAATTGTAAATGGGATTGACTCCTTAATTTCTCTTTCTTCAGTCTCATTGTTAGTGTATAGAAATGCCACTGACTTCTGGGCATTGACTTTGTATCCTGCCACACTGCCAAATTGCTGTATGAGTTCTAGCAATCTTGGGGTGGAGTCTTTTGGGTTTTCTATGTACAGTATCACGTCATCTGCGAAGAGGGAGAGTTTGACTTCTTCTTTGCTAATTTGAATGCCTTTTATTTCTTTTTGTTTGTTCTGAACCATGTTAAATAGGTTCTGGTACTAATTCCAATATGGGGGCAGAGGGAAGTAGATGCCACACCAACAAGCAATTCTCAGATGCCCCCTGAGTGTCCTACAATTGAATTCAAATCCAATACTATCTACCTGGAGATAGCATCAGATCCCACAGGTTAAAAGTTCAGTCCTAACAAGACTGTCCATCTGCTCCTCCCCCCAACTTTAAATGCCAGTTGCAAAGACCTGGGCTTCTGACCAACTAGCTATAAATCGGAGGTTTCCATGACCTCCTCCTTGGGTTCTGCTAATTTGCAAAAGCATTTCACAGAACTCAGAGAAACAATTTACTTGCTAGATCACTGATCTGTTACAAAAAGATATAACTCAGGAACAGCAGCTGGAAAAGATGCATAGGGCAAGGTGTGTGTGGTGAGGGATTGGAGCTTCTAAGCCCTTTGCAAACAGGCAGCTCTCCCAGCATCTCCCAAAGCTCTTCAAAGCTCTTCAGACTCCCCTCTTTTGGGTGTTAATCCCAAAGATTCAGATGCAATGAAACGCCGGGACACCTGCACCCAGATGTTTCTAGCAGCAATGTCCACAATAGCCAAACTGTGGAAGGAGCCTCGGTGTCCATCGAAAGATGAATGGATAAAGAAGATGTGGTTTATGTATACAATGGAATATTCCTCAGCCATCAGAAACGACAAATACCCACCATTTGCTTCAACGTGGATGGAACTGGAAGGTATTATGCTGAGTGAAGTAAGTCAATCGGAGAAGGACAAACATTATATGTTCTCATTCATTTGGGGAATATAAATAATAGTGAAAGGGATTATAAGGGAAGGGAGAAGAAATGTGTGGGAAATATCAGAAAGGAGACAGAACATAAAGACTCCTAACTCTGGGAAACGAACTAGGGGTGGTGGAAGGGGAGGAGGGCCGGGGAATGGGTTGACTGAGTGACGGGCACTGAGGGGGGCACTTGACAGGATGAGCACTGGGTGTTATTCTGTATGTTGGTAAATTGAACACCAATAAAAAATAAATTTATTTAAAAAAAAAGAAAAAAAAAGAAGCTTCATTACATAGGCATAGATTGGCTATTGGTTGTTCAACCTCCAGCCCCTCTCCCCTCCCAGAAGGTTGGTGTGTGAGAGTGAAAGTTCCAACCCTCTAATCACATGGTTGTCCCTATGGCCAGCCAACCCTCTTTCTTATGTGCTTTCCAAAAGTCACTTCATCAACATAACAAAAGATATCTCATCGCTCTCCACACTTAAGAAATTCCAGAGGTTTTAGGAGATCTGTGCCTGAACCAATACAAGACCAAATACATTATTTATTATTTTAAATCACAATATCACACATGACCACTCTAAAAATTCTTGACCTCTTCTTGCTTCCTGGGCTGTAACAAATGACTTAGTTTACATAGAAGCTGAAGACTTCCTCACATGAACTCTTCAGTTTAGCTGCTTTTCCTATTCCATTCCTCTCTCTCTTTTCTCTGAAGCTGAAGAAGTGGTAGAGGTAGGTTCATGCTGACCTATCCCCTTAATGTGCTTTAAGACTCTATCCCCTTTCCCCATCTGTAGAAACCTCCTTCAGGGATCCCTGGGTGGCGCAGTGGTTTGGCGCCTGCCTTTGGCCCAGGGTGCGATCCTGGAGACCCGGGATCGAATCCCACATCAGGCTCCCGGTGCATGGAGCCTGCTTCTCCCTCTGCCTATGTCTCTGCCTCTCTCTCTCTCTCTCTCTCTCTCTCTGACTATCATAAATAAATAAAAAATTTTAAAAAAAAGATTTAAAAAAAAAAAAAAAGAAACCTCCTTCATTAGCCACCTCACTTCCTTACACTTAAGATCTGTACCTACAACATGTCAACCCTCATCTGGCATAGTCAACTGGTCTTTGACAAAGGAACAAAGGCTATATACAAAGGAGAAACAGTCTTTTCAACAAATGGTGCTAGAACTGGACATCCACATGAAAAAAATGAATCCAGACACAGACCTTACACCTTTCACAAAATTAACTCAGAATGGATCATAGACTTAAATGTAAAATGTAAAACTTCTAGAAGATAGCATTGGAAAAAACCTAGATAACTTTGGTTGATACCAAATGATGATGATGAATTTTTAGATACAACACCAAAGTCATGATCAATGAAACAATTGATAAGCTGAGATTCATTAAAATTAAAAATGCTCTGTGAGAGACGATGTCAAGAGCGTGAGAAGGTAAGTTGTAGACTGGGAGAAAATACTTGCAAAGAATCCATCTGATAAAAGACTGTTATCAAAAATATACAAAGAATTCGGGCAGCCCAGGTGGCTCAGCGGTTTAGCGCCACCCTTCAGCCCAGGGTGTGATCCTGGAGACCGGGGATGGAGTCCCACATCAGGCTCCCTGCATGGATCCTGCTTCACCCTCTGCCTGTCTCTCTGTCTCTCTCTGTGTCTCTCATGAATAAATAAATAGTCTTAAAAAAAAAAGAAGTTTAAAATATATATAATATATATATAAATAAATATATATAAATATATAAATAAAATATATATATACACACACAAAGAATTCTTAAAACTCAATAAGAAAACAACTGGATGAAAAAATGGGGCAAAAACCTTAATAGACACTAAGATTTACAGATGGTAAATAAGCATATGAAAAGATGCTCCACGTCATATGTCATCAGTGAAATACAAATTGGAACAACAATGACATACATTGTTACATACACATACACACATCTATCAGAATGGCCAAAATCCAGAACACTGACAACATCAAATCCTAACAAAGATGTGTAATAGGCACTCTTCATTCATTTCTGGTAGGAATGCATAATGGTACAGCCATTGGAAAACAGTCTAACCGTTTCTTGGAAACAGTCTAACCGTTTCTTATGAAATTAAATGTACTCTTATTATAAGATCCAGGAATTGCACTTTTTCGTATTTGTCCAAAGGAGTTAAAAACTTATGTCCACACAAAAACCTGCACATGATATTTACAGCAGCTTTATTCGTTACTGCCAAAGTATGGAAGCAACCAAGATGTCTTTTGGTTGGTGAAAGTATAAATGAATTATGGTATATCCAGACAATAGAATATTATTCAGTGTCAAAAAGAATGAGGTATCAAGCCATGAAAAGACATGGAGGAAACTTAAATACATATTACTAAGTGAAAGAAGTCGATCTGAAAAGGCTATGGTTGCAATTATGTTATTCTGGAAAAAAACAAAACTGTGGAGACAGTGAAAGGATGAGTGGTTTCTAGGAGTTGGGATGGAGGGAGGGGTGAATAGGTAGAGCACAGAGGATTTTTAGGTCATTGAAAACATTTAGACAATTTGCCAACTTGCCCCAGTCACCAGGCTTCTCCTCCAGCAACACACAATGATGCCTTCAGGTATACCGCCCACCAGGAGCACATTGCCTATGTTAAGCTGGTTCTTCTTGCCACAGTACAGGAATTGGCCAGTGTGGATGCCCTTGGTGGCAATGAATAGCTCCCTCCACTTCTTAAATCAGCATGAATCCCAGAAGACTACCTCTGTGAGGGGCACACCCCAACCTGGGTCATGGATGATGTTCTTCATGATGCCCTTGATGTAGCTCTACTGCTCTGTGAAGTCTACAGTGCGAAGATGGGCAGTGCCTTGCTGTCCTTCACATGGGTGTGGAACACTGAGCTGGCACCCTTTCTCTACCTCAGAATTATGTAGCTCATGGTGCTAGTCTACTGCCAAGTGCAGTCGGAAGAGCTCTAGTAAATTCTGAAATCAGGTAGTCTCAGTCCTTTGACTTTCTTCTTCTGCTTCATTATTGTGTCAGCTATCTGGATTTCTTGTCTCTCTATATAAATTTTAGAATCAGTCTGCCAATATCCATAAAATAATTTGCTGGGAATCTGACTGGAGTTGCATTGAATCTATAGATCTAGTTGGATGAAACCGATACCATCATAATATTGAGTCTTACTATCCATGAACATGAAAATGTATCTTCATTTATTTAATTCTTTGGTTTTGTTCATCAGAGTTTAGTAATTTTCCACATAAAAATCTTGTACACATTTTGTTAGATTTACACCAAAGTATTTCATTCTTTGGGTGCTAAAGTAAATGGCATTATGCTTTTAATTTCAAACTCCATTTGTTCATTGCTAATATATGGGAAGCAATTGACTTTCACATATTAATCTTGTATTCTGCAACCTTGCTATAACCACTTACCCCAGTTTTTTTAATAATTCTTTCAAATTCTCTACACAGATGATCATGTCATCTATAAAGACAGATTTATTTCTTCCTTCCTAATCTGTGTATCTTTTTTTCCTTTGCTTGTCTTATTGCATTAGCTAGAACTTTCAGTATGGTGTTAAAAGGAGTGGTAAGAGGAAACATCCTCTCTTCGTACTTGATTCTAGTGGGAAAACTTCCGGTTTTTCATTGCTAAGTATGACACGAACTGTTGATTTTTTGTAGATATCCTTTATTGAGTCGAGGAAGTTCCCATCTCTTCCTAGGTTGCTGAGAGTTTTTATCATGAAAGAGTGTTATATTTTGCCAAATGCTTTTTCTGTATCCACCGATGTGATCATTCAGTTTTTCTTTTCTAGCCTCTTGATGTGATAGATTACATTAGTTGGTTTTTGAATGTTGAATCAGCCTTGCATACCTGGGATTGATCCCACTTGGTTATGGTGTATATATGTGGTCTTTCTTGGTTTTGTTTTTTTTGTTTTTTTTTTTTTAGCTTTGTTTTACTATACATAATGTGATCTATTTCTCTAGTTGCTCTTAAAGTTTGCTTTTTGATATTGGTTCTCAACATTTTATTTTATTTTATTATCTTATTTTAGAGAGAGAGAAAGAACATGAGCAGGTAGGAGAGGGAGAGAGACTTTTAGGCAGACTCTGCTGATTATGGAGCCCAACATGGGGCTCCATCTCACAACCCTGAGATCACAACCTGGGCTAATACCAAGAGTCAGATGATCAACTGACTGTGCCACCCAGGTGCCCCAGTTTTTAGCATTTTAATTATAATATGCTTTGATATTGTTTTCTTAATATTTATTTTACTTGACATTCATTGACTTTGTTATATCTGTAGGTCTATACATTTTCTCAAATTTGGAAAATTCTTTATCATTACTTCTCCAAATTTTATCTTCTGCTCCATTATCTTTTTTTCTATTTCTAGGTTCTCAAGGTCACTATTTTTCATATGCAGCACCGAAACTCCTTTAGACCTATCCTACAATTGTTTTATTTTATTTTTTTTAATTATGTATTTATTAGAGAGAGGGAGAACTCAAGCAGTGGAGAGGAACAGAGGGAGAAGGAGAAGCAGACTCCCTGCTGAGCAGGGAGCCCAACTTGGGGCTCAATCCCAGGACCTCGAGATGATAACCTGAGCTGAAGGCATTCTTAACCAACTGAGCCACCCAGGTGACCTGCACATTTTTCATTTTAAATCTACAGTTGACCGGGCAGTCCCGGTGGCTCAGTGGTTTACACAACCTTCGGCCCAGGGCGTGATCTTGGAGACCGGGGATCGAGTCCCACGTCGGGTTCCCTGCATGGAGCCTGCTTCTCCCTCTGCCTGTGTCTCTGCCCCTCTCTCTGTGTCTCTCATGAATAAATAAATAAAATCTTAAAAAAAAAATCTACAGTTGACTATTGAACAATGCTGGGGTTAGAAGAGTATCAACGTCCTACACAGTTGAAAATCCACATATAACATTTGACTCCCAAGAAGCTTAACTATAATAGCCTACTGTTGACCAGAAGTCTTACCAATAACACAGTCAGATAATACGTTTTGCATGTTATATTTATTTTATACTGAATTCTACAATAAAGTGGTTAGAGAAAAAAATGTTATTAAGTAATTAAAAGGAAGAGAAAACTCACTGAAAAAAAATCCACATATATGTGAATCCATGGAGTTCAAAATCTTGTTTTTCAAGGATCAGCTATATTTTTTAAGGTCCAAAAGTTCCATTTGTTTTTATATCTTCCATTTCTGTCCTCATTGTGTTCATGTTTTTATTAAATTCTTAAAAATATTTACACTAGCTATGTTAAAGTTCCTGTCTGCTAGTTCCATTATCCCTGTCATTTCTAGCTCTGCTCCTGTTGACTGATCTTTTATTCATGCTTATGGTCACACATGTTTTCTTACATACCTAATAACTTTGATGCTGGACATTGTGGATATTATACTGTTAAGTGCTGGTTGCTTTTGTTTTTGAAATTTGTCTTAATAATCAGATAAATTATAGTTCAGTCCCTTTAAGATTTTTTGTTTAAACTTTGTTAGGGCAAGTTTAGGAACTTTACTCTCAAACTAATTTAGCCTTGTTATTGAGGCATGACCCTTCTGATATTTCTATGAATTGCCCCAAGAGTTCAATGAGATCTCTCTAGTCTGGCTAGATGAAATTTGGTCATCTCTCTGCCTTATGTGAGCTATTGAATTTATTTTATAGCCCTCTTGTGACACATATTCCTTTCCTAGCTTTATAAAGAAATGCACTGATAAGTATTCACTCAAAGACTTTAGGGCCCCTCTATGCAGGTTCAAGAAGCTTTCTTTCTTGTCCTACATAGCTTTTTTTTCTCTGGAACTCTGTTTTCAAATTCAAGATGCTTAAGCCC
This sequence comes from Canis aureus, assembly GCF_053574225.1. Taxonomy (NCBI): domain Eukaryota; kingdom Metazoa; phylum Chordata; class Mammalia; order Carnivora; family Canidae; genus Canis; species Canis aureus. The sequence continues at coordinate 8,500,294 of NC_135643.1, forward strand.
TTCAATCTCTATCACCTCAAATCAGTTAAGTGCAATGTGCTTTCCTTGAGTTCCTCCTCCCTCTGCCATTGTTTAAAAACTGCCTCTAGAGATACAGCATTCATAGGTCTTATATTTTTCTAAGGGATCAGAGTCCTGGATGGCCTGTTGTCTCGATTCTGCAATTTTTTAGTTGTTTATGAGGGGAGGGCAAGTTCCATACCATGGCAAGTCCTGTCGTGTCCAGAGCACATGTCTAAAAGGTTTTGCTCTGTTAAATTTGAATAAATAGGTCCTTTCATCAATTAGTGTATCTTTTCCAAACTGTTTAATATTCTCAATATATCTTTAGATAAATATGTGCATAAAAGAAAGGATGGGTGTGGAAGCAGTGATGGCACTCTTGGTGGGGACCCCGGACACCCCGGCCTGCTTGGTGAGCCTCTCTGGTAACCAGGCTGTGCACCTGCCCCTCATGGAGTGTGTGCAGGTGACCAAGGATGTGACCAAGGCCATGAACGCAGGAAATTCGATGAAGCCGTGAAGCTGAGAGGCCGGAGCTTCATGAACAACTGGGAGGTGTACAAGCTTCTGGCTCACATCAGACCTCCTGTCTCGAAGACATTGGCTAGCATGCACACAGTGGCCGTGACAAACGTGGATGCCCCAGCCGCAGGCATGAATGCTGCCGTCCACTCCACCATGAGAATTGGCCTCATCCAGGGCAACCGGGTGCTGGTTGTGCATGATGGCTTTGAGGGCCTAGCCAAGGGTCAGATGGAGGAGGCTGGCTGGAGCTGTGTGGGGGGCTGGACTGGCCAAGGCGGTTCCAAACTTGGGACTAAGAGGACTCTGCCCAAGAAGAGCTTTGAGCAGATCAGTGCCAACATCACTAAGTTTAACATTCAGGGCCTGATCATCATCGGGGGCTTTGAGGCTTACACTGGGGGCCTGGAGCTGATGGAGGGGAAGGAAGCAGTTTGATGAGCTGTGCATCCCGTTAGTGCTCATCCCTGCTATGGTGTCCAACAACGTCCCTGGCTCGGACTTCAGCGTGGGCACTGACACAGCCCTCTACACTATCTGCACGACCTGTGACCGCATCAAGCAGTCAGCAGCAGGCACCAAGCGGCGGGTGTTCATCATTGAAACTATGGGTGGCTACTGCGGCTACCTGGCCACCATGGCAGGCCTGGCCACTGGGGCGGATGCTGCCTACATTTTTGAGGAGCCCTTCACCATTCGGGACCTGCAGGCAAATGTTGAACATCTGGTGCAAAAGATGAAAACAACTGTGAAGAGGGGCCTGGTGTTAAGGAATGAGAAATGCAATGAGAACTATACCACGGACTTCATTTTCAACCTGTACTCTGAGGAGGGGAAGGGCATCTTCGACAGCAGGAAGAATGTGCTCGGCCACATGCAGCAGGGTGGGAGCCCAACTCCGTTTGACAGGAATTTTGCCACTAAAATGGGCACCAAGGCTATGAACTGGATGTCTGGGAAAATCAAAGAGAGTTACCGTGATGGGAGGATCTTTGCCAATACACCAGACTCAGGCTGTGTTCTGGGGATGCGTAAGAGGGCTCTGGTCTTTCAACCAGTGACTGAGCTGAAGGACCAGACAGATTTTGATCACCACATCCCCAAGGAACAGTGGCGGCTGAAGCTGAGGCCCATCCTCAAAATCCTAGCCAAGTACAAGATTGACTTGGACACCACAGAGCCTGCCCACCTGGAGCACATCAGTCGGAAGCGATCTGGAGAAACTTCTATCCAACCCTCTTTGGAGTGAGGGTCATGGATTGTCTGATCATGGTCAGCTCACCCCCTGATAGATCCAAGTCCATGTATCCCCAAGTATTTTAGCTCATTTTTCTTTAGGTTTCCTTTTATTCTGCAACTGTAGCCATGATCAGCTCTGGCCAGGGAGTTGGGGCAGTGGGCAGTGAGTAGAGGCTCCTTTTAGGTGGAATTTATCAACTTCTACCCCAGCTTCATCTGTCACACAAGACTGGGCTCCTCTAGTGCTACTGCTAGATTTCAGTTACTCGGTTATTTATAAGCTTTATTTATTTATTTGTGATAACAAAGTCTTGGTTCCCCTATTACTTTTACTGCAGTGACAAACAATGGCTACACTAATAAATGCCAACTGGTCACTGTGAAAAAAAGAAAGAAAGAAAGAAAGCAATACTTAAAGATCTGTAGAAGTTCCTTACAATGGATCTAATATGGTTTTCCTGTCACAATCACGAATGCAAAAAAGCAGGTCAAAACAATTTTTGTAACACTATCCTCTCTCGATTGCAAAGGAAAGTTATTGGCTGTCCTTACCTGGAGATTCAAAAACCCTGAACTCTAATCGCCTTTCTTAGTTACTGATTAGCTTTCTGTGTCTATTTTATCCGATAACAGGGACCGAAGGAACTAAAATTGATGGTTAAAGGTATATACACATAGGAAGATGGGAATTTCAGATATACTTAATATGGATTTAAGCCTCTAATATTTGCTTTCAACTAGGTCAGACAGGTAACCTAGAAGGTTGAAGGGACATAGTGGGGAATGAGGCAAATTGTGTAACACATGGCCCATCTGAGGAGTTCCGGTAGACTACTGACATGTGGGATGCAAAGCAAATGTTTTCAGCTCTTCTAATTATTTAAGAGAAGATAAAGATCTCAGAAATGTAAATATTTTGTATTAAATCCCCTAACATATAAATTTTGGAAATTAATTCAAAATTTAAAAATATTATTAAAAATAGTGGGATTTAACCTAGTAACCACCATTACACTCTACTGCTCTTCTTCCACTCCTGAAATTAAACATTTCAGACATCAACCATTAGAAACAAAACCAATGTATTATAGAGAAGGTTCAAAGAGGTTGGGACCAACATGTAAATGATCACAAGATATCTATAACAAAAAGCTAGTACACTTTGTGGGAAAGGAATGTTCATAAGAGTTATCTTGACGTTACATTCCCAAGTCTTTTATAATATTCCCATGAAAATTGTTATTGAAATGGAGCCAACTGTGAGATTAATGGGGAAGAATAAAAAACTAACTTAAAAGAAAAAGGAAAAATCGGGTGGGATTAAGTGAAAATGGAGGAAAGCTCCTACAAGATGAAATATCCAAGTTGTTGAGGCATCATGCATTATAAAATAGTAAAATAAGTAACTGTAGAAAGTGTATAAGCTTTAGAAAGATAACATCAGTGCATGAATCAAAAGTGTGAGAGTAGAAGACAAGCTTCTCTATGGTGAGATATTTGCTATCAACACTTCACATGTCTAGGTGTAGAAATTCAACATGCAACAGACTGCTTATTTTCTCTAAATACTCTGCGGTTAGAGTAAATCTAATCTAGAAGAGTAGCAGTAATTTTATGCATGGAAGTCAAGCTTTCAATTACCAGGTAACCAAAGAAACATTATCAGATTTTTTGTCTCCTTTAAGTATAAAAGTAACTGTTCAGCAAAATGTTAATATAATGATATTAGAGAGTATTTGAAAGCTATATATAATAGCCAAAATTAAGATAAATTAAATATTTAAATATACTTTAGCACTTACACATTAATTCTTAACTATGCTCAACTACCTGGTTTTATGCACGAATTGAGAGACCATTCCTTTCTAATTTCAGATCATTATCTGGGAATTAAGGCCTTTCCAGGGCCAAGGTCATGAGCTCCAAGATTTCAACCTACTTTGATAAATATTTTCAGCTCTTCTAATTATTCATGACTCTTACTTTGATTCTCGTTGTTTTTCATTTTCCAAAAAAAATTATTTACCCTTGACTTTTTTTAAAAAAAAAAGATGTATTTATTCATTTATTTGAAAGAAAGAGAGAGTGTGTTCAAGTGGGGAGGCGCAGAGGGGCAAAGGGAGAGGGAGAGGGAGAATCTGGAGCAAACTAACTCCCTGCTGGCATCGAGCCCAATGCAGGGCTCAATCCTACAATCCTGAGATCATGACCTAAGCCAAAATCAAGAATCAGACACTTAACTGACTGAGCCACTCTGGCAGCATATACATTTGACTTTTAAAGATAATTAAAATGGTGGTTCTTTGACTCTTAGTTCTCCTACTTTAAAAGGAAAAGAAACAAAAATTTAAAAATCCTAGCAGTGTAATATAAGTTACTATATTTAACCCAATTGTCTCCTCTTTCATTTAGTAGATTTAAGTTTCCTTACTCAATTTTCACTGCTCAAGACACTGGCCTACCTATATCCTGTCACTGGCCTTTTCTAGGCCTGTTTCATCTATTCAAGGAGGAATTTGAATTGAACTATCTCTGAGATTCAATAATTCAGTCAAATTCTATAAAATTGCAACCTAAGGCAAAATCTGATTTGGATTTCCAAAAATATCAGTTTACCCTAGAAATTGTTCTCTAAAAGGGCTTGTTACCTCTTCTAGAAAAAAAAAAAAGAAGCACTTTCAAATAGGATTTATATATAAAATTTAATGTGGTTTTTAAAGAGATATACAATGATAGCACCACAACAGCATGTTAAGAAAATTTCCAAATATACATAAAAATTACAGGGCAGAGTGTCACTGCCCAGTTAATGGACCTATAAGTCATTGCAAGCCTTTTCAGGATTCTGCTGTAGTCAAAAATACAAAAATATTAAACATCAACCCAAGAGGCAGGGTAAATAAAATTAAGAAGTAGTACCTTACTTTCATACAAAATTAAAAGTTATGCACAAAATTCTGGTCACTGCAGCATTAAAAAGCAAGCCTTGGAGAAGAATATTTCAATAATAATGAAATGGCTAAATGGGATGGCTAAGGCCATAGTCTTTGAGGTTAAACTTTTTTAAAGGTAAGACTGTTTAGTTTTAGCGACAAAGGGTGAAGGGGATGCAATCAAAGTTAATATCATTTTAAATGGAATGGACAGCTTAAACATGAACTCATTAATCAAACCCTAGAACACTAGAGTACCAATTGAAATTGGAAAGAGGTTTTTATAGAGCAAAGGAAGGAAGATAGCTAACATGGAAATTCTTACTTTCAAGAAATGAAACAGGCTGGGGAAAATTTGTGTGTGTGTGTGTGTGTGTGTGTGTGTGTAATTTCAGTGCAATTTGAGATAAGTTGAGATTTAATTTAGTGAAAATGTACCTGTTATTGTGTCCAGAACAATACTAGATATGACAGAAATGTTTAAAACATGGACCTTCTCTTCAAGATTTATAATCCGCCTAAAAGAAGTGTACATTCATGGATTAACAATTCAGAGTAGGCTGCTAAGAGACAGAGTTATGTTGGGGTATAAATTGAATCATTTAAACTTTTTTGATGGCATTGTTAGAGATAAAAATCTGAGAAGCAGACAATGCTTGACCCTATGATAGTGTTCATTATGTCACACATTCTTAATGAAAACTATAAGAATATAAACTATAATTTTCTGTTCACCTATGACTCTGCATTTCATGAGTTGAAAAAATGCCCTACAAGAAAATAAACATTAGCAAGAACACAAAAAGTCATAAAAACTGAGGACATACCTAGGCCCTAAAGTGATATGCAGCAGAGCATAAGTGTGCACATACAGCCAATCTCCCCGGAGGCCAACACAGTAATGTTGGCTTGGGAAGGCAGTTAGTTTAGTGATGAAGAATATGGCTCACGGAGTCAGCCTGCCAGGTTTGGATCTTAGCTTCAGTATGGAAAAGCTACTAAGCCTTCATTAATCTAATTTCCTCATCTGTAAAATGAGGATAGATATTGAGTCATCCTTATAGAGTAGCTGTAAAGATGAAATCAGATAAACCATGTAAAGAACTCAACACAATAGCAGGCACATGAAAAACATTCCTTAAAATACTAGCTATTTTGTTAGTAAACAACAGACACATGTAATATGAAGAGCAAAGAGTCTCAGCTATTCCTTTAACAGCTAGCTGAGTTTGTGGAGTCCCTTCATCTCTAAGGCAAGAGCATAAACTCCAGTGGGAAGCAGAATAAGAACATGGATGTCAAAATGCTTTGTAATATATAAAATGGTAAATGCATGTGGGTTCTTGCTGTAGTCACAATTCCTGTGCACCCTTCCAAATAAGTTGGCTGCTTATATTTTTGTTTGCTTTTCGCAGATGTATCCCAGCATTTAGGACAGTGATTGGCAATTGGCATATAGCAGTGGTCATTAAACATAATTGAATGAATAAATGAAGATCATGTCTCTATAATCCTGAAGTTCATTTTGTTTGCCCTTTTATCTCTCTGAAATCAGTACAGATGAGGAATCTGAAGGCCTGAGTAGTCACATAGACTACTGTGTGACTACTGCGTGGCTGTGTAACAAGCTATCACAAACAACACCTACTCGTGCACTCACCGTTCTATAAGACAGAAGTCTGGCTCCATGTAACTGGGTCCCCTGGGGTTGACATCAAGGTATCAGTCAAGCTATATTTTTCACTGGAGGCTCCACTAGGGAAGTTTTTCAAGCCCATTAGGGTTGTGGCAGATTCCAGTTCTTTGTGATTGCAGAACTAAGGTTCCTGTGTCCTTGTCATCATCTGGCTATTCTCAACTCCTGGGGGCTGCCTATATTCCTTCTCATGTGGCCCCTCCATAAGCAATTCACAATATCTCATGGCCAGCAGCAGGGTCCTCCTCACCGTGAATCCCCCACATGCTTCAAATCTGTCTTCTCCTGCTCATCTGCTAGAGAAAAACTCTCCTAAACCCAGGGGCACCTCAGTGGCTCAGTGGTTGAGCATCTGCTTTTGGCTCAGGTCATGATCCCGGCATCCTGGGATCGAGTCCTGCATCAGGATCCCTGCAGGGACCCTGCTTCTGTCTCTTTCTCTCTGTGTCTCTCATGAATAAATAAAATCTAAAAAAATAATAATAATAAAGGAAAACCCAGACAGTCTCCCTTTTACTACAGAATGTGACCTATCCAAGGGAGTAATATCTCATCATGATCAGAGGTTCCACCCACACTTAAAGGGAAGGGGCTTATGAAAAGTCTAGGGTCATTGTAGGTTATTCTTAGAATTCTGCTTCCCCACATACACTATACTGCATGAAGAGATAGACTGTCATAAATACGTTGGTGAACGTTTTAAAAGCAGGTGATAGAACACACGTCTAGGATGATCCTTTACGTTTTTGGGTTTTTTAGACTTTATTTATTTATTCATGAGAGGCACAGAGAGAGAGGCAGAGACAGGGAGCCCCATGTGGGACTCAATCCCAGGACTCCAGGATCATACCCTGAGCCAAAAGCAGACGCTCAACCGCTGAGCCACCCAGGTGTCCCGCCTTTTTTCAATGCAAATTCTAAACACTTGTTTCTCTCCCGCTTTAACTCAGTTCACCAATAATGCCGCAGATCAAGTAAAATAATTTCTTCTCCTTTACAGCATCTTTCTCTAAGAGCTTTACATATATTTCCTTATGAATCATCTCTGAGTTCTTGCTCCACACTCTCCTAGATTCTCCACTTAAGGTTCAGAAGGCTCTGTCTTCATGGTCCCAAAGGCAACAAGAATTTCACAGCTCTGCTAACCCCACTCTCCCGATACTATGGACTCAACACCATCATTTTTATCAAGTAAGCTAGGTCTCATCTATGTTTTTCTGCCCAAGGAAGGAAAATAAAACCTCAGAAAACCCTCCAATTTAAAGAAAACTGTCATGTTGTAGCCGAGCATAACTGCACAAACCATGTTTGCGCCAGTAGATTGGATTAGCTGTATATTGTACAGTAAATGAGTTAGAAATCCAAGCAGTAGGTGTGCTGATATTTTGTTGTAAAATTCATGTGTCAAGAAGTATTTGACAAGCAGTATTTCCATGCTTAAATTGAGCAATGGATTGAAGCCTGAAAAAAAGCAAAGGGAATGTATTCTGCAGTTGTCTCTTAAATCGTGTTACCCACTGATAGTTTTTTTCCCATGGAAAAAGCAATCCCTTCAATATAGAGAGACTGAAAGCCAAGAAAACAGGCTTTAATTAAATCAGTTATGTTGCATTATATCATGTGAACAGTGTGCGCCCACAGCAATCTTTCCATGGAAAAATTAAATAAAGCAAATTTATAATTCAAATGTATATAAACATGGTTGGGCCACCTCATACACTGCCTGTTGTCTGTTCAAGAAAAACCTCTAAATTCTAAAAATAATGGATTCTTGGCTGGGGTGAGAGATACCAAAGAGATTTTATAATATATTTAAATTTCATCAGATTTCTACACAGTCTTCTCAAATAAGCTAGAAAAAGTCCAGAAACAGTGACCTTTTGTCTGTACCAAGCCCTACCCTGATTATCTATTCTTGTAGTTTCAATAATACATTTCTCACTGTGCCTTGGTAACTCCTATCTATAACTACCCACACAAAGCCCAGATGGCTTTGCATTTTTTCAAAGTACCACAACAACATAACATATAAATCAAAAGCAATGTAAGTGTTAGCCTAGAAGAGCTGGTCACCTTGAGTAACTTTCCCTAGCTGCCTAATAAGGTTAGGAGTAAGATCCATTTTTCAATGTGTTAGCAGTGTGTGATTGTTGTTACTATGAGAGAGATTTTTCATTTAAAAAAATGCATATTTCATCCTCAGAAAAATCTTCTTATCCAAATCTCCCAAAGAACTGAGCAAGCATACATTATTCTATATATTATGATGTGGAAGTATTTTGAAAAGCCAAAAGTGCTACACACATTTTTTTTAATTATCAATATTCTGAGTGTTTAACTTCTGAAATATGTTGGATGCTGAGCTAAATTGACTTTTTGAGTTTTCCAAAAGTAAACTAATAGGTGGGCTCCAGTGTTCTATCTATACTTGAACATATTCACAAATATTTCCCTCAACATTTAATTTACTATGAGAGGTTGAAGAACTGGGTTTATTTAATTATGTAATGTCCCTTTAGGGCATGTAATTAGTAAAAATGGGTCACAAAGAAGCCAAAAGACATAACCATAGCAAGAAAATACTGCAAACAGCAGTATTTATATTCTGCAAACAGCAGAAATGGACCATGTTTTAATCCTCAAGGTTCCATTTCTCACGTCAAATAAAAATTTAAGTAACGGCAACTGAGGGGGGTTTTTTTGTTTGTTTTGTTTTGTTTTTTTGGCAACTGAGGTTTTTAAACAGCAGAAAATCTGAACAATAAAGATAGCATTCAATCAGGATAATGCTAACTGACTTAATATTTAATATCTGAAGTCTCAATGGATTATCAAAGAGGGTATTTCTTGCTCACTTAAGGTTCAGGGAGGAAGGGAGAATAGAAACTCCATGGAGTCATTCAGGGACCCAGGCTGATGAAGGCTGTCATCAACTGTTAGCTGTCAGTGCTGCCCTAAGGATAAACAGCTAGCCAGTAGCTGGAGCAAGAGGGATGGGAATATCACGGAGAAAGCGTCTCTGGGTCAGGCCTAGAAAGTGAGATGCATCACTCCCACCCACATTGCATTGGCCTGAACTCAGTACTATGGTCACACCTAAATGCAAGGGAGACTGGAAAATGTGATCTATCTGTGTGCTGAAAAGGAAAGATACTTGGCTTAGTAGACTGCAGGCTAGTCTCAGCCAAACCACAAATGCTCTCTTAACCCCTATTCACAAGAAAAAAGAAAGAAAACAAACATCAAGAACAATTTTTAAAAGGAAGAAAAAGAAGAAAAGTTCTCTCCTAGTGGGGCAATTTAGTGTCTGGCTTTTCCAGAACTTCCATTTCTCCAAACCATTTGAGCCCCGACATTCATTCTTCTATTGAGCGGTATGTCCATTCACATGGCCTTCAAAAACACAAAAAATCATAAAATATGGAAATAAAGGGCAGAGCAGAAAACTTATGCAATTTAGTGCTCAGAAGTTTGTGGGCCAACTTGATTTGCTAATCCACAGTCTGTGCTTCTGGAGAGGAGAAGAAGGGGGAGTTCACAATCCACAAACCAATTTGTGTTGTTTCTGCAACACTGCAAAAGTGCGACTCATGAATATGCTAATGAAATTGCAATGAGAGTTTTGGCACTATTTCATCACCTCAACTAGATTAGAGAGTAATAACACTATGGGTTTACATGTCTTCAGAAACTGCTGTGGTAGTAGAAAAAAAATTGGATCTGCGATATTTATAATGCAACAAAAATTATAACCATGCTACAATAAAATAATGATAATTATTTTATATGTAATAGTTTGCAGCACACGCATACAATAGTTCACTATGAAGGTCATTCACTGCTTTCCGTGTTTCTGCTTCCTGGTGTTAATGTGAGTCGATATTTGTGAATGGGCTCACACATTTCTACTCCTTTTTCCAATGATAGAAAAGAGATTTAAAAAAAAATGGGAATACTAGTGGAAAAAATTTTATTGGCAAGGCAGGAATCTCTTTATAAGCACATAGTGCCTTTTTTATCATTAATTAGGGTACTAAGAACAGAAGGACTAAGAAAAATTTATTCTTACCCTTATATTCCAATTGCTAACAAATAGTCAAACTATATCCTGGGACTCTAGAGTTGTCCCTCAATTCAAGCCTTCTTAACAGTTTATGAATGCAGTTTTAAGGTAGTGACCTATTTGACAGGGAACTATATAGAGACAAAAAGGTTAAAGATTAAATGAAAAGTCTTCAACAGCCTTCATTAGGCAACCTGGGCCACAATGAGGCATCTGAGCATTTTCTCCACGTGGCATTTCAGAATGCCTATTATGAGCGTTCAGCTGAGCTGACCCCCTGCAAAACAGAGATTATGCTCAGCCTTCAACTTCCCAATAGACGTTCTCATTAGAAGCTACGAGAAGTAAGAGAAAATATGGGGAGTAAAAATCCATAGGCTCCAAGATGTGGAATAATCTCTGATCCCATAAGAGATGAGGATGTCGCTAGTTCTATAAACTAAGTGGATGCTGATGATATTCTCACGTTTCACAGGCACCTTGTAAAGGAAAATATACTAGGATTTCTTTTACATTTGTTTAATCAAGAGAGAAAATTTTTTTTAGATTAGTGAGTAATGACCTGTATTTAAAAGACATGTAGCTGCTAAATACTTTCATACACATTATCTCAAGTAATGCCATCCATCCATCAGTATGAGGCTAGGCATCCACTATTTATGATATTAAATATCCCAAAGTGATAAAATTTCAAGGCTATTTATATACATCCTCTGTCCTTCTGGTGTGCCCACTCAGTTTATTATTTTCAAAACAATAAATAAGTTGTGACTAACTCCAGTGACACTTTCAGAATATCCCTGTCCCAAAATGCCTTCATTTTGAGGGCAATTGGGTGCTTTAAATAAAGAAGATGATTTTGCTTATAGAGAAGTTTTTTGGAAAACAAGAAATGGAAATAATTCACTCTAACTGTACATAAATAACATTGTACACATTTGAGCTTTTATGTACTTATACTTGTATATGTATGTATGGATGTGTGTATGACACACATACATATACAATCATAGGAAGAAAAAGAAAAAGCCAAATTGGACATTATCTTTGAGTTGGTATGCATTGTGAGTTCTGTGTTTACTTTGATTCCAAATACACACCTAATTGCTGTTGGTGATACAGTATCATAAATAAGCTCTAGGTTGGGGTTTAACAGACTCTGGTTCTCGCTCAAAATCTAATTTGGTAAAGAATGACTCTGTAATATCAAAGATCTTTTCCAACTCTGAAATTCTGACTCTGTGCTTTTCCTATACCTGTGGAGACCTGGCCCCTGGGGTCCTAAACATATTTCTACATTTCCTTGGATCTCATTTGGCACAACTATAGAACTATTTACTTTATCTCACAGGGATTATCCATGGATGTAAGTGTTTCTGCTACATTTCAATCTGAAATATTTGGGTAATTATTAATTTGCAAAGCTTATAATGTGGATACAACAACATTAGGAAGAAAAAAAACACATAACACCAGAAAGGATCATTTATATAGAAATTCATTTTTCTTTGTTCCTGTTTAGTCTCTTTTCAGACCCATTTCATTTGACCAAAACCTTCGGTGGCTTGGTATCGAAAATGACTTCAAGAAGTAAAGATTGAAAATTAAAACTATGATTTTTTTTATTCAGGTGAGAGTCACTTGGGGTGGAAAAATGCAGGTATATGAAACAGGATTTCTTAAATTTGTATGTCTACAAAGGAAACTAAGGGATCTCTTTAAAAAGTCAAGAACTTTTCATCCCAGCTGGATCATAAATAAGTAGCAGATATTCTAATTAAGTAACACTTTCTGAAAAACAGAGAGTGTAAACGCGATTTGATTTAATAGAACCATCTAGAATATTTATACTATGTTATGGTCCTTAGACTCTTTGGATGCTGAACCCCTTTGAGAATATGACGAAAGCTATGGACCCTCTCTCTAGAAAAACACAGAGGCATGCAATTTTGCAAATAAATTCAGGACCCTACTGGGCCATGGACCACAGGTTAATAACCCCTGATTTACAATGTTACAGCCCTGTTTATAAAGTACAGGGCTCTTGGATCAGAAGAGTCTGAATTTGTAGGGTTATTTACATAAATTTGCATACTCTATTCAATCTGCTCTACCTCTATGTTTATAAGATAAATTATTTAGTCTAACCTACTACAATAGTATTTAAATTCAATATCAGTGACATGATATACATAAAATCCTTTAGCAGATTTTTAAACCAATCAATTTAATCACATCTCACAACCAAAGTATAGCTACAAATACTCTGGCTAAAATGAAGATTGCTCCATGGGCTTTCATATAGTGAAGCCAGGCAGACCCTGGCTTGATCTTACCACAAAAATGCCACAGCCCCTTCCTGATGTTTCCTGTATGCAGCCCTAGAATGTGATGAAATTGCCTTTGGTAGTTTATTTACTAGCCATCAAAGCTATTCTTTCATTACCTTCAGAATGTAATGGTTATTTTATGAAGACTCATTAAATTTAATGAGATACAGCCATGTTTATTGCTATCCTATAAAACAGGGGTTAGGGGGAGACCCATCTTCAAACTGACTCTTTCTTCTGTGGAGTACCAAAAATAAAATGTCAGCCATTGCACTGTACTCAGAGGAAGGCGCTTCAGAATTCAAGAAGTCCTTCCCAGGAGTTGAAGTTGATTAAGATCATAATGACCATTGTTGTTCTTATTACAACCTGGCCTTATTAACAATAACAGCAAACTCATACAACTTAATAGTAAAAATATAAATAATCCAATTAAAAAGTGGGCAATGATTCTGAATAGACATTTTTTCAAAGAAGACATACAGAAAGAAAAAAAAAAAAGAAGACATACAGAGGGCCAATGGGCATATGAAAAAGTGCTCAACATCACTAGTTATCAGGTAAATGCAAATCAAAGTCACGAGACCTTATACTTGTTAGAATGGTTATCATCAGAAAGGCAAGAGATAACAGGTGTTAGTGAAGATGTAGAGAAAAGGGGACACTTGGGACACTTGGGTGGCTCAGTGGTTAAACATCTGCCTTCGGCACCGGGCGTGATCCCAGAGTCCTGGGATTGAGTCCCACATCAGGCTCCTCACAGGGAGCCTGCTTCTCCCTCTGCTTATGTCTCTACCTCTCTCTGTGTCCCTCATGAATAAATAAATAAATAAATAAATAAATAAATAAATAAATAATCTTTAAAAAAAAAAAAAGGAAAGGGGACACTTGTGTACTATTGATGGGAATGTAAATTGGTACAGCTACTATGGAAACCAGTATGGAGGTACCTCAAAAAATTAAAAATGGAGCTACCATATGATCTAGCAATTTCACTTCTAGGTATATATCCAAAGGAAATTAAAACAAGATCTCAAACAGCACCTGCACTCCCATGTTCAGTGCAGCATTATTCTCAATAGCCAAAACATGGAAACAGCGTAAGGGTCCATCAATGGATGAATGAATAAAGAAAACATTATATAGTGTCATATATTATAAATGTTGATTTATAGATATATGAATGTGAAATATTTTTATTTCATAATGGAATATTATTCAGCCATAAAAAGAAGGAAATCCTGCCATTTGCAATAACATAGATGAACCTGGACAGCATTATGCTAAGTAAAATAAGTTAAATAGAGAAAGACAAAAACTATATGATCTCACTTATAAGTGGAATCTAAAAAAGCCGAACTCATAGAAACAGAGTAGATTGGTTGTTGCCGAGGGCTGGGTAATGAGGAAAATGGGGAGATATTGGTTGAATGGTACAAACTTTCAGTTGTACAATGAATAAGTTCTGGGAATCTAATGTACAGCAGTGACTATAGTTAACAATACTGCATTGTATACTGGAAAGTTGCTAAGAGAGAAAATCTTTAACCACCATAACAATAACAAAAATCTCACCATAACAACAATGAAAAATGGTAATTATGTGAGATGAAGGATGTACTAATTAATCTTATTGTTATATGTGTATGAAATCATCACACCATATACCTTAAATGTACTCAATGTTACATGTCAAATATATCCCAATAAAGGTGGAAAAAAAGTAGTATGGTGACAGTCATAGTAATAGTATCAATAATAATAACAGCTACCAATTTTTACACCCTTACTTTGTACCAAGCATTACTGTAGGCACATTACATACTATCTCACTTAATTTAGTTATGCCATTAGTCATAAAGCAAGAAGATGCTACATTTTCATATGCAATCTGGAGCCTCAGCCCAGCCTAAAAATTGAATTGGGATATGATGAAAGAGCCCCATTGGAAAGGCAAAAGAGCAGAGCCAGATCTTAAAGCAGAACCAGGAGAAAACCCAAGAAGAGAATCCAGATCCACTTTTAGGTAAAAGTTCTGCCTTGTAGTTTTATGGCCAAATCTCACAGTTGAAGCATCTCGTCTTAGAACTCACCCAAACCAAGGGCAACCAGTCTGCCAGTAGTGACCAAGAGCTAAAAAGTACTAGCAAAGAGCTACTTAAATAGAGTCTCAACACTTGGAATTTGGAATAGGATTTGCTGCCCCTATGGTCCAACATGTTGGAGTTGAAATATTTAACTATCAATAGCAATTGGGAGACCATAAATTTTATATGCCAGTTCTCAGAGCAGATTTTAGATTTTGTCATATTTCATACATGAGAATTAAGTTCTACGTTAGAAATCGAATAATTCCAGAATCTGGGTATATTCTTTCCTTTACCTTAATTTTGCCATTCATAAAGGAAAAAAGGAAACTCTATGCTGGGCCCTGAAATTATGTGTTTAACTGACCATGCTCGTCTCCTCTTAAGTTTTCTTTACTTTTAACCCTGTCCCAGAGAGTGTCCAACGTCAGAGGCACTCAAAGAAGGGCAAGGTTGTTTGGAAGGCAGAATAGGAAACTTCCATTGCTCTGAGCCCAGATTCATCCCACTGAAAAATCTTCCACAGTGTATAATGAATATTGAGCATCTGGAAATAGAAATATTTATATTTTCTATTTCCAAATATGTTTCTAATTAATTCTAAATACAAGCTTATGAACAGATTGTCCCTGCAATCTGTGACCTGCAAGTGTCCCAGAAAGTTGCATTTCAGAGGCCAGGTAGAAAAAATAGTCTGGATAAAGAAAGACCAGAAAAAAATGTGCATTTTTCACTTCAAAAGGTTTGGTCCAGCCTACATGGAGAAAGCAGGTTAATAGATGAAACAAACAGAAACCAATACAGTGCTGAGGTATAGAGTCTGAATAACAAACCCTCCCAAGCTCCAGGAAAAGTAACTCTGAAGTAGGATGCTTGTCTGAAACTTTCTCAATTCCATTGAAAGTTACCTTAACTTTTTTTGTTTTGGGGGCACCCATGTGAGCTAATCTGATATAATTAACAGTATCCCAGTCAATTTACTAAGAAAAAGTTTCTAGGAATGACAGAGTCCCATGAGAAACTGTCCTTTGGAAAGTACAAATCTGGGACACCTGGGGGGCTCAGTGGTTTAGCACCTGCCTTCGGTTCAGGGAGTGATCCTGGAGTCCCAGGATCAAGTCCCACATTGGGCTCCCTGCATGGAGCCTGCTTCTCCCTCTGCCTGTGTCTCTGTCTCTATCTCTGTGTGTGTGTGTGTGTGTCTCATGAATAAATAAATAAATAAATAAATAAATAAATAAATAAGAAAGTACAAATCTTTTTTTCTTTGGGAGTCACAAGGAAAGGAATCATTTAGGAAATTACTATAGCAGCAATGGGCTCCTTGTGATCTTCTCTTTATCTCAGTTACCTCAAAGAACTTCCTAACTACAGACATCAGGCAGGCCATTTACATTTGGTGGTGTTGACCATCATATACACTATGGGACAGGTTTTTTTTTGTTTTGTTTTGTTTTTAAGATTGATTGATGAGGGATGCCTAGGTGGCTCCGCAGTTGGGCGGCTGCCTTCGGCTCCAGTCGTGATCCTGGGATGCAGGATCAAGTCCCACATCGGGGTCCTGCGAGGAGCCTGCTTCTCCTTCTGCCTATGTCTCTGCCTCTGTGTGTGTGTCTCTCTCTCATGAATAAATAAATAAATCTTTTTAAAAATTGATTTATTGGAGTGTGTGTGTGTGTGTGCATGTGGGGGGAGAAGCAGAGGGAGAGAATCTTCAAGTAGACTCTCCAGTGAATGCAGAGCCCCACATAGGGGGCTTGATCTCACAACCCATGAGATCATGACCTGAGCTGAAATCAAGAGTCAGAGGCTCAAACGACTGAGCCAGTCAGGCAACCCAACACTATGAGACAGTTTTGGTTAAACAACACTGATTTATCATCCTACCCAATTACTTGTTTATCAGTGTTGTGTGAGTTAAGTACAAAAGCTTATTTTTTCTTAGAACCGAAGTAGCTGTATACATTTCTTAGGCCTTCTTCTTCTATCATGTTAAACTGAAAAACAACAGCTGCATGGTAAGATAAGAGTCTAAAATGATGAGAAACAGTTTGCAAATGGAAGTGTTTTAAATGACACATTTCATGAAGGCACCATCAGGCATTTTAACTGTTTTAGGGACCAAGTTTGACTCCAGATTAATAGCTCTCTTAGTCAAAGTTAAGTAAGTAACCTCTCTGAGGCTCAGCATCCTCATCTATAAAATGATGACCATAATAATACCTACTTCATATGATTATTGATAGGATTACATGAAGTGATGTGAAGTACGTGAATATGTGTACAGTATGTTACTTAGTGCCTGGTATGTGGTGAGCACCCAGTAAATGAAAAATATTGCTAAAATTTGAGAAAAGAAAACCTAAAAATTAAACTTACAAAAAGTTATTTTTACCATTCTAAGAAATGAGCTAAAATCTCTCAGGAAACCTTATAAGGTAAGCCAAGCTTGTCTATGCTTATTTAGATGAAGTTGAGTAAAAGTCTATTCCTGTTTTAATGCAGTGATCTAATTAACCTTTTGCCAGTATTAAAATGACCTTGAGTTGGTCTTGTGACCTCAAATGCTTCATACTGTTGACTTTAAACAGGCTTTTTGGGATGGTCAGAAATAGCATCTGGTGACATGGGCAAAAGGTCATATTCATTTACTTAGTAATAAATAGCAAATATATTTTGCATTAGCCACTCACAAATAGGAAGGAACGCATAAAATTCATTTGTCAAAGCAAGTAAGATATTACATAAGGAATTTAGAATAAATCAAAAAATTCCAAAAAGGTTCCAACATTGATTTTTGGTCTCACGCCACTTATTTTATACCAGAAAGTGATTAAATTATTCATTTTTATAAACTAAAGAAATACATTTCCAGCTAACATTAAAATGAGGTAAAGATGCATCTAATTAAACAACACTGATTTATCATCATAAACATTCCTGTCTCAGGCAGAGAAATCACTGAGCTATGATGAAAGGGAAAAGATAAATGTAGCTTGTGAAAATGTCAGAACTGTATGATTTCTAAAATTCTTTCCTGTTTTACAAATGTTTATGCTTCAAAAACCAAAACTCTAGTCGCAACCCCCATGTTATCCACAAGCTTTAGGGGAAATGACTTAAAAGTAGCCTCTTTGATCAACAGAACCACGTTGGGAAAATTAATTTCAAAAGAGAATCCCAACTATGAATGATATTACATACAATTATTTAACCAAAGCCAGTAAATACAACCACATCTGATTTTTGTACCTCTTACTGAAACCTTGTGTGTGTGTGTGTGTGTGTGTGTGTGTGTGTTGGCGGGGGAGGGGTACACTATTCATAGAGCAGGTTTCTTTCTATTCATATAACTCTACGTTGAGTTTCATCATACGTAATAATCATAATTACTCTTGATACAGCAGAAGGAGCTGTATCTTTTTATTTACAAATTCCATTTATCACCCTAATGTCCATTTCCATTTCAAAAGGACACCAAAAGGAGGACATGAAAGCATTCAAATATACTGTTAATATGTGTGCAGTCTAGAGTCTTTTTCAAAATGAAATCAAGTTCAAATGCCTGCCTGTCCAGCATTGTTAAGAAAGATTTGTAAAGAAAGCATCACCTTATTGGAAATATATCCAGCTCCTCTCTCTTCCCTGTAATAATTGTTAAGCTATTTAGTCAATATCTGGCATCTGTGCATAGTTACTCACATTATGCAGAAGCACTTTATGCCTCCACTGATCATGTAGGGCCATCATTCGCCTTGTATTCCTCTAAGCTCAAATGTTTACCTCGGCAGTAAGCTCATTCAGTTATCATTTATATTAGTTATTGGTTACAAACTGATCATTCCAATCCCTCCATTTATTAATTTTTTCATTGCCCCTCAGATCAAGCCCCATTTTTCAAGTGGTGTTTCAGAGCCTAAATCGTTTCTTCCTGCAAAAAATCTAGACATAAATGCCAACTATTTGTAGTGCATTATCATTTGTAATGTTCTAATTATTTTACATAATCAATAACATCAAGTCCCTTTTCTTGGGGACTTTCTGTTTATTTACATTTTATTCTACACACGTCAGTTTCCATCAAGAGCAAAACCGATTTTCTTGTCCTGCATCTGCTCTCAAGACAACCTTAATTCACCATAAATCTATTTGTGTTCACTACATAGTTAGACCCAGTTGGCTATGTTGATAGAATCTTGGGGCCAAACATGTCTTGCTCTGCAAAACAAGACTTAAATGTAACTCAAAATGTTACTCTAATGATGACCACGGAGACCAGAGGGGGTGTTTTATTTCACTGTTGTTATTTTGCAGAGGTCTCTGTTTATGATGTGATGCATTTGGGCCTAAGCACATTAGCTGCATTATTCATTGGGTACATTTGTCAGAACATGCATGTGTATAAAGAACTAATGATCCATATTAAATTAATGGCGCTATAAAAAAGAAAAATACTCCATACAAGCAGCTATGTCAGAAACTACAGACTTTGATAAACCATAGAAAGGACCTAATCAGATGAAGCATTGGACTGTTCTGTCTCCAAAATTACATTTCTAGAAATGTACTTGTACACAATGTTGGTTTTATTAAAACAAATTAATTCAGTCATTAAGGAATCATAAGGCAAGTGTCTCATAAGTCAGGACCTCCAGTGTAACAAATTGATTAAATGACTGTGTAATAGTCTCTTTAAACAAATCTAGTGTAACAAGTTAATAGATCTGCTCAATTACCATGCTGGGGTGATGAGGATGTGGGCGACTCTCTCATTAAATCCGGGAGATTGTTCTTAGTTTTTTTCCCCCCCTTTTCTATTTTTCTGTGAGGGCTGTGTTGTGTTTTGGATTTGAGGTTTATTTTTAGGCCTCTGGAAATTGATGGTCCCAATGGCAATTAAAAAAAAAAAAACTGAATTCGATGCTGCTGGCTCCTCCAGTGGATTGATTGGTCAGCTGCTGTTTCGGATCCGTGTGGGCCCACCTTGCCCCTTCCCCACCGCACGCCGGGCGTTGGCTCAGGGGCCGCCGGGCACCACCACGGCCCGCGCCCTGCGCCCTGCGCCCTGCGCCCTCCGCATCCGCCCCGCGCTCTCCCTGCTTTAGCAAAATTTTCGGCAAAGCGTTCTACCCAGGAACACGCGGCGGGGGTGCGGGGTGGAGCCTGCACGGGGCACCTAGGTTTCCGCAGAGTGGAAGCTGAAAGGAAACGTTCTTAAGATGTAGCCAGGGGTGGAGGTGCACAGAGTGCTTCCCCGGGCTTCCACACGCGAGGGTACAGGTGCCAGCAAGCCCGCCGGCCTTCTCGGGCCTCGTCTGCCCCCACGCAGTGTCCCGGCCGGGGGGACAGAGCGTCCCGGAGCGACTCCAGGTGGGGTGGGCTCCCCCTGCGGCCAGTGTAGACGGAGAGTGGCCTGGGGGGGGGGCGGTGGGCAGGGAAAGAGCGAGAGGGGGAGAGAGCGATTTGGAGAGGGAGAAATGGTTTGAGCCACAAACCCTACCTTGGCATTTCTTTCGGGTGAGTGTTGAGATCCTGGAGCCAAAAGAGGGAGGCCAGGTAGGGAGCAGAGCTCTGGAAGCCTTCCCTCTCCCAACTCTGAGGGGATCTACCCGGGGCTGGTTCCGGGGTTCGCACAGCACCCAGGGAGATCGAGCCTTTTGCCTCTCCCGAGGCGCGGGTGCCCATGACACCCTTTCGCCAAAAGCCCTGGGAGAAAAAATCTATTACCTCCACTGCCATTTTGTTAAGTGTTTGCTCCTGCGATGTGACCCTGCCACTTTATCTGTTGGTTTTTATTTTCTGAGTGCATGTTGCCCATATGTTACTCTAATAGTTGCTATAATTCTTGAGCAATGGGGCTCGTATTTTACGGGGCTGAATTAAAAAGAATGCACTTTAATAAAAACCTGAGCAATACACTAATGGCCTGACATTGATGTATTTGCATAGAAATGAATTATACCGGCCTGCTTGACACGACTTTTAATAAATGATTGAGGAGGTTATTATAGGGATGCACTTTGGTGTGTGTTAACAGGTTATTTTAGTGCATCCGTAGCCAAAACCGAGAGCAATACAGTCCCGCAGACAGTTGCAGGGTACTTTTTTGTCTTATATCTTGTGACATTTATTGGGACCAATCCGTCCCCATATCACAGTCGCAAACTGCATTTTATGAACCATTCGTAATGCTCAATGTGAATGGAATCGGAGGAAATGAAAAAAGAAGAATGGAGCTGCCCTCCTCTTCCCCATATGCCTCGTCCCACATTAGCCGTCAGGGTAGTCAGTAATGAGCGTTTGATACCAGGAGCCCTCACCTGGGAAGTTACAGAGGCTGCCCACGCTCGACTCCAACGAACGTGGCAGGAAAAGTGGCGGCTCTCCCGGGAACCGCGAGGCCAACTGCTGCTGGGCAGAGGCGGCGAGAAACGGCCCAGGGACGAACTGTCGGTGCACGCGGATGGTCCAGGAAATGATCCTCCCGGGTCTGTGGCCACATGCACCCGTGAGGGTCTTTCTGAGCCCAGAGGTCCCAGAGCTCAGACACTCTAGATTTAGAGAAGACACCCAGGAGGATATATTCAAATACCTGCCTGCATGTGCGTCCTTTTGTCCTGTTTAAATTTCTTTTTCATCACGCGCGTGCACTATCTAGGACAATATACACAAGATAAAACTTAGTTGTAACTGGAGGCGGCCCCGCCTTTCCTCCTGGTCTTAGAGGAGGCCGCTCCGACGCGCCGCTCGCGGGGTATCCGCCGCGCACCGGGAAGCGCCCCAGCTCCGCGCCCCAGCTCCGCGCCCCAGCTCCGCGCCCCAGCTCCGCGCCCGCCCTTGCACCCACCCCGGCCGGCGAGCTCGCGGGACACGGGCGCAGGTGCAAACCTTCACCTCCAGCTGGCGAGGACAGTGGAGGAGGAGAGGCCCCCCCACCCACCCACCCACCCACCCGGAGCCTACTGGGTGGTGGAGTGAGAACAAAGGGCCAAGGTGGGTAGCACAGGGCGGGGGACACCGCAGAGCGCGCCCACCTCGCGCATTTCGGGCAGCGTCGCGGTGCCCTTCGGCTTGCGGTGCCTGCGGGCTGGAAAATCCTTTGCTACCTGCAGGGACCCTCTCCCCTGGCGCTGCGCCGCGGTGGGGTGCTCCCCGCGGCGCCGCACCCGCCGCCTCGGCTTCCAGCCTCTGCCCGAACAGATGTTTTCGTCCCTCGCAGAGATTTGTAACGGATGTTCGGGACAGCTGGTGGACGGCGCCGGCAACCTGTGTCTGTTCTAGAACATACCTGGTGGGAGCTGGGAGGGGAGGGAGGGAGGTAGAGGCAGCAATGGGGGGGGGGGAGAATCAGGGGTGTGTGTGTGAGAGAGAGGGAACAGATGTACACACATGTGCACACACTTCTCTAAAGATACCGTTTAATAGCTTGTTTTGAACGGTGGGGTCTAGCCTAGCGTGGTGGCCTTTATGGTTTCATCGCAAAGCCCAGAAGGGAGAGAGAAGACCGAAAACTGCTCCGCGGAGGCGAGCGCCCAGCCTCGGTGCTGGGGCGCTCCGGGAAGAGGGCCCACACTTGCACGAGCTGCGAGACCCGCAACCGCCGGCCCAGCGCTGCAGCTCCGTGAGCCCGGAGCCCCCAGGGAGCCGAGCATCCCCCAGGTCGGGCGCAGGGAAGCTGCACGCGGCGCTGGGGGCTCAACCCCGGAGCGCGCGGCCGTCGGGGGCCCGCTCGGCCCCGCCGCGTGGGGCCAGCCTCGTCCGGATCCGCAGCGCCCGCCGGGACAAACCGCCCAGCCTGCAGAGGGCGCGCCCGGGCGTCGGGGGCCCGGCTGGGGGCTTCCGAGGTCAGGCTTCCCAAGCTCAGCTTCCTCCTCCAAGCTCCGACTAAAAACCCGAGGTGGCCAAGAACGAGGGAGCTGCCAATGCTCAGCTGGCCCTGGACACCGTGGCTTTGCTCCTCTGTGAAGCTGCGCTGTCAGGTGCCTCGGCAGGAACGGGGTCAGTCCTGGGGACAGCAGAATCGAGGGTGGATGGTACAGAGGACGGTCAGGGACTCCCCAGGGAGCTGCTCAAGCCCTCTCTTTTCAGAGAGAGGCCGTCTAGGGGAGGGTCCGGGACTGATCGCGCACACCCGGTGAGGGCAAGGAGCACCCCAGGCCCCCGCAAGTGTGCACCCAGCCTCCGCGGTGGACCCTGCCCCAGTTACAGGCGAACTGGGGCCAAATGTGATCAGGGTTCTGAATCAAACAAGGACTTCGTCCAGCTGGGCTCAACAAGGAATTTGCCAAAGGCCGAATCAGGACCAGAAGGGGAAGTAGGGTGCCGGGCACTTCCAAAGTCTCTCGAATTTCCGGGGCCTTGGCCTTGCGGTCCCCCCAAAGAATGAATGTGGTAGGGAGCATCTGGTGTGGAAATGAGTTCCTGTGAGACCCGCTGGATTTTAGCTCAATCCAAACCGTGGGAAGGTGTCCCAGAGAAGTATATGAAAAGAGGTGTATAAAGTAAGGGACAGTCGGATGACAGAAGGCAGCGGCCACTGGCACCCTTTCTGGCTCTAGGGGGATCTCCAGGAAGGATCCAGACCAGCAGCACCTGTTCCTCTGCGTGTAGGCATGTGTTTCCTGGACAAGTGTCCTCAGAGGCACCACCTTTCGGGCTTAAAGGTGTCCACAAGCAAACTAGAGAAGCAAACTCATTCACGGGGCCCAACTGCCAATGTCCTGGCATCACCCACATAGCGAGCACCACCATTAAACCCCATGCTGCTGACTCGCCCTTGCCCTCTCTTCTCCATTTCCAATCGTGGACTCAGGAAGCCAGAGTGTGCAAATTAGAAAGACAGGAGAGGACCCACCTTGAGCATGTGTATAGGACTCCCTGGCGGGGAGCCGTTTTCATAGCAGATGGCATGACACAAGCAAATAGTGTTTTTTTAAATCTGTCTTTCCATTTGATCAAGACGAATTCGGATTTGTCTCCTTCTCACCTCTGCCTGTGATTCAAAGGGAGCCTCAGCATCTTTTCTTTCTAGGTCCTTTTTGAACCAGTAGGACCCCTGAGAGGTCCACTCAATTAGGCCCTGCAGGCTTCCCTTTTCCCCTCACCTGGATGGAAAGTGGTGGGAGGCCCAGGCCAGATATTGGGCGAGATTACTTTAGCCCCAGCCAGTAAATAGGACCACTGAGCATGTTGCAGATGTCCCAGTGCAGGAAGCCTTTATGCGCAGATATGGCCCTTTTCACCCTAGGGAAGCCAAGTTTCCTCATTCTCTACTCGCAAACATACCCAGCTCTTTAAAGAGAGCCTCATTTGTGACAGTATGAGGTGCAAGGTGGGATCATGGAAACAGCTCCTTGCAAGGGAAACAAGTCTTCCGCCCAGCAGAACAGAATCAGGTAAAGTAAGAGAGCGCAGACTTCAGCTGTGGGACTGAGACCCGCGAACCATGCTCCCACTCCCCCGGTAAAGGACGCCCAGATTTGGAGGGAGCCTAAGATACCACAGGGTTTTTCTAGGCTGCCTGGGCTTCTAGGGGCCAGTGAGGGGGCTATTGCCATAATGCAGCTATGGGGAAAAAAGTACTGAAGAAAAGGAGTCGACCAATGAAGTCATTACAAGCGGAAGAATGCAAACCCCTTTGGAGAGGGGGTGGGGATAGAGAGCTGCGGAGTGGCAGCTATTGCTTGTTTTATCATCTTATTTAAAAGACCCGAGGTCTGGACTTATTCATTTCTCCTCCTCCTTAGACCCTAAATTTGTTCATGGCCCTCAGGGGAAAAAAAATTTTTTTTAAACCTTCCCCTTGGAAACAGAAGTGGTTATTGGCAGTTGGCTTTCCATACAGAGGCTAATGGGGAAGAGTAAACAAAAAACTAGGAGCTCCTAAATTCCCTGTTCTGGAGGAAAGGAAAAGGAGTGGGCTAAAGAAAACAGCCGTAATTGTAGCCTTGGCCAACAGGTTAAGAGAAATTGACTCCAGCCCCACCACCACCTAAGTGCAGCAAGTTCTGCTGGGGGTTTCTTAGCCCTCACACAGCCTCTAAGATCAGTTCACCACAAAGGGGGCTCTAAAGATGCAAACAAAGGTCTCCCAGTGCATCCAGACTCTTCAGGTACTGAGATGGGCATCAGACAGACACAGAGGGAGGAGTGGTCAGGAGACATTCTTCCAAGTCTTAGAGAGAGAAGAAAGCCTAGTTAAAATATGTAGGAGGTGGTTGTATTAATTTATATCATTCTAAGTTTTAGTCTCAGGGAAAATATTGCTGGAAATCTAAGATTGGTATTCCAGACTCTCTGATGGGATCAGTGAACGAGACATGAGTCTCAACTGCTAAGAGTACTTGAAATGGCCAATAAGTCCTCCATGCAGCATTTTAACCCATGTGCCTTGGAAAGTGAGGCATACATTTCTACAAATGATGATTGTACTGAAGATTTTATTTTACAGTTATTATGTTGTGAGCTGATAAATGAATGTGTTATAGTACCCTTACTTGATCTTCCATTTTACCCAAGGAAAATCTTCACATTGAACTCCCTCATGCTACTTAACCTGTGTGTGCTTATTTTTACAGCAATTTATCAGATGTTTATATATATATACTCACAGCTAAAAGAGACTCCTGATAGTTTGGAGATCATTTCTCTGCCTCCAGGCTGGGAGAAGAGAAAAGGTTACATTACAGGTTTATCATTAAAAAAAAAAAAAAAAAAGACAAACAAACAAACAAAAAAAAACTTCAAGGGAAAAATAGAACAAAACAAAAAAACCTTGTGAGAGAAAGCAAAGTTCCCTGCAGCTTCAGCGTTTGGGGGTGTAGTGTATGCTCATGTGCGAGTGCAGACACTCAAGAAATGTTCTTTGAATACCCTCTACGTGTCAGGCACCATACAATGTCCTGGGGTCACAACAGTAAGCAAGGACTGTATAGTCCTGTCCCTTGCAGTCCTCCTATTCTGGGTTTCAGTCTTCCAACAGGTAGAACAGTTGCACCTCTTCCAAACTGTAACCCACTCTGATCTTTCGGATCTTTCTGAGGCACGTTCTTCCCCTAGGTGAAATGCACAGCACTATACTGTACAGAAGGAGGGGGAGAGAAGAAGGGAAAGGGAAGGAGGAAGAGGAAGAAGGAGAAGAAGAAAAGAGGAGAAGGAAAATAGAAGGGAGGGAGGAAGGGTAGCAGGTAGACTATCCACTTGGAAGCCATCATGGTCTCCAGGTAGAGCATGGGTCCCTGGCTGACATCATCATCTTAAGGGTGCTGAAAGCAAGGTCCCTTGAAGTCATCCACTTCTGCCTTAGTCTCTATTTCATGGAAGTTAATGACAGTGTGCTGATTTCATATTTGCCTTTGCAGTTCCTTTTCTCTGTAATTGCTTTTAACAGAATACCTAGACAGGATGGCTTCTTACACCAGAGGCAACGAAGCCCGTCCTCAAGTGTATTTTCCGTTTTTATTGTTACCCTGGTGCACTGAGTTCGCTCTGCTGCTCTGTTGGAAGGAGTGTCCAAGAGTCAAGTAGGAAGAGGAACTTCTCCCCATCAACTTCAGTTGGCAAATAATGTCCAAGCTCCCTGGAAGGAGCAAGGTCTCTAGGAGCTTTCTTCTTAATCAAGAGCTCTCCTGACTTTGGGGCCAGGTGTGGTGGAGGAGGTTTCCTTTGTTGTTCTAGGGGCTTGTTGCCTCTCTTCCTTAATCCCAAGTAACCAACAGCAGCTTCAGCATCCATCACTCACCCCCTCTCTCTCTCCTGCCTTCTTGCCATCCTGTCTTGGAAACAGAGTCATGTCCCTAGTTCTCAAAGGAAAAGTAAAGGGGACAATTCCAAACCCTCAGTCCTAACTTGAAATCCAGGGTCCCTTCTCTCCTTTGCATCTTTTTTTTCTTTTCCTGAGCTCCTCCCACCTCCCCCCACTCCCCCACCCCAGATTTTCCAGCATCCAACCAGTCTGAGTAAAGGTAGAAGTGTATCTGGGCCATTTTCCATGGGGAGAGAAAAAATACCACCCTGCAAAGCCAGATTCAGACTTTTTTCTATGTCTGAGATTCCTTTGTGGGAAACAATAGTATGACATGTTTAACCAAACTATATACATCTGTATTATAGGACAGTCATCACCTCCTACGTTTATGCGCTGCTTCATGCTTTATGAAGCCCTTTGGCTTTTGCAACTTTGTGAGGTAGTAATTCAGATGGTTTTATAGATGAGGAAATGGAAGCTTGTCTAAGTTAAGTAACTTTGGGGGGGGGTCAATTTACCATCAAGAAATAGAAATGAGCAATAGGGCTCAAGTTTTTTACCCTGATAAGTTACCCAAGGCTTCTTTCATACTATGTGGGGTCGTTCTGGAAGCATTTTCAAATGACTTTAAGTAATCATGAAAGATGTCTTTCTCAGGAGTCTGTCTTACACTACTCTTTATTCAGAGAACAGAAATAGTTCTGTTAGATACTGTATTAATTATCTAAGCTACATAACAACTTATCCTCAAATGTAATGGCTTAAAACAATAAACACTGAGTATCTCACACAGTGGGTAAGGAATCCTGGAGAGCTTAGATGGGTGATTCTGCCTTGGGGCTCATAACATTGCAGTCTGGATGTTGGCCAAGTCTGCAGTCATGTGAAGGCTTGGCTGCACTGGAGGATCAGCTTCCAGAGTTTGTTTACACTCCTTGCAGATTAGGACTGATTGTTGCCAGAGGCCTCAGTTCTTTCCCAAATGGACCTCCCCATAGGGATGCTTGAGTGTCCTCACAACATGGCAGTTGAATTCCCCCAGAGCCATAATGCCTTTTATGACCCAATCACACACCATCACTTCTGCTGTACTCTGTTCATTTAAGTCACTAAACATAGACACAAGAAGAAGGAGATTAGGATACATTTTTAAAAGAAAGGAATACCAAAGAAATTTTAGAAATCTTTGAAAACCACTACCAGTAGTTAACTTTTAAGTTTCACATAAAATGGGGGATCCCTGGGTGGCACAGCGGTTTGGCTGGCGCCTGCCTTTGGCCCAGGGCGCGATCCTGGAGACCCGGGATCGAATCCCACGTCGTGCTCCCGGTGCATGGAGCCTGCTTCTCCCTCTGCCTGTGTCTCTGCCTCTCTCTCTCTCTCTCTCTCTGTGTGACTATCATAAATAAACAAAAATTTAAAAATTAAAAAAAAAGTTTCACATAAAATGAAAATATCCCTTGCTTACTTCTCTTCCCACTTTCACTTTTCATAACCTTTCCTCAGTTGAATAGTTATTCTGCACATGACAGCAGGGTCCAAGCTAGGAGCAACCTGAAACTGGCTGTTCCTGGTGTTGGTAGTGGTGATGATGGCTAAGAATTCCATAGCTTACTATTCGCTGGGCACTGTTCTAAGAACTTCTGCATGTTAATCCATTTAATTCCCCTGATAATCCTATGGATTGCATACAGTTATCTCCATTTTAAAGATGAGAAAACTGAGGCATAGAGAGAGTCATTTGACCAAGATCACACAACCAGTCAGTGATAGACCTGCAATTCAGATCAGATAATCTGGCTTCATAGTCCTACTCTCAACCACTATGTGATCTGATTGTGGCAAAGGTAAACCATTTCTCAGACCCTCTCATTCACTTGGAACCATTTGGATTTGGGAGAAAATTAGGCAAATGCTTACAAACCAAGTATGGAGCTCAAAGAGGAAAGAAGAAAAATCCAGTGTGAGAGTGGGAGCGGGGGACAGGGAGAAAAGGTTTACAAAATTCTTTTCAAGAGCTGAACCACAAGAAAAAAAAAACAAAAACAAAACCCAACAACAGCAAAAAAGAGCTGAGCCACAGCCTGAAGCACAAGAACCACAGCTACCCATGATGACTAGAGGGATTACTACAAACCTTGGACCCATGGAGGAGGCTCAGATTGGAGGCAGGAAAATTTGGATGCCTTTATTTGAAGGTGGTTAGGCCATTTGGTAGTAAAGTTAATAGATTTTCAGCAACCTTGCCTTTCTCTGATCTATACAAACTGGTCCCGAACAATTTACTGGTGATTAATAGTGTTTTTTTCATAATTTTTGCATATCCAAAAATAAAACCGTTATAGAGGTGTGCTGGTTTTCTTTCTCAATTTGATATATCTGTCTCCCTTGTAATAATCAAATATATGGAATAATTATATCTTGACATTTCTTTTGCCTTTACCAAAATACACGGAGGCAATAACATCAGTGAAGTGGTAGGGCTCCTCTACGACAATAATGCTCATTTTCAATTCTGTAGAAAAAACTCTTCCTCTCCCTAGAATGAGGAAGAGATCCATCGTTGAATGTGTATCTTCATTCAAACTAGCCCTTAGTATTCAAAATATACTAAATAGAAGCTCTGGATGAGGCTTCTGCTTCAGAATTCTAGCCAGACTCCGATAGATATTAAACACCACAGAGACATCATGCTCTACTTTTTAAAGTCTTCAAGTGTGGTATTCAATGAACACATTTTGTCGGGGCCAGAAAACAAACGATGCGATGCGTATCTAGAGATTTTATCTTTAGGCTGAATGATCTGGTGGATGAAAGAGGAAGAGTAGATAGTGAACTGAGGCTCTCAGATAAACTTTCCAGTTTGTGGAGCAACCCCAAGCCAATCTATGGAATGCTAAAGCCCCAAATTCAGGAAGATACCCCATCCCTTTGTCATCCCTTCACACCATTGCTCTGCTCCCTAGTCAGACTTTACATTAACAGTGGAGAGGAGTTGTATGAATGTGTTTTCTGCAGATCTGCAAAAGGGCTATGTTATGAAGAATGTATTTCTCTGTGAAGCTTGTAGCCTAAATATTGCAGAACAAAATACTTTCCTGTCAAAAAAGGAAGTGTACTGAGGAATCGGCTTTTTTAAAAGTCCTACTGAAGAGGGGAGAAGACCATTTGTGCATGTATCTATGTGTGGTAAGAGCGAGGAAATTTAACGCAGAGAAAGCTGTCCAATTTAGGTTAAAATAGAGTTGATAGATGAAATCTATTGCTTACCTCTGTTGCTATTACATGATTGTATTGTCAATGATTAACAAAGGAGCCACTGTCTCTTTAAGCTATTCAGTGCTAGGAGTTCCCAAGTGGAATTTCACCTCCCGGTGTGTGTGTGTGTGTGTGTGTGTGTGTGTGTGTGTGTCCCCACCGATGACCAGCTTAAAGGACAAAACAGTGAGGATCTAATAACATACTCATGTACATGACATTAGGCCCCAAGGGATTTCAAATGCACCCTCAGACTCTGTTGCTTAGTACGTTATTTCCAAGAAGAGCTGGTCTCCAGTCCGAACTTCCTGCACAGTAAGCAGTGACAAAATGCACATCTCTCCAGAGAAGAATGAGTGGTTTTCAGTGCCCCCTCTTCCCACTGTCTCCCAAGGAGTGAAAGAAAAAATGGATTAAAGGTGGATTTCCCAAACTTGGAAAGCTGCTCACTCTACCACAGCTTCTGGGAAAGAAAGCATAGAGCTCTAAGTTACAGAATCCTCTGAATGTGAATGGAAGAGAAAGTTAGCCAGCAATGGAGAACTGAGCTTGGACTCTGGAGACTAGGAAAATAACTTTATAGAAGCTGAGAATTGTAAATGTTGTTGGAACATCTGAGAGACCCAGATAGGGCCCTTCCCTTCCATCTATATCTCTCACCCAACCTCACTGACTCTCTTTTCAGAAAAAGGAACAGAAACACACACACTTTAAAACACAAATGAAAAAGCAGTTTTACCCTTCCTTTCACTACACATACAAACCACCCCCCCCCTTTTTTTTTCTCATTTCTCATATTTCCATGTTGACATTTCATTGCCTGCAAGCATTTTTAAAAGGAGAGGTTGACTGCTGGGGAGTTAATGGGTGATGGTGGTCAAAGGTAGAAAACATCTGGCCATGTAATGGTGATAGTTAGCAATATCATATATTGGAAAGTTGTTAAGAAAACAGACCTTAAAAGTTTTCATCACAAAGGAAGAAAAGTGTAACTATGCAAGATAATGGATGTTAATTAGAGTTATTATGGTGATCATTTCACAATATATACATATATCATTATATTGTACCTTAAATGGATATGATGTTATATGCCAATTATATCTCAATAGAAGTGGGAACATTTTAAAAATAAAAGTAGTCCATCAGGTCACTTGCTGTCACTTTGTGTTTAAGTCATGACCCCTTTAGTTGTAATAACTGAGTGTCAGCCTTAATCAAATGTTTATGGCTGGTTAATGCCATAAAAGTTTCAAGCCAAAATGGAAAATGATTCTTACTCTGCCTTGCTTGAGCAGTTTCCTTAGCTTCCCCACCATGCTAACTCTTTAAAAAAAAAAAATTATTCTTGCACATACACAAAACCAAATCAAACTGACCCGTATAAAGGAACACCTAAGTAAAGTGTCCCTCACCCACTTATCCCTCATTCCCAGTTTTCTGGGGCCAGTTGCAACTGGTGGCCAGCTGGAATCCTGGGTGGAAGTAAATTAACTGGAAATGTCAAGTCACTGTTGCAGTCAACTGGAAAAAAGGAACGAAGCCAGTGCAGAATGGCCCATGAGCCCAGCTCTGGCTGCTGCCCACACAACTCAGAGCACTTTAGCAGAAGCATGAAGACCCTGTTTGCTCTCCGTATAATCACCCGTAGGGCACAGGCCAGCCCACCAACTTCCACTTCACAGGTGTTCTCAATGTAAAGGTGAAGAGCTCAGAAGGAATGCTTCCTAAAAAAATTGGAAGAAGTGTCTTTCCACATTTCTAACTTGGAATAAATACTGTAACCCTATTTGCTTCTTGAGAGAAAGCTTCAGTCTTGGTTCCAAGTTTCTATGGTTGATTCTACTATATTACTATTACTACTACTACCAACAATATTAATAATAGTTGTTATTATTCTAAGAATAGCATTTCTAATTATCTTGTGAATTTTTGTTTTCTTAGGAAGAAGGAATAAGTAAAAAGTCGCTTGGCTTTTCAAGGTAGAAAAGGTTAAAAAGTAGTAATGAAGTAGGTAAGACACTTTCATTTGTTGCACATCAGCAAATAATAAAGTGAAGTTTATAACAGACTTTCACAGTGCCCCCTCCCCAGATCCTTTCATAAAAAAAAGAAAGAAACGAGAAAAGGAGGGAGGAAGAGAAAGAAGGAAGAAAAGAAGAAGGGAGGGAGGCAGGGAGGGAGGTAAGGAAGGAAGGAAGGAAAGAAATTCTTATTATTTATAACTAAGGCTCAAATTATATTACCCCAGCACAACAAAAACTCTTTTGAAATAGCTACCTCTCTATAGGAGACACACCCCAATCTTGCTAAGAATGCAGAAATTCAGAAGTTTAAAACTTATTGGGAACTTCACAGAGAAACTAGAGAAAAGAAATAGGGCAGATTTGCATCCTTTCTTTCCATTACACCATGCCATCAGGAATATATTCTATAATAATTTCCTTCAGGCAATCTCATTCCCAGTTTTCACAGTTTTTTTTCCCCAAGGGAACAAAACAGACCCACACTTTCTTTACCTAAGGCTAGCCTGAAGAATCCACTGAATTCTATTGATTTTTCTCTCTTTGAACACAAGCTCATTAACCTGAAACACTAAGGGGATAACTATATTTCACCAAGCCTATAACTGAGTGTCTGAAAACAAAAAGATCCCAAGATAGTGATAGAGCCCCTCTCCCTAGGTAGGATTCCTTCCCAGCCACCCACCCCCTGCAAATTTAGCTGCAGAAGCTGGGACTTTGATTCCATAACCCTAAAGACTTTTGCATCCATTAGAAAAAGCTTTCTTTAAATTCATCCTTCTTTATTGTAATGGTTAGCAAAATCAAGGTTCTGTCTTTCCACCAACTTCTACATTCTTACAAGCTTCAGGGGGTGGCTAAATGTTAGCATCAAACATTGCAAACAGTGCTGCAGTGCCAGGAATCTCCTCTGCCTCCTCTCAGCTAATGGAGCCACGGCTCCACTAAGGAGCTATCTTGGATATATGGAAATGAGGCCTTCCTCAAACCCTCCAGGGACTTCTTTGAGAAGGAAAAAAAGCAATCAGGAAAAAATTAGACAACACAGACATCAGAAGCAGCCTGTTAGACAAGTCTGTTCAAGAAGCCCCATGAGTGGAGCTACATTTCTTTTATCTTCCTAATCCAAGAGAATGAGAGCTGTGACCCCCTCTTGAATGAATGAATGAATGAATGAATGAACGGCAGCTATTTTACCCAAGGAACCAATATTAATAATTTTGTGGTCTTGACTTTTGAGATCTCTGGCGAGATCAAATGATCTGTACCCTTCCATTCAAGGCAACGGACATCTTCAAACTGTTTTTTTTTTTTTAATTTGATTTATCCTTTGAAACAGAAAGTGCATTACATTTAACTGGTCTTGCAAAGGGGGTTCTCTTCTCTTTACAAACCGAATTCCTTATATAAATTAATAAAGGTTAAAGATGCTAATATATCACCATTATTAGCTTAAAAAAGAAAACAATATACATAGTCTATAGTATTCTTATGATACAAAACACTTCAAATTCAATTACAGCAACTAAATGGATTTTTATGTTTCTGACCCGGAGCAGTTGTAACAATTCCCACCATCTACTTTAACACGCAATCTTATCAGAAAGGAATTAAATTAAATACAAGCTATTGTAGCCCCTCCCTCCCCAATACTTCTCTTTAAATCACTAATAAATAGCAACAAACGACTGTGCAATTTCAGAGAGGAACGGAGAGGCAGGTCTGAGGCCTTCCCTGGTTCCACGTCTTCTACTTCAAGTCCTGGAGGCGGGAGCGGGGCGCGGAGCCAGGGGGGTGGTCAGGGACGAGCAAGAAGGGACAAAGGGAAAAGTGAGATTGAACAAATCCAAACCCGAGAGAGGAGCGAGGGGGTGGGGTGGAGGGTGGTGGTGGAGAACATTCTTGCCTCGCTTCTCAAATTAAGAATCAAAATACGAGGGAAACGTGTGGTTTGAGTAGCTCTTAAAAGGAGGCAGGGCGCAGGAAGGAGGAGGGCCATCTTTTTATACCAAATTCAAAAAAAGCATTTTACATTTTAAATATTCACAATAAAGTAACTTCTAGTCAGTGTGACTCACGATTTATTTACAAAGAGCCTTCAACAGGTTGCTTTAGTCGGCACAGCAGTGTGCGGGGGTAGGAGGCTCCCTCTCCGCTCCCCTCCGAGGCGGCCGCCCGCCCGCGCCGCTCCGAGGTCCCTGCGGTGGGCGTGGAGCCTTCGGGAACACCTCCCCGCCCCCGCCCCCGCCC
Source organism: Canis aureus (assembly GCF_053574225.1). NCBI lineage: Eukaryota > Metazoa > Chordata > Mammalia > Carnivora > Canidae > Canis > Canis aureus. The sequence goes on from NC_135643.1 coordinate 8,534,445, forward strand.
CCGCCCCGGCCGCCGCGGGGGGCACGGGCGGGAGGGGAGGGCGCGGTGCGGGGCCGCAGCTCCCGCGGGGGACGGGTCCGGGGCGCCGAGCGGGGCTGGGGGGCGGCCGGCTGCTGGGGCAGGTGCCTTGGAACGCAGCGCGGTGCGTGGTCTTTTCTGCCTTGTGATCAGCCCCCGAGTCTCCCTCTCCATCTCCATCCCTCTCCCTCCATCTCTCCATCTCTCCATCCATCTCTCTCTCTCTCTCTCTCTCTCTCTCTCTCTCCCCCGCCCCCCTCAATTTCCAGGTTAAAAAAATAGACATGTACATCTCAGAAAATAGCAAAGGGCCCCTGCGGGCGGGGCGGAGGCCGGTGCGCCCGCGGGGCCGGGGCGGTGGCGCTCAGGACGAGCTCTCGTTCTCGGACGCGTGCAGCAGGAGGCCGCCGCCGCCGCCGGACTTGTGCTTCTTCAGCAGCTGCGTGATCTTCTCGTCGTCCGAGTTGGGGTCCAGGGGCTTGTTGTAGTCGTCGTCCTCCTCCTCGTTCTCCGAGGCCCCCTTGAGCCGCTCGGTCTCCGAATCCTGCTTCTTCTTGGCCGTGGCCATCTCGGCCGCGTGCTTCTTCCTCCACTTGGTCCGGCGGTTCTGGAACCAGACCTGGGGACCAAGAGAGGGATGGGGAGGGGAGGGGAGGGGAGGGGAGGGGAGCGGAGACGGGGCGGCCGGGGTTGAGGCGGGCGGATCCAGGCACAGCCGCCTCTCCCGCGCCCCCAGGTCGCGCCCCCAGGCCGCCCCCGGCCACCCTCCCGCCCTCCCTCCGAGACCTCCCCGGCCGGGGCCGTCACTGTCCGTGCCCAACGCCCCGGCTTCCTCCCAGGATCCGGCACCGACGGACCGACTGCCGTTGCCATAGCGATGGTAACACAGGGGGCCGGACGGTGTCAGCGAGCTCGCTCTCCGAAGAGAAAACACTCGGGAACTGAAGTTTCCCTAAAAACGAGTCCGCCTTCCTACTTCCTAGTCTGAAGTAGAAGAGCTCTCGCCTTCCTAAGTTTGCTTCACAATATGCCTGTGATTTTATTTGTTGTTTACTTTCTTAGATGAATACTTTCAAACGACTTGAAGCGTTCTTGCTTTTTAGTGTGACTTGTGGGAGAAAGCACAGCATTTACCCCAATTACCTCTGTTCTCCTTTTCGATTTTGGAGGTTGGTCCGTTTCCCCTATCTCAAGTCTGAACCCACACAAACACGGTAGGTAAACACTCTCCTCCCCATTTACATTCGCAATGTACCACATCAAGTCAAAAAAAAAAAAAAGGATTTGCTAAAACACAAACCTCAAATCGCTAATAATAATCAACATAGATGCTTGAAAATATTGAATAGGTAGGTTAGCTAGAATCATCACAGTAGTTTGTGTGTGAGTCTCTCTCTGTGGCTTAATGTTTTTCATAAAACCAAATCAAGCTGAAATTTTCACTAGGTTTTTTAAGTGAAATGTTGCCAATTAAATTATTTCCCACTGTTAGCATGACTACCCTTTCAAATATTATTTTAATATTGTTCTTCTCCAAGACATTTATTTTATATAACAAATATTTTAGCTATTCACGGTGTTTGACACCGTGTGTGATACACATAATTTAACCTAAAGCATCAGCAATAAGCAACCAATTTCCCAAAGATATTATCCTCTTTTTTAGGCTTCTCATCCATTTTCTCATCTGTTATGTATTTTATCTAGAGAATCAGAATTGTTAAGAAAGTGATTTTTATTTTCCTTATACAGCTATAATAATTCACTTCTAGCCACACAGACATATTTACGGTGACAAATGAACACTTCCAGATTACTGTGGTAGGCTCTGTACCAACCATTGCAAAAATAATTTTTTACTGTGATGGTATTCTAATGGTCACATACAAAATCACTTCTGAAATGCATTTTATGATGCTTGCCCCCAGGGGAAATACACTCTAACCAGCAGACGTGGCTAACAGTTATTCCTACTTAATTTAAGGAGCAACAAAATTACTAATGAAAACAGACTTACACTCCTCCCTCCTCCCCCCCCCAAAAAAAACCACCCAAATATAATAAACTGAAGAAGAAACTCAAATGAGAATACTGGAAATATAGGAAACCACTTTAATTTACCTAGCTGGTTCAATCTTTTTATTTTTCAGGGAAAGACTTCTCAAATTTGATTTGAGAAAATATATTGTACAACTCAATTATAAGCTAAGTGACATTTTAATTATAAATTGTTGTCACAAACAGTAAATATGGTACTTCTGTTTATAAACTTAGACAGGATTCTTTCATAACACGGTAATAATCTTGTCAAATCACTTGGAAAATTGCTATTCCAAAGTGATGATCCTCAGCTGAACTAAAAGCAGATTCATCCCTGTAAGTGGTTGGATCTTGCCGATTTTTTTTTTAACCTGCAAGTTAACATAGTAGCTAGCCCCTATAAGGCTGATCTACATCAGGAAATTATATAACTAACGGAGCCTGACTTGACAAACAAAAGCTTGAATAACCTTACAGATAGAATAAATAGAAGCTATCTAACTGGCCTGATCTCTACTCTGGGCTGATATTTCGGTAATGCTTTTATTCTCCAATAATGGCGAGCTCCCCCAGCACAGGCTGCTATCTAGATTAACCTAATTTCAAAGGCGGGGGCTTGATTCCTTTTGTTCATCAACAGTTTGCCCGCCTCAAGACCCCAGGGCCTTTGTAACCCCCACTCCCACCCCTTTCGCTGATTTCATCTTCTCCCCTGGCTCCTCAGATCCGCACCCCCGAGCGGCTGTTTGTTAGAGGGGGATGCGCGCGCGCGCACGTGTGTGAGTGTGTGTGTGTGTGTGCGCGCGCGCGCGCGCGCGTGTGCTGGGGATTGGGAGACCATCCCTCGAGGTTTGCAAGGTCTGCTCACCTTGACCTGACTCTCCGTCATCCCCAGCGAATAGGCCAAGCGAGCCCTCTCGGGACCCGCCAAGTATTTCGTTTGTTCGAAAGTCTTCTCCAGAGCGAAGATCTGCTGGCCCGAAAACGTGGGTCTCGTGTGTTTTCTCTTCCCGTCTTTGTCCAACAAAATGGATCCTTGATCTGCGAGAACAGATAAACAAGGGAAGTGGGGAGACAGTCCGTTACAAGCGGCGCTACTGAAAAGAAACGAATTCAAAAAACAGTGTTTTCTGGACAGCCTGTACCGTCGCAGACAGCAGAATGGTCTGGCGCTTCCAGTCCCACCGCGCGCCTTGGCCTTTCTACGCCCACCTGTTTTGAAAAGCCCGGTGTGTTTGGAGCAGCAGTAAACAACCTTCTGTTGAACCCAGACGTCAAACAGTGAGGCAGCGCATTGCTGAAGTTTTCCGGGGCGGAATCGCCAGGCCCCCGTAAATTGAGGAATGCGGGGAGAAGGCCCCTCTCGCCTCCCAGCCTAGTAGTGCTCGCTCGGCCTCGGAGACTTTGCACGAGGATGACTAATTTTCCCTTCCTTTTCTTTTTTTCTTTTTTCTTTTCTTTTCTTTTTTCTCCTTGAACGCTTTCCTAACCTGTGCCTGCACAACAAAGGACGCCTTGTTTTTTGCACACAAGAGAGCTAAATCGCCCCCCAAGTCTAAAGCCGCTGCGGCCGAGGGGGAGGGGGGTCCCTCCGCCTTTGTTGGCGGTCCCTGTAGGGCCATCAGAACTAATACAATAGCGTCTCCCCGACACCCTCACCAGCCTGGGCCGCCCTCGGTCCCCAGGCTTCCCGAGGGAGCCTCCCCTTGGCTCCCGCAACCTCCCTTAGTTACACGGAAGAGGTGTGACTCTTTCTCTTTCCATCAAGTGGAAACTTGCGGGACTCGGTCAAGAGCAGAGAACAGAGCAAGAAAAAGACCCGGACAGGGTCTCGAACTCCACCTGGAAGGCTAGGAGCCTCTGCGGAGGTGGCCAACCACCCAGAAGGTTGGAACGATCGCCGGTCAACTCGGTTACAAGCAAGGTCGTGGTGGGACGTGCACATTCCCCAGCCCTTCTGCCGCGACCTCGTTTTTCCTCTGGTTCGTTTTCTTGTTAGGATGTTGGAGGCCGCGATGCCTCTCAATATTCCCAGGCCCAAGACGTCCCGGCCCTTCGCCACCCACACACCCCCCTCCCCTCCCGGGGCCAAGGCAGGTGGGAAAGCGAGAGCCCCGCGGAGGGGAGTGGCCCGAGTGACTGAGCTCGCTCCAGCTCCTGCCGAGGGGCCTGGAGTCTAGGGGCTCACTGGGCCCGAAAGTACTGGGGTGGGGGTGGGGGTGGGGGTGGGGGAGCTCCTCGAAGGCGGAGAGGTTAGGTGGGGACTCCCTGGGCCGAGACGTACGTGCAAATATACGCGCTCGCTCGGGGCTGTGGGGGGCTTGCAGCTGTCGTTCCCCGCCCCCCACCCCGGTCCGCAGAGAGGCCAGCTCGGCTGGCGTAGGTGGGGTGCAGCCCCAGCCGACTACGCGCGGGAGCCGGGAAAGAAGAGGTGGAGGCGGGGGCGCAGCGGCCTCACCTGCCCTTCCCACATCCTTAACCCGGGCAGGGCCTGAGGTTGCCGTCAGGCTGCTCCAGAGCAGCCGGGGCCTCGCATGAGACCCACGCCCGGCACCGCGTTGTTTTCAACGCGAAATGTTTTCCTGCACACCCGCTCCTCGAGGCGTGCCCAAGACTTGGAGAGAGGGGGGCGCTTGGACGCAGGCTCAGGGAAGCCAGAGTCCCTCCACGAAAACGCTGGCAGAGCCTACAGTATCGTGCGATTCTGGCGCTGCCAAACTACTGGGGAGCCAAGAGGGTGCACGGATCCCCGTGCACAGCAGGGGCCATGGCCCAAGCGTGAGCAGGACACGCACAACTGGACTCGGGGCGACCATACTCACGAGGGGTGCAGGCCAGGCGGGCGTCCCTCCAGGGCGGGCTCTGCATAACTCCTGGCCAGAAGATGGGCGTCCGGCCGGGCAGTTCAGCCAGCGGTTTGGGGTACCGACCTACGGCGGCCACGGCCGCTGCGCTGGGGCTGAAGTAGAGCCCGGGCGGCGGCGGCGGCGGACTCAGGCTGCTGAAGCGGGGCAGGCCCGCGAGCAGCCCCGCTGGGGAGGAGGCGGCGGCTGCAGCGGCCGCCGCCGCCGCGGCGGCTGCGGAAGCGGAGGAAGCGGAGGTGGACGAGGAGGAGGAGGAGGAGGAGGAACCGGAGGGCGAGGCGGAGGGCAGGGCGGCCCCTGAGGCCACGGGCATGGAGGGCCGGCTCAGGATGTCGTTGATGCCATGGGGGGTGGCGGCTGAGAGCTGCTGTGGGGGGCTGCCCAGGGACGAGAGCCCCCCCGCGGGCGGGGGCTTCAGGCTGCCTGGGTTGTGGGCGCCCAAAGGCGGGGAGGGCGACGACGAAGAGGACGAGGAGGACGAGGAGGAGGGGGGGCCGGCGGGCAACGGGGGGTACGCCGCGGGGTACAGCGGGGTCTTCATTTCGGCCATGCTGTGCAGGGCGGCCAGGGGCGGGCTGCTGAGCAGGAATGCGCTCTGCCGGGTGCCCTCCATCGCCCCCACCGCTAACATCCCACGGCCCGGCCGGAGCCCGCAGCCACTCAAGGGGGGGCGCCGGCCGGTGCCCCGGCGGGGCTCGGGAGAGCGGGGAGTGCCGAGGGCGCGAGCGAGCCGCCGCTCCGCGCTCCCGGAGGCGACCTGCCCACTGGGCCGAGAACGCGGCGGCCGAGAGGTGCTCTCGAAGCTGCGCAGCAGAAATGTCCAAAGGCGCCGCTGGAGAGGCGGTGGCTCGCGGATCCGCGCGCGTCCGGGCGGCTTTGGCTGTCCTTTCGCTCCTAGTCGTGGACTCGATCTCAGTTTTCTTCTCTCTTCCTCCCTCTTCCTCGCCTCTCAGTGCGCGCTACTTCTCATCTTCTCTCCGCCCTCCCCGAGAAATAAGCAAAGCAAGACCCAGGCCGGCCCCAGAGTTTGCAACAAAGTTAAGAGTCACTGGGTCTCCACTTGGATGCTGGAGCGTGGGGACTGGCTCGCTGTCTTTGGGGAGGCTCGGAGGGCTCCCGGTTCCGCTGGACGCGCTCCTCCAATCTCACTCGGCCGCTCTGTTCTTTCTCCGCGAGGCTGATTCGCACTCGGCGCTCCCCGCTCGCGAGGAGAGAGCGCATCCAGCCCGCGGGAGGATCTCGCCTCCGGGCGGCCTTCCTCCGCCGGCTCGGCCCGGGGCGGGTGCGCCAGGAAGGGCAGTGCCACCAATCCCCGCGCCCACGGGACTCGGCGCGCCTACCCGCTTTCCCCTCTGGGCCACGGGGCACCGGAGTTGCAATATTGAAAAAGAAAAAGAGGGAGGGGGCAAAAAAAGAAGCCCGCAGAAAAACAAAGACCAAGTGTGAAAAGTCTGAAGGCTCCGTTCGTCGGTCCACCTCCGTAGACGGGCCTGGAGACCCCCGCCCCCCCCCCCCCAGCACCCTCTCTTCTTCTCACTCTCCGCCTTTGCCTCTCCTCTCTCGCATTTTCTTCGCAGCTTTACAGTCTTCGTTCTTCTAAGCCCTGTCCTCTGGCCAAGCTGACCCTCTCCGGCTCTTCCACTCCCTCCCTCTCTCCTCTCCGCTCTCCTCTCTCCCTCCGGGCCTGACAGTTCAGATGAAGCTCTCAAAGGTAATAAAACATTTGCATCACTCCCTACCCCTCTTTAGCTGGGGGACGAAAAGGAGGGGGAGGTGGGGGTCCAAAATGAGAACTTTGAGGGACGTCACCGGAGGCGGCCGGCGGGCGGAGCCCAGGAGCGGGTGCAGGCTGGGGGCGTAACCACCGTCTCCAATTGCGCGCGGCCTGGGGCCTCGCGGCGCCTCCGGGGCGCGCCCTCCCCGGAGCGCCGCGCCCGCTCATTGGCTGGGGAGGGCGAGCCGTAGGGCCGCGCCCGCGGGGCTCCCGCCCCCTCCCTCCTCCGTCCCTCCCGTGGGTGGGACCGGGGGGCGGGGCCTGGCGAGCGGTGCGGCTCCGCCTTGGGGCCAGCGGACGCCTCAATTAATTGTGTTAAATAAAATGGAAAAGTGGAGGGGGGAGCGGAGACGGAGAGGGTATTACTTTTTAAAGAGAAGAATAATGAAAACCCAGCCCTTTTATGGAAAAGCAGTTCATATTCTTCCCTCGCCTCCCCCCTCGCCTGCTCGCCTCCCCCTACCCACCCCCCTTGCCCCTGCGAGCTCGCGACGCCTCACCTCGAACAGTCTGGTCCCTTGTAAAATGGAGCTAATGGAGCGGGCAGCCGGCGCAGCCCTGGCCTAGCTCCTTCTTTTGAAGGGATTAATTAAAGGCCATCTGGGCTCTCCCAGAATTGTGTAAATTAATTTGTTGCTCCTTAAGCCTATAGATGTCCTTAATCCCTTAGTAGGCCGAAGGATCGTCCTCTTCCATTTTTGCCACCTCCCTCTTTCCCTCTCTGTTCTTTCTTCGTTACTTTTCTTTTCATTCCTAGGTTCCTCCGCAATGTTGCCATTTATAGGATTACTCAATACACAGACAACGGAATCAGCTTAATGGGAATATTTGTTTTTCGTGTGATGTTTAGACCTGAGCGGAATGAACTTTTTTTTCTTATTATTATTATTATTTTTTTGGCTTTTCATTCCTCTGATTATTGTTGTTATTTGTTCTGAGTTTACGCGGGAGCAGAATCACCAAAATTGGCGTCTGTGTACAGAAGTATCTGGGTACCCGGCTCCCCCAGGGGACTGTACGTTTTTGAAAACTGCCTCGGAAACTCTGTCCCCTTGCCTTCAACTCCAGGGTTGTTTGGAGAGATGGAGATGTCCGGGCTTCTGGGCTGTGGTGATGGGAGGTCTAAGATCTGGAGAGTGATTTCCTTTATTCTTTTTGTATCTTCCATCCCTGGTCCCTTGCAAAAAGATCTTGAAATCGCTGGCAGGGCTGAGCCCTGCAAGTGAGGAGGAAGACCTTGGCACAATTTTGAGAGTTCAGGATATTGAAGTAACATACCAGTGAGAGGTAGTCACTAGAGCAATTTGGGCGAGATCATTAAGTCCAAACTTAATTCTCAGCAAATAGAAATTAATAGCTCAAGAGTAAAATCTGAGCGGTACCACCCAGGGATGGAGTTTGGCTGAGTGCTAAAGCACTCATGTGGGTCCAAGCACCAAAAGCCAGGAGGGCTCATGCTGCTCTGATAGCCCTCCTTTCTAAAGCTTTGGTCTTTTCAAGGTGGCAGCTTGAACTTGAGTTATTTTTTAAATGTTTTTGTTTATCCTTTGCCATTTTTTAGTATTCATTTCTGAGATAAAAGGAATTTTGCTTTTATTTGGTCCCCCCTTTCCCTCTCCACCCTCCGCCCTTAACTTCGAGCCTGGGCTAAATCGATCACTTCTCAGACCTTAGACCCTGGCCTGAAACAAGGTGAATTCCTTCCTCCACCTGAATTATGCTGAGTCGGACAAGAAAAGAGGTCCTGCGGGGACCGTCTGCGTTTACCCGGGAAGATGCTCTGCTGGCCTGGGGTCGAAACTCCAGCGCCCCGCCTTTTCGGCCAAAAGACTGCGTCAGAAGGATGAGGCGGAGAGGCCGGCGGGTCGGAATTGTTGGGGCCCCTCTGCCTCTCGCTTCGTTACAAACGAAACTTTTCCTTGCCTCAGCGGACTACCCCTTGACAGTGGCACACAATCTCCCTCCTGAACCCCTCGTCTGGGCCACCCGCGACCTCTTCATGTTCCCCCAGGACCTCACATTCTCAAGAACGAAGTAGGAATGGGGGGGGAGGTGGCTAGTGATCCCCAAAGATTCCAATTTCCAAAAGCGATCCCTCCTTTATTTCATGTAAATATTGTGCCCCGGGAAAGAATTGGATAGTCTCCTTTTGTAAATTCAATATCTGAAATGGGGAGAAGTGAGGTAAAGAGACAGAGAAATATGAGAGAGACATTCAACTCGATCCAACCAACTCCGGCTTAACTGACACTAGCTAATAGCTGCAAAGCTGGGTGCAAGGCGTCCCCATCGTTTGCTTTTATTTATCAATCACATTGAGGAATTCGAATAGCAGCATTTTTTCTCGTGACAATAAAACAATTCTGGAGTCTGTGTACCTCGATCCCCGGGGTGGGGGTGAACCCTGGGTGCCTGAATCCCGCGTGGGGCCGCCTGTGTTCCACACACACTGCGCTGCGCTGCGCTGCGCTGAAGGAAGGCGGTGCCTCCTGCCTGGTGCTGGTTGTCACCGATCTGCTCTGTCTCCAGCTGGGAGCGGGAAGAGCTAGGGGCGTCTTCCGAGGGGTGTGGGCTGCTCCTGTCACTCGCAGGGAGAGATGGCCCTGCCCCTGCAGAACTATTCCCACATTGGGGGGCCGAGTCTTGGAAGAGCAGATCCCAACGCTGACCAGGGAGGCCTGTTTCTTACGCGCGGCTTGCAGACGCCCTGCAGAGTCCGGACTTTCCCCTGGGGAATCTCCAGGACCCTCACGCCTCTCTGCCCACGACCCAATAAAGTCGGACATTTCTAAGTCCCACTAGGAGTAGACTCTAGGAGTAGAACGCGTAACACGTGGTCGCGACGCCCCCTCGCATCTCTGCACTGTATATATATATATGGAGGGGCTGTGTTTGCAAGTGAACGATTTGCATTTTAATTGAAAAATAAATGAAAGAGCGTTGGCAAATTCTGAGGTTGCAAAAAACAGCTAAAATGATCCGGATGTGGAAGGCAACACGCCTCCCTTGACTTTCTTGAGCCCGTGAATAAACGGATCCGTTTTCCAGTTACTGTTGTTAGCCCGCTCTACGGTTAAGCCGCCTGTGCGACCCACTTGACCACCCTACCCTCCGCGTAACCCTCGACTCTGAACCTCCTGGCGCGTTCTGGTACTTCTGCTTTAAGTTAAAGAACAGCCAGTGCATTCAGGGTAACTCGCAGAAGGAATGCAAATGAAATCTCAGCTAAATGTACTTAAATTCAGCAGTGGGGAATGAATAACTATTCTTCCCCAAATATATTAACGTCAAATGGCAGCACACTCCAGTGCAACCGCAAGAAGCCTATTCTACACTCGCAACAGACCGGGGACACGGGCAGGGGTGGCGGTAGGAAGGGAATTAGGTGTGTGTCTCAGGCCATAAACCTCTCTGGTATGGGTTTGCTTGAATTACCTGGATAACATCTTTAACGACTCCACTTGCCAGAGAGCGGGGCCTGTAGGGGCTGAACCCCAGGCCGGCTGGGTTTCTGTGAGTGCTGTAAGAGGGGTCGGGCAAGCTCGAGGGAGGAAGGAGAATGGCCCCCAGCTTGAAACAAGCCAGTCCCGAGGAGAGCAGGGGAGACGGGGAGACGCGCTGCTTCTCCGTTTGTCCCTCTCTTTGCCTCCTGCAAACGCTGAGTGGAAACTGCACCCTTGGCTGCTTCTGCTGACCAGCAGTTAAGGGGGCGGATTTGGGGGAGTGTTGGAGTCGAAAAGGGCCAACAAATGCCCGGTGATGGAGAGTGCTGTAGGATCCTGCGGTCCAAGCTCTCCCAAGGGAGCCCAACAAAATATGCGAGGGAGGTGACTGGTGTAGACGTGAATCCACTACCAAAAAGATCTCGAACCCCACGCCAGGATACTCCTCAGGGATCTTCCAAGTGGCAGCATATTCCTCCTGCTGCACCATCACGGAATAGGTGCTGAGCTCTCTTGAGGCCGGGCTGGGAGGGGGATACTCGCACCCGGGAGGGTTCTGAAACGTCCCAGAAGATGGAGAACTCTCAAGTCCAGAAACGTCTGCAATATCAAAACCCAATTCAGGAATGACAGTATTAAATGCAAGAAAACACTTAAATACCTTGCTGGAGAGAAAACAGGTGTTGAACTTAAGCAAAGCATATAAAAGCATATATATATATATATGCATAAAAGCATATATTTTATATATATTATGCATATAATATATGCATATATTGAACTTAAGCAAAGCATATAAAAGCATATATATATGCATAAAAGCATATATTTTATATATATTATGCATATAATATATGCATATATTGAACTTAAGCAAAGCATATATATGCATAAAAGCATATTTTATATATATATTATGCATATAATATATGCATATATTGAACTTAAGCAAAGCATATAAAAGCATATATATGCATAAAAGCATATATTTTATTATATATGCATATATATAATAAAATATATGATATATATATATATATGTATATATATATATATATATATATTCCTCTCCCCTGCAGCATTTTCTGCGGAGAGAGATCCGTGGGCTTCCAGGGAGCCCCCTCGCTTGGGAGTATCTCCTGCAAAACGCCCTGTGCTTGAAGGCATGTCTGCGGGGCACTACAATTTCCTTGCGGAATTAAAGGCTAGCCCGGTTTCATCCACCAGATTATCTCGTGTCTGATGTGAACGGCCATGAAAAACTCCTCTATCTGTGTAAATAATGTCCACCGAACATAATTTAGGTAATTTCCAACGAGTCTATAAATTAATTGCTCTTTGTGTCCTGCTTAAAGTTGCTGCTTCTGACGGGTGTGCGTGAGTGTGTCAGGATGGGTCCTTCCTCACACGTGCGGCGCCTTATTCTTCATGCAGAAAAAGTTTATTTCATTTGGGTCGCGGCGTGGTTTCCAAGCGTCTGGCTCCTTCACGAGGCCCTTTGGAAAAAAAACAAAAAAAAACAAAAAAAAAAAAAACAAAAAAACCCTGAGCAGTTACTGCCCTCTTGTGGATAAAAACTTCGTAGCGTTTCCTTCTGTCGAGGGAAGACCGGCCTCCCCGGTTGCAAGTGCCTTATTCGGGATTGATTACCTCCGTGACGCGTCTGCCTTTGTTTCGCTGCAGTGGTCTCTAACTAACATTTATTTAATTTGATCTGAAATGCCAAATTCATAAAATGAAGTGTGGGTCTGCAGTTCTTGCTTTCTCAAATAGCGGGAGCTCTCTAAAATGAACATTTTAGATTTTAAATCTTTCTTCCTCACCTACTGGGTCTTGATGCTCTGTTATTTGACTCAATGATGGTAAAACAAATTACTGTTTTCATTGGAATCATTTTCATTTTCTACTTTTCTTCCCTGATTATCAAAACAATACTATGCTCAATACAGAACACTTGGAAAGTAGAGACAATGATAGAAACACAAGGAGTGGCCCATAATCTCCCTTCAGGGGCAAATGCTTCTGATATTTGGCATATGTGCTTGCTATCTCTTTTTTTATTTTATTTTATTTATTTATTCATGAAAGACACAGAGAGAAAGGCAGAGACACAGAGGGAGAAGCAGGCTCCATACAGGGAGCCCGAGGCGTGACTGGATCCCAGGTCTCCAAGATCAGGCCCTGGGCTGAAGGCGGTGCCAAACCGCTGAGCCACCCGGGCTGCCCACGTGCTTGCTATCTTTTCTCCAGGTTTATTCTATGCTTTGTTTTAATGGTTGAGACCATATTGAGCCTAGAACATTGTATCCTTAAGTCCATTTTAATAACCTGCTTTATTTACATATTGTAGCAGGTACAGCTCAGCACTGAAAAATCCTAGACTTTGTCTTCAGTGAGGTGGGAAGGGCCCTGAACATGTGTCAGAAGACCTGGGTCCAATAAAAAGGTAATCTTGCATGGAGGCAATGTGCTCCAATGCCTGATTTTTCCACTCACCGTTAACCCCTTCAGATTCTCAGACACTTTGTCACTAGTTCTTAGAATGTTAGGGAATAATAATAATAATAATAATAATAATAATAATAATAATAGTTAACACTGAGTGTTGTGTTTACAATTCTGTGTACTTTATGGTATAAATTCAACAGCAACTCTGAATCTCTGAATTAGGTACTATAGTGGTCCTCATTATAAGAATGGGAAAAGATAACAAAAATTAAAGCAAGAAAAGTTAAGTAACTCATTTAAGATTACACAGCTACTAATTGGGAAAGGTGGGGTTTAGACCCCAGGTAGTCTGGCTCTAAAATCTCTACTTTTAACCATTACACTAAACTGCCCCTCTGACAACTGAAAAAAATTTTGTTTGGGAGCAGGAAACAACCAATGTTGGAGAAGATGTGGAGAAAGGGGAACCCTCCTGCACTGTTGGTGGGAACGTGAACTGGTGCAGCCACTCTGGAAAACTGTATGGAGGTTCCTCAAAGAGTTAAAAATAGAGCTGCCCTGTGACCCAGCAATTGCACTGCTGGGGATTTACCCCAAAGATACAGATGCAATGAAACGCCGGGACACCTGCACCCCGATGTTTCTAGCAGCAATGTCCACAATAGCCAAACTGTGGAAGGAGCCTCGATGTCCATCGACAGATGAATGGATAAAGAAGATGTGGTCTGGGGATCCCTGGGTGGCGCAGCGGTTTGGCGCCTGCCTTTGGCCCAGGGCGCGATCCTGGAGACCGGGGATCGAATCCCACATCGGGCTCCCGGTGCATGGAGCCTGCTTCTCCCTCTGCCTGTGTCTCTGCCTCTCTCTCTCTCTGTGACTATCATAAATAAATAAAAATTTAAAAAAAAAAAAAAAAAAAAAAAAAAAGAAGATGTGGTCTATGTATACAATGGAATATTCCTCAGCCATTAGAAACGACAAATACCCACCATTTGCTTCGATGTGAATGGAACTGGAGAGTATTATGCTGAGTGAAGTAAGTCAATCGGAGAAGGACAAACATTATATGGTCTCATTCATTTGGGGAATATAAATAATAGTGAAAGGGACTAGAAGGGAAGGGAGAAGAAATGGGTGGGAAATATCAGAAAGGGAGACAGAACATAAAGACTCCTAACTCTGGGAAATGAACTAGGGGTGGTGGAAGGGGAGGTGGGTGGGGGGTGGGGGTGACTGGGTGACAGGCACTGAGGTGAGCACTTGACGGGATGAGCACTGGGTGTTATTCTATATGTTGGCAAATTGAACACCAATAAAAAATAAATTTATTTAGAAAATAAATAATAAAAGTGGGGCTTCTTGAATTCTTTTTTAAATTATTCAAACACAAATATAATTCCTGAAAATAATATTAGGCCTTGGTTTACACACAAGACAAGTATTTAAGTTTCAGAATAATGTTGATTTTAGTTACTTTTTAAAATTAATAGACTTTGGGCACGTTGGTGGCTCAGTCAGTTAAGTGTCTGCCTTCACCTCAGGTCATGATCCCGGGGGGTCCTGGGATCAAGTTCCACATCAGGCTCCCCGCCTGGCTGGGAGTCTGCTTCTCCTTCTCCCTCTGCCTGCTGTTCCCCCTGCTTGTGCTCTCTTTCTTTCTCTTTGTCAATAAATAAACAAAATCTTTAAACAAAAATTAATGGACTTTATTTTTAGAGCAGTGTTAGGTATTCTAATTACTTTTTAGCTTTAATTTTTCTTTTAGCATATACACACTTCAGCTTCCTATCTTCATCCCTGATCATGGATTTGCTTCATAGATAATGTAGATTGTAGCTTTAAAAAGCCATTCAAAGACCAAGTAGCATTCAAACAGTCATCCCAACCATCTTATCCTACAAAATTACCAAAGATGTAGGTTATCCCCTTGGTCACCAAGAAAATCTCCAATTACTTGGAATACTTCAGTTATCATGGAGTAATGAGCAAATCTAAGTGGTACTAAAGTCATTTTACATCAGCACAGCATAGCTATCAACCAACCAGAAGTGATACTCTTGTCTATTAAAATGAATGTACTATTTATCACCCTGGAATTCAGCAACTCTACCAAGTTCTGGCTCATGCCCTGTACCCTCCTAGCTGTCATCTTAGTTAACTTAACTTAGTTAAGTTAGTTACTTTTTCTATAAAACTGGCACTCTTGAAGAGAGGCTGGATCTAGTGCATTATCTTCCCTAAGCTTGTCCTGTAGAGGCGATCTTGCAGTGATTGTTGCTCTTGTGTATATAGGGGTGAGGTTTCCTCGCCAGAAGGGAACTTTCCTGGTCTGAATTATTAATAGAAGAACAGGAAGGAAGGAAGAAGGAAGGAAGGAGATACTTGAAGCCTAGCTTTAGATAATTAGGAAAGAGGAAATGTTTATCTCATTCAGTATCCCCTGTTTTGGTTTGGATTTTGAGCTCTCCAAGGTGTTTTTAAGGTAGAGATTAAAGATAAGCACTGTCACTGGAGGCAAAACTCAATCTAGAAAGGAGGAAATCCTGGGAGGAACCCCAAATCAATGATGAGTGTGTTGTATAAACTAGCTTATCTAGTTTTATGATACTCATTTTTGCACTTCAATTTCCTCTAGATTATTAGTAAGGCTTTGTTTAAATGTTCTAGCATGGTCTATGAATTGCTCCTGGAAAGTACAAATCCACTGTCCACGTTTGGACAGAATATTAAAGAGAGGTCTGTGTCCCTCCTAGGACGTCTAGGTCAGCTATCCAGGTACTTGGATACCCTTGGATACTGGTACCCTTCCAGCTCAGAAATGTTGCCTTAGTGTAATAGAAGAGGTGACAATTTGTGTTTTTCATAGAAATGTGCAGTCCTCTGACAGGTTAAGAGATTACAGCAGACAATGAGAAAAAGGACTGCATTGGCTTAAAACAATGGCTCTTAACTGTATTAAAACTAGTGCTACCAGTACTATAGAATGAATATTTGGTAATGGTTCTTTTACTACTCTGAAATTATAGTAATAGGCAATATAATCTCCCTACCCACATAATTTCCAAAAAGAATCAATATAGAACTTGAACTATAACACAAAGGATAAATAAAAAGAGAACTATTTATAATGAGAGAATGTGTAATTCTATATTTAAATGCACAGATATGGGGTACCTGGGTGGCTCAGTGGTTGAGCGTCTACCTTTGGGTCAGGTTGTGATCCCCGTGTCCTGGGATCGAGTCCCACATCGGGTTCCCTGCATGGAGCCTGCTTCTCCCTCTACCTGTGTCTCTGCCTTTCTCTGTGTCTCATGAATAAGTAAATAAATAAAATCTTTAAAAAAAAAATAAAATAAATGCACAGGGACTATCTACACTGGAGACAATGAAATAATCAGACATACTTATATATAGAATCACAGTAGATGCAATCATTACAAATATAGGCTGATTAAGGAGTTTCAAATATTATTAGTGGCACTGATATTTGTGTGTTGAGTTTCAGAAATGGTGAGTAACTCTTGAATGATACAAAGTATGTCCTTCTCTTAGTTTATGTGGAAGTTACATTCCCGGATAAATCAGTGTTTATTGAAATCATTATTAAAAACCTTTTTGTTTAAATATCAAATGAAGTAAATGCTGGGCTCAATAATAAATAACTAGATTTTTTTACACATGTAAATATTCATTAGGAGAATTGAAAATTTTACTTTTTTCACAAATGTTTCATATATTATAAGATATCTCACCTCCCTGGGCTCTGTCTGTTAACCAATCTGACAAAGGAAAAGCACCCACAGATTTGTCAAATGCCCCCAAAGGAAATCACTGTTTTAGAACTTGAGACAGTTGAGAAAGTATTTATATAAATATTAAGTTTACAAAGCATTCTCATATATATTTCACTTAATCCTCCCCAAGTGCATGAGAAGTATATCATTACTGTCATTTTTAATGATGAAGAAATTGAAGCTGTAAAAGGAGATGTGAAAACTCAAAGCCATTCACCACAGCACATCTTTGTCATTTTTTGGACTCATCAGTCTGGAGTATAGAGGCAGACAGAACAAGTGATAAAATTCTGCATATAACCCAGAAAATTCCATTGCATCTAGCTTGACTATACCTGGGCTGTGCAATATGGCAACCATTAGCCACATGTGACTATTTAAATTAATTAAAAATAAAATGAAAACTAAAATGTAGTTCCTCACTTGCACAACCACATTTCAGTGCTCAATAGCCGCATATGGCTAGTGGCTGCCACATTGGACAGAAAGGACCAATATAGAATATTTCTGCCATTACTGAAAGTTTTATTAGGCAGCACTAGTATATTATTTCAATTTATTGTTAAACTTTCAATTGCCTCCCTATGGCCCACTCTTTCCTGTAAGCTGCTAACAATCTTAAACACACACAAACATATTATGCTCAGCTCTTTCTCCACTTCTTGGTTTATGCTGTCCTGTGTCTAGAATGTCCTGTTACTTCACTTTTGAACCTACTTGCTTACATAGTTGTCTCCCTACTGGACCATATACTTGAGACCAGAACCATACCTATTCATCTTTGCATCCCCAGTACCCTGCACAGTACCTGGTACTGCATTTCCTTTTTGATCCTCATTTTGCAGGGTAACTGATATGAAAATATGCACGCTCTCAAATAAAGTGGATGTAAATAAAATTAATCTTGAAATCCAGGTTATTAACTAGTTTAAATGAAAGAACTTGATATTTACTAACTCCCATCTGTGTGCCCAGTACTATGGTGGAAACTTAACAGATACAGAAAGCATAACCCTAGCCCATGGCAGTCCATTGTCCTTGGAGAAACTAAGCACATGCAATATATGAAATGTCTGGAGATAATTAATCAGTATTTAGTAGAGCTTGTGATTTAAAAGTTTAAACTAAATGTTGCAGGAATACAGAGATATACAATGTAATTAAAGGGTCGTGCTTAGAAGAGAAAACTTGTGAAAAAGAGCCAGTCACTTATGGTGGGTCTTAAATGAAAGCAAGATTTGCATAAGAAGAATGAGAAAGAGAATTCTGGTTCTAGAGAGGAGCATTGTAGAAAGAAAGCACATAGTCAAGAAATCAAGAAAGAAATGAAAGTGATGTTGGCAAGGGAGGAGATGATATTAAAATACACTGTAGCATTTACTAGCTGCTTCTTTTGTGTCCTTGACACAAACAGATAGAGCAGTGAGGAAAGGGCATTGCTTCATAGAGGTAGAAACTTTTAGTTCTTCCTGAAAATATGAGCTTTCCTCAAATTGCCCTCAAGTTGTGTTTTTTCCATTAGTATTTACCTATTATTCCCTGGATCCATTTTTGCAGGACTTAACTGCCCATACCTCAATCAGGTGAGAAAAAAAAACAAAACAAAACCCAGAATGGAGGCAAATGACACAGGATCAGGCCAAGGAAGGTGCCAGAAGTACCTCCCCTTGCCCCTGGGAGAGTTAGACTTAAAACACACGGAGAAATCAGTAGCTTAGGACACTAAACTCCACAGGAATAAGAACAGAGAGATTTAGAGTTTCTAAGCCACATTTAAAAATCCCACTTCAGGAGTCTAAATTAAAGACAATAAAATTACTCAGACCACTAAGGAACAAATGTCATGTTTTACAATCACAGCCACAGTTCCCAGGTTTGGGGCCCCTTCTTTGTTAGGATTAGCCTGGATTAGTATTTAGGGGTCCCAGAATCATATGGGTTATTTTATCTTTGCAGATCTATTTTTTTTTTTTCACCTTCAAAGTGTCCACAGGTAAAGCAGAGAGTTGTTTTAGGACGTTTCTATGGTTCCTTTTGAGTCTCATACTCTATGGGTCTAATAATCAACCAACAGCCAGGTGTATGCAAAAAAGCAATCTAAAGGCTAATATGAAGCAGACTGTAAGGCTGGAACATAGGAAACCAGTGAGAAATACCAGCAGACTCCAAAGAAGGACACAAATGAAAATACTGTTAACCGGCTGCTGTGGTTTGGCTTCCAGAGGGCTGGTTTCCTGGGAGGCTGCTACCCACTGGCTGTATCCAACTTCTGTGCTTGGAGCAGTGCAGCACACTTGTGATCACAGCTCATTTAGGCACTTATTTTTAACTTAACACTGTTTACCTTGTGCTGATGTATTACAGTCTCGTAGGTCTGTACAGCATTTACTTCCCCAGCATTCTAAGACCCGTGACAGCGGTGGCTTATTCTGTAAGAACTCTCCATAGAATTCCTTCACAATTATTTATTATTTTAAAAAATTATATTACAGGCAACAGATCTCAAAGACTTACTAGAAGGATGCCATGACTGCCTACCTGCAATTTGGAATATGAATAGATACATGGGCAGATACAAAGATGTTTAAAATATTTTGAGAAAAAATTAAAAATATATTTCTACATTTTGGATGCAAATCAAGTCCAGAAATAAAGCAAGGTGTGATATTGAAGTTTTAGAAGTAACTTGTATTTCCAAACTTTCCGGAATATAGTGAGTAGAAAGAGTGCTTTACTAGAAATTGGAATCTTAGGTGCTAGCACTTAGTCTGGTTTTCCTCATGCAAACAAACAAACAAACAAACAAGATTAAAACATAAGTCTATTCAGAAACTTTTATGCTAATGTTCACAGTAGCATTATTCACAGTAGCCAAAAAATGGAAGCAACCCACATGTCCATCAACTAATTGATGGATAAATAAAATGTAGCATATCCATATAATGGAATATTATTGGACAATAAAACGGAATGAAATACTGACACTTACTACAACATGGACGAACCTCGAAAACATTATGCTAAGTGAAGAAGCCAGTCTCAAAAGACCGCATATTCTATAATTCCATTTATGTGAAATGTGCAGAATAGGTAAATCCACAGAGACAGAAAATAGATTAGTGGTTCCTTGGGGATGGGATGGGGTGAGGAAGCAGAAATGGGAATGACTGCTAATGGGTAGGGGGCTTCTTTGGGAGTTATTGAAAATGCTCTAAAATGAGATCGTGTAATGGTTGCACAGCTCTGTGAATATACTAAAAATCTCTGAACTGTACACTTTAAATGGGTGAATTTTATGGCATATGAAACATACATAGCTCAATAAAACTATTTTTTAAACAAGACAGAGATTGTGTGAAGGACTGAAAGGAAAATGCTCTATTTGTGTATGAGAAGCCACTATCATCTTCACCTAAGGAAATCTGCTGGAAGGGAAATGACCAAGTGCTAGGAGCTAAAGGAATCGATACCTGAAGACAAGGGCATGGGGATGACTGCCATATAAAAGGAAGACTAAAGTAAGATGTAATAACACAATGTAAAAACATGGCACCAACTCACTTATTTTTCCTTCTAGGTTTGCCTTATGTTTTATATGTAAACCAGATGTAATTGGCTTGTAGAAACAACAAATGTGCATTTCAGATACTTTTTTACTATTTTAGAATCATAGAATCCATAAATCAGTC
Organism: Canis aureus; assembly: GCF_053574225.1. Classification (NCBI taxonomy): domain Eukaryota; kingdom Metazoa; phylum Chordata; class Mammalia; order Carnivora; family Canidae; genus Canis; species Canis aureus. The sequence goes on from NC_135643.1 coordinate 8,554,515, forward strand.
CTTGACTGCCCTAGAGACCAAGAAAAGGTATGCAGAGCATTTAAGCCAAGAAATGTTGATGTCCTACTGGGTGTTAATTCTACCTCTTAATCAAAACCTGATTACAAAAAAGGAAGGCAGAACATAAAAATGCTATAAAGATTTAAAATTTTTCACTCTTCTCCATAACTCACACTGTAAATGTGCTCATTATGACATTCACTAGAGCAAGAAAATTGAGATGTTGTTGCAAGGTTCTGTACAGCAGAATCTCTGCCAATTATGATGAATAATCCAAGTCCATATGCTAGCTCTATAAAGCTCTGCAATATCAAAGTATTCCATGCTGCTTTTGCTTCCTCAGAAATATATACTATATCCAAGGAATAGTAAAAGGGAATTAAAAGTACATAATAGCTTAATCACAATTAGTCTTCTATTTGCCCAGTGCAGACACTGGTTTGCTGGTGATGCAGGTGTAAGGCATTATCTTGAGCCAAGAAAATGAATCAGATATTTAATGGATATGTGGAAATGGAAATTTTCTTGTAAAATCACAAAAAAAAAATGCAAGCCAACAGTACACTAAATTATAATAAAGATTTTCATTAATATTCTGAGCAGGAACATTATACATTGTATTCTTTTCCCCTGAAGGATTAAGTATTCTCAAAGGAATGCTTGAATACTATGTTCATACTTTTATAGAAAAATAGAACTCGCAGGCTAGTCTACAAAGCAAGTGGATGAATTTTTCCCATTTCATTATTTCTATACATTAAAGGCCTGGGGCAAGAAGCGAGATCCTGGTTATCAACTAGCCAGTTCTGTGTAGATCTCTAAATCAAAATTGAAAATGCCTTACAGCAGAATATCGGATCAGAAGCTTAAATCTCTGAAGAGTCGATAGGAGTAGTTCATACTGTATATAACACTACAGTGCTTTATCAATTACTCCTCTTTAAAAGTAAGGCTTTGTCTTTGGCTAAAATTGAAAGTCCCTGGAAAGACTGAGTGATATGCCTTAGCAATCATATAAGTCCAGGTGTAATGAATTTAGCAGATCCTTACCTAAGAGTAAGCTTTAATAATGGGAACACGGCATGGGACATCTTGGCTACATTGAACATCTAAGGGCTAGGGAAAGGGGCCATGCTGGAGCAAGGGGTCTTTACAAAAGATGGAATAAGAATAAGAGATTGCCTCCAATAAGCTTTGACTTCAAAATCATAGAGCTGGAGAACATAATCACGGAGCTCCCACAGTCCAGGGAGTCAGCTGATACGCAGAGGAAGTAGGAATATAAAATCTTTGTAGGGATGAGTGGGTGGCTCCATCCGTTAAAAGCTTCTGACTTTGGCTCCGGTCATGATTTCAGGGTCCTGAGCTCTCTGCTCAGTGGGTAGTATGATTGTCCCTCTCCCTCCCTGCTCATGCTCTCTTCCTCAAATAAATAAATAAAATATTTTTTTTTTTAGAAAAAAGCTTTTGTAAAATTTCTTGAAGTTAGTAACTTAGTTAAGTTACAAGCTTAAGCACCCTTGTTTTTCTTTTTCCTTCCCAAAGCCTAGGGATTCTGTGTGCTTATATTTAGGTACAGCAAGCAACAATGATACCTAGGAGACTTCCCACCACTCTTGACAGGTCTTGAGGAGATCTTATCTCCAAGCAAGGCATGTTACCTGGTGTGTATGTATCCTTGTGTCTGTGTGTGTGAACTGGAAAAAGTGGACAGGCAGTGGAGCAAGGCTGTTTAGCCTACAGCTTCCACACAAAAGGGCCTCACATTTAGATTTTGTAAGTTTCCAAAATAGAAAATGTATATAATCACAGTCATATACACTGACCAATGGAAAGAAAAAGATGGAATTTCAATTTTAATCCTGTGTCCCATTACCCTACCACATAGTCTTTGTAGGATCTACATTAATATTTATCAATATACCACAAACTTCAAAAACTAGAAGTAGCTCGTGCCCCTATCAACCTTTGACAGATTCTGATGTGAAGAAATTGGATGAGTATGTCAGCTGCTAAGAAGAGAGGCAAGTACACTTAATTTCTGGAGTCTGTAGTAATGGGAAAGGAGTAACAAAGAATTTTGCTGGTCTGAGAAGGGACCCTGAAACTCTAGTAAAAAGATCCTTAGGAGTGTCCCTAGCATTATTATTTGGACACTATATCACAATCTACTTCTGCTTGAATTATCCTAACATTTTCAATAAAGGTAATTTTTTGTTTTTTTAACCAAGCATTTTTTTAAGCAGGCTCCATGCCCAAAGTTGGGTCAAACTCATGACCCAAGATCAAGAGTCACATGCTCTACTGACTGAGCCAGCCAGGTGACCCTTAAGTTTTTATTTAAATTCCAGTTAGTTAACATACAGTGTAATATTAGTTTCAGGTATCCAGTATAGTGATACAGCACTTCCATACATTACCCAGTGCTCATTACAGCAAGCATACTCCTTCATCCCCATCACCTGTTTGGCCCATTCCCTCGCTCTCCTGACTCCTGCAGTAACCATCAGTTTGTTCTCTATAGTTAAAAGCCTTTTCTTTATTTCTCTCTTTTCCCCTATGGTAGTTTGTTTTGTTTTTTAAATTCCACATGAGTGAAATCATATAGTATTTTTCTTTCTCTGACATTTCATTCAGCATCATACTCTCTAGCTCCAAGTAATTTTTTATTTAGATAAATAAAAATCATTTAGATAATTTAGACTTTTTGTTTAGATAATCTAGAACATCAATTTACCCCTTGACTTTAAGGATGTAGAATATAGTCTTGATCTTAAATCAGCGAGGTGCTGAGTACCCACTGATAACTTAGTTCATTTATGTAAAAAGATAACTAGCAATGCATGGCAGAGGCTAACTGATAAGTACCATGCCTGTGGCTGGTCAACTAGGAAGATCAGTGGGAGCTCATTGAGAAGAGAGCCTCTGGTCAGAGAGAAACTCGCAAGTAAGACAGAATCTAATCCATGCTGGGCCCTTTCACTTTTGAATATGTGTTTGTGCATTTTCCCCTAGACCAGATGTTCATGCGCATTTTTGCAGAAACCAGGAGGAAGAAAATGCAATGGGAGAGACTGAAGATTCTAAAGAAGGATTGCTAAGAAATTTCCAAGAGGATGAGAAAAGATGGAAAGGTAAACCTTTCTTCAGGGTTGAAGGAGGCAAGACAGGGTATAAAAACAAAAACAAAAACAAAAACAGAAGGATGCCTGGGTGGCTCAGTCCATTAAGCCTCTGCCTTCGGCTCAGGTCATGATTCCAGGTTCCTGGGATGGATCACGTGGGGCTCCTTGCTTAGCAGGGAGCCTGCTTCAAACCTCTGCCTGCCAGTCTCTCTGCTGTGCTCTCTCTCTCTTTCTCTCTCTCTGACAACTTTTTTTTTTTAATTAAAAAGAAAAACCCACAGACATTTAGGGTAGGAAAATAGATAAGGAAATTTCTATCAGGTAAACAGGAAACACCCATCTGATGGAAAGATTCAGGGAAAAGTTGGTGATGTAAGAAGGGAGAGAGGTCAAAAAAGTTGCCACAATAAATGTGGGAATGGATCAAGAAGAGGTGAATGTAAAAGTTACTTAGTAACAGGATGGAGCTCCCCAGTGACTGGTCGAATGTATCAGAGCTGGAGGTTTGTGAATGCAGCAGCTTCTGCAGCAAGGGTCATCCCACACCAGAAGCTGGATTGTTGAGTGATTAGTGGACAGTCAACAATGTGACCCATCCTGTGAAAGCAAAGGGCCTGAACTTTGAATTCTTTGTCTTATTGGTCCAATACTTGGTTCCTAACTTTTTAGAGTGGAGGCATGGCTTGAGGATCTGACCAGCCTGGCCAGATCTCAGGCTTTGCAGAAAGTAGAGGTGGCCCAATAAATGGGATCATCTTTATCTGCACTTTTTATAAGAGGTATTTCATAAATGGCTTATTGGCAAGGTGCATCTCTTCCATCAACTGGTTATTTTTTTAAAATTTTATTTATTTAAACCTACAGAATGGGAGAATCAGACAAAGGGCTAGTATCCAAGATCTATAAAGAACTTATTAAACTGAACAGGAAAGAAACAAACAATCCAATCATGAAATGGGCAAAAGACATGAACAGAAATCTCACAGAGGAAGACATAGACATGGCCAACAAGCACATGAGAAAATGCTCTGCATCACTTGCCATCAGGGAAATACAAATCAAAACCACAATGAGATACCACCTCACCCCAGTGAGAATGGGGAAAATTAACAAGGCAGGAAACAACAAATGTGGGAGAGGATGTGGAGACATGAGAACCCTCCTGCACTGTTGGTGGGAATGTGAACTGGTGCAGCCACTCTGGAAAACTGTGTGGAGGTTCCTCAAAGAGTTAAAAATAGACCTGCCCTATGACCCAGCAATTGCACTGCTGGGGATTTACCCCAAAGATACTGATGCAGTGAAATGGCAGGACACCTGCATCCCAATGTTTCTAGCAGCAATGTCCACAATAGCCAAACTGTGGAAGAAGCCTCAGTGTCCATCAAAAGATGAATGGATAAAGAAGATGTGGTCTATGTATACAATAGAATATTCCTCATCCATCAGAAATGACAAATACCCACCATTTGCTTCAACGTGAATGGAACTGGAGGGTATTATGCTGAGTGAAATAAGTCAATTGGAGAAGGACAAACATTATATGCTCTCATTCACTTGGGGAATATAAAACTTAGTGAAAGGGAATAAAGGGGAAAGGAGAGAAAATGAATGAAAATATCAGTGAGGGTGACAGAACATGAGAGACACCTAACTCTGGGAAACAAACAAGGGGTGGTGGAAAGGGAGGTGGGTGGGGGGTTGGGGTGACTGGGTGATGGGCACTGAGCGGGGCACTTGATGGGATGAGCACTTGGTGTTATGCTATATGTTGGCAAATTGAACTCCAATAAAAAAAAATTAAAAATAAATTTTAAAAAATGTTTAAAAATTATTTATTTATTTATTCATGAGAGAGACAGAGAGAGAGAGAGAGAGAGGCAGAGACACAGGCAGAGGGAGAAGCAGGCTCCATGCAGGGAGCCCAACGTGGGACTTGATCCCGGGTCTCCAGGATCATGCCCTGGGCTGAAGGTGGCGCTAGTCCGCTGAGCTACCCGGGATGCCCCCAACAACAGGTTAAAATGTTGTTTCTGTTTCTCATTTTTATTTTATCAGTATAGTTTAAAAAGTACAGCTGTGCCCTAGATTCAGAATTGCTGACAAAGGAGTTACATTTAAACCTATTAGTCGGGGAAAATATCTATTGGTTTCTCCTAAAGAGCTTATTATAATGGTGATTCAAGATAGAAATTCCCAATATCCTCTTTGACTCCCAATCAAGATTCAATTAACAGGAAAGAAGATGAAACATAAAAATAGCAGCTCTATAACAGATTTGCATTGCCTTAATCTCTATACTTAACTGATGCATCACATAATGCACCTTTTTTAGGCCCTGAAGAGTTCACCTGCAGAAGAGCATCCCCAAGCACTGTGCTTTTACACTGCATTGATCATGATGCATTGCATTTTTTTAAACCACAGAGTAAGAGCTTGATCCATTCTGTATGCCTAAAGCAACCTACTCTAAGTATCTATTTACATCTCTTCATCCTGACCTTTGCTTCCAAAGCTTGACCAGCAAAACAGCACTCACCAATGAGTGGTCCTTTCTGTAGTTAGGAGAAAACTGTCAATTATATAAAAAGATGTATTTTCCTGTCAATTGGTTCAAATGCACAAAAAATACAGTCACCCAGATGACTACAGATGCCAAGTCACAAATTTGATAAAATTTTGAGTTAAGTGAAGCATTATTCAGCCATAAAATACACATGGCCAAAACCAGGTCTACCTCTTCCATCAATAAGCAGAGAACTAGCCCTGAAAATGTCACCTGGAGCACCTGCTAGAGAAGCCAGACAGAGGGTGATGTGATTTATAAGTTTAGCTCTGACTAACACCACAATTAATTGAAATATGGTATGCTTCCACACAGCTATATTTTTCTAATATTTTCCTTTAACAAAGATATAGTTCATATCACGTAATTCAGTTTAATGTTAAGTTTAGAATAAATTAGTTCCACAGATGGAATTTCAAGTAAAAGTAAAAGCATTATCAGAAAAAAAAAAGAAAAGAAAGGAAGGGAAGGAGGAAGGAAAAGAAGAAAGAAAGAAGAAAAGAAAGGAAGAAAGAAAAGAAAACACGGCACAGGAGGATTCCTGCACCATGGAATGAAATCTAATAAGGGCAAGTGGGCACAACACACAGGAATAGAAAAGCAGGCAGATATAAACACCCACTAGCATGGATCAGGAAGGCAGAGATCCAGCCAAAACAGACCTGCAGACGTGAGCTGCCAAGATAACTCTGGGCCCACCTCATGTACACAGAGCTGATGGTCCTTGAGTAGCAGGAAGTGAGGCAGAGTTGCTCAGATCTGTCTTTCCCATCTCTGAGTGAGAGTGGAAACCACTCTGAAATCCTCCTTTGAACTTTCCCTCAGTCCACAGTCCAAATTCTCAGTTTAGAAATTTGAACTGTGACATTTAGCATTGCAACCCAGGAAACACACACATACATGTCTATAGGGATGATGTCCTCTAATGCTTCCTATTCTATTTTATTCTATTTCATTCTTTTTAAGTTCTGATGAAGATACATATTTTGGGTTGAATTGTATCCTGCCTCAAAATTCACATGTTCAAGTCCTAACCCCCAGGAACTCAGAGGGTGACCTTATTTGGAGATGGTATCTCCATATTACAGAAGTCATTGTGTTAAAATTAGGTTATAAGAGTAAGCCCTAATCCAGTATGACTGGTATCCTTATAACAAGGGGAAATCTGGACACAGAGACATGCATAGAGGGAAGACGATGTGAAGAGACACAGGGAGAAGATGTCCATCTGCAAGACAAGAAGAGAGGCCTGAAACGGACCCTTCCTTCACACCCTCCAGCAGGAACCACCTGCCAGCCACCTGCCAACACCTTAATTTCAGACTTCTTGCCTTCAGAACAGTAGGATGATAAATTTCTGTTACTTAAGCCACCCCATCTGTGGTGCTTTGTTATACATCAGCCCCAGCAAATTAATATAACACACCAAATCAATTTCATGATCCATTAATAGACCATGAAGAGCAGTTTGGAAAAAATGCATCTGATCCCATCAACTTCTCCAGCGTCTTCTGTCCATCTCAAACACATATGACAGAGAACTCACTACCTACCATGGCTAGGCATTTTGTCTTGCAGATCTCTGGCAAAGCCAAAACTCCGATGCTTATAAATTTTGTCTCACAGCTTGACTGCCACCTTTTGGTCATCAGAGAAGTCAGTTTTCTCCTTAATATGTCAGTCTTTTCAACCTGGCATTTATATTCTAGGGCTACCATATTTGTCCCAGTATCTCCTGTAAACTCTCTGCTTTCTTCCAAATTGTTGTCTTTCAGTCCTGTGAATAGATACAGACCTATTTCTTTGCCTTTTTTGCTGACCTCTCTAGCAAAGTGGGATTGCTGGCCCTTCCTCTCCTGCTGGCCAAGCCCCAACCTAAAGGCTCAGCCACCTTTACAAGTCATTTTGGGGTCCTGCCAACCCAGGGCAATCTCTTCCTTGTCAAACATCTAATGCTGTATGCTAAATAGTAATTAAAGATGGGCTCATACTTATCAGTACTTAGGCAAATGGAGTTTTGACAATAGTTACTGAACTTCAAATTTAATAGAGGGAGTTTGAGGAGAGGGCAGCTTCATGTATCAGATCCCAGATAGACATACCTGAGTGAGCATCTTCTAACCCTTTACTTTTGTTCAAACCAGTTTTTCCCAAAGCGTCTTCTAACCAGCCTCCTTTTGAGGTAAGTAGAAGCTTTGAATCAACAGACCAGGAAAGAACTGCAGATCCTCATAAATCTGAAAGTAGGCTGCTGACAGAGTTGTGTAGTCCCCCCAAAGCCTCTCTTCCCATCTATGTTTTCCCTTCCCCTCTCTCTGTTTTCTATGCACTACGTTGTATCATCTTGCCACTTTTGTGGCTGTGGCTCATTGATGCCTCTCTCACCAGGTCTCTTATTTGAGATCTCCACTTACCTGTCCAGTAACTGATTTCACAGGCTCCTCAGACTCCACAGGTCCAATATGAGCCCATCATCTTCCTCTCTTCATCAGTATCTCCCACCTAGGGAATGGCCTCATCATCTACCCATTTGCCCAAGCTAGAAACATGGGTATCATTATAACTCCCCCTCCCACCTCATAGTCAATCAGGTGCAGCTATTGTGAATTCTACCTTCCTTTTTTTTTTAATGATTTATTTGTTTGAGAGAGAGAGAGAGCGAGAGCATGCAGACACGTGCATGGGGGGGAGGGGCAGAGGGAGAGGAAGAGGCTCTCCAGCAGACTCCCCACTGGGCAGGGAGCCCATTATGGAGCTCAATCTCAAGACCCTGAGATCACGACCTGAGCCGAAATCAAGAGTTGGAGGCTTAAGAGACTGAACCACCCAGGACCCCCTGGTTTCTACCTTCTTTTTTTTTTTTTTTGTTTTGTTTTGTTTTTGTTTTTGTTTTTGTTTTTGTTTTGTGGTTTCTACCTTCTTAAAATCTCTCCAATTAACCTCTTTTCATTTTACACTCTGACCACTGCCTAAATTCAACCCCTCAACATGTCTCACCTGGGTTACTGCGCCATCCTCAGTTGGTCTCTCCACTTCTGTCTTCCTCCATGCAATCCATTTTTCCCCTGCAGTTTGAATGATCTTTCCCAAATATTAATCAATTATATCATTTTTGTACCAGTCAGTGTCCATCCAAGGAACAAACTACTCTGACAATAGATGTAATTTCATGCTGAAAATTGACTAGAAGTCAAAGGAAAGATGGAGGAGCAACCCAGAGATTCAGAAAAGCAGAAGAAAGAGCCACCTCCTCTGCTTGTCTCTTTAGGTCCCTTTTACCAAGCCTATGAACCCTGGCTTACCCTCACACCCAACTCAGTGCTCCCAGCTAACTATCTGCCTGCAACTTTCTGAATATGCTAAGCTCTCCCACCACTAAACCTTTCTTACTACTAGTCCCCCAAACTAGAATCCACTTGCTATCCCTTCCTCACCTTCACACACCGGCTCCCACTCCAACACCACTTGTGCCTCCATGCACCTGTCAGCATCCTGGGAAGCCTTCCAGAACCTCCTGCCTCCCATCCTCCTCCATTGGGTGCCCTTTCTGTGTGTTTCCATGGCACCCTATGCTCACCTCCAGCATCATATTATCCCATGGATACCAAAATTGTCACTTTTCTGGTCTTCCTCATTTGAATGTAAACCCTTTAAAGGTAAGGACACTTTCTTATTCCCTTTCTCCTTCTCAATACAAAGCATAGTGCCCAGTACATTTAGTAAATACTTATTGAATAAATGAATAAATTTGGTTTTAAGGAAAGTTATACTTCACTTAAGATGGCAGGGCCAAAAAAAAAAAAAAAAAAAAAAGGATGGCGGGGCCAGTTTGATTCAAAACTTATGACTTCACTCTTCAACCACAAGGTTTATTTTAAAAATTTATTCCAAATATTTTTAATACTGGACAAAGTTTCCTTTCTGGAAACCAGGGAGTCCCTCCTAGATATTTTTGGAATATGACTTGAAAACTGAAAACCTCCTAAAAATAGAAAGTAAGAAAGCTAAAGAATAAGCAGCATTTTAATATTTTCCAAGCTACTTAAGGGTATTAATTTTTTAAACAAATAATATTTTACTTAACAAAAGTTTTTGTCCTAAATCATAGTAGGGCAGTGGTTCTCACAGAGTGGTCCATGGAACCCTAAGAGTCCTTAAGACCTTTTCGGGGGGGGTCCACCAGTTCAAATTACTTTTATAACAATCCCAGGACATTTTTGCATTTTTCACTGTGATCACTTTATGGTATAAAGGCAATGGGAGTTAGACTACTATTAAGTTAAAATGAATTTAGGTCATGGCACCAAAGTGTACTAGTAGTCATTATGTCCTTTACCACCATGCACTTGCAGGAAAAGAAAAACTAAATAATGATGGTTTTACTTAATAATGTCCCTGATGAAGCTGTAAAAATTACAATCTTACTAATGTTGACATTTGAGTAAATATCTTTTAAATATTCTGTGTCATGAAATTGGAAGTATACACAAAGCACTTCTGATGCATACCAAAATATGATGGTTGCCTTGACCTCATTTGTGGTTCCTTACAAGTTAAACTAGACACTTTCCCAAAAAAATACCATTTTTACTTGAAAGAACAATTTAGACACATAGATCTAATATTTGGCAGGCATTTTTTCAAATATAAACATGATAAGCTTCTCACTTTAAGGAAAACAACTCGCAGTATTTTTGTCAGTGATAAAATGTAAGGTTTTCAGCAGAACTTTTGAATATTTGTATTTACTACTATGAGCCTGACCACTTTCTAATATTTAAATCCTTTCTGATTCTCTTGGAAAAATGATGCATGGTTGACACAAATTTCCATAAACTTAGTGGCTTAAACCATCACAAATGTTTTATTTTATAGTTCTATTGGCTAGAAGTCCAATACAGGCCTCTCTGGTCTAAAATCAAGGTGTCAGTAGGTCTGTCTGGAAGTTCCAGGGCAGAATTGGTTCATTTGCTTTTTCCAACTTCTAAAGGCTTCCGTGGCTCATGCCCCTTCCTCCATCTTCAAAACCAGTAACATAGCATCTCTGACTTCTGCTTCTATCATTTTTCCTCTCACCCTCTCTTCCAACTCTTTCTCCCACTTTTATAGATCTTTGTGATTGATTACACTGCATCCACCTGGATTATCCAGGCTGATCTCATGCTTAGCTGATTAGCAAACTTCATTTCATCTGCAACCTTAATTTCCCTTTGCCATGTAATCTAATGTATTTCCATACTCTAGGGATTGAAAACTGAATTCAGTTTTCAAAGGTGTGGACATCTTTGGGGGACCATAATTCTGACTACAACAGATAGTATTATTAACAATTGTGATTTAAAAATATTTTTAAATGATATGTATCAACATTTGAAAGTTCTGCATAATTTAGTGAGTCAACATTTTTGAAATGTTCAGTGATTGATATTCAAAATCATGCATGAGTAAAAGATCCATTCAAACTGCAAGGCACATGGATTTCAGGTTATAGAGTACAAAAATGTTATTGACGTGGTTTCAGATTCCAAATTTCACTAATCTTTTAGAAATTAGTACTTGTTGAATTTTGATGTGGTATCAAAGAAAAATAGATACAATCATCTGAAAAAGGCTACTAAGTTCTCCTCTTTTCCAATTACATATCTGCGTAAGCCCAGATTTTCTTCATGTAAATCAACCAAAACAATATATTGCAACAGATTGAACACAAAAGGAGGTAAGAGAAACTAGCTATTTCCATAAAGCCAGACTTTAAAGAGGGTTACAGAAATGTAAAATAATGCCACTCCTCTCACTAATTTTTTTGAAAATACAATTATTTTCATAAGAATATGTTATCCAGGGGCACCGGGGGGGCTCAATCGGTTAAGCTTCTGCCTTCAACTCAGATCGTGATCTCAGGATCCGGGGATCAGCTCCCACAACGGGTCTCCTGCTCAGCGGGGAGTGTGTTTCTCTCTCCTTCTGCCACTCCCCCTGCTCTCAAATAAATAAATAAAAATAATAGATAAATAAAATACATTTTTAAATAAATAAAAATATTTTTAAAAAATTATATAATTCATCTTAACATGCAATATGTTTATTAAATACATTTTTAAATAAAAATATTTTTAAAAAATTATATCATCCATCTTAACATGTAATATGTTTATTATTGTTACTTCTAAATAGATTAATAAATTCACATTTTTAAGTTCTCAGTTTTCATTTCTGAAATTTATATTGATAGATATAACTCACATAAGCAAAAACTTTCTGAAATCCTCAATGATTTTTAAGAATATAATGGAATCCTGAGGCCAAAATGTTTGAGAACCACTGCACTAGAGTTATAATTTTTCCAGTGAGACCAAAGAATATGTGATATTTAAATTGTGTTCTGCCTTGGGACGTTTCCTTATCTTCTCATGGCCCCAGATTCTTCTTCTATTACCTAGGACTGCCTATTCATGACGGTTGTTGTGAAGCTCAAAAACAAAAATAATGTATATGGTAGGGCTTTTCATAAATTATAAATTCTCTTGTACAAATGACAGCACTAAGGAGGAACTTGATGGCGTAACTTTATTTCTCTCTCCCACCTTCATCATCCCCACTCTCAATTCAACCCAAATGCAATCAAAGTAAAATCATAATTTTTGCTATAAAAATGCAAACTTATGGGGTGCCTGGGTGGCTAGGTCAGTTAAGCACTTGCCTTTGGCTCAGGTCATGATCCTGGGGTCCTGGGATGGAGCCCCAACATCGGCTTCCCTGCTCTGCGAGGAATCTGCTTTTCCCTATCCCTCTGCCTCTCCCCCTTCTTGTGCTCTCTTTCTCTCTCAAATAAATAAAATGTTTCTTTAAAAAAAAAGCAAACTTACTTTTTCCAACCAAACTGTTACTCCCAATACCTTTCTACACAGCCATCCTATACCCTTCTTTGTTCTATTTATTCTTCTGTTCAGTTCTATACATTCTTGTGTTTTATTTATTAATATTTGGCAATATGGTGTTTTTATAAGAATTTGAAATGCTCAGTAACTGACTTGTGCAATCAATCATTCCATTCCATTAAATAAATATTTAAGTATTTACAAAGTGTCAGGCTCTGAACAAGGCAGTGGTTATATAGCAGGGAAAAAACATACAAAAATCCCTGCCTAGAGAGAAAGTTTATATTCTAATGGGGGCTGGGGGTGAGATGATAAGTAGTGAAAGCCAACACTACATCAAAGGGTGATAATGAGCTATAGAGAAGAAGGGAAGGGGATAGAGGAAGGTGTAATAAATTATGTAACTAGGACAAGGCTTCAGGACTATAATGTTTTTAAAGCTAATATCTGATGTTGGATGGAAAAGATGGTTCAAGGCAAAGAAGACAACAAGCACAAAGGTCCTGAGGCCTGGTGTACAGCAAGGGTACAACAAGGAAGCAGGATACCTATGGAGAGCAAAATAGGGGGACAGTAGTAGAAAATGAGTAAGAGAGAGAGTGGTGTGGAGGAAAAAGACAAGATCCAAGGTCTTCCAAGGTCACTATGGAAGAGCTTTGAGCAGAGGACTGAATGGCCAGGTTCAGGTTAAAAGAACTACTTTGGGGCCACCCTGGCGGCTCAGCAGTTTAGCGCCACCTTCAGCCCAGGGCATGATCTTGGAGACCTGGGATCGAGTCCCATGTCAGGCTCCCTGCGTGGAGCCTGCTTCTCCCTCTGCCTGTGTCTCTGCCTTTCTGTCTCTCTGTCTCTATCTCTGTCTCTCTCTGTCTCTCATGAATAAATAAATAAAATCTTAAAAAAAAAAAAAGGAACTACTTTGGCTACTGTATGGAGAGTAGACCATTGAGCAGCAAAGATAAAGAAAGGCTAGCTAGGAGGCTTTGAAAAGAGATCAAAGTGATGACCACAGAGATGGTGGGAGGTAGACCGTCCAGATATGTTCTGATGGTTGAAACAGAAGGATTTGCAGGATTGGATGTGGGTTATAAGAGGAAGAGAGGATAACTAAGGATTTGGCCTGAACAACTGGAACAATGGAGTGGCCTTTTACCGAGAGGAGGTGGGCTGAAGGTGGACCAGGTCTGGATGGGAGGGAAGATTAGCAGTTGTTTTGGACATGTCAGTTCGGAGACGCCTTTTTACATCCAAGATGTCAGGAAGTAGTCAAATATGAGTCTGGAATTCATGGGGGAAAGTCTGGGCTGGGTGTAAATTGGGGAACATCTGCATTTATATGATGCTTAGAGCTATATTGAGACTAAATGATACTGAGATCACGAGTATGGATAGGGAAGAGAAGAATTTCAAGGACTGAGACCTGAGCCTTTTGAATCAAGACTCTGGGGAAGAACCAGCAAGCAAGACTGAAGAATGACCAGTGAAGTCTAAGGAAAAGCTGCAGATTACTGGAATCTAAAAGTGAACAAGCATATCAGGGAGCACAGAGTGAGGGATCAACCATGTCAAATGCTGCTAATAGGTCAAGTCAGATGGGAACTAAGAATTGACACTCAGATTTAGCAAAGGGAAAGTCATCACTGACCTTGATGAGAGCAGGATGGTAGCTGCATCAGGTAGCCCTAACGAAGTAGATTCAAGAAAGGATACAAGGAAAGCAACTAGGGACAGCAAAATACAGATGGCTCTTTTGAGTAGTCATGCTATAAAAAGAAACGGAAAAACAGGAAGAAGGAGAATAGAGGGTTGAGAGGCTTTGTCACCTGAAATATTTTTATGGAGGTGTTTATAAGATGTTTATAGACACTTTATTCATAGTTCTTTATATGTAAGTACACAAACAGCCAAGGTAGGACATAGATAAGTTTTACTCTCAATTTCTCTTTTCATAAACATGACTAGCAACTGTACAATGAAGAAGGAAAAAGCCAAGTCTTACAGAGAGACCAATGCCCCATCCCCCGACACACAGCTAACAGGCAGATCTTAATTGGCTTCAGACTTTGAGCACAAATGAACCCAAATGGATTCAACTTTACTGAACTATGTATCGTTTATTTTGTTACTGAAATAAGAGTATCAGGCAACTGGAAATCAATGAATTGATTTAAATATTATGCAAAAGATGGAGCTATTACTATGGGCACATTTTTATGATTTAAAAATCACATTTCAGCATTTTCCTTATGTCAGGGGCTATGACAGGGCAGCATTGATTAACACATTCAGACCCAATCATTAAGAAAAAGACTTGGAACTGCAAATTTCTCTGGTAAAAGATGTCTTCATAGGTACATACTGAGTTCAAAGTTATTAAATAATAACTACTGGGTTTTGGAGTTTTTTTGGCATGTAATTTGTTTTTTAACTTTTTACTATGAAAAATTTCATAATATGCAGAAGCAGAGAGAATAGATGATGACCTTCTTCTAGATATTGAGGACCCAGCTTCAATGATTACCAACTTATGGTTAGGCTTATTTCCTCTATAGTCCCTCCCTCTTTTCTCTCCTCAAGCACTGGACTCTTTTGAGACAAATCCCAGACAACACATCATTACATCTGTAATTATTTCAGTGTGTATGTCTAAAAGAGAAGGACTCTTTTTTAAAAAGCCCGCTATATTATTAACAACCATTTACACACCAAAAACTAGTTAGATTTCTTAATTCCATCCAGAAATCCTTCAGTGTTCACACTTTCTCAAATGTCCCATCAATGTGTTTTTACATGTAGTTTGTTTGCATCAGCATTCTAACAAGGTCTACAAATGGACACATCATTTTTGTAGGAGATAAATGAATATTTTAAGACAGTTTTGCAAATTACCAGCTCTTTAGTGTTAGGGTAGATAGTATAAAATTCATTTTGATTGAAATGGGAACTGTGTATTTTTAAATATTATTTGTTAGAACGAATCTTCCAAACTTGAAAAGGATTTTCTCAAACAAAATAAAAAGTGGAGATATGATTTGGGGCTGCCAGTTACAAATACATTCATGACTGACATGGAAGTTTCCAGTTGAAAACTTAAATCTGATTTTTAAAAAATATATATTTCTTATGGTAGTTGTCTTGGCTCTGTGCTGTAAGCCGTAGCCCATTCATTCTTCTTAGCTATACTAACATAGCCAGCTTAAACATTCTTCAGTTCGGTCCAGTTCTAAGAAACTATTCTCTTATCCTCCAAAAAGAATCAAAACACAGCACGTAATAAAAATAATTACATGTTAAAGATTTCTGCATGAGTAAATTATGACTCTGATTCTGGTGTTACAGGAGGTTTGGCTAGAGCAAAACGAGGACCATATGACCATAACACCTAAGGTATTAAGAGTTAATCAAACACCTATCTTAAACATAATTACACTAATTTACTGCTGTTTACTGTCACTATCATAGAGTATCCAAATCGGGAAGACCCTTGGAGCTCCTATCTTTTTCTCTTAGGGGTAAAGCAACTAAGGCTGATGACTTACCTAATGTCAAACAGCAAAACAGCTGGCCCCCCAAACCCAGGTCACCCAACTAGACTACTAGGCCAATCCTTTCTTATGCTGCTCTGTCACACTGAGTCTCTTAACTGCCAGATTATTTCTGATTCAAAGCCATTCCATTTCCATTAAAAGTCTCCCCTCCTCTTGGGGGAGCAAGACTTGGGAGAGCCACTTTTAAGTTGTCATTCGTCTTTATTTTACTTTCTACAGTCATTTCAGAGGATGCTGTTAACTATTTTAAGTGGTTTGTTTTAATTTCCCTATTTAATGTGACCTTATTTAACTATACAATACAGCTCTACCGATTATTTGTTTACCTCTTACAATTTCTGCAAAATCCTTTTGGCCAAGATGGAATGAGATCCTAATGCAGTTTTCAAAGTTTAGTAAATACTTATTATCTCCAAATTAAATTCATGTTTGTCTTTTAAAGCAGTTAGCTATCATATTTATTGTCTGCCCAAAAGTACAGCATAGTACTTACCAATTTTCACCCCATAGCAAAGACACATTGTCAATAAACTATGAGAAATATTTTTAAAAAGAATACCACATAGTTTGTTATAATAGCTCCCCCTAGCGAACATTCCACTATTGTTTTTTTAACACCATTTAGAGCAATTACTTTTAATACTTACTACCTTTTCTTAGAGCTTTTCTATCACACATACAAACAAAAGTTATGAGAGTGGCAGGAGTTATGTTACTAAATGTTACTAAATGTATTTTCAGCCTTGCATATACTCACAAGAATTTACCCCATCTGCAGAGTGGTTTTCAACTAGAAAAGAATAGTGTAATTTTTTTGCATTCACCTTGAAACAGAAAAAAAGAAAAAGAACAAAGAAGTCAATAAATATGATTGATAATATTAACTATGTTTTACTGAGGATTCACTCTGTGCTATAGATTCTGCTCAGTACTTAAATGGGGTTTTAATTTAATCCCTGTATTACTTTATGTTGTTAATGTGATTACTAATCTCACTTTATAGATGAGGAAATGAAGTCTTTGACCTAAGGACATATAGCTAGCAAGTGACAGGTGAAATTTGGATCCAGGTAGTCTGACTCCAGCTCTTTAGTGTTAGGGTAGATGGTATAAAATTCATTTTGATTCAAAGGGGAACATTCCACAGAATAGAATAATGCTCCAAGCCATTATTAACAGCTACAAGACAAGTTACATCTCAAACTTGGTTTTTCTCATAATAGCAAAACTGCTTGCTAGATTATTGCATTATTTATCCTCTCTACTTTGCTTGTCACAGAAAGACTGGAAGTCCTCCTGTCTCAGGGTTATAATTCCCCTCTTTCTGCACACCCACCTGAGTCTATAGCTGCCACCTTGTTAAGAAGTAGTAGATTAAAGTATTGCATCAGTGTAAAGAAACTCCCTGAACTTGAGCACTACACTGTGCTTATGTAAGAAAATATCTCTATTGTTAAGAAATATACATGGAAACGTATGGGGGTAAGTTAGGGGTAAAGGGTAATGATGTACATAATGGGCCCTCACATGGTTCAGGAAAAAGGGTGTGTGTACATATATGTGGGCACAGAATGTCAGAGTTGCAAGACAAAAAGTTGCCTGGTCAGATCGGGGTGTGGTTGCACAAAAGTGAGAATGTACTTAATGCCACTGAACAGTGCTCTTAAAAATGGTTTAAGGTGGGGCATCTGGGTGGCTCAGCTGATTAAGCATCTGCCTGTCGACTCAGGTCATGTTCCTGGAATCCTGGGATCAAGCCTTGAGTGGGGCTCCCATCTCAGTGGGGAGTCTGCTTCTCCTTCTCTCTACCCCACCACACCCCATCCCTGCTCATGCCCTCTCTATCTCAAATAAATAAATAAAAATTTAAAGAAAACATACATAGAGAGAGGGGGGGAGACAAAGAGAGAGTAAGCAAATGATAGAGCAAACAGGGTAAAATGTTAAGGATAGGTAACTTTGGGTAAAGAACATTTGGGAGTTCTTCATACTACTTTGACTTCTGTAATTTTTCTGCAAGCTTGAAATTTTTCCAAGTTCAATTTTACATGTAAATAAAGTAATAGCAGTAGTCACAGCTACCTTGAGAGTGGCAGGAGATGCCCTCTGGGAGCTGCTACCTGCACCCAGCTCTGCACCCCCCCCCCCCCAACCACCACCACCACTCTGCACTGCACCTGTGCAGTGGCCCTTTCTTTCAAAGGCCTCTGATCTGAGGCCACGTGACCAAACCGACTGCATTCTTTTAATGAACTGTCTGGCTCCCGGCGGCCTGGATAAGATCAGAGAGTAGGTGTAAGGTAAAGAGCCCTGGACAAGGAGGGGAGGAGTCTGCACCTGGCTGATCCTGACCCCACAGATTAGCCATGGCCTGAGCAAATCATGCCACCCCCAGATAAACACACCAACCTGGAATTTATCTAAGGTCTCTTCCATGGTTTTATGTTTTACACCCACCACTTTTCAGAACTGGCCACCAATGAAGCAGTAGATGATATATCTCTAATGTTAGAGCCACCGAGGATTTGAAATCTTCCATGTGTTACTTTCTTTTCTTGCTGCTTGACCTTTGGTATTATGTCGCATTCTAGGGAAAGTAGAGGTAAGGGTATGTGTGTGCACTCGTGCAGAGAGAGAGTCTATCAGGAAGACAACACCTACAAATGATGATATTTAAAGATCTGTAGCATTGAAATTTTAAAAAGATATGTTGGAACAAATATAGCCTGGAAGAAAGTGGTGAAAGAGGTCCAGTGTTTCTTCTGTATGGTCATTAAAATGCAATTTGAATTTTACATGCTCTTCAAAGAATATCTTAGCAGAATTCATAATACTACTTTTAATAAAGAACCAAAAATGGGGCCGCCCGGGTGGCTCAACAGTTTTGCGCGGCCTTCAGCCCCGGGCCTGATCTTGGAGACCCGTGGTCGAGTCCCATGTCGGGCTCCCTGCGTGGAGCCTGCTTCTCCCTCTGCCTGTGTCTCTGCCTCTCTCTCTCTCTCTCTCTGTGTCTTTCATGAATAAATAAATAAAATCTTAAAAAAAGAACCAAAAATGTGGGCAGTTAAAAAAAAACCTGTAGCATTAACTCACAACTAAAATGAATTTCATTTTTTTTATTCTTTATCTAAACACACTTTAGTTAATATATAGTATATTATTAGTTTCAGGGATAGAATTTAGTGATTCATCAGTTGCTTATAACACCCAGCACTCATTACATCATGCGCCTGCCTTATTGCCCATCACCCAGTTACCCCGTTTCCCCCACCTCTCCTCTAGCAATCCTGTTTTGTTTCCTAGAGTTCAGCATCTCTTATGGTTTACTTCCCTCTCTATTTTCATCTTATTTTATTTTTCCTTCCTCCCCCTATGTTCATATGTTTTGCTTCTTAAATTCCACATATAAGTGAAGTCATATGGTATTTGTCTTTCTCTGACTGACTTATTTTGCTTAGCATAATACCCTCTAGCTCCATCCTCACTCCACCAAACAAATGGCAAGATTTGTTTCCTTTTGATGATTGAGTAATATTCTATTGTGTATATACTACATCTTTATCTATTCATCTGTTGATGGACATCTATAAAATGCCTTTCATTTTATGAAATGCTTTGCAGTTTGGAAATAGTTCTAGATTCATGTTCTTGTCTTCTGAAGAGCTCTATGAGACAGTTGGGTCAGGCAAAATTATCCCCACTTTCTTTTAAAAGAGTTACTATTTATTTGAGAGAGACAAAGAGTGAGGATGCAGGAGAACAGACAGAGAGAGAGAGAATCTCAAGTAGACTCCCCACTGAACATGTGGGGCTTGGTCTCATGACCTGGGCCAAACTAAGAGTGGGACACTTAACTGAGCCACCCAGGGAAACAACATTATCCCTATATTAAAGATGAGTACATTGGTTCCAAGAATGCAAATGATGCACATCTCATTTATGGTGGATCATCAATTAGAATCCCATATCTCTGACCCTATGTTGATATTCTTACCTCAAATTTCAAAACCTGTGAGATTTTTTTTCCCACAAAATAGGTCTGTATGCTTCAAAAAGGTCACCGTCATGAAAGGCAAAGAAAGACTTAGAAACTGCCTTCTAGAATACAGAAAACTAAAGAGGCACCACAACTAAATTGAATGTGTGGTTCTTGACTGGATCTTGAATTAGGGAGAAAAAGTTGTTTTTATAAAATACATTACTGAGTACACTGTCAAAATTTCAGTTTAGAAATTTGTTTTGTTAAAATTTCGGAATTGTTTCTTGTTAAAATTTCGGAATTTGATAATAGTACCATGGTTATGTATGGCAATGCCCTTGTTCTTAGGAGATGATACTGAGGTACTTAGGGATAAAGGGCCATAATCTCTAGCTTACTTCTAATTTGTTCAGGAGAAAATAATTAAAAGAATAAAAAATATTGTACAAATTATATTGTATATTATAACCATATTTATTAGAAATATATGTGTAGCAAATATAATATCTAGAAGTTCTTTGTAATATTATAATTTTTCTGAGGTCTTAAATATCAAAAGTCCAATAAAATAAATAAACAAGAAAATATCTGACTTGGAGAGGGGCAAGATGGCAGAAGAGTAGGGTCTCCAAATCACCTGTCTCCACCAAACTACCTAGAAAACCTTCAAATTATCCTGAAAACCTATGAATTCGGCCTGAGAATTAAAGGGAGAACAGCTGGAACGCTAGAGTGACAAGAGTTCGCGCTTCTATCAAGGTAGGAAGACGGGAAAAAAGAAATAAAGACACAAAAGGCCTCCAAGGGGGAGGGGCCCGCGAGGAGCCGGGCTGAGGCCGGGGCGAGTGTCCCCAGGACAGGAGAGCCCCGTCCCGGAGGAGCAGGAGCTGCACCAACCTTCCCGGGGGAAAGGGGCTCGCGGGGAGGTGGAGCAGGACCCAGGAGGGCGGGGATGCCCTCGGGCTCCCGGGGACACTAACAGACACCTGCGCCCCGGGAGAGTGCGCCGAGCTCCCTAAGGGCTGCAGCGCGCACGGCGGGACCCGGAGCAGCTCGGGGGGCTCGGGGGCGGCTCCGCGGAGGGGGCTGCGGGGCGGGAGCAGCTCGGGGGGCTCGGGGGCGGCTCCGCGGAGGGGGCTGCGGGGCGGGAGCAGCTCGGGGGGGCTCAGGGGCGGCTCCGCGGAGGGGGCTGCGGGGCGGGAGCAGCCCGGGGGGGCTCGGGGGCGGCTCCGCGGAGGGGGCTGCGGGGCGGGAGCAGCTCGGGGGGGCTCGGGGGCGGCTCCGCGGAGGGGGCTGCGGGGCGGGAGCAGCTTGGAGGGCTCAGGCAGAGGAAGAGGCTCCGTGCGGAGGGGGCTGCGCGGTTCCAGGAGCAGCTCGGGGGGCTCGGGCGGCAGCTCCGCGGAGGGGGCTGCGCGGCCCGGGAGCGCGAATCCACCAGCGCAGGCCCCGGAGCACAGGGCGCCGGGACACAGCCCAGGATCCGGCCTCCCCCGGGACAGGCAGAGGCCAGGAGGGCCCAGGACAGCAAGGACGCTCCTGCCCCGAGCTGAGCAGATCAGCGGCCCCGCCCGGAGCCTCCAGGCCCTACAGACGGAGAGCTCCGGAGCTACTGCGGGGGCTGACTCCAGGGCTGCAGAGCTGGCCCCGCCACTGCGGTTGTTCCCTTGGGGCCTCACGGGGTAAACACCCCCCACTGAGCCCTGCACCAGGCAGGGGCACAGCAGCTCCCCCAACTGCTAACACCTGAAAATCAGCACAGCAGGCCCCTCCCCCAGAACACCAGCTAGACGGACAACTTCCAGGAGAAGCCAAGGGACTTAAAGTACACAGAATCAGAAGATACTCCCCCGTGGTTCTTTTTTTGTTTTGTTTTGTTTTGTTTTGCTTTTTGATTTGTTTCCTTCCCCCACCCCCTTTTTTTCTTCTTTCTCTTTTTCTTCTTTTTTTTTTTTCTTGTTTTTTATTCTTCCTTTTTTTCTCTTTCTCTTTTCTTTCCTTCTTTCTCTCCTCTCTTTTTCTCCTTTTCCCAATACAACTTGCTTTTGGCCACTCTGCACTGAGCAAAATGACTAGAATGAAAACCTCACCTCAAAAGAAAGAATCAGAAACAGTCCTCTCTCCCACAGAGTTACAAAATCTGGAATACAATTCAATGTCAGAAAGCCAATTCAGAAGCACTATTATACAGCTACTGGTGGCTCTAGAAAAAAGCATAAAGGACTCAAGAGACTTCATGACTGCAGAATTTAGAGCTAATCAGGCAGAAATTAAAAATCAATTGAATGAGATGCAATCCAAACTAGAAGTCCTAACGATGAGGGTTAACGAGGTGGAAGAAGGAGTGAGTGACATAGAAGACAAGTTGATAGCAAAGAGGGAAACTGAGGAAAAAAGAGACAAACAATTAAAAGACCATGAAGATAGATTAAGGGAAATAAACGACAGCCTGAGGAAGAAAAACCTACGTTTAATTGGTGTTCCCAAGGGCGCCAAAAGGGACAGAGGATCAGAATATGTATTTGAACAAATTCTAGCTGAAAACTTTCCTAATCTGGGAAGGGAAACAGGCATCCAGATCCAGGAAATAGAGAGATCCCCCCCTAAAATCAATAAAAACCACTCAACACCTCGACATTTAATAGTGAAGCTTGCAAATTCCAAAGATAAAGAGAAGATCCTTAAAGCAGCAAGAGACAAGAAATCCCTGACTTTTATGGGGAGGAGTATTAGGGTACAGCAGACCTCTCCACAGAGACCTGGCAGGCCAGAAAGGGCTGGCAGGATATATTCAGGGTCCTAAATGAGAAGAACATGCAACCAAGAATACTTTATCCAGCAAGGCTCTCATTCAAAATGGAAGGAGAGATAAAGAGCTTCCAAGACAGGCAGCAACTAAAAGAATATGTGACCTCCAAACCAGCTCTGCAAGAAATTTTAAGGGGGACTCTTAAAATTCCCCTTTAAGAAGAAGTTCAGTGGAACGTTCCACAAAAACAAGGACTGAATAGATATCATGATGACACTAAACTCATATCTCTCAATAGTAACTCTGAATGTGAACGGGCTTAATGAACCCATCAAAAGGCGCAGGGTTTCAGACTGGATAAAAAAGCAGGACCCATCTATTTGCTGTCTACAAGAGACTCATTTTAGACAGAAGGACACCTACAGCCTGAAAATAAAAGGTTGGAGAACCATTTACCATTCGAATGGTCCTCAAAAGAAAGCAGGGGTAGCCATCCTTATATCAGATGAACTAAAATTTACACCAAAGACTGTAGTGAGAGATGAAGAGGGACACTATATCATACTTAAAGGATCTATTCAACAAGAGGACTTAACAATCCTCAATATATATGCCCCAAATGTGGGAGCTGCCAAATATATAAATCAATTATTAACCAAAGTGAAGAAATACTTAGATAATAATACACTTATACTTGGTGACTTCAATCTAGCTCTTTCTATACTCGATAGGTCTTCTAAGCACAACATCTCCAAAGAAACGAGAGCTTTAAATGATACACTGGACCAGATGGATTTCACAGATATCTACAGAACTTTACATCCAAACTCAACTGAATACACATTCTTCTCAAGTGCACATGGAACTTTCTCCAGAATAGACCACATACTGGGTCACAAATCGGGTCTGAACCCATACCAAAAGATTGGGATTGTCCCCTGCATATTCTCAGACCATAATGCCTTGAAATTAGAACTAAATCACAACAAGAAGTTTGGAAGGACCTCAAACACGTGGAGGTTAAGGACCATCCTGCTAAAAGATAAAAGGGTCAACCAGGAAATTAAGGAAGAATTAAAAAGATTCATGGAAACTAATGAGAATGAAGATACAACCGTTCAAAATCTTTGGGATGCAGCAAAAGCAGTCCTAAGGGGGAAATACATCGCAATACAAGCATCCATTCAAAAACTGGAAAGAACTCAAATACAAAAGCTAACCTTACACATAAAGGAGCTAGAGAAAAAACAGCAAATAGATCCTACACCCAAGAGAAGAAGGGAGTTAATAAAGATTCGAGCAGAACTCAACGAAATCGAGACCAGAAGAACTGTGGAACAGATCAACAAAACCAGGAGTTGGTTCTTTGAAAGAATTAATAAGATAGATAAACCATTAGCCAGCCTTATTAAAAAGAAGAGAGAGAAGACTCAAATTAATAAAATCATGAATGAGAAAGGAGAGATCACTACCAACACCAAGGAAATACAAACGACTTTAAAAACATATTATGGGGATCCCTGGGTGGCGCAGCGGTTTGGCGCCTGCCTTTGGCCCAGGGTGCGATCCTGGAGACCCGGGATCGAGTCCCACATCGGGCTTCCGGTGCATGGAGCCTGCTTCTCCCTCTGCCTGTGTCTCTGCCTCTCTCTCTCTCTCTCTCTCTGTGACTATCATAAATAAATAAATAAAATTAAAAAAAAATATTTAAAAAAAATAAAAACATATTATGAACAGCTATACACCAATAAATTAGGCAATCTAGAAGAAATGGACGCATTCCTGGAAAGCCACAAACTACCAAAACTGGAACAGGAAGAAATAGAAAACCTGAACAGGCCAATAACCAGGGAGGAAATTGAAGCAGTCATCAAAAACCTCCCAAGACACAAGAGTCCAGGGCCAGATGGCTTCCCAGGGGAATTTTATCAAACGTTTAAAGAAGAAACCATACCTATTCTCCTAAAGCTGTTTGGAAAGATAGAAAGAGATGGAGTACTTCCAAATTCGTTCTATGAGGCCAGCATCACCTTAATTCCAAAACCAGACAAAGACCCCACCAAAAAGGAGAATTACAGACCAATATCCCTGATGAACATGGATGCAAAAATTCTCAACAAGATACTGGCCAATAGGATCCAACAGTACATTAAGAAAATTATTCACCATGACCAAGTAGGATTTATCCCTGGGACACAAGGCTGGTTCAACACCCGTAAAACAATCAATGTGATTCATCATATCAGCAAGAGAAAAACCAAGAACCATATGATCCTCTCATTGGATGCAGAGAAAGCATTTGACAAAATACAGCATCCATTTCTGATCAAAACTCTTCAGAGTGTAGGGGTAGAGGGAACATTCCTTGACATCTTAAAAGCCATCTATGAAAAGCCCACAGCAAATATCATTCTCAATGGGGAAGCACTGGGAGCCTTTCCCCTAAGATCAGGAACAAGACAGGGATGTCCACTCTCACCACTGCTATTCAACATAGTACTGGAAGTCCTAGCCTCAGCAATCAGACAACAAAAAGACATTAAAGGCATTCAAATTGGCAAAGAAGAAGTCAAACTCTCCCTCTTCGCCGATGACATGATACTCTACATAGAAAACCCAAAAGTCTCCACCCCAAGATTGCTAGAGCTCATACAGCAATTCGGTAGCGTGGCAGGATACAAAATCAATGCCCAGAAGTCAGTGGCATTTCTATACACTAACAATGAGACTGAAGAAAGAGAAATTAAGGAGTCAATCCCATTTACAATTGCACCCAAAAGCATAAGATACCTAGGAATAAACCTCACCAAAGATGTATAAGATCTATACCCTCAAAACTATAGAACACTTCTGAAAGAAATTGAGGAAGACACAAAGAGATGGAAAAATATTCCATGCTCATGGATGGCAGAATTAATATTGTGAAAATGTCAATGTTACCCAGGGCAATGTACACGTTTAATGCAATCCCTATCAAAATACCATGGACTTTCTTCAGAGAGTTAGAACAAATTATTTTAAGATTTGTGTGGAATCAGAAAAGACCCCGAATAGCCAGGGGAATTTTAAAAAAGAAAACCATCTCTGGGGGCATCACAATGCCAGATTTCAGGTTGTACTACAAAGCTGTGGTCATCAAGACAGTGTGGTACTGGCACAAAAACAGACACATAGATCAGTGGAACAGAATAGAGAACCCAGAAGTGGACCCTGAACTTTATGGTCAACTAATATTCGATAAAGGAGGAAAGACTATCCATTGGAAGAAAGACAGTCTCTTCAATAAATGGTGCTGGGAAAATTGGACATCCACATGCAGAAGAATGAAACTAGAAACTCTCTTGCACCAGACACAAAGATAAACTCAAAATGGATGAAAGATCTAAATGTGAGACAAGATTCCATCAAAATCCTAGAGAAGAACACAGGCAACACCCTTTTTGAACTCGGCCACAGTAACTTTTTGCAAGATACATCCACGAAGGCAAAAGAAACAAAAGCAAAAATGAACTATTGGGACTTCATCAGATAAGAAGCTTTTGCACAGCAAAGGATACAGTCAACAAAACTAAAAGACAACCTACAGAATGGGAGAAGATATTTGCAAATGACGTATCAGATAAAGGGCTAGTTTCCAAGATCTATAAAGAACTTATGAAACTCAACACCAAAGAAACAAATAATCCAATCATGAAATGGGCAAAAGACATGAACAGAAATCTCACAGAGGAAGACATAGACATGGCCAACATGCATATGAGAAAATGCTCTGCATCACTTGCCATCAGGGAAATACAAATCAAAACCACAATGAGATACCACCTCACCTCAGTGAGAATGGGGAAAATTAACAAGGCAGGAAACCACAAATGTTAGAGAGGATGCTGAGAAAAGGGAACCCTCTTACACTGTTGGTGGGAATGTGAACTGGTGCAGCCACTCTGGAAAACTGTGTGGAGGTTCCTCAAAGAGTTAAAAATAGACCTGCCCTACGACCCAGCAATTGCACTGTTGGGGATTTACCCCAAATATACAGATGCAGTGAAACGCCGGGACACCTGCACCCCGATGTTTCTAGCAGCAATGGCCACGATAGCCAAACTGTGGAAGGAGCCTCGGTGTCCAACGAAAGATGAATGGATAAAGAAGATGTGGTCTATGTATACAATGGAATATTCCTCAGCTATTAGAAACGACAAATACCCACCATTTGCTTCAACGTGGATGGAACTGGAGGGTATTATGCTGAGTGAAGTAAGTCAGTCGGAGAAGGACAAACATTATATGTTCTCATTCATTTGGGGAATATAAATAATAGTGAAAGGGAATATAAGGGAAGGGAAAAGAAATGTGTGGGAAATATCAGAAAGGGAGACAGAACGTAAAGACTCCTAACTCTGGGAAACGAACTAGGGGTGGTAGAAGGGGAGGAGGGCGGGGGGTGGGAGTGAATGGGTGACGGGCACTGGGGGTTATTCTGTATGTTAGTAAATTGAACACCAATAAAAAATAAATTAAAAAAAAAGAAAATATCTGACTTCAAAACACTCTAGGAAATATCCTATTGATCTCTCTATTATTTTCATTACAATAATAATAGTGTAATAGTGCTGTTTCTATGATTTTATTATAATATACTGTCTTCATCTGTCATTATTGAGAAATATAGTAATTCACAGAAATCACTTTTCTAAAACACAAGTGAAAACAAATATAGACACTTCAATGCTGATATACATTTTTAAAACCAACTTACAAATACATTTAACATATTTATATTTTAAACAGAGTGTAAGGAACATAATGTATTCATGATTCTGCACATTTTAGGAGTCAAATGCTCTAAATAATCCATGTGGTGATAATTGTTCCTTGGAGGCTATTGAGAAGTGTAAAGCTTTTTGCATCTAATCTACAGGACACCCCCAACCCCAACCCCTGACCTCTGAGTCTTGCTAGAGAAGCTGCCATGGTAAATTCAAGATTATCAGCTTCACTACCTGACCATCTTACAACTGCCTTTAATTCTCTAATTCTTTCATTTTCACACTCCCTTTCAAACCACTGAAATATTCCATGTCAGCCAATTCACCAAAACAGTGTTTGCTATGATCTCCTGGTTGATAAATCCAATACGATCTCCTGGTCCTTACTTTACTTGATTTCTCTGCAACATTTAACTGATAGTTCTTCCATTCTTTCTGAGACCATTTCTCCCCCTGGTTTTCATGGGTCTAAGCTTTATTGATTTTTTTATTTCTACTATTATTCTTTCTTCATATCCTTAAAGGAAAAGGCCTTTTTTTCCTCCTGTGTTTTGGTTTTGCTTTTTTGAGAAATAAAGTGTTGTTTTGTTTTGTTTTGTTTTGAACTCTTAGCTATTATTATGAATTCTCACAGCTAGAGACGGGTGGGAAGAGAAAGAAAAATGGAGTTAAGCACAAGGAAGAGGAATGAGCAACAGGTGAGAAGAAAATATTATAAATATTTTATTCAAAAAATGGTGTATGTTCAGAGACACATGTCAGATTAGAAGGAAATATAAAGGCACATAAGGACAACTGGGACCAGTTTCCACTTCTCCTGCCTAGTACTTACCAGTGAGTTTAAAGGCAGTGCCTTCATCTGAAGTAAACGTTGGAGGAGACCTATTTTGGCAGATGTTATTTTACCTGGAAAATGGGTGTGGGGGTAGGTGGGTGTGTGGTGTGTCTGTATATACACTCCAAGGCTCTATTATATATATTTAAACTAACTCATAGCTCTCCTCAGTTCTAATTGAGTAAATAGAAATGACAGGAAGTAGAACTGGCAGCCTTTTGACAAGAAGCTTTCAGACACCCTTACCCCATCCCCATCTCCCTCACACCTCCTTCAATAATACTCAACAGAGGGAGGAGGGGCTGCCTGGGAAGGCAAGGTCCCTTGTCCAAGGCTAAGGAGTAGTGATGGGAGTAGAAGATTCCGGTAATCCAAAGAATAAAACTCCTTATTTAGCAAGGATTTACTCAACAATCCCTGCTGTGCACTTTCCAGACAGCATCTACTTTCCAGGAGCTCAGCATTCAGTGGGGAGATAAAGCCATAAAGAGGTACTCTGATGTAATATATAATATTATTATATATGTCCACAGGATAGTGGTACAACGTGGCTCTCTTCTCTGCAGAGTTGTGCAGTTAAGTGAAGCCTCTGTATCAAGGTGAGTATTGAAGGATGAATGAACATTTCACTGAGTAGGGACTAGAGTCTGATTAACTCAACTTTCTGCACCTGAGAGTCATAAGGTAAGAATATATAGAGACTTATCACCTCGGAAGCTGATGGCAGATCCAAAGGGGATGACGAGCAGAGGGAAAAGTTCATTCTGTGATCATTTTAATACATTTTCATATTCAAACATGTAATGGATTATCAAACTCATGTGAAGTTTTTAAGATAAATCATAGAACTTTAAAGGAAGGTCACTATTTTAAGTACTTCAGAGTTTGCCACCAGCCCTGGAAGATTGCATTTCTTTTCTTTGCTCTTATAGGCAAGTCCCTGATCATTTCATATATATATTTTTTAAAGATTTTATTTATTTATTCATGAGAGACACACAGAGAGAGGCAGAGACACAGGCAGAGGGAGAAGCAGGCTCCATGAGGGGAGCCCGACGTGGAACTCGATCCTAGGACTCCAGGATCACGTCCTGGGCCAAAGGCAGGTGCTAAACCACTGAGCCACCCAGGGATCCCCAGGTCGTTTTATATTTATGTTAAGTGATGTTTTAATATTTATGTTAAATCTATTTCTATTGCATTCCTCTCCTTCCTTTTGTGCTTATAATGTCTTTCATGCAGGGACCTGCGAGGTAGCCACTCATGATTTTTCAACTTGGATATAATTTCCCTGCATTTTTCCTCTTCACAAACTTTAATTCTTTAATCCATTTGAAATTTATTTTTATTCATTTATTTAAAGTGCACGTATTAGGCATGGAAACCAAATAGATTTTTTTCTTCCTAATTACCAATTTTCCTAATATATCCTATTATTTTTCCTGTTTTTTCACGGTATACCCCTCATCAATACCAATTCCTCTTTTGTGACAGATTCTGTCACTGACCTATTCTCTCCAAATGGAGTTTTGCTTGTAATTGCATGAACGTCAAAGTTAATTGAGTAAAGCAGGCCACAGTACAGTAGTAGTCAATCAGTATTCCTCACAACCAATAGACTGAGTTCTGCCTAACCTGGACGAGGAAGGAACTGGGACGGACCTGTGGCAGCTCCTAGAGTCATCAGAAAAGCTGAACAACCACAGGGCAAGTCCAAAACCCTCACAGCTCCAGGCTCTGAAACAGAATGCCCTGTAGAGCACCACCTCTGGGATGGATGGGCATCAGTTTCCCAGCCTTTGTGTCAACCAATCAGAACTCAGACTGCAGGGGGACCAAATCCACAGAACCAACCTGGGTCACACACTCACCTAAATCAAACAGATGTTAGTGGAAGAAAAGAAAATGAATGTCAAGTAAATCACTCAGTGTAGCTCTACCCAGGCCCCACCTCAGCTGCCTGCACTCAAGCTCTTGTCTCAGTCTCCATTCTCAAGGAGGAACCAGACTGCAATTCTTTCCGGTACCAGATGTGACACAGAAGAAGACTGAGACCTCCCTGATGTTGCCACTTCTTTGTGGATAACAATTTTCTTGGATTCTTGTAGGATTTCTTCTTTATCATTAAAGTTTTCAATTCTATCAGAATATATTCAGGCACGTTGCTTTTTGCAAAATTTGCCTGGTACATAGATGGCACTTGCTCTTAATTTTCAAAGTGGGGTCTTTGTGTGTTTTTTTGAGTACATGTTCACATATTTATTGGACATTGAACTTTCTCTATTTGGGAATACACATAATTTTTGACTTTTCTATTTGATTATTTTACTTTTATTACTTGTATTTTTTTTATTTTTATTTTTATTTTGGGGGGACTGGCAGCAGCTTTATTTGGGAAGAGACACTTGAATTGGCTTTCAGTTGGGGGCATGGACAAGAAGGGGTACCCAGGGCAATAGACTCCCCATAAGGGTAGGCTGAGGACTGGGGCTGAGCCTTGTACCATACAAGCAAGGCTCCCCTGCACAGCTCCTTCCCCCAAAGGCTTTATGGGGGCCATAAGAGCAAGGAGCCTGGGAGGGCCCACGGTGGCTGTTCACTTGGGCAGGATGTCAGACGACTCAGACGCCAGCTTCCCATCACGAGTCTTGATCTTCTTCACAACCATGGCCTTGGAGGAGCTGCTGTGGCTGAAGGAAGAGCCAGGGCCAAAGATGGACTGGAAGGAGCTGTGGCCATAGTTGAGGCCAGGGCTTGTGAGGCCCCCATAGGTCAAGTTCAGGCCACCTGAGTAGCCGCTGGTGGTCTTCCTATGGATGTTCATGTTCTGCATCCCAGACTCCAGCCGGCTCTCCTCGCCCTCCAGCAGGTCGGTGGCGATCTCGATGTCCAGGGCCAGCTTGACGTTCATGAGCTCCTGGTACTCGCTCAGCTGCCAGGCCATGTCCTGCTTGGCTCGCTGCAGGGCGGCCTCCAGCTCCAGCCCTGCCACCTTGGCATTGGCGTCCTGAATGGCCAGCTCCCCGCGCTGCTCAGCATCGGCGATGGCAGCCTCCAGGGCAGCCTTCTGGTTTTTGAGGGTCTTGATCTCAGCCTGGAGGCAGCTGATGCTCGGGTTCATCTCGGAAATCTGTCTTCGTGCGACGGAGGTCATCCCCATGCTTCCCAGCCAATGTCTGCAGCTCCTCATACTTGATCTGGTACATGGTCTTGGCCTCTGCCCAGCTGTGGTTGGCGGTGTCCTCATCCTGGGCCTTGACCTCGGCCTTGATGTCGTCCAGGTCCAGGAGCAGCTGTTGTCCACGGACAGCATGACGGACGTGGCCGGACGTGGCCGAGATCTGGGACTGCAGTTCATGGACCTCCTCTTCATACAGCTGCCTTAAGAAGTTGATCTCATCGGTCAGCCCTTCCAGGCGGGACTCCAGTTCCATCTTGTTCATGTAAGCTTCGTCCACATCCTTCTTGAAGAGGACAAATTCATTCTCCATATCTGGAAGCAATTTGATCTCATCCTGTATTTATTCTTGAAGTCCTCCACAAGCCCCTGCATGCTGCCAAGCTCCACTTCCAGCTTCAGCTTCTCCTGCCCCAGGGTGTCCAGCTGCCTCCAAGGTTGTTGATGGAGCTCCCAAACATGTTGTCTATGTTGCTCCGAGCAGTTTTCTGCTGCTGCAGGAGGCCCCACTAGGTCTCCAGGATTTTGTTCTGCTGCTCCACATGTCTGACCTTGTCAATAAAGGAGGCAAACTTGTTGTTGAGGCTCTTGATCTGCTCCTTCTCCTGGGTGCGCACTGCCTGGATGTTGAGGTCCACCTCCAGCTTAAGGGGGCTCAGCAGGCTCTGGTTCACTGAGACAGTCGTGATGCCCCCGGTGCCCCCGGGCCCTCCGTAGCCCCTGACCACACTCATGCTGCTATTCAGGCTACCCTGGAAGCTGCTGCGGCTGCTGCCCACCCAGGAGAAGGTGGAGGAGCTGATGCGGGAGCCAGGCCCACTCGTGTAGGAGCGGCTGCTGAAGGTCCGGGGCCGGAGGTGGACACCTTGTAGGACTTCTGGGTCACCCTGATGGACATGGTGGAGGCTGCCACGGAGGCTGGAGTGGAGGCGAGGAGGCCGAACCTGACAGAGGCTCTAGAAGGAGCGTGAGGAGCTGCTTCTAGGTGGGCTGTATTTTTTTCTTATCTATTTAGTAGTATGTTTTACACATTTTCAATATAAGAATTGAAAAAATGGGAAATGATGTAAGACTGAAGCATGAATTTAGAGATGTTTTTCTAGGTGGATATCCACACATTAATCAAAAATATCTATCACTGGGATGCCTGGGTGGCTCAGTGGTTAAGTGTCTGCCTTTGGCTCAGGGTGTGATCCTGGAGTCCCAGGATTAAGTCCCACATCGGGCTCCCTGCGTGGAGCCTGCTTCCCCCTCTGCCTGTGTCTCTGCCTCTCTCTCTCTCTCTCTCTGTCTCTCATGAATAAATAAATAAAATCTTTTTTAAAAAAAGGTCTATCACTACCATGATAAGTCAATTCTGGTTTTCCCCAAGTATGAAAGTTTAATATATATGCATATATATTTTATATATATGCTCATTTATATATTTTTAATTAAAATTCAACTAATTAACATACAGTGTATTATTGGTTTCAGAGGTAGAGGTCAGTGATTATCAGTCTTATATAACACCCCCTGCTCATTACATCACATGCCCTCCTGAATGCCCATCACCCAGTTACTCCATCCCCCGACCCACCTCCCCTCCAGCAACCCTGTTTGTTTCCTATAACTAAAAGTTTCTTATGGTTTGTCTCTCTCTCTGATTTCATCTTGTTTTATTCTTTTCCTCTCTTCCCCTATGATCCTCTGTTTTGTTTCTTAAATTCCACATATGAGTGAGATCATATAATCGTCTTTCTCTGATTGACTTATTTCACTTAGCATAATATCCTCTAGTCCCATCCACGTCATTGCAAGTGGCAAGATTTCATTTATTGATGGCTGAGTAGTATTCCATTTTATATACATATATATATATATATATAGTATATAGTATTCCCATATATATATATGCAGTATTCCTATATATATATATACACACACACATACCACTTCTTTATCCATTCATCTGTTGATGGACATCTGGGCTCTTTCTACAGTTTTGCTGTTGTGGACATTGCTGCTATAAACATTGGGGAGCAGGTGCCCCTTCAGATCACTACATTTGTATCTTTGGAGTAAATACCCAGTAGTGCAATTGCTGTGTCATAGGATAGCTCTATTTTCAACTTTTTGAGGAACCTAAAGTGGAGTCTCTCTTTGGATCAATAAATTTATCTTCTTTGATTACTGCTTCTGTGGTGATTGTGTCAAAATTCCTCTCACTGAGAGATTAGATTTCTTCCACCTATCTCATTTAAAACTTTCATAATTTTCATCATTTTGTCATTTTTTCTGTGAGTTTTGGACCATCTCTCAAATTTGCCTTCTGTTTAATTAGCTAGATTTTCGGCAGTTTTTAGCCTCCTATCTAACTAGCCCTTTGGGGTGAATACATTGGCTCAGGTTCCCTGCTAACTCCTGTAAGTAGATACAAATAACATGTCATATCCTTTTTTGTGCTTAGTGACTTGCTTTGCCCAAATGGAACTCTCTTCAGTGCTCAGTCCTGGCTTGGAGTGCCCAAACACCCTGTGACCTGACAGTTCTCCATCCTACTAGTGGGCTTGAAATGTATTGTTAGGAAAGAGAGGGGATAGGTCCAAGTGGAGCCCATCCCTACATTCTCATAGGTTAGTCTCATTTCCAGGCCTTGGGGCAGGTGATATTTGCCTCACAATATAAAGGTTACAAAATAATGTACATAAAAGTGCTTTGTAAACATGAAAGCCTTTTAATTTAAAACCATCTAGTGGTTAAACCATGAAAACACTCTGGTTATGGAACTTCACATCACAGCATTGTTACCTCCTCAGTAAGCTCTTGGAGTGAGCAGACTAATTGACTGAGAGAATCAGGAGCATTGGCCCTTTGCCAATATGCTTCTCTGAACTTCCTGCTCCTTTGTAAGGACTTGTGCCAAGCCTTTAATCTATCCAGCAGTTCCCACCCCCCCCGCGCCCCTTTTACTAATACCAGCACTCAAATGTCCCTTTCCAGATGCATCTCCTCATTACCAATAAGCACAGTACAGATGGGGCTAACCTCATCCTTATTCCAAAGGTGGGCATTTCACCCAATTGGGGTCAATAAATGTAAATCTCTTTCTGCTAGGGTTGGCAACTGGTAGAATGTAAGCCTGGAATTATTGGCCACCATATTTGCCACCAAAGGAAAGAAACTCTTGGAGAATGGGATTAGAGCAAAAGAGAGCAGACCCAATGCATAGCAAGAGATAGACTCTGACTGAACACCTGGCTGTGCAGTATCCGAGCATGACCTACCTTGGCACCTTCCTGTTTCCTAAATCTATACATTGCCCTTCTGCACAACCTTATTAGAGTTGACATTGTGTCATTTACAACAAAATATTGCTAATAAGAAAGGCTACATATAAGTTTGGTCCTTTGTTGAGATTGCATTTGCAGTGTATAGTGGGGGAAGAAAAGAGAAACTGGAATTTAAAATAGTTTAAGTTTCAAGTCCTGACACTTAGCAGGTGCTGGACATTGTGGTGTGGTCTGAACGTCTTTATCCCCACCAAAATTCATTTATTGACATCCTAACCCCCAAGATGGTGGTATTAGGAGATGTAGCCTCTGGAACATGATTAGGTTAGAAGGGTAGAGACTTAGTTAATGGAATTATTGTCTTTAAAAGAGAGCCAAAGAACATGTTTTCCCCTCAACCATGTGAGGACACAACAAGAAATCTGCAACCCAGAAAAAGGCTCATACCTGAATATGACAGCATCCTAATCTCAGATTTCTAGCCTCCAGAACCATGAGAAATAAATTTCTACTGTTTATAAGCTGCCCAGTATTTTGTTATAGCAGCCCAAACAGACTAAGACACATTGGAGCAGTCATTTCAGAGCCTTATTTATCATTTTTAAAATGATAACATCCGGGATCCCTCGGTGGCGCAGCGGTTTGGCGCCTGCCTTTGGCCCAGGGCGCGATCCTGGAGACCCGGGATCAAATCCCACGTCAGGCTCCCGGTGCATGGAGCCTGCTTCTCCCTCTGCCTATGTCTCTGCCTCTCTCTCTCTCTCGTGACTATCATAAATAAATAAAAAAAAAATTTAAAAAAAAATGGTAACATCCTATTTACCTCACAGATCTGTTTGTGTATCAAATCTGAAATATAATTGAAAGTGCTCTGTGAATTATATAGCATTCTGAAAACTTAAGTTTTTAAAATCTGATTATGTTATTTTGCTTCATTCCAAGAAGAGATACATTGTCTGGGTTTTTTTTTTTTTTTTTTTTCAAGAAAAATGCTATCAAATGACTGTTCTTTAAAATCATTTTGTTTTACCGTTTTAGCTAAAAATTTAGATATGTCTTTAATTCCTTCTCATTTTTTCCCACTGATGTTTCTAAATACAATAATAGGAAAGCTTTATTATCAAAATATGTCCTGATACAAACAATACAATGTCTAGGTTTTGCAAGATGGGGAGTGGCAGGGTAGTGGGTTAGAAAAGCTCAAGAAAATTGTGAGTTGATAATTGTTAAGGCTGGATAACTGCATGAATGTTCATTATACCATTTTTATCTGTCTGTGTATATGCTGGAAAACTTACATACAAAAATGTAAAAAAGGGGATCCCTGGGTGGCTCAGCGGTTCAGCGCCTGCCTTAGGCCCAGGGCGTGATCCTAGAGTCCCAGGATCGAGTCCTGCATCGGGCTCCGGGCATGGAGCCTGCTTCTCCCTCTCTCTCTCTCTCTCTCTCTCTCTCTCCTGCTTCTCCCTCTCCCTCTCCCTCTCTCTCCCTCTCTCTCTCTCTATCATGAATAAATGAATAAAATCTTTTTAAAAAATGTAAAAAAATTCTACTGTGTCTCGGTGGCACACTCTTAGATTCAGCTCAGGTCATGGCCTCAGGGTTCGAGAATTGAGCCCTTCATCAAGCTCCATGCTCAGCATAGTGTCTGCTTGAGATTCTCTCTCTCTCCCCCCTTCTCTCCCTCCCTCTGCCCCTCCCACTCCTGCTCTCTGTCTCTGTCTCTATCTTAAATAAATAAATAAATAAATAAATAAATAAATAAATAACAATCTTTAAACAAAAATTTTAAACGTAAAAAAAAAATTTTTTTAAACGTAAAAAATTCCCTGAAACTCTAAGGTAGCAAACACCTGTTCAAGAAGACTTATTAACATGCATACTCAAATGTCGGGCCTAGTTTTTATAGGTAAAATCATATCACTCAACTTGCAGGAATATAGTGGTGACAGATAATCTAGAAAAATGACATTGAAATACCCTAGCTAGAGCTAACAAGAGAAAAGCAGGGCTTGACAGTGATAGTGATGATGATAAAAATTTCTCACAAATATAAACAACATCATTATCATTATAACTATGGCTAGAATCTTGTGCTCACTTTGGCAGCACATATACTATGGCTAGAATCTTAACACTTTAATAGACACTGCTCTTTGAATTGTTTTGTACTCTATATAGTGTTTAACTGTACCTATGTCTTTATCTGAAAAGAAAAGAAATCCATGGAAAATATAAGAGAAAAAAAATCAGAACATTCTTGAAGAATATCAGTACTTCCCTAAAACCAAAAGGTCATGTCCTGCATTCCAAGAGGTCTACATTTAAGCTGCCAAGTGGGTGGCCATCTATCTCGATCAGTAGGGTATCAGTCATCATGTAAACCAAAGCTCATGTGACAACCTTGAAAGAATCTGGAATTGGGGGGTGCCTGAGCAACTCAGTTGAGCAACTGCCTTCAGCTCAGATCAATGATCCCAGAGTCCTGAGATCGAGTCCCACACTAGGCTCTCTGCTCATTGGAGAACCTGCTTCTTCCTCTCCCTCTGCCTGCTACTCTGCCTACTTGTGCTCTCTCTCTCTCTGTGTGTCAGATAAGTAAACAAATAGTCTTTGAAAAAAAAAAGAAAAGAAAAGGATCTGGGATTTGAAGTTAAAAGCAATGGACTGAAATAGCTCAACTATCTACTGGCTCTAATTCCTGAGCAAGTCATTTAACCTCAGTGACTTTTAGTTATTCATCCTTAAAATGGAAATGGTAGTAATCTCCACCTAAGAGGTTGCCAAATACAACATAGAGGGGTAAAAGAACTTTGTAAACTGTAGTAGCCTGACTACTTATTTGGTTACTGGTTACTTATTTGGTTGCCATTGTTGCTATTAATATGATTGATTATAAGAACATTTTCATGGTAAAATGTTTCAAAGTAATATAATCCTTATGTTCAGAATATTTTTCTTAAAAGTTACTTAAGTTCCTCCTGCTAAAATTAAACTCCATTCTTCTTAGTGAAAATAAATGGATCCATTCAACATAATCCATGGAGCATCCATTGAAAATCACAGATCCAAACGCTTGTGTGCTGGAGGGGACTTTGGCAATTGGTCCAACCTTCTCATTTCCTACATGAGGAAACCAAGGTCTACAACACTGAATCGTGAGTTAGGGTGACAGAGCCAGCAAAAGAGATAGCCTGAGCTGTAATCTAAGTCTCTGGACTTTTTGTCTTTGTCAGACTATGATGTGATGTCCACGACATCACAGTATCTAAAGAGGGAAAGAGAGAGAGAGAGAGGAAAAAAAAAAAACAAAACAAAACATAAGAGTAATTAAGACACCCTATATCTGTATTATTATTTACCAGATGGTATCCATCGGAATACAAATTCCTCAAGATATTAATAAATGGTATATAGAAAAGAGTTCCAAAGATAAATTTATGAACTGTATTAGATAATTTGATACTGATTATTATCAGTAGGATATCAGCAGGATTATTTACAGAAAGGCTTCTCAAAGTTTTGCACTAGTAAATTATAAATCCAAAAAAAAAAAAAAGAGCAGAATTTCTAAAAAAAATTGATCATAGAACTCTTCTTTTAGTAACAGACTCAAGAGCCAGATGGCCTTTGTTCAAATGCTGTCTAATAACAACAGTGTCTATCTTGGACAAGTTACTTAATCATTTTGTGCCTCAGTTTATGCATCTGAAAAGCTGAAATAATAAAGGCACTTACTTTATTAAGTTGCCACGAAGATTCAAGGAGTTAATATATGTAACGTTTGAAAATAATACCTGGCTTATAGTAAACACTAGAAAAGTATTTGCTATTGTTACATTGTTCTTATTATGTTGTTGTTGCTATTGTTACTCCAGTTGTTATTTTAGAGAACTACACAGTAACACCTCAGTGAGCTAGATCAGCCTAACAACTAAAGAAACTGCTCAAGGTCAGTGGTTACCCAACCTGGTAGATCTTCAAACAATAGTTTGCCAGTCCTCCCACCGGAGATCCTGATGGGACGGATCTGCAATGGGGCCAGGAATTTGCATTGGCTTTTTTTCTTTTTAAATAGTCTTAAGAAGACTTTTATTTGATATGAAAATTATAGTGTTTATCATAGAAATGGATTCCTGTGGTATCATGTGAAAATCTGATGACATGTCTTTGTTTGAAGACATGTCGGGATAAAGAACCAGAAAGTAGCAATAGTTTTGGCAGGCATAGTTGATGCCCATCTGGTATCCTGCTCTTCCCACCCTTTTTTCAGTAGCAGAGCCCCTGTGTGATTGTGTGCCCAGGAAAGCTGATCCTATTTTAGACTCAGAGAGAATGTTGACTAGTTTTAGTCAATCTTGACAATTTCATCCTTCCTGCTAACAGAGTCACCAGGCAGGGGCCAGTAACACCAAAAGAGGTTTGGTAGGGGCTTTGGTGAAAGATACTCTTCCCTATCAAAAAAGAGACACCAAAAGAGAAACCGCCCTTCCTGTCTTTGAACAAAGTTACATGAAGATATGATGTCCAGAGCTATGGCAGCCTTTTTTAGAACATGAGTGGAAACCTAAGAAAAATACAGAGATGTTACCTGGGAAGCTGGAACTACCTTCCAGTTCTGTGAAGTAGTGAAATTGTCTCTGGATTTGACTAGTTATTCTCCTAATTGTAATGTGCCTCTGAATCACTTGGGAATCTTGTTAAATTTAAGATTATAATTCAGTAAATCTATATGCTCCCAGGTGAGGCTGATGCTGTAGGTCTAGGGTCTATACTTTTCAGTAGCAAGATAAAAAGCTTTTGCACAGCAAAGGAAACAGTCGGCAAAACTAAAAGGCAACCTATGGAATGGGAGAAGACAAATGTCTTATCAGATAAAGGGCTAGTATCCAAGATCTATAAGGGACTTAGCCGACTCAACACCCATAAACAAATAATCCAGTCAAGAAATGGGCAGAAGACATGAACAGACATTTCTCCAAAGAAGACATACAAATGGTCAATTAGATACATGAAAAAATGTTCCGCATAGCTCGGCATCAGGGAAATACAAATCAAAGTCACAATGAGATACTACCTTACAACTGTGAGAATGGCTAAAATGAACAACTCAGGGGGAAAAAAACAGATGTTGGCAAGGATGTGTAGAAAGGGGAACCCTTTCTGTTGATGGGAATGCATTGATTTTTAAAATGCCCCATTTCTGTCGTCAATCGCCCTTCTTGTCGCTAAAGGAATGCCCCCAGGGCATGAAGAAGACTTTAAAGCTATTCCTAACTGGAGTTGACAGGATGTTCCCAGGTTCACCCCAGAAACAATACGTAACCTTTCTTCCTCAGTTATGCTAAAACATCATGCTAAGCCTCCTTGTTTGGGTAAACAGGAGCTTTGGTCTCTACC
Source organism: Canis aureus (assembly GCF_053574225.1). Classification (NCBI taxonomy): domain Eukaryota; kingdom Metazoa; phylum Chordata; class Mammalia; order Carnivora; family Canidae; genus Canis; species Canis aureus. The sequence goes on from NC_135643.1 coordinate 8,594,808, forward strand.
TTTAAGAAATCTATAGTACCTGTCACTGTCTTAATCTTCCATGGTAATAAATAGATTGGCTTGAAGATGTTATCTTTTATCCCACATCGACAAAGAAATGTCAAGATGCTTTTAAAAATCGGTTTCATACCATTATGTTATTCCATAAACTGAATATGGCTATTTAACATATTACGGAAGCTAAATTGATTGCAGTATTGAGACGGTGAATTGATTTAAATTACTTTAATTAAAAAAATATTATCTATCGGCTAAGCATAATGAATTTGTATAAAGTTTTATGTATCACTTAAAGCACAACTGGAATTGAACCCAACAGAGAAGTCACTGGCTTCAGCTGATAGGGAATTACTTTATCCTCTGCAGAGCTTACTAACTAGAAGGTACTTGAAACTTATTATATTGATTATAATACCATAAATAACCGTAAAATAATGGATTTTTTTTTCCTTTTAGCACACCCATACTTTCTCTCTTTTATTTCTAATGCAGGAGTAAGCAGAAAGGACTACTTTCATCCAGCTACTCCATGTGGGCTCTCATCCAACAAAAGGGACATAGACACTAAAGAATGATCCTACAAAACACTAAATATATCATTTCCCATTAGCACAGCACACATCCCATTCCTGGTAGTAGAAATTAGGCCATGCTAATGTCAGAGCCCAATAATGAGAGCATAAAAATTAATACACATCTCTACAATGAGTTTCAAGTTTCCAAGAATCAACTAATTCTTTTTTTAATATGCTGAGTTTTGGTGAAAAGAGAATAATAGCATGATGGTTAATTTTGTGTCGACTTGGCTAGTCATGATACCCAGATATTTGGTCGAATGTTATTCTAGAATTTTCTGTGGGGGCATTTTTCAGTGAAATGAACATTTAAGTCAGTTGATTTTGCAAAAAGCAGATTATTCTCCATAATGTGGATGGGCCTCATCCAATCAGTTGAAGGCCTTAATAAAAGAAGACTGACCTCTCCCAATGAAGAGTGAATTCTGCCAGCAGACTACTTTTGGACTTGAATTACAGCATCAACTCTTCCCCTGGTCTTCAGCCTGTCAGTCAACCCTGCAGACTTAGGACTTGTCAACCCTCACAATCACATAAGCCCACAAGCCAATTTCTTAAAGTAAATCTCCATTTCTTTTCTTCTTGATAAGATAGATGGATGGATAGATAGATAGATAGATAGATAGACAGACAGACAGATAGATTCTATCCTATTGGTTCTGCTTCTCAGGAGAACCCTGACTAATACAAATAGCAAAGGGTTTACAAGTAATACTTGGAAGTAGGAAGTGAAAGGGAGCAAGGAATGAGCCCAAGAAGGAAGAGGCAACTCTCTAAACAGCTAAGGTATCTGTAATGAATTGGGCAACCACATGACATCAGACCAGGTGAGGCACCTTCCAGCTGTGACACAAGACTTTAAGCCCAGGTCCAACCATGCAGACAGCCCACAGTGAGGGAGCTCAGCCTTGTTTACAACAAAAGTTTGAACTCTCCCAAATTACTCCTGCTTTGTTTCCTAAATATATTCAAGTGTAGTGGAAGAAAAATAACTTTCCATTTTAGGTTCTTGGCTGAGACTTTCCTGTAATAAAAAGACAGACTAACAGAAGAAAAACAAATTTAATTATGGACACACATATTAACATACAGAAACCCCACAAAGGCCTGACATTCAAAGAAGTGGCCAGAACAGGAAGATTTCATCCCTTTTTGACAAGGAAACAATAGATTTGTAAGGAATTGACAAGACAAAGGGGTTTGGGATAAGGGTAGCAGAATGGTAAAGAAGTAATAATGTTTGTTTATGTAGCCTTCTTAGTCCTAAATTCCCAGACAACGGTGATAAGGATGTCTTCCAGCCTCCTGGCACAGGAAGGGTAACTTTCATATGGGAGATTTATCTGCTGTGTTTTTTGGAATATACTTCATACACTGGCTGATTCTCAAGTACCTTTATTTATTTATTTATTTTTTAATTTTTATTTATTTATGATAGTCACAGAGAGAGAGAGAGAGAGAGAGAGAGAGGCAGAGACACAGGCAGAGGGAGAAGCAGGCTCCATGCACTGGGAGCCCGATGTGGGATTCGATCCCGGGTCTCCAGGATCGCGCCCTAGGCCGAAGGCAGGCGTCAAACCACTGCGCCACCTAGGGATCCCCTCAAGTACCTTTAATTCAAGATAGTCAATATGCCAAAATGGCGGGTTTGGGAGTGACATATTCTGAACCCTGGCACGAATTAGCCTCTGGTTCCATCCCTGGCTGCCACCTCACCCCTCATCATCACCAGCATCCCTACTACCTGATGATAGATTTTGTTTCTTCCACTTAACCCTTGGTAGACTTCCATGGACATATGACATGTGTCTTCTAGCTTTATCCACTCTTGACATTTCTCCAAACAGGTCCCAATCTCAGCCCCTGTTCCTAGGATGCTGACCATTCATTAAGGAGAGACTCTTATCTGTTCACTTCATCTTAGCAGCAGGGTCCTTCTTCAATGTGGGCTGTTAAGGTTCAGGACTCTCATCTTCTCTTTAATAATACTTAAAGAGACTTTATAAAGGAAACGAAGATATTACTTGTAAAAAGCTAAACCTATAAGATGGTATTAATAAAGTATAATTTACTAGATGGCTAACTAAATTGTATATATGTATATAAAACAAAATACAGCTGACCCTTGAGCAACACAGGGGTTAGAGGCATCCTGCATAGCCAAAAATCAACCATAACTTTTGACTCCCCTAAAACTGAATTATTAATAAATAACCTATTGTTGACTGGAAGCTGTGCCCATAACATAACCATCAATTAGCACATATCTTGTATATTATATGTATTATATACTATATTCTTACTTTAAAGTAAGCTAGAGAAAAAAGTTATTGAGAAAATCATAAAGAAAATACATTTATAGTACTGTGTTGTATTTATTTTTAAAAAATCCACATATAAGTGGACTCACACAGTTCAAACCTTGAGTGTTGCTCAAGGGTCAACTGCATAACAGCTGTGACTGTTATCAATTGCTGCATGTGCTTCACTCCAAAATTTAGTAGCCTAACACAGCAAATGAATTATTTCACACAGTTTCTGATGGTTACCAAGTCCCAAGAGCTGGATGGATCCTGGATCAGGAACTCATCTTGTAGGCAAGATGTTGGCAATGACTATAGTCATGTAAAGCTCAAGTGGGACTGGAGGATTATGTGCTGCAAGGGTAGCTCACCCACATGACTGGTGGGAGAATCCCTCAGTTCCTGATCACTTGGGTATTTCTACTGTCCTCAGGACATAGCAGCTGACTTCTTGCAGAGTTAGTGATTTTGGGCAAACAAAAAAGGAGCCGCAACATTCTTTACGAACTCTCCTTAGAAGTCACACTCTGTCATTTACACAATACCCTGCTAGTTACACAAGTCAGTCCTATCTGTTGTGGGACAGGACGATACAAGGTCACAAACACCTGGAGGTGGGCACTATCTTGGAGGCTGGCATTCACACTGGTCTGTGGGCCATGCACCGAGGAGCAAGACTTGACTATCTTGAATATTGGCATCATTCGATACCAATTGGATATTCCAATATCCTTGGAAGCTTTGTTGTTGTTACTCCCATGGCATCCGATTTCACTTACATATAAATAAATTCTAAATTTTTTTTTAAATTTATTTTTTATTGGTGTTCAATTTACTAACATACAGAATAACCCCCAGTGCCCGTCACCCATTCACTCCCACCCCCCGCCCTCCTCCCCTTCTACCACCCCTAGTTCGTTTCCCAGAGTTAGCAGTCTTTACGTTCTGTCTCCCTTTCTGATATTTCCCACACATTTCTTCTCCCTTCCCTTATATTCCCTTTCACTATTATTTATATTCCCCAAATGAATGAGAACATATAATGTTTGTCCTTCTCCGACTGACTTACTTCACTCAGCATAATGCCCTCCAGTTCCATCCACGTTGAAGCAAATGGTGGGTATTTGTCATTTCTAATGGCTGAGGAATATTCCATTGTATACATAGACCACATCTGCTTTATCCATTCATCTTTCGATGGACACCGAGGCTCCTTCCACAGTTTGGCTATTGTGGCCATTGCTGCTAGAAACATCGGGGTGCAGGTGTCCCGGCGTTTCACTGCATCTGTATCTTTGGGGTAAATCCCCAACAGTGCAATTGCTGGGTCGTAGGGCAGGTCTATTTTTAACTGTTTGAGGAACCTCCACACAGTTTTCCAGAGTGGCTGCACCAGGTCACATTCCCACCAACAGTGTAAGAGGGTTCCCTTTTCTCCGCATCCTCTCCAACATTTGTTGTTTCCTGCCTTGTTAATTTGCCCCATTCTCACCGGTGTGAGGTGGTATCTCATTGTGGTTTTGATTTGTATTTCCCTGATGGCAAGTGATGCAGAGCATTTTCTCATGTGCGTGTTGGCCATGTCTATGTCTTCCTCTGTGAGATTTCTCTTCATGTCTTTTGCCCATTTCATGATTGGATTGTTTGTTTCTTTGGTGTTGAGTTTCATAAGTTCTTTATAGATCTTGGAAACTAGCCCTTTATCTGATAGGTCATTTGCAAATATCTTCTCCCATTCTGTAGGTTGTCTTTGAGTTTTGTTGACTGTATCCTTTGCTGTGCAAAAGCTTCTTACCTTGATGAAGTCCCAATAGTTCATTTTTGCTTTTGTTTCTTTTGCCTTCGTGGATGTATCTTGCAAGAAGTTACTATGGCCGAGTTCAAAAAGGGTGTTGCCTGTGTTCTTCTCTAGGATTTTGATGGAATCTTGTCTCACATTTAGATCTTTCATCCATTTTGAGTTTATCTTTGTGTCTGGTGCAAGAGAGTGGTCTAGTTTCATTCTTCTGCATGTGGATGTCCAATTTTCCCAGCACCATTTATTGAAGAGACTGTCTTTCTTCCAATGGATAGTCTTTCCTCCTTTATCGAATATTAGTTGCCCATAAAGTTCAGGGTCCACTTCTGGATTCTCTATTCTGTTCCACTGATCTATGTGTCTGTTTTTGTGCCAGTACCACACTGTCTTGATGACCACAGCTTTGTAGTACAACCTGAAATCTGGCATTGTGATGCCCCCAGATATGGTTTTCTTTTTTAAAATTCCCCTGGCTATTCGGGGTCTTTTCTGATTCCACACAAATCTTAAAATAATTTGTTCTAACTCTCTGAAGAAAGTCCATGGTATTTTGATAGGGATTGCATTAAACGTGTATATTGCCCTGGGTAACATTGACATTTTCACAATATTAATTCTGCCAATCCATGAGCATGGAATATTTTTCCATCTCTTTGTGTCTTCCTCAATTTCTTTCAGAAGTGTTCTATAGTTTTGAGGGTATAGATCCTTGACCTCTTTGGTGAGGTTTATTCCTAGGTATCTTATGCTTTTGGGTGCAATTGTAAATGGGATTGACTCCTTAATTTCTCTTTCTTCAGTCTCATTGTTAGTGTATAGAAATGCCACTGACTTCTGGGCATTGATTTTGTATCCTGCCACGCTACCGAATTGCTGTATGAGTTCCAGCAATCTTGGGGTGGAGACTTTTGGGTTTTCTATGTAGAGTATCATGTCATCGGCGAAGAGGGAGAGTTTGACTTCTTCTTTGCCAATTTGAATGCCTTTAATGTCTTTTTGTTGTCTGATTGCTGAGGCTAGGACTTCCAGTACTATGCTGAATAGCAGTGGTGAGAGTGGACATCCCTGTCTTGTTCCTGATCTTAGGGGAAAGGCTCCCAGTGCTTCCCCATTGAGAATGATATTTGCTGTGGGCTTTTCGTAGATGGCTTTTAAGATGTCGAGGAATGTTCCCTCTATCCCTACACTCTGAAGAGTTTTGATCAGGAATGGATGCTGTATTTTGTCAAATGCTTTCTCTGCATCCAATGAGAGGATCATATGGTTCTTGGTTTTTCTCTTGCTGATATGATGAATCACATTGATTGTTTTACGGGTGTTGAAACAGCCTTGTGTCCCAGGGATAAATCCTACTTGGTCATGGTGAATAATTTTTTTAATGTACTGTTGGATCCTATTGGCCAGTATCTTGTTGAGAATTTTTGCATCCATGTTCATCAGGGATATTGGTCTGTAATTCTCCTTTTTGGTGGGGTCTTTGTCTGGTTTTGGAATTAAGGTGATGCTGGCCTCATAGAACGAATTTGGAAGTACTCCATCTCTTTCTATCTTTCCAAACAGCTTTAGGAGAATAGGTATGGTTTCTTCTTTAAACGTTTGATAAAATTCCCCTGGGAAGCCATCTGGCCCTGGACTCTTGTGTCTTGGGAGGTTTTTGATGACTGCTTCAATTTCCTCCCTGGTTATTGGCCTGTTCAGGTTTTCTATTTCTTCCTGTTCCAGTTTTGGTAGTTTGTGGCTTTCCAGGAATGCGTCCATTTCTTCTAGATTGCCTAATTTATTGGCGTATAGCTGTTCATAATATGTTTTTAAAATCGTTTGTATTTCCTTGGTGTTGGTAGTGATCTCTCCTTTCTCATTCATGATTTTATTAATTTGAGTCTTCTCTCTCTTCTTTTTAATAAGGCTGGCTAATGGTTTATCTATCTTGTTAATTCTTTCAAAGAACCAACTCCTGGTTTTGTTGATCTGTTCCACAGTTCTTCTGGTCTCGATTTCGTTGAGTTCTGCTCGAATCTTTATTAACTCCCTTCTTCTCTTGGGTGTAGGATCTATTTGCTGTTTTTTCTCTAGCTCCTTTATGTGTAAGGTTAGCTTTTGTATTTGAGTTCTTTCCAGTTTTTGAATGGATGCTTGTATTGCGATGTATTTCCCCCTTAGGACTGCTTTTGCTGCATCCCAAAGATTTTGAACGGTTGTATCTTCATTCTCATTAGTTTCCATGAATCTTTTTAATTCTTCCTTAATTTCCTGGTTGACCCTTTTATCTTTTAGCAGGATGGTCCTTAACCTCCACGTGTTTGAGGTCCTTCCAAACTTCTTGTTGTGATTTAGTTCTAATTTCAAGGCATTATGGTCTGAGAATATGCAGGGGACAATCCCAATCTTTTGGTATCGGTTCAGACCCGATTTGTGACCCAATATGTGGTCTATTCTGGAGAAAGTTCCATGTGCGCTTGAGAAGAATGTGTATTCAGTTGAGTTTGGATGTAAAGTTCTGTAGATATCTGTGAAATCCATCTGGTCCAGTGTATCATTTAAAGCTCTCGTTTCTTTGGAGATGTTGTGCTTAGAAGACCTATCGAGTATAGAAAGAGCTAGATTGAAGTCACCAAGTATAAGTGTATTATTATCTAAGTATTTCTTCACTTTGGTTAATAATTGATTGATATATTTGGCAGCTCCCACATTCGGGGCATATATATTGAGGATTGTTAAGTCCTCTTGTTGAATAGATCCTTTAAGTATGATATAGTGTCCCTCTTCATCTCTCACTACAGTCTTTGGGGTAAATTTTAGTTTATCTGATATAAGGATGGCTACCCCTGCTTTCTTTTGAGGACCATTCGAATGGTAAATGGTTCTCCAACCTTTTATTTTCAGGCTGTAGGTGTCCTTCTGTCTAAAATGAGTCTCTTGTAGACAGCAAATAGATGGGTCCTGCTTTTTTATCCAGTCTGAAACCCTGCGCCTTTTGATGGGGTCATTAAGCCCGTTCACATTCAGAGTTACTATTGAGATATATGAGTTTAGTGTCATCATGATATCTATTCAGTCCTTGTTTTTGTGGACTGTTCCACTGAACTTCTTCTTAAAGGGGAATTTTAAGAGTCCCCCTTAAAATTTCTTGCAGAGCTGGTTTGGAGGTCACATATTCTTTTAGTTGCTGCCTGTCTTGGAAGCTCTTTATCTCTCCTTCCATTTTGAATGAGAGCCTTGCTGGATAAAGTATTCTTGGTTGCATGTTCTTCTCATTTAGGACCCTGAATATATCCTGCCAGCCCTTTCTGGCCTGCCAGGTCTCTGTGGAGAGGTCTGCTGTTACCCTAATACTCCTCCCCATAAAAGTCAGGGATTTCTTGTCTCTTGCTGCTTTAAGGATCTTCTCTTTATCTTTGGAATTTGCAAGCTTCACTATTAAATGTCGAGGTGTTGAGTGGTTTTTATTGATTTTAGGGGGGATCTCTCTATTTCCTGGATCTGGATGCCTGTTTCCCTTCCCAGATTAGGAAAGTTTTCAGCTAGAATTTGTTCAAATACATATTCTGGCCCTCTGGCCCTTTCGGCGCCCTCGGGAACCCCAATTAAACGTAGGTTTTTCTTTCTCAGGCTGTCGTTTATTTCCCTTAATCTATCTTCATGGTCTTTTAATTGTTTGTCTTTTTTTTCCTCAGTTTCCCTCTTTGCTATCAACTTGTCTTCTATGTCACTCACTCGTTCTTCCACCTCGTTAACCCTCGTCGTTAGGACTTCTAGTTTGGATTGCATCTCATTCAATTGATTTTTAATTTCTGCCTGATTAGCTCTAAATTCTGCAGTCATGAAGTCTCTTGAGTCCTTTATACTTTTTTCTAGAGCCACCAGTAGCTGTATAATAGTGCTTCTGAATTGGCTTTCTGACATTGAATTGTAATCCAGATTTTGTAACTCTGTGGGAGAGAGGACTGTTTCTGATTCTTTCTTTTGAGGTGAGGTTTTCCTTCTAGTCATTTTGCTCAGTGCAGAGTGGCCAAAAGCAAGTTGTATTGGGAAAAAGAGAAAAAGAGAGGAGAGAAAGAAGGAAAGAAAAGAGAAAGAGGAAAAAAAAGGGAAGAAAAAAAAGGAAAAAAAAGAAGAAAAAGAGAAAGAAAAAGAAAGGAGAAAAAAAAGAGGGTGGGGGAAGGAAACAAATCAAAAAGCAAAACAAAACAAAACAAAACAAAACAAAAAAAAAAAAAGAACCACCGGGGAGTATCTTCTGATTCTGTGTACTTTAAGTCCCTTGGCTTCTCCTGGAAGTTGTCAGTCTAGCTGGTCTTCTGGGGGAGGGGCCTGTTGTGCTGATTTTCAGGTGTTAGCAGTTGGGGGAGCTGCTGTGCCCCTGCCTGGTGCAGGGCTCAGTGGGGGTTGTTTACCCCGTGAGGCCGCAGGAGGAACAACCCCAGTGGTGGGGCCAGCTCTGGAGCCCTGGAGTCAGCTCCGGCAGGAACTCCGTCTGCAGGGCCTGGAGGCTCCGGGCGGGGCCGCTGATCTGCTCAGCTCGGGGCAGGAGCGTCTTTGCTGTCCTGGGCCCTCCCGGCCTCTGCCTGTCCCAGGGGAGGCCGGATCCTGGGCTGTGTCCCGGCGCCCTGTGCTCCGGGGCCTGCGCTGGTGGATTCGCGCTCCCGGGCCGCGCAGCCCCCTCCGTGGAGCCGCCCCCGAGCCCCTCCGAGCTGCTCGTGGAACCGCGCAGCCCCCTCCGCACGGAGTCTTCCTCTGCCCGAGCCCTCCGAGCTGCTCCCGCCCCGCAGCCCCCTCCGCGGAGCCGCCCCCGAGCCCCCCCGAGCTGCTCCCGCCCCGCAGCCCCCTCCGCGGAGCCGCCCCCGAGCCCTCCCGAGCTGCTCCCGCCCCGCAGCCCCCTCCGCGGAGCCGCCCCCGAGCCCTCCCGAGCTGCTCCGGGTCCCCGTGCGCGCTGCAGCCCTTAGGGAGCTCGGCGCATCTCCCGGGGCGCAGGTGTCTGTTAGTGTCCCCGGGAGCCCGAGGGCATCCCCGCCCTCCCGGGTCCTGCTCCACCTCCCCGCGAGCCCCTTTCCCCCGGGAAGGTCGGTGCAGCTCCTGCGTCTCCGGGACGGGGCTCTCCTGTCCTGGGGACACTCGCCCCGGCCTCAGCCCGGCTCCTCGCGGGCCCCTCCCCCTTGGAGGCCTTTTGTTGCTTTAGGTCTTTTTCCCCGTCTTCCTACCTTGATAGAAGCGCGAACTCTTCTCACTGTAGCATTCCAGCTGGTCTCTCTTTAAATCTCAGGCTGAATTCGTCGATTTTCAGGACGATTTGAAGGTTTTCTAGGTAATTTGGTGGAGACAGGTGATTTGGAGACCCTACTCTTCCGCCATCTTGCCCCTCCCCCTCCAAATTCTAAATTTTTATGACCCCCCCCCCCCATTTTCTCCTGAGTTCTATACTTATAACTGTTACTGGCATATCTTGCTATTTGAGAAGCACTTCAAACTCAATATGCTCCAGGGGCACCTGGGTGGATCAGTGGTTGAGTATATGCCTTTGGCTCAGGTTGTGATCCCAAGGTCCTGAGATCCAGTCCTGCTTCTCCCTCTGCCTGTCTCTGCCTCTCTCTGTGTGTCTCTGATGAATAAATACATAAAATCTTTAAAAGAAAACAACCCAGTATCCTCCAAAATGAACTAATTTCTGCCCTTACATGTGCCTCATCCTCTCAGCACAAGATAGAGTATTACCATCCACACAGGTGTTCAAGTAAAGAACCTTATAGTCTTCTACTCCTTTTGTGTCACCTTCATATACCTAAATGGTTACCAAGTCCTGCATTTTTGTCTTGCAAATATTACCCTTCTTCACCAATATCATCACTCCTCCCACCTTAGGATCAGATCAACTGATCTTAAAACAATTTTCCTTAACTAATTCAGCTATGATTAAACTATATAGTCACCTAAAATTCATTTAAAACATTCCATATATGATAGGCAAGTGTCAGTCCCTTTTAAGAATTTCTGCATACTCTCTCTTTCCCTGGGGGTGGGGGGGTAGGGTTCTATTTCACCTACTATTTAGCCTTAAGGATTTTTTTAAAACACATTGTCTAAGGACATTTTCTTTTTCTTTTCTTTTTTTTTTTTTAAGATTTATTTATTTGAGAGAGAGTGAGTGAGAGTGCATGCATGCATGCTCTGGAGAGGGGCAGAGGGAAAGGGAAAGAGAAACCAGGGAGCCCAAGGTGGGGCTCAGTCTCATGACCCTGAAATCAGACCTGAGCCATGACCAGGAGTAAGATGCTTAACCAACTGTACCACCCAGGTGTCCCTAAGGACATATCTAATCAATGTTTTTTTCTAGTATGATTTTAAATAATATTGATGCATTTATACACAATTACAATGTTTTTCTGTTTCTGAATATGTATGGTTTTGTTTCTCTATTTTGAAAATTTCAGACTTAGCCATCAATGATGCCACTTTTTATTTTCAAATGTTTCATATATTTATCAAATCTGTGGTGCTCAAATCCAGTATGTCAAATGTTTTCAATATTCTTGTCTTTTTTCAAGTTTTTTTCCTGATTGTACATGTATATCTTTGCTACAAAATGGATTTATTTCATAAATCAGCACATGCTCATTGTTGATTTCTGGTTACTTCAGCCTAATGTGCCGAACATAAGAGTAAAAAAATATTATGGATATATCTAGTGCAATATTAGTGTACTTTTCCTTTTTTCATACTATCTAAATCATAAAATGATGCTGGACTTGAAAATATTTATCAATATAAGTAACATCTTTTAATCTGATCTTTTAAACAAAGTATTTTTAAAAGTAATATAGTTCATTTTCTTATTTGAAAGATACATACAAAGTTTTAAAAATCAGTCATAATTAGGGCCAGATTATGAACATTAGAAGCTCTAAGCACTGAAAAGATAGCTTATCCACTCCCAGTGTAATTCTATGTAAACCACAAAAACACAAAACTTATATATGTGTTGAAATCAAATAGATTATATCTAGACTTTTCTGAGTCAATAGTTTGAAACCAAACTTCTGTCTCTCCTTCCTTCTCGCCTTTTCCCTCCCTCCCTGCCAACCTACCTCTCTTTCCTTTTCTCTCTTTCCCTCTTTGCTTTTGTGTATATGTCCTGTTTTGCTACTGTCCTAAGTGCAGGTTTAGTTTACCTACTGCAAAATCCATCACCTTCCGTGGTCTCACTCCTTCACTTAACAAATAATATATTGACTATCTGCTATGAGCCAGATGTTGTATCAGATGCAAAGAATACGATAGTGAGCAAAAGAAAAACAGGGCCTGTATTCCTGAAGCTTATATAGTCAGGCCTGAGTATTTGTTGTTTAAAAAGAAAAAAATCCCATTAATAAATATAGAATTTCAGTCTGTGATAAGCATCTCGAAGGAACAAGGCAGGATGCAATGAGAATTGATTCCCTCCTAATTCAGGGTGCTAGGAGAGTATGCTTTCCTGAGATGGAGATAATTTTTTTTTAAGATTTTATTTTTAAGTAATCTTCACACCCAGCATGGGGCTCAACTCACAACCCTGAAATCAGGAGTCTCATGCTCCACTGACTAAGCCAGCCAGGTGCCCCAAGCAAGAGATATTTCTGAGTGTAGGTAATCATAATAGGTGGGAATTAACTATACAAAGACGTTGGGGACAATGGGGAAGAAGGTGTCAAGGCAAAGAGTCAAGAGTGGTCTCGTGGTGAACAGAATCTAGCAAAGAATTGATGCATGTAAATATAATGATAATTTGGGTATCAGTTATGTGTGAGGCATTTTTTTCTAATCTTTTACAACCTTGAAAAGTAAATATTATCGTCTGCCTTCAGCCTAAGGTGTGATCCTGAGACCTGAGATCAAGTCCCACTTTGGGCTCCCTGCAGGGAACCTGCTTCTCCCTCTGCCTGTGTCTCTGCCTCTCTCTCTGTCTCTCATAAATAAATAAACAAAATATTTTAAAAAAGAAAAGTATTATCTCCACTTCTGAAGAGAGGAAACTGAAACCCAAAGAGTTTTTATGCTGTCCAACATGGCAGCCACTAGCCACATGTGGCTATTTATTTTCAAATTAAATTTAATAAGGCTAAAAATCAAGTTCTTCATTCATACTATCCCCACTGCAAGTACTCCATAGCCACCTGTGGAGAGTAGCTACTGTATTGGACAGGGCTAAATCATAGAACATTTCTTTACTGCAGAAGTGCTACTAGACAGCTTGGTTTAAGTTAATTCAACCCAATCTGATAACTGGTAAGTAATGGAGCAGTGGTCTAAGAGCAGATCTGTTTAACTGCAGTGCCTGTTCTTTACACCAGTAGGGAATGGGCCTCATGAGTGCTGCTTGATTCTGAGCTAAAGGTGTCCTAGACAAGGAGTCACTGAGCATGGCCTGACCTGGCCAGAACCAATCTGAGAATGTACATGAATGCACTTAGGCCTTAAGGCGCCAAGCAGGTAGCCCTGGCTGAAATAGGAACCGATGTGGTAGGAAACAAGCAATTACTAATTTGTTGACTTGGTCTGCCCACAGTCAGCATATACTTAATAGTCCACTTTTGAGAATGAAAGGAAGCATTATTAATAATTATGCCAGACAATAAGCAAAAAACAGAACTGCACTAAGCACACCTTGTTATCCTGGTAATCAGGCACTGTGCATGACATAAATATACAAAAGTTGCTTTCAATTTACCTTCATTTTTTGCAATTCTTCCATAATTATTCTCTTAGAATAATTAAAAACTAGTGTGCCTGAGTGGCTTGATGAGTTAAGTGTCCAACTCTTGGTTTTTGGCTCAGGTCATGATCTCACGGTCATGTCTTCAAGCCCTGCAAGGAGCTCTGTGCTTAGCAGGGAGTCTGCTTGAGATTCTCTCCCTCTGCTCCTCCCTGACTCACATGCGTGCCCACTCTCTCAAGTTAATAAATAAATAAAATCTTTTTAAAAAATCATAAGGAACTTAAAAACATTTCAGTCATTCATTGTTTAAGGAAAAATGAATAATTTTACAAATGAAAGGTATAACAAGAAAATTTTTAATGTCATTAATCTAAAAAAAATGCCTATATAAAGTGATCAAGATAAGTGCCAACGATAAGTGATATAACATCATTTCTGCCATGTACTCTTGGTCATGCAGACCACTTGGCACAATGGGGAGGGAAACAGATAAGGGGATAAATATAAGAGGCAAGAACTGAGAACCATCTTGGATGCTGGCCACCACAGGTATAAATTTGTTTCCTTGGGCTTTTTGTTTTGCCTCAAAAGCCTAACAAAAGCTGAGTAGAGAATTATTGAATGATTGATGAGTATTCCAGATAGATGTTTGCATTAAAAGTAAAGATATTTGATGAATTATACATTGCATTATGCTCCTGAATCTTAGAGAAAGAAGTCATTGCATGAGAACAAACTACCCCTGCCACTCAGTGGTAAATCATACTTTGAGGATCCGTTTGGGGATGCAAGAACGAAAGAAAAGAAGTAAAGTAATATATACTACTTAGACACATTTCATTTAGTTGAAAAGTTAACTAAAAACAAAACTTTAAAAGAGCTCAGCTGAAGACTGGCTGAGCTCCCCTTGAGGCGCCTTCTTTTGAGTGAGCACCAGAGAATCACACAGATGAACAGGATCCAGATGATAATTTATTACTAGTCCGACACCATGGCCTTTAGACCCAGGGAGTTTATGAGGCTTATTAAAGTTACATAGCTGATTCACAGCAGAAGCAAAAGCAAACATGGTCTCCTAATTCCCAGTCTAGGGTTGATTTCTTTTAAAAGATTTACTTATTTGAGAGAGAGAAAAAGAGAGTGTGCAGGGGGAGGGGCTAAGGGAGAGAAAAAAAATCTTTTTTTTTTTTTTTTTTTTTGAGAGAGAAAAATCTTGAAGCAGACTCCCCATTGAGCAGTAAACCCAACTACGGCCCAATCCCAGGACCCCAGGATTATGACCTGAGCCACCCAGGCACCCCAAAGTATTTAAATTTTTATAAATTGCATTATATTTAATTCTTTTCATTTTTATAGAAATAAACTCATATGGCAATATACGATTTTAATTTTGAGTAGTAATTTTTAAAAAGCAGTGATTTTAATTCCCAGTGATTAGTTTTGGAAAAGGCAAAACTCTGGAGATGATAAAAGATCAGTGGCTGGGCAGCCCAGGTGGCTCAGCGGTTTAGTGCCGCCTTCAGCCCAGGGTGTGATCTTAGAGTCCTGGGATCGAGTCCCATGTCAGGCTCCCTGCATGGAGCCTGCTTCTGTCTCTGCCTGTCTCTCTCTCTGCATCTCTTGTGAATAAATGAATGAAATCTTTAAAAAAAAGAGAGAGAGAAAAAAAAAGATCAGTGGTTGTCAGGGGTTATCGAGGAGAGATGCATGAATTGGCAGAGTACATAGGATTCTTAGGGTAGTGAAATTATTCTTTATGATATTTTAATGGTGAATACATGTCATTATACATTTGTCCAACCCCATAGAACATACATCAAGAGTGAGCCCTAGTATAAACTATAAACTTTGGGTAATAATGATCTGTCAATGTGGGTTTGTTAATAGTAGCAAATGTACCACTCTGGTGGGGGGTGTTGATAGTGAGGGAAACTGTGTAGAGAGGCAGGGAGTGGTGAAAAGGGATATAGGGGAATTCTCCATACTTTTTATTTATTTTTCAAGAAGGCTTCATGCCCAGCATGGAACCCAATGCAGGGCTTGAACTCATGACCCTGAGATGAAAATTGAGCTGAGATCAGAGGCAGAAGCTTAAACAGCTGAGCTACCCAGGTGCCCCTTCTCTGTACTTTCTGCCTGATTTTACCATGCACCAAAACTGCTCTTAAAAACTAGTCTTTTTTTATTCAAGTAATTTTTTCTTTTTAAAGATTTTATTGTAATTTTTTTCAAAAATATAAAATTAGAAGGAATAAATTGAATCCATCAGACCAGTTTCAGTAATTATCAACACAATAGCTAATCTTATTAAATCTCTACTCCCACTTACTTCCTTCCACCCCCTCCACTGAATTATTTTGAAACAAATCCCAGATATCAAACCATCTCATCAAGCCAAATTAATTTCAAGGAGTTGAGAAAGATTGAACCAAGCATAGTAGGGCGTCATAACCAAAGGTTTCAAAAATCTTCACCATTTTCCTCATTATGCAATAATAAATAAAAATGGAATTTTCAAAATAACTTCAATTTATATTCAGTCACCTAAACTAATAATGTGAATTATTTTACTGTATTTTCTTTTAGATTTTTTCTTTTACATCTAAACATTTTTGGATGTTTTTTCCCCTAATTTACAGTATGCCCATCTTTTTCAACTTCCAAATACCTTCTAAACAAAATCTGCTTATAAAAATTGAAAAATAGGGACTCCTGGGTGGCTCAGCAGTTTAGTGCCTGCCTTTGGCCCAGGGCATCATCCTGGAGTCCTGGGATCAAGTTCCACATCGGGGTCCCTGCATGGAGCCTGCTTCTTCTCCCTCTGCCTATGTCTCTGCCTCTCTTTCTGTGTCTCTCATGAATAAATAAAATCTTAAAAAAAAAAAAAAAAGAAAAATATCATGACTACTGTACTAAGTGAATAACTTACAAAAGCTCCAAGGGAGAAAAAATAGAACACTACAAAATAGTGTCTAAGCTGTCTTATGACTTTTGAATAAGTCTTCAGAAGTAAAAACCCACACTTTATTATCATATTTTCTTGGCACCAGGACATCTTTTTATGGGCCAAGTTCTCATTTACCACTCGAGTAAGCCATTATGAGGCACAACTTGGTCAACACTCCTGGAGTGCTGAAGTCAATGACCTGAGCTTCCTCAGGGACGAACTGAGTAACTTCACGTGATATGCTTAGGAACGCTTACAACAATATCACCTGTTCACGAAGGGCAGGGCTGGGATCTTTTTTTCTGATAAATATTATTTTAAGTCATATTGCAATAAGGATCTCCATTCACACATGGTATACTTAGTACCATGTTTATCACCACCATCTACCAAAACCCCATTGAAACTACAGGAAGGGAATTTTAAAAGATATAAAGCCAAAAGAATCAAGAAACAGGGAGATGAAAGAAAGAAAAGAAATGGAAATGAGAAGAGAGCAGATGAAATGTCAACAAAATCTTGGAAACTGGGAAGTAGACAGATGAATAATAACCAAAGTACAGAGCAGATAAAACGGAAGTTGAATTGTTACCAAGGAGAAAAGCCAGTACAGGGTAAGATATTTCTCATACAAGGCACCTCTGCCTCTTTTTTTTTTTTTTAAGACTTTATTTATTCATGAGAGACTTTATTTATTTATTCATGAGAGAGAGAGCAGGGCATAGACATAGGCAGAGGGAGAAGCAGGCTCCATGCAGGGAGCCTGATGTGGGACTCCATCCCGGTCTCCAGGATCAGGCCCTGGGCCCGAAGGCAGCGTTAAACCAGAGACACCCGGGCTGCCCGCACCTCTGCCTCTTATCCCTGCCATTGAAAAAACACTATAACACCCTGCCTGCCTGCAGATGGGAAGTTGGGAGTAGGGCAAAAAACTGGAGGATTTATTGAGATCCTACATAAGGAGCAAATAAAATTATAAGGAGTTCAGGATCCTCATGTACAGCCTGTGTGGCTAGGCTAGTACCATTCCCAGTCTGGCAGAAGACCAGTTAACTCTCTGAACCCTGGAGTCCATGGACTTGGAGATCCTAGACATAGGGGAAAGCAACGGGAAGGGACTAAACTGAAAGCAAGTAATGACATCCACATCCTCAAAAGTGAGACTTCCAAATCTGCTCCACTCCACCACCAATGTCCATCTGGCTTCTAGAACATGAGAGGCAGACTTAACTCTATATGCAGATGCTGAAGAATGTCTCTCTGGGGAAATCAATCAAATCAAGGGGGCAAAAAAAAGGATATCAATATTCAATACTTGATCACACAGTAATGAAGTCCATAGGTCAGCAAGGCCTACCACGCACAGGGGTTCTCAGCAGATATTTAGGGGCAGTATTGCTGGCTGCAGAGCTTCAAAGCCTGGCTCTGGTTGTCCCAGAGATTTGTTCAGCTACTCAGTAGTCTTCCACAAATTCTCTACTGTTTAAATCATCCAGAGGAAATTCTGTCATCCACAACTAAGAATCATGACCAATACTGTACAATGGAAAATGCAATGCTATTCAGACATTAACATTATAAAGTTCATTGATACACCCTCATATACAAGAAGCTCCAAGGCATAATGTTAAACAAAAAAGGAAAAGACACAGAATAATGTGCAGTATTCAAAAATAAATAAAATAATATAAGAAAGGCCCTTGGATTCACTGAAATAAACTAACTTGAAAGGACTCCAAAATATCATCATCTATTGGGAGTCAGAGTGTCATAGTGGAAAGAACAACACTTTAGCCTGTGTTCAAAGTGTACTTTTGCTGTTTATTAGCTATTACACCGTTGGCAAATTTCTTTTTTTTAATTTAATTTAATTTTATTTTATTTTTTATTTATTTTATTTTATTTTATTTTATTTTATTTTATTTTATTTTATTTTTTTGGCAAATTTCTTATCCTTACCCTCTCTGAAACTCAGTTTAAGCACATGTGAAGTCATGACAGTACCTGGTGCTGTCAGTCTAAGAACTAAAAGAGAACATAGGTAAAGTTCTGGGTAGAGTCTCTGGCCTCTAGTAGGCTTTCACTAAGTGGTACCCCACTTACTACAGATAGTCACCCTTCCTGTCACTACATGGATGGAAACCACTAAGCCCTCTTTGGTTTACATTGTGGGGTGTTTGAGGGAAGTGGAGGAAGGCTGTGATAGACCATGGGACAGCATCAAAGCTGTGTGGATAACTGCCACACAGATAAGGGCTGTGGGACCTTAGCATTATGAAAAAAAGAAAATCGGCTGCCATTTCCCCACCATTTTCTCATCTTCAAGAAGGTCTGGCAAACACTCTATAAAAATGGACAACCAGTGACAGAGGTGGGTGCGGGTGACTAGGGAAATAAAGACTGTCCGGACTTGAGGTTGAGTGATTCAAAGTGCTGCTTAGGATGCAAGGTAACGGCTAAGCCGGGAAACCAGCAACGAGCCAGTGGGTCCGACAGACACCACCAGATGCCCCACAGCCCAGCCACAGAGGTGACACTGCCACATCATGCCAGCTGCTTGAAGTTCTAATTCATAGATAGAATTAGGAGAAAAACTCCTGTGTAATCCAGCCCTTAAGAGTTCTGCTTAGGAAAATGCTTATATTATTAAGTGAAAAAAAAAAAAGATTAAAATGCAGTGTATGCAGATTATATATATATATATATACACACACACATATATATGTGTCCATGTGTCTATGTGCCTGTGGGTACTTCCAGAAATGACTAGAAAGCAATATGTCAAAAGATCAATAATAATTTAAAGTTTATAGCAAGATCTCAGGGGCACCTGGGTGGCTGCAGGCTGAGCCTCTGCCTTTGGCTCAGGTCATGATCCCAGGGTCCTGGGATGGAGTCCAGCATGAGGCTCCCTGCAGGGAGCCTGCTTCTCCCTTTGCTGGTGTCTCTGCCTCTCTCTGTGTGTCTCTCATGAATAAATAAATAAAATCTTTTTAAAAAATTAAAAATAAAAAAAAAATAAAGCAAGATCTCAGGAAAATCCAAATCCTGGGGAAAGAATAATCATTCTAAAGAGTAAGAGTTAATAAACAAACCAACCAAAACTCCATAAAATTCACTTCAGTTTTAGCAGGGAAAAAAATAATCCAAGTAATCATCCTAACAACAATGAAATAAATAACCCTTGGGCTGTTAGTGTTCTTTTTTATCTCATCATTCATGAGGCATGCTGATTTGTGGGCTTTGGTTCTTGGTTGAGATAATGATCTCTAAGATTGTTTCTGGGTGTGTCTGAAGAAGACAGCAGGGTAGTGAAAGTGGGAACTTCAGAGTCCTACAATTCTTATTTTTCTTTCTTCTTCACACAGAAAGCTGATACTCTGGGTTTAATCTTTTTTTTGTATTGCGAGGCTCAAGAAGAAGAAAACAATGAAAAATCTTGCTGATAAATATCTTGAAATGAATTTGAAGTTAGGCTGTCATTATCTGCTTTTAACTTCCTCCTGGAAAGAGATACTGTTTGTGCTTAAGGATTTTTCACAGCAGCAAATTATGTGCAGCACTGTGAGCTGCCTGTGAAAACAGGAATAATATGTTTAAGTGGTAACATCCTACTAGTTATAATTAAAATAACACCTTTTTTTTCACCTGTCCAGTTAAGGCCATGGTATTCTGTAACTAGAATGCCTACATAAAATTGCTAATTAGAATGGTACCAAGTCTTAAATACTAGAATAAATAGGAGGTATTTGTTGGCCAAGCCTATGAGTTCCATAGTGCAATTCATTCAATTTTACAGATGAGAGAACAGGCTTATGGAGATTAAATAGCTTGCCCAAAGCCACATGTTGGGAAGTAAAAGGGTCAGAATTAGGAACTAGGACGGACTACCTGGGAACTGCTCCTATCCACTGAATGGCATGACCTTTCCAGAGCTGGCTTTTAGAAGTTGTTGACCTAAAAATAAAATGGCTAGCTATTTTACCAGCAAAATGTGTTTTTTGGAATAGCAGAGGAATTGCAAGCCATTCAGGACATGCAAGCTACAGCGTAAGTCATAGGCAAATCCAGAAAACAAAGGCCAGGACTGCTCCTTAATAGGGGGAAAGGGTGATGGTGCCAGAGTGGCTGTCATACACAAAAAAATCCATTGGAATAAACTGGGAGTTTAAAATGTAGTGATTTTTCATTGGCTGAGTTGTGACTGTCCTTATTGGCTAAACTCTGATTATGTCTCACTGGCTGAGCTGCTACCAGGCAAGAAGAAAATCTTCCTTCCCCTCTTCCGTAGTAAGAATGCAAAGTATATCTCTTCCTGTTGGGTCTGCCAAGGGCTGCAAGGAGCAATAGTGTGAGAGCAGCCCCATTCTGGCCTCCCAACTTCATTTTTTATTTTATTTTATTTTATTTTATTTTATTTTATTTTATTTTATTTTTATTTATTCATGAGAGACATGAAAGAGAGAGAGAGAGAGAGAGAGGCAGAGACATAAGCAGAGGGAGAAGCAGGCTCCCCGCAGGAATTTCTGACCAGGGGATCACACCCTGATCCAAAGGCAGACATTCAACCTCTGAACCATCCAGTCATCCCCCAACTCCATATTAAATGAAATTTATTTAGTTTTCCAAAGCCAGCTACCCCAAATGGCTTAAGTTGCCCATCATCTTTTCTTCCAACCTCTTGGTTTCCCATTTCCTCCCCCTCCACCTTCACTAGTGCCTGCTACAACTGACAGGGATGGCCAGGGCAAGTCGAGAACTATTGAGAAGTTTATTCTCCTCAGGTCAGATGGATTGAGATCAGAAAATAGATATTTTCTTTAAAGTATGTGTATTTAGAACACAATTTAAAATTAGTTGGGAGGGACATGCTCTCCAAAGTAATACCATAGGGGTGTCTGGCTGGCTCAGTCAATAGGCATGCCATTCTTGACCTTGGGTCATGATTGCAAGCCCCATGTTGGGCATGGAGCCTATTTAATTTAAAAAAAATAAAAATAAGGTAATACCATAAAAAAATCACCTCTAAGGCAATGAATGATTGCATGTATGAGGTATGTGTGTATATATATATATGCATATGCATGTTAATTTGGGCAAATTTGGATTTCTTGATATTCAGTTTGGATTGATACATTAAACACACACCCTTACAAAGTACATCCAGAATTAAGTCAGAAAATATAGAATAAAAACAAGAGTAAAGGACCACATTGGATTTATTATGAAATAGAGAACATTTTGTCTAAAAAGAAAGACTAAGTGGAGAAAAAGCCTCAATGATTACATATTAATAAAAAAAAAAAGAAAAAAACTACTTTAAAAGATCTTTATACAAAATGTATAAAGGAATCTGATTAAAATGGTTATTCTGAAAGGGACAAAGTGAATTATTCTATGTAGACAAATAAACCAGAGAGTTATGCTGTATGGTGAATCCACACTGGATGTCCTAGTTCAATCACTTTGGAGTAAGATTGGTTTCTGAAAAGTAGAGATCTTCTGAATTCTGAGAATTCTTATTGTGGAAAACGAGTGAGTAGGTGGTAAGTCAGAGTTTACTAAATCATCTCAACCTTTTAACTTGCAAATATTGGCGAAATGTTTTTTGCAAGGATGCCACGTCAATAAGGATGGTTTCGTTAAAAGCTTAAATTGATTTAGATTTCAGAGTCTTTCCAGATTCTTGCTCATATTTTACAGATCTGCATAATCAAACATAAACACTTGAGACTATCATTACTGAATATTTTATCAATATCTGTGATGAAAAATAAACTGCAAATATATATTCATGTGTTTTGAAAGTTAACAAGCACATTTGCCTTTTATTAACCGATGTTGGGTTTTGCACAGAGCATCTGAGATTATTATAAGCTCCAGAAGGGCAGGGACCATGCCCGTTTTGTTCACAGAGAAGCTGGACATTACAAGAGAGTGAGCTTGAGCAGTAAACTGCCTGAGTTTCATCCTGCCATTGACACTTTCTGGGAATGTGATGCTGGAGAATTATTCAACCTCCCTTTGCATATCCAGATCGGTGATTTTACAGATCACCCATCCATAAAATGGGTGATAATTATTAAAGTATCTATTCATAAAGAGTGCTGTGAGGGTAGGATGACACATATAAAGCTTTTGAAGCGGTGGATGGGCACAAATGAAGATCAGCTACCATACCTCACAGCTGCATCCCCAGCCAGGCTCAAAGCAAATCCTTATTGGCTGAATCAATAAATGACAAAGAATCAATTCCTTTTTCTCTTCTTTTGGATTTGTTAACAGATATTAACTTTATGGCAATTTCATGGTGTTGACATACATTGGTTCTTTTTACTGTTAATATGTATAAAGATACTATATCTAGCAGAAGAAAAGAAGCCTAAGGTAGGAAAACCACAAATCAACATATATTCTATCTCAATTGCAATCATGTTTGTTTCTGATTGGACATCTTTAATGGTTTTATAGATAAGAAAAGGGGCCTGGAGTTGGTAGAGTACTATAGAAAGTGAGAAAGTGAATAACCTAGTAAACAATTACCTAACCTCTAAGACTTAAGTCAGGTATTTAAAAGTAAACAGGAGAGGCTTTGGCAGGACTTTTGAGTAGCCATTTACTTAGTTTAAATAAACTTGAAAATCACAGAATTGACTCAAATTTTTAATGGTATAGATTTAGCCAGTGAATGTTCAAATTCAGTGTGAACCCATGTAGCCATGAGACACCCAGACTGAACTTATAGCACAAATAAAATTCAATTTAGCTACATGTCATGCTCCATTCCTTGGGAAATGTGGGCGTCCTGTTTCCTGTTGTCCACAGCATCTGAGTACTCAGGAAGTATGGTTTATAAATATCTCCAAGTATGTTCAAATGGAACTGAATCTCAGAGGCAACATTTTGTACCATTTCTCATTTTGTGCAATGAGTTGCTGGGTTAAATTAATTTGAATTGCCAAGTCAGAATAAAAGATGACCTGAACTCATAGTCTGGTCAGGTTGCCAGATCAAATACAGGATGCCTAGTTAAATTTCAATTTCAGATCAACAGTGAATATTGACTTTTAGTGTAAGTATGTTTCAAATACTGCATAGGACATATTTACACTAAAAAGAAAAAAATTGTTGTCTGTCTGAAATTCAAATTCCACTGGGCATCCTGCATTTTTTGCTAAATCTGGGGAGAGGAGGGAAGAATACTAGCCTAAGAGGGAGTAGAAAATATTTAATAGTTGTCTTGGCTTCGA
Organism: Canis aureus; assembly: GCF_053574225.1. NCBI lineage: Eukaryota > Metazoa > Chordata > Mammalia > Carnivora > Canidae > Canis > Canis aureus. The sequence goes on from NC_135643.1 coordinate 8,618,367, forward strand.
TCAGAAAGAAAAGAAATGGAGAAGGAAAAGAGAAAATAATACCTTCACGATTAACATTTTTGTCACATTAGGGTGGTCAGCTATTTTCTACTTGCAACTAAACCTGTTCAACTGGGACTATTGGACCCTTCAGAAATGTCAAGTTCTCTCTGGTGGCTGAGAAGGAGAAAAGGGTCAAAAGGAGGCAAGAGACCATGAAATGAATAAGACATGATTTTTTCAGAGGCTGAGCTTGTAAGGTAGATGCAGCACAGGTAGAAGTACAAGAGCCACCTGACAGAGGTTAAGGCAGTGGCTTTCAAACTTTAGTTTCATGAGATATATTTAATTGCTAACATGGAATAATGGCTTTTTACCCCCCACTTTAACTTTATATATATATATATTTTTAACTCCAGAACAGACTTATAGAGTTCAAATCCCAACCCCACTATCTTTTTTTTTTTTTTCCAACCCCACTATCTAACAACTAAGGTGCGTTATGAACACTTCTCAATAACTTAATTGGGACTAGAAGGTCTGACAAGTGTGTGAATATTCATTAAGTATATAAAAGGCACATCACTGAGCTTGGTACACAATAAGGATTATATAATTGTATAGAAACTCTGGATTCTCAAATGCATTCTCCAGAGTAGGGCTTAAGGGCCTGGATTCTAAGGTTCTGGAATCAAATGTGGATTTGATTACCAATTATGGGACTCTCAATAAATTATTTAACTTTCATACGTCAGTTTCCTCCTCATCAAGGAGAGGTATAATGTAACAGTACTTTGATCATATGGTTACTGAGAATTTTAACTGAAATAAATGCATGTCATTATTTTTTTATTTTATACTAATTCCAGTATAGTTAACACAAAATGTTAGTTTCAGGTGTACAACATAGAGATTTAACACTTTCATACAACACCCGATGCTCATCACAGCAAGTGCACTCCTTAATCCCCATCATCTATTTCACCCATCCCCCACACACCTTCCTTCTGATAGCCATCACTTTGTTCTCTACGGTTACGAGTGTTTTGTCTCTCTTTTTTCCTTTGTTTGTTTTGTTTCTCAAATTACACATATTAAAAGTTTATAAATGTTGGCTATTACTGTTCTTGTTGAATAAAAACATTCACTTCATTGGCATCCACAACAGTTTTTTTGATTCTGTTCTTATGTCTTCATCCTTTGCTTGTCACTACCTTATATTCTTGCCTTTTCCCTGCCAATATGAGTGAGCCTTTTGCACACTCACTCTCTCCTCCAGCCCTCATCTCCATGCTAACAACTTGTAAGTCTTTTACCTTCAATCTTTGTTCTCCCACTTATACCACAGTCTCATCAACTCCCACAACCTCAATGTTGTTACTTCAGAGTATTACTAGCATCTCAAAACATGCATGTCCAAATAAAATTCTCAGCTCCCACCCACTGCTAATTTTCTTGGGATTACAGAAGTAGCAGTTTTTTTCAATTTCCCTGCTTTTTTGGCAAACACGGTCATTCTCTAGTGATCTCAAAGATCTTGGAGTCACCTTTGACATGTCCATTTCTATCCTCCTTCATGCCCATTCAATCACCAAAGCACTAGACCACCTACCAAATACCAGGAAAAGAGAAATCAAAATCCCTGATAAAAATAAAACTGGATGATGCAGAGGTAGAGATGCGCTAGGGAAAGGCTAAGGAGACCACTGCAGGGAAAAGTAGCCAGAAATGAACCTCAAGAGAAATCACAAGTTTTCTGACAAGCTCTTCTTCGGTTAAGAGTGGGACCTAGATTGGATCCTGGCTCTACCATTGTGATGGCTAACTATGTGTCAACTTTAGTGGGTAAAGAGGTGCTGAGATAACTGGGAAAACAGTATTTCCAGGTGTGTCTGTAAGGGTACTCTCAGAAGAGATCAGCATTTGAATCTACAGACTGAGTAAAAACCACACTCACCAATGGATAGGCATTATCTAATCCTTTGAGGGGTGACAGAAAAAAAGTTGGTGGAAAGTGAATTTGTTCTCTTGCTTGAACTAGGATATTCATCTTCTCCTGCTCTTGGACATTGGTACCCTTGGTTCTTGGGCCTTCAGATTTGGATGCGGATTACACCTTAGGTCCCTTGCTTTGGGTTTTCAGACTTAGATTGAGACTTACACCATTGGCTCCCCTGACTCTCAGACTTCTGGGTTTGAACTGGAACTGTACCACCAGGCATCTCTAGGCCTCTGGCTTTCAGACAGCAGATACTAGGACCTTTCGTCTCTACAATCCCATGAGCCAGTCATTTATAATAAATCTCTTTCTAGAGATATATATCTTATTGGTTTTGTTTATTTACTATTAAATTTTGCTTCACAATCATTTTCCGTTTTTTGAGAGCTCTTTCTTATTGTTTTTTCCCTTTTTCACAAAAGCTGTGATACAATGCCTTCTGAGAAATATATATATTTCTCAGATATATTTGGTCTTCACCCACATTTCTAGAGCCATAAAGGTGACATGGATGTCTTGTTACTAATGAAGGTGATTTTGGATTCCACAGAAGGCTGGGGGCTAGTTGCCAGGAGGACCAACCATATCATTAGAAGTTTGGACTTATCAGCTTCACCCCCTGAGCTGTAGGGAGGGAGAGGAGCTGGAAGTAGAATCAGCCAATGGCCAATGACTTAGTAAATCTTGACTGTGTAACAAAACCTCCATGAAAACCTACAAGGACTGGCTTCAGGGAGCTTCTAGGATGGTAAACAGGTGGAGATGCAAGGAGAATGGCATGCCTGAAGGGGACATGGAAGTGCTGCACACTTCTCCCATATCTCACCCTATGTATCCCTTCATCTGGTTGTTGATTGATTGGTATCCTTTATCATATCCTTTAGTAAATTGGTAAACATCAAGTGTTTCCCTGAGTTCTGTGAGTCATTCTAGCAAATTAAAAGAACTGAAGGAAGAGATTCTGGGAACCTCTGATTTATAGCCAATTGGTCAGAAGTACAGGTTATAACCTGGACTTGCAACTGGCATCTGAAATCCAAGGAGAAGATTGTTGGAACCCCCAATCTGTAGCAGACTGATCAGAAGCACAGGTAACAGCTTGAGACTGGTGTCTGAAGTGGGGGGTTAGGGGCAATCTTGTTGGACCGAGCCCTTAACCTGAGGAATTAGTACTATCTCTGGGTAGACTGTGATTGAATTCTCCGACATCCTGTTGGTGTCTGAGAACTGCTTGGTGTGGGGGAATGGAGGGGGGGTCCCTCGACATTGGAATTGGGTCCAGGAACCCAAAGAGTTTGTACCAGTAAAATAGCACTCCATTCTTATTTCAAAAGTCTCTTCTAGTTTTGAAATTACCTTTGCCAAGGGTAATTGTTACTGCTTAGATATCTATATCTTTATTTTGTAGCCTGCTTTCTTTAAATGTCTGGTGCCTTTTTTCACTTTCATATTAAAGTAAAGCTGGAAATATCACATCATGATACTGCCTGTGGGTGGGATTGGTCAAATAAGGGAAGTTGCTTTGAGAACTGGATAAGATGCAGGTGGTGGAGAGATTTTTTTTTTCTACTCTTGGACTGGTCCACTATCTTAAGGAAAATAAGTCTTTGATATTTGCCAAGCATTCCGTGTACAAGAATGAGGTGGAGGCATAATGCCATGAAGTTAATTCTTTAATACACTGGTTTCCAATGCCCATTTCCAGTCACATTCCCCATTCTGATAGTTGGCATGTTATTTTTTTTTTAAAGATTTTATTTATTTATTCATGAGAGACACAGAGAGAGGGAGAGGCAGAGACACAGGCAGAGGGAGAAGCAGGCTCCCTGAAGGAAGCCTGATGCAGGACTCGATCCCAGGACTCCAGGATCACAACCTGAGCTAAAGGCAGATGCTTTAACCACTGAGCCACCCAGGCGTCCCATAGTTGGCATATTATTAAATAATATGCTCCAAGTCATATTATTAAATTAAAAAATATGTTACAGAATATTATGTAGCACATATATGTATATGACATATAATGTATAATGTAGTGTTTGTATATATAATGTATATATCTCTATATATGTGTCTGTATATGTATATATGTATATGAATATATATAAATATACATATATATGTGTATATATGTGTGTGTATATATATATATATATCAGCAAGGAAGTCCAGCAAACAGTTAAACAATGGTTATTTCCCAGAAAAGTAGTATATTTTCAGGAAGAAGGAAAGAAGACTACATGTTATTATATACTCTAGATAATACAGATTGTTTAACTTTTAGCTTTGAGTATATACTCATGTATCATTTGTAATTGGATGTGTGCGTACACAGATAATAAAAAACAAATCTACATATTGGGATTTCAGTTGGTTCTTATCTCTGAATCTCATAAAGTACCTAGCATAGTGCACTGACATTGTAGGTACATAATAAATATCTGTTACATCCATGTAAAGAAAACAGATATGCATTATTATGGCTGCTAAAGTATAATTTCCAAAAATCATGAATCATAAATCTCATGAAAATATGAAATGAACACATGTAAAAGATTTTAATGCATTAATTAATGAGGGAGCCAGAAAGACATTAAAATCAAATGGTAGGGATCCCTGGGTGGCGCAGCGGTTTGGCGCCTGCCTTTGGCCCAGGGCGCGATCCTGGAGACCTGGGATCGAATCCCGCATCGGGCTCCCGGTGCATGGAGCCTATCATAAATAAATTAAAAAAAAATAAAAAAAAAATAAAATGGTATTTTGACTTAAAATATTGTCTATCGGACAAAATTCACTTACGTTGTCATGAACAAGAACCATGTCCATGATCATTAGTTTTCCACAAATCAACTTTCATCCCTACAGAGTTATAAAATAGCCTCAGTGATCAACTACAATTGCTATAGACTGAATGTTTGTGCCCCCCCACCAAAATCATATGTTGAAACTGTATCCTCCAATGTGATGGTTTTAGAAGGTGGGCCCTTTGGAAGGTAATAAGGATTAGATGAGGCCAGGAGGATAGAGTCCTCATGAGTAGGATTGGTGACTTATAAGAGTCATTAGATAGTTTGTTTCCTCTCTCTGCTTTCTGCCAACTGAGGATTTGAGAAGCCAGCAGTCTGCAACCTGAGAGAGGTCCCTTAAAAGAACTCAACCAAGTCGACAACTTGATCTTAGACACCCAACCTCCAGAACTGTGAGAAATAAATTTCTATTGTATATGGGCCACCCAGTCTGTGCTATTTTTGTTATAGCAGCCTGAGATGACTAAGACAACAAAGGTGCATTCCGCTATAGTACCAGATAACCCCCAGTGGACCTGCTAGGCAATGGCTAACATCCACTGCAAGGATCTTTTTTGCTTCTTTCCAAAACATTGCTAATTTTTCCTGACACCATTATGTTAACAATCATCTGTTGTCTTGATGTTTTGGAACACTTATGAATCTCTTTTCTGTTGATGATTCCATAGTTCTGAATAATTTCTTTAATCCATATATATGCAAATTGATACTGTTCATGCATTCTCTCTCTCTCTCTCTCTTTTAAAAAGATTTTATTAATTTATTCATGGGAGACACAGAGAGACGGAGGGAGAAGCAGGCTCCTTGCAGGGAGCCCGATGTGGGACTCGATCCATGGGACCACGCCCTAAACCAAAGGCAGATGCTCAACCACTGAGCCACCCAGTTGCCCCAGGGAGCCTGCTTCTGTTTCTGCCTCTCTCTATGTCTCTCATTAATAAATAAATAAAATATTTTTTAAAAAAACAACACAAATATTCATTGATCAAGATATCAATTATTGTTGTTAAGGGGATGGATGAGATTAATCTTTGTAATTTGGGATATTAATATTAATTTAGGAACCAATAAAATATCTTAAAATATGATAAAAATATTTTTAGTAAATCAAACTGTAAGAGGGGCAACAGACATTAGATATTACCAGAGATATATCTAACATTAGAAGTCTTTTTTCAGATGCAGGAATAAAATAGATTAACTAATGAAACAAATTTTTATTTTTTTTTTTATTTTTTTTTATTTTTTTTTATTTTTTTATTTTTTATTTTTTATTTTTTTTAAAGATTTTATTTATTTATTCATAGAGACACACAGAGAGAGAGAGAGGCAGAGACACAGGCAGAGGGAGAAGCAGGCTCCATGCAGCGAGCCCGATGTGGGACTCGATCCCGGGTCTCCAGGATCACACCCCAGGCTGCAGGCGGCGCTAAACCGGTGCGCCACCGGGGCTGCCCTGAAACAAATTTTTAAACGTGCTTGCTAATGTTATTTTCCAAGCCAAAAATTAGTCTAGCAAAAAGTGTATTTGTTTGTTTTATTTTGGGTTTTGTTGTTGTTTGCTATGAGAATATATAAATGTGGAAAAGTTTTTCAAGTTTTTGAAACCTTAATAATATTATAGTTATATATTAAACAAATATCCTTACTGAAAAGAAAAAAAAAATGTATGTAATTAGGACCCATCTGGAAAATCCCAGATATGTGATCTTCCTAACCAACCAATGCCAATCTTTAAAGTGCTTTATGCTTCGCTGACTCAATTAAACCATCATTTTTAAACTACACCATTATTTCATGTTCTGCTAAGATAAATAAAATAGCCAATTCAAATAAGACACAATGTTTTCTTACCACATCAACTGTAAGACACAGTTGGTTTGTATGATTTTAGAGAGGTTGAAATGTAAATAAAAAGGGAGTCCTAGGGGCACCTGGATGGTGCAGTGGGTTGGGAGTCTGCCTTTGGCTCAGGTCATGATCCTAGGATCCTGGGTTTGAGCCCCACGTGGGGCTCCCTGCTCAGTGGGGAGGCTGCTTCTCCCTTTCTCTCTGCAGATCCCCCTGCTTGTGCACTCTCTCTTTCTCTCTCTCTCTGGAATAAATAAATAAATAAAAATTTTTTAAAAGGGGGAGTCTTAGAAGAAATATGGCATTCGTTATGTCTTCCAACAGACATGAATTATAGCTTTTATTTCTCTGCTCAGTAAGGATTTTTTTTACAAAAAGTTCTTATGGCTATTATTGATTGCATCTTTTCAAATTATTTTTCCCTTTTTCTATTGAAATATAATTAATATACACTATTATATTAGTTTGAGGTGTATAACATAACGATTCAACAATTCTCTGCATTACTCAGTGCTCACCACAATAAGTGTGGTTATTCTCTGTCACCAAACATTATTACAATCTATGGACAATATTCCCTATGCTGTACTTTTCATTTCCATATCTTATGCATTTTACAACCAGAAGTTTGTACCTTTTTATCCCCTTCACCTATTTCACACACAGCCCCACCCACCTCCTCTCTGGCAACCACCAGTTTGTTCTCTGTATTCAAGAGTCTGGCTTTTTGTTTGCTCCTCTCTTGGTTTCTTTGTTCATTATTATTACATCTTATAAAGAAATGAATCCCGTTGTTAAAAGTATAAGTAAATAAAAGTTTGTGAAGAAAAACCTAAGTGAGAAAGAGGCAGCTGTGGCAACTGTGGCACCCAGTGGCTGCTGCCCTCACGGAAATGGTTCAAGCTATGGTGGCTTGTCCCAATGGGTCCAGTAGTTGGGACCTCATTTGGCTGGTTTGGTGTATCGCTTGGACTCTAGTCCTGGCTGCTGCTTAGCATCTTTTGTTTCTACCAGTTTTCTATATGGGTTCTTCAGCTTTCGCAACAGTTCTGTGAGCTTCTTTTCAGTAAATTCCTCGTCTGCCTACATCAGCCTGATTTGCAACTAAGAACCTTGACTGGTATTTCTGGATTTCAGCAATTTGTTGACCGAGACCACTGATATAATTAGGAACAAATCCGTAATTCAGCCCCTCTAAGGACAGTTAACCAATCTCTTCCACTTCTCTAAACGACCACCTCCAAAAGAGATATAAATCCAGCCAGATTCAACATTAACAGAATAGTTGAACTACGCAGTATCAAAAGGACCCCTAGATCTATTCTTTTAGTGCATAACTCAAAAAGTTACAGAGGGAATATACTGCCTATTTTATAAGAGAATTAAATCACCAAAATAAAATTTGCTGAGAGTTATTCTGATTCATTGGAGAAGCTAGAAAAAAGAAGGAACTTGCAAGTTACCACACCATATACAAGCTACACGGCAGGAACGGATTCCAGTTAATGATACGGACTGCCAATTTCATTAGTTTTACTACCACTGAAGGGTAAAGCAAAAATTAATTAATTTGATAAGCTGATGATTCCTTTGCACTTATTTGCAAAGTTGCCCTACTCCGTTTTATAATTTCTATCCACCTTACCAAAACAATGTTGGCATATCCTTTCTGCTTCAAAGTATTCTGGGGGAGTTGAGGCTCCAGTTAGTTTAGAAGTTGAACATTGTTCTTGAGAAATGCAACTTTTAGTAACACAAATGGTAATCACAGATAACACTGGCGTAGTGCTTCACCACGGGCAGGCACAGTTCTAAGTATTTTATATATACTAACCAGTGTCATCTTCGTAAGAATTCTAGGAGGAAAATATTATTACCCTTATGCTTATTTTAGACACAAGGACACTGAGGCACAAGGGGGTTAAGTTACTTGACTGATAGCACAGGCCACTATGTGGCAGACCTGGGATTTGAACTCAGGTAGGCTCCCAAGGTCCTGTGTTTAGTTGTTAGGATAAGTTGTCCCCTCGTAGAAATTATTTGTTTCTGCTATGACCTATTTGCAGTACAGAGTGGGCGCAACAGAATTTGAACTATAAAAACCCAAACCCGGGCAGTTTACATACTGAACCTCAGATGTTTTTACCTTGTAAAGTGGGAATAACAATAATTGTCCTGCCTACCTCACTGGTTGTTGAATAGAATAAATAATGTATATAAAAGTGCTTTGTGAAAAAATAAATAAATAAAAAAAATAAAAGTGCTTTGTGAAGTGCTACATGAAGAGTTATTACTTAAATTTTGAATGGTCATGTCAGTAAGCATACGGCTCCAGCCGTATGTGATGTTTCACAAACTAAACTGGGTTACAGCTAGAAGATGGCAGAGCTATGCCTGGACCCCATGGCTGCCCTGTGCTTCTAACTACACCACTACCCTCATTCCTCTGATACTTGGTAGTACATCATGAATTTCCTGTGTCATTTCATTAAAAATAAGAACATAAACAGAAATTATCCTTCAAGAATTTCCCACAAAATGGTTCTCTGGTAGGCCTATACCAGAAATTTCTACTACCAACTTACAAACTGACGGAGGGCAACAGAAAAAGATAGGTCAAGTGAGGAGAGCTATAACATTGGTGTTCAAGCAACCGGAAATGACTCTTGCCTGAGGAAGATTTCTTCCTCCCCCAGCAAGCTGGGACATTCCAGTCAGGGGCCTTTGTGGCTCTGACGCGGAAAGCAGCTCAAATCCCACACAGGAGGAGAATGTTTATCAGTCTGGGAACATTCTCAGGGAAGACAGTGATAACAGGTCTCCCCACTTCATCCAGTTACCACTCCAAGCAAGGTCTGTCCATCTTTGGGTAAAATCAAACTAAAATAAAAACCATATAAATAATAATGTTAGTATTCTCCCTCTTTCCCTTCTAGCAAATCCCTTGCTGAGGGTTATAAATCATCCCGATATCATTAAAGTAGAGAATCTATAAACCAACCAAGAAGTATTGGCAAAGTGTCTCCTGTGTAAGTAGTCCATGCATGCACTTGTGGTTCACATGATGCCCTTTAGCAGATTAAACTCTCATAAAACTAACAGGTGAGGACTTCGAAACCATTATATGCCAGATTCTGTGTCACTGTACATAAGTATAAGAAACCTCAAGAAGTAAGCTCCTCGAATGAAGAAAAATGAAAGATAAAAATGAAAAAGCACACCTGAAACTAATGTAACATTGTGTATCAAAAAAAAAAAAAGTAAAAAAAAAGACACCAAGAAAGTCTGAGAACACAGAACTCAGGAAGGCCATTTGTGGCTGACTATATATCATAATATATCTGAAGTAAAATGTGCAAGTCATTACTAGAACCCCCTTTTATTTATTTATTTTTTTAAATTTATTTTTGTTTATTTATGATAGTCATACAGAGAGAGAGAGAGAGGCAGAGACACAGGCAGAGGGAGAAGCAGGCTCCATGCACCGGGAGCCCGACGTGGGATTCGATCCCGGGTCTCCAGGATCGCGCCCTGGGCCAAAGGCAGGCGCCAAACCGCTGCGCCACCCAGGGATCCCTAGAACCCCCTTTTAATACATACTAAAGTCAATCTTTCTCTTTTCATATAACTGAAAAATGACAAGTGAGCACCTACCTTAATCCAAAAGAGATCTTTCCATTGCAAAAGCACAAATACCATATATCTTTCCTGACTATGCTGCACTCATTCATTTCTTCATTCACTTCTTCAACAAATGTATTCACTAGAAGGGAGTAGGGGCCAGCACTATGGCAACGGCTTGGCCTATGAAGATGAATTAATTACGGTTCTTGCTGTCTGGACTCAGTATGATCACTCGACAAGTGGCAATAATTATAATGAAGAGGACAAAGAAATTACTATCTCAGCTGAAATTCAGGAAGTAGGCAGAGCTTAAGGAAAGGTGAGGTAAAGTAGTAAACCAGTCTATTTTGGTGGTCTCTGAATAGGTCTCACTTTTCCTAGGTCAGGGAGTATCATTTCTTTTTTCATGCACTTTTATCCTTTATTGTTCCCTCCTGCTACTTCTCTCACCCTTTTTTCCTCCTGCAGCAAAAGGAGAAGAAAGCCAAAGGAGCTATTTGGTTGACTAGGGAAAAGAGAAGGAGGAAACCTTACAGGTGTTTTGCTATGGTAGGTCCCCCTTTCTTGAGGTATGGGGGAAAGGAAGGACTGGGTTCTGAAAAAGTGAGATTTTAGTTGCAGAATCATGTGTGAGCTGGAAGGGACCATAGGGGCCATCCTCCTCAGTATCCATGTTATAGCTGGGGACATTGAGGCTTAATGACTAATTCAAGCCAATGAGCGACATCAGCGAGACCGGAACTCAGGCTTCTTAACTTCCATGAAGGCCAGAATGGACCAGTGGAGAACTTCTTATGCCCCTTTTCACTGAGTTGGGTGAAGGAGCCGGGGATGGAAACTTCACTACTGCCTTCAGTAGCCTTTTCAACCTTATGTTCTTGACAAGTGGGTAGTCCTTCATTTCTGGGCCTTCAAAGAAATGGAGGACAACTGATTAATCTAGTCACCCCCTAGTATTCTGTTCCTTTAAGAAAACCTCACTATGACCATCTCTCAAAGGATTTCTTTCATATCTTTTATCATTTTTGTTATGCTTCCCATAAATCTGATTTCCCCACATCCTTTTGAAAATGTGACGACCTGGGTCGCCCTGGGGGGTCAGCGGTTGAGCGTCTGCCGTGGGCTCAGGGTGTGATCCCCGATTCCCTGGATGGAGTCCCCACATCGGGCCCCTTGCATGGGGTCTGCTTCTCTTCCTTCTGCCTGTGTCTGTGCTTCTCTTTCTCTGGCTCTCATGGATAAATAAATAAAATCTTAAAAAAAAAAAAAAAAAAAGGAAAGCAAATGTGATGACCCAATCTGAACCTAGAGGTTTAAAGATTTGTTTGGTGAAATAAAATGGTGTGCTTGTGCTCTGGTCTTTAATGCATCCTACTCTGACTTTTTGGTTTCGCTTGTTACTAAATTTTCAGAACAATGTGTTAGTAATGACCTTACTGATTTTCAACGTGTTGGTAATGACCTTGAGAAATCTGTATTGTCGATTTGTCTTAAGGGTGTCTTCCTGAACATTGTTGCATTTGTGTGACGGCCTGTCTCCCCACACTTCGCCCTCCCGTGTCAGTAATGACCAGGTGGTGGATACACGTCAAGAAAACTAATCACCTTGTAACAGGATTTGGAATGGAATTAATGCGGATCTTGTGCCCTTCCTGTTCCAACTTTAGCAGCCCAAGGTCCCCGACTGCTTAGAGATTAGCTGGTTGGCAAATGCATCCCGAGTCACTTTAGGGTCTGGGATCTCTCCTTGGACCCCGTAGGCAGTGAACTCTGTGAGATCCAACGAGTTTCTAGGAGGCAGAGCTTGGGTTTGTCACTGAACCTGGCCAGTCCACTCCAGGACGCCCCGTGCGGGTAGACGCATCTCCTGGCATCTGTTTTCAGGGTGATGACCCTGGGTTCAAATGCCGCGAAGTCAACGCGTTCATCCTGCCGGACAAGTTTCTGCTTCTGGACGCCTCTGAGGCTCCGCCAGGCCGCGGTGGAGCGAGGGGGGTGCGGCCGCGGAGCCCTCGGCGGGGGTGCGGGGTGCAGGCAGGCAGGCAGGCAGGCGCCCCGGGAGCCCCTCCAGCCCCCTCGGCTGCTCGCGGGCGAGCCTGCGAGCTCTTACCTTCTCCGCTAAGCCCGGGGCTCGTCCCACCTGGCGGCGGGCGCGGCGGGGGGGGCCGCGGGGGCCGTGACGTCAGCGCTCCGCGAGGGGGCGGGGCCGTGGGGACCGCAGTGCAGCGCGGAGGGGCGGGGCGGGGCGGGGCGGGGCGGGGCGGGGCGGGGCGGGGCCTGCGGCGCGTGACCCGGCTGCGGGAGGCCGAGGTGTGGGGGGCGGGGCGGGGCCGGGCGGCGGGCGCCAGGTGGAGCGCTGGGGCGGCGGCGCTTCCTCCTTGGCTCCCCGCCCCTCCTTCTCCTCCCACCTGGGCCTCTGCGGGAGACGCGCACCTGGCGACGGCGGCCGAGCCCCGCGGCGTGCCCGCCTTCTCCGCTCGGGCCGGGTGCCCCGAGCCGCCCCGGGCCCCGGCGCTCGCCCCTCGCCCCTCGCCCCTCGCCCCTCGCCCCTCGCCGGCGCCGCGCTCTCCGGGGGCGGCCTCGAGCGCTCGCTCGTTGATGCCGTTCTGGGGGTGACCCGGCGCGGCGGCGGGGGGCGTGTGAGCGGCCGCGGCTCTGCCCACGTCGGGGCGCGCCTGCCGGTGGCGGAGCAGCAGCTCGGGTTTCGGGGCGCTGGCGGAGGCCGCGGCGGCCGCGCGGGGGATGTTGGAGCTGAGGCACCGGGGAGGCTGCCCCGGCCCCGGGGCCGCGGGGGCGCCGCCACCCCGCGAGGGAGAGGCGGCCGGCGGCGACCACGAAACCGAGAGCACCAGCGACAAAGTAAGCGGAGCCGCGGGGGGCGCGCACCTGCGCCCTGGCCGGGTCCTGGCTTGGGCCCCGGGGCGCGCGGGGGCGAGGCTGGGGCCGCCGCGCCGCCCTCCGGCCTGGCGCTGTTTCCTCCTTGCTCAGGCGGGGCTGGAACCGGGCACCAGGGCACCAGACACGGGGCTTTGCCCGGGAGGACCACGGCCGCCGCCCGGCAGAGCTGGACGGTTCAGCTCCTTGCCATTGCCTTTGCCTTTGCGGTGGCCCCTCCCCGGCGTCCCAGGCCGAGGCCAGACGCGGGATGGAACCCGCCACCCTCGTAGCTGCCGCCCAGCACGTCTTCTCCGCAGAGGAATAAAGTTGGGAAGGGCTAAAGTTAAGACGTGCGCCTTCGTTCCTCACAGGTCATCGGATCCTGACGCTGGAAGCTTCGCTGATGGCGCTCCCCCCCCGCCCCCCCCCCCCGTTTCCTCTGCCCTTTCTCTGAATGATAGATTTTGGAGGGGGGAGGGGGCGGGGGGGCGCGGGGGAGGGTTGAGAGTATCATACACGTGACACAGTTGTGCTCCTCCAGCTTCTTTGGAGTCTAGGACAGGGCAGCTCTTCCGTCTATAGCGGGCTTCATTTGACCTGATATGCTAATTCATGACTTTTTTAAAAAATTTTTATTTATTTATGATAGTCACAGTGAGAGAGAGAGAGAGGGAAAGAGAAGCAGGCTCCATGCACCGGGAGCCCGACGTGGGATTCGATCCCGGGTCTCCAGGATCGCGCCCTGGGCCAAAGGCAGGCGCCAAACCGCTGCGCCACCCAGGGTTCCCCTTCATGAAGACTTTGAACTCCCATTCTATTAAAGGGTAGAAAAAGAGTCAGGGTTCAGCTTATTCCACAATAGAGTGGTCCAAGTAGGACTTTTGGGAAAACAAAGCACTTTTATGATCTTTTAAACTAGATGGGAATTGACCTTTTAAACTAGATGGAAACTAGATTGTTTCATAAAACCTGTTTATGCAGCTCCATTGTATTTTAGAAGCCCGAAGCTCTTAAAACTATTCCTAGAAGCCTTCTTTTCTAGAGCAGATACTGCCGTTTGAATTACAGAAGTGAAGTGGATTGCCCAAGGTCAAGTCAGTGGCCTTTTGGAGGTAGAATGTATTTCCTGATAACCCTTTCTTCCGGTTTGTACTGTTGTTGAGCCTCACTGGCAGTTCTGATTTGGGGAGGGTTCCACCTGCAACTTGATGTTGATGAACTTGATGTACCCAAGTTATAAAGTCCTGGTAGGAACGTGACGGGGTATCATGAAATAATCAATTTAACAGTGATTTCAGGAATGAAACTTTAGAATCAGTGGGATGACAGATCCTTTTATTTTCTACTCTTGATAACAAGGAGGAATAAAATGAGAATCTATGATAGAACATATGTGTCAAGGAATTACACAAAATATATAACAGTTTCCAGTTACTGAAGGTTGGTGTTACAAAGCTAGAAACAGTGAGCTGAGAATAGTCTTTGTGAAGACTGCCTTGGAAACTAGACCAAAAATAGAATTAATTAGGTTGGGATTTGTTTTGTTTTAGCACTGGTATAGTTTAGAATCAAGGAAATACCGGCTTCCCCGTGTTGACTTACTTAATACCGGCAGAAGCTAACAAGCTTTTAATCGGAGAAAACATGTTCAGGAAGTCATGCATAAAATAACTTTTGAATTAATTTAGCTTCTTAACACCCTAATGTATTTAAAAATGGAAACTACTGTGGTTTGATTTAACTCATTAGAACTGTTGTCTCTAGCTATCTGTGAATGGGTTACCTCACTGTGTATTTATTTATTTATTTATAAATACGGTGCTGTTGGTTTTCATTAATACATACCCAGCTGGATTTTGTTTTCTGAGAGTAGATGTTGCCGTCTATTAAGATTCCTTAGACAACAGTGAGCATTTTCAAACTAAAATATTGCTGCACTTTTAGAGTTTATCACAAGGAACCCTTGACTGGGCAGGCTCTGAGACATTGAACTCTATCCCCTATCTGTCCTTTCTTATCAGGGTGTATATTTGAATGCACCTGTATTTCCAGGTCAAGGGCTGTTTTAAAATCAGTTTGCACATCAGAGGCTAGTTAATATTTGGTCCATTTAAACTGTTTAAGTCCCCTCTCCGTTCAAGTCGAAGTGAAGGTAGAACTCTTGGGGAATTAATGAAGTAGAGGAGGTGCATTATATTCTACTGTTCTAGTACACTCCCATACCATTTAGTAATCTTTTTATAGTAGTGTTGGTAACTTGACATTCTCATTGTTCGGGACCTGGAGACATGCTGAGAGAAGGCTCTGTGCTCCAGAGAATGAGCAAGTGAAAAAGTGTGTCTTACTGCAGGGTAGTGTTTCCAATTGTTAAATGCTGGAGTAATACTTGAAAGATGACAAGACCATCTCCTCAAAGAAACTCCCAGGAGACAGATGAGTTAGATATATTAAAAGTCTCAACAAGGCTCATTGTTAGCATAGGGGGTCTTCTTGGACTCTATATTGGAGACAACACGTAAAGCTTTAAAGAGGAGGTGAGGGTTGAGCTTGGAATGAAAAGATGCCTGAGGACTCATCAGGTGTGCAAGAGTTGGGGCAGGGTGTTCTAGACAAAGGGTGTGAGGAACTGTTTCTTGAGTCAGCATTCAAAGCATAGGGAACTGAAATTTGTTTGATAATCCTGGAGCATAAACTGTGTATATTTGGGAGGTGAAATTGGGAGATTGAGAGTCTTGTGAAGGAGGTTAGGCTTTATTTTGTGGACCCTGGGAAGTCACTGGAATGTTTTTGCAGAGACATTAGCCTGTCACTCTAGCAGCAGTCTGGAGAAAATGTTGGAAGCTGGAGACACCTGCTACAAAGAAACCAGATAGGAGCGTATTGCAAATGTATTAGATATGACATGATGAGAGCTTGTAGTGGGTCTGGTAGGGACAGGGAAATAAGAGTTGAGAGAGGGGATCCCTGGATGGCGCCTCGGTTTGGCGCCTGCCTTTGGCCCAGGGCATGATCCTGGAGACCCGGGATCGAATCCCACGTCGGGCTCCCTGCATGGAGCCTGCTTCTCCCTCTGCCTGTGTCTCTGCCCCTCTCTCTCTCTCTCATAAATAAATAATTTAAAAAAAAGGGTTGAGAGAGAATGTATATTTTAGATGATGGTTATGGGACCTAGACTAGAGTGATCACAGTAAGAGTTATACAGTAAGAGCCTGCTGGCAGATGTACTTTGATCCATAATTTAAGAGATTTTAAGGGAAGAAGCAGAAATTTCAGGGTAATTTTGCAGGTTGAGGGTAAGCATGAGTGAATTGGGTTGAGCAGGGTTTGTCGTTCTCTAGAATAAGAGAGGTGATTCAAGGTTGTGATGGAAATTAAGATGAAAGGTCAGGCCTCTGAAATGTTAACTTTTGGTTAGAATAGTGACGGGAGAAAACTGAAAACAGAACCTTGGGAGGTGCCCATGTATAGAGCGGAGTTGTAGATGTAGGGAAGGAACCAAGATAATGAGGTCCTCTGAGCTGAAGGAAGAGGGATTGCTTAGAGAATATCATTAATAGTATTTAGGAATAAAGGTGAGGCATAGAACACTAAGTTTAGCAAAAGATCCTAGTAGAAGCCAAGGTTTTAGGTTAAAGAATGTGAGAGGTGAAGTACAGGTAGCTAATGTCAGGAAGTGGCAGTGAAGGGGAGTATATGATAGCAGCTAGAGAAGTTGTTCAAGTGAAAATTTCCTTTTTCAAAGGAGGGAAGATAGTTATTTGTATGAAGGAAATCAAGTGAGAGTAAAGATGCTGATGAGGATGGGCAGGCCTAGAAAAGAAACAGACATTGTGTAGAGAGTACAGTAGATTAGGGTATCCAAGGAAAGGAAAGAAGGAATGGAGGGTGGATATAGAAACATTTTGAAAAGCAGAAAAGGGGAGATCAAAGTATTTAATGCTTTTACTTTTCTTTTTTTAATAATAAATTTATTTTTTATTGGTGTTCTATACCCAGTGCTCATCCCGTCAAGTGCCCCCCTCAATGCCCATCACCCATTCACCCCCACCCCCTGCCCTCCTGCCCTTCCACCACCCCTACTTCGTTTCCCAGAGTTAGGAGTACTTATGTTCTGTCTCCCTTTCTGATATTTCCCACACATTTCTTCTCCCTTCCCTTATATTCCCTTTCACTATTATTTATATTCCCCAAATGAATGAGAACATATAATGTTGTCCTTCTCCGATTAACTTACTTCACTCAGCATAATACCCTCCAGTTCCATCCATGTCGAAGCAAATGGTGGGTATTTGTCATTTCTGATGGCTGAGGAATATTCCATTGTATACATAGACCACATCTTCTTTATCCATTCATCTTTCAACGGACACCGAGGCTCCTTCCACAGTTTGGCTATTGTGGACATTGCTGCTAGAAACATCGGGGTGCAGGTGTCCCAGCGTTTCATTGCATCTGTATCTTTGGGGTAAATCCCCAACAGTGCAATTGCTGGGTCGTAGGGCAGGTCTATTTTTAACTCTTTGAGGAACCTCCACACAGTTTTCCAGAGTGGCTGCACCAGTTCACATTCCCACCAACAGTGTAAGAGGGTTCCCTTTTCTCCACATCCTCTCCAACATTTGTGGCTTCCTGCCTTGTTAATTTTCCCCATTCTCACTGGTGTGAGGTGGGATCTCATTGTGGTTTTGATTTGTATTTCCCTGATGGCAAGTGATGCAGAGCATTTTCTCATGTGCGTGTTGGCCGTGTCTATGTCTTCCTCTGTGAGATTTCTCTTCATGTCTTTTGCCCATTTCATGATTGGATTGTTTGTTTCTTTGGTGTTGAGTTTCATAAGTTCTTTATAGATCTTGGAAACTAGCCGTTTATCTGATACGTCATTTGCAAATATCTTCTCCCATTCTGTAGGTTGTCTCCTAGTTTTGTTGACTGTATCCTTTGCTGTACAGAAGCTTCTTATCTTGATGAAGTCCCAATAGTTCATTTTTGCTTTTGTTTCTTTTGCCTTCGTGGATGTATCTTGCAAGAAGTTACTATGGCCGAGTTCAAAAAGGTGTTGCCTGTGTTCTCCTCTAGGATTTTGATGGAATCTTGTCTCACATTTAGATCTTTCATCCATTTTGAGTTTATCTTTGTGTCTGGTGCAAGAGAGTGGTCTAGTTTCATTCTTCTGCATGTGGATGTCCAATTTTCCCAGAACCATCTAGAAGAGACTGTCTTTCTTCCAATGGATAGTCTTTCCTCCTTTATCGAATATTAGTTGACCATAAAGTTCAGGGTCCATTTCTGGGTTCTCTGTTCTGTTCCATTGATCTATGTGTCTGTTTTTGTGCCAGTCCCACACTGTCTTGATGACCACAGCTTTGTAGTACAACCTGAAATCTGGCATTATGATGCCCCCAGATATGGTTTTCTTTTTTAAAATTCCCCTGGCTATTCGGGGTCTTTTCTGATTCCACACAAATCTTAAAATAATTTGTTCTAACTCTCTGAAGAAAGTCCATGGTATTTTGATAGGGATTGCATTAAATGTGTAAATTGCCCTGGGTAACATTGACATTTTCACAATATTAATTCTGCCAATCCATGAGCATGGAATATTTTTCCATCTCTTTGTGTCTTCCTCAATTTCTTTCAGAAGTGTTCTATAGTGTTTAGGGTATAGATCCTTGACCTCTTTGGTTAGGTTTATTCCTAGGTATCTTATGCTTTTGGGTGCAATTGTCAATGGGATGGACTCCTTAATTTCTCTTTCTTCAGTCTCATTCTTAGTGTATAGAAATGCCATTGATTTCTGGGCATTGGGTTTGTATCCTGCCACGCTACCAAATTGCTGTATGAGTTCTAGCAATCTTGGGGTGGAGTCTTTTGGGTTTTCTATGTAGAGTATCATATCATTGGCGAAGAGGGAGAGTTTGACTTCTTTGCCAATCTGAATGCCTTTCATGTCTTTTTGTTGTCTGATTGCTGAGGCTAGGACTTCCAGTACTATGTTGAATAGCAGTGGTGAGAGTGGACATCCCTGTCTTGTTCCTGATCTTAGGGGAAAGGCTCCCAGTGCTTCCCCATTGAGAATGATATTTGCTGTGGGCTTTTCGTAGATGGCTTTTAAGATGTTGAGGAATGTTCCGTCTATCCCTACACTCTGAAGAGTTTTGATCAGGAATGGATGCTGTAGGGATCCCTGGGTGGCGCAGCGGTTTGGTGCCTGCCTTTGGCCCAGGGCGCGATCCTGGAGACCCGGGATCGAATCCCACGTCGGGCTCCCTGCATGGAGCCTGCTTCTCCCTCTGCCTGTGTCTCTGCCTCTTTCTCTCTGTGTGTGTGTGTGTGTGACTATCATGAATAAATAAATAAAATCTTTAAAAAAAAAAAAAAAGGAATGGATGCTGTATTTTGTCAAATGCTTTCTCTGCATCTAATGAGAGGATCATATGGTTCTTGGTTTTTCTCTTGCTGATATGATGTATCACATTGATTGTTTTATGAGTGTTGAACCAGCCTTGTGTCCCGGATATAAATCCTACTTGGTCATGGTGAATAATTTTCTTAATGTACTGTTGGATCCTATTGGCTAGTATCTTTGCTTTTACTTTTCTCAGTAGAATCTGAGAACCACAGAGCTTTGAGGGATCTTTTAAGTAATTTAGTTCAACACAGTCTCCCCCCCCATATATAAATATATACATTTTATATAGAATTAAATATATATTATATATTTTATTATATATTTATGTTATACTATATGTTTAATATATATAATAATAATAATAAACTTGGTCTAGAGTGTGGTTGTTATTTCCCAAAATGACCTAATGCAAGCAGCAGAGCTGGAACTAGAAATAATCTCTGACTGGGATCTGTTTAGAGTGTTATTTTAAGGAGTGTGATATGAAATGACTGAGAGGCAACTGGTAGAATTATCACTCAGTGCAGATTCAGTTGAACTAAAATAAAACAAATTTACTATTACCAAATTAGCATAGTTCTTAACTCAGTGTTATTGGTCATAGTAGTTGATGCTTGTAGAGTGATTTAGAGTTCACAGAGTACTTTTGCATTATTGGGGCGGAAGACTTTGCTCTTCAAGGTCCTTCTAGATGGACTAAGAATGAGATTGAAATAAGACAGATAAACAAGAGAATATAAAATTCAATTTTATATGTACAGGGAATCGTGACAGACATGGAAATTCCACAGCCAAGCAACGTGAGGTATACGTGGTACACAAAGAGAAGAGGGTGTATATGGTATATAAGGAGAAAGGGAGTAGGGATCTGGGATTTTGGAGGGAAGGAATGCAATATCACAGGAAGATGATAAAGAGTAAGTGTTCGATAAACGAAATGTTTGCTGGGCCACTGAGAAACAATGGGACATGGAGGACTTTGATCAAACAGGCGTATCTAGGTCCCTCCCTGTCATCCTAGTGTGTAGTATAATATAGTTATCTGTGGTGATAGCTCTCTACCTGGAGCAGGTCTTCTATCTAATTTCTTTTATGCGGTTGAGGTAAAGACTTTTCCTGTCTGCTGGGTTTTGATTGCTTTTAATTCAAAAAAATCTTCAAGTCAAAGTGTCCCATCTTGGGGCTGCCTGCTCTTCACCCCTAACATCTTACTTTGTTTCTCACAACTACTATATGTGTTAGGAATAGCCATCATTTAATGGCTGAGAATAAGAAAGGCAGTAGGTGTGATTTCGGCCTGGAAATGCCAAGTCAAGAATGCCAAAAGAACAAACAAATCAACAAGAGCAAATTGAAGTGACTGACCACAAGTTAGGGTAGGCAAAGGAAGTAGACTGAAGGCGAAAGTGAGCTATTGAAGCTCTGAGTGGATTGAGAGAGATGGAGCAATTGGAAATCAAGCTAAGACCTGATTTCCTAGACCAAAAGTGGGAAAGAAGGGGGTGCACATGGAGGTTGTAGCTAATAAAGGGGAGCACATGTGGAACAGTGTGCATGGGACAAGGTCCCTGGGATGCTTGTATGTGAGGCTGCTACTTTAAAAAAAATTTTTTTTTTAAATATTTATTCATGAGAGACACAGGGAGAGAGGCAGAGACATAGGCAGGGGAGAAGCAGGCTCCCTGCAGGGAGCCTGATGCGGGACTCAATCCCAGGATCATGACCTGAGCCAAAGGTAGATCCTCAACCACTGAGCCATCCAGGTACCCCGAGGCTGCTGCTTCAATACAGGTTTTGGCTTGTGAAGTTGAGGGTGAAACAGTCTGGTCAGTTAATTTCTGTCCTTCCTCATTTCAGATGTGTGTAGTTTCTTTCATTAATAACTTTAATATTGTTTTAAATAAACTTTTAGTTTTGGAACTTGTGTTTCTGTAAAATCTTCATTTTGGCACACTTCTCTATGGGTTGTCTTGGTATCACCTGTAAACATTTCCCTTTTTTTCATTAAAATCTAGGCCACTAATAAATACTAATATTTGTGTATAGACATCTAGAATACTGTTTAGACTAATATTCCCCAATTGTTGATTAATTATTAATCGATATTACCACCTAAGTAATTTTCCATGTTCTTTTGTCGTTTGCAGCACACTCATTTTATTTAACATTTTTTGCTTGCTGGCTCCTAAAATATCACCAACCAATCAATTGATAAGGTAAATGTGAATTTATGGCTTCCTGTGTTGAGGGAGAACAGTACCTCAATAGAGCTTTGGCAGAGTCTTGGAGTGGGAAAGGCAGAGTGGGATTTTAGTGAGAATTGGAAGTTTGGCTTGAGGCAGATCTTTGGACTGTTTAGGAATGAGTAAAGACCGCAAATAACAGTTTGGGATTGGTGGCAACAGCCATGTAATGATTTTAAGGCAAGCGTTCAGAGAATCTTAGAAAGAAACTTCTTTGTTGATGCTTCGCATTTAAGAGTTGATGTGTATTTCAGAAGTTCTTTTGGTGAACAGTGATCTCCAGACCGAGTGTCCAGGAATAGGAAAGTTATGCTAATGTAGACAGGCACATTTTAAAGTCCTGTTAATGTAGTCAGTAAACTTTGTGGAGGTGAGGGGGTGTTAGTTTCTTTTCATATCTTTAAATTATGTTTTATATTTTTCTTGGGACATCTAAAGAATATCCTGGTGTTGCCATATGAATTTTTATTTACTATTTGTGATCTTGTCTTTTTTTTTTAGAGGTTTTATTTATTTATTAATGAGAGACACAGAGAGAGAGAGGCAGAGACACAGACAGAGGGAGAAGCAGGCTCCATGCAGGGAGCCCGATGTGGGACCCGATCCTGGGTCTTAGGATCAGGCCCTGGGCTGAAGGCAGCGCTAAACCGCTGAGCCATCCAGGCTGCCCTGTGATCTTGTCTTTAAACGGTTTATTTTCTTAATATTTTGAGAAGTTTTATCATATGATGTCATCAGTTTTATCAGGCTTTGGATGTGTACTGCAGTGGACTTTTTGATGCAAACAATATTTTGTCATAAATATACTAGGGAAAAGTCGGACAATTTAAAGTAGTACTCTGGAAAATTATCTCATAAAGAAAAATAATGTATATATGTAAAGTGTGATTATCCTTTATGTTAATATATATGCAGTTTTGTAAAACAGACCTTCACGTTTCTTCATAGATAGCACAGGTAAAAATAAAGTTGTTTTCTGTTTGTGTTCCTTTACTCTGTAGTTAGGAATGTCTTTTTAAAAAAAATACAGATTTTGGTCCAGTATAAGGAAAATAGGTCATTTAAGAATTTGTATGCAGACATGTTTTATGAGGCTTGTCTGTTTCTGTGCATTCAGTAAATACTTGTTGGATGCATATTTTGTTTGAAGTTCTGATTAAAAGTTTTCTTTTTTGTGGCTCTTTATACCTTTGAGAAAAGGGGCGAGGCCAGGATTTGTTTGTTGTTCAATAACTAATTGTAGGATATATACTAATTTCTTGGACTTTGGACTTTAGCCATATGGAATAAAGGTAATAAAGTAATTTATAGTTTGCAAAATACTCACTTGCACATAATGCCAGTTTGAATCTCTTAACAATTGTGTAGACAGGAAATAGCCTTAGTTTATGCCTGAGAAAACCGAAATTCCTTTCCCAAGGTCATATGATATTAAGAGCTGGGATTTACCCTAAATTTTGTAAGAATATGTGAAGGAGGAAATTAGGTATGTGGTCTTAAATTTATAAAATTAATTAAGATACTTTTTACTTTACTATTAAAACCTTTTTTTTTTTTTTTACTATTAATAAATAGTAAAAAAAATTTTTTTTAAGTAGCAGCCTCACATACAAGCATCCCAGGGACCTTGTCCCATGCACACTGTTCCACATGTGCTCCCCTTTACTAGCCACAACCTCCATGTGGAACCTTTTTTTTTTTTTTTTTTTTTTTAACTATTACCCCTTGTGTGATTTTTTTAAAACTAATTTGGCTTTTCTGTTCAATTAGAACCTTTTAACTGAAAACCTATAAATCTGTGATTTTAAGTACCTGGATTCAAATCAAACAAAATAGTTTCTAGGGACGCCTGGGTGGCTCAGTCTGTTGAGCATCCCGTTGTTGATTTCAGCTCAGGTCATGATCTCAGGGTCATGAGTTTGAGTCCCATGTCAGCTTCTACGCTGGGCACAGCCTGCTTAAGATTCTCTCTCTTCTTCCTCTGCACACCCTCCCCCCACCATACACACTCTCTCTCAAAACAACAAAACCCAAAATAGTTTCTTTTTCACTTATTTTTGTGATTGATTAGGAGAAGAAGTCATACATTTTTACTTTATAGGCATTTATATTTTGATTCATTTAGTTGGGAGATGTTTCAGAACTTATTTTTAATGAGAATGATGTCAGATTTTTGAAGTGACTCCAGGAAAGTAATTTCATTAGTGACTAATTGGTTATTGATCATATGCCAATTTTAGTTATCTTTCGAATTGTTTACTAGTTTTCTTATCCACAGGAGAGGTCAAAGTTATTTTTCATGTCATGTCATTGAATGTTTGTTTGCTTAAGACTCAGAACTATCAACATTATTAAGCTTTCTTTTAAATATAAAATTGGAATGCACAGAGAGAAACAAGAATCTAGGCCAACATGAGGAGCTCATACCAATGGAAATTTAAAGTTCCTTTGTGCTAACTTGGTGGCTAGGAAAGCAGTGTTGCTTTTCTGTTTCCTAGCTGTGCTTGCTGTTGCCTTTATTTGCCAGGACCTATGGCCAGCTATTGAAGAGCTTTATGTGAAGCTGATAAAGCCAATCTGACTTCATCAACTGTCTGTCCCAGGTGAAACCAAACCTTGGCAGCTCAGATTGGGCTCAATGCCACCTTCCTATTCTAAGCAGGTAATTTGAAAACAATGTAGTTCTTTGGGGCAGCAAATATTTATTAAGCTCATCTGAGGCTTAACATTTTACCTCAAAAGACAAAAATCCAGATCTGGAAAATCAAATTAGTTTCCTGTCCCTTTCAGGGTTTTTATTTTTATTTTATTTTCACCCATTTACTGTGTTCGTACATGAACTGTTTCTGTGTTGTCTTTGAACAACTCTGGGACACCATTCATGTAGGGATTAGTGTAGATGGTGCCCCCTGGAATTCTGCATGTGGTGGTGCTCCTTATAATAATTTATATTGATTGTTATTAATAAATATAGAATTGATACAAAAGGATCATGATTATAAGGAACCCCGTAGGCATCTAACTAACCACAGCTTGAATTTTCTATTTAGTATTTCCTTCTTTTGGTAGGTTTACAACATATTTATATCCCTGGTGTTGTGTAGTTCTGAATTTTTTTCCTAGATTTTTATTACAAAAGTTTTTTTTTTTATTACAAAGTTTCTAATGTAGAAAAGTTAAAGGACTAGTATGGTGATTATCTGTCACTCAGCACTTAGATTTAACAATTGTTGAGATTTTGCCAGGTTTGCTCTATCTTGCCATATATGCATATGCAAATATTTTGCTAATGAGCAAAATATTTGAAAATAAGTTGCAGATCTCATGGTCCTTCACTCCTAATATTAAATCATGCATCTCTTGAAGACATTGTCTTTTGTAACCACAATACCATTATCATATCTAAAACAACTAACAATAACTTTCTTATCTACAAACAGTTCATATTCATATTTTCCCATTTGCTGCCAAGTGTCTATTTGAGATTCCTCTCTTTCTCTACCCTTTCCCTTCAAACCAAGATCCAGTCAAGGTTCACACATTGCAGAAAATATCCAAGGACAAATTTAATCACTCTTAATGCATATACTTGTTTTTCTTTCCAAAAAGCAAGATGAGCTGTAAGCATTCTTTCTCTTAGCCCTAAGCCCTACGGAGAGCCCTGCACTAATATGATCTCAGATAGAATGCAAATTTGTGATAATAGTAATATTTCACATTTGAATAAAACTCCTCAAATTTCTGAGCTCGTGTATATTATCCCATGGATTTTGCCCTTAGAGATCTTTATTTCTAATTTGGAATTTAACACTCATATAAATGAAACCATAAGATCTAATAAGATTTATCTAGTAAGATTTTAATATGTAATAGAATTGGGTGTCATTAGGGGAAAATCTGAAGGAGCCAAAAATTTAGCAAAGATTTAAAACCGGCCTAGAGGGGCACCTGCCTGGCTCAGGTGGTAAAATGTGAAATTCTTGATCTCTGGGTTGTAAGTTTGAGCCCACTTTGGATGTAAAGATCACTTAAAAATACAGTCTTAAAAAAAAGAGGCCTGGAAAGTAGATTGGATATGAATATTGTAGGTAGCATTCTAGGAATGGCAAAAAAAAAAAAAAAAAAAAAGTAAAAACAAAGGTACTATAGATTGGGAGAATCAGCTTGATTCTATTTGGGGGTAGAGATGACTAGTTACCATTTCCTCAGGACACACTCACTGGGCTCCTTGTTGTAGGAGTGGCCATAGTGGGCAAGACTCTGGTGGGCAAACCAGAAACCTCACTACGTGTCATGTAGGCTGTGGCAGAGGTAGGCTGCTTGAGGGGCATGAGCAGCACAACTGGGCTGGGGGGCTCTGAATTTAGTTTCCAGTTGCTACTGCCAAATCACCACAAATCCACTGTCTTACAGTTCTGGACATCACAAGTCCAAAATGGGTCTCACTGGGCTAACACTGAGATGTTGGCAGGACTGTGTTTCTTTTGGAGGCTCTTGGGGAAAATCTGTTTTGCTGCCTTTTCTAGCTTCTAGAGGCTGCCTACATGCCTTGGTTCATGGTCTCTTCCTCCATCTTCAAAGCCAGCATCACTGAGACCTCTGTTTCTGTCATAACATCTCTGACTCTGACTCTCCTCTCTTCTCTCTCACCTGAAGGACCCTTATGATGATATTAAATTTACCTGGATAATCCAGGCTAATCTCCCCATCTGAAGGTCAGCTGATTAGCAAACTTAATTCCATGTATTATTTTAATTCTCCTTTGCATTGTGACGTAACATATTCACAGGTTCCTCAAGACGAGGACATCTTTGGGCACCCTTGTTATTCTTCAGGGAGCTTATGACAGGCTCCCTGAAGAAAGGTTTTCTAGAAGTGATATCAAAACTGAGACCTTAAACAAACAAACAAACAAAAAACAAAACAAAAAAGCCCTAAGACCTTCAAGATAAATAGATGCTAGCCAACAAAGCTATGCTCTGAGGAGGAAACATTATTATAAGTGGAAAATGTCAAGAAATTAAGACTGTTGTTTCTGCGCATGCAAGAAGTTCAGTTCCACAGAGCATGAGTGGCAGGTTGGACATACTGAGAGCCCTGGCTGGAGAGTAAGAGGAGGTTGGATTTGAGCAATGGGAAGTTTCTGGAAGATTTTAAGTGGGTGATTGACAGAATCAGATTTGCATCATTTTTACAGATTTATTTGAGAGAGAGAGTGAGCATGTGGGAAGGTGGGGGCGGGGTGGGGGAGGCGAGAGAGAGAGTCTTAAGCAGACTCAAAGCCTAGCGGGAGCCTGACTCCGGGCTTAGTCTCACAACCCTGACATCACGACCTGAGCTGAAACCAAGAATCAGATGCTTAATGGACTGCTCCACCTAGGCACCCCATCAAGGCATTTTATGTGTTGCTGATGCATATTGAATCTTCTCTGATCCTGACATTGGACCTACTAAATAGTGTGATGTAATGCCTGATCAGAATAGTATCATGGTGCACTGGAGTATAATAAGTCACCTCTTTCCTTCAGTGGGTGATTAGAACAGGGCTGCAAAGATTTGAGGACCAGTCTTTTTCTTTTCTTTTCTTCTCTTTTCTTTTCTTTTCTTTTCTTTTCTTTTCTTTTCTTTTCTCTTTTCTTTTCTTTTCTTTTCTTTTTTTGTCTTTTTCTTTTCAATTCAAATTTGGAAAAGGCAAAGAGGCTTTGTCAATCATAGTAAATATAGGATAGGACCATAGAGCAGGTCACTGAGATAATCAGATTTCTATCTGTAGAATGTAAAACATTCATCATCATCACAAAGGTCTTGAAGACCCCTGTACGCCACTCTTCACTCTTAGTTCACAGTACTGCTGACTCACCAGGAAATAAATCAGTTTAGTCTCCCTCCCCAGCACAGATATAAGCAATTCTGTCCTCTGTTCACTTCTTGTCCTTGAAGAAGAGGAATCCATGTGTGTGTGGACACAATGAAGGAACCAAAAGAAGATGCTGAAATTGGAAATATAACCTAATATTCTTTCAAGTAAGAACTGCTTAGCATCAAGATTTTTTTTCAGGCACCAAGCTGTTTTACTTATAATTACCTTCCCCACTCATAGAATAAGACATACCCCAGGAATAAAGATAATCTATTGTTAATCTTACAATAATTTATATCACCTGACTTCAAGATAAAGGTAATGAAATTTTAAAAAAAGATCACTTTTATGGGAGAATTACAGGAGACCAAATAGAACAAGATCAGTAAACTTTGCTTGATGGGCTGGCTCACAGGATGAGAAGGTTCAATAGGGAAAGAAGAGACTTCTTGTCAGGGAAGTGTAGTAAAACAACTGTGGAATGAATGTGTATAATATCCTTGGGAAAGGACTAATAATGTAGAGAGGAAGTGAGGAATGCAGCCTGAAATATAGGACAAATGTGTTTGCAGATGGCTTATGATTCCAAAATTGGAGTTGGGATTTTCATCTTATAGAGAAAGAAATATATTTTTGAGAAAATTCATACGTGCCTTCAAAAAATGATCTACAGTGATCTTTCACAATATACATTTTTATAGCTTCATGATTTTTAAAAGCCCTCCTCCTTTTAAGCACACTTGAGGGTTTCCATTTACTTAGTTGCAATTTTAATGTTGAATTAGTACAGGGATCGACATGAACCTCAAGGAACCAGTAGTGGAGAAGCTGACCCTGACTGACTGACTTTTTAGGGAATCAGATATAAAAGGATTGGAAAGTGTGAGTGATTTAATATATTATCCTTTGTTGAATTCTAAACTGCTGCTTACCATAATTAGTTTAGAGCTTTTGCATGATCTTGTATGGACTGGAGCCATTCCCTCCTTCCTATCCTTGAATCCCCAGCATTGGCATGTATTTCGGTTCTCTTTCCCTGACCACTGGCTCTTGTGTGCTCTTCAGGAGTCATCATGAGTTATAAATGACATACACTAAGCCATACAGACACTGCAAAATTTTGTAAGTTCTAACGTGTATAACAGTGTGAATTCATCACCGGAATCAAGATAATAAATAAACATATCCATCACCATGAAAAGTTTGCTCCTGCTCTTTTGTAATTACCCCCTCAAATCCAGTTAACCACTGATCTGCTTTCTGGAACTACAGATGAGTTAGTGTTTTCTAGAATTTTTATATAAAGCAAATACTATACATACAAGTATGCATACAAACATACATATGTACTTTTTTTTAAAAAAAACAAGGCTTATGCTCAGTGTGGGGCTTGAACTTATGATCCTGATGTCAAGAGTTGCATGGTCTACCAACCAGCCAGGTTCACATCTCACATCTCAGGTCTACCTGAGCCAGCCAGGTACCCCATATGTACATTTTTATAAGTCCTCTTTATTCAGTGTACTTATTGTGACATTCATCCATATTATTACTGAGTAGTATTCCTTTGCATGATGTAGCCCAACCTGTCCTTTTCCCTGGTGGACATTTATTTCCAGTTTGGAGATATTTCAAATAAAGCTGCCATGGGGGGAAAAAAAAAAGCTGCCATGAACATTTGTGTACAGTCTTTGTGTGGATATATACTTTCATTTCTCTTGGGCAGATACCTAGGAATGGAATGATGGGGTCATATAATGGGTGTATATTTAACTTTTTAAGAAACTGCCAAACTGGGCAACCCCGGTGGTGCAGCGGTTTGGCGCCGCTTGCAGCCTGGGGTGTGATCCTGGAGACCCTGGATCGAGTCCCACGTCAGGCTCTCTGCATGGAGCCTGCTTCTCCCTCTGCCTGTGTCTCTGCCTCTCATTCTCTCTCTGTGTCTCTATAAATAAATAAACAAAATCTTAAAAAAAAAAAAAAAAGAAACTGCCAAA
The DNA here is from genome assembly GCF_053574225.1 of Canis aureus. Classification (NCBI taxonomy): domain Eukaryota; kingdom Metazoa; phylum Chordata; class Mammalia; order Carnivora; family Canidae; genus Canis; species Canis aureus. Next base: position 8,648,013 of record NC_135643.1, read on the forward strand.
CTATTTTCCAAAGTGTTTTTACCATTTTACATTCTTGCCAGTGGTGTGTGAGAGTTTCAGTTTCTCCACATCTTCTCTAACATTTGGTATGTTTTTATTTGTTGTTTTTTTAATTTTAGCCATGTTTCTCAATGTGTAGTAGTATTTATATGATATTGATTTGGATTTCCCTAATAACTAATGATGCTGAACATTTTTTCATTCATTTAGTTGCCATCATGTATTGCCTTTGGTAAATATCTATTCAAATATTTTGCCCATGTATTTTGAGATGATTTTTTAAATTATATTTTGAACTCTTTATGTATTCTGGATTCAGGACCTTTACTTGGTATCTGATTTACTTGATTTCTAGCCTATGGCTTGTTTTCTCATTCTCTTAAGAGTGTCTTTTGAATTAATTTTTGTAAATGGTGTGAGATGTGAACCAAAGTTCTTTCACTTCCCTTTCTTTACATATGGACATCCAAATGTTCCAGCATCATATATTGAATTACCTTTCAACTTTGTTGAAAATCAGTTGGCTGTGTACGTGTGGGTTTATTTTTTGGGCTCCTTATTCTGTTCCATTGATCATTTTTTCTTTCATACCTATACCACAGCTTGATTACAGCTTTATTTTTTTTTAATTGTATTTATTTATTCTTGAGACGCACAGGGAGAGAAAAGCAGAGACATAGGCAGAGGGAGAAGCAAGCTTCATGCAGGGAGCCCCATGTGGGACTCGATTCTGGGATTCCGGGATCGTGCCCTGAGCCAAAGGCAGATGCTTAACTGTTGAGCCACCCAGATGTCCCATGATTACAGCTTTATAATAACAGTTAGACAGGTAGTGTTAGTCCTTCAGCGTTGTTCTTTTTCCATGGATGCTTAGGCTCTTCTAGGTCCTTTGTCTTTTCATGTAAATTTTAGAATCAGCCCATACATGTCGACCAAAAAAAGAAAAACAAAAACAAAAACAAAAAAAACCCTTTTGAGATATTTATTGGGATTACATTGGATCTATAGATCAATTTGTAGGAGAACTGTCCTTTAAATTTCCCTCCTGCATGGTTTCAAATCCCAGCTATATTGCTGAAAGCTGTGTAAAACTTGGGCACTTAGCCTTTTGGAACCTAAATTTTTTCACCTAGAAAATGGAAATGATTATTTACCTACCTCTATGGTAATGTGAGCAGTAAATAAATCAATATTTTTAAAGTGCTTTTGCTCTTATTTTCTAAATATACTTCTGTAGAAATTAAATTTACAGGAAAATAAACTTATTTTTTTTAACTTTGAGCCATCATTTCCCAGACATATTTTCATTAAAATTTAATATTTGGAAAATAGTAGTCCTTCATAGTCAGCAGCCTTTGATTCATGTAAATAAGTGCATCTGAGGTCTCATGCAAGGTAACTTGGCCAAGACTACTCAGCAAGAACAGATGAGAACTTCTTATTTTTAATCTTAAATATTAGCATGAGTTGACAGACTCAGTTTATTCGACATATTTATGTAGTGTCTAATAAATAAATGTCAGCCACTGGGCAAGTTCCTCTCCTGGCGTCTTGGGATTCAAAAATGAGGCCAGTATTTCCACTTCTCACAAAGCCTTTGGACTACTGGAAAATGAAGATAAGCAAACAAGTAATTTTAATGTAAACTAATAGGTAAAAATTAAGGGGATTGTGGGAACATAGTTGAAGAGCAGCTAACCTTTAGCTAGGGGGTCAGGGAAGACATTTCAAAAGGAAATGACCTGAAAGCTGAGGTCAGAGGATGAATGGGCAATAGCTAGGTTTGAGAAATGGAGAAGGGAAGATTGGAACTGGGATCCAGAGAGAAAAAGTGTACAATTTGTACTTTATACATAGAACAAACATCTGGATTCAAGAGAGTATGGCACTGTGTGAAACTGGGCAGTCATCAAAGAGTGGCTGGGAGAGCAGGGTCCCGTCATGAAAAACAGTAAAAACAATGCTAAGTAGTTTAACTTTATCCTGATGATTTTAGGCTGTGGAGTAGTAAGATCAGATTTGCAATTTAGAAAGATTCTTTTTGTGTTGAACATGAATTAGAGGGTTGCCTGGGTGGTTCAGTTGGTTGAGCGTCCAATTCTTGATTTTAGCTCAGGTGATGATCTCAGGGTTGTGAGATCGAGCTCCATGCTCAGTGTGGAGTCTGCTTGAAATTCTCCCTCTGCTGCCCCTCCTCCTGCTCTTGCATGCACGCGCGCACACACACACACACACACACACACACACTCTCTCTCTCTCTCTCTCAAATAAATAAATCTTTTAAAAAATGAATTAGAGAAGGCAGGACAGAGGGCAAGGGGATGAGCTATGCAAGAGAGGATGCTCAGCAAGGATAGAGCAGTGTGTAAGGATCAAGACAGGGAGAAAGATGAATGACAGGTTCAGTATTAACTGAATGAGTTTTGGTCAAAGGAAATGCAGGTGTTGATAGCCAAGTTTCAAACCTGAGTTAATTGTTGAACTGTTTTGGTGGTGGTGTCTTTACCTGAGTAGGACATACAGAAAGGGCAGTAGGTTTAGTGTGGAAAAGATAAGTCAGTTTGCTTATGTTGAATTTGAGATGATGTTCATGGAAAGCCCACCCACTCAGAAATGGCATGTTGGAAGCTAGAGATGCAGGTCTTTGGAGAATCATGAGTTCACAGAGACGAAGAGGCTAGATACCATTGGATACCCTGGTAAGTTGTGGGAGAGAACAGGGCTTATGATGAAAAGTGGAGGATCATCACCTTTAAATTACAGGCTTGAGAAGAAGCCCCTAATTTGGTTTTCTCAAACATTTTAAGTACCTTCATTCAGCAGGCACAATGTTTCATGACTCTAGTTGATCACTGAAGTACTACTTCTTTCCCATGATCTCCAGTTACACTCATTTTTGTGTGTGTGTGTGCCAGTTTTGGTATCTTGTAACGGGTCCCATATAAGAAATATAGAGTCTGCCATTCATAGAGTCTGCCATTCACTGAAGTATTTGAGTAACATTGCTCAATGAAATGTCATTATTTTGGAATTATCTTTCATTATTTAGTTACTGGAATGGAATTGAAGAAGCCTAGTTAAATCTTAAGTGTTTCATTTTGTGTTTCTCTAAGGTGTATAAAATAGAAATTAGAAGGGTAAATAATAAAAATAAAAGCAGGGCAGCTGTTTTGAGAATGTGTGCATGGCGGGGTTGGGGGATTGTGTCATATCACCATTATTGCCAAGTGGACTTTGAAGTGGCTTACTGAGAGCTTTAGTGTTTGGAGGGCACAATTTGAATTCTAGTCCAATGTTTTTATTTTATGGGGAAACCAAGGGCTGAGTTTCTTAACCGAAGGGCCGAGTACTTTGCCTTTCATCACAGTAATAGAGCAGAAGTAGAATTAGTACTGGCAACTTCTGATTCCTAGTCTAGTGCTCTTTTGGCAACATGATGATGTTGCCTTCAGGAGTCACATCCATTAGTCACTACACTATCTCTACTACTACTCATACCACACCTACAACACTGTATTATTGAAGGTTAAAAAAGAGTAGCAGGGAAAAGGGGGAAAAAAAGTGATCCATCATTCTAGATGTCAAAGACCTGATGGCATGTCGGACTGAGAGCAGATGCCTTGAGATTTTCGGGGGGTGTTCTGGCTCGTGGTTTATTAGTCCGCATCTCTCTCTGTATAAGCTACTTTGGAGACAACTGACTCTTTACAGTGAGAATTCAGCATGTGTATTTCATTTATCATTTTTGGAATAATGACATTTAATAATTGCTTAATATGAAAGTTATAGTTAGTAAACAAAAGTTTATTACTGCTTTATGAAAAATGAAAATGCTCCCCCAAGGCTAAAATTTTATTTGGTAAGCTACTTAATGGAAGGCTTTGGTTCAATCATAATATTAGCTTGTTATTTCTTTGACTTTACTAAGTCCTCAGTATTATATTAAATGCTTTTGTTTTATGGATGAAAAAACAGGTATACACACACACACACACACACACACACACACAAATGTATTGGTCTGCTGGTGTAAGATCCTGCTTTTGTTGGTGGTGCTTTGATTGTAATCAAAAAAGGGACTATGCACAGTTGATCAGAATTTATATGGAAATAACACCATGCTCTCCCAGTTAAATAGCCAAACAACAAACACTTGATTCTTGTTGGTAAATTTCTGATTTAGATAATATAGGAAGTTTCTAGTTGTGTCTTTTGTTCAAATTAATCCTTTATATTGACAGATTTTAGCAAAGATCATCAAACTCTCCTAACAGGGAAGTACAACAGTGCTTGGTTGTTCAAGATAAATTAATAGTTGTTTCTTTGTTTCAAGTTATATAACTAAGATTTGATACACTGAACAATAAATAAATGCTTTGGCAATCGTGCTTTTTCATTCTTTTTCAATTTTGCAAAGTGATTTTCTTTTTTCTTTAACTTTAGGAAACAGATATTGATGACAGATATGGAGATTTGGATTCCAGACCAGATTCTGATATTCCAGAAATTCCACCATCTTCAGATAGAACCCCTGAGATCCTCAAGAAAGCTCTGTCTGGTTTATCTTCAAGGTATGATTGAATGAAGATGACTATAATGGGTGCTCAAGAGAAGTTGTGAGGTTAATGCTGGTCGATGTAATAAATCTCCCTTTTTCTAAGTTTTGGAGCTGTGAAAGAGAAGGCTTTTACCTTTTCACCATATGTGAGGCATGGTACTAAATGCTTGATGTACATTCTTTCATTTAATCCTTGCAGTCTTGTGAAGTATGAGAAAACCAAATCTGAGAGGTTAACTGGGGAAGGTTACAGAGCTAGGAAGATGCAGACCTGGGACTCTTGCCCTAATCTGTCAGATTTCTCAAGTGAATGATCCATTTACCACATCAAGTTACCTTTTCTGGTATTGGAACCAGAAAAGAAAATTCTGTTTTCTCTGCTCCCCATTTTTCAAATGCCAGGTGAAAATAGGTCATCATTTTTTTTTTTTAATTTTTATTTATTTATGATAGTCACAGAGAGAGAGAGAGAGAGAGGCAGAGACACAGGCAGAGGGAGAAGCAGGCTCCATGCACCGGGAGCCCGACGTGGGATTCGATCCCGGGTCTCCAGGATCGCGCCCTGGGCCAAAGGCAGGCGCCAAACCGCTGCGCCACCCAGGGATCCTGGTCATCATTTTTTTTTAAACTGAGTTTAAAATTATCAGCCCAAACTCTACAAACCCTTTACCATTTTATGTTTACTATAGTTTTGGATGTTTGGTCATCAGCAAATTTGAGCTACTCTTATATTGCCCTCCATTGTATGCCTTAGTAATATGAATTATAAAATTTATAAAAGCAAAATAAATATAAGCTTTTATCCAGATTAATGTATGAAATCTTAAATGTTGATATAGAAGAGTGTTTTTCCAACTTTTTTGACTGTGACACACAGTAAGAGATACATTTTACACCACATCCCAAGAGACATACAAATGTGTATTTTAGGTGTTGCAAAAATATTACGAAGCAGTTCTTGCTATTACTGTGTGATGCCCTCTGATTTCTTTTGTTTAATATTGTCCTGTATTGCTGAACAAAAAATGCTGGATGTGACTTACTAAATTGATTTACTATCCCTAGGTCAAAACACAAGCCATTGGTTAGCTGTATCTAATAAATGTTATAAGAGTTTTTTTGTTTTTGATTCCTAGCAGATAATCATATTAGAATAAATTGGTTCAAACAGGAGTTTTCATATTTCTTAACCAATAGAACAACTTTTTGCTGTTCGTTACTGAAAACATGATTAGTATTTCAGTCATTGATCTCAGTTTTTCCGACATCATTCACAGATGTTTGCTTTAAAGTATTATCAGGTCTATCTCAGAACTGAAATTTTTCTTATATTGATATTATATAAGAATGATGCTGGATTCCTTTGTGTCATTTATAGTAGATTTTCCTTAATGATGAGGTGTTTTTCTTTTTTTTTTTTTCTGGCATAAAGTAACAATAGCAAATAATAGCAACTGATATTTATTGAATATATACTATGTGCACTACTCCAGGCACTTCATACATATTGACTATTCTCATAGCAACCCTGTAACACAGGTTCAGTTATATAAACCTTTTTTATGAATGAGGAAATTGAGGCACAGAAATGTTATATACGAGGGTCATGCAGTTAGTAAGTGATAGAACCACATTGTGACCCTAGGTATTGTGCTGTTTATAAAAGAATTGGTTTTAAAAAATGAATAATGCATAATATATAACCAGTTTCAATCTTCTCAAACTTTGCAATGAATGTTTCAAAATCTTACTCATTTTAGGCTCTTTTTAAGCTAACACCCAAAATGTCTGTTTTGTAAAGTTTTAGAAGTTGTAGATGCATGGGATTAAAAATACTATTTACATTTAAAAAATATATGAATTGCAGGGGGAAAAAAACTCCTGTAGTCTTCTCCCCAAACATTGATATTTAAAATATTGTGATTTTTACTATTTTTAAATAGTAAAATATAGTAAAATATTACTATATTTATATAGTAAAAAATATTACTATATATTTATATACTATATATATTATACTATTACTATATTTTTTACTTTATTTATATATATTTTACTATATATTTTACTATATATATTTACTATATATATTTATATATATTTATATATTTTACTATATTTATATAGTAAAAAATATTACTATACATTTATATACTATATATTATATTATTACTATATATTTATATACTATAAATATATATAAATATATTTATTTATATATAAAAATAGTAAAATTTTTTTTTCTTGTTTGTTGTGTGTATATGTGTGTGTGGGGGGTTGTGTAATATAAAAATATCTTTATACTGTTTCCTACCTTTCTATTTATATTTTCATTCTGCCGTTTTAGGAACAACATCATTAAATATACTTAAATATTTTTAATGACTATATGATATGTTCCTTTGGATGGCTATAGTTCATTAAGTAAATGGTTATTGCTGGGCATTTAGCTGGTTTCTAAATTTCCTTTTTTTTTTTTTTTAAGATTTATTTATTCATGAGAGAGAGAGAGAGGCAGAGGCACAGGCACAGGCAGAGGGAGAAGCAGGCTCCATGCAGGAAGCCTGACGTGGGACTCGATCCCAGGTCTTGGCCCTGGGCTGAAGGTGGCGCTAAACCACTGAGGGCACCCCCCTCTCCCCCCAGCCCCAGGCTGCCTGCCAACCCAGATTCTTGATGACTCGTGATATTTGTGCCACTAGGAAAATAAGTTTTTAAACCTTACCATTACTTTTGAAGTAAAACCACTTAATATTTGTAGTACAGTAAGACGTTGTACATCTCATGAATGATTTGAGCAATAAGCATATAACCACTTTACATAATCACTTTTAAGGATGCTGCTTAATTATATACTTTTTAGAAATTTCATTTTTAGCTCATGTAAGTCTTGGAGACATGAGACTTGAATGCAGTTCTTCTTTACTGATTCTGAGTTCCTTTTTCCAAAGCAATCATGAGATGATGGCTTGAATTCGAAATTAAGACTTTTCTAATGTGATTATGGTAGCATGGTAAAAGAAATAACGAATTTTAAATTTAGAATCGGGCTATCGTCTGGTTTTTGTAGCAATGATTTTTCTCTCTCATATCATGCTGTTTTGAAATCAGTGGTTCTGTCTTAAAAGATGACTTTCAGTTACTGCATCAATGGATATATATGTTTTAAGTATGTTCTTTTACTGGCTTAACTTTGTATTAGGTATTCTTAGGAGATTTGGGGAATCCGTTAAAATAATTAAGGGAATTAAGTCTTTGGCCTTGCTTAAGGAGGATAGTTTTGTGGGAGGGGGAAAAAGCTATATAAAAGATAATCAGGAAAAAAAAAGATAATCAGGATATGTTTCTTGAGAGCTCAGGTTTTAAGTTACCATTGAATTTTTGGATAATATAAAGAAAGTAGGTTTTCTGTTTAAGATCTCTGGTTCTCAGTAGCTACCATCCTTTGAAGTTCAAAGCCAGGCATCTAACAGAGGTACAGGTGGACGTTGGCAACATCCTTACCTGGGGACTGATTTCTGACACCTACATAATATTCTCTTCTGAAGGTTCTCAATGATCCCAAGTCTGAGGGGTCAGTTATAAAGGAGAGCTAAATACACTTCTGGGTTTCATACAGACAAGACAGGATTATTATCAGGAGACTGGCTTCTGGTCCTTTATTTACTTCTGACTAGCCCTCTGACGTAGCCCAGTTCCCAGTCTATTCATTAATCCACAAAGAGTTATGTCTGTAAAAGCAAATGGAACTTCTCAGCTGTAGCATTTTTTGACTCTCTACTCACTTCAGTTCAGCCCTAAAAGTTACAGTCTCATGAGAAATTGGTGAGTCTACATAGTTTGTTACACAGTAGAGGGAAATAGAGTTGGGTAAGTACAATTTGACCACTTCATAAAAAACCTGGGAAGCTAGATGAAAGAGTTTCAATTCAGTGTTGTTGGCATTTTAGAACTTGAGTGCAGAAATGACATCCTAAAAGGCATATTTAAGAAATATCTAGACTGTATAGGAGAGTGATTGAAAGCAAGGAATGCAATCAATATTTGACAAATGGGTGAAGTCAGCTAATATTTCTTTCTATAGACAGGACAATGAAGGCCTGTGCTTTGAACACTGTGTGTGTATATGTGTGTGTATACACACATATATGTATGTATGTTACTATAAGGTGAATCCAGATCTCTTGTAACATAATTTCAATGCTATCATTAGAATTAATAAAACCCAGAAAAGTCTTAAAAAAAAACTTTACTGTGAGTTCAGTATAAAAGGACTGTAGAATGAATAAAACAGGGGGAAAGGAATTTTAAATTCAGAAATACCATGCATTTATAGGTATTATTAGAATCCTTTTGGTTTTACATAGTGGCTGCTGACATTTTTCATGACATGGCCACAGAAAGAGTGACAGTACTTGTAAAATACGCTGGGGATGAGTGTGAGTCTCCTGGGTATGGAGGGAGGGCCACTGGGCACCCCGTGCCCTTACTGACACCCAGAGGATCCAGGGAGATTAGTTCTCAGGCTAGCCAGGCATATGGCAGAGAAGCTCTACCCTAAGGAACATGAGAAGGCCCACAGATGTGGAAATGCTTTTGTACTTCAGGCTCCTGTCCCTAAGTGAGGAAAACCAGCAGCTTACTTTGAGCACTAGAAGGAAGTGAAGGAAGTGGCCTTGTCCTTAGTGACTGACGACCTCGTGTCCTCTGAAATTTCAGTTAAACCACTATGCTCTGCAGTTTCACTTCTGTGTTAACCTTTCTTTACTTTTTCTCATTGGAAAGCTGTGTTCTCTAAACCATCCTAATAAAATCATTATTGTTTTTATCTGCCACCCAAAAGGATAGAGCATCTTTTCAGAGGGCTTTTCTTCCCTTCTGAATAACCCTGGTGGGGTGTGCACATGTACACATTGACCATTTCACTGCCTAGCCTGGTGATTCATCTTCAATCATGCTGAACAAAAAATCATTTCTTTCTTTGGCTAACATAATTTTTACAATTAATTTAGCTCTAAGTAAGTGAATCAATGCTGTTTGTTTGGCTTTTGTTTTCATTATTATTGTATAAGGTGAAGTAAGGGATTCTTTTTTTTTTTTTAATTTTTATTTATTTATGATAGTCACACACACACACACAGAGAGAGAGAGAGAGAGAGAGAGGCAGAGACATAGGCAGAGGGAGAAGCAGGCTCCATGCACCAGGAGCCCGACATGGGATTCCATCCCGGGTCTCCGGGATCGTGCCCTGGGCCAAAGGCAGGCGCCAAACCGCTGCGCCACCCAGGGATCCCGAAGTAAGGGATTCTTAAGAGGAGTTTAGGAAAATCCATACTGAGACCACACAAAAAACTTTAGGAAAGAATACATTAAATGCTAACTGAATAAACATTTTCTCTGTAGGTGGAAAAACTGGTGGATTCGTGGAATTCTTACTCTAACTATGATTTCGTTGTTTTTCCTGATCATCTACATGGGATCCTTTATGCTGATGCTTCTTGTAAGTGTTTTACATTTACCTAAGTATTTCTTGCTTTGTTTTTCAGCACTGATCTGATTGAAGTAATTTGAGCATTTCATGAAAAAGAAGGTAGTTCAAGATTTGCTAACAGCAAATTTAGTTCCCTTAGGCATCTTCTAGTTCATGAAATGACCTGCACCAATTTTTTTCTATTTGCAAAATGGCCATTCAGTGTGTTCACTCAGCAGAGACCAAGTATACATAATAAATACGTCTTGCCAAGCATTAGATATTGCTTACACACACATGATTTTATCATATAGGACTATTAGCTAGATCCCTAATTTCAAAGAACTCAATCTAATGGCAGAGACATATATAAGTAACCATGTGAATAAATAGTATAATACATAAGTGGGTGAGTACTGTGATAGACATTGTTGGTTGAACACAGTAAAAAAATATCTAATCCAGCCACTCCTGATCTTCTCAGGGTGAACCCATAGAAGGCAGTGAGTGCCAGCGACCACCACTTGGGCCTTTCAGGAGTGAGTGTGTGCAGACCACTTTTCAGTGCTGTGTGCTGAGTGTCAGGGCAGGGGATGAAGGGATTGGGTTATAGCTGACAGCTCAGTAAGGCTTGGTGGAGGAGGGGACCTTTCAGTGGACCTGAGGGTATATCAGGGTGGAGTGAGCGCTGAGCAAACGCCTAAATGGCTGGATGCGTCAGAACAAGGTGAGCATTACTCTTCCTGGAGCACCTTTGAACTTGCAAAAGTAATTGGAGATCAGATTCTGAAGGCCCTTGCAATACTGTGTGAAGAAGTTTGGGATTTATTTGTAAAGCACTGGGGAGCCATTGAAAATATTGGGGATCACTTAAATTATTATTCCCCTTTAGAAGGTACTTTTGATCTAAGACATTGACGAACATGAACGTTCTTGATACTTGGATTCAGGCTGGTTTGGTGGGCTCCCTGTGAGTAAGTTAACATTTTTCTCCAAACTAAACTGTTTGGTATGGTAACTCAGGCCAGAATTTGTAGATAAAGGCTAATTTTTAACCACTCATTAATGAGAAAATTCAAAACACTTTTTAAAAAATTTTATTGGAGTTCAGTTTGCCAACATATAACACCCAGTGCTCATCCCAGTAAGTGCCCCCCTCAGTGCCCATCACCCAGTCACCCCAACCCCCCGCCCACTTCCCCTTCCACTACCTCTAGTTTATTTCCCAGAGTTAGGTGTCTCTCATGTTTTGTCACCCTCACTGATGTTTTCACTCATTTTCTCTCCTTTCCCTTTATTCCCTTTCACTAATTTTTATATTCCCCAAATGAATGAGACCATATAATGTTTGTCCTTTTCCGATTGACTTATTTCACTCAGCACAGTACCCTCCAGGTCCCTCCATGTTGAAGCAAATGGTGGGTATTTGTCGTTTCTAATGGCTGAGTAATATTCCATTGTATACGTAAACCACATCTTCTTTATCCATTTATCTTTCGATGGACACTGAGGCTCCTTTCACAGTTTGGCTATTGTGAACATTGCTGCTATAGACACTGGGGTGCAGGTGTCCCGGCGTTTCACTGCATCTGTATCTTTGGGGTAAATCCCTAGCAGTGCAATTGCTGGAAAACACTTTTTTTTAAAATTGAAGTTCGATTTGCCAACATATAGTATAGTACCAAGTGCTCATCCCTTCAAGTGCCCTCCTCAGTGCCCATCACCCAGTCACCCCGTTCCCCCCACCTGCCTCAAAACACTTTTAGAGACATCCTCACATATTTGGACTCTGATTTAAAAAAAAGAATCATAAGCATACCTAAAGTACTTAGGCTCTCTTGTCTCTCTTTCTACTATGAGGGGAAAATACCATTTTATTACAAGTTCTTCCTTTCATTGGTGAGCTTAATCAGCAAAGAATATTAAAAATCTAGTTAAAGTAGATTTGAACTCTTATTGCTTTTACTTAGGTTTTTGCAGTGCATGCACACACAGGCACACATGTGCACATGCATCCATACTTATGTTGTATTTATGGTATTCACATTAAGGAAATATGGATGAATAAACACATAGGCACACATTGTTGGTATTCAATTGATACTACTTTTATGTGTTATAAAGTCTTATTTATATTCATATCACTCACGAGGTCATTTATATTTTGAGAAGTATGCATTGTATCTAGCTTGAATTTGCCCTACAATATCAACATTCATAAATGACTAATTCAAGGGAATTTTATTGAAAACTTATTTCTAGGAAATGATAGTTACTACTTTAAGATGGAACTCAAGGGATCCCTGGGTGGCGCAGCGGTTTAGCGCCTGCCTTTGGCCCAGGGCGCGATCCTGGAGACCCAGGATCGAATCCCACATCAGGCTCCCGGTGCATGGAGCCTGCTTCTCCCTCTGCCTGTGTCTCTGCCTCTCTCTCTCTCTCTCTGTGACTATCATAAAAAAATAAAAAATTAAAAAAATTAAAAAAAAAAATAAGATGGAACTCAAAACATGAGTAATGAATAATAAGATGTTCCTTAAAATAAAAAGAGCTTTTTTTCCTTCAGCCTTCTACTTATAGTATTGTAGCATTCATAGCTTGCAGTCATACGTTCTAAGTGATGGAGATACTAAAGCATATTTTGATATAGAGGCAGATAACATAACAGGCTCCCCGCCTCGTCTCCTTGGAAATGCCTATAAGTTTTAATTTACATTATATAATTTATAATATACTACTTACAACTAAATTATATATTTAGTTTATTTTTTCATATTGTGAGAGTTATACAAGTGTGTTAAAATTACTTTGGGAAATTGATAATTTTTTGAAAATCACTCCTAACCCTATCATCAACTACCAAAACCCAATTAATACTTCTGTTTTTCTTTTATCTCTTTTATGTATTAAAAAATCATGGCTATAGTCATAATATGACTAGACTTTTGTATCCTGCTTTTCAAACTAAATATCATATCGACTGTTTTGTGTTGTTCCACCATCTTTACAGCCATCAACTTCATTAAAAAATTTTTTTTAACATTTTATTTATTTATTTGCGAGAAAGAAAGTGCACATGTGTGCCAATGAACTGGGGAAGGATCACAGGGGGAGGGAGAGAGAATCTGAAGCACACTCCTCACTTAGCTCAGAGCCCTGTGGGGGCTTCAATCCCATGAAATCATAACCGAAACCAAGGGTCAGATCTTCAACCAACTGAGCCACCCAGACAGCCCCTATCAACTTTAACACATGCATTGACTCAGTGGAATGGAATGCATCATAAGTTATGAACCACTGTGCTATTTTCAGACATTCAAGTTATGTTTTGGTTTTTCTTTATGTTGAATAACACTATCCTGAACATGTTCTTTTTCACATGCAGGATTATTTTCTTTTACTTTTTAAGATTTCATTTGTTTATTCATGAGAGAAACAGAGAGAGAGAGAGAGAGGCAGGCAGAGACACAGGCAGAGGGAGAAGCAGGCTCCGTGCAGGGAGCCTGACATGGGACTCGATCCCGGGTCTCCAGGATCACGCCCTGAGCTGAAGGCGGCGCTAAACCGCTGAGCCACCTGGGCTGCCCAGGATTATTTTCTTTGAATAGATTCCCGAAGTGAAAATGGGCACTTTTATTTGGATAACCCACGGATAACCATAGTTTGAACTCAACATATCCAAATCTGAACTTCTGTTTCATCCCCAGCCATTCTGCATAAATCTTTCCAGATGTTATTCTGTGTTCCCCAGTCTCTCTTAGCCACCCTTCCCCCGCCCTGCAGTTTCCTCCACCAGAAAATCCAGCCGGTTCTACTTCCTCATTTTCTTATTCTGTATACTATCCCCCTCTGCCACTGGCCCAGTTAAAGAGTCATCTGCATTTGGGTGAATGGTGGTATCTTGCCTGCCTTACTCTTTCTACTTTTGCTGCTGCTCTAGTCCATTCTTTCTACCTCTCTTATCCCCAACCCATACATCTGATCATGTCCCTTAGTGATCAGCCTGAACTCCTTTGTGTACTGCTTGGTGCTGCTTGCTGTGATTCTGTGACCAGGCTTGTCTCTGCTTCTCAACCCCATCTTTGCGTCTCAGCAACTCTGAACTACCTGTAGTTCTCTAACATGTGTCATCCTCTCCAGTGTATGTGATTCTATATATCCTTCTCTGTCCCAACTGCAGCCTGTCCCCCTTGCCAGCCACAGGTGTTTTGTTTGCTCATGCTTACATCCATGTGGCTATTTCGACGTGGTATTGTAGCCACTTGTGTCTTCCCTGACAGGCTATACCTCTCTGAGGAAAGATGTCCTATATTATTTCTCCAAATCCTCCATAACTAGCAGAGTCAGCATTTACATATTGATGGTGGTTTTTAAGGCTCTTAATACATTTATGGGGCCAGCAGAGCCCTACATTGGTATGTTGCTAACGGTATTGATTATGGGGCCAGCAGAGCCCTACCAATGTATGTTGCTACCGGTGTTGATGGCCTGGAAATTTAGTTTCCATGTGATCACCCAGCCTGGAAGATGCACATGTATTTTAAGGATTTTAGCTATGTTGTTTTGAATCCTCCATTTGCTTTTTTCCCAGTAGCTCTATATTGATTCTACTTGCAAACTGTGATTGACAGTCATATAAATATATATGTATGTGCTATTAAAAGTAGTTTTTCCCCCCTCGGTAAAATACCATGTATAGTGCTAATGGCTGTTCTTGAGCAAATGTGTTCATTTAGCAAATAGAAATTGCATCAGTACATCTGATATTTTAAAAGCCTTTGGTTCTACAAATAGCATGGCTTTGCCATTGTATTTAAATGTCTATCATTGTCTCCATTCTGTGATTATTTTAAAAAATGACTTTTGACATTATATTCAAAGCTTACTTGAAGGATGCTATTTGAATTTCTTCTTGTCTTTATGTTATAAAACAGTAATGACTTTTTCTTAAAAAAATACTTATAGTAGTTTGGCCTAGTATTTTCTTATAGTGTGGCTGAGGGGGCACAATTACTTTAAATATGTACATGTAATAGGTAAAATGGGAAATACAACTTAAGAACATCCTGAACACTAGCTTTAGGAAAGCTAATTTGTGGAAAGCTTAAAAGAAACACCAAAGTATTCTTGGGCAGAGTTTGGTAAGCTTTTTAAAGAAGCAGGTGAAAATATTTTAGGTTTTAAGGAACCACATATTTCTCAGTCACATCATGTTTGGGTTTTGTTTTTAACTTTTTAAAAACAAAATCTGAGGCACCAGGGTGGCTCAGTTGGTTAAGCATCAGTTTTTGGTTAAGATCATGATCCCAGGATCCTGGGGACTCAATGGGGAGTCTGCTTCTCTCTCTCCCTCTCACTCTGTCCCTGCTCTTGCTCTTTCTCTTTCAAATAAGTAAGTAAAAATCTAAAAAAATATATATACGTATAATATATACATATGTGTGTGTATGTGTATAGATATAATTGTTCTTAGGTGCAGGGCTGTACTAAACCAAGCCCTTGGGTATACTCTCTAGAGACTGAAAAAGTTAGTCTGCTACGTTCACAAAGATTTCAGTCTCTTGGTTCATGGTAGTAAGTGTTCAACTTGTCAATTGCTCTTGAAGTTTTGGAGTTGATTTAAGGCAAGCGTTACGTATACCCAAGTTGATGGATACAGCAGTTTGAAGGACTATTAAGTAGACCATCAAAAAAGGATTTGTAAATATTAATCCATTTATTATGAATGTACATAGGACACTGTGCAAACAAAAACACATAGAATCAGTTGACTGGCTGACGTGGCTGCAAATGTAGAAGGCTGTTTATAATTTGCCAGTGTAGCACCACTTGGATTGATGAGAGATGTATGCAGCTG
This sequence comes from Canis aureus, assembly GCF_053574225.1. Lineage (NCBI taxonomy): Eukaryota > Metazoa > Chordata > Mammalia > Carnivora > Canidae > Canis > Canis aureus. Next base: position 8,663,898 of record NC_135643.1, read on the forward strand.
GCTATATGAGAGTTGGCACAGCTGGAAGAATAAAAAGATTGTGCCCAAACCCTGCTGGGTGACAGGGTATATAGATGTTTTAACCACTTGTTCTGACAGTATCTTTATCTTTAGAAAGCATACCAGGATGTAAAGAAATACATATAAGCAAACTTGCACATATGATCGTTTTCGTAGGGTAACTCAAGAAACAAAATGGACAAAAAGATTGTCCATCTTAAGATGGACTAATGAAATGAAATAGTAATGAGGGATAAAGCCTAGTCAATTGAGACCAACCAGACTCTATCCCTGTTGATTTGCTTACCCCTCTGAAATATCACTTGATTTTAGAAACACCAACTATTGAACTTCTGCTGCTGACATTTAGAATAATTAAAAATGGGCAGGCTAAAGATTTTTAAAATACGTATGACAACAAACTGTGTGTTAAAGGATGAAGCACAAATGTAAACACTAAGAGATGTATGTTAATGTATTCTCTTGGTTTCAGGTTCTAGGCATCCAAGTGAAATGCTTCCATGAAATTATCACTATAGGTTATAGAGTCTATCGCTCTTATGACCTGCCATGGTTTAGAACATTAAGCTGGTAAGTAATTTAAAGCTGTTTCAGATATGAACATTTGACTCTTTTCTAAAGTTTGAAAAGGAAGCATCCTGATTGGTCAGTATCACACAGTTGATGGTATAGATTGATTTCTGGAGGAAGATAAATAAAAAGAATGTAACTGGATTTTGAAAAGAAGAAAATCACCTGTAAGTCTCCCATCCCAATGCAACTATTTTCATTTCTTTCAGTCTTTGTAGAGATACTTTATATCTGTATATATCTTCCTCTTTAAAAAACATTATATTGGACACATTTTTATATCCTTTATAATGATAATTTTAATAAAATTTCATTTTGTAAAATGTTATAAATATGCATGATTTGCTTTATTTTGCCTCAGTTGACATGAGACCACACACAAAATTAGATTATCTCTACAAAGAGTGATAGATGAGATACGAAAATAGTTGTGGGTTTTCTGTTTTGTTTCTTGAGTGGCTTATTCAAGGGAAGGAAAGCCTAGGATAAATAGCTGTCTCCTTCCTACCCTCACTGGCCCACCTCCCTGTAGGCTTTGGGGACAGGGCAGGGATGGGGTATGTATGTGGAGGACACAGAGAGAGGAATGATGGCTCCTAACTTTGTTGTTCCTGGTTTGATCTTGTCTTCAGGCCTGGGACCCCATGACATGCTACCTGGAGGGTAGTTGGAGGGAAGAGTAAGACTCTTGGAGGGGGCAGTATAAGGCAACCTTATAAGTAGCACTGGCAATTACCAGCCCATGAAATATTGTATATGTACAAATACATGTAAAAATTAGTTTAAAAAGTCATGTGATTTTAATATTTAAAGTCTTATATATCTTTACAACTTTTTAGCTAGGATTTTTAGTTATTAAGACTTTTATCAGGAAACATGATAATATGATTATTCATTATTAACTAGCCATGCCTTTGAATATAGTTTTAAGATTATTATCAGCCAGAGGGTCCAGTGTCTTAAGAAAACAAATGTATCACCTTTGAGGTTTAAAGGGGTCAAAAAATAGTTTCTTGGTTTTGGTAATAGCTAATTTTCCCTTATAGCAGGTTTTTCTCATGAAGGGCAAAATATATGGGAAATGTTAGGTAGATTAAGCAGTTAGGGAACAATTAAATGCTAAACCATGAAGGATTGATTGATTCTAGGTATAGGAGGAAAAAAAACTAAGGATGGGCTCCAGTGATTGTAGAAGTCTTTATGGAGAAGGTGAGAAACAAACTATCACTTGAAATAAAGACAAATTTTGGATAGAAAAGAGTGTTCTGGATTGGGGAGGACACACTCATCAGGTTCTAGATGGGGAATGGAGGAGGCACATGCCACAGATGGAGAGACTTTTCCTGGGCAGAATAATGGGGAAAAAGTTGGATTGGTGGGCTAGAGTAGGCCTTGATAGCCTTAGAGAGGAGTCAAAGACCATTTCCATTGTAAGAGAATGGAAAATGGTATTACAGCTAATAGAAATGAGAATACTTTAACTTTGAAAACATTGGGATCTGATTCAGCCTATGACAACTAGAAGGGAAATTGTTCCTTTCCTCCTCTGCTCTCCTGACCACCTGGAACTCTGCTCTTCAAAGGAAGAGGGAGAGAAGAACTCTGAGGCAGTGTCTCTCAGCCTTTTCCCCTGGCTCACACAAGCTGCCATCAGCAAAATGTCACGGTTGATCCATCAAAGGATGGATCCCTCCTAGAGGGAAAGGATATACCAGACAGAGCTGGGTGGAGGGATAGGTGATTACACAGTGTAAAGAGGTTTCTCTTAGAGATTTTTACCTGCCGCTTGCTCCCATCACCCACTACTACTTCTTAAGAATCACTGTGCCACTGGAATCCATCTGTTACATGGAGGAGAGGAAGAAAGACACCAGTATGCACAGAGCAGTGAAGAGAGAGGTCAGAGGTTAAATTACCTCTTTGTGCTTTCCCCTTTGATTTTCCTTAAGGCAGGTGGGGGTTTGGCATAGGATCTGCCATATTAAAAGGCTTTAGAGCTGTGAGTAGTTGGGAGTGAATTTTCATTATAATCAGTACTGAATGTGTGTATCTGTGTGTGTCTATGAGAGAGAAAGAATGTGTGTGTTTGTGTATGTGTAGCATTTTTTACATTGTTTCCCAATGTGTCTGGCATTAGATTTTGACCTAAGTAGAGGCATGAGCTATTTTCAGTCAATTTTTGTTGATGGATACATTTGGAATTGAGTTTAAAAGCAGAAAAACATGTTTTGGAATATCCTAAACCTGCCTACTTAATTTGGTTTTTGATCTTTGTGGGATCATCAAAATGTAGAGAATAGTCTTTTGAGTTTCACAGGGAAAGAAGGCTTCGAATATAAAAAAGGCTAATTGTTTTTGAATTATAGGTACTTTCTACTGTGTGTAAACTACTTTTTCTATGGAGAGACTGTAGCTGATTATTTTGCTACATTTGTTCAAAGAGAAGAGCAACTCCAATTCCTCATTCGCTATCATAGATTTATATCATTTGCCCTCTATCTGGCAGGTAAGGAAAATAGTATTGATATGTTGCTAGTATATGTTACGTGTTTATTTTTACTTCATGTGATTTAAATTCACAACCTTCTTTGTTACATTTTAACCCAGCTTCTCTTTTCACCTGTCCTGTGTATAAAGCTGTTTCTCTCATTGTGGTCTTAAATAGCAGTTACTCCCTAATGTGACTAATAAGAAGTACAGACTCATTTGTCCACAGATTTCAAAATTTCCTTTGGAAATTGTAATAAAGAAGCTTTTAATATATGAATTGGTTGTTAACCAAGTATAATTTACAAATACATTTTTGCATATATCTTGCTTTATTTGTTCCCAGGAAATAGTGTTCATATAGAATTAATCAGGGTATTTAGTTTTACGGACATGTTTTATTTTATATTCTTTATATACATTTATATATATATATAAATGTTATATACATATTTGTTTATTGTATACTATTTTTATTATTTTATTTTTAAAGATTGGATTCATTCTAGAGAGAAGGGAGGGAAAGAGAGAGCATGTAAGGGGTGGGGCAGAAGGAGCGGGAAGAGAGAGGGAGAGAGACTCTCAAGAAGACTCCCTGCTGAGCACAGAGCCTAACTCTTGGCTTGATCTCAAGATCCTAAGATCACGATCTGAGCTGAAATCAAGAGTCAGACGCTTAACCAACTAAGCCATCTAGGCACTGTCATTATTTTCATTTTAAAGGAGGATATGAACTTTGAGTTCTACTTTAGCTCTTAATAGTTACTGTTGTAGTTCTTAAGAGTTTTCCAATAAATAAGTTCTCAATACAATTTTGGAAACTGAATACAACATGGGTTTTCTATTTCTCGTTAAAATAGACATACGCAGAATATATGAGGAAGTGTGTCAGGTTCTCTAGGAGTATGTCATTTTATTCAGTTGTTATGTTGTTCCTTCAAAGTGTTCCCGTTTTAATAAAGCCTTCCTCAGATCCTGGTCTGATTTTGTTTCTGAATCTAGAAAGTCAGAAAGTGAAACACAATCTGAAATGATAATAGTAATTTTCAGAGAATCATTTTTGGGGTAGGAGGAACCTGCATTTTCTCAAGAGTTTTCTTCTTTTTGCATTCAGGTTTTTTTTTTTTTTTTTTTTTTTTTTTTGCATAGTCTAGTTTTCTGAGTCTGTTTACTATATTTTTAAAAATTATTACTAATACATCTAAAGAAAGTACATTCTTAGGAAAAGATATTGAAAGGTATTCCTGTTCTTTCAAGGGCATAAGAAATTACTCATTTTAGTTCTTCAGTTTTAAATTTGAATTAGTTTAGAAGAATCATGATGACAGAGAGATTATTGATGACCAATACCAGCTAAGATTTGGGAAAGAAAAACACTTGACTCTGATTCTGTGTTTATCAAAGCACATATGTGACATTTTTTTCTTGGTAGAAACTTTGAGTGTTTTATCTCACTAATCAAACCAGTGCACTGATAAATGTAAGGTAGATATTGAGATGGATTCTTTACTGTTATTAGAGAGAAGAATACAGTGCCTTCTCACTTTATATATAGACTGGCAAGACTTTATTGGTATTTTGAATTTTAAAAACAGTTATTAGCAAGAAATATGTCTGTAGTGGCTTCTGCTGCTGAACCCAACAACTTTATGTTATTTCATAAGATCATTCTTGTACTTGCTGATAACAAAGTTATGATTAATGAAAATATAAATCATTCATAGCATTAATAGATGTCTAAGAAAATAAATTTTAAAATACAATGCAAATAGCAACCCTGCACCCCACCACTTACAGACTTTTTTTTTTTCATTTTTTTAAGTAATATGCCCATTTCTTAATTTTTTATCAGGCATTACCTATTGACTTCCTATTACAACCTTTCTCTCTTCTCCATACTGTTTGTTATTGTCATTGTTGACATTGTTAAACAGATACCTAAAATATCACTTACTGGGGATCCAAATAGTGTCTGTGATTACATTTCTATTCTTATACAACTTTTGTTTTTTTCTTGAACTTAGTAACTGCTCCACCTTCTCCTTTCCACATCTACAAATTTTCATGTAGGAATCCTTAATTTCTCTTCTGGGTCTGTTCAGTGTCTATTGGTAGTTTTTTTTCCATGTTCACACCAATCCGTGTATCAGTTTTTTTTCTTTCCTTGAGACTCACTCTGTTCTAGAAACTCTGTAGTACTATTGCATTTGGACTGTCTGCTTGTAGGCCTCCTGACTCAGTATCCTGATTTGGCCTCCTCATTTCTTCTATCCTGCATCTTCCAGTTTCTGGGTTGACATCCTCCAATAGTTTCCTGTGAAATGCACTTGGAAGGTAAATGTTTTATGTTCATATGTTTCTCAAAATATTCTCACAGTTGACTGCTTTGGGTAGGGCTTGCACTAATTACTAGTAGATTTTTACTTAGTACTCTTGTCTAGAAATCTAGGCCTTAGACTTGCCTTCCACTGAGTCTTTTCTGCTCAGTTTTCTCTAGAAAGTACTATTGGTCCCTGATTTCTCAGGTCTGCTAAAAGTTATCCAGTCTGTTCTCCTTTTGCAGCTGTTCCTCTTAAGTTTTCCTCAAAATGTCTTCAGTTCTCCTCGCTCTGTGGGTTTTCACCTTAATTAATTAATTAATTTCTCTCTCTCTCTCTCTCTCTTTCTCTCTCTATTTAAATTAGTCTCCACACCCAGCATGGGACTTGAACTCAGAATCCCAAGATCAAGAGTCTACTGACCAAGCCAGCCAGGCATCCTCTCACCTTGATTTCTTTTAATGTTAATTTAGTGAACTGCCAGGACAGATTTTAAATAAATGCATGTGATCAACTTGCATTTTAAGGCAGAAATCCTTAACTAGTTTTTCTATTTTTTCCTTTGGCTTAAAACAATTTATTCTTTTTTCTCTCCTGGTTGGCTTGGCTTCTCTGGGCAGCTCTCTTATGATTGCAGTCAGGTGGAAGTAGTGCTCATCATTTCAGTCTTGACTCAGCTGGATTGAGGTAGCTCACTCAGGGCCATAGTCTGTGCTGGCCACTGACTTGAACACACACATCTGGCCTCTTGTTGGGGCTTGGATGTCTTAGAGCACAATGGCTGGGTTCTGAACAGGGAGAGTGCCAAAAGCCAAGTGCTTCAAGAGTCCTTAGGTAGGTTGTGTTTGTTTTTGTTTTAATGAGATTTTAAAGATAAAAACCTAATACAGACCCATAGTAAAAATCTGGACTAAAATGGAGTATTGTGAAATCTCCCTCCTGCCTCAGAGCCTTACATACAATCTCCAGAAACTGGCCACTACTGTTGGAGGAAGTTTCTGAGTATTCAAGCTTATATGTTTATATCCTCTCCACCCTCATTTTTAAAATACAAATGAGTATACACTATTCCTTAACTGTTTGTTCTTCCAGTTAATGCAGTTTATGGATGATTTTATATCAGCACATCTAAACCTAGTGCATCTTTGTTAATGTGCATACTGTAATACCGGAGGTAGAATGTGAGAAAATAGGGTGACTGCTATTTCCTTTTCTTACTTTCCTTTTGGAGTTTGTTACAACTAATATTTGAGAATAACTGTTCCCACTGAGTTGGTAAAGGATTGAATTTATTTTCTTTATTTTATTTTACATGTAATATATACTCTAACTTTTAGTAATTGCTTCATACATTAAACTTTCTTTTTTTCTAAAGTAAAATCAATGTCTCTTTTTTCTGATTAATTTCTTGCTATTTTAGGCTATTAGAATCATAAAAGCTCATTGCAAGTCGTCATTTTTTCAGCAAACATGTGAATGCTTTCCAAATGCTAGGTACTGTGAATGATTTAGAGGACAGAGAGGGAAATAAGGCTGATAGGGTGCCTTCCATGGTCTTGAAACTAGTGAGACATTAGTCCCCTTGTGCGCTGCTGAAATGTGAACAAGGACCTCTAAGCTCATGAAGGGTAAGGAGAAATCTGCTCTGCTGAAGACCATAGAAGGCCTTTGAGAAGAGATGGCAGGTGTCACGAAAAGTAAAGAACAAGTAGGCATTTGCTAAGTGGATAACGGTAAAGGGCATTCGAGGCAGAGGAAGCAGCTGTGCAAGGCTTGGAAATGGGCGAGGATTGTGTGTTTGGGACCAGAGGCAAGCATTAAAGGTTGGAAAGGTGAGCAGGAGCCACATCTTGAGAAGCTTTGTGTGTCATAGGAAGGGTTGGGACTTTATCCCTAAGAAACCATTGGAAGATTTTAAGAGATGATATAGCTAGATCTGTAGTAAAGTGAAGGATGGATTGGGAGACATTAATAGGATGAACAAACAGGAAGCTGTTGCTGTGGCTCATGCTAAATACAAGAAGGGCCCGAGCCATTGGGGTTTGTATTTAAATACGAAGAGGGTTGGTTATACATCAAAAAATAAAAATACTGTGGGCTGATCCCAGAAACCAACTGTGCTTTATGACAGTCTATGAAAAATTGTTTTTGTATTCCATATATTATTGGCTTAAAATGTACTTTTTGTTGAGCTAATCATGTATTTACATGTAGTTGTAGGAAGCGACAGAGCTATCCCTTATGCACATGGCCTAGTTTCCACCAATGGTAGTACCTTGCAGAACCATGGTACAATATCACACCAGGATATTGACATTATTAGAGTCCTGTGAATGTAATTTCCTAATGCAACCTTCTTAGGAGCTACTGGGTTAAATGATGAAACGTCAAATATACATCATGCATAATATTCTGTATCTGTTACCATTCTACATGTGGCCTAAATATGGTCCTGTGAGACCATAAACAACCTTCTCTGTGTCTCTCCCTCTTTTTTTATTTATTATTTTTTTTATTGGAGTTCAAATTGCCAACATTTAGCATAACACCCAGCACTCATCCCGCCAAGCGCCCCCCTCAGTGCCCATCACCCAGTCACCCCAACCCCCTGCCCACCTCCTTTTACACTACCCCTTGTTCGTTTTCCAGAGTTAGGTGTGTCTCATGTTTTGTCACTCTGTGTCTGTCTTATGTTTTTAATTCCTAGTGCCTAGTGCAAGGCCTGGCATTTAGGTTCCCAATACATATTTGATGCACAGTCAAGAGGCTGAGATCATGCACATTCATATACAGTGTTTTTCAGAGATATTTTTTCAGCATCAGTGTTTTCTTTGCTGAGTCTTGAGACCCTACTGGTGATTCTTGAAGTGGTAAACATTTCATGGGCTTAGTCTAGCAAATGGAATTTGACTTTAAAACTGGAGTGAGGAAATAGAAAGTATGCTTTGTCGAGGTGTGTGTGCCTTTCTCTTAAATGATTCTGTGAGAATCTTTGGAATTCTTTTCATATAACAATATTCAAAGAGTTCTGTCAGAATTTTAGTTCTGCTGTGGTCAAATGACTTTGGAAGGTATAGGTCTTAGCAGATTTAAATAGCAGAGACAGCCCATGTTCTTTCACTGATGCGGAGTTTTGTTAAAATAGAATACGGGTATCTCCAGGTCTGACCTCCTCCCCACAACCCATGAGACTAAGTGACTTATCTAATATCCTACAGAACGACTCACTGACAAAGACCCAGAAAATCATTCTGACATTTAGATAATTTTGTTGTAAAATGAATTTGCCTGATGGCAAAAAAAAAAAAAAAAATCAGTGAGACTGAAGGTTATAAGGCAAACATTTTCTCTAGAGTCTAGATAATTTTTTAAAAGATATTGGTAATTTGGATTTGAGGCTCTTTAGGAACCAGAGCAACCGTGTGATTATAAATGAGTAATGTTGAGTGAATAAGCTTAGAAATGTTTGACTCTTAATATTATCACCTTAACATCTATGTAGCCAACCAGTGACATGCATGTTATTTTTAGTTGTTTTTGTTTGTTTGTTTTTCCTTGTGTATGCATGGCTATTTTGATTTTTTTAAAAACCCTTAAAGAGAAAGTACAACTTGAATACTTTGAATTTGAGAAAATCAATAGACATATGAAATTAAACTTAGCTAAAATGAATACATAATTAAGAAATTTTCTCCCAAGCATCCTGTATATCTTATTATCTCAAAGGATGTTGATGAAATCTTTAGAAAGATATCACAAATAACTGTGCACAGAGGACTCTACCTCCAAAACTACACTTATAGTTTTGGAGTTAAAGACTATTAGACTCTGTGCACATGTGCCAGTGTCGTTCTACACTTTAAACCCAACATGTAGATTAATAGAAAACTTCTTTATCTTAGCTAGCATAATGGTTGGTTTGTGTGACAATTTCTACAATGCAGATTCATTTAAGACTTCTTAAAAACTCCATCATGGTATAGTGCCTCAATAGGGGCCACATAATGCAGTGTGTTTCTGAATTAACCTAACATGATATCTGAAATGTTTTGAAAAATATAGCCACATGGAAGATTGAAGAAGAGTCATTAAGCTCCAGTATTTAATCCTGGGCCAGTCTTAATGTCTGTGTCTTGAATTAAGGACTATGTGTGTTTATTGAATTAGTTGATTACCAATAGTAAATTTTAAAAACAACTTCATTAATTTATGTTTTCTTTTTGACTAGATTTTGAGTTCCTTGAATGGGAATACCTGTCACATTCATTTTTTGTGTCTAGTATATCGTTAGTGCTCAATAAATATTTTTTGATTTTCCATTTTTCTGAAATTGCCTCTATCCCATCTTTTGGACTTCTGAATATTTTCTTTCTCCTTTACTTCTCCTGACTCCTTTAGAAATCTCATTCTTTTTTGTTCTTTTCAAATATACCTCTCTTTAGTCTATTGGGTAACTGATCTCCTGAACTCCTTGGGAGCTCTTTGATATACTAGACAACAGGATGTACACATCTTCGGACAACACTAGGCACAGGGCTGTGTACATAAATGGTGATCAGTAATAATAACTAGACATAATTACATAATAAGAACTGTAGGTTAGGAAACTTTTTCAGTGAATACTCTTATTTATAATACTTATATCCTATTTTTTTTTTTTTTTTTGGAAATGTAACAAGACAGAGGTTCATTGTTAATTAGGAAAAAAAAACTATGGATCCAAATGGATGAAAATTTTCTTTCCATTAGATTTATTGAAATATAGAATAATGTATTTTTACACATTTAAACATAAAATATATACATAGCTATATGGTTGTGAATGAAAAAGTAAATTTATGTGTTTCTTTTTCAGACTGTTTTTCTTTAAAAATAATATTCCTTAGATGTTCTAGGAAAACACCTTACTTAGGCCTTCCCCAAATTAGAAAATTATGTTATCTTAATGTATCTAGAAGTCAGACAATTATATCCTTTATTAAAGCACCCAAGAAGCTGAATGTTATTGGTGATTTAACAGTAAAATTGGATCAGGTAAAAGTGAGTAGCCAAGACTGTCCTGGATAAAATCACCATTAGGACAATACTGAATAATTCTGCTAGTAATTTTGTTTCAAGAAATGCTTAAGGGTGAATGGTATTATATGACTTCAAAAATGAGAAAACCATACATGTGAGAGCAGTATTCATGAAGAGGTAATTCACAGATAATGATGTTCAGAAGTTCCCAAGGTCATGCTGGGAGAGTCAAAGGGGTCCATTTGCATGGATTTGGAGGTTTCAGAGGCATCGGACTTAGCTTAGCTCTTACCCCATTTGCCTCTGCACCAATTCCAATTTCCATTCATTTCTAACTATGAAGCAGTAGCATAAAACACAGAATTTACATTATTATTTGAGCCACAAAATAAACCTGCCTGTTATAGAATAAAAACTTAAAAGCAATGATTTTAAAGAGGTGTTTTTTTTTTTTTTTTTCTTCTTTTTTTTAACGCTGCTAGTGATTTCAAAGCCACCAGTAAGGTCTCAAGACTCAGCAAACTCATGGGTTTTTTTTTTTTTTTCTCTACCCCCTCCCAGTTTCTTTCTCTGTCTCAAGAAAGTGACAGATGACTTTCAGTTGTGCTGCATTTGAAAATGTTCCCATATTTCTTTTGCAGTTCAGTCAGATTACTCTATAGGTGACAAATAGGAGGTGAGATGGGATCTGGGAACCAGTATGTATTCTCTTCCTTTGTCATTATCCTTTACATTGGTGTTTCAAATTAGCCTTCAGAAAATAGGTCATGGAAGCTGCTGGTTGATTTTTTTGCTCTGGTCAGAGTAGTATGAACCTTGCTTACTCTGGTGGGTAGAATCGCTTTGGTAAGTATTACTTGTATGTATAAAATCTAGCATTTATTTCATGTGGGATAACTTACCTGATAATTCATTTTCTATTTTGGAGAACTCACTGTAAAGATACTGCAGAATAGAATGGATGGATACCTATTAATCTGAAATTAAACTTTGTTTATACATTTGCAATATCTACCTATGTAAAAGAATATTTCTCTTTAGAAGTTTTCTGATATATTGGGCAAAAAGGGCTTCCTGTTGCCTCCCATTATTTTTGTGTATGATTATTAAATTTCAGTTAGGTAGACTTTTTATTTAGTATAATGTCATTGTAATAAATTTGTGGGATATAAACATAAACACAAAGCACAAACATTTGCTTTTATAAATTTTTAAATTATTAAGAGTGTTGTATTTTACTACAATTATTATAATATGGTTCTGAGAAATTTCAAGTCATTCTTAACCTGAAACTTACTGATAATGGTTTATGGAACTACATGACACTTGAGAGTCAATAGGATCTGAAGGTCTAACTGTTTCCTAACCCTGTAATTTTCAGTCAATTAATAAAGTCCTTTGTCCATTTTTCTTCACCTGTAAAATGGAGATAATAATAGATATGTTCATTATGGGGATGTTGGAAGCATTAAATAAGTTAATATTTGTAAAATGTTTTAGACAAGAGCCTGGAACACAATAAGTGTTCACTAGATGTTAGCTGCCATATAATTATTAATTTTCCTATTATTGTAGAGATTGAAACATTCTATACATGTACACTTAATGGATTGATACAGCGAATAAGTTTTTTTTCATAGTGATACTTTTTTTTTAGTTTAGTTGATACAATATTACATTAGTTTCAGGTGTACAACATAATGATTTGACAAGTTTATACATTATGCTATGCTTACCACAAGTGTACCTACCATCTATCCCCATGCATTGCTATTACAATATCAGTGACTATATTTTTTATGCTTTTTTATGATTTACTCATCCTGTAACTGAAAGCTTGTATCTCCTACTCCCCTTCACCCATTTTGCCCATTCTCCCACCATCTCCCTTCTGCCAACTGTCAATTTATTCTGTATTTTTAGGTCTGGTTCTGTTTTTTGTTTATTTACTGATTTTTTGTTTTTAGATTCCACATATGAGTGAAATCATATAGTATTTGTCTTCCTCAATCTAACCTATTTCACTTAGCATAATACTCTGGGTCCATCGGTGTTGTTGTAAATGGTAAGATCCCCTCTTTTTTTATTCTCAAATAATATTCCATTATATATATATACTACATCTTCCTAATCTGTTTGTCCCTTGGTGGACACTTAGGTTGCTTTCATATCTTGGCTATTGTAAATAATGCTGCAATAAATATAGGGTGCATGTATCTTTTCAGATTAGTGTCTTTGTTTGGATAAATACCCAGTAGTGGAATTATTGATTCATATGGTTTTTCTATTTTTTTAAAATTTTTATTTATTTATGATAGTCACAGAGAGAACGAGAGAGAGAGAGAGAGAGAGAGAGAGAGAGAGAGGCAGAGACATAGGCAGAGGCAGAGGGAGAAGCAGGCTCCATGCACCGGGAGCCCGACGTGGGATTCGATCCCGGGTCTCCAGGATCGCGCCCTGGGCCAAAGGCAGGCGCTAAACTGCTGCGCCACCCAGGGATCCCTGGTTTTTCTATTTTTAATTTTTTGAGGAACCTCCATACTGTTTTCCACAGTGGTTGTAACAATTTACATTCCCATCAACAGTGTATGAGAGTTCTTTTTTCTCCATATCCCTGCCAAAACTTGTTATTTCTTGTCTTTTTAATTTTTGGCCATTCTAATGGGTATGAGGTGATATTGTGGTTTTGATTTCCATTTCCCTGATGGTTAATGATGTTGAGCATCTTTTCATGTTTACCATCTGTGTGTCTTCTTTGGAAAAAATGTCTATTCAGGTCCCCTGCCCATTTTTAAATTAGATTCTTTGTGTTTTTGATGTTGAGTTATAGAAGTTCTTTATGTACTTTGGATATTCACCTTTTATTGGATATATCATTTGCAAATATCTTCTCCCATTTAGTAGGTTGCCTTTTGTTTTGTTGATGGTTTCTTTTGTTATGTAAAAGCTTTTTATTTTGAGATAGTCCCAGTAGTTTATTTTTGCTTTTGTTTCCCTTGCTTTAGGAGATACCATCTAGAAAAATGTTGATGTGGCTGATATCAGAGAAATTACTACCTGTGCTCTCTTCTAGGATTTTTATGGTTTCAAGTCTCACATTTAGGTCTTAAGTCCATTTTGAGTTTATTTTTGTGTATAGTGTTAAGAAGTGGTTCAGTTTCTTCTGCATGTAGTTTTCTAGTTTTCCTAGCACCATTTATTGAAGAGAAGAGACTACCTTTTTCTTATTTTATATTCTCGCCTCCTTTGTCATAGATTAATTGACCATACAATCATGGGTTTATCTAAGGGGTCTCTATTGTGTTCCATTGATCTCTGTGTCTGTTTTAGTGTCTGTATCACAGTGTTTTGATTATTATAGTTTTGTAATATATCTTGAATCCTAGAAGTGTGATATCTCCAGCTTTTTGGATCTTTTGAGATTCCATACAAATTTTAGTATTATTTGTTCTAGTTCCATGAAAAATGCTGTGGGTAGTTTGATAGGAATCGCATTGAAAAAAAAAAAAAAAAAAAGGAATCGCATTGAATCTGTAGATTGCTTCGAGTAATATGGACAGTTTAACACTATTATTATGACCCATGAGAATAGAATATGTTTCCATTTGTTTGTGTTATCTTTAAGTTTTTTCATTAATGTTTTGGAGTTTCCAGAGTCCAGGTCTTTTATTTTTTGGTTAAATTTATTCCTAGCTATTTTATTCTTTCTGGTGTAATTGTAAATGGTGTTGTTTTCTTAATTTTTCTTTCTGCTACCTCATTATTAGTGTGTAGAAACACTACTGATTTCTAGGTATTAATTTTGTATCCTGTAACTTTACTGAATTCATTTATTACATCTAGTCAGTTTTTTTTGGTATATTTAGGATTTTCTATGTCTCATGTCCTCATCAGTTTAACTTTTACCAATATGGATGCCTCCTATTTCTTTTTCTTGTCTGATTTCTGTGGCTTAGACTTCTAGTACTATGTTGAATAAAAGTAGGGAGAGTGGACATCCTTGTCTTGTTCTTGATCTTAGAGGGAAAGCTCTCAGTTTCTCACTATTGAGTATGGTATTCACTGTGGGTTTTGTGTGTATGTGTGTGTATACATACATACTCTAGCCCCACTTTGTTGAGAGGTTGTTGGGTTTTTTTTATCATGAATATCATCTTGGGATGATCATATGATTTTTATACTTCATTTTGTTGATGCTGGTGTATCATAGTGGTTGATTTGTGGATATTGAATTATGCTTGCATTTCTGGAATAAATTCCACTTGATCCTTGAATGATCTTTTTAATGTATTGTTGTATGTGGTTTCCTAATATTTTGTTGAGGATTGTTGCATCTATATTCAGGAATATTGGCCTATATTTTTTTGTGTGTGTGTGGTATTTTTGTCTGGCTTTAGTATTAGAGTAATGCTGGCTTTGTAGAATATATTTGGAAGTTTTCCTTTTATTTTTTTTGGAACAGTTTGAGGAGAATAGGGATTAACTATTTTCTGAATGTTTGGTAGAATTCACCTGGGAATCCATCTAGTCCAAGACTTTGATTTTGGTGGTTTTTGATTAGCGATTCAATTCCTTTCCTTGTAATCAATTTCTTCAGATTTTCGGTTTGTTCCTGATTTAGTTTTAGAAGAGTGCATATTTCTAGAAATTTATCTATTTCATCTATCCGTTTCTGCTAGATTGTCCAATTTGTTGGCATATAAATTTTCATAGCAGTCTCTTTTTTTTTTATAGCAGTCTCTTTTAATCGTTTTTATTTCTGTGGTTTTAGTTATTACTGCTGTCTTGTTTCTGATCTTATTTATTTAGGTCTTTTTTCTTGATGAGTCTGGCTAAAGGTTTATCAATTTTGTTTATCTTTTCAAAGAATCGGGTCTTGGTATCATTGATTTTTTCCTAATGTGTTTTTTAGTTTCTGTGTCACTTATATCTGCTCTGATCTTTATTATTTCCTTTTTTTCTACTGACTTTGGGCCTCTCTTTTCTTTTTCTAATTCCTTTAGTTGTAAGGTTAGGTTATTTATTTGAGCTCTTCCTTTTTGAGGAAGGCCTACATCACTTTGTATTTTCCTCTTAGAAATGCTTTCACTGTGTTCCAAAGATTTTGGATCATTGTGTTTTCATTTTCATTTGTCTTAATGTATTTTTTAAATTATTTCTTTGACTTCTTTTGGCCCATTAGTTGTTAGGATCATATTGTTTAGCCTCCATATGTTTGTGTTGTTTCCATATTTTTCCTTGTAATTAATTTCTAGTTTCATACTACTGTGATTAGAAAAGATGCATGGTATGATTTCGTTCTTCTTAAATTTATTGATGCTTGTTGTGTGGCTCAATATGTGATCTATTCTGGAGAGTTTTCCTTGTGCACTTGAAAAGAAAATAGTGTATTCCATTTTATGTATTTTTAAAAGCTTATTTATTTATAATCTCTACACACATTGTGAGGCTCAGACTCATAACCCTAAGATCAAAAGTCACATGCTCTACTGACTGAGCCAGCCAGGTGCCCCTATTCTATTGTTTTTATTTTTATTGTTACTTATTTTATTTTTAAAGATTTTATTTATTTATTTGATAGGAGGAAATGGGGGGAGAGAGAGAGAGAGAGCAAGCACAAGCAGGGGGAGAGGCAGAGGGAGAGGGAGAAGCAGGCTCCCCACTGAGCAGGGAGCTTGACATACGGTTCAATCCTAGGACCCTGGTATCATGACCTGAGCTGAAGGCAGAAGCTTAACCAACTGAGCTACCCAGTTGCCCCTATTCTACTGTTTTTAGATGGAATGTTCTGTGTGTATCTGTTATGTTCATCTGCTACTATATGTCATTCAAAGACATTGTTTCTTTTGTTGATTTTCTGCCTGAATAATCTATCCATTGATGTAAGTGGTATATTAAAGTGCTCTAATATTATTGTATTACCATCAGTTTTTCCTTTTATGCCCATTAATATTTGCTTTATGCATTTAGGTACTCCAGCGTTGAGTGTATAGATGTTTACAATTGTTCTATCTTCTTTTTGGATTGACCCCATTATCATTATGTAATGCCCGTCTTTGTCCAGTACAGTTTATTATAAAGTCTGCTTTGTCTGAGATAAGTATTGCTTCCCTGCCTCTTTTTCCCCCGCTTCCATTTCCATGGTAAATGCATTGTCATCTTTCTGCTTTTGGTCCATATGTGTCTTTAGATCAGAGATGAGTCTCTTGTAAGCAGCACACAGATGGATCTTGTTTCTTTATCCATTCTGCCATCCTGTGTCTTTCGATTGGAGCATTAAGGCCCTTTAAATTTAAAGTAATTATTGATAGGGGAGCCTGGGTGGCTCAGTTGGTTAAGCATTTGCCTTTGGCTCAGGTCATGGTCCTGGGGTCCTGGGATTGAGCCCCACACAGGCTCCCTGCTCAGCAGGGAGTCTGTGTCTCCCTGTCCCTTTGCCCCTCCTCCTGCTTGTGCTTTCTCTCTCTCAAATAAATAAATAAAATATTAAAAAAATAATTATTGATAGATACTGCCATTTTGTTGTTTTCTATTTGTTTTTTTGTAGTTCTTCTCTGTTCCTTCTTCTCTTGCTCTCTTTCTTTGTGATTGATGAGTTTCTATGGTCTTATGTTTGGCTTTCTTTATTTTTTGTGTATCTATTATAGGTTTTAGGTTTGTGGTTACCATGAGATTCATATATGACATCCTAAGTAAATAGCAGTCTATATCAATTTAGTGGTCATTTAAAATCAAACACATTCTTACTAAAAAAAAAAAAAAAAAACAGGAAAAGAAAAAATACCATTTCCTTTTCCTTATCTCCCCCTTTCTTTATTCCTGCCTTCATGTTTTATGTATATGTGACCATATTTTACAATTTTTCAAAAAAATATTTATTTGAGAGTGCATGTGAGAGTGTGAATGCAGGAGAGGAAGAAGCAGAGCAGGGAGCCCAACATAGGGCTTCATCCCAGGACCCTGAGATCATGACCTGAGCTGAAGGCAAACATTTAACCCATTGAGCCACCCAGATGCCTCTACATCTTTTTTTTTTTTTTAAGGTTTATTTATTCATTTGAGAGAGAAAGCACACCCATGTGTTTGTGGGGGGAAGGGCAGAGGGAGAAGGAGAGAGAGAATCTTAGGCAGGCTCCATGCTGGGAACATGAAGCTTGATGTAGGTCTTAATCTCACAACCTTGAGATCAGGATCTGAGCCGAAATCAAGAGTCCAAGGCTTAACTGACTGAGCCACCCAGGTGTCCCACATCTCTTTATTCAAAATTGTATTATGTCTACTTATAGCCATTTCTTTTCTACTTAAAGAAGTCCCTTTAACTCTTCTCGTAAGACTCCTTTATCTTTTGTCTAGAAAATACTTTATTCTTCCTTCAAATTTAAATGATAACCTTGCCAGATAGAATATTCTTGGTTGTAGGTTTTTTTCCTTTCAGCACTGGCATGCCACTCCATTCTGGCCTGCATAGTTCCTGCTGAAAAATCAGCTGAAAATCTTATAGATTTTCCCTTGTAGGTAACTGTTTCTCTCTTAGCAAATAACTTTCATTCAACTGAAATTCAAAATCTGTTTGTCCATGTCCACATATTTGCAGGGGACTAATTCACTTAATTAATGAAGGCGATGTTTGTTGAATTCGTACCATGGAATATATTAGGCATTTTGGAGAATATAAGATCATTTTACTCAAGAAACTTATTTAACATGCTTATTATGAGTAGGAGAGGTGGCTGATGAATAAATGCTATAGTGTACTTTGAAGTGATAAGAAAATCAGATTATTTGAGCTCAGTGGATTTTACATTTTGTAACAGATTGCACAACAAGCACATGTTTTTTTGTTCTCAAACAGGTTTCTGCATGTTTGTGCTGAGCTTGGTGAAGAAACATTATCGTCTACAGTTTTATATGGTTTGTATTAACCATAACTATATATAATAAAAACGCCTACCTTTATTTTTTCTTCTATAGTGAGAAGATCTAATCTGCTAGTTGATGTTTTGCCTAAATGTGAGGGGTATTTCAATTTTTGATGATTATTAAATATAAAGGATTTAAGTTATACAATTTTTTGAAGATTTAAAATTTTTAACTGGTTTCAAAGTTTCCTAAAAACTCAACTCTTTCTTTGAATATTTTCAAAGACTGTAAAATTAAAATCAAGTATTTGAAGTGTTTTTATAGTCTCCTGAATAGTTAGTAAGCCTGGAAAATATCTACCATATTTTTTTATGGAAAGTAACTATATTTGTTCTTAGCCTGCACATAAATAGAACAAAACATACATTTTCTTGCTAGCTATGGTTAGTCACACAGATAATTACATAATTCTTTTTGCCCTAAGGTATTTTATGCAGTGTATCATTGAACTGTGTTTAGTATCTTATGAAATTTATCACTGATGCAAACTGAGTATGATGAACTTTCTTATTTTCTTAAAAGATAGCTAATTAAAAGGTTGCAAAATGGAAAATATAGCATTTAGATCTGTGAATCCATGTATTAGTAAGGCTTGTTCTGGATTTGGGTATATTTCCTATTCTTTATGCTTTGCTTTTCTTCATTGAGACATTCTGCTGAGCATCATCACTGGGTAACTGTAGTATTTCTTACATTTCTAATTTCTAGGGATCCTGAGAGGAGAGTAAAATGATCCATGAAAATCTAGAAACCATCAAGACAAATTATAAATAATAGTATCTCCTATGAAAATATAAATGGTGCCTATTGGAAAAAAATCATTTAAGCATTTTGAAGCAACTGGAATAAAAAAAATTGGATCTTAAAAAAAAAAAAAATTGGATCTTTTATGCAGATAAAAATAAAACAAAACAGCTAATATATTATTTGACAAAATTGGAATAGGTTAATTATGAATAAATCAAAAATTGTAAGACTTTTGAATGTTTCCTAAATTCTAGTCAAAATTATGAGACAAATATTTAGAAACATCAAATTTCTCATTCATATTGTACTCATGCTGGTGATGCGAAAAATTACTAAAGTGGCATCTCTTAGGCTAGATGGGCTTGATGAAATCCACAAGTTTGAAACTGAAGTTGAACGCCATCATTGAACAGTACTGTGAAGACAACTTTCAAGTATGAAAAGCTGGCATTTAAGAGTAATTGGTCCCTGCTGGTTTGAATTATTTGAAGTCATTAATAACTCTTTATGGGAAAAAGTTACCATAATGAACTCTGAAAGAATAGCTTTTAGCAATTTTAATGCAGAATGCAGCCAGAGTAAAATGTTCCTCTCTAAATGCTGTAACACCACCATAAATTTCTCATTATCATTTTAATCTAATGATTTGAGATTATTGTATATTTTGTATGCGTTTTTAAATCCAGTGGTGTTTCTCAGTATTTTGAGCATTCCATTTGTGTATAAATTAAGATTCCTTTGTTAAATGTCTTCATGGTTTTAAGGTTCCAGTAGGCACCAAAATGAATATAATTTACTAACAGCATTTATTTTGTACAACCCTATCATACAAAATTTGACCAGAAATCATGCTAGAAATTTGTGTTTCAAAATTGCTATTGCTCCAGGGCTGCACTGATCAGTTGTATTCACTAATTGTTGTGTTGTTGGGCTATTAACAGTTCGCATGGACTCATGTCACTTTACTGATAACAGTTACTCAGTCACATCTTGTCATCCAAAATCTGTTTGAAGGCATGATATGGTAAGGGGACAGTATTATGCTGCTTTGTATTTATGTCCTAGCCTTTTTAAAGCTCTTTCCCTTGGACAGTGTCTTGTAGATTGCTACTAAAATGTACTCTTTGTTGTTGCTGCTCTGTGTCACTAAAATATCTTACTGAGTTTTTCTTACTATTTGACAACTGAAGACAAATACTTTGTTAACCTGAAAACCCTTCTTTTTGGGGTTCCAAATAAAATCCAGGAAGTCCTTGTGAAAGCTCCAAAAATTAAGTATATTTTCAGGTGTTACTACACCTTAGTGTGGCTTTTTACAAAGCATACCCAGACTTTAAAAAGAATATATTATTTTTGTGGAATGCAAAAAGAACACAAAAGTTGGCTTGTCAGCAAAGAGTGTGCTGGCAATGTATTTTCTCTGGGTGAAAGTTGGGTAGGTTCTACACTGCCTTTATGTAGCAGTGGGTATCCAGATTTCAGATGGAGTTACTTGCTATGTAGCAGCGCCTTGCAGGTTCAGAAAGCATTTTTGTTAGTTTTAAAATTATAAAAATTATTAGTTAAAAATCAGAGTGAAGAAAAACAATTTAAGAATCTGACATATTATACCCATATTCTTTCTAAACCCATTAATTAAAATCTCTTACAGTTGTTAGGTTTTATCAAGATAAAACCCCTCCTCACAGCTTCATGTTTTATTTTGTTTTTATACCAAGGTGTATGTACATAAAACAATCAGAATCATTTTAAGATTGTCTTCCATATGCAAACTTTCAATTGATATGGGGCAGTTACTGAAATTAGTAGGTTCTGTACAATTAGTAGGGTTTAATGTAACTATAGACTAAGGTAGAATTAAAATTCATAGTTATTCCTGAACAAGAAATTGTGCTAAGAGCTTGGTATAAATTTATGAAATTATATTGTGTCTAAACAAATGCCTTGTTTCCATTTTGAAATACTTCTTTCTTTTTTATTCTTTGTACTATTATAACTTATTCTTCACAAAACTGAAATTTGAAAGTCTATAGCTGTAGAAATAGATTGCTTAATATTAAAATTAAATTGATTAATATTTTCCTTAGGAATATTCTCCTGGCATGTTAGTTTATTTATAGATTTTGCTCTGCTGAATTGCATTAAGCAGATCTGGGCAATTTTACTTGATATGCATCGTTTCTACTAATGTTTTGGCAAATGTTATTATGTTCTGGATGAAGCTGCAGTGTAATCCAAAGGGTTATTGCATTGGTTCATTATGAGTCATAACCTGTATAAACGTTTGCCACTTAATCATATGGACTTTTTTTCTGATTTTTTTTTTAAGGTTCCTTGTTCCAATATCAAGTGTTATTTGCAATGACATAACTGCTTACCTTTTTGGATTTTTTTTTGGGAGGACTCCATTAATTAAGGTAATGGAACAACATCACAAGCAGGTCATTACCATAACCTTAAAGATGAGCCACTGGAGAAAATTTCCAACAACTTGGTGCTGTCGCACATTTTATTTCTGAGGTGCTTTGATTTTGCTTAACTGTATTTAACAACTACAGTGTAGGGGCAGTGAGCCATATTTCCCAATGATTCCATCTAGAGTCTTCACGAGATACTCTGTTGGCTCCTCAAGAAGGACCTGGCTCCATCAGTTATCCTCCACCTTGTGAAGGCTCGTTTCACCTTTCTGCTGGTGCCTTTCCATTAGCTACAGTGCATTTTTTCTTTCTTCCATTCTCCAGCAACCCTACAAACAAGCCTTTACTAGACTCTGTTCTCCCCTCAAGCCATCTCATCTGTCACCTCTTTTACCAAATTTTTTGAAAGTCTCTCTACACTTAACCATCTTCACATACTCATGTCTATTTGTAAACTTTACACCCAAACTCATTTAAAAAACAAAACAAAACCCTGAGGCCCTAAAATAAAATACTGATAATGCAGTAATAAGTAAATGTTAAGATAAGGGAAAGAGACACGAGCAGATTTTGTCGTTTTGCCTTAGATTTGGTTCTACTTACAGTCAGTGGAGGCAAAGAAAGAAGTAAGTTACACAATTCTCATTTTGGGGAAACTAAGTCCTTGTAGAAAAACAGAACTTTTACTAGAACTAATTACTTTTAAACAAACTTTTCATGTTGGGGCTTTAGATATGCTTCATTCCATTCATGTATTGGGCAAAATATTTAGTAATATTCCCACAAATATGTTAATTGGCTATTTTGATGTTACTCTATGAAGGCAGTTTGGAGGGACTGAGACAGCTGTACAGATACAAAACCTGTTTGATCAGAATGATGCAAGAGGAGCTTAAGTGTTTCCAGAGAAAAGCATGGGCTGCTTATACTTCAAAAAAAAAAAATCTTCCGTAAATTCTTCCCCACATAGGAGTCCAGCATACAGCATTGGGCTGAGCTGTAGGGATACTGGCAAGCAAGCAAAGCAAATATATATATTTAACATTTCTAAAGCTGCTTCAGCATAAGAGAAGTGATTAAATATTCAAGGCATCTATACCAGATGAGAAGTTTTTGGCTTAGGAAGCCTTCAGAGAGGCTGTTATGGTTGTAGAAGAATGTTACTGTCTGATTTTTAACATAGATTTCTAGTGAATTTACCAGGCTACATTAGTTGTATAATATATACCCATATGTAATTAAACAACTTAACCCCTAAATCAGTTTGATATAGATCAATTTAATTGATAGGTTATCTTTTTTTTTTTTTTTTTTAAGATTTATTTGTTAGAATACAAGTTGTGGGGAGGGAAGGAATGAAAGGGAGAGAGAATCCCCAAGCAGACTTCCTTGCTGAGTGCAGAGCCTGACACAGGGCTCAGTCCCAGGACCCTGAGATCATGAACTATGCCAAAGTCAAGAGTGAGCTGTCCAACCGACTGAGCCACCCAGGCTCCTGATAAGTCACCTTTAAAATAATCAACAGGCACTTTTGAATTTGATTCAGCTCCTACTCCATGACAGTAATATTGAATTATCCTAGGAAATAGTGTATATCAGTCTCTTCTCTGTGGCAGAATTGTTCTCAGATTTGTCAAGAAACTGTATCAACACTTTTAGCTTTGGGCTTTATGAACATCAGTAGGACAAGAGGTCTATAAAGAGATCAGGTAGGTTAGCCTGTCACCTGTTTCTGTCTGCAGAAACTTCTGTCTGATATTTATATGGCTTCTGTCCCCACCCATCCCTGATATTTATATGGCTTCTGTCCCCACCCATCCACTGAAAGGATCCTCACAGAGGTCATCCATGATCTCCTGAAGACCAGATCCCTGTTTATCAGGCCTTACCTACAGGGCACCTCAGGCAGTTAGTGCTGTCCATTCCCAAATCTTTCCCTCCTGCCCCTGCATCACTGATTTCCAAACTTTCCTCCAGATTTCTCTGCCTGAATGCCCCATTGACTGAGAAACAATAGCCGGAATCTGAAACAGTATCTATTCTTAGAAGCACAACATGTTCCTTTCTTCATGGAGACAGACATAGATTGTGACCAAAGGGAGAAGGATATGTGAATACTTGTGGAGCAAATACTGTATCTGGAGTGTTTTGCCATTTCAGAAAGAGGTCTGTTGTATGCATGGCATTTTTGGGAACATATGAAAATCTGGTGCGCTGCAATGTCTGTGTTTTGTTATACTCATTCTATTTTTTGTCAGTAGTAGGTCAATACAGACCATATGTACTTGGAATGAGTACGCCTCATCCTTATTGCGAGAACTACACTATTGTGGGGGTTTATGTAAGCATAAAAGTCATGGGACGATGATTTCAATCTAGAGATTATAGTTCTTTGAGAGAGAAAAAATAAGTGGAAGTTATATAGAAACAAACATAAATTCACAGTATTTCAATTGTTTGAGGGTCTAATATGTTAGATATTATTAAAGAAATTTGCACAAATAAATTAGGATCATGGACTGAAGGAAAAAGGGTTGCAAAGCCATTCCAATAAGCAAAATGTAAGGAGAGATGTATAAGGTATTGTGGGACTTCATTGAAGAGAGTTTGCATATGTATTTGTGTGTTTTGTGAATGCAGTAACTCTTTTTAATTTATTTGGCTTTTTTTTTAGCTGTCTCCTAAAAAGACTTGGGAAGGATTCATTGGCGGTTTCTTTTCCACAGTCGTATTTGGATTCGTTGTGAGTTTTACTGAAGTTTTTATTTTATTTATATTTTGAAAAATGATGGGAAGTTTATTAGGATATTCTAAACCAAAAAACTGAACCACAAAATGCTAATAATGTATTTATTGAAACCCACTAAACAGAACCAATTCTGTACCCCAGTAGCTTTGATGTGGCCTCTTATCAGAATTACCTGGGGATCTTATACAAAATCTATGTTCCAGCCTCCTCCCAAGTCAGTTAATTCCCCCGGTTGATTCTAATATATACCCAGGCTCGGGACCACTGTTGTGCTGTTGTGCTTTGGTAGTTTCTAATAGCTATTCTGCCTTAAGGGGGACACAGGTGTTTGGACAAGTAGTGGCTTTGAGTGAAGTATAGAAGACAAATGATGTTGAAGAACTCTGCCTCCTTAATGAGTGCCGGCTAATTGGCTTTTTGGATGCTACTGTGAGCCCCAACTTACAGGAAAAGTTTGTTAAAAATAGTGGACATTTACTTTTAGCCATGCATAATGGGTATTGTTAATGTTTTAAAAATTAGTGTACAGGGATCCCTGGGTGGCGCAGCGGTTTAGCACCTGCCTTTGGCCCAGGGCGCGATCCTGGGGACCCGGGAATCGAATCCCACGTCGGGCTCCCGGTGCATGGAGCCTGCTTCTCCCTCTGCCTGTGTCTCTGCCTCTCTCTCTGTGTGTGTGACTATCATAAATAAATGAAAATTAAAAAAAAAAGAAATTTTAAAAAAATTAGTGTACAGTTATGAAATTTAGGTTTTTATTTAAAGAGTTTTTGTGAGAATCAAAGGACAATAAAGTGGCTGGATATAAGATGAGTATACAAAAAAATGACTGTTAGGAAGTTTAATTTTTGGAGCCTAATGAAAAAAGATGGATAGATATTTTATATATATATATATATATTTTTTTTAATTCAATGTTTCATGGACTCTTACTTTGTTATTCAGGCTGCCTACATGTTATCCAAATACCAATACTTTGTCTGCCCAGTGGAATACCGAAGTGATGTAAACTCCTTTGTTACAGAATGTGAACCCTCAGAACTTTTCCAGCTTCAGAGTTATTCACTTCCTCCCTTTCTAAAGGCAGTGTTGAGACGGGTAAGATAAACATAGTTGAGGATCTTGTATCCCAAAGATAAAGGTTCATTTAAAAATAGGACTAAACTTTTTCCAAGAAATCAGTTTTTATAGAATCTTTAACTCTATGATACAGAAGTGGTATCACTGTCTACTTAGCATCAATAATCTTTTCTATCCCCTTGTGATTCCCCTTTCTTGAACATAAAATGAATATTACTATCACAAACCACTTGTCTTTTAGGAATTTACTTACCTAATGATTTGAATGATTACTGATAGTAATTTATCTTATATTTGTTTTGAAAACATTTTTCAGGATTCCTTAGGTTTCTACAAATGGGTTACAGTGAGCTTCACTTGTAACTGGTAGGAACTGACTCAATTTGAAGCTTAAGTAAAATTCAATAGCTCAAGGATTCCTTGATTTTTAGGGGACCCTTACTAGTGCAGAAAGCTCTGGCTTCTAAAAAACCGTTTCCCTTTGAGAAGCACACTGTTGTCATTTAAAGGCAGTTGCTGAGGTCTCTCACTGAAGAATGTTGACATGCTGCCCAATAGAACCCTGCTGATCTGTGCCATCAGGAGTGGTGGGTGCTTGGTTAAAGTAAGGATCAAACAGCTCTGTGTGTGTGTGTGTGTGTGTGTGTGTTGTGTATGTGTGCGTATCTGAAATATTTTAAACTAAAGTCCATAATTTCTGAGGAGCATGTTGACCAACAAATTATTTCTCTCCTTGAGTGCATAATACATTGAATCCAAGAATTTTTTCCAATGTCCTAGCCATCTAACCTGCTACAAAACTTTTTGATGATATCAATCTTTGATGAGGGACAAGGCCTTTGCTTTGAGAACAGATCCAGAGATTGGTGTTCTGAATGATCTTTTTTAAGCCATACCTATTTATGCACTGTCTACAATTTGTAGTTTCAGTTTATTTAAAGTGGAGCAAGAACCAAGAATTTACAAAATAATTTGCCTGCAGAATTCTTCTGTTTTTATTATCTCCTCCCTGAATCTTTTATGACTGTCTTGCTGATGCTCAATTTGGTGGTCTTTTTAAAATCAACTTAATGACAAACTTTTCCCTCATTTTGTCATATAAAAGTGAAATAAAATACAAAATTAAAATATATAAAGTTCTACTGGTAAGAAATAAAGTCAGAAATTAACCGATTCTTAGTAATCCTACAACTCAAGTGTTGTAGAAGTTTCTAGATGAACTTGAGTATCCTGTCAACTGCAAGATTTCACTGTGCCAGGTGCTGTCAGTATGCTTAGAGAGGGAATGGAGAGTGCTGGCTAAGTAGAGGTTGGAAATGAGAGCTTACACATACTTTTTTCTCCCATGATCCTGAAAATTTATGAAGTTAACAAAAATGTGGTATAATGATTTGACTTAATATTTATACCATTTTTAGTTTAGGTGGCATGCTCAGATATAATTTTAATGCACTTAAAACCCTTTTTCTTTATTTTCTCTTTAGGAAACAGTGAGCTTGTATCCTTTCCAGATACATAGCATTGCTCTTTCAACATTTGCATCTTTGATTGGTCCTTTTGGAGGCTTCTTTGCCAGTGGATTCAAAAGAGCTTTTAAAATCAAGGTGTGTGTTTAGAATCTGTTACATTATTAGAGAATATCATTAGGGAATGTGATATAGTTGTAATTTGTTTCTCTCTTGGTCTCCCACTTTAAGTCTATGGGCAAAAACTTATACGTACTATTTGTTTTAGCCTCACAGAAATGCTTCCTGGCTAATTTGAGTGTATTCGATCTTGTAAATTTTGGTCATGCTACGTTAATACGTTTCAAAGTGTTATGTCAGCCTCATTTATAGAAATGGCATGTGTCACTTAATGTTGGGACAAACACGGAATCTTGGTCCTCAAGTGCTCATCTAAAAATCCAGCTATGAATAAGTTTATGTGTTGTGCCATAGTCTCATTTGAAGAGACAAGCAGAAGAGCGTTTGGATATAATCATCCATTCTTACTAGATCTGGGGCCAGTTAATTCTTTCTGTAAAGGGAGAAATCATACATTTATTAATCATATTGCAACTACTCAACTCTAAACTCTGCCTCTGTAGTGCAGAAGCCCTGCGGGCAATATGTCAATGAATGGACATGACTGGGTTTTAATAAAATTTTCTGTACTAAAAGAGTCAGTGGGTGAAACGTGGATTATGGGACATAGTTTGCTGATCCCTGTTCCAGATACTTAAAATTATCCCTATATTTAATTTAATTTGGATTCTCGCATATATTTGCCCTATTATCTCAGCTATCCTCACATGCCTTCACTAAGACTGAATGTTATGCCATTGGGAGAGTGGCTGCTGAAGGTGGGGTGGACAGAGCAGACCTCTCTGGAGGAGGTGCCATTTGAGCAGGGGTCTGAGAAAGAAAGGAGAATGAGTCCTGTAGAGAAATCTAAAGAAGAGAGTTCCAGCGAGTGCAAAGGAGAGGAGGAATTTAGCTTGTTTGAAGGGGAGTGAGAACAGTGTGGCTGCAGTAGAGAGTAGGTGATCAGAGTGCAGAAATTGGTGGGGACAGATTACACAGGGCCACAGAAGCCAGAGAAATAGAAAAACTAACTCAGTGAGTGCTTAAAATGGGGATGATAGTGTATTAGGTGGAATGCAGTATGCGGAAGTGTATAGGATACTGTCTCTGTTCTTCAGATGCTCACCACCTACTAGGGGAGATAACACATGTCCACAGCGAACCACAGCAAGAGCTGTGCATGAAAAGTGTCCTGAAAAGGCCTCAAAGAGCAGAATGGCATTGAGTTACTGTGGCCCTCTTATTCCTTCAGATAGTAGGGAAGGGAAGGAAGAAAATGTGTTGGCAAAAAGTAGAGAATTTTTCAGTAATTGTTTTAAAACAGGAAAATGTTACATTTACAATGGTATTTTCTTTAGTGGTCTCTGATGCAAGGTTTCTTTTTGAGTGATGAGATTATTTGGCATGTCTAAAGTAAGGCATAATAGCTGTTGGATTTAGATGTTTTTAGGTCATCTGAGTAAACTCAGAAGAGAATCTTTCATTTCCATATCCTTAGCACTCAGACATGTGGATATATCTATAGAGTCCATTCAAGAGACTTATTAACCATTCCGTCAGTTTGGCCATTTAATGGACTAATGTGTCCCAGATCTGTTTTGATTTTCTTTTTACCCCAATGCTTAAAGGATACTTATTATAGTAGCAAAATATTTACTTCAGAGTAGAAACTACTAGGATAAACACGAGTTAGAACTAGTTGTACATTGATCAACAACACTAAAAACTCCTCAAATAATTTCTGCTTACACAGAAAAGTAAGCTACAGTATTAGATTAATAGCCGATAGCACTTTTGATTTAGAAAAAGCTTTATTAAGTAAAAAAAGTTAGTGCTAGATTTAATTAATAATCAGTACTACTTGAATGCTATTGGTCAATTCGGGAATCATTCTAATGTGTGTACATATTTGAAAGATGTGGTTTTAACTTGTGAGACATGTTCTAGTAGTTAGTGAAAAAATCCCGTAGTAAAGTTATTTCCCTTAGAGCCCCATGATGCCAAAGAGGCATTTGCAGGTAGGAGTTTAATAGCAGGTGATTTTTTGAAAATTTGCTCATATGTTTGTTTGTTTGTTTCTGAAGGATTTTGCAAACACCATTCCTGGACATGGCGGGATAATGGACAGATTTGATTGTCAGTATTTGATGGCGACTTTTGTGCATGTGTACATCACAAGTTTTATAAGGTACTTTTAGATCTTTTACAAAAGGTTTTATTAGATGATTCCTTTGAGTTCTCATTTCCATAGGCATTAATTTGAACTAGTTACTTTTCCTGTCAATGGTAATTTATGATATAAAAAGGGAATGGTGGCCCCCGGAGTTTGTGTCACATTATAGCCCTGAGAGGTATGATTAAGAAGAAACAATTAAATCATAATTATTTTGCACACATTTGAACAACTTAAATAGTATATGTCCTGATCTTTAATAGGACCAAGGTAAAATCTGGGTAATGTGGATGGATTGAAACATCAGATTTTTCATTTTCAGTGGTATTACAATGATAGTGAACACAAAGTAAAAAGATCCAGTCCACCAGTTATTGCTGAGTGCCTGTGATGTGCTGGGGAATGTTCTAGGCATGGATGTAGCAAAGGACCAAACAAAAGCCCTGCCCTCAGAGCTTACATTCTTAATGGGGAGTTGGAGAGAGAAGGGGCAGAAATAGAAAACAAACCTAGTTTGTTAGGAGGTGGTAAGTGTCAGAGAAAAATAAAGCAAGTCAGGAGATTATGGTTGTATGAGGGATGAAGAGGTGGGGTGAGTGGAGGGGGTGTTGCTTTTTTATATAGGGTGGCTTATTCTTGTTGTTAAACCTTAAGCTTTTGGATCTGCCCTAAAATGTTAGTTTGGAGTGTGAAAGCAAACCTCAACGACCACACATTCACTTTATTTTCCATGGTCTCTACTAAGTGCTTGACCACAGAAAATATGTATTTCCTTCATAAAGTATTTGGAATGAAACTCATATTTGTAGACCCCTAAACACATATTTTAAATATATACCCAGAGGAGTGTAGGAATTTTGAATTAATTTTTGTTTTTCTTGAGCAGTCTTGTTAGGAGTTTATTTCACTAATCTTGTCAAAGAATCAAATTCTGGCTTTGTTAACTTTCTGTTTCATTGATGTCCACTTGCATCTTTCGTTCCTTCATCTTTCTTTAGACGCGATTTGCTGTTGCTTTTTGAGTTTCTTGAGATAAAGCTTAGATTTTGATCATCAGCCTTCTTGTATAATAGATTCATCTAATAGAGACATCCCTCTTAAGTACTACCTTATTCTCATCTTACATGTTATGTTTGCCTTTTCATTATCAGTTAAAAATATTTCCTCATTTCCAGTATGGTATCTTCTTTAACATATGGATTATTTAGATGTGTATTGATTGCTTTCCAAACAAATGCAGATTTTCTTATTCTCTTTCCTTTATTGACTTTTGCCTTCATTCCACTGTGGTCAGAAAACATACTCTTTATTATTTCAGTTTTTAATATATATGGAGACTTGTTTTGTGCCCCCGCATATTATCTGTTCAGGTATATGTTCATATACCCATGGAACAAGTGTGCTTTCTGCCGGTTAGGGATGTAAGGTTGACTGATTGTTTGCTTTGTTTTATCCATTTTTTCATTATTTCAGGAAGAGAGCTTTGTCAAAATCCCCCACCATGATTGGTTATTTTATTTTATTTTATTTTATTTTATTTTATTTTATTTATTTTATTTTATTTTATTTTATTTTTGAGAGAGAGAGAGAGAGAGAGCAAGCACACATGAAAGCACACAAGAAGGGAGGGGCAGAGGGAGAGAAAGAATCCCAAGCAGGTTCCACACCCAGTGAGAAGCCCAATGCAGGCCAACCTCGCAACCCGTGAGATCATGACCTGAGCTGAAATCAAGAGTTGGATGCTCAACCAACTGAACCACCCAGGTGCCCCTCTCTCACTGTGATTGTAAATTTATCTATTCTTAGTCTGCCAGTTTTTGCTTTATGTATTTTGAGGTGGTTTTAGGTGCATGCAAATTTAGAGTGTCATATCTCCCTATTGACTTGCTCCTAATGTCATTAAATGACATCCATCTTGATATATTACTTGCTCAAAGCCTGTCTTTTTGGATATTAGAAGAATGGCATCAGCCTTCTTTTGGTATTTATATAGTGTTGTTAGTATTTATATAATGTTTCTTTGTTGATCCTTTTATTTTTAGCATTTCTTTATCCTTTTTGTCCTCTAACAAGCATGTACCTTGGTTTTAGTTTTTTTTTATTTTTTTATTTTTTTGGTAACCCAGATGATCACCTCTTTTTTTTTTTAAAAAAAAAAAAGATTTTATTTATTTATTTGAGATACAGCAAGAGAGAGCACAGTTTTGGGGAGAGGCAGAGAGAGAGGGAGAAGCAGGCTCTCCACTGAGCAGGGAGCCTGTCACGGGGCTCAATCCCGGGACCCTGAGATCATGACCTGAGCTAAAAGCAGATGCTTAACCAACTGAGCCACTCAGGCATACCCAACCTTTGTTTTTTTTAAATTGGAGTGTTTAATCTATTTATATGATTCATTTACCGATATATCTGAGTATTAGTCATTAATGCTTAAAATCCTTGGAACTCTGTTTTCAGATGGTGGCAGCTTTTAGGGCATTAACTCACATTTTTTTTATCCAGCAATTCTCTCAGCAGAGGAAAGTCATGCTGAGCCATGCTGTCCACCATTTGAAAGCAAATATTTAGACTATTAGAAATACAGGGCTAGTGCCAGGGTGCATCTAGCTGGGAGCACCTGCTGACATAATTTTGCATTTAGCTGAACTTGCTATAGTACTCTTCCTTTTCCCTGTGGGTCCCTACTCTGGGTTTGTTATGAAGTTGCTGAATCTCTTGAAGACATGGAAGACAAGCTATGCCCTGACTTAAATAGATATTGGCTGTGAGAGACATATGGCCACACTTTTGGCAAATGAGTTGAGCCACGTGCAAGAAGGGCTAATCTGTGCTATTGTGAAATTTTGTTTTGGGGGGTGCAGTTTTTTAAATAATGCTTTTGTTGTGATATCCCTATATAGCAGACATTCCTTTTGTTGCTGGGTTTTTTATTTCCTGGAATTCCATTTGAACTGAACAAGTTCAGTTCAAAGTTGTGATTTGTAGATCATAAATTTAGTTACCCTGTGTAAATGTCTTTCTCAGAATTAGGTGCCATTCTCCATATATCATTTATGTCTTGCTTTTTTCCATTGGATTTTACTAATCTCTCTTTATAAAAAGTTAACCATAATCTCTTTTTCTCATTCAAATAGGCTGTAGAAATTGCAGAGAACAATACGTATACACTAAAATCTGAATTAGGTTCATTCTGAATTTGAGAAAATAGCCCTCTAGAAGATCCCACATGTGTAAACGGCCTGAATTCTAGAGTCCTGGGGATGGAAAGTTAGGAACCCCTGACTGTCAAAGTGTCAGAGCAGGGAAAGGGTAAGAGTCCTGGTTAGGACCTTTCCTGAGTCCCAGTGCAGCATTGAAGGGTGGGAAGAGGAGGCCTGGAGCAGGGATGCTGGGGGAGCTGCGGAGGAGCCCCCCTCCCCCCCACCCACGCTGGCCATTGAGATGTCCCTTAGAGAGGAGGGGGAGCTCACCACATCACTGCCTTGTGGCTTCAGTTCTGCCTGGCCTCGTTGCCTCACTACTGGGCCTGCAAGGGGCAGGCTGCCTGCCTCCTCCTCCTCCCATCAGCTAGAAAGGAGGAGGATGTTTCCTATATTGGGGTTCACCTAAGACTTTTTTTTTGGACAAATCTGTAGGCCCTGAGTAGGGGCTCCAGTGCTAGATCAGCACCTTTGTGTCCTCTTCCCTTGAACGTTGGTAATACCCAGGGGCATTTCTTGGAGTTTCTTTGAAGCTAAAAACTTAAAGTATATTTTCATGTTCTCTTTTGGCTTATCTCCATCAACCAGGATTTTTGCTCCTTCCCTTACAGGTTAATTTTTGTGTCTTGTCCTGTCTCCACCTTAACTCAGGTTGTTCTTTGAGAAGCTTTGTAGAACTTAGATTTGCACCCCCTAGATTGCCTTGTGTTGTTCCTGGGGTTTGTGTTTGTGCATTCTTCCCAAATCTAGACCATATGCCTCTCAGTGCAGAATATTTCTGGGTCTTTTTCTCCCTCTGACATTAATGTTGGGCACTAAAGTGAGCTGATCAAGTAAAGATTGTTACTCTACACTTAAGTGTATGGTTTACTTTCAATTGGGGGAATATGCTTCCCTTAGCTCTCTTAAAATAGCATGAACTTGGCCTTTTCTGCTTTGTTATCAGGGGTCCAAATCCCAGCAAAGTGCTACAGCAGCTGTTGGTGCTTCAACCAGAACAGCAGTTGAATATTTATAAAACCCTGAAGACTCATCTGATTGAGAAAGGAATCCTACAGCCCACCTTGAAGGTATAGCTGGATCCAGAAAGGGGAGGACTGACAATAAGGAATTCTACAGAAAAGCACTGGCAGATAAAATTTTGTGATTGTACAGAAAACTGGTTGAAAATGCAATAGATTGAAGTTTTACAGACACAAATGTTCCTTCTCGAAATTACTGTGAATATTTAGCACTTACTTGATCTTAGTTATGAAATAAGTAGCAAATTATCAGCAAAAGATCCTGTACTTTTTCTAAAGTGTATTTTCTGATGTTAACTTCCTTCCCCTGACTTGGTAGGTTTCATAATGTAAAAAGACTTGTATTTTAAAGAGTCAAACAGAAAAAGAGTAAATTGAGGATGTCTTAAGATCAGATCTGGCATTGTGCCCTTTGCACAAATATTTACTTTTGTACTTGGAGCTGCTCTTGATTTTAACAAAATGTTTTATGTGAGGCACAATAGGATGTTAGTTCTCCTGCACTTCCTCCTCTTAGTCTGAAGTCCTTTCTGAAGGGCTAAGTTGGATCCAAAAAAAAAAAAAAAAAAACTTGTTCAATTTTCAAAGAAGTAAGTAATTATTTGCCTGGGAAAAACATTCCACTTTTAGGTAGGTTCAAAAAGAGCAGACATCAAACTCTAATCCTGATAAAATTGTTTGGAAAAACATGACACTAGCAAAAAAAATTTTCAAGAGAAACAAAGGAGAATTCTGCTATGAAGAACATAATGTACACATCCTCCACAGATTATCTCCACAGATGACGACAGTTCAGAAGGCAGCGTAAGACAATGGTGTGGGACCCGGGCCACCTCTTGGTCGAATTCTCTCCTTTTCCTTTTTTCCCAGTTAGCCGGTTTCTATCAGTTCTGTGGCCTCAAGCACATAAGATCAATATATAGGGTAGCGAGTAGGGGTGGTGGCTGAAGCAGAGCAGGGGGTGCTTCGCTGAGCAAGAGTGGCCCGTCCCCGGATGAGGCTCTGCATGCCTGTGTCCTGGGGGCCTTCCTGCCAGTGCCCTGGGGGCTGCCCCTGTGCCACCCACAGGACACCCACCTGGGGAGAAGAGATTCAAGCCGGGACTAACTCCATGGTAACAGTTCATCCTTGCTCCGTTCCTCTTTCACATCATGTCATTAAATCTGAGGACATCAGCTGATGATTTTTTTCTTCCAAGAATGAAAATCAAGCAGAAGTGACTCTCATCAAGAACAAAAAGCACACGAATGCCAAACCTTTCCTTTGTTGGACAGGACACTGTAACCGGATAAGAAATTTATTCTCATCAGTGAATGTAAATAAGCTGTAGTTGCTGTGTGCCCTCTACAACCGTATTTATTGTAGTGAACAGGTGGCACTAAACCTTCAGAAAATTGCCTAGTGCTCCTTGGCTCTTCAGAGAGGAGAAATTGATATATTTTAAAGAATGTTTTGCTAATGAGAAGAGTAAATATTTTTGTTTAAATCAGAAACAAATTTCAGTTATTTTATATTTCCGTTCTATACGTGAAATAAAAGATCACAGATCTGCCTGAGATCCATGGATCTAAATCTAACTAGCAGCTTCATCATGCGCACTACATGATTCGTAGATATAGTTGAACTCAATACCAGGAGTCTGCTTTCTTGGTTTGGCATGCACACAGTCAGTTCGTCTGCACTGGATGTGTTCAGTCAGCGTTATTTCAGACCATCCGTCCCGTAAAAACGTAGAATTGGCACTGGAAATGTTATTACAGGAGGGAATTATTCCTCTTAAAGTCAGGCTACCTACAGGTTTAATTTGCAGCATCTCTCACTTATATTTGCCGCATTAAAAGCTCCAAATGTTATCATAAAAGAATTTAGATTAGCAGAGGTTAAAAAATAAAATGGAAAACCTGTCACAAGAACTTACAATAAAAACTTGGGTGATTTATACAGTAAGAACTGCATGGAGATACACGGTTCCCTCCCCAATTTTTCTGTAAAGTAATTGGTGAGGCACTGCAATACAGGATTACAAGAAAGCATTACTGAATACGTGTATTATAAAATCAATAATATTATAAACAAAATATGAAGCTAGAAATATTTGGGGTCACAGTAAATAGCTTTCCTCAAATATACTTTTAGAGGTGGGTGTACATTATTCTGTATGTAAAAAAGTAAATTCTTAATTTTAACAGAGCTCTAACGATTGACTTTTTAGTGTACTTTTATAGCATGTATATTAAAATAGAATATATTTTAGCAAAAGATTGCCATGAAACCCTGATTTCGATCATTTTTATATTTGCACTGTGAAGAGAGCTTAAATTCCAGAGTGGGAATGTGGTGGCAGAAAAATAAAAGACTGGGGACTTCCTTCACAGTAATGGCTAATTCCAAATTTGCTATTTTTGGAGGTACTCGTACTAATTGCTTGACTTTTTAACCTGTGGGATGCAAATGTTTCCTCAGTGCTTTTCCCTTTGTGGTGGTTACATACACATTTACTGTCTGTGAATAAAAAGACGACACTTTTTGCTTTATTTATAATGTCTCTTCCTTGGTACTTTGGTTTGAACAAAGACTATCACCTTGTTCAGTGAAAAAACAAGTAGGAACAGTGGACATGTACTGTATATGGGTGGGAGATAGCTTATTATTTGCATCAATAAGTTCTCTGAATCTTTTACTGAAATGGAGATAGGAAAATAAAATGGAAACAAATCACATTTTGACTTTGTTGTGCTATTTATTTTCTCTTTGGAGAAGAATCATTCGTTCTAGCTAGTGTTTACAAAATGACCACGGATGTGTCAGCATTGCATATTGTGTATATTCCACCGTCGACATCTGCAGCGACATCTTCAGGGCTGGGATACATAGTTCTGTGTTTGTTGAAAGGTGATGTCCTCTTAATAGAAAGAGTACTTCATTTTTATATTTTCCACAGTTTATAATTACACATTTAGTTTTGTGGATCTCTGATCTGGGCCCCAGTAGAGCTTTAAGCTGATGGGTGCTGAATGGCATTGGTTTGGTTATTCCCTGCCCACCCCAGTTTTCATTTTGCATGACTCTAAAATGGATGCCATCATTCCTAGTTCTTAGGGTTGTTTTAAGGATTACGTAAAAAATTCGTACAAATGTACCATGATTTGTGTCCAGCATAGAGGAATCTGATGAGTAATCTTTTGTTACCTTCCTTCTTCCTGTTCCTCTTCTGTTGCCCATGGCCAGTGCAAAGTGACAGTCTAGTAGAACTGACCAGAAAGGAAACCACATTTGGCTGCTTATGATTTGGGTGGTGGTAACATTAAGAGTCCCCTGTATGGTAGACGGCCCACCGGCTTACTTCAGCAAACCTACAGCATTTCCTAGACACCCAGCACTGTGCTTTGTTCTGGCACCAAACAAGGTGATGGGACACCATCATGGGATGTTGACTGGGACAGTGAAATGTATAAACCGGAGGGAGAAAACAGGAGATCACCATTCTGACCTCTACAGGCGGCTTAATGTTGCAGGACCCCCCACACACGGGGCTGAATCCCAGACCCTGATATTATGACCTGAGCCACAATCAAGATCAGATGCTCAACCAACTAAGCCATCCAGGCGTCCTGTCATGTCTATATATATATGATAGCCATTTTGGCTGGGATATAGAGGTATCTCAAGGTGGTTTTATTTATCTGTTTAACCTTTCTAAAAAAATTTAATTTGCCAACATAGAGTATAACACCCAGTGCTCATCCCTTTGAAGATGGTTTTAGTTGCATTTCCCTATGGCTGATAGGGCTAAGCATCTTTTCTTGTGCTTATTTGGTATTTGTGTATCTTCCTTGGTGAAATGTCTGTTCATATCTTTGCCCATTTTTACATGGGGGTAGTTTTCTTCGTACGGAGTTACAAGAGATCCCTATATACCCTGGATGCAAAACCCTTATCAGATACATGACTTGCAATTATTTTCTCCCAGGCTGTGGTTTTTCATCTCTTTGGTTTCTTTTTTTCATTTTTAAGACTTTTTGAAGTTTTTAAGTTTTATCATTTTATTGTTTTTAATTGTATTTAAATTCAATTAATTAACATATAACTGGTTTCAGAGGTAGAGGTCAGTGATTCATCAGTCTTATGTAACACCCAGTGCTCATTACATCACGTGCCCTCAATGTCCATCGCCCAGTTACTCCACCCCTCCCCCTCCCCCACTCCAGCAACCCTCAGTTTGTTTCCGATGATTAATAAGAGTCTTTTATGGTTTGTCTCCCTCTCTGGTTTCTTGTTTTATTTTTTTTCCTCTCTCCCACTATGATCTTCTCTTTTGTTTCTTATGCTAAGTGAAATAAGTCAATCAGAGAAAAGCAAATATATTATCTCACTCATATGTGGAATTTAAAGAGTTTCTTAAAAGCTGTTTAAAGTTCACAGTAAAACTCAGGCAAAGGTACAGATATTTCCCATAAATCCTTTGTTCTGCATCCCGCCCATCTATCTGTCACCACATTCATAGTCTCCCTATTATTTACCTACCCAACCAGTCATGCATTTGTTGCAACTGATAAACTTGCACTGACACATCATAATCACCTAAGTACAGAGTTTACATTAGGGTTCATTTTTGGTGTTGTACATTCTTTGGATTTGGAAAAAAGTATGATGCTATGTACCCATCATTGTGGTATTATACAGAGTATTTTCACTGCCCTAAAAATCATCTGTGCTTCCCGTATTCATTCCTTCCCATACCCCTAATCTGATCTTTTAGGGCATTATAGTTTTGCCTTTCCCAGAATGTCCTAGAGCTTGAATACAGTTGGAATCATACAGAAGCCTTTTCAGATTGGCTTCTTTCACTTAGTAGTATGCATTTAAGTTTCTTCCATGGCTTTTCATGGGTTAATAGCTCATTTCTTCTTAGTGCCAAATGATATTCCACTGTCTGGATATACCACAGTTTATCCATTCATCAATAAAGGACATCTTGCTTGCTTCCAAATTTTGGCAATTAAGAATAAAGCTGCTATAAACATCAGGTTTCTGGGTGGACATAATTTTTCATCTCCCTTGGATAAATATCAAGAATTGCAGTTGCTGGATCATACGGTAAGAGTATGTTCAGTTTTGTAAGAAATTGCTAGGATGTCTTGCAACATGACTATATCATTTTGCATTCTTACCAGTTACTTAAGACATTTGAAGGGAAAATGATCAGGATTCATTTAGAGTATTTATGCCTAAAGACAGATTGCCTTCCATGTAATAGCTACATACAAAAAAGTTATTAAGTTATAAGTTTGTCCTTGGTTTTACAATGAACAATGAAAAACATTAAAATTCTCTAATCAAGGTATGTAAGGATTTTTATATTGTTCTTTTTTTCATTAAAGAATGAGAGCAAAGTAACTTCCTGGAATATAAAGCTAAGAGCTGAACGAGCATGCCATGAATGGAGAGAAGAGGTATTTTTACAGAACAGTATTTCCCCCATCCATCTCCATTTGATGTTGATCCAAACATACCATTGGCCATTTAGTCACAAAAATGCAATATGCTTGTGTACATACATAGTTACTTTATGTATAATGAAGGAATTAGGAAGGAAAAAAATGAAAGAGAAAAAACTGTAGTGGTTGGGAGGTGGCAGGACCAAATTGCAGTTTTCTAATTGAGAATGTCGTCTTGGTCTGGAGGAGCAGAGTCTGCAGTAAAGTAGCGGGCTCCTTTCTTAGTAGACACCTCTTGTCTGCTGCTGGAACCATCAACTGGATCTTCATCCTCCATCTCCGACAGTGCGGTGTGTCTGTTTCATGGACTGGTTCATGGAATTGGAATCTGATCCACTTCATTGACGAACCTTCCAAAGTAGCAGCAGCCCAACATGCTCCAGAAATCAACAGGTTTCGGATTCTGTATGAGAAATGAACATACAGCTGTGTTGGGCCGCTGAAATCAACTGGAAAGATGAAAAGTCTTTGGGCTTTTTTTGTCAGCCATGAAGAGTGCCAGAAGCTCCTTAGCTGCCACTTCACAAAAGAGGTACCAGGTCCACAGCCAACCGGCACATGAGCAGCACCAGGAGCGGCAGGAGGAGGCAGCAGTGGAGCATCTTTTCATATGCTTGTCATCTGTAGATCTTAAATGGTGAGATGCCTGTGAAGGTTTTTGGCCCATTTTTTAATGGGTTTGTTTTCTTACTGTTAAGAATCTTTGTATATTTTGGATGATAGTCCTTTATCACATGTCTTTTGCAAATATTTTCTACCAGTCTGTGCCTTATCTTCTCATTCTCTTGACATTATTTTTTGCAGGACAAATTTTATTTATTATTTATTTTAAAGATTTATTTATTTTAGAGCGTGTGTTTGCAGGGGAAGGGGAAAGGGTAGAGGGAGAGGGAGAGAGAAACTTCAGCAGACTCTGCACTGAGCCCGATGTGGGGCTTGATCTCACAATCCTGAGATTACCACCTGAGACCCTAGCTGAAACCAAGAGTCAGTCATTCAAATGACTGTGCCACCCAGGTGCCCCCAGAAATCTTTAGTTAAGTCGATCGATTCCTTCTTTCATGAATTGTGCCTTTGATGCAGTAACTATGATGTAACAACAACTTAGATGTTGTCATTGCCATACCAGGTTACCTAGGTTTTATGTTATATTCTAGTTTTATAGTTTTGCACTTTACATTTAGGTTTATGAGCCATTTTGAGGTAATTTTTGTAAAAGGTGTAACATCTATCTCTACACTCATTTTTTTTTGCATGTGTGTGTCCAGTTGTTCCACCACCCATTGTTATCTTTGCTCCATTATTATATCCTTTGCTGCTTTGTTGAAATCAGTTGACTATGTTCATGTGCTTCAACTTCTGAGCTCTGTGTACTGTTCCATTGATCTGTATGTTTATTTTTTTTGCTACTACTACACTGTCTTGATTATTGTAGCCATAAGTATTTACTGTTTGCTATATGTAAGCTTCTGATTTACAACTTAATATAAGTAAGGCTTCAAGTTGTGTAGTGTCAGACTTCCAACATTGTTCTCCTATGATATTGTTCTGGGTTTTTTGCCTCTCTGTATAAATTTTAGAATCAGTTTATTGATATCCACAGAACAATATGCTAGGATTTTAACTGGGATTGCAGTGAGTCTATAGATCAAGTTGAGAAGAACTAATATTTTGACAATATTGAGTCTTCCTATCCATGAAGATGGAATATCTCTCCACTTATTTGATTCTTTTGATTTTGTGTGTCAGAATTTTGTGATTTTCCTCATAGGGATCTTGTACATACTTTGTTAGGTTTATAGGTATTTCATTTTGGGTATGCTCATGTAAATAGCATGGTTTTAATTTCAAGTTCCACTTGTTCATCGTTGATTGTTAGGAAAATGATTAGGTTATGTATATTATCTTTATATCCTGCAACCTTTCTATACTCATTAGTTTTAGGAGGTTTTTCATCAATTTCTTTCAACTTTCTACATATGATCATGTCATCTGCCAACAAAGACAGTTTTATGCCTTTTCAAGCTGTATATTTTTCTTTTTCTCATCTTATTGCATAAGCTGGAACTTCCAGTATGATTTTGAAAGGGAGTGGTGAATGGGGACATCCTGCCTTGTAACTGATCTTAGTGGTGAAGCTCTGAGTTTCTCACCATTGAGTGTAATGTTAATTGTAGGTATTTTTAGTCCTCAGAGCAGACATTGTATGATGTCCATGTGAGCTTGAGAAGCATGTGTATTCTGCTGTTGTTGGGTGCACTAGTCTGTAGACATCAGTTATATTCAGTTGTTTGATGGGGTTGAGTTTAAGTGTGTCCTTGCTGATTTTCTGCCTGCTAGATCTATCCATTTCTGATACTGTCATGTTGGTCTTCCACTATGATAGTACTTTAAGGAGAAACAGATGAATGCACTACCAGGTTTTGGCTCACATAGTTTGAAACTCAGTTGTTAGGTGCATGGCTTGGTTTTATTTTCTTAATGGTGTCTATTGAAGTTTGATGCCTTTTGATTTTGATGATAATCAGTTTTACCTGTTGAGAATACTGTGGGCAGTGTCAAGGTCAGCCAGGAGGATGGAGATCACCCAGACCTTCTCTAGGTCTCCACCATGCATGGACATAGCCTCATCCAAGAATATGCTTGGCTCAACCACAAACTTCCAGGCTTATGGGCCCATTAGCTCCCCCAATTCACTCTCTGCTGAGATTGTCACTTCCACTGACAACCTTACTGGGTTCAGGTTTCATCCATCGTTTCAAATTTAGTGAGTCCTGTTTGACTGCTTATATTTGTCCTCATAGTTCTGTCACACTCTGACCAAACCTTCATGTCAACTTAGCTGGCAGGGGAATGGGAGTAGCCTGGGGAGACAACTGCATAGACCTCCTTGTGCAGCAGTTATTCAAGCATAAATGCCTCTCACATTGTTGTAGATCTTTGGCAGTTCCTTAAAATGTTAAACATAAGTTATCATATGATCCAGAAGTTCCACCCTTGGGCATCTATGCCCAAGAGAAATCAGATGCCCATCCACACAAAAACCTGTACCTAAATGTTTACAGCAGGGTCATTCACAAATAGTGAAAAAGTGGCAACAACCTAAATATCCATCAAGTGGTAAATGGATAAAGTGTAATTTATGCACACAGTGGCTTAAGCTGCTCAGCCATACAAAGGAGTGACCTACTGATACATGCTACGATATGGATGGTAGCACACTTAACGTGTGTTAAGTGAAATAAGACAGTCACTAAAGACCATGACTCCATTACACAAAATGTCTGAATAGGCAAAGCTGTAGATAGAAAGTAGATTAGTGGATGCAGGGGGTTGGGGAAGTGACTGCTAACAGTATGAGGTTTCTTTGGAGGCGATATGCTCTAAAATCACATGGTGGTGATAGTTGCCCAACTCTGAAAACATGGTAAGACCCATTGAGTTGTACGCTTTAAATTGGTGAATTTTATAGTACATTAATTATAGCTCAATAAAATGGTTTAAAAATCTGATTTAGGAATCTGTAATGATGGGATCTGCAGGGGAAGCTATTCTGGGCTTTGGGAGGGTGAGGGAAGGGCTGGCCAGGAGGTTCCATTGTGGGACCCCACAACTGGTCCCACCTCCCTGAACTGTCCGATGGGCAGTACTGAGGATGGGGCTTGTGCTGGAATATTTCAGCCTACCAGTTAGGTGAGACTAAGAGGAGGAGGGCCGGCTGTCTCCTCTGGTGTTGCTGCAAAGGCCCTAAGGCTGCTATCCTGGCCTGGCAGGCAGCCGGTTCTCCCAGTAGGGAGAGGCTGCCTTGCTCAAAGGTGCCCTTAAGAGCTGAGGAAATTGGGATCCCTGGGTGGCACAGCGGTTTAGTGCCTGCCTTTGGCCCAGGGCGCGATCCTGGAGACCCGGGATCGAATCCCACGTCGGGCTCCCGGTGCATGGAGCCTGCTTCTCCCTCTGCCTATGTCTCTGCCTCTCTCTCTCTCTGTGTGACTATCATAAAAAAAAAAAAAAAAAAAAAAAGAGCTGAGGAAATTTGAATGTTTCAGATTGAATCCCCGTGACAGTTTGAAACACAAGTACTCAGGCATGTGGTATATGAAAGCTCAAATTCAACACATTAAAAAGGATGGAAGAGCTCCTGCAGAGCGGGTTACATTAAGGCTCAAGATCCACGACATGATGCTAAGTGCAACAAGCCAGTCACAGAAGGACCAACACTACGATTCCCCTCTCGCGAGTTCTTGAAAGTACTCGAACTCCTAGAAGTAGAGCGAGGAACGGAGTTTGCCAAGGGCTGGGGTGAGGGGGCACAGAGCGAGGCTCTTCAACAGGCATAAGGCGGTTCCTTCCGTTCCCAGGATGGTCGAGGGTAGGGGTCTGCTGCACAGGCCTGTGCCAACGCTCACCAGCCGGGAACTGTACGGTCAACACTTGCGGAGGGGATAGATCTCAGGTTAAATGGTCTTCCTACAGGGGCCCCTGGGTGGCTCGGGGGTTGAGTGTCTGTCTGTAGCTCAGGTAGTGACCCTGGGGCCCTGGGATCGAGTCCCACGTCGAGCTCCTCGCAGGGATCCCGCACAAGCACGTCCCCTCGAGTAGGGAGGACCGGGTGGAAAAGTCACTGTCCCTGGAGCTCAGAGGCTGAGGCTGAAGCGCGGGCGGGGGGGGCCACACTGCGAAGGAGGAAGATGAAAACCGGCGTCAGGCGCCCCCGGAACAGAGGCAGGCAGCAAGTGGGCAGAAAAACGCTTGCAGAAGAGCACGACCCAGCCCGTTGGCGGGGTGCAAACAGTCCCCGTAGAAGAGAACTTTCTGGTAAGGCTTTGTGTTGTATAT
Organism: Canis aureus; assembly: GCF_053574225.1. Lineage (NCBI taxonomy): Eukaryota > Metazoa > Chordata > Mammalia > Carnivora > Canidae > Canis > Canis aureus. The sequence continues at coordinate 8,707,517 of NC_135643.1, forward strand.
GACTTAGAAGAACGTGCATTCAATTCGTATCCAAGAGGCGATGGCGAAATCACAGCATGGTCAATGGTCAATGGTCAATGGTCAATGATCGCAGAGCTAAGAAAACAGATGCGAAGGCCGCGTCGTCCTTACCGAGTCGGAAACGGCGAGGAGTGGAAGGACGTGTTGAGGACTGAGCTACGGACAGCTGCATGGAGGCGAGCCTTTGGGCTTGGCTAGCAAGTCCCTGAAGGGGGTAGTCGTGGCATCTCTCTGCCCTCCTCAAGGCCCAGTGGGGTTGGTGCCCGCAGGAACTCAGAAACTCCCTTTGGAGAAGGCAGATGCGTCCACGTGGGTGCACCCGAATTTGAGCCAGACGCATGCCGGATGCCGCTGCTTTGGTAGCTGTGTCCTTCCTTTTGGCAGAATCAGCTGCAGAGCCAGGCTGTGAGGATTCTCCACTTTATAACCAAAGACTCCTTAGGTTGACCTTTGTTCTACAGTTTGTTTCTAATGAGGTTGCAAAAAAGTGGAATAGAAATACCACTTAGGGCATAGATTTTGTTTGCAATTTGGAGTACTGTTTGAGGACAAATTAATAAGTTGTCTTTTTTTTTTTTAAAGATTTTATTTATTTGAGATAAATAGTGACAGAGATAGTGAGAGAGAGTAGGAGCAGGGAGGAGAGGGAGAAGCAGGCTCCCTGCTGAGCAAGGAGCTAGACTCAAGGCTTGATCCCAGGTCCCCGGGATCATGACCTGAGCCTAAGGCAGATGCTTAACCAACTGAGCCACCCAGGCGCCCCAAGTTGTTTGTCTTTAAATAACTGTCCTCAAAATAAATAAATAAATAAATAAATAAATAAATAAATAAATAAATAAAATAAAAATAAAATAAATAAATAACTCCTCTGCTCTCGACTGCAGCTTGCACCTTTCTTTTGTAGAGCAGGAAGTGTGACAGCAGAAGGCCAACACTGAAGTCCTAGTGTTTTATTTTCCCAATAAAGTAAGCATGATTATGTATGGATGATACTGAAAAAAAAAATCCTAAGTACATTTTCACTGCACTCACTCAAAACAAACAAACAAACAAACAAACAAACAAACAAGAAAATGCAAACTGGGAGCTGTTTATAAAGAGCGTTGGCCTGGGAGCCAGAGCTGAGGGGTGGAGATGAGCAGGATACTCAACACCAGCACAGCTTGCAGACCAGACACCTCTCTCAATCCTTTTCCTCTTGCGTTAAATCAGGGTCTGCGCAGGTGATTTCTAAGGCCTCTTCCCACACTTAACATTCTGGCTGCTGTGCAGCAGACTGAGGATGAACCACCTACCACTGGCTTTATTTGGGCCTCTAGAAATGTTTTAACACATTCCTTTTATGTTCCTATTTCCACATTGACACAACAATATATTGAGAACATACATGTCAGGCACGACATGTCCCACATCTATAAATTGATTTAATTCTTGCAACAATTCTCTGGGGGCAGGCATCATGATACAGAATTTACACGTGAGGAAACTCAAATGCAGAGTGGTAGCCCCCTCCACAGCTAGTGGTAGAACGGGCACTGAACCCCCGGACCGACTCTGGCTCCATGCTCCTCACCGGTGTATTACACTAGGTAGAAATGCACCTAACACGAGGATAGTCCTTACTGACAGGTTTTTTACTTGATCATAATTTGAAAGTCTTGACTAAAAGAACTAAGAAAAGGACACACAAACTCCCAACACTTCAGAAACTCACTCTTGGTCTCTGTTCTGCTTTGAGCCGGGGGGTGGTATTCCCATAGTGGGGTGTGGCCGCCAGGTGCTGGGTGGCAGAGCCTGGTCTTGCACTTGGCAGGTTTCCGTGGGAGCCCAGTTGGAAGGCCCAGGCCTATGATTGGGAACCCGGTTCCCAAATGGGACTGCACACACGCTTCTTTACAATTTGAGTAGTGTCCTCACACATCTCCTTGGACCGGTGCTTCTGAAAGTTTGGTTCACAGAGCCCTGGGAGTTCTGAGTGCCTTTTGGGGGTCTGCCAGAGAAGATTATTTTCATGATTATACTAAAACACTGTTGGCGCTATTTGTACTGAACTGAGGTGCAGAAGCAATGGTGAGTAAAAATGCTGGAATTTACACATTAATCAAGCTGGAATCTACACACCAAACTGCTGGTAGGATCATGATATTCCTTATCTCAAGCACTTGCTATAAAAAGAAAGTGCCCATTTCACTTAAGAATGTCTTGGGGTGGGGGCCCGCGTGGATGGCTCAGTTGGTTAAGTGTCTGCCTTCAGCTCAGGTCGTGGTTCCAGGGTCCTGGGATCGAGTTCCACATCGAGCCTTCTTCTCCCTCTCCCTCTGCCATTCCCCCACCCCCCAGTCCCCGCTTGTGCTCTCTGGCTCTATCGCTCTCTCTCTCTAAAAAAAAAAAAAAAAAAAAAAATCTAAAAAAAAAAAGCAGTAAAACTTGCTTTTATTAAATCTTGAAATTTAAGTTGTGTGACACAAAATGAGAAGTACCATCCACAATTATAGGCATCCTCTGTGGAGCCTGGAACACATCTCCTGTGGTTAAGAGGGGACTGCTATACACCAGCTAGCCTTGACAGTATCATTGACCATCTTCCCCCACCCCCACCACCAAATATCTCTGGAACCAGTGAATATGTCCTGGGACATGGCAAAAAGAACCTTGTAAATATGATTAAGCATAAGGAATTTTACAGAGGGAGATTAGACATGCTTACCCAGATGGGCCCAATTTAATCACACAGGCCCTTAAAAACAATAAATTTCTCTACTTAAAGTCAGAGATGAGGGATGCCTGGGTGGCTAGATGAGCATCTGTCTTCAGCTTAGGACGTTGATCACAGCGTTGAGTCCTGCATCGGGCTCCTTGTGGGGAGCCTGCTTGTCCCTCTGCCTCTGTCTCTGCCTCTTTCTCTGTCTCCCATTAATGAATGAATGAATGAATGAATGAATGAATGAATGAATGGCTAAACAAACAAACAAACAATAAATAAATAAATAAATGGATGTGTGGCGGAAGAAGGCAGTAGAGAAATGACTTCAGATGGGGAAGTCAGAAAATTTTAGATAAATTTTGAGTATGAGAAGGATGTAGTGTACCACTTGCTGGCTCTCAGACATAGGGCCCAAGTCCAAGGAAGAGAGAGGCTTTCAGGGGCTATAGGTACTAGTAACTTCCCAGAGCCATCAGATACGAGCCCAACCAGCTGACATTTTTACTTCAGCCTTGTGAGACCCTGAACAGAGAAACTGGCAGAGACCACCAAGGCTTCTCAGTTCCAGAACTGTGAGTTAATATATTTATGTCTTAAGAGCAAAATTTGTGTTCATTTCTTACAGTAGCAATAGAAAACACACAGTAGAAGGTACCATCACAAATCAATGCTTGAAGATGTTCTGTAACATGAATACCAATCCTTCAATGCTATGTGAATGCCTAATACCTTATATTTTAAGTCAAGACCTCCAAAACGTACGTTTAAATGTCATGGAGATATATGAATCCATTTCTGCAGAAGAGAAAAGACAGAAATTTAATGTTGAATGTGTAGAAAGAATGGAGAGCTTTGAAAATATTTTTTGAGTATATTTCATGAAACTTGACAGTCAAACCAGAAAACATGGCAACATCCTAACTCATCTTCCAAGTTACTGCATTTTCAGTGTACTTAGTACTTCTTGAAAGAATAAACTAACCTAAAATATAAAAAAAAACAAAAAAACAAAAAACACAAAACAAAATGAGAAGTACCCATAAGGCACCCCCATCCTGAAGTACAATGTTGGCCTTGAAGAAAAGTACTGTGTTAATTGAGTTGTGAGTTGAACTAGCTGCTTTTCTCACTGTACGCCATGTTTACATCAAAGAACTGACAAATTGTGGTTCTTTGGCAAAGATGTTCTTGAAATTAAGAAAGAGAACCTAGGGGATCCCTGGGTGGCGCAGTGGTTTAGCGCCTGCCTTTGGCCCAGGGCACGATCCCGAAGACCCGGGATCCAATCCCCCGTCGGGCTCCCGGTGCATGGAGCCTGCTTCTCCCTCTGCCTGTGTCTCTGCCTCTCTCTCTCTCTCTCTGTGTGTGACTATCATAAATAAATAAAAATTAAAAAAAAAAACTTGTGCCTACATTTAAAAAAAAAAAAAGAGAACCTATTGCTTCAAAGAAAACAGCAAACTATTTATTGGCAGTGATAAAACTTTAGGTTTTAAGCAAAAATTCTACTAGAAAACCTTGTATCTATCACTCTTTGGCTTAGAATTTCCTGAAACTGCGGGTGATAGTTGATGTTATATATAATTTTTAATATATATACTTTGAAATGAAATATGTCAACACTTGGAAGATCTGTACACACTTCAGTTATAGTAGTGACATACTGCATTACTCTGTCAGTGAATCAGTATTGTCTAAATGACCAGCGCGTGGGGCACCTGGGGAGCTCAGGTCATGATCCCCGGTCCTGGGATCAAGTCCCACATTGGGCTCCCTGCCTGGAGCCTGCTTCTCCTCTGCCTGTGTCTCTGCCTCTCTCTCTGTGTCTCTCATGAACAAATAAATAAAATCTTAAAAAGACCAGTGCATGCTATAAATTATGCCTGGGTGAATGATGGATTCACAGTGTAAGATTATCAAAAGTTCACGGGTGTAGTTCCAGATGCTATACAGTAATCAAACTTTAACAAACTATTATTTTAAGAAAACCCCAATAATCTGGATATGCTATTAAAATACTGCCCCCCCCCCCACTTCCAACCACATACCTGTGTTAAGCTGCATTTTCCTCATCTGCTTCCACCAAAATGAAGTATCCCCAACTGGAATGTAGAAGCAGACACAAGAGTCCACCTGTGTTCGATTAAGACAGACATTAAAGAGATTTGCAAAATTAAAACAATTCTACTCTTCATTAATTTTTTTTGAGTGTGTAAGGTTTTTCCCCCCATTGAAATATATAATTGATGTTAATATATAATTATTTTATCATTGTTATTTTTAAAGGAATTAACATTATCTTTTAAAAAATCTGTTTTGATTTCTAATACAATGACTATTGATAGATGCAAACCACATAAACAGAAGTGTTGGGGTCCTTGATAGTTTTTAAGGACCAAAGGTTCTAAAACCAGAAAGTTGAGGAAGCGCTATCTTAACCCCCTGCTCCTGGCGGACAGGGCCACAGGAAAACCTGACGCATTGAGCTGCTTCAACAGAGGCTTCTCGAGCTTCTCGAGCTTCTCAAGTTCACAAGCTGCGGGTGCCTGCAGCCTCTGGCTCTCGACTCCTATTTCAGGGCTCCCCGAAACACTGCGCTGGCTCTCAGTGTGGTAGTTCGGCTTGCTGCCATTTCTAGCAAAAGTCAAAAGGAACAATTAATAAAAAAGAGCTTTGCAGTGTGTGGGGAAGGTGAGAATAGCAATAAAGAAGACTAAGCCAAAAAAAAAAAAAAAAAGAAGAAGAAAAGAAAAAGACTAAGCCAATGCTAGATCAATTCCATCGGCCTGCTTCTTCTCTGAGGGGTGCAGAGGGAATTTTCTTGAAGATGAGAAGCAAACGGCAAGAGACTTAGTGATCATTTGTTCTGTTTGTTCTTTAAAGCCTTAAAAAATTTCAGCAATGCCCATCCTTGACTGCATCTCTGAGGTCACTAGAATAGTATTGCACTATTCTCAAGAATGGTGGGAATGACTAGAGAAATGGGAATGACCCTGTTTTCTCTCTTACCACTTTGTTGTGTTGTTGAAGAAATGGCTGTTTGTTGTCTTAGAAGTTCTTGGCATTCCTCTATCTTTGCCTCCAAAGGGAGTTGCACTGAGGTGGGATTTGCAATAAGCCCAATATCCTCAATATTGGGACTCTGCTGTTCAATCTCGTATTAACTGGAATTTTGTTAGCATCTTTAGAAAGAGGAAAACTAAAGTTGCTAAAGCAGCTTAAATAAGTTTACAGTGTGTTTTCTAGGCTCAGAAGGCAGTTTTACAACTAAATAAGCTAGTAAGACAGGAAGAATGGATTTGTGAGTTTCTTAACTCTCAGACTGAAAACCGAAATGGAAAGACTAGCATAGGAGCACCTGGGTGGCTCAGCGGTTGAGTGCCTGCCTTCGGCTCAGGGCAGGATCCCGGGGTTCTGGGATCGAGTCCCACATTGAGCTCCTTGTGGGGAGCCTGCTTCTCCCTCTGCCTGTGTCTCTACCTCTCTCTCTGTGTCTCTCATGAATAAATAAAATCTTTAAAAAAAAAAAAAAGACTAGCTTGGGACAGAAATATGCTGTGCTTCCAGAAAAGGGGTGGGCTACCAAAATATTCCTGATGTGAATATGGCAGGGGTAGGAGATAGATGATTTACTGTTGCATACTTTTCACAATGTGATGGATAGAGACTAAGGCTCAGTAAAAAAGACCCCAAACCACACTATGTAGGCTTTGTCCATGGGTCCATTGGAGTTTGCAGGCATGTCTCAGAGTCACCTGCTGCTTCCCGCAGCTGTCCACACACACTCATCAAACCCAGGAAGCCAGCACGACCGGGAAGCTTGATGCAGAAAGCATTCAAAGATGGATCAAACAAGAGCTTGAACCAGACCCTAACAGCCAACATTTCTTTAAGCAGGAGCTTCTGGAAGGTATATTCACAGCTAGAAAAGAACTACAAAGTTTAGGGAACTTTTTGCCTTCTGTTTTGTTTTTCCTTCTCTGAATAAACTGGCTTAAAAACAACTTTTTTTCTTTGGGTGGTAAATAGTAGGTATTTATTTGAAATGAAAAAAAAAAAAAAGTACCTGGACTATTGCATTTAATCATGTATTGTAATTGTGTTACTCTACCTTTTTGCATCAGAGACAGATATACAATGAACATTCAGTTATCACAGATTGCACACTAGATAGTAATTCTTCAGGCCTTTTACATAACCACCAAAGAACAGATATTGGATTCTGCAGTATAGTACAAACGTCCACAATCAATCCAGTCTTAGCCAGTATCTTCAGTTTACTTCTGTTGCTGTACAAATAATTGGCCATTACTAGGGCTTACAAGTTAATAACAGGACAAAAAAAATATACATTGCACTGACACAAAAAGTCAGCTGTGTTAATAGTCATGCAACAAGTAACCAAACTTGCTGAAATTAAAAATACTTTCTAAAAACAGTTTTAACAGCATAAATATTTTATACACAGTTCATTTACCAAAACAAAATGTATTTAAATGATACAAAGCAAAAATAAGTTTCTACCAACTTTATACATAAGAAAGTGCAAAATAACTTATCTAGAGTGTTTTGCTATTATCCAGACGGATGGCTGCTATGGGCAGCTATTTTCCCCTTCGGAAGCATGACATTACGGTCGCACGCTACACACAAATGTTAGAATAAGTGGATGAATGAACAAAGGAACTACAAAGGTCAGGCAGGAGCCCTGTGAGGTACTCTCAGAGAAAGAATACAGACCACACAAAGGTGGATGTACATGCTGAGAATATATGTTGGTAAACAAATTTACATGGAACATAGAAAAACATCCAGAGAAACAATTAGTTTATGTATGTGAGTGTACTTGCATGTGTGAGTGATTTGTGATTTCTACATTAGAAAGCAAAAAGAAAAGAAATCCCACTGAATAAAACAGTTGCCCACAGCACCAGCTGCCAGAGGAAATACTATCATGAGGGTTTTGGTTTCCACCTTCTAGTTATGGAAGTTGTGTTGGAAAGTTTAAAAGTGTTCATCCCATATAACTTCATATTACATAGAGGAATAGCCTTTAAGTAACTACATACACACATTCATATATTCAAGTCTTTAAAGAACACCTCTGCTATTGGGTTTGGGGTAAACATGGTTCGTAGACACAAGGAGGACGCTTCTTTTAAAAAGTGTAGAATAACACTGCTACAACTCATCTATAGGGCCGGACAAGGGCAAAGCCCACGATTATGTGATAGCACAATTCCTGCCACTGTTGAACATCCAGCATTATTTATTAGAATTGGAGTAAGATGGTGGGTGGGGGTGGGGGAGGGGTGGGGAGTTAAGACACAGGAAGGAAAACAGAACACAACTGTTCTTCAAGTTAAAGTATTAATGCCAATAATCCTTTTATTAACAAGTGTATTTGAACTTTTAGAAATGGAGGTGTATTAATCAATTTTGATATGTAATCATAAATAGACTGTAGGCTCAAACCTAGGTAAATAAAGGGTTAAATTTAGTGAGCATAAGGCACTAAAGCAGCCTTTATATTTCTCTTGGAGACCTAGTTATCAGGAAGAACAAATTTGTTCTTAAGCTGGTTTCAGCCCATTAGGTACAAGGTTACTATTGTACCAATGCCTATTTTTGAATGCATGTGCATATATGTGCATTTTAGTGCATAAGTGTGCCTGTCACCAGGGCCTAAAGATGAAAAGTTGGGAAAGCCAAAGCCGCTGTCCTTGTATGATACCTCCATGAGGGCGTGAAGGCCTGTCCTTCCTTGCTTGGGCCATAAATAATTCTCCTTTTTTTCAAATCACAGGGCTTTTAGAATTGTTCATAATATTATCACTAAATATCTGAAAATGTTAAAATCTAGATTAATTGTTTCATTTGTTTTTTTATATATATGTATATATATATATATGTACATAACACACATTTAAAAAAAATCCCACCACCAAAGCCTTTTTTCTGTAAACTAAACTTCTCTCTTAGCCCCAACCAGCTTTAGTCTCCCTAGATTTGTGTGTTCTGTATCCAACTAGTAGAACAAATTAAATAACTAATTATTAAAATACTGTAATTATATTCATAGCAAAAACAAAAAAATAGACATTGATACAGTATAAATCTCACTGTTTTCAGGTAGATGGCATTAAATGGTAAAGATTAATTATAAGCAGTTCTGACATGATCCAGTTTTACAAGATTTATATGTTAATTCTGTACACTTTTTTCATTTTTTTACCCTTTTTTGAAAATAAGATATAGTAGAACATTAGTGTCCCCAAAGACACATACTTATTATGTTCTATGCAAGAGAAGCTAATGTGGGTTACATGCAAGTATATTTCCATTAGATGAGGCAGGGCTGTCTCCTGCATCGCATCGATCACCTGACCGCCACACTCTGCAACACTAAAAGGGACGCTGTGGCCACATGGCAGTCCAGATATGAGTTTATGAGGGGCCTTAGGACACTGGAACAACACCGAGGTGGCACGTAGCCAGGTGTAAGTCGCCCAGCTATTTGCAGGGTATCTTGTGGCAGGACGCATAGTCTCCCACACTGTTTCCTAAAGTAAAGAAGGTCCACATTGTTTTGGTTACTAGCCTAGTTTAAGTGGAGATACTGTGGGCAACTTGAAAGAAAGCACACTGGGCACACAGGCTGGGCTGGGAAGGGGGGAGAAAAGACCACAGATTATGTCTTTGAGGATTTAAAAAACATATTTATAATTAATTTGTGAGAGGTGTCAGACAAACCGTAAGTAGTTCACTGAGTTAGTGGTTTAAGTTTGAAGTCTCATGTTACAGACAGTTAAGTCCTTATTTAGAAAAGAAAAGGCCTTTATACCTATTTACAATATACACAGTTACTTGCAAAGAAGTCAGATTTACAACCATTTTCTAAAAGCCTTTTTGTTTTGTTGGTGGTGGTTTTTCCAAATAAGGATGAGTAGATCTATAAAAATGAGACGCAAGAAAAGCCAGTTAATAAGTGAGGATTTTCTCTTGGAGACAAGCTACTGGTAACAGGGAGAGTGGGATACTGGAGAAGTCGCTCCTGGGAACCACCTGCCGCTCTTCTGGCGCTGCTCCCCCGGAAGGTGTCCGCCCCCCGACTGCACTCTACACCCGCTTCTTCGCTGATCCCTCGGAATCCAACGCTCCAAACACGCGGTATGGAGAGAGGCAGAAACGGAGACTTGCTTCGATGCCTCCCGAGCTGTGAGCCGTGACGGGGGAATCGGGAAGGGGGTCTACAGACTGCAGTCTGCCACCAGCCTGTGGGATCTTCAACAATTCCGAGGCCCGTCCTCTGAACCCCTCTCGTGCTGGAGGTTGTAGTAACAGTTCTGACACACACGCACCGGGGAGGAGATCTTCAAGCGTTTGATTTCTGACTGAAACCGACTGCACCTGAAGGGAAGGCAACATCAGGTATTACAGGTCACCTCCACGTTTGATCACTGGGCCCACTGGGCCGAGAAACACAAACTGAAAAACTCCGCAGAAAGCTTGCGCTGTCATGCCAAAGACCTGCTGGTTTGTGTCGTGTGGTTCACCCAAGATCCCAAACACTACCGTGTCGTTTCAGTCTGTGACGAAAAGTAATATTAAATCGAGGCAAGCTATCTATTTGACAGAATTTTTATTTTTTAATTTTTATATATTTATTTAGGTGTATACTATTTATTAATACATTTATTAAGGCCAGGTTTATTTATTTATTAAGGCCAGATTTTCCTACAGGATGAAGCCAAGAGTCTGAACAGCTATGCGGGCCTGGCCCTCCTGCCCTAGAAACTTGGGAGGGATGCCAATGCCTATTTGGAGCTTAACTTTTTTCTCTTAGCAGAAGATTTTCTACTAGTTTTAAAAGACTCTTTCTTTGGTCACTATCAAGTTCCTCTGGGCTTTTAAACACTGTTTGATCTAACTCCTCGGTGATTTCTTGAACAGTAGTTTGGCTTTTCTGTCTGGTCCAAATGGTCTCATTTTCTGTTTATTTTGATAGAATTCCGTGAAGTAGACTCTACTTTAAGAGGTGCTCAAATTCTTTAAAAAGTATTCCTCTTCCTGGAATAAAGCAGGGTGTGACCTTGGATGTGGCATTTAATCACTTTAAACTTGCCTTTTCATGAGACTGAAATGGAAAATTCTATCTTCTCCAATATTGTACCAGTAAAGGTGTCCAGAGAATAAACAAAGTGTCACTAGCCTAAGAGGCTTTTTTTTAATTTCATTTATTTATTCATGAGAGACACACACAGAGAGAGAGAGAGAGAGAGAGAGAGAGAGAGAGAGAGAGAGGCCGAGACACAGGCAGAGGGAGAAGCAGGCTCCATGCAGGGAGCCTGACATGGAACTCGATCCCGGGTCTCCAGGATCATGACCTGGGCTGAAGGCGGGGCTAAATCTCTGAGCCACCCGGGTTGCCTGCCTAAGGGGTTTAAAGGGCTGTTCTTGGACTTTGAGGGACCCTCAGGAGTGCTGACAAACTCTAGGGGCGCCTGGGTGGCTCCGTTGGTTAAACGTTCAACTCTTGATTTCAGCTCAGGTCACGATCTCAGGGTCATGGAATCAAGCCCTGCATCTGGCTCCACTCTCAGCGAGGAGTCTGCTTAAGATTCTCTCTGTATCCCTCCCCACAGCTCACATTCTCTCTCTCTCTCTTAAAAAGAAAACTATAAAAAAAAAAAAGAGGAAGCGCTGACAAACTCTCACCAACTGAAGGGCACAAAGAATGGCAGGGTGATGCTGTGCTCTGCCAAGACAGCTCTTCCTTCTGTGTCTGCTCTATCATAATCAATCACTGGTTGGTTGGTTTTTCAAATACAGCCTCCAACTAATATCTGATAGCAACGGATAAAGAATTATCTACCCTTAAACAATATTTGGAAAATTAGACACTACAAGGAACACTGTATTTGCCAGTGCATATACAGGGGTATTGACTACCCAAAATTACTAGATTACTAGGTTTTGTAGAGTGGGCTTCTTAAAGCCCAGAAACAAAAGACAGAATCCTCTGCCAGCCTCCAGGAAGTCCCAGAAGGAATGGCTGGCACCAACATTCTGGCTACCTCATCTTGAATCAGATTTCCTAGGAAAATGGTTTAAGACATCAATCTGAAAAACAAAAACAAAACAAAACAAAACTACCATTCTATAATAACATCTTTTACAAGACCTATACTTGGTGTTTTATAACATTCACACACATGATTTCATTGTTTTCTCACTCAGCACCTCTATGAGAAGGTGTCATTATCCTCATTTTACAGGTTAAAAAAATAGACTCAGGGAGGGTCAGTAACCTGCCTGAGATGACATAATGGACAGTAACCCAGGACGTATTTGGTCACTGTAAACCCAAGGACCACACCTTTTTCAATAAGCCAAAGCCTGCAAGACCACAATAACTGGCTGAAAAACAACTATATGGTTCATGCTTTCTGTGAAAGTATCTCTATAGTTAAGCAATGTGAGCACTGAAGACCATTGCCTATGGGACCCTTTCCATTGTCTGCCATGAAAAGTGTGGACTGTACATGCATGTTGGGGATCCCAGCATATGAGATGGCATCCAAGTCAATGGTGAGGGGACAACTGACTTCTCATACAAGGAAAATAAAAAAGATCCTCACCACACACCATGCTACCAAATAAATTCCAAGTGTATTTGGACCTGAAGACCTAAGCGTGAAAAACAAAACCCTGAATGTTGTAAAAGGAAAGAAAAAAGGCTGTCTTTAATGATCTCAGGACAGGGAAAGATTTCTTAAGCCAGAAAAAAGAAAATCACAAAAAGTAATAAATGTGACTACATCATTAAAAACATGTCTGTCAGAAAAAAACATACATAAAGTGAAAACATAAACCACAGACTTGGAGAAGGTATCTATCTGCAAGATGTATATAGAAGACAACTAGAAACCAGAATAAAGAACTTCTCAAGTATGACGGTGGGGGGGAGGTGGGGGGGTGGGGGGAGTCAAGCAAACCTAAAAGGAAAATGGGCCATGTTCCCCAAGAGGAAACTCAAACACCCAACAAACACACGCCAATCTGTTCCACCTCGGCAGTGCTGCGCGTTACAACCACCAAGTAGTGCTGGCTCCTGCACTGGTGAAAGTGAGAATGTGTGGCAATCCCAGGTACGAGGAACGGGGACAGCCTGCCGCAGGTCATGTTGAGCAGCACTGCTGGTTTGGACAGCAATCTGGCAATATCTAGGGCAGCTCACGAGTATGTTTATCATCTGTCAGTTCCAATCTGAGGTCCCTCCTCTATGGAAACTCCAGCTCACGTATTAGGAGGGCATTTATACCAAGGGTGTGTGCTGCAGCACTGTTCAGAGCACTAACCAAATGAAAAAGTCCCCTAGGAGCCCATCAAAAGGGAAGCAGATAAACTCTTATATCTTCATGCAAAAAATGTATGACAACAGTTAAAATGAAAATATTAGTTATTTATATGAATGGATTTCAAAAACCATGTTAGGCCAAAAAAAAAGGAAGTTCTAGAAGGTATAGACAGTTATGCTGTATTTATGTAACATGAAACAGTAACATGGTGTTGTTTATGGAGATGACTCGCACTCTAAGTAGGAGGCCAGGAGGGCAGTGACCGCGAGGGCAAGCATCCGCACAGCGTTTAACATGCAAGTACGACGGCACCGCAGCACCCTCCCATCCTGAGTCACGGATGACCAGGTGTCTGTGAGCATCATCTCCACAACTGCGACGGGACACAGGTTATTCACAATTGTGATGAAAGAGAACAAAGAGGAAGGGAAGGCTGGGTGAGGCTGTGGCAGGGACCCCAGAGCAAATGGGAATTAACACCCCGGGCCTGACCCACGGAAACTCAAAGAGCTCACGTCCCCTCTTACTTCTGGCAGAAGAGCTGGCCACAGTTCCTGCAATGGTGCCGTCGTTCTGTCAGGGAAAACCGCACAGAGCAGCCCGAACAGCTGTCCCCGCCTTCATCCTTCACCCAGTGGTCAGCGGCGGAGCGGCCCGGCTGGTCACTCACAGACCAGCTGAACACGCGTCCTCGGCTATCACCAACGAGGATCCTGCTGTGATCCCTGCAGGGGACATGACAGGACATGGTGTCACCCGGGGGGAAGCCTCGGCACAGGCACGATCACCCCTGCGGTTCTCCGGTTTTCTGCGGGTGTTTGTGCCCTGCTGGGGTGGGGGTCGTGTGTCTGGGGAGACAAAACAGAACTGAGCCCGAATTTACACTTTCATCTCAACTCTCTGGGTCAAACCTTGCCGTCACCTCGAAAAGCAGAGATTTTAAAATCTATGTGCTTTGTCTGTTCGAGCAACATCTGATACTGCAAATGCAATCTGTGTTCCCCTAACTGGTCCAGGCCGTGTGGACACGAGCTAGGCCAATGACTCAGTGAGGGGGAGCAGCTGGCAAGGTCTGGCACTCACTTGGAGACACCCAGGGCGGTGATCTCGGCCGGGTGTGCGTTGTCCTTCCGATCAAAGGCCGTGTGCATAGTTAGCTTGCTCCTGAACACCAGCTGCCGTTCCCACCGGTACCCTGCAGTGCAAAAGTGTGAGACATGACACTCTGAATGGGAAAAGCCGGCATCTGGTGGGGGTGCCCTCAAGAGTTAGGGTGCTAACAGAGCAGCGGCCGCTGCCTGGGCTAAAGGGGGAGAAATCTATCGTGAGGCTGTTCGTGGGCCCGGTCAGAGAGCGCCCCACTTGAAAAGACAAATGCAGAGACGGGGACATGTTCAGTGTAAGAAGACAGAATGCCTCCAATTGAGAACCTAGCCGCTAACTCTCTGAGAGCCAAAGCTACCTGTAAATATGGTTTCATTTATTTCTCTGTAATCAGTAACTTAACTTGTTTGTTTTCAAAAGCTTTCATGATTTGTGAAAGAATGAAGTTTTTGGGTTGAGGTGAAGGTCTTTAAGAAACGCCCAACATACAGCAAACCATTGTGGGACAGGATCTCTAAGTCCATTTTATATAAGAAATTTCAAAGGCCTTCTCTGTGGGTCCCTGAGGCCACAGAGACAGGTGTAGGGAGAACTAGAGCCCACAGCCTCACTCCATCAACACACCACCCACAAGGAGCAAGACACTGACACCAGATTTCAAGTTACCAGGCTTCAATCTGCTGTAATTCCGCACTTCAATGGGGCTGGGGTGAGGGTGGTTAAGGGGACCCTGCAGATGGGCTCTGGTCTGGCCCTCTGAATAGTTCACAAATATGAAGCCGTCCTTCTCATCCAGACTGAGTTGGTCGGACCAGCGCCTGGAGTCATCTGAGCCACTGTCCGTACACCAGACAGCCGCTGCTCGGCAGGAGGCCGCCCGGGGCCTGTGGCTGGTGCTGCTGGGCTGACTGGGCACGTCCTTGGGATCCTGGCTGGTGCTCTGCTCATCTGCTTCTGAATCGCTGCTGTCCTCGTCCTGGGCTTCCTGCCCTGGGTAATGCATGGGGAGAATAGAAAACACCCACACATGTTATGCTTAGACCCAGCTTTGTCCCACTGGTATTTTCCCTCTACCAGTTAAGACCCAACACACATAGCATTTTAAGCTAAGTATAACAATAATAACAACACCACCAGAATTTTCAGCTAGATTACAATAGCAAAAAGGAAAAAAGGAAAAAAAAAAAAAAAAAAGGAATTTCTGAGTTCAAAGAATGCTTTGGCCACAATCCTGAGGTTGGCATTCATGCTCTGCAATCTGGCCAAAACCTGCCTTTGTGAATTTCTCAGTGCCTGCTGCACATTCCCTACCATGGCTCAGCTGGCCCATGCCAACTCTGTTCTCCACGAAATTCTGTTCCCCCTCATGGCCAATGCTGCACGTGCTGCTGGTCCTACAATACCCTGCTACCCCATCTCTCAAGGCAGAGTGGGCATTCTGCTTTTGCTCAAATCTTACCCGGTTCCTGCAGCAGAAAGTAATTCTCACTCTTCGGGACTCCTTGAACAACAGCTGTATGCCCTGCATTTTGGAATTCTCACCCCAAAATATTACTTTTGGGTAATCTTTCTATAAGACAGTGGTCAGCCCCAAGCACAGTGCCTTCCATTTGGCAGTCAGTATAAATGACAATCTAGATGAATCAATTATTGATGAAAGCATAATCTATTGATGTGGGGTTATTCCTTTTTCCCATTGTTATTATGCATTGCCTCAACCCAACTCCCTACTCTCCTGCAAGAGTCTGACATAGAAAAAATTTGTAAGAAATAAATATATAGAATCGAAAAAACCAGAAAGCCAAGAACAAGTGTGCAAGCACCAGCTCGCTATAAGTACACATTTTTTTTAGCAGGACAAATTCCTTGTACTGACACTAGTAGTCTAGTTGGCTAATTTGGGTGATTTTTTTTTTTTTTTCATTTCAATGGCTTATGACTATGAGCTTTAAGGTCTTCAATGACAAACTGTCTTAAAAATGGCTTTCGTTTCCAGCAAACCACTGGCTTGCCTTCCTATTCATCCAGGCAACTGCCTCGAGCCCTGCCACTCCTGTGCTGTCCAAAGTCAACCCTTCCCTGTGGGCTGCTCTCCACACTGCCACTTCTTTCAAGCTCTGTCCACAATATGAATAGGTAAGAGGAAAGAAGACACACCAGTATGTTTCCTTCCTGAATGTGACCTCTTCTACCTCATTATTGATCTCATCCTCTGCTTTTATTCACTTAAACCCTTGTTAAAGGAGACTTCTCCTCGGACTGCTTAATTCAATGTCTAACACAACAGGTAACCCCCAAATACTTACTGAACTGAACTGGATTTAGGTAGAAACTATTTTCAGCTTACAAGGAGAAGTGATTTATGCCTTTCTGATAATAAGCCCTTCTTCTCATATCATCAAACTCATGCAGAATTCTCAGTGTACAAAAACTCAACAAGAAGAAACAATCTGAAGGTCAAAGTTAAAACCCTGTTCCTCTCTGGCAAGTCCATTGTACCAATTGTTCTAAATCAAAGGCGAGGAGGTAATGTCTCTGGAGATTAGCAACCCAAAGCAGATCTCAGTCTGGGTTTATGGCACTGCTTCCAATCATTCTGTATGGCAATCACCCATCTCTGTATTCCTCTGGAAAACCTTAGAGTGTTTCATAAAGAACAAGTAACAGAGTACAGAACACCAAGCTTCAGTCTGAACAAAAACCCTTTTTCAGCAGACCTATGGTGGGGATTCTGGTTGGCCTCCACAAACATGATGCCACCCTGTCATCTATACTGAGCCTGTTAAGTGATGAGCAGAACAGATGTGGGACTGAGGGCCATCTGATTTGTCTACCACTGTGCCCTCCAGATTTGCTTGTATTTTCAGAAGTGAAAGGCCAAGCCTTTGGTTGCTAGCCTCCGGGAAGCTAGCAACTCTATTTACCATGGGATGAGGAAGCCAACCACAGACGCTAGCACACCAAGTACTGCCTGATGAACTGGAGAAATCTTTGTGTGTCTGCCCCATAATCTCACGTGTTCGGTGGCAATCGTGCCTCTGACAGCTACACTCAGCCTTAGGCTACTGGTTTATGCTGTTTGATGAAAGTTGATCCATAGTGACTTTAAACAAACAAAAGAAATATGAAAACCATGGAATAATTAGAGAGTATTTAATACCTATTTGTGCTTCTGGACAGTCTTCCTGCATTTCTAGGACTTCAACAGGCTCAGGAGCTGGTGTTTCAGGAACTTGCAAAAATTCCATTCTCCAAAACTGAATTTAAATAAGTATGAAAATAAAAGTTAAGCAGCTTCAAGAAACAACTTACATGTTACTGGATGAAGACGAATTCTTGGGGTTAAACAGGTATCTTTTATTATTGTGTAAATTTCCCTCTATCTTGAAAAATGTGGGAGAGGACTGTGAACACACAGCACTTCCTGAACTTGGTTCCATGAGTTATTGGTGAGTGTTTCATGGTGGAGGGAAAAGGATGAGGGTCAAGAAGGTTGGAAAAACATGGTTCAACTGAGCACACTTTTATTTCCTACAAAAACCTGAGAGCCTTGTGTGCATACTAACATATACTCTAGATCTCCAAGGAGGCATGTAGTAAGCGGGATCCCCAAATGCCTCGGGTGGAGTCATCTGGAACACTGCTCTGGAGCCAGAAGACATGGGGGGTGCCTGTTGCCTAAGGCACAGGTTGTGGTGTGGCCAGGGCTGACTGCCTCATTGTTCGCTCAGCTAGTGACTGACTACAGGGCTGCAATGATCTGCTCTCTCTGCTTTTACAAAGAACACAAAGGAAATCTCCTGAGAGAGAAAAGCCCAAGTATTTGAAAACACTGTAAAGGAAGACTCTGTGGATTTTGTTCTCTGCAGAAGCCCAACACAAAGAAAACTATGAAAAGGATAAACTAGGACTTAGGTGAAATTATCCAGGATTCTAGATAGGGATCGGACAACATGAGTCCTCTGAAAGCGGTTTCCAGCTCTGTGATTCTCTGTAAAGAAGAGATAGTGCCTGTTTTCCCCACGAAGCCACCTAAGAGGCTGAAAAGCCAATACTTTTGCCATCCACTGTGACAGGGAAATCATGTTTGTGTGGCCTTGGGTCAAGCTGTCTGGTGGTTACTGGCACTAACAGGTTGATGTAGTGGAAAGGAAAGGGGCCGAGTCACTGATGTTGCTTGTGTCTGAGAATGCAGCTGCTGAGGCTTGTCTGAATCTGAGCAAAAGCTGGCTCACTAATACTACAACCTGTTCAGGGGTCTCTCCACCGTGGACAGCTCCAAGAGCTTCTGGTAAACCAGGGCAGCTAACCCCTAGGGTGTTTCCTCACAGAGAACTTACCCGGACCACGCCATCTGAGTGTCCCGTTACTATGACATTCTGTGTGTCCCACTCATTCATCTCCGACACGCAGCAGCAGACGATCTGCTGGCTCCTGCCTGTGAATGTGTTCACGCTCACAATAGGGTTCCCGTTGATGCTCCACACATGGATATACGTGCCAGCACAGGACACGATGTCCCCCTGAGAAGGTAAAACAACCTCTTCACTCTCTTTGCTCCCTTCGTATCACATTCTGGTTTCAGAAGCAAAGTGGATCTTTGGCCTAGCTCTCAAAAAACCTTTTAAGTTCTTCGATGGGTGATGTGGGATTTCTGAGGTAGCCTGGAATTCAGGACTTGCGGACCTAAAAATATACTCCAAACAGAGAAGCTCTTAAAGAATTCACAGGTTGGTGGATGCTGTGGCTCAGGTGTTCTCAGACGGAAAGAAGGGCAAGAGCCCCCTTCCACGCTGTCAGTTTCTGCACCAGGATACTACTGGGTCATGCTTGACTTCGTGGGAAAGCGGCCTGGAGGTGAGGCCCTACTCTTGTGCCTCCCATTGTTTACAAAACCTATTTATATCTTTCATTTAGAGGCAGGAATCCACCTCTGCATAATTTTACAAAATCAGTCCAATCACCAACCCCACAAGGTAGAAAAGAAATCTTTCAGTCCAGATACAGTTATATCTCTCTTCTCAATAAATGAAGATGAAATGTTGACAACACTGTAGCACCTTTTTTACAATTTGTATTCATAGTAAGGGGAGGAGAATGAGGAAAAAAAAAGAAGAAAATTGGAATATAGGTCACTTCTTGGGAAACTGACTCTCTAAGCTGTTAACTCAGGTTTTTGTAAGTTCCAAAGACAGAAAAAGGATAGGCTTTTCCCCTTAAGTTCTACCAGGTAGGGCTCCACCCAACCTGGTGAGAATCCAACTCATTCCTGTTATAGGAATGAAGATGCTTCTGAAGCATCTACTATGTGTCACTTAGTTTGGTGGACACTTCAGACATTCCATTTTATCCTTTCAACAGCCTCAGGTTAGCGATTACCAGTGCCCCTGAAGAAGGGATCAAAGTCAGGTGCAAAGAGCTTAAGCAACCTGCCCATTGTCACAGGATAAAGATTTGAACTCAGTCCTCTCTGCCCCGAAGCTTATGGACCACACCATGCTGCTTCCCTAATCCCTAAGACAGCCTGGATGTCACAATGCCAGGCACCGACTTTAGAAATGACCGGGTGAATTTCAGTACAGTCAACAGGTACATGAGGACCTATCGAAATAGGAAGATGGCCATCAAAAGCAGGAGGAAACTAAAAGCTGAACAGCGGCTTCAACTCAAGAAAGAAGGGAAGGGAGAGCCAAGGGTGGCATGATGAGGAGGCCTGGGGCCTTCCCAAACCACCTTCTGCGTCAGTCTTGCTACTGTTCTCTTCCTTCCTCTGTCTTTCTTCTACCAAGATGGCAAGAACCAAACCAAATCCCAAACAAAAGAGACACTTGGCCAAGTAGTGCTATGTCTACCTCTGATTCAGCCACTGAACCACCTCGGACAATGAGTATTAGCAGCTGTGCTGTAATTAATGGCCTCGGTCTCTCCAAGAGATGAGAAGCTACTGCTCCACTGTGCACTGTGTGAGGCTCTCATCCAGTACTCCAGGGTGCCTCAATTAGAGAGCATTAGAGCAGGTCCTGTGGCTGTGAGGGCTAAGCGTAAGAGGAGCTAAAGGGCAGCTGCAAGGTCGCTTATGCCCAAAATGCAGACTGAAGCCACGCAGACTTGACACTGGCTGCAAAAGATACGACAGAAATAGAAATCTTTTCATGTGTTATTAAGAGATTACAAGAGCACGTAAAAGGGAAAAATCAAACACATCTGTGGTGTTTGCTGCAACTACTGCAATCCACTGCACAATAACAACTGCAATCTGTAGCAGAATAACTTCCCTGAATAACAACTGACTATAAATAAAATTCTCTGTATTAAAGTTAAGAACAACACAAAAACAAAGCCCTCAAAATAGTGCCCTTTAGCATTTCATTCAGAGCAACACTGCCAGATCAGAGCCATTCTGTTGCATTGAGGTTTTCATTAAGCTCTTCAGTACAAGTGTTTGCAGGACCAACCCAAGGTGCTGTTCTAAAAACATCTTAAACCTTTCAAATATACCAAAAAATGAATTTGACTTCTTTTATCCCTGTATGCTCCCCACTCATTGCCAGGTCTGATTGCTCTTACTATTACCAGCCACTCTATGTGCCATTCACTACAACTGAATTGTTTTCTTCTTCTTTGACTACAAGGTATCTGACTAAAAGCATAAGTTAGTATCTTCTGGTGGAAATTAAGGATTTTGCATCCCTCCAAAGAAAAGCTGTCTGTGTGGGTGATGCTATGGTGTGGCTACATGGTGTCACACAAGAAGACACTGGGACAGTACTAAGGATGAGGGAGGGAATGAATACAGCTAAGAAGCAGTGAGGCTGGGGAGTTCTGGTCTGTTTGCAAGACTGATTTGCATATGCGGGCATCACCAACCCATGAATGTGCTAACTTGTCCCTCAGACAAAGGGGCCTCAGTCTTTGCATGCCCACCCTTAGTTTCCCCTGCTTTCCCACACACCTTAGCAAGGACTATACTTTCTGCACCCCACCTTAGGTGGGCTCAGTCTCCGTGGGGGTCTTCTAGGCCAGTGCATTTATTTTATGCTGACTTATTTATTTACATATAAAATATTTATTTTTTGAGAAGAGATAATATCCTCCAGTAAGTTTGGGATAACTTCGAAAATAGTTTCTATAACAATTCTGCTCATTTGGTTACCCAAATGTTACTCTTTTCACCTGACATAATAAATTATCTGAACATATTCCATAAAAAGGTCAACACAACTTTAACATTCCTAACAAATCCTACAAATTCCTTGTTTTTAAAAAAAGCTAGTCTAGAATGTTGTTTTGAACTAAATCTTGCTCATCAAAGTATGCAGCAGTGAATGGATTTTAAGACAAAATTATTTCTGAGTTACAAACTTTAATATCCATTCGCTTTTTGCATAAATCAAGGAACATGTAGTAGCATTTATTTTTATTTTAAAGATTTTATTTATTCATGAGAGACACAGAGAGAGACAGGCAAAGACACAGGCAGAGGGAGAAGCAAGCTCCATGAAGGGAGCCCGATGCAGGACTCCATCCGGAGACTCCAGGATCATGCCCTGAGCCAAAGGCAGACGCTCAACTGCTGAGCCACCCAGGTGTCCCTGTAGTAGCATTTATAAAATGAGTGCCTATCAACTTGGAAAACACTCAGAGTCATTTTTTGTTTACATTAGCCAGAAATACTTGTCTTCCTAACCATAAATCAAGTGGACAACTGACTACTTACTGTTAGTTCATTGATACAAAGAGCAGAAACTGGAGCTCGGTGGCCTCGGAGCTGCGTTAGGAATGATAGTTTGTTCAGATCCCAAATGATGCAGGTTCGGTCACGGGACCCGCTGACGATTATGTGATAGGCTAATGATGCTGTGGCACAGGTGACAGTATCGGTGTGGCCAAGTAAGGCCTATGAAGGAAAACAGAAAAAACCAGGCTGATCACAGTGACTGTACTTCAAGGGGCTCCAGAAGGTCCTGGATGCACTAGGAATGAAAGGAGCGTGTGTGGGGAGCAGCAGCATCTGGAAAGTCTTCCTTTTTTGCTGACAGTCCTTGTATCATCCTACTAGGGGAAGACAGAAGTCTGGAGAGCTCTGGAGGCTCTAACCTCCATCTTTTTTTTTTTTTTTTTTAAGATTTTATTTATTTATTCATGAGAGACACACAGAGAGAGGCAGAGACACAGGCAGAGGGAGAAGCAGGCTCCATGCAGGGAGCTCGATGCGGGACTCGATCCCGGGACCCCAGGATCATGCCCCGGGCCGAAGGCAGGCACTAAACCGCTGAGCCACCCAGGGATCCCCCAACGTTCATCTTTATATCACTTCTTTCCTGGACTTGGGCCAGAATCTTAGAAGGGGGAATGGAAGCTGCAACACAGCTTAGGTTTCTTCATCCTGTTTCTACATGGAGATGCATCCATTATGGCCCTCAAAGTATACAATTTAAACTCTGCATTGATTCTTTTATGCTACTGTCTCCTGTTAGTCTGAGGAACTACAATTGGATGGATCTTTAAAAAACAAATGCGGTGAGGACTGCATAGTTAGGGTACATGGTCCTAGCAAGATAAAGGAAAAGCGTGGTTCTGACGAGTGTGCTGAGCTCCTGTTACTGACCTGGACACATCTATGTCCAAGAGATCCTTCTTCAGACTAGAATAGGAACCTTTTGTCTTTTGCTAGAACATGAAGAGAAACAGGACACTGGAAAATGGTAATGTGGGAGAAGAAGCATTTCAGAGAAGAAGATTCAGATTACTCTTAAAAGTTCCTGACAGTTTAACTATTTATAAATAATGGGTTGGTTTATAGTTTTTTTGTCCTATATAAATCCCTTCTGTATGCTTAGGAAAAACCCCAGGAGGCTGTTTTTAAGTAAGTGCCTTCTACTGAGGGGTTACTGGCAGGTACACTAGGTTCAAAGCCTATTTTCTAAATTGAAAATATTGTTAAGTAAGAGAGTCTGGATCAGCAAACTACAGTATCAACCTTGTATTTGTTCATGTTGGCACTGTATTTTTTTATGTGGTCCATATTTAAACTCAGCAACCAATGAAGTTTTTGGCCCATATACATGACTGGTGGTGTAAGTACAAGGGGGTCCATTCTTTCCACAGATATTTAAGATGCCACTGTCTGAGTTTGGCTTCTAAAGAACTTTGGAGTCACAAAGAACTGAATTCACATCCTGGCTTTACTTCTAAATGTGACTTGGGTTTGTGTCTTCATCTCCTCAAGCAGTGGTATTCTCAGGTATAAACAGGCTTATAAACTACCTCGTAGAATTGTGAGGGTTGGAGTTTTACATTTTAAAACACCCAGCACAGTGTTCTGAACATGATACATGCTCAATATACAACAGATATTATTGTTACATTGTTTTTCAAATCTGTTATCATAAAATACACTTAGATGTGTACTACATAAAAAAAACCCTCACAACTCAAATGTAAAAAAAAGATGGCTTTAATTATAAAAGGTTTCTTGCTTTAGGTAAAACTTTATGCAAGTACATAATAATCAGATGATAAATAAGGAAAGAGAAAAAAATGAATCAAAGAGTTACTAGTTTAGCCAAACAGAAATCACCCAGAAAGATAATTAATAGGAATCAATCACAAGTATAATTTGGCTTGGAAAAATCCAATCTACATACAACACAGTTGATCCTGAACAACATGGCTAGGGGTACTGATCCCTGATTAGTAAAAAATCTGTGTGTAACTTTTGAAACCCCCAAAACTTAATTACTAATAGTCTACTGTTGGCTGGAAGCCTAACCGATAACATAAACAGTTATTTAACAAATATTTTGTATCTATATTGTATACTTATAATAAAGTGAGCAAGAGAAAGAAAATATTAATAAGAATATCAAAAGGAAAAAAAAGAATATCATAAGGAAAAGAAAATACATTTATAGCACTATACTGGATTTATTGAAAAAAAGTCTGTGTATAAGTGGACCAGGTCAGTCCAAACCCATGTTGTTCAAGGCTCAACTGTATTACTTAAATATATTAAAGTGTGTGTGTGTGTATATATATATATATATACACACACACACACACTTGTTCTTGTTTTTAAGATTTATTTATATATATATATATATATATACATATATATATATATATATTTAAGATTTTATTTATTTATTCATGAGAGACACAGAGAGAAAAAGAGGTAGAGACACAGGGACAGGGAAAAGCAAGCCCCATGCAAGGAGCCTGATGTGGGACTTGATCCCGGGACTCCAGATCACGCCCTGGGCCGAAGGCAGGCGCGGAACTGCTGAGCCACCCAGGGATCCCTATTTATTTATTTTAGAGAAAGAGACCACATGTGCACATGTGAGCCGGAGTGGGGAGGGGCAGAAGTGGAGGGAAAGAATCCTGAGGCGGAGCTTGACCCCATGACCTTGATTTCATGACCTGAGCTGAAACCAAGAGTTGGATGCTCAACCGAGCCACCCAAGAACCCATATTAATATATTATCTAAAGACAGCTTGCTTTAGATTTTTTTTATTTATTTATTTATTTATTTATGAGAGAGAGAGAGAGAGAGAAAGGCAGAGACACAGGAGGAAGGAGAAGCAGGCTCCATGCTGGGAGCCTGACGCGGGACTCGATCCCGGGACTCCAGGATCACGCCCTGGGCCAAAGGCAGGTGCTAAACCACTGAGCCACCCAGGATCCCTGTTGCTTTAGATTTTAAAAAAGGCCCAGTTTAGATCATTTTTAGAAATAGTACCATCTGATTTCATTTTTTTCTTACGACCCATTTGTAGCAAAAGAACATACATTTTTTTAATTTTGTCCATGATATCTGAAGCACCTTAGAATTAAGGAAGCTTTGTAGTTTCTCTAGAGCACAGGATGCCAAGACGGGATAGGTCCATCTTCCATTTATTTGGTTACCTGTTTGAGAGTGAGGGTCTTGGCCTTTTCTTTGGAGGTGCCCATCTCCCAGACACAGACAACTGTGCTCGTTCCACCTGTGATGACCAACTTGGGGTTGGGGCAGATTGCACAGAGAATCTGGCCCCACTCAGACAAACATTCGTAAATAGTCACTACCTGTAAAATAAAATAGATGTAAGACACACACCAAGCACACTGAGTGAAGGACAACCCCCACGTAGGTACCTCATAGGCAAATGTCCACATAAATTCTGGACTGGATTCACTCTGGCAACATTTCTGCTGAGGCTCTACCCTGAACTAGCCCTACGGCCTCTAGCGGCAGTTGTGGTAAGAAATCATATTAAAAGGGACTTTGCTCATAGTGGGTATCTCCAGTTTCTTCAGTCCAGAAAAATGATGTTCTGACTGTGTGATGCTGTGTATGATGCAGGGGACAACCTGGTAGAAGGATGTGTTTGCTGTAGCCAGTTAGAGGTGAATGGAGATTACAGTGCTGCTGTTCAACAAGAACGTTAACTAAATAGAATTGTGTCACACAGCGATACACAGACTTGCATAAACTAGATCTCACCTGCCTTCAGGAGGGGATCGGCAGAGGGCTAGCAAAGGAAATTGAACGGTCACACATAGAGCCTCTCCAAGAGCTACTATGGGACTCCACACAGTAGTTGCTGCTGCCTGGGTGACAGGTGACGGGTTTTCCATCAGCCACTTAAAAGTACTGAAATGGTAAGTGGGCCAGACCGTGATCCACCAAAAAGAGGCTCTTTTAAGTTGTCAGAAATGGTGAATACCTGACTGGCTAGGACCTCTCGGAGGAATTCTTTAAGAGGGAAACTGCTAGAGCATAGTGCACAACTTTTCAAAAGAGGCTTATTCTGTAGGAAACATGCCTTGTCCACAACTCCTTCAACCTGATTTGATGCCGTAAAGCTCTCCCTTCTTCGAGTCTCTGGAGGAGCAGCTGATTAGCCCTTGGCCCAGGCTCTTCCCACCCCTTTGAAGCAGGATATCCAAACCACAAAAGAGCAAGATTAAATGAGTGAGCAAGAAACAATGCAAACCTTGTCTGACTCATAGGTTCCCAGCCTGCAGCTCAGGTCTGCATAGCCCCAAGCGAAAGTTTTGTTCCAGGTTGGTGGAATAAGAACTTTATTCTGTTCTACTGCAAGAATGCCTTTATCTGTACACACTATTTGTCCCACAGGCTCTTTAAGTTCTGTAAAAAAAAAAAAAAAAACAAAAAAACATCAACAGAACAGGGACAAGAAAAATGAACCTCATGACCCTATAAGGGATTGTCCTCTCAAATATTCATATGAATCAAGTATCCTGACATGTACATTAGGACAAAATAACCTTAGCCAATGAGCTTGGCTTTTGAGTCTCCACTGGGTGGATGGACTTGGACCCTGACAAGTGTTCTGCAGGGCTTCCTTCCAGCCTTCCTGTCTCTTGACACATGTGGGTTTGGTTCCTAGCAAGTGGCTAGTCTTCTTGATCATTGGACAGCACAGAGTAATCTGGGATGCTCTCCAGAATGCCATATCCAGACCTTCAATTAACCTAAGCCTTCAGCACCTCCCAAATGATATCCAGCCTTAGACTTCCTGAAGGAAGGACATGCTGTCCCTCAAGAGGTCCGACTCCCTGCTCTGCCCCAGAACACTGCTGAACACACCAGTGTTCCATAACCACTACTGGTGGTGAGTGGAGTTGGCACAGGTCAGTTTCTGTAATGAGCCAAAATGGCACGGAGTGCCTACCAAATTAACCAGACTTTGATACTCCAATTTTTGGATTTAACGGTGACAACCTCAAGATGTAGCAATAACATTTTTTCATTCTAAGGGAAAAAAATCCACTTGAGAAAGTACATTTATTTATTTAAGATTTTATTTGGTGCGGGGAGAGAACGGGTGGGGAGCGGCAGAGGGAGAAGCAGGTTCCCTGCTGAGCAGGGAGCCCACTCTGACTGGGGCTTGATCCCAGGACCCAGAGATCATGACCTGAGCCGAAGGCTTGCTTAACCAACTGAGCCACCGAGGTACCTCAAAAAAGTACTTTTAGATAACTCACAACCACATTAGATAAAAGACAGATAGTTTTAGTTTGCATATCAAAAATGTAGTCTTTTTACTGTTATCTCTAAATTGACAGAACACATATAACTGTAGATTACAAAGGTTTTTCTACACATAAAAAGTTGACCTACGAAATTTGGTATATTAGAGTTTTCTCGCTATCTTAGCAGGGAGGAGAAACCTGTTTGGTTCTTCTTGATGAAAAATCCAATAGGCCAAAAATACCCAAACCAACTAAAAGGAAAAGGAGAAAAATCTAACAAGTATTTGGTGATTTATCACAAAAAACACAGCACTTACTACAAATGACACTAATGTTGAAAAACACATTTGCTATTGTTAAGCTGAGATTGTTAACTACTCCCACAAACAAAGGCCGACTTCCTATCACACCTCACCTTTTACTGGTGTTAGAGAAGGCCTCAAGTTGTCCAGGTGATGGAAAAAGATCTTGTCACTTGAGGACCCCGGGGGGGCAGAGGCACCCATACTGTCTCCGTTCAGTCGGCTCCTCACTCGTTTTGGTGGATGAGGTTTCTTAAATAACTAGGATGAAAGAGGTGACACATTTTACAATGAAAGCTAACACTTACTGAGCGCCCTTTTATATGCCAGTAGTTACATTTATATTTCACTTGAGCTTTACAATGACCACTAGGCACTACATTACCACACCTTCCCCTGGAGGAAAGAACTTTTAGGGAGGCTCAGTAGGATGCCAGAGGTCTCCCCCATCTCAGCAAGCAGGGACGGGACCATGAAACTTTTTAAAAGCTTGGGTTATCACCATGCTCTATGCTGTTCTGATTTCGTAACTTTTCAGGAGTAAATCAATCTACTCAAACTATAGTTGACCAACAATTATTTTCCAATGATTTTAAAAAGTAACCAATTCTTTATAGCCAGATACCATTCTGTACCACTGTTGGCAGGCAGACATTCTAACTAAGTTATTTCTGGCTTCAACATGGTCTTTCTCTCTGTGACATCATTTTGGTGTCTTTTAGATGCTACTAATTTGTTCAAAGTATGAACACTATTGCCTTCTTTGTGCATTACAATGCTATAAAGGGGAAAAAAAGAAAATAAAATCTTTGACATCCCTGTTCGGTTCGGTATTACTATAGAACTAAAAAATTATCAATACAGATTTAAGATGATTTTTTCAAATACTATAGATCTCCAAAATAGGCATAGAGCTATTTCTGTTAGTCTGAGGAAGATACTTAGAAAATCTTATGAAAATGAGATTTAAAATGACTAGAAAACCTTCACATTTTGTGAATTTGACATTCTGGATTTCCGAAGAAAAAATGTTTTGTACAGAGAAAGACATTTTAGACACCCAAACATTCAAACACATTGTTCCTATCATATATATATATATATATATATATATATATATAAGGCATAGATCAGGGTTCTGTTATTTTCTCTAAATGACACAGACTCTTCAGTTGCATAAAAAGACCCCCCTACTTTAAAGCATGTTCATAAATGGACATTTGCTGAAAAACTTTTAAGAGGACCTAGGGATAGAGCACCTTGCCAGGCGAGGGTATATAACAATGTATGGATAGGCTGACAGTTAAACCTAGATTTTTCTCTTTTTCTTGAGGATTTTAAAAATTTATTTGAGAGCAAAAGTATGAGTGGCGGTGGGGGAGGGGGGTTGGGGGTGGCAGGCAGAGGGAGAAGCAAACTCCCTGCTAAGCAGGGAGCTCAACGTAGAGCTGGGATCATGACCTGAGCCAAAGGCAGACATTTAACCAATTGAGTCACCCAGGTGTATCTAAACCTAGACTTTCTAGAATGGCATACTTCGAAGGACTCTTATCAGTCACTGGAATGTCTGAGAAATATTCAAACTATAGTTCCCATACTGTCTGCCTCTTAAACTCAAGAAAGTGGGACTAAAATCCTTAGTGCATGTGTCTTGATTTTTTTGTTCAGAATATTTGTGTCTTAAGAGAGTATGAAACAGTTCCTGTGCTTGTAAACCTCAGTAAAAAGGAAAGGTATGACTGAGATTCTTCAGCTGCAATTAAAGGTCATCAATAAGCATTTCACATTAAAAGTAAACACAGTTCCAGGGTGCCAGGGTGGCTCAGTCAGTTAGGCGTCCAACTCGAGTGTTGGCTCAGGTCTCGGTCCAGGATTGTGGGATCAAGCCCTGCATTGGGCTGGGCGTGAAGTCTGCTTGGGGCTCTCTTTCTCCCTCTCCTTCTGCAACTCCCTCTTTAAAAGTAAACATAGCTCCTTGGTTGGGGGGTCAGATTGCACCATGAGTGGTGTGGTTACAGGTTCTCCTGCTGTATGTCATACAAAGATGTGTCCTTGTTCTGAGTGTTCCCAACTATCAACCCTGGAAACCTCCAAGTTGGTTTAATGTACAGAAAGGGAGCCCAGGAGAGAGATCTGAGGCAGGACCAGAGAAGGATAGCTAGGACAAAGTGCAGAGCCTGGGGCACGGAAAAGCAGGTGGTTTGAACGGCCAGCAAAGTGTGTCTTTCCAACAGCACTGGTTACCCCTGGCACATCACACTCTTCTGGTGTGGTCTGGAGGATGGGGAGGAAAGACGGTATAAAGTCTCTAATAGGGGTTTGCTCACTATGAAGTGAGAGATCTACTCCATCTGGGTACTGGGTGGCTATGTTCTTGGTCTTTCTGTTCAGGTTGGAGACAGCAGTTAGAGCAGCTAGTACAGGGCTAATTCTTGCCATTCACATGGCATGCATCTCCTCCAGAGCACTCATCAGACCTGCATCCCTAATCTAATCTACACACCACCATCTGTTCCCTCGACTATTATTAAGAGCTTCCTGGGTGGTATTCTCCTGCTAACTTGGTTCCCCTAGAGTGTGTGCATTTATAAGACTATGGACAGGATGATCTTTAAAACTGAAATAAATATGGGGGCACCTGGCTGGCTCAGTCGGTATAGCACACAACCCTTAATCTAGGGGTTGTAAATTCAAGCCCCATGCTGGATGTAGAGATTACTCAAAAATACTCAAAAATAAAATCTTAAAAAAAAAAAAATCAAAATATGACCATGCTATTTCCTTGTTCAAAGTCAGCACTGGCTTCCTACTCACCTTGGGATGAAACCCCCTCTGGGTGTGCTATGGCCCCCAAGACCCCATCTTCTTTCCTGATTGTGCTCTTCCCATCCTCCCACCAGGTCTTGTGTAGATACACGGAAGCACATTCTGCACTAGTCTGAGGGGAAATTCTCTTTGAACATTTCTATTTACCTAGACTGCAGAAGGGAGGAGAAAGCAATCATCTTGGAACCTACTGAACCTATCGGGTGGTATGGCTCTTCAATGAAAACTTAGCCTAAACTTATTATATTATATGGCCATTCACCATCTATAGCAATATTATTAAAGCTTAAAAAATGAAACTGAAAGCAACAATAAGAATATCCGTACCTGTTTAGGGATCTGACCAAAGTTATTAATAAATCCTATGGTGGCTGTCTCCTTTAGTGGATCATTTATGTTGTAGATATCCACTTGACCCTCATAAAAAAGATGGTGGAAGACATTTACAGCTTCTACTGCAGCAGGGCCTTGCTGTTTATAGCCAAAGATTAAGTCAATCCACTCATGCAGATGGGCACTCACGTAATCACATTCCAAAGCCTGTAATTTCAAAACACATGTTCAGTCACAGGCTGACTTTTATTACTTGCTCAGAAAGCAAAAAGAACTGGTCAGAGATCACAAGGAACTAAGATAACTAAAAATCATAAGAACCATATCTGTAATTTGAACAAATGGGTGATATTTTGCTCAAAGTCCTCTCTTTGTAAGGAAATCCAAATTCAACTGCAAAGGGGGCTCAAAATTCAACTGCAAAGGGGGCTCCCATTACCTCACGGTGGACTCTGATGAATTCCCGTGGGTCCCCTTTTGCCCATGGTGGAAGGATAACATCTCCAAGCTTGGTGCCATTTTGTTTACAGCCTGTGCAATTGGATAAATTAAAGATATAATGAAAGACAGGATAAATAGTAACTTTACATTAAAGTAACAGAGAAATAGTGGGTTAGGTTCATCACCAGAATTATGAGATTTTACCACCAGAAAGGGCCCTCTGAGATCATCTACTCTGGTATTTCCCTAAGTTTGCTCCTTAGAGTGTTCCCTCTCAGATTATTAAGCGTTAGCAAAAATAAGGGGCCCGCCCTGTCAGATGACTTCAGAAATGCTGAGTTACCCAAAGTTAAACATGTTTCCTCCTGCAAGACTCCTCAGAGGCACAGCCCTTCTCTGGGAGGGGTGTTAGGCACAACATTCCTGAAATTTAACTGACCACGGGACTCCTTTGTAATGAAAACTTTTGTGAGGCTACTGTTTTGAGTTTGGAAAAAATGCTCAAGTTCCACCCCCTTAGGTCTGCACATTTGGAAGATCATCAGCAATTTCTCTCAAATCTTTTGTTTGTGTTTTTCCTGAATGCTTAGAACTTGGTGAGTCATCAGCAGTGAACCACTACTGAATTTCTTATCTTTATGTTTTGACAAACTTTTGCCATTCACATGAAGGCTGCTGGAGGAATACCTAATTTCTAAGTCACTGAGATGTTTGAGTGCTCTTTTTGCTAAAGAGGAAATGAAAATATCAACCTTTCAGAAATATTCGCGATACACGTGGTTTCTCCTATTTCTGATTCTTAAACTCTTGAGAGAGCGCTGTAGAACTGACATGTATTATGCCGTAGGGACTCTCATTAAAAAAAATCAAATCTGATATGTAACTTTTTGCTATCAGTATACCATTTAACACAAAAAAACATCTAGAAAAACTATGGGGCTATTGGCAGAAACAAAAAATACAAGGAAGTGATATTTATTCCATAGAAACTGTTAATTTAGTCACAGCTAGATAATCTGAAAAATATTAAAGAAACTGTTTGCTATAAAATCCATCCAAAACAAAACATATTACATGGGACTGGTATCTCAGGAAACAGGTCCTGTCTTTTCATTTTTATGAAGTAAAGATCAAAAAGTCAACCTTAGATTACAGTTTTCCTCAATACAAATCAGATGATCAATGTAAAAAATGATTCTATGAATAGTTATGTTGACTCAGATAAACAGTCGTATTAGAAAATTTCAGAGAAGTTCAAATTGTTCAAATTCTAGAACACAAAGACAGTTTCAAGTGAGGGCCAATAAAAATATTTCCCACAGAAACAATCTTATCCTCATCACTGTTATTTAATGGCTTTACTGACAATGTGATATAAAGTGAGAAAAACAAAAATCAGTTTATTGTTTAAAGGAATGTCTTAACTTGTTGGAAAAAATACCATATGACTTAAGAAAAAAATAAAACAACCAAGTTACTGCCATCTCTCCCTCTCTTTCACACTCTCAGTCCACTCCTCTCAGGCCCAAGTTTTCAATAAGAAGCAAGTAATAATCCCCAGACTTGACATATAATCTACTTTTCAAAAAATATGCTTATAATCCCTAATATTTGTGCTATATAATTTTATTTCACCAGCACTATCTGCAATTTAAAAATTTAAAGGGAACATTCTGTAGTATACTCCTGGTCTGGTTCTGGTACTCTGCAGCTTCCCTGCATGTATACCTATATCCAAGGGTATACAGATAAGAAGACTGGGAGAATGTTACTCATCCCAGAACCAGGAAAAAAAACCCAAGTGCACTTTGTTTCACATCATTTCTATCTTTCCCAGTTAGAGGCCAAACAACGTTTTTGTGTGTGTGTGGTTTTTTTTTCTTGGTAATTGAAATGAAATTTACCTAACCAAATTAACCATTTTAAAGCGAACAATTCAGTGGCATTTAGTACATTCACAATTTTGTGTAGCCATCACCTCTATCTAGCCCTAAAAGATTTTCATCACCTCACAGGGAAATCTTATATCCATTAAACAGTGGTTCCCCATTCCTCCTGCCCTATCTGGGTAACCACTGATCTATGTTCTTTGTCTGTAGATTTATCTATGCTGGATATTCTATAAACAGAATCATAAATTAAGTGATATTTTGTGTCTGGCTTCTTTCACTTAGCATAATGTTTCTGAGATTCATCCATGTTAGAGCGTGTATCAGTAATTCCTACTTCTCCATGGCTAAATAACATTCCACTGTATGTATATTCCACAATTTGTTTATTCATCGGCAGACATGTGGCCTGCTTCTAACACGTGGCTACTGTGCGTAATGTTGCCATGAACAGGTGTGTATATGTACTTGCCTGAGTCCCTGTCTTCAGTTCTTTTGGACAGAAATCTCAGAGTGGAATTGCCAGGTCTTATGGTGATTCTATTTTTAAATTTTAAGAACCCACCAAGCTGTCTTCCACAGCAGCTGAGCCATGGTATACATCCCCACCACCAGTGCATGAAGCTGCTACTCTTTCCACACTCTTTTCAGTTCTTACTTTTTTCCATGGCTGTGGCTTTTTTTCACCACAGCCATCCTAGTGGATGTGAAAGTGGTACCTCACTGTGATTTTCACTGGTACTTGCCTAATGACTAATGATGCTGAGCATCTTTTCATGTGCTTACTGGCCATTTGTATAACTTCTTTGGAGAAATGTCTACTTAGGTCATTGGCCCACTTTTTTTTTTATTGGGTTATCTTTTTGCTGTTGAGTTATAAGAGTTCTTTATATTCTGGATACTAGACCCTTAAGAGATATATCGCTTGCAAATATTTTCTCCCATTCTGTAGGTTTTCTTTTCAGCTTCTTCATAATGCTCTTGGACACAGAAGTGTTACATTTTGATCAAGTCCAAGTCATCTTTTTTGTTGTTGATGCCTGTGAATGCATCAGCAAACAGAAGATCAGTAAGATTTAGATTTAACCCTATGTTTTCTTGTAAGAGTTTTACAGCTTTAGCTTTTTTTTTTTTTTTTTCCTTTATGGCTTTAGCTCTTACATGCAAATAGTGTTTTTTAAAGTGTGTGATTTCATGGAAGGAAGATTTATTATGAAGCTGAGCATGACAAAAATACATGACCCTTTTTAAATTTACTTATTTAAAACTGGGTAATTTAGTGAGGTTTGTAAGTGGTCTGGGCTAAAACATTTTTGCAACGTATGTTATTATAACTGATCTAGTGTTTCTGGAAGAATGGGGCTCTTTCTGTACCTCTCCATATTTTTCTCTTTGAAAGTAGTATCCCCAGAGAAGAGAGTAGCATTTTCCAAATGTGAATTATAAGTGAACACATAAAACACTAAATGTGCATCCATATTCAAATACTGTGTATGCATTTGTCGTTTTTCCCTGTTCACCATCTATTCTATTCCTTTAAGGAGCCATCACTCAATCCAACTCCAAGGTCTACAACTTGGTATTTTTAGTTTCTCAAAAGTTAGCTCTAGGTCCGATCACAGGTGATGAGACTGTTTCAGGTCTTTTGTGAGAGCTATTGAGAGAGTCTTATTATCTTTCCCATTATACCTGGAGCAATAATTTCACAAAGTTAGAACTGCCAATGGACAATTAAAAATCATTTAAAACTAGTTTTAAAAAGAAAAATCCTCAGATGTATTGGATATGAACATTTCCCTGAATTTTCTATTAACAAAACTTCGAGGTAGTACAGTATGTTGAACTCTTAAATATGATATGATATGAAATATTAAAAATATATGAAAATAGAAGAATGTCTGGCAGGAATATTCTAAAGTGGAAACAATGGAATTTTGATGTTGAAAAAGAAATACTCAGAAACCTAGATCAGCAAACTATGTTCCAAGAAACTGTAGCCGAAATCAAATCTATTTCCCGTAACTGGATTATATAAAGAAAGCAGAGTACTGACGAAATTTCTCTACTTCTTAGAACTATTGATTTGTTTGTTTTTCTAGATAATACTACTCTAACAGGATAGAGAAGAGGAATTAAAGTTATTCTAAAATTCTAATTTTAAAACATATTAGCATGCAAGCTGAGAATGCCTCAGGCAATACATAAGATTAAAGCAATACATGAAAAATGTGGCTATATCATTTTTGGCTATTAACTTCAACCTTAATAATTTTGAAATATATTGTCACCTCACCTTTGTTTTTATTGAAGTCACAATATTCTGACCATTAAATGTAATCTTTGTTAGTTTTTAAATTTTCCCAAGATTCCACATTTGAAACAGCTATTTTGGGCATAAATCTATTTTTCCATTTACACCCACACACAGTAAATAATATCTGCTGAAACCACAAGGAAGTCCTTTCCTGTCAGTGTGTACTGCAGACAATATATAGGAAAGTTTCATTTCTATTGGTCTTTTCCAGGTTAATGTTCCTAAGACAGTGCCACAACTGTACATACCTAGATCAAAGTTGTTGGAATTGAACAGGAATTCTGGTAAGTAAAAAAACTCTGGGATAAGTTCTTTTACGTCTGCCATATTGTGCTTTGATGCTGAATACCAGGCCTCACGCACACTGTGGAACATCCGGTCAGCCAGGTCAAAGTGGCCTCCCTGTGGGCAAAATGAGAAGACACTGCTCTGTTAGAGAGCCGTCCCTACCTCATGGCTTCTGTCAAGCTCACTGGCTTGAAAAAATAAAATAAATACATTTGGTCACAATTCAAATTTCCCATCATCCTAGACCAAACACAATTTTAAGATTTTCTTTATTTATTCACGAGACACACACACACACACACACACACACACACACACACACACACAGAGGCAGGCTCTATGCAGGGAGCCCGAAGCGGGACTGGATCCCAGGACTCCCGGATCATGCCCTGGGCCGGAGGCAAATGCTAAACCGCTGAGTCACCCAGGGATCCCCACACACACAATTTTAAAAATCACAAAAAGAAAATTAGTCTCATTCTTTTGGGGGTGCTTCTTAAAAGGAGTGCTTCATAATTGTGCTTAATGAATGTATATTTTGTAATCAAAGTGAAATCCAAATACAAAGACTTTTAGAAGTCATTTAAAAATTAGTTTTTAGTGAGAGGGCAAGAGTGTAAGGAAATATGAATTCTTCCACAGTTTGATGATGCTCCTAAAAATAAGATTCTAATGTGGCCATCTACAGTTGGAAACATTCAAGTTAAATATATGTTTGATTGATATTTTAAATTAACATGACATTCAAGTTCTCACACTTCTAAGAATTAGGTGAAAAATTAGGAAAGTAGGGCGGGGCAAGCTGGAGGAGGAGTAGGGTCCCCAAGTCACCTGTCCCCACCAAATTACCTAGATAACCTTCAAATCATCCTGAAAATCTATGAATTCGGCCTGAGATTTAAAGAGAGAACAGCTGGAATGCTACAGTGAGAAGAGGTCGCGCTTCTAACAAGGTAGGAAGACGGAAAATAAATAATTAGACAGAGAGATAGATAGATAAATAAAATAAATAAAAAAGAATCAAGTGGGGGAGGGCTGCTGTCAGGAGCCCTGCTAAGGCCTGGCGGCAAAAGCCTCTTGACAGGAAAGCCCAGTCCCGGAGAAGCAGGAACTTTTAAAAATCTGCACCAGATTCTTCCCGGAGGGAAAGGCACTCGCAGGGAACTCGGGCAGGATCCCAGGAGGGGCGGTGGAGCCCCCAGGTTCCTGGGGTCACTAGGAGAGGAAGTGTGCCTGGGGGAGAGCGCGCCACACACCGCGGGCTGAGTTCAGTAAAGGGCTGGAGCAGGCGCCGGGTGGGCCCGGGGAGCAACTCAGGCGGGGACTCCGCGCAGAGGGGCCTGCGCGGCCCAGGAGCGCGATTCC
The DNA here is from genome assembly GCF_053574225.1 of Canis aureus. Classification (NCBI taxonomy): domain Eukaryota; kingdom Metazoa; phylum Chordata; class Mammalia; order Carnivora; family Canidae; genus Canis; species Canis aureus. The sequence goes on from NC_135643.1 coordinate 8,744,447, forward strand.
AGCAGCGCAGACTCCAGAGCTCAGGGTGCCGGGGACACAGCCAGGATCCTGCGCTCTCCCCGGGACAGGCGGAGGCAGGGAGGGCATAGGACAGAGAGGACGCTCCTGCCGCCGGGTGCCTCCAGCTGTGCAGATCGGCGCCCCCGTCCCCGGAGCATCCAGGTCCCTGGGGACTGGGAGCTGCGGTAGTTACTGCGGGAGCAGACTCCAGGGCTGGAGAGGTGACCGCCTTAGGGATGGTGTTCCTCTTGGTGTCATCCTGTGCCTGGAGAGGCGGGGCTGCCAGGGAACAGGGGCCTCAGCATAAACAGCTCGCACTGAGCTGTGCACCTGGCAGGGGGTGGGCAGCTCCCCCAGGTGCACACACGTGAGAATCAACACAGCAGGCCCCTCCCCCAGAAGACCAGCTGGAAGGACAGGGGAAGAGCAAGTTCTTGGCCAAGCAAGAACTTGGATGGAAAGCTCCAGGGGAAGTCGAGGGATTTACAGTATATAGAACCAGAGGATGCCCCTCCTTGTTTTTTATTTTTTCTCTTCCTTTTTCCAGTACAACTCATTTTTAGCCACTCTGCACTGAGCAAAATGACTAGAAAGAACTCACCACAAAGAAAGAAACTGTACTCTCTGCCACAGAGTTACAGAATTTGGATTACAATTCTATGTCAGAAAGCCAATTCAGAAGCACAATTACGAAGCTACTGGTGGCTCTGGAAAAAAGCAAAAGGATTCAAGAGATTTCATGACTGCAGAATTAAGATCTAATCAGGCCAAACTTAAAATCAATTAAATGAGATGCAATCCAAACTGGAGGTCCTAAAGACAAGGGTTAATGAGGTAGAAGAAAGAGTGAGTGACATAGAAGACAAGTTGATGGCAAGGAAGGAAGCAGAGGAAAGAAGAGAAAAACAATGAAAAGACCATGAAGAAAGGTTAAGGGAAATAAATGACAGCCTTAGAAGGAAAAATCTATGTTTAATTGGGGTTTCAGAGGGCGCCAAAAGGGACAGAGGTCCAAAAGTGTATTTGAACAAATCATAGCTGAGAACTTCCCTAACTTGGGGAGGGAAACAGGCATTCAGATCTAGGAGATAGAGAGATCGCCCCTAAAATCAATAAAAGCCGTTCAACACCCCGACATCTAATAGTGAAACTTGCGAATTCCAAAGATAAAGAGAAAATCCTTAGCGCAGCAAGAGACAAGAGATCCCTAATTTATATGGGGAGAAATATTAGATTAACAGTAGACCTCTCCACAGAGACCTGGCAGGCCAGAAAGGGCTGGCAGGACATACTCAAGGTCCTAAATGAGAAGAACATGCAACCAAGAATATTTTATGCAGCAAGGCTCTCGTTCAGAATAGGAGGAGAGATAAAGGGCTTCCAAGATAAGCAGAAACTGAAAGAATAACTGACCACCAAACCAGCTCTGTAAAATATATTAAGGGGGACTCTGTAAAAGAAAGAGGACGCCTAAAGAAATATAACCCACAAAAACAGGAATGGAATAGGTATTACGATGACACTAAATTCCTGTCTTTTAATAGTAACTCTGAACGTGAATGGGCTTAATGATCCCATCAAATGGTGCAGGGTTTCAGACTGGATAAAAAAGCAAGGTCCATCTATTTGCTGTCTACAAGAGATTCATTTTAGACCTAAGGACACCTACAGCCTGAAAATGGAAGGTTGGAGAACCATTTACCATTCAAACAGTCCTCAAAAGAAAACAGAGGTAGCAATCCGCATATCAGATAAATTAAAGTTTATCCCAAAGACTATAGTAGGAGATGACGAGGGATACTATATCATACTTAAAGGATCTATCCAACAAGAGGACTTAACAATCCTCAATATATATGCCCCGAATGTGGGAGCTGCCAAGTCTATCAATCAATTAATAACCAAAGTTAAGACATAATTAGATAATAATACACTTATGCTGGGAGACTTTAACACGGTGCTTTCTACAAATAACAGATCTTCTAAGCACACCATCTCCAAAGAAATGAGAGCTTTAAATGATACATTGGGCCAGATGGATTTCACAGATATTTACAGAACTTTACATCCAAACGCAACTGAATACACATTCTTCTCAAGTGCACATGGAACTTTCTCCAGAATAGACCATATACTGGGTCACAAACCAGGTCTTAACCCATACCAAAAGACTGGGATTGTCCCCTGCATATTTTCAGACCATAATGCTTTGAAACTAGAACTCAATCACAAGAAGAAATTTGGAAGAAATTCAAACATGTGGAGGTTAAAGGCCATCGTGCTTAAAAATGAAAGGGTCAACCAGGAAATTAGAGAAGAATTAAAAAGATTCATGGAAACTAATAAGAAAGAAGATACAACCATTCAAAATCTTTGGGATACAGCAAAAACAGTCCTGAGAGGGAAATACATTGCAATACAAGCATCCCTCAAAAAACTGTAAAAAAACCCAAATACACAAGCTAACCTTGTACCTAAAGGAACTGGAGAAAGAACAGCAAATAAAACCTACACCCAGCAGAAGAAGAGAGTTAATAAAGATTCGAGCAGAACTCAATGAAATAGAGACCAGAAGAACCATGGAACAGATCAACAAAACCAGGAGTTGGTTCTCTGAAAGAATTATTAAGATAGATAGACCATTAGCCAGTCTTATTAAAAACAAAAGAGAAAAGACTCTAATTAATAAAATCACAAATGAAAAAGGCGAGATCACAGCCAACCAAGGAAATACAAACTATTTTAAAACCATATTATGAGCAGATATACACCAATAAATTAGGCAATCTAGAAGAAATGGACACATTTCTGGAAAGCCACAAACTACCAAAACTAGAATAAGAAGAAATAGAAAATCTCAATAGGCTGATAACCAGGGAGGAAATTGAAGCAGTCATCAAAAACCTCCCAAGTCACAAAAGTCCAAGGCCAGATGGCTTCCCAGGGGAATTCTATCAAACTTTTGGAGAGGAAACCATACCTATTTTACTAAAGCTGTTCCAAAAGATAGAAAGGGATGGAATACTCCCAAACTCATTCTATGAGGCCAGCATCACCCTAATTCCAAAACCAGACAGACCCCCCAAAAAGGAGAATTATAGACCAATATCCCTGATGTACACAGATGCAAAAATTTTCAACAAGATATTAGCCAGTAGGATCCAACAGTACATTAAGAAGATTATTCACCATGACCAAGTAGGATTTATTCCTGGGATGCAAGGCTGGTTCAACACTCGTAAAGCAATCAATGTGATAGATCATATCAACAAGAGGAAAAAACAAGAACCATATGATCCTCTCAATAGATACAGAGAAAGCATTTGACAAAATACAGCATCCATTCCTGATCAAAACTCTTCAGAGTGTAGGGATAGACGGAACATTCCTTAGCATCTTAAAAGCCATCTACGAAAAGCCCACAGCAAATATTCTCAATGAGGAAACACTGGGAGCCTTTCCCCTAAGATCAGGAACATGACAAGGATGTCCACTCTCACCACTGCTATTCAACCTAGTACTAGAAGTCCTAGCCTCAGCAATCAGGCAACAAAAAGAAATAAAAGTCATTCAAATTGGCAAAGAAGAAGTCAAACTCTCCCTCTTTGCAGATGACATGATACAGTACATAGAAAACCCAAAAGACTCCAGCCCAAGATTGCTAGAACTCATACAGCAATTTGGCAGTGTGGCAGGATACAAAATCAATGCCCAGAAGTCAGTGGCATTTCTATACACTCACAATGAGACTGAAGAAAGAGAAATTAAGGAGTCCATCCCATTTACCATTGTACCCAAAAGCATAAAATACCTAGGAATAAAACTAACCAAAGAGGTAAAGGATCTATACTCTAAAAACTACAGAACACTTCTGAAAGAAATTGAGGAAGACACAAAGAGATGGAAAAATATTCCATGCTCATGGATTGGCAGAATTAATATTGTGAAAATGTCAATGCTACCCAGGGCAATTTACACATTTAATGGGATCCCTATCAAAACACCATGGACTTTCTTCAGACAGTTGGAACAAATCATCTTAAGATTTGTGTGGAATCAGAAAAGACCCTGAATAGCTAGGGGGAATATTGAAAAAGAAAATCAGAGCTGGGGGCATCACAATGCCAGATATCAGGTTGTACTACAAAGCTGTGATCATCAACACAATGTGGTACTGGCACAAAAACAGACACATAGATCAATGGAACAGAACAGAGAACCCAGAAATGGGCCCTCAACTCTATGGTCAACTAATATTCGACAAAGCAGGGAAAACTATCCACTGGAAAAAGGACAGTCTCTTCAATAAATGGTGCTGGGAAAATTGGTCAGGCATGTTAAGAAGAATGAAACTAGACCATTCTCTTACACCATACACAAAGATAAACTCAAAATGGATGAAAGATCTAAATATGAGACAAGAATCTATCAAAATCCTAGAGGAGAACACAGGCAACACCTTTTTTGAACTTGGCCACAGCAACTTCTTGCAAGATATATCTATGAAGGCAAGGGAAACAAAAGCAAAATGAATTATTGGGACTTAAGATAAAAAACTTCTGCACAGCAAAAGATACAGTCCAGAAATATAAAAGACAACCTACAGAACGGGAGAAGATATTTGCAAATGACCTATCAGACAAAGGGCTAGTATCCAAGATCTATAAAGAACTTATTAAACTCAACACCAAAGAAACAAACAATCCAATCATGAAATGGGCAAAAGACATGAATAGAAATTTCACAGAGGAGGACATAGACACGGCCAACAAGCACATGAGAAAATGCTCCGCATTCCTTGCCATCAAGGAAATACAAATCACAACCACAATGAGATACCACCTCACACCAGTGAGAATGGTGAAAATTAACAAGACAGGAAACAACAAATGTTGGGAGGATGTGGAGAAAGGGAAACCCTCTTGCACTGTTGGTGGGAATGTGAACTGGTGCAGCCACTCTGGAAAACTGTGTGGAGGTTCCTCAAAGAGTTAAAAATGGAGCTACCCCCTATGACCCAGCAATTGCACTGCCAGGAATTTACACCAAAGACACAGATGCAGTGAAACACCGGGACACCTGCACCCCAATGTTTCTAGCAGCAATGTCCACAATAGCCAAACTGTGGAAGGAGCCTCAGTGTCCATCGAAAGATGAATGGATAAAGAATATGTGGTCTATATACACATGGAATATTACTCAGCCATCAGAAATGACCAATACCCACCATTTGCTGCAACGTGGATGGAACTGGAGGGGTTATGCTGAGTGATTAAGTCAATTGGAGAAGGACAAATATTATATGGTCTTATTCGTTTGGGGAATATAAAAAATAGCAAAAGGGAATACAGGGGAAAGGAGAGAAAAGGAGTGGGAAATATCAGTGAAGGTGACAGAGCATGAGAGATTCCTAACTCTGGGAAACGAACAATGGGTAGTGGAAGGGGAGGTGGGCGGGGGGATGGGGTGACTGGGTGACAGGCACTGAGGGGGACACTTGACAGGATGAGCACTGTGTATTATACTATATGTTGGCAAATCGAACTCTAATAAGAAAAATTAAAGAAAAACTAAGAAAGCCCAAAAAGTTATAATAAATTCAAATAGAAAAAGGATTTCTTTTGATTGCATAGCCTCATAGATATACCACACCTTCCTCAAACGAACTCCCTATTGCTGTTTTAGGTGGACACAGTGTATCTGTCTTCATGAGGAAGCTCACTGCAGGAAAATGCCAAAGTCCATACAATGCCACCAAGGCCTGCCACCTCTCTGATGCCATCCTCTATGAGTTTTCTCTCCACTTACTCTGATCTAGACACAGTGGCCTCCTTGCTGCTCCTAAAACATCTCAGGCACATGCTTAACTCTGGGCCCTCACATGGACTCTTCCCTCCACCTAGGACACACTTTCTCCAGATAGCTGCATGAATAACTGCCTCATCTCCTTCAAGTTTTTGCTCACATGCCACCTTTTCAAGGAGACTCACTCTGACCACTCTATTTATAACTGAACTGCACCCTCCTCTACCTCCTACTCCTATATTTCCCAGCCTCCTTTCTCTGATCTATATTTTCTGATAGCATTTATTATATTCCTAGATACTTTAAAATGTATTTATTTATTATTCTTGCCTTGTTTCCCTCAAGTAAAATATATAAGCTCTACCAAGCAGAGCTTTTGTGTTTATTCACTGATATCTTCCATGTACTTAGAACAGTGCCTGGTACATAGTAAGTATTCAATAAACATTTTCTGATTAAATGACAGAGAATGTGGAGAAAAGTAATTATAATCAAGAAGACAGGGAATAAGCTAGAGTATATTACTCTTTTTAAAATATTTGTTGTTAATTTAAACCAGTCAGGTAGAGAGCACACAGTACTTGCTTCTTTAACAAAAGGACCCTAGCTCTTGCTTACTATAAACAAATTCTAGTTTACTTATTAATTTTGATCCAGTGAAATTCCACTTTGTTTGACTATGTTTTGTGTCTAAAACTTCAAAGGGCTTCTTGTAAGGCAGTATACCAACATTAAAAAGAAAAAAAAGCAACAATTTTAAGTAGAAAGGAGGTCTGACTAAAATAGAAAAATAGCAAATTTAGAGTTTTACCTGCAGCCTTAAGAATATCTGTGTGAATGGCTCCATCCTTACTAGATACGAGGCCACAATCATTGCAGATGAATAGTGGGTCCCATAGTGGTAGGCTGGAGTTTCTCCTGTTCAAAAAAATTAAAGCATAATTGAAAACAAAACTGTAAAGGTGAAAAATAAAATTGGTATTAATATGCTTGAAAACACTAACACGTGATAGTTGTGACACTAAACACAATCAGTATTAGCATTTGTGGAGTTGAAAACTTTATGGCACCACTATCCCTCGCTTATCTGGCAGTAATCCAAATTAACTATAACTCAGTGCCTTTCCCCACAAACTTAGCATATCCACCAATTCATGTTTTGAGGCTTCCTATAATAGATAAGCCTTAATAGCAAACGATCTTCCACTAAAGTAGGATATTGACTTACAGCTACTTTTCATGAGGTTCTGGCTTTGCAATGATCTCTCTTTAAATTGTTGTCTATGAATATTATGCAATTGTTATCACATATTTTCCTTGGAGGGAAAAAAAAAAAGGTCCACACAGGGAATACTGTTAGGCTTATTTAGGTTTTTCTTTCCTTTGTTTCATCCATCTCAGGGGGACACATGATAAACACTAAACATAATAGGGGTGCCTAGGTGGTGAAGTCAGTTAAGCACCCAACTCTTGGTTTCAGCTCAGGTTGTGATCTCAGGGTTGTGAGATCAAGCCCTGCATCAGGCTCTGTGCTTAGTGCCGAGTCTGCTTAAGATTCTCACCCCATCTCCCTCTGCCTTTACCCAACTCATGAAAGCAGACACGTGTGTTCTTTCTCTCTCAAATAAATAAGTCTTTAAAAACAAAACAGTATCAAAACATTAAATATAATAAATAAGTATAGAGTTTCAGGAGGTAATCTATTATTATTATTATTATTATTATTATTATTATTATTATTATTATTACTGTTGTTGTTGTTAAAGTAAAAGGATGCCAAAAAATGCCTCAATAAAATTAGAAGACAGTTTAATTAAGGAAACTGTAGTTCCTGGTATTTTTTTTTTTTTTAAAGATTTTATTTATTTATTCATGAGAGACACACACAAACAGAGGCAAAGACAGAGGCAGAGGGAGAAGCAGGCTCCACACAGGAAGCCCGACGTGGGACTCGATCCTGGGTCTCTAGGATCAAGCCCTGGGCTGAAGGTGGCGCTAAACCGCTGAGCCACCCGGGCTGCCCGTAGTTCCTGGTTTAAATATGATTAGAAATAAAAGCAGATTAGCTGATGGGAAATTTCTAACCTACACAAAGTAGACACTTAGTTTTCTGCCAGTACCTGATAAGCCACCTAAAACACGCCTTCTAAGCAGGGCCATTCGGTGGCATGTTAAATCTGATAGCTGTATATATGTGTGAATATGTAACCTATATAGATGTCATGATATATAAGCAATTTGGGGAAAGATACAAGGACGTCAGGCCACTAAATCATGGCTTACATGTGAAACTAAGGTACAAAGTTCAATGACTAGAAAAGTTACTTACCATTAGGATCTTCCCAGTCTTTATACCGCTTCTTATATTGAGCTAATCGTTCATCTGTCTGTGCTCCCATTGGCTTAGCCAGGTTTCTAAATGTCTTGGGATTAGTCAGATCCACCTCCTAAAATACAAAATGAAATCCAATTCCAAATTACTCTACACTTTTCATTCTTGCCAGTGAAGATACAGTAGCCATAGCAGACAATGATTTATAAATATTTGTGGTTACACTGGGCAGAAGGGACTCCAAAACAATGCCTTGTACCTGCTGGTTATCCATATTTTACAGACAGGCACGAGGCAGTTTGTTAACTGATTAAGTTTGAAGCAACTACTTAAGAAATTAAGTATTTATAGAAGACACTCAGGATCCAGGTTGGAGATGAGGAATAAGAGAAAATCCTTCCCAGTCTTGGCAAGAACATGGCAGGAGACTTGACAGAGGAGCCCTAATTCATCTTTATCCTCCATCACCCATGCAACTGGAGTACCAAGTCTCCTTTTCTGTTCTCTTCCTCTCCTCCCCCATTTCACCCTGATGTCACTTCTCAGTATTCTCTTCTTAGAGGTGATCAGAAAGTGAAATAAACTAGAGCACTTGGTAACTCGTTCACCTCTGAAAGTCATCATACTAGACCATGGGACTTCCAAATGAGATGGAATCTTTCATCTACCACCAATTATTTTAAAAGTTCATTTCTAACTGACCTAATCCATATACTTAGAACCAAAATTTACCACTGGAGGTTTCCAAAGTAAAAATCTGAAATATGTACCAGGGAGATATTTAATCTGTGTCCTTTCAAGGGCAGCACGACCAATCAATTTTGTCAAATTTGTACTTTATTTTTTAAAATTTTATTTATTTATTCATGAGAGACACAGAAAGAGAGAAAGAGAGAAAGAGAGAGAGAAAGAGAGAGAGGCAGAAACACAGGCAGAGGGAGAAGCAGGCTCCATGCAGGGAGCCTGACATGGGACTCGATCCCAGGTCTCCAGGATCAGGCCCTGAGCTGAAGGCAGTGCTAAACTGCTGAGCCACCTGGAGTGCCCAAACTTGTACTTTAAATTAATCTACTTCCATGAATATAAGTCAAGTTAATTATAAATCTGTCTTCTCAAAATCTATATGCAAAATCCCTCATTAATACTTTTTTGGTTAATTTAACAAACATTAATTGTATGCGATTTATGGACCCGTTCTAGTGGTTGGGAATGGAGAGATCCGGGACTGTTTTCTTTGTGCTCAACGGATATATGTGTAAGAGCTACTTTGTGAAGGGTGCTGTGCTGAGGTTTCTAAATTCTTTTCAAGTTGTGATGATCATTCACTGAGTAATTTTAAACAGAGCGATGACTTAGTTACAGTAGTGTTTCTAAAACTGGCTGCAGTGTAGAGGACAGAGGGACACCTACCAGGGGATACAAATTAACTAGCTCTTAAGAAAACAAAATAGATATTATAAATATTTAAAATATTGGTCAGTGATCTAAATTTTGTACAAGTTCAAGCTAAAACTCTTCTCATCTTCTTAAAATAAGTGCCTGTTAAGAACTTTAAATTATAAAAATCATAAATTATAGTATAAATTAAATTATAAATAATAAAGCAAGTAAAACATTCAAGCAATTTAAGTACCTCTTAATTACTTCTGAAAATGTGTTCCACTTACATAAAATGTTTTGAGATTTACCTCTGAGTCGTAATCTGCAAGGATCCAGGGGAAGACAGGATACTGCATGAGATCATTATACGATCTGCCAGCCAAAGTGTTCAAGTGCATCAAATACTGGAAGTTGCTGATTTCACCTCTCTTGGGAAATATAAATAAAGGTTCATTTCAGGACAATTATTACTACTACGTTCACTTTAAAAAAAAATTTTATGCAAAATGAGGTAAAAGTCAGTTTCTTTCTTACAGATTTCAAGACAACAAGACATTTGTTTCTCCCAAAAAGAACAGAAACCAAAGGTTTTTTTTTTAATATACGTAATTTACAGATTGTTGAAGTGCTTTTAACTGTTGAAGTGCATCTAACTACAAATTATGAACGGAGCTTATATTTTCATTAAGCCTACCTCCCATCTTTGAGTCACAGACTTCTCTCCAACCAAAGTGCTAAGCAACCCAGATCTAAAAACAAGAAATAATTAAATAAATTATAGGCAATATAATTTTAAATCTGAGTAATAATCAAGGTGAAAAATTTAAATCATCTGGTCCGGGAATTTTTCAAACTATGGAAGACCTATTACAAATGGGTCATGAAATCAGCTTAGTGTGTTGTAATCAACATTCAAAAATATGAAATAACATGGAATTAAACTGAAGAAAATACAGAACACAGAAGGGTACCACACACAGTAAGGGAAAGTATTTCCAGTCAATCTTCTGTTAGTATTTGTAACTCAGTTTGTGGGTTCTGAAATGTAATGTAAACAAAGTATACTTTTACTATGGGTTACAGCAGGAGTTTGAAAAACAATGACCTAGTTCAACTGTCCACCTTTTACAGTGGTCTATATGTAAACAAATTCAAAGACATTAAATCAGAATAATTGAAATAGTATACACAGCACATTTCCTAAAAGAGATGTTGAAGAGTGAATAAAAATATGAATATTTTATGACAATAAAGCCATTGCTTTTTAGGTCATTTGAAGTTATGGACTTTTTGGGATATCAGATGTTCTTAGAATGCTATAAAACTCTTTTTAAGGTTTAACAGCTTTATAATATTAGTAATTAATGATTCGAAGATTGTGAATTGCTCACTGAATCCACTGGAAAGTACTGAACTATGTATTTTATTGTATGAAAGGAAATCAACAGATTTATCAACCTTAGTTCTTAAACATTTCCAGCTCAATAGTACAGGTAATACTTTCTACTTCTATTGAGTTTCCATCAGGCAAACTGAATGTACAGGAACTCTCCCTGGAAAAAGAGCTATGTTGATTCCTCAACTTTATAAGAAAGGGAACAACTGAAAAGATTAAGCTGGAAATGAATTTCTGCTTCTTGCCTTTGAGCTTTTTAACAGATCTTTAAGAACTGCCAACTCAGCACAGAAAGTAGCAAGAATAATAAAATAACAAGTTGAAGATTATCTAAGCAGGTGAAAGTACTGGCAACTTAATTACAAGTAGAAAAAAAAGGTTCAATGTGCTGTAAAGGGACCTATTATTTCCTGTTATTTATCTTAATACAAATGGTTAGGAATAGAACATGATCTGAGGTTAACAAAAGCACATATGTAGCATTTGTATTGGCTAAACCTCAGCTAAAGAAAAAGAAAGCAACAATTTAAAAGAGAAACACACAATTTAATAGAGTTAGATGCACACAGACTGGAATAAAATTTTATTTACAAATTACAGAATCCCCAGTAAAATTTTAAGTCATTTTCTTGCATGTTGCAATCATTTGTAGCCCAAAAGCACTGCTTCTTTTCCAATGAATTATAAATGGCTACCCGTTCCTGAACGACTATAAATGGATTCTTGAAATGGCTAGATCATCCAGAAGGACTTTCTAAGACTAAAAGCAGGTGAAATGAGCATAAAGGAACCACTGATAGGTTTGAACACCTAAAAACAAAAGTTTAAATGTAAATGTTAAAAAAACAAAATTAAGAGAAGACTGGGCAATTTTCAACAAATATAATAAGCGACAGAGTAATATATTATTATAGAAAAATCCCATACAAAATGATAATAAGAACTCAGAGGAGATGTCAAGTAGACTTATCGTGATCATCTTTCTCAATTACACAAATATCATATCATTATGTTGTATACCTGAAACTACTATAATTATATGTCAATTGTATCTCACTTAAAAAAAGAAAGTCAAATCACCACCACCAACAATAAAAAAGAACTCAGGAAAAAATAGATGAAGTTACACATAATTCAAAATGAGGATTTTAAAGGGCTAACAAATATTACAGAGATCAAAATTAGTAAGATAAATGTGCATCTAAAAATGAGAAAGCATTTTATAAAATCAATAAAAATAAGATAAGTATAAAAAGCTGGCAAGCATCTACTGAGAGAAGTTAACTTATCCACTAGTGGTGGAATATAAACATGTATAATTTTTATGGAAATCAAGTTGGTTTTGTATATCAAAAGCCTTAAGATTCATACACATTTTTTTTATGAAGGGAATTTTACCTTAAAAAAATAATGAGCAATCACATTTGTATTATTAGAACAAGGAAATTTGACAAAGATGAAGTATCCAAAAGTAAGACAATGCTTTATACATACAATGAATAGGTAGTAAATAAAAGTAATATTTCTGAAGAATTTTTTTTTAAATGCAAGGGGAAATAGTTACATACAACACCGAATGGAAGAAGCAAATAAAAATCTGTGTTTAGAGTATGAACTCAATTATACACACAGGACCATATGCCTGTTCAAAAGACTCAAGGAAATCGATCAAACTGGGAGTGCTGATCTGACAGGAGCAATCATGCATACCATGTCTTTTTCCTTTTAAGTTTTCAGTATTTAAAACATTTTGTACAACCACTAGGAGGGGAAAACACTCATTAAAAATATTAAATAACTTCTCCCATTCTGTTGGTAAGGGCAATGTCTATAATAGCCAAACTATGGAAAGACCCCAGATGTCCATCGACAGATGAATGGATAAAGAAGATGTGGTGTGTATACACACACACACACACACACACACACACACACACAATGGAATACTACTCAGCCATCAAAAAAATATTGCCATTTGCAATGACGTGGATGGAACTAGAGGATATTATACTAAACAGAATAAGTCAATCAGAGAAAGACAATTGTCATATGATCTCATGCATATGTAGAATTTAAGAAACAAAACAGGATCACAGAGGAAGAGAGGAAAAATAAGACAAAATCAGAGAGGCAGAAAAACCATAAGAGACAAATTGAGGGTTGCTGGAGGGGATCGGGGTGGGAGGATGGAGTAACTGGGTGATGGACAATAAAGAGGCCACATGATGTAATGAGCACTGAGTATTATATAAGAATGATGAATCACTGACCTCTACTCCTGAAATCAATAATAGAGGTTAATTAATTGAATTAAATAAAATTTAAAAAATAAAATACATAAATGTTAAAAAAATTAAATAATACAATGCAGATGCAAACCATCCTAATTTCACTATTAAACTAAGATGCAAGAAGCAAACAACCTACCCCTGCTCCACACTGGTGTTCGGTCGTTGCCCAGACACAGACTCTGAACTGTCAGTTAGAGATGGCACTACAGCCAAAAACCTGGAAAATTTAAAAATAGCATAAAATTGGAAATGAAGTGAAAGTCAGGACTGAATGGGAGCCTCAGAAGGGATTCTTCAGACCTCAACTGTTGCATTTACCCTTCCACTACCCAGGCAAAGGAAATACACAAAAACTGGAATACTCTTATAAAAAAGGGTCAGATGATAGCTTCTGAAGCCAAATATAAAGGTTCACAGCAAAATCTATCATTCTGGATTTTATTTTATTTTATTTTATTTTATTTTTTTTATTTTTTAATTTTTTTTCATTCTGGATTTTAAATATGCTGTCATAGTACTGGAAGAAAAAGCCTTGCCACACTGATTCACAGAAACTGAGTCAACTTAATAGTCCTGAAGAGTGACTAACAGCTAAATATTCACATGATAGCAAGTAACAATGATAACTAAACAAATGACAGAACAGGGACAACACTAAACAAAGATACAAGATACAAGATACATACAAGAAAAGCAACTTTATGTGATGCTTGTACCTCTTCAGAGTTGCTCACAATGTCAACATAAATATTTTAAAGGCAGAAGAGAATTATAGGAAAATTCTCAGAATAGACGTGAATCCTGACCTTGGCACTTTAACAGAAATTTCTCAGGGAAAGACAAACTCATCTCCTTGTAGCAGCTGCTAATTATAAGAGCAAATAATTTCCTAGCATCGAAAACATTGTCTTTAGAAGTGGACAAGATAGATAACTAAAATCTCAGTCACTTTATTATTTCCCACAGTGAAAAGAGTTTTGGATTACCAATCACCATGCACTTTAAGAACTACCCTCATTTCCCTTTGGTCACAGGTAGTATTACTGTACTGCAATGATAAGCAATGTTGCTTGGCATCAGACATTCCTCATAGAAGTACGGTGAAATATAAAACTTCCCTTAGCAGAGGACTTGCTAGGATCTGTAATAACCTTCAAAGAATAAGAGAAGGTCTCTCATATCTGTGATCAGTTCATAAAAGCCTCATTATACATGCATGCAACAGATATTTTCAAGCACCATGCATACATAACTGCTTTTCTTTTACAAGGCAGATTTTAAATAGAGCTTATCAAAAGTAAAATATGGTGATTAAGTTAGATTAACTGCTTTTATTTGGCTATGCTACTTTTTAAAGTCACAACCTCCCTTCGAAGGCCAGAGAAAGTCTCATATAATTATAATTTCTAAGTCAACTCAGTCTCTGCATTCAATGCAATGCATGCAATGCAAGGAATGGCACTGTTTTCTTTTTTGGTAAATAGGAAAGAAGCCTATTTTGAACCAGAAGTATTATTTTTTACGCTACAGTTTCACCATTCTTTTATATTTAAAGACACGGGACTCAGTGATAAAAGTGATGGCATCTACTATAGTGACCAGAAAGATAAATGGTATTTTAAAACAGAATAGCATCATTTTAAAAGCTAATTAGAAGAATCATATTTCAAGAGGTTGGCAAAAATGAAACAAGTATTTTCTTCAAAGAAGTTTACTCACTGATCTCAAAAGCCTAGACTTTAAAAAACTAGCTTATCTGGTGCTGTTTTCCTTCACCCCTGCCCATGATAGCATTATCAAGTATTCCTAATAAATAATACCTTTGATAGACTTTATTTCTAATTCCTTTTTGAAAAGCAAGGAGGTAATTGCGTCCATCTCCGGAGAAAACCTCCACAGCAATAGGCTGAAATGATCAAAGAGAAAAACATTACGAAAAACACAAACAAGGTTATTTATTAACTTTTCCACTATGAATATCTATAATGTTGAAGAAATTAACTTTTTAAAGAACATTTTTAGAGTCATGAATTCCCAGCAGATTAAATTGCAAAATAAACAAAGCCAATGTGGGACTCCTGGGTGGCTCAGTGGTTGAGCGTCTGCCCTCGGCTCAGGGTGTGATCCTGGAGTCCCGGGATTGAGTCCCATATCAGCCTCCCTGCATGGAGCCTGCTTCTCCCTCTGCCTGTGTCTCTGCCTCTCTCTCTCTCTGTCTCTCATGAATAAATAAATAAAATCTTAAAAAAAAAAAAAAAAAAAAAGCCCATGTACTCTGTTCAATTTTTGTTTCTAAAATCTTTAATAGAATAGTAAGATAATTTTTTTAAAGATTTTATTTATTTATTCATGAGAGACACAGAGAGAGAGAGGCAGAGGCACAGGCAGAGGGAGGAGAAACAGACTCCATGCAGGGAGTCCCATGTAGCACTCGATCCTGGGATTCGGGATCATGCCCTGAGCCAAAAGCAGACGCTCAACCACGAGCCACCCAGGTGTCCCTAATGGTAAGATAATTATAAAACTATAATTTAGAAAAATTATAGTGAAGATGCAATTTTTATATTAAAAGATAATATATGTTGATTTGGATGCTATAGGGAAAGGTGGATATTACTCAAGTTTTAGGCTGTGTTTAAAAAAAAAGAGAGGGCAGCCCAGGTGGCTCAGTGGTTTGGCGCTGCCTTCAGCCCAGGGCGTGATCCTTGAGACCTGGGATCGAGTCCCATGTCGGGCTCCCTGCATGGAGCCTGCTTCTCCTTCTGCCTGTATCTCTGCCTCTTTCTTTCTCACTCTCGCTCCTCTCTATATATTCTCATGAATAAATAAATAAAATCTTTTAAATAAATAAATAAATAGAGAGATGTATTATAGAGCGTCGTGCACCCATGTGATGTGAGTTTGTCTATTATAAAATCATCTGAGGAAATACTGTAAGAGATAGTGTAGATCCTATAAAGGCAAATATGAGTTTTAAAATAATACATCCTCTGAAAAAAGGAAGATGACAAGATGTTTAGTACTACTAAATCAACTCACCTGTAGGAGATACCTCCTTTTATGTACTTCCTTGATATCTTCATATGCAAAAATGCTGCATGTTCTCTTGAGCTGACTGGGGCCTTGCCTGGCTCCTCTGGGGATAATTGGCTCATGCATACTATAGGCAGCCAAGAGAAAAAAGATAAACAGAAGCACAGCAAGAGATAAATTCACTGTTCAACAAAGGGTGTGTTATTTTCAACCTATGAGTAAAACCAGGGAACAATACATCAGAATATGGAGTTCAAAAAAAAAATGTTTAAGAGAATAATGTATCAACTACTCAGCAAAGAGCCCTCTTTGATTAATTTTTAAAAAATCCCACTGTCACTCTCAGGGCTAACTTATCTAAGAGACACAGCCAGTATAGTGCATAGGCCCACATTCTTTTAGGCGCCCAAGAAAATGTTTTAATTTTTTTTGAAATTAGAAGAAAAAACAATTTTTTGGTAGAAAAAATGGTTTAACATATAATATGAATATATTATCTTTAAACAACACAGTCACAAAATATAATTTTTAGTATTTTTATATGGAGTAAGGGGCCACTGGAAGTCATAATATGGCCCTAACTGTTGCTGATAGTTCAGTATTCGAAACATCTTCTAGGAATGGACCCCAGAGGCCACGTCTATATTTGGCAGTTAGGTATTCAAAATGTTAGAGAGAAGAGCATGTTGACTTTGTAAGCTGTAAGCTTTCTGTCTTCCTTCTGGCTTTGTCTGTCTCCTGGATTTTTGTTACCCACTATCATCCCATCACAGGACCAGCAGAAGAAAAGGAAGATAGATAAAAGTCAGTTAATTCCTGCCTGTGCTTCAGTCACTGCTTCAAGAGTACTCAGAGGACATGGACACTCTTCCACCATTTGTAAGAGAGTTGTGTAGTTACCTGCATTTTCCCTGTAACTGTGTTTGTACTAAAATTTAAAAACAACAGTTTGCAAATTCTGAATAAATTTATAAATATGCAGATCATAATATAAGGAATTTGGGTCTAATGCTATTAATGCATAACAAAAAATTTTATTTAATTTTCATTTTGATAAATAAGACAAATGTTTTCTTACCTTGAAATAACTATTACCCTTGTGAATATTTAGTGACACACAAACTAAAAGATAACATTCTTAAAACACAATTTTTGTATTAAAACAGGACTATATAATTAGATTGCTTTCTCAAGATAGCTGCACTTTGTGTCTCTTCATTCATCTACTTACTTTGGAGGTAAGGTTTCAATATCTCTTATTTCCCTGGTTGCTGTCATTGTAAATCCATCAATCACATAAAAATGCTCTTTACCAAAAAGAAGTAGCCCCTCACTGGTATCTAGGCCCTGGACCCGAGCACAGCGGTACATGTGTTGAATCTATAAAGAAAACCATAAATGTTTATTAATATAGTTAACAAAAACCCTGATAATTTTTTTGATATAACGAAATGTGGATTTAACGGGCACGCAGGATTTTACCAAGATGTAGTCTGTTATGGTATCCCCTGAGCTAAGCGTATTAAACCTGAGTTTAAGCATGTTAAAAAGAGTCAGCTAAAACTGCCATCTGATTTGCAGTTGAATTTAGTAAAAGGAGACAACCATTTTATTCACATCCATACACCTATCCATCTAACTCACTTCTCCCACTATTCACAGAGTACTCACTGGGTGCCAGGGACATGTGTACTAACTAGGCTCTAGAAGCGATGAACAAGTTAGATAAGGAAAGAGACAGAGACAATAAACTTGGCAGGAAAAAAAGAGGACTGAAGCGTATATGTAAGATTAGGATCATGCCCTTGGTGAGGCAAGAGTGAAAACAGGTCTGCTGAGTCTGACAAACCTGAGTGTATTCCCAATGCTGTCACTTAGTTGTGGATTTAGCCAAGTTTCTTAATTTCTTTGGGCCTCTGTGTCTTCCTCTGTGAATTTCAGATACAGTCTGGCACGTTGTGAGAGTTACTAAGGTAATGTACGTGACCATGTTAGAAACCGTTGGCTGCCTTCTCTTCACACAGCTCAATTTTGTCTATTTCCACAACAGCTCCAGGGACCGGGACTGTGACACATTTGTCCCTATTTGCTCCCCACCTGGGGTCCTGCTTGCCTGGCAGACTGCTGTGCCATTGTAAAAAGCCAAACTTGGCAGAGGTGGTATTTTCCTCAGAGGAAGAAAGAGTTGCTTAATCTCTCAATGTAAGTATTGTTTTCTTTCCAACAGGCAGGATCTAGTTTTTCTTACCTAAAAACTATTTCTTGCTTAAACTTAGTTCAACATGAGTCACGGAAAAAAATATCAGCAACTAAACTAGAGTCAAAGAAATGTTAGTCTGAATACACTTCCTGCAGTACTCAAACTTAAAAAATGTACTCATGAGATTAAAAGTTTAAGAAATGACAGCATTAGAAAACAGTAAAATACACAAATGTATTCATTTTCATCACATCTGTACTACATAAAAACGTAGAATGTTATAGGAAAAACACTGATATTTTAAAAATAATTCTATTGTGTAATACACAAACACAAAAATGTTTTCTGTAAGTGCACAGCTTGATGAATTTTCAAATGCTAAAAATATGATGTAGCCAGCATTTGGATTAAGATATAGAACATTCCCAGGACTTCAGAAGCTTCTCTTATGCTTCCATCAGATGTAATGTACTTTTAAAATTATGTGTCTTTTAAAAATATTTTCATTCAGGCACCTGGGTGGCACAGTGGTTGAGCATCTGCCTTTGGCTCAGGTTGTGATTCTAGGTCCTGGGATTGAGTCCCACATTAGGCTCCTTGCAGGGAGCCTGTTTCTCCCTCTGCCTATGTCTATGCCTTTCTCTCTGTGTCTCTCATGAATAAATAAAATCTTAAAAAAATTTTTCATTCAAGATTAATTGAGCTGTATATTCAAAGAGATTTTTTAAAATTAACCCCTAAATTCTAGCTATATCTTAGTGGGTAAGATTAAAAAGGTTACAACAAAGATCTAATATGAGAGGCAAAAAGAACATTCTTTTAAAAAGGTGATTCAGCACATTAATTAATTCATTTCTTCATTTACTTAATTATTCTTTTATTTACTCAAGAGATCTTGAGAAATGAGACTGTACCCAGTGGGGAGTTCCTAGGATAGAGATTATGCAAGTGATGGAGAGAGGGGCATCCTGGCAAAAAACACAGTGACTAAAAGCACAGAGTAAAGAAATAGCATTATGGATGTAGTGAATTGCCAGATACAGGTGCTGCAGGGGCCTTGGCTTATAAGGCAGAGCCCGAACAGGTTGGCGGAGAGGGAAACAGAAAGGTAGGGTAGTCTTCTGTGAGTGAAGGAGAACAGGGCTTAAATACAACCCTGAGAATGAATGACAGTACAGATAGGCTGAAGCTGCCTGTAGATGGTTCATGGAACTATGCAGGTGTAGAAAAAAAGACAAGACCAGATTAGTGAATGGTGTGCATGATCTAAAATAGAGAATTACAGCAAGAAGTACAGTCTAATAAAGGGTACAGAGATAGAATGAACTAGGAATGCAGTGTTAATATTGTGTCTCATGAAATTTTGGGTTCAGTGTGGGTTTAGTATGTTCAGACAGGTCAAAAATCCTGAAACCAGGACATGTAGAGTACTGAAACCAAAATATTGCTTACTCTTCACACGGTATTTCATTATAGAGAGGAAAATATTTATCTTCTGCCACCAAGTAAATATCCTATCAGGTTCCTGTTGTAAAATGCAAATGAGTTACTTCAATGTAATCCTTACTTTTTTAGAAGCACAGTACCTTTTCTCCTTCCTCCAGTAGGCGTAGCAGGGTGGCATTATCCGTTTTCTCCTCCTCCTCTATAGAGCTGCCCTCTGCAATCTGGTCTTGTAGCTGCTCCTGGCTCTCCTCATCTCCCCCATCAGGTGCGGATCGAGACCGTTTCAGAGGAGGCTTGACCAGACCTATGGGATCATAACACAAGAGCCCTGTGACCTTGGCAGGGGCCATTTGGGAAGCCGTTGGGGCTCCCAGTCCCTCCTAACATTTCCAAATTGAGATAAGTCTCAATTGGTACAGGGAGGCAACACAGTGCAGTAGTTAATGACAGAGGCTCTACAGTTAAATAATTGTATAACCCTGGACAAAGATCTGCCTCTCCAAACTGGCTTTCTCATCTATAAAACTGGGACAAAAACACTATCTTAGATGGTTGTGGAGGACTTAATGAGTTACTCATGCTTAGTATCATGCTTAATAGTAAATTCTAAATAAGTATCAGATGATGATAGTAACAGAGCATAGTGTAATTGATGGTAAGAACGGTACTGCTAAGGACAGGTGTCATTGTGGGGATACCATAAATAAATGATCAATCACTATCAGAAACAAAATTAAAGAGAATAAGTTATAAATATGATTATAAAAGATCTCACCTACTCGGAGGGCCCATGAGGACTATTTCAAGACTTATATCACAAGCAACAGTATGATTGTTCATATATGAACAGAGGTGATTAAAATACAGGGACAGATCATTTAATTTGCAGATTAAAGCATTCTATTGTCTACATTTTGATAACTTTATTAATAATCACAGGAGGTGACATTAAAATCAATTGATGAGATACCAAAGTATGACAAGCACTCAAAATACACTCTAAATCCCACATTTAATTAATATTCTTTAGTTATTCCAAAAAAAGTCATGTTACACCTACCAATGATAGTTGCCCTAAGAATTTTGAAAAAGGTAAGACATAGATCAGAGGTTCTTCTTTGCCTTAAGAACCTTCTTTTCACATATAAAAGAGTATGTAAGTAAGAAAGAGAGCTGAAATCCTGCTGAGAATATCCATAAGGGGATACAGCTTATAATTACATTTTTTAAAAGTAAGCTCTATGCCCAACATGAAGTTTGAACTCACAAACCCAGATTAAGAATCCCATGCTTTACCAACTGAACCAGTCAGATGCCCATATCATTGCATTATTTTTAATAAATTAAAACTTCCAATTCTATGTCTATTATAACACCTTGCATAGCATAGTAGTGACACCAAAATTTGTGAAATTAGAAAAATGAGGCCAAGACAAGCGAAGTGCTAAAGACCCAAACACAAGCCCTCTGACTAACTCTGTGAATTATACCTTCACTTATGCTCAAATAATAGCTTTGGATCCATTTCCATAACTTTGCTGGTGTACTGTCAAGAAAACTAGAAGACTTTTATAAACTTGCTCCACTACTAAAAGTTTTAGGATTCTATTTAAAATGTTAGATAAATTATGAAATGCTTAATAAGTCACAGTCACCATGAGAGAGAAGAGGAAAATTATAATCAGAGAAATGGGTCATAATTTTTAATGGTGTGTTTTGCTGACATGGTCATATATTATCAATTTTTTAATCAATGGGATCTGAAACTAATTTTTAACTTAAAGTTCTTAATTTATATCCTAAGGCTTTGTTTATAGAGTATGCCAAGATCAGAGGCTTCAAAGAGTTAAAACAATGGGTTGAGTTACTTTTTCAATAGAAACCGAATCCCCATTTTGTGCTAGGCATGTGCCAAAAGCCATAAAGTGAGAAGAAAAATTATCTCTGCCCCTGAGAAACTCATAATTTAGAAAACAGAAATCAGTGAAAAATCACTGAAATTTGGGAAATGGGCAAATGTATCTGTGGACAGGAGAGTGGGAAAATGTTTCAGAGAAGGATGATTTGACCACGGTCTTTGAGGCTGGGTAGGGTTTGTCAGGATCCATATCAAGGGGGAGAGGGCACACATATGTAAAAGTACAGAATCAAAAAGTCCAAATTATCTCATGTGTATTTTACTAAGCTCATAAAGTACAGTTGTGGAATAATGTGTCTTAGCTCATAGGAAGAAAGACCATGATTTCTTAACTGTTGTCTAACATGCAGTAATAACACATTTAGTAGTTGTTTTAATTTTATAAATATTTATTTAGTTATCAGGGCCTTAAATTAAAATGTCAGGTGTCACTGAGAATCCTGCCAAATGTAATAAAAACTTTATCAAGCCAAAAAGGCACATTCCATCCATCTGTAGGCAATAAAGAGCCAGTCTCTTTAGTTCTGATACAGAAAACAATCTTTAAGAAGATTGTTTAAGATTCTTTACGAATAGACTGTAAAATATGTATGGATACTTTTATCTAGAGGATTGACCCTACTTTTTATGGTAGCTCATATTTTCATAAAAATTCAAATATAAGAAGTACTCCAAAGAGATTTTTACTTCAATCAAAGAGGAAGGCTGACCTTTGACTTTAGCAATAGTGTCTTCACCGTGCTCTGGTTCTTGCTGAGCAGCTTCACCTTCTGAACTCTCTACAATGGCATCTTGGACAATGGCTGGATTCCCAGAGGCTAGTCGCATATAGTATTCTTTACTGTCATAACTTATGGCTCTTCTGTATCGAGCGGGTTTCTAAGAAATAGCAGAAGAAAGGATTCAAATAAATTATTTTCAAGAATTAAAATATAAGCTTCCCAAAGGAAGTATGGTATCAAGACTTCTTTAGGTGTTACCTTTTTAAAGGGATTTTTAACAGACTGCATTTATACACAGTAAATCCACAGACTTCTGGGTTAAGTTTCTCTATTTTTAAAATGCATTGACTTTTAAAACAGACATATCAAAAAACAATATTAGCAGTTTTTCTTCCTGAAATAGAAATAAATCATCTCTAGTCAAATAACGCTTTCACGTTAGTATTATATGGCCTCACTGATGTATTAGGAAACCTTCCTAGACAGTAAAGAGAACACTCAGTTTTGGAGAGCATCAAGTTGCAAGAGGATGTCTGGTTTGTATAAGGGCTGGAACTTTGCTTCCATCCCAAATAAGGTAAGTAGTCAGGCCTAAAGGCAAATGCATTCAATTGGAATCATCAGTGCCAATGTTACTTCAGATACTTAGAGGTAAAGACTAAGAACTGCAGTGTTCTTCCTCATATTCCAGTTCTTACTAAAGCTCCAGAAATGGCCCAAACCTTCTGAGAGTTCTGACTCAACACAGAATCAACCATCTTAAGCCAGATGGTACTCTCTGCTTGGCCTGCTCCTCCAAGCTGGTACCTCCAATTTGCTAAGACATCCCTATTGTTTGTTGTGTAAAATAATATGCTCCATAAACTAACTAAATGAGTATATTCAGAATATATATATTATGCACATATATATATCCATCTTGAAGAAGAAATTTATTATCTAGAAACATTAGAAAAGATTTGAAATTTTTGGCATATGATTCAAGAGCATTTCTTTTTCAGATTTAATATTTATCCTAAAAATATACTTTCCAACTGACCTAAACCTTTCTTTTCCCCCTTAAAACCATAAAATAATGAAAAAAAAATAAGGTCTCAAATGTCCTACACAACTGTAAAACCATAGGGAAAATTTAGTATGTATACAGGTTCCTTGATCAGAATTAGACCCAGACTTTGGATTTAACAATTAAAAAAAGGATGCGGTTTTAAACATGCTTTAAAACCTTCCCTTTGTAGAGGCACCTGGCTGGGTCAGTTGGGTGAGTGCCCCACTCTTGGTTTGGGCTCAGGGCATGATCTCATGGGTCTTGAGATTGAGCCCCACACTGGCTCGGTGCTCAGTGGGGAATCCGCTTGAGCTTCTCTCCTTCCCCCTCTTCTTCGAGATTTTCCCCCCTGCTCACATGCACTTTCTCTCTCTCTAAAATAAATAAATCTTAAAAAAAGAACCCTTCACTTTTTAAACGTTATTTCAGTTTTCTTTTCCAAGTCAGAATAGCTAATTAAAAATACTCTATTGGCCCTACTCTTCAAGTCAAATAGTCAATATGTATTATCCACAATAATGTTTATTTCAAGCAAGACCATTTTAAACAAATGATTTCCAATTCAAGTGGAAAACAGGTGTCCAATTGGTTGGAATATTTAGACTAAAACACTGAAACTATTTTGAGATAAAAAACTATGTAACTGAAGTCACACTGCCCTTCTTTTAAATTTAGATACATTCAGATACAGAGTCAGGGAATCCAAAGCGCTGTAAGCTAACTGTGGAATGATACACAAGAAATGGAAATTGAAATATATGACAAAGAAAAGTATTAAAATGAGGTAAAATCATATTACAATGAAGGAAGAACCAATCTGATGAGCAAACTAACAAGAATATTGCAATATTTCTGAAATGTAAGAAAGGCAGTAAACTTTGTACCATACCCCTTCTTCTATACAAGGTATAACAATTATCTTCAACTCAAAATTGTTTATTTTGAAAATGATGAAAGCATAGTTAGTGATGGGCAAGACAATGAATTAATAGATGTGGGACATCTACTTGATTACTGACTTCAACTTGGAACTATAAGTCTTTTTCCCTAAATATTTTGAGGTATATTTCTGGATTCTAAAGAACTACATCTTTTTTTTTTTTTTTTTTTCCTGAATTATGTACTGAATCATTCTGGAAAGAGAAAACTATTTTAACTACTTAAATAAGTTAAAATTGTATTTTAAAAAGTAATCTATTCATACTCTTAGTTTTCATTAGTTCCTTCTGATTGAAAAATAATTTTTAAAAGAGAATACTCCTTGAATTCTCAAAATACACACTGTTTAGTATTTGGAAGAATTAAATGAGCAAATAAAAAAAAAGTTGAAGGTGTCAGGCTGCCCATTACTAACATGCGTCAGAACTTGTTAGTTTATATGTGAAGCAATATACATTTTATGGTGAAAGCAGTGAATACTCAGCCTGTTAGTGAGCAGCACACAGGCCCTAGAAAGCTAATTAGAACAAAGCCGAGAAAGACTAAAACCCCTCTCAGCATGAGTGACACCAACTTTTCAACTCTAAGGAACTTACAGGAAGAACAAATGGAAAGTCAATCTTTTATGTTAGTCTAGTCTACCATGCACTAAAAAACAAAAACAAACAAAGAAAACTGCAAGTATTTTGCATTCTCTTATGGTAATTTGTGTTTTACCTTTTGAGGAATGATATCATCAGGTGTCTCAGGCTGTTTACTTGGGACCTCAGACTGAAAACAGGGTATTAAGTATAGAAATATCAGAAAAAAAACAACATAAAGAACACCACAAAAATAAAATTTTCTTGAGGATTGTATGAAATATGGAAGATGCACATACTCAAAGAAAATTAATATGATATCCTATGTTGTTTGAAACAATCATTTAGCATCTTGTAACTTTTTTTATTATTATCAAAAGTAGTTTTAAAGTAGAAACTACAATAAAATTCTCAAGACTACTGAACAGGACTTATAAATCACAGACAAAATTTCAGCACAGGTGGCCAGAGTCACGGATGACTGACAGGCAACTCCACATGGCTTTGAAAAGGAAAAACTGAAAACTGAACAACAGAATCTAATACTAGCTATTACCTTCCACCTACCTTTCACTGTGCTTATCCCTATATCTGTTTTGTAACAGGAGTAACTGGTTTACTCCATTATCTCCAATTCCCCATACCGCAGAAAACATGAGGTGCTTATTAGTGGAAAAAACATTCTCCCATAAAAGCCCAGTGACCTACTTTCTTTATTCCTTTCACAGATACCCCAGAAAAGCTAAAAGCAGAAGGCAGGAGACTGGGTCATCAGCCTCCAGACCAAAAGTTTTGGTAAAAAGTACTTTAAAAAGTATTAGATGGTTGCTTTATATTTCATTCTCCGAATCAAACAAAAGGGCAAAAACATCTGTTGAGCTGTCCTGTGTTGCTTAGGCACCTAAATATACAGGCTATATACAGGCAATAACGGACCCAAGAATAATCCAGTTTTTCTTCCTTTTCACAGTTTTATCTGGAGATGACATCTAGTACTTCTCCCCACATAAACATGCACCGGCAAAATAATTTCACAAATGTTTCCTCCCTAGGCAAAACAAACACTGGACTACTGGGCATACTTTCAAATACTTCACATGGTTTTAATAAATGTTTCTCTTTAAAACCCAACTTTTAAAAACATACCTTGTAATGAAGAATAATCTTTAAAATATACATCTATGTTCTCTATCTTGGTAGGGGTTTTGGCTACACGAGTGTAAAACACACAGATGTGAACACATAATGGAACACTTAAGATTTGTATATTTCAATGTATGTAAAATTTATGACAACAAAACGGAATTACAAAGACTGAACTCTACTGATGTACATGTGGAATTATGAAGGAGTGAAGGGTACTGATTCTGCAATTCTCTCTGAAATTCATTAAAAAACAAAACAAGATAATTTCCTGGATGTGTGACAGACCAACATAGCAAAATAGACCTATTACTGCTGTCAAAAGCAACTTTAATGACCACTGTTTACCCCCCAACCAGAATGTGGGAAAGGTCTGGCATTCACTCTTTGTTTTCCCTGCAGCATATAGTACAGTGCTGGTTTAATACATATTTACATTGATCCACTGCCTGGGGCTCTCATTTTACTACAAGGCACAGCATTCAATCAATTGTAAAGAGATATGCTATGCTAATAATTTTAGTGTTATCATAGCTCTCTTTTACTTAAAATTCTATAATTATTATAATTATATTTACACAGAAGTCTTAAATTTTCAAAGTCAAAATTTCTAGAAAATAATTATTTTTTTCTCTTCAAATTTTTCTATATTGCTAGCAATGGAAATTTCCTGAATGAGCTGCTTAGTTTCCATGGGTTCCATGACATCTATATATTACATAAAAAATATATGTAGGGGTAGTCACAGGAGACTCCTTTAATTAGAAAAGGAAACTTTGAGTAAGTCGCTTACCCTTCTGTCCCAAGCAGCCCCAGATTAAAAGGTAGACAGTGGGGTCTTCAGCACAATGGTATTTGCAAACAATAGTTAATTTGTTTGAGATTATTATTCCATCAAAATAAATTCACGAAAATAAGGGGATCACAGAATTAAAACCTGGTATTTATACCTAAATATGATTTTATAATGGCAAAATATGGAATCTTATTCTCCTTCCATAGGATTCAGAGTAATGAGACAGTTGCTGAAAAGCCACTGGATTTTATATTTTCATCATATCCAAGGCTCACATCTTAACAATATCTGCAACTGACATTACCTCTTAAAATACAGAATTACAGTGCAATTTAGCATAGCTGTTTTGTTATGGAAATTACCCCATAAGGAAAGTCACTGTGCAAAGAGGAATTATTTTCATGTGAGAATAGATAAGTTCCTACATGTATCTAATTTTTCTCATTACAAAAATTATTACTCTTGCTTTTATTAAAATAATTTTTGGGGATAAACTTTCAAAGCATTTATGTCTAAGGCAAATGAGACTCTAAAAATATAGTCTATATTCTATAAATAAACATCCAGTTTAAAAATCAAGAAACAAAGTTCAAAACTTAGAATGTTAGGTAAGCTATCCTGTATACAGCATATAGCAGTATCAAGATTTAAGAAATAAAACTTTAATGACCAAAGGGGAAAAAAAAACCCTCAATTCATTTCTAATACATCAAGGATTTTAAAACAAGAAAATAAATTTTAATCATCGCTGTATTCTTTCAGCTTAAGCAACAGAACTAAAAATTAAAATGCCACTTAGAAACAGTAATTATTCTTAATAAGGCAAAAGATTAAACCAATTAATTGTCCTTGCTCAGATAAAGCCTGTTTTACCTAGCAAGAGGCTTTGAAAGCATTTTTTAGGTTGGCACATACCCCTTACAGCACAAAAAATATTGACTATATTTTATAAACATGCAGGCAAGGAAGGCAACACATTTATAGGAACAGAAGTAGAAGTGATAGATCTCTAACTCTGCGAGGTAATCTGGAATATTGTTCAGGGTAGAGGTGGATTTTCTATAAAGTTAATAAAGAAAGCTTAAACTTCAACAGCCCTCACTTCCCACGGGATCCTTTCAAAATCCTGGAAAGAGGCACCTGAGTAATTTCATATTCATAAGTTTACACCCTTTTTCTTATATAGCCCTCTGCCAAGTTATACTTGAGGCCCAAATTTTATAATTTGTTACCAGCCCTTTTTAGTGGAAAAATTTCAGAATTAGGAAACTTCTACAGAATGCTGAATTGGAAAGCAATGGAAAAAGTCTCTAATTTTGGGAGGAACAGTGCTGGTAGTCCACTCATTCAACATTTATAAAGTTCTTGATACTCTATTAGCATCAGGCAGACAAAACCTAGTATACTATTTCTGCCTGGAAGAAATTCACTGTCCACCGATAAGGTCATCAACGGTTGGAATCTCTTCTCATTTAAAAGTGAATCAACTTCTAAGGAAGTGTCATCCTATATACTCATGTCATACTCTATTACTTAGGAGCTGTGCCTAGACCTTTCTCTAGGTTTTGACTCCTCATCTGTAAAATTGGGAAAATTGTATTCATGTTGTGTTCATTGTGCTTTTATTTGATCTTCTTTTTTGATTTTATTATAGAAGACAGTAAGATAACAGTTACTTCTACTTTTTGGAATTTTCTTGACACTCAACATTGCCAGATTGCGCATTCCATAAAATAAAAGTGGACATTTAATGGCATTTCAAATTTACAAGGATTTTGAACTGGCAACCCAAAATAATTAGTCATTCAGAAAATTTCGTCAGAGCAGATCAATCTTGACTTGCATATGAACTAAGCCACACAGATTCCACATTCTGTAACAGTCTCCCCTTCCCCACCCGCTCTTTCCTTTTTTGCTAATGTATCTCCAACATTTCTAGACTGTCTTGTATTTCCCAATATGTAACCCATCTGGTTAAAAAATAAGTTCCATATGGTGCATACTTATTTCTGAGACTGTCTGTTTAGATTTTTCAGGCTCGTGAACGCTTTTGCTTACGTAAAATGCTAATATTACTAAGGTTGTAAGTGTGAACTCCAAATAGGTTATTTTGTTTTTATCTGGTACAGAAGTTTAAATATATTTTTATAATGTGAATGGCACTGTTGTAAAGAAGGAAAGGAATAAACAATATAAAAATGTTATGGTTATGTAAGTAAAAATATACTTCAGTTAAATAAAAAACTCAAAAACATATGCCTCAGTTAAATAAAAATAGTGAGCTGGTCACATTTTTGGGAGAGCATGTTTATCTCATATTTTAGTATTTTTGAATGGATTCAATTTATAGGACTGTTGACTAAATAAATATTTTGTCAAATTGTTACAAGCTTAAAGTCTTATTTATTTGGGGAAAAAGGTTAAGAATTAAAGACTGTATTGCTGGTTAGCTCAGACAAAAGTAGTTGCTAGTAAAACTCTGCAAAATATGGGTGGATTAATTTTTTCCCCATAGTGCAGTATCACTAGAAATTATGGTGCTTTAAGTTACAGCTGTACCAAGTATGATGTTCTTGACAGAATGGAATAGCTTTGAGAAAAGTGGACTTTAGAAAGCTATCTTGAAAAATCTCAATTATATATTAGCAGCTCTAAGACCTATGTCCTAGAAGTATCAGGACAGAAGTGAAATCACTGAGTACAAAATAAACAGAGCCAGTGTTTTGGTAGAAAAAAAAAAGAGACATTGGAACAATACAAACTGCCCTCACATTATAGAATCTGAACTATTTATTAGAAGTTTCATGTTCTAAGCCTCTTTTGTAAATCTTAATTTCTTCAATTGTTGACAGAATCAAAAATAAAGTCAACAATGTGAAAGTACTTAAAATCCATGAGGGTTTTGAAATTCAGTTTTTAAATAAAATATAATAAAACTTCTACACTGGGCAGGTGTTTGTACTGTATGACCTCATAGATTCTAAAATCGTATTAACCAAACATCAAGAAGAACAAGCCAAAAACGATTTTCAGTGGATGAGTCTTTGCAGTGATCTGGGTTCCCAACTGGGTGTAAGAGTTTATACTAGATTCATCTTAGAGGCAGCTAAACACTAAAAGTGAAACAAAGCTTGGGATACATTCCCTTCAGAGATAGTCACCTTTCTCTCTTAATGAAGCATAGTGTGGTCAGATTCCTGAATCTCAGAATATGCTTTTCCAGACTATATTTCTTAAAAGTCACAGCATTAATTTTTTAAATTTTAAATGATACCTCAAAAAAATTAAATGATATTAGAGGGAGACGTAAGAATTTTATTTATCAAAATGGAGTATACATTTAAAGAAAGTCACAAAACGGTGGTCTAAAAGTCAGGGATTCTCTAGAGCTGTCTGGTCCATTACAGCGGACCCATGTGAAATGGGACTAGTATAAATTGAGATGTGCTGTAATTATGAAATACAGATTGCATTTCAAAGACAAGGTACAAAAACAGGTAAAATGCTTCAGAGATAATGTCTTTGTAACTGATTAAACATTAAAATGATAGTGTTAGGAAGCTGGGTACGATAACTGGTTGAGACCCCCTCTCAACTCCCAAAGCTGTGATTCTATGACAAAAATTACTTTTCTACAGACAAAAGTATTCTTCATTTTGGAGGCAAAGGATTATTACTGGACACTGAAGAATCGAATTATTATTTAGAAATGTTATAAGGATTTTCAGAATTAAATTCAGTAGATTTTATACCCCTGTGTTTTCTCTTTTGAACTTGTAGTAGCTTTATTGGGAGAGTATATATTTTCCTGAACTTAAAAACATGATTCTTGGACCATCATCAACTTAGACAGAATTCTTCTGGTCATGTGCAAAAGTCTGAGTAAAGGCTTTTGGAAGGGTGACTTGTCTGAATAAAATAAACTTACGGGCAAAGGCTGTGTTTTAAACCTGAGGAAATCAGTAATGAAGTTTCTTGACATAGAAAGATCTACATATTCAGGCTATTATTCTTTAGCTGTCTTCTGTATTTCTTCAAAGATTATTACTTATGCCAATATTTATTTACTTAACAGTCACTTAGAATAGTGTCTGGCAAAAAATAAGCACTATATAAGTACTTCACTGATTTTAACCAATCTAATCCCAACAACTTTTGAGATGGAACTGTTATTCTCGGTGTGTTTTTCTCCACATGAGACACAAGGACACAGACACCTAAAGTGGCCAAATGGCCTGTCCTAGGTCAGCCAGCTAGTGAAGTGGCAGGGCCAGGTTTTAAATCCTGGCAGTCTGACTTCAGAGCCTGTAACCTAAACCACTTCACCAGTCTCCCTGTTACACTGCTGCATTGCTTCATTATATCATCATCACCACCACCACCACCACCACCACCACCACCACCCTGCATTATGAATTTAATATAGTTTAGTGCATTCCTGAAATTAGATATTTTAGGTAACTGACCTAGAAGAAAAATGCCTACCAAAAAGAAGAAAATTTGGAAGAGCCATTACCAACATTTAATTCTGCATACTCACCGCCACATTTGTCTCTTGCTCCGTTTCTGGCACATAGGGGTAATGGTTATAAAACATATCATTTCGCACCATTTTTTTCCTCATTCTGCAGGGCCCTTCTGTCATCTCCAACATCCACTTGTCTAGATGGGAACCGATGGGGGGACCCCACAACCCTCGCTCCCGCAACAGTTCGTACTCGATTTGGCACCACTCTTCTGTCACGTACTTCAGGGCATTTTGCTGACGCTAAGGGGAGGGAGTCCAGGTTGGTTTTCAAGCAAAAGCAGGAGTAATCATTAAAAGTCTACAAATAACTTAAAACCAAGTTAATATTTGGAAACAAAATCAGTATATATCATTTCAGTCAATATCATAAAAGTAAAGTTACATTTATTTATGGTTACGGCAGCCTGCTAATTCTGTGAGAAGGTGTGATTTTTGGGATGGCCCAAGTGTTTACATCAACACCAGATACATACAAGGTAGAGGGTGCAGTATGCTTGAACAAAGTAACACTGAAACAAGAAAGATGGTAATATTACTTATGAAAATACACTGAAATGGTTAAGTCCAGTGTAAATTGATAGATAACATGGTACTTTAAGGATGACTCTCTTCCTGCCACCTCCAAGTTATAAAAACAGGTACTAGAACATGCACAGGAGAAAATCTAGTAAATGGGATCACACTGCCATCATCTGAGCTTACTGGTAAGCTTAACATTTCCAAAGATTTTAGGTAAAGAATATAAACATGCAGCTTTGATAAAGAACTTGATGATCATATAAAAATAAAAGAAAAATCATTTTCAAATGACCACTGGGATAGATTCAAACTATTTTACTTAAGTGAAAATTTATGAAGTGGTATAACTTGCTATATTATCAAATGTCAAGATGTATAGAAATTTAGCAGATGATTATAAATTATAACTACCTTATCTAATGATTCATAGAATTTAAGTATATAAGATCAATCTAAGAAGATTACTGAATGAATAATCTTAAAATTACGTGATATCACAATAGTACTTATGTGTTCCTGGTAGGGAGGGGACTCTCTTATAACAACTAGCTAGTGAATGCCCATAAAATATTAGCAGTTTATCATTCAGAAACCTTCAATAGATCTAAATCAGCCACACTGGAAATAAAATATTTAGGATAAGTTGCTGAGTAATTATGAATTCACCAAAAGGATTCTACTGAATTTACTTCTTACCAACATAATCACCCAAGTGCTTATAATAAAAAAAGTTATTTTAACTTTAAGGTTTTTTTTTTTTTTAATTTTAAGAGACTTTGATGCATATTTTCAGAATCTCTTTGTTAACTCTGAGAGGGATTTTCTTGTATTTTAAAATTTATTAAGAACAACACTTGCAATATGTCAGTAGCTAATGTCAATGGGACTCAGTTGTGATTTCCAGTTTGTTTTTTTTAATACCACCTACCTCTAGAAAATTCAAACTTTTTATCTTAAAAACAATGGCCAAAGCAGCTGTTGGGAGGGATAATTAAAAACATCAACTGACGATGAATGCAGCTCAGCAACTTACTCTTAAAAGGGGTAAAATCATCATGAAAAACAGAGTCCTTTCTCACTCAAGGAATACAAAGCAAACCTTTCTTGTGGTTATGAATTCTTACCTCCTGATATTCCTTATATTGTGTGTCTACTAAGTCACGGACAACAGCAATATGTGTAAACATCCACTGAGAAATCTCCTAACAATGGACAGAAAAAGAGTCTTAATATTTCGTGGATTTTCCTGGAAAAATATTAACTAGCCTTAAAATAATGCTAACTAAATTTATTAAAATCCCATGAAAGACACAACTACAAAACAAAACAAAACAAAAAACTGATGGATTAATTTTATGACGAATCTAGTGGAGGCTTGTGTGATGGACACAGATCAACGCCTCCCATGACCCTTCCCCAAGGGATGGGCCAGCTCCTATAGCTTCTGAGGGTGCCTTTAACACCTTCAGGGATCATCTCAGCTGTAGAGAACTGCCAGGAAACTCCCAACTGAATGACTGGCTGATCTGGAGGTAAGAAGGTTCAGCATCTCAGCTCAGTATAGATCAACTGTGACAGTCCACTCTGGCCTCAAAGTTCCACTTAGGTCAGTTGAGGCTAGACCCACCTTGTAACCTGGTATTTCCCCGTAACCAATCCTGCATCTTTTCTTACCCTTCTACAGACAGGGACCACGAGAGCACCTGTAAAAAACACCTTGCACCAAAAACCCTCTCAGTGTACTTCCTGGAGAACCCAACCTGATGCAGGGAATGAATGACACATATGGTTTCTCTTAGGCCCTTTTCAGAGATGCCACTAAGATTCTAGGATGGTAAAGGCAGTATGATGAGGAAGAAATTAATGGAGGTACAGAAATTAAAAAAAAAATCAATCACAAATACATATGACAAAATGATAAATAAAAACCCCATTTTGTTCTGCTATTGCTTCAAAATTTATATGATTATCAGTAACAAAATTATTGAAAGTTTGGAAAAACTGGGAAAAAATTACCCATGGCTGATTACATATCAATCACTGAATCTCATCTTATGTCCAATTATGAAGTGGGTCTGCATACACAACACTCACAATGCAATTTTATCATAATATATTGGGAGAGGTTTCCATAATCTGGGTTATCTCTTTATCTCTTCTAAAAGCAAAAATGCAGAAAAGTTCTACTTCATAATGTGTGCTTCTACACATGAAGAGTGTTATATAAAACGCTACAACTAAACTTTGAAATATAAATTTCTAGTAATGCTATTGATGAAACCAAGCAATGTACCTGGGTGGAAAGACTGTGTTTATTAAGACCACTTTCCTTTCGATTCCTTCTCGATCCTGTTAACTTGGAAAGCCCAAAGCCACTGCTGACACGGGACAATTTGGACTGGGTGGTAGGCACTAAAGCTTCTCCTCGACTTATGCATTTCTTTTCATGGGCTATGAAATTAAAATTAGATTACTTTACAATTTCTCCATGTATTTATTAGTCTTAACATTTTTGCATCATGGCTACAAATCACAATTCTATAGTTTTAAAAGTGGCTTATATTACAGACACAGACATTCTCTTAGATATTACAGATTTACTTGCTGGTAATCTTGTATAACCATAGCAGCTTGACAATTAGTGTACTAACTGAATTTACATTTGGTAGAAACTTTACAGCTCTGCAATAATATGTAAACTGTATTTACAGTTTAACTGTATTCAGTTTCTATGTTAATAACAATTTATAACTCCCCACCTAAAATATTTGGTGCTGTGAATACTCTGAAATTTAGAAGGTTTTGGATTTTAAAAAAGTGATATGATACATACACTGTATTTTATAAATACTGAGGGTCAATGGTAGTAAACCATAACTGAACACATTAATATCTCTGCAGCAAAATGTGTGAATATTTACACTACGTAGAATAAAAATACATCAGGTTTTGCTACCAAGTGATTTTAGACACCAAATTCATGAAAAAAAACCTTAGGTTTTAGGGCTTTTTAAATTTCAGAATTACAGAGAAGAGACCATAGATTTGTAGCCAAGACAGTGACCATAATTACATCTGCAAGCAATGTATATGTTCCAACTTCATAGATGTCAGATGTGTAACACATTTTAGATTTAAAAAAAAAAAATCTGAGAAGAAAAGCCAAATCTCAACATAGTCATTCTAGAACGGGTGTTGCTCTTCACTAATGCTGCCATCATAACACCCTTTTGGGAAAATTTTAATTACATATCCAAAGTGCACCCATATACAACCCAGTTGCATGTAAGTCTCGTAGCCACAGGATCTCTGAGGACTCTCTTACCCAAATGATTCTGCCAACACTTTAAACCAGCTTCTTCAATGAGTGGCCTTGCTATAGCTATGTCCACGTGGCCCCTTTCGTTCACAGGTAGAGTGACTTTGAAAAGCTCCTCCAAGGCTTGTTTCTTACTATGGATCAATTCAGTCCAAACTCTGTTGACAGCTTTTATAAGAAGCTGACGTCCTAGGAAATGAAGAAAAGCCATTTATCAAAAACATATACCAACCCACTAGCTATAGCTCTCCTTCTGCTAAGTTGGGTAAACCACTTAATCACGGATATTGCTAGCCCCTAACACTTCATGATAACACTGTGAGACTTGATGATACTTACATTTGTACAAGTAATAGTACCAATGCTAATGTGGCATTTGCCATTAAGAGAGCTGCCTATCAGTAGTACTAGCTGCCTCTCATTAGAGGTGCAAATATTGCTTGAAACAGATTGCTGCTACTACTGTTTTTATTCTCTTATATTTGTTTTCTCTTTTCCCAATGATTTTTGTAAGTACTGTACATTAAAATCTTTGGGGTGGATTGATTTCTAATGTGCAGTGGTCAGTAGAAAGTCAGATAACTATAAGAGTGTTATATAATCCCTAGCATACTAGCTACAGTTGGGCATATTGATGTACATTCTGGAGTGACCTACTGGAGCACTGGTTGTCAATGCTGGCAGTTTCTGAAGTGAGTCTGTTGGGGGGAAGGGACAGGGTATATCTTAAAAATTGGAAATGAGGGGTGCTTAGATGGCTCAGTCAGTTAAGTATCCAACTCCTGATTTTGGCTGAGGTCATGATCTCAGGGTCATGAGATTGAGCCCCAGCGTGGAGTTCTCTCTCTCTCTCCAGCTTAAGTTCTCTCCATCTGCCTTTCTCTGCTCATACACTCATTCTCTCTTAAAAAAAAAAATTGGAAATGGGGAGAATGGGGAATAAAAAAGGAAGAAAACAAACTACCTTCACTAATATCTTGGCTGTAACCACCATCTGGTTCAATGTCAGAGGGGATCATAATGTGCCATGTAGTCATGCGGGCTTCTGCTTCCAGTCCAAACCCATCCACATTGCTGAAAAATTCCAGTCAGTTTAAACTATACGAAGGAAATGATTATAGCTGAAAACCATAATGACTAAGTATAACTCTCCAGACACAAGTAAATGCTGGCTCTATCACAAAGTTCTATAATTGGCAGACAGATATTTGGCAGGTGCACAAAACAGAACTACTACTTTATCATGAAAATGCCATTTTAAATGAATGATCTCACAAATCCACTTGACTAAATGTAATTAAACTAAACAACAGCATCAAGATGAGCATCTTAATATTTAAGGTGTTTTTTGATCATGATTAATATTTTTACCTAAAAATTACAAAGTTCCTAAGAACATTTTCCTCATATGCCTATGCACCACCTCCCCTCAGTCTCTCTCCCATCACCCTTTGCTCCAGGAGCAGTGACAAATTTGCAGTTTCCCGAAAGTGCCATCTGCTTTCCTCCCCCAAGGCAATCACATAGATGGCTCTTTCTTCCTACATCACTTTCCCATCTTTTTTGGAGAGTTAACCTCCTTGTCAAACACATTCAAGTTGTAACTCAGCAGGTGTCTCTTTCCAGGTAGGAGCACCTGTTCCATGCACCCAAAGAGCCATGCTTCCAGCAGAACACTTAGCGCACTTAGCACACTTTGCCTGGTCTGGCTTAGTTGTCTATTTTCCCTCCTAGACTGCATGTTCCAAGACCCTGCCATGAGGTCTTTCTGGCTCACATTTTATCCCAGTCCCTAATTCAATGTCCAGACATTAAATAAGTATCTGTCAAAGAATCAAGGAAAAATACTAATTACGCCCATTTAACATATACCACTGCATTTATTCATTATTCTTTCCTTTTTATCCCTCTTAACCTCCAACATTGTATACTTTGTTTATTTTAAAAGTAAACTTTTTTAAAAAAATTACATACATGACTTAAGGTGATTAATGACCAATTTAAAGACATGGAAAATTACAGAAAAAATACTCATTCTTTTATTGCAAAAATGTTACCCTTGTGTTTATATTTTCCATGAAGTTTTAAAACTGAGATTAAAAGGAAAAAAA
This sequence comes from Canis aureus, assembly GCF_053574225.1. NCBI lineage: Eukaryota > Metazoa > Chordata > Mammalia > Carnivora > Canidae > Canis > Canis aureus. The sequence goes on from NC_135643.1 coordinate 8,781,954, forward strand.
TGTTACTATCAAAAAAGTAGGACAGAGTTTTGGTGGAATGACAAATTCACGGTGGCAAACTGAATGTGAAAAAGTTACCTTCCAACATGTAGATTAATAAGGCAGTGAGCCAGACAGCTAATGAATTCTTGGTCATGGTTCCCAGGTCCCAGGATCAAGTTCCTGTTTACAGTCAGTACCCTGAGCGAATCTAGGAGAGCTACTTGCTGTGGAACGGTTTTGTGTGCCCGTGAGAACTGGTACAAGATGGTCCTATTGAGGCAGTGATAAACTGCATCAAGTGACAATCCCTGTGATCTTCTTTTTGACTAAAGGTAAGAAAGATACTTTATTTAGTAAAATAGAAACAAATGGTCTGCTTATCATTCACATATAAATATTAGCTTTATTACATACCAGGTGCCATGCTCAATACAAGGTGCTAAGTTAAAAACCAAAAAGCTCTTGCTATTATGAGGTTCAGAACCCAAGAGACACATAAGTATAATTTAATGAGATGAAAACCACATGCCCCATTGAGGAGAGCTGCTAAAACTCCTGTAGGCAGAGCAGCCTGCCTGAGTACATATGGAAGTGTAATCTAAGGAGAATCTCCTGCAACAAAAGTTTTGTTAGGGTGAATGATCTCTATTCACAATTACTGAGAAAAACAAACAAACAACCAAATCTAAAATGTTAGTAAAAAAACCTTTGACATTCTAGATTGATTTCCTCACTTGTAAACTTTTCTTTGGCTTAAACACAAATTTATCTCTTAAAAAATTCTTAGATGACACGAAAGAACCTATGCACCATATGCTAATAACACGTGGTAACAGTATTTTCTAGTTTCTACGCTATGTGTTGAATAAGATTAATCACTTGTGGCAAACCAGGCCAACATTCCTAGTCAAAAGTACCACACACACACACACACACACACACACACACCCACTCGCTCACTAAAATGACACCTTCAAAGAACTACAATGAACTCTGTGAAGATTTAATTATAAGAAGAAAATATTCCTTTCATATCAACTCTTTGTGCTCTGTAAACCTTTACATACAAATGTAGCATACTGTAAAAACAAACAAAAAAACCAAGTCATCAAATTGTATTAACTTAAAACCATATTTAAACCATAAGAAAGTTACCCAGGTATTTGGGTAGCAAAGAGCAATACCAGTGGGGAAGCCAGTGAGAGCCCAGAGCTTAAGAGAACTAGGCAACTTTACAGGGACACGCTGGTACCACCCTATGGGTAAGGAGGGGAAGGGTTAGAAGTCTATGGTTTTTACTCACTTTCAACAAGCTGAGCTTTGTTTGTATTAAATGTTAACATTATCTTATTAGTTACATTTATTTCCAATAATTTTGACACATTAGGAAAAGTTTTTCAATAAGAAAATATGTACTCTAAAACTAATAGTGACAATAGATTACCTGTGCAATTAGTTGAATTATAAAATCTATAAGAAGTTTAGATTCTTTGTTGAACATGCCTTGCCAAAGTTTGTCCACCACACGTTGTGTGAAATAAAACACATTGTTCACCAATACCTGGTAGCTTCCTCCACTGGTAATAGGCAGGGATGCATCTTCCCCTAAATTTGAGCAGGAAAAAAAAGAATCTAAGAAACTGTTATCAACCAGCAGAAGACCAGAACCTCCAATAAATGAAACTAAGGCAAAATGAGTTCATCTACTACATTAAAAAATAAGACCACTAGCTCTTATGTACTACTTTAAGAAAATGATGTTCATGGCCAGAAATGACGACAAAAGTTGGAAGAAACCATTTCTGCAGGATAAAATAGCTATAGACTGAGAGTATGAAGTCTCCTACTGCCTCGAGAATGTCTGTGATAAGCAAATAGTTCCTCAACTTAAACTAGCAATGACAGAGGATCTCTGAGAAAAAACAAAAAAAGCTGTCAGGTTATTTGCTGTGAATAGATTCTGTATAACTAATAAAGGGTAAAACAAGTCATCAAGCAAAACTCTAGTTCTGAATGTACCTTTGAGCACAATGAAGTAATATATGCAGGAGAAGTTCAGAACAACTGTGAAAAATAAACTACAATCAGTGCCGGTGGGGCCAAAGGGGCACTTCTTCCTCCCTCCACGATTACCTTCAGTACTGTTTCTCTTCAAAAAGCTACTCCAGTGCCTTCAGCGTGTTTGCTGTGTCCATACCACTTTAACACTAATCTTCCTAACAAAATGCCCTCTGTAAGCTCCCCCTTCCTATATTCTGGAGCCCCACTGATTGTGATTATTATTCCTACTAACTCTAAATTATTCCATTATGCAAAACTCTGCATTTTGTATCTTTACATAGTAAGACTGATACTATGTAAGTAAGATTCTCAAGTGATAAAAACAAATGCAAAATTTCACTTGACACCATGCTTTGAGAGTTACACATTAAGACAATATTAAAGATTTCTTGGCAATTTTGCAAAACAAAGATAATTTAATAGGATGGAAGTTCTTTGATTAATATTATTACTGGGAACTCAAGTAACAAATATGTTAAGTCATTACTTTTCCTCCTCCTTTAAATTCTATCATTATTTTATATATAAATGTTAGCTCCACTGTAAATGTATCAAGCTTTGAATTTTTATTGTAACTAGATAGGGACATACAGAAAAAAACATCATAGTAGGTTTTGAATTTATGTCCTGGAAGCCATCCTAAAGAATAACATAGGGGTCGAGGTGCCTGGGCGGCTCAGTGGGTTAAGCATCCTAGTCTTTATTTTGACTCAGGTCACATTCTCAGGGTCACAAGATCAAGCCCTATGTGGAGCCCTAAGCCCAGCTCCATGCTGGGTGTGGAGCCTGCTTAAGGTTCTCTCTCTCCCTTTCTCTCTGCCTCTACCCTCCTTCAGAAAAGAGTAACATACACATACTTCTAACCCAACAATTCCACTCATGGTATTTATCTAACAGATATGTATAAATACTATATACAAGAATACAAACAAGAATATTTATTGTAGCTGTATTTCTAAGTGTCCCAACCTAGAAACTACTAAATGTCCAACAACAGCAAAATTGATACATTTATATATTCATATGATAAAATACTACAGAGTGATGAAAATAAATGGACTTTTGACCTTTGGCAATAACGTGGACAAATCTCACAAATGTGTTGAGTATACAAAGCTAGACTACAAGGAATACATGTATGAGTTCATTTATAAAGTTCAAAAGGATGCAAAGTGAATCTGTTGTTGTAGAAGTTGGGACAGTGATTCAGTGAGCAGTTATTGGGTCAGGGCAGGAGGGAAGTTTCTGGGGATGTCTATAAAGCATTTTTATCTGAGGGCCTTTATATAGTCATGATGTCATAGTTCTAATTCACAGAGCTTTATAATTTGATTAAGTATATCACAGTAGTTAATTTTTAAAAGTATTAGACATTCATAGAAATGTAGCTTGTTTACATAATGTGGATTTTTTTTTAAAGATTTTATTTATTTATTCATGAGAGACACAGAGAGCGAGGCAAAGATACAGGCAGAGGGAGAAGCAGGCTCCCTGCGGGGAGCCCGATGCAGGACTTGATTCCAGGACCCCAGGATCATGATCTGAGCTGAAGGCAGACACTCGCCGCCACTCAAGCATCCATGTTATATGGTTAACACATTCTCTTTACTTGTCCTCTTCCTCCCACCTGAATGTACAGATGTGGACAAGCAACTGAAGTACTTCCTGTTGCTGATTCTTTATCCCAGATTCAAAGGGAAGAACTAGATGGGCCTTTTCCTCACTACAGAAAATACCAATAAGAAGGGAAGATGCACAGAAAGGAAAGATGAAGTTAAAAAGGAGATATACTTGGGGTTTAGACAGAGAAGAAGAATGACCAGGTACTTTTAAAAAGTGGAAGTAAAACACAGTATTACCCAATAAGACATCAGCTGCAAGCAAATGGTCCATCACACTATCCAAAATATAAGTCTGGAATTCTTTTTGCTGAGTTCTTGTAGATCTTTCAGGGGAAGCCTAATCAATAAAATTTAGAATTAGAAACAGAATCAACTAAATAAAGATAAGGGTTCAATCATAGTTATATTATCATACTTACACAGTCAAATAAAAAAACTACTGGTAAATAACAAAATATGATATGAGAGATGGTAGATATGCTTATATTTTCTTTTCTTTTCTGACCACAGAATTAAAAAGAAGCAAAAGTGAAACATCATCTTCTTTTGAATCCAGTCTTCCAAAAACAATATTCTAAGCACTATAGGTATTTAATAAATATTTGATAGTATATCTCACTTCCAAAGACAGCTGGCTATTTCTAATGAGATATAGATAAAATTATAAAGCCATTAAAACAAATACCAAGCCTCAGAAATCTAGTATTCTAGTAATCAATGGGGAGGGGAATGTTTATATCAATAGGTTAGCTAAACATACAATTTAGCTCTGAGCTTCCCATGTATCAAGGAGAAAAAAAAAGATGATATGGTTTACAAAGCTTTTTATTGTGTATAAAAAGCAGCACACTAGATTGGCAGGAAGCATTCCTAAAATTGTTCTTGGAGGAATGTTCTCTGTGGGTTTTTATAAAGAGGACAATGATAACTCTATAGGTAATGCTTTTGATAACGGTTTTATACAGTCCAAAGATGATTTTAAAAATTATCTTGAATAAGAGCTTATGGCACAAAGTTAAACTACAGTCCTCAGACGGCATTTCTATTGGTAATTAGGGTAATATAATCCAGGTGCCTAAACGTCAAGTATCTAACCTGTGAGGTGGGTGGCAAAGCACTGGCAGTCCAGTGGATAAAAGGTGGGAAAGATCCTTTTGTCATTCTCAAATGCCAGTGGTTTTAGTCAGCTTTTGATAAGGGCTGGATATTAAACAATTCAACAAACGGACATAAATTTTTTTCTTAAAAAGAGATCTTTATGTTTTAAATACAGGCATAGCACTGATGCTTTGTAGATCCTTGAACAGATAGATTTGGGACTACGTTTATGACCATGTTACAAAAGTAGGCTTTAGACTACTGTTGTGAATTTAAAATTAAAATCTGCTCTACTTCAAAAAACCCATTTCTTTCCATTCTGATTTTCAAGATACTGATAAAGGGTTTAAAGGAGCAGTTAAAATTTAAATTCTCTATTCAAATAAAAAATCTTATTCTAGGGATTTGAAAACCAACTAAACCAAAGTTGCAACAAACATTTTTCTGTTTTCCTTGTAAGACATATTTATTTTGTTTTAAAATGACAAAATATGGGCCTTAAATAGTTAAAATAGTACTAGTGTTACAAGGAGACAAGCTGTATTACTCAAATCTTAAAACAAATCAATGTCCCAATAAAGAATGATGAATGAAAAAACAAAATAGTACTACTGTTCAGGAATTTGGTCTGGTATTAGAATAATTTAGGAAAAAGTGAAGGACATGTCATGTTGTTTTTGATCTTAATAAATTTTCCTGTGTGGTTGAACAGATTAATAACAATGGTCAGCAGGAGAGCCCTGGTCACCCATGCCCTGCTTATTCCTCATGCTGATGGTACAGTGAGACCCCATCCCTGCCAAATGAAGAGCAAATGAGAATGTTTTAAGTGGTAAGCAGCAGACTGATTAGATCTTTGAGGATTACCTTGTAATCAGATCAGAGACCATTTTATCAAATAGCTTGAGCTGATCAAAGTTTACCAGAGTAAGGCTCTCCACTCACAGGAGGATTTGAATACTCCTGAAGATGACAGTGTTCATTCTGGATCATAATAACTAAAGGTGGTTAATGGGTAAGTAATAATGAGCAGAGTTTATCAAAACTTAACTAGACAAAGTTTTGGGGTCTACAAACAGAGGGACCACAGGACACAGAGAAGTAGCTTCATTAACAATTTTTATCTTTACTTAATTAAGAAATATTATTTTGCATTCTGCAAGGATTTAAGGCTGGCTCAGTCACCAATTGACATTTAATCCTCTGAATCCCCTCACAGAAGCTGATATAGGAGTGATTATGACCCAGAATTTATACTTGTCATCGGCTCTAATTGCTGAGTTTAAATGTTATCGGTGACATTTATTGTAGCTTTTTTCCTAGCTTTTTAAGGATTTAAGACTATACAAATACATGCACAGTGTCTCAGAGTTGTTTTTAAAAAAAAAAAACATTCTATGGACTTACTATTATGTACCAGATACAGTGCTTAGTTTTATGTACATTATCTCAATCTGCAAAATATCTCTCTGAAGTAGATACTATCACATTTCAGAGATACAGTAACTGAGGCTTAGAGTGGTTAAGTCACAACAAGGATTCAAACCTCAGTTTCTTTGATGGTAAAGTCCATGGCCTCACCTGCTATACCATACGCTTCCAGCTTTACTAAAAGTCTCCATAGTGAAGTTAACAAATGCACAAGAGCAACTCTGCTACAATCTCCTCATCAATCTTTTAGATAAACCTGGTTGGCTGCACCAGATAACTGGGATGAGTTCAGGGCAGAAGGAAGATAGGGTGAGCACTATGATCTGTTCTGGCTTGTGGCCGTCAGATGCCTTCCCTATAGAAACAGGGAAGCCAGTCAATACCAGTATTCAAAAATATCACAGCCTCCTTTTTGCAGCCTATAGACGCTGTGCAGAATCTGTGCGTGCACAGGCCAGATAGCCCATGGAGCCTGCTGCTCACATTCAGGGCAACGTGGCTCTGAGAGGAAGACTTTTTGTATCCTGTGGTTTCTGTAATGGGCTGAAGCCCTTAAGAGGATTTTGAGCTTCTTCACTCTGGCTGCAGTATTCCTCTTAACTGATTTCTTCTCTCAGGTATGTTATCGAGCTCTCTTTGCCCCCTTTTGCTACCTTTTGTTTACTGTCCTATAGTCACCCAGGGTGGATTTCACACTGATTTGAATGGGGAAGTCTTTTAGAAGATGGCTGGAATACAGTCTTAACTCCCGAGACCATGGAGAAGTACATATGGCATCAGACAAGCACACTTCAACCCAGCCCCCTTAGCTCCATTATCTTTCGGGTATAGCCAAAACCTTTTCTATCTACTTTCCTGCCAACATGGTGGCATTTGTGTGTAGCAAATTCACTGGACCCTCCATTAGACACGGTGGTGACAGCAGAGACACACATGAGTTGGGAGCAGGGCTACTGGACATCCACAGGTATATGACAGTATAGGTCACTGCATTTTCTGAGTAAGCCTTACGTGCCAGGTCTTCTGTTAGAATCTTCAATGTATTATCTTATTTAATTCTCACAGCAGTCCTCAGAGACAGGTTCTATTTTATACCATTTGAGAAGTGGGCAAACTATAAGGGGTGAAGAGAACTAAGAATGGCCAAGGTCACACAGCTATAACCAGCATACATTTCCCAAAACAGTTTTTGCTGGTGATTTACATACACTTAACTCCCACAAAAATCACATAGGGGAGATTGTATATAAATTATTTCCCAGAGAATGGACTGAGCTCAGTGAGATGAAAATTCTTATATAATAAATAACAGGGCTAGAATTCAAAATAGGTATTTCTCACTCCAAAACCTCTGCTCTATCAATTACGCCATACTATCTCCTCTGTACTTGGCCTCAGTGTCACACTCTGGCCAGCCTGTATGAATGGGAATCTTATTTTTATAAACTACTAATAAAGATAATTTCACACATTCTTTTGTAGATCAAATCAAGTGGATACTCTCATGGTGAGAATCTTACAGTCCTAAGACTGAAGATGGTCTGCCTCAAATGTACCAAACTGAAAATAAGTTGGTTCAAACCCCATCCTTTATGTGTAGGTAAATGGTAAATATACAGGATAATTCTCTTCTTGAACTTCTTCAGAGATAAAGACTTTATAATCCCAACGTTCAAAATCATATGCTTGCCATTCACTTTTTTACACCATAGGAAGACATGAGGTGCAATAAATGTTTTGTATGTTTATTCTGTACTTGTGTAGTAGAGTTGAAGGTCCTCAAGGTATTAAGTTAACTTTTAAAAGCAAATGTGTATCTCTTATTAGACGATATCGTATTTTCCTGTTTGAGTACTGCCAGGATGTAGTTATAGTTAAATGATTAAAAAATACACAAAAGAATACATCAAAAAACTGTACTAATTCTGTGAGAGATTAAAGGACATGTGAAAGGTGGTGACTAATTTTAAGGAGTTTATAATCTACCTGGGAATTTCAATCTTGACATTCCCTGTTTCTCCCTGAAATATAACACTAGCATCCCTGACTTCCCAGTACAGATACAATTCCACTATAGGGCAAATTACTATCCACAACAAAGAGAGTATTAACTAAAGGTTAACACATGCTATATCAAATCTTCTTTTTGAAAAATATAGAAAACCAAAATAAAAGACAATTATATCATTTATTCAAGGCTAGTTAGTTAGCTATCAGGGTTTCTACAAGACTGAAAATTCTATTACTGGATAGATCTCTCCATATATTCCATACATGTGTATTTCATTATTTGGCTCAGTTGTGCTTTCTTACACACACTTCTTCTGAACTTTATTATCCTGTTATGTCTTGATCACCATTTCATTTTGCATAGAGTGCTTCAAATTCTTACCCAATACACTAAGGTTCTAGCCATCTTGCTTCTTAAAGTTTCCAAGGAGGGGGGAAAAAAGTTTCCAAGGATGACAAGCTCTACTAGGCATGCTTTTAAATCCACCAAATGAATTATTGATGATAGTGATTATTTTTCTGCCAATATTAAACATTGTGGTCCTGGTTAAAATGCTTAGCATGACTGGTATCTAAATTACATCAGCAATTTCTTTTAACTGACTGAACAGAGACATTTTCACATGAACAGGATAAAATATCTCCTGCAGTTTTAAGGTTTCAAATAAAAATATTAACTGTGTTAGCCACTAGAGGGAGCAGAGAAAGTGCAGATTCGGTTGCCAAATGGCTGAGAGCATATGGGAAGTTCCTCAGAGAGAAAAGCAGTTAGTCTTTTGCACTGACTGAATCTTTAGAGAGCTAACGTTATTATTTTCAGAGATGTGGAATGAATGGACTGCTTGACCCTACCTATATGAATTGACCAAAAGAATATGAATGTACAGGCAACTAGTCATATACTAAATTCTCTTCCTTTGATCTTTCGAGATTTTTTCCTAGGTGAACATTTGGTTTTCAGGGATGATCAATTTCTAGAGCCAGCAATATGGCCACTTAGGGCTCATTTTTGATGTGTCAGCTGATCTGTATCATTTATTAGGAAAATGGACAAGAGCAATGTAGTAAATGTGTCCCTCCAAATTCATATGGCAAAGCTCTAACCATCAATGTGATGGCATTAAGAGATGGAGCCATCAGAAAGTAATTAGGTTTAGATGAGGTCATGATGGTGGAGTGCTCATGAGAAGATTAGTGCCCTTAGAAGAAAAAGAAACACCAGAGCTTGCTCTTGTGCTCACTCTTTCTCTCTCTCCCTCTGCCATGTGAGAGTATAGCAAGGCAGCCATCTACAAGCCAGGAAGAGGGCACCAAAACTTCACCAAGCTGCCACCTTGATGTCAAGATTTCTGTCTCTGGAACTGTGAAAAATAAATGTCTGTTACTTACTTAAGCCACATAGTCTATGGTATTTGGTATAGCAGTCCGAGCTAAGACAGCAAGCAACCTAGAACTTTGCTGCCTTGGGGAAATTTCAGTAAGTGCATATTAAGCAAATACTGTGTGCAATGCACCATGTTTTAAGCTGCACAGGACCCCAAGAGCAATAATACCTGATAATATTACAGAAGTGGGACGGAAGTAGGGAGTTATAAGCTGAGGAGACAAGGTCGCTGTGAGTGGCATGAGAAGGTGTTGGTACATGAAGGCCCACGGGCCAAATCCAGCCTATGTCTGTTTTTGTGGCAAAGTCTTACTGAAACAGCCATGCTCACTCATTTATGTATTGTCATTGGCTGTTTTCTAGCTATAATGTTATAGTTGAATAGTTTTATAACAGAGACTGCATGGCCTGTAAAGCTTGGAATATTTACTCTTTGGCCCTTTACAGAAGAGTCTATCAATTCCTGCCTAGGGAAAGGATGATAAAGGGCTGAATTAGGGATACGCTTGTGGGAATGGAAAGAAAATAAGTTGTTAGAGTATATAGCATATCTGAGATTTAAAAAAATTCCCATAGTCTGTGATATGCTCTGCCTGTACAACCCAAAATATGAAATCTGAAAGGCATCTGGCATAAAATGTGCTTGGTTATTAATGTTCTAAGTATAAAAACTACACAAGAGATGTAAATGCATTTTTTTTTCTTTACCTCCAACAAAAGATCAATTAGTGGAGTCTGCTTGCTGGCAGGAGTAAGACAGAGGTTGTCAATTATTAAGACTCGCATGAAGTCAAAAACAAATTTTTTGGCTGGGTGATTGGTCAGATAGGTCTTTGTGCCCACATTGCAATATTCTGACTGGCTTCTGTTCATCCCCGTGTCTGCTGCAAAGGCTTTAAATTCTTCTGCTGGAGATCCAACTTCATCATCAAGATCAGTCACCTGGTAAAATCAAGCAGGAGTATAGGCTAATCATATTTGATTTTATATGATATTTTCACTTTCATGTTTCCTAAAAACTAAATTATAGTAGCAACAGTATTTCCCTTCAGTCTTTTACCTCGTATTAAGCTATTCAATACATTACTTCACTTTGCTTATTTAACTCTCATTTCTAGGTAGCAACCGGGAACCACATGTCATGGTTACTTAATGCATGGTCTTTCTGATATTAAGCTGACCAGTCACTAACCGTGTATCTGTTTTATGTTGAATTTTAGCTCTATTGTGGATAACTGTGCTTAAAATAAATGAAATGAGAACGACATTATTTGCATATTGAAATACAGCTACTGAGAAGTCAAATGTCACAGAATTTCAGAGAAAGATCTGGCACAATGGTAGCACCTAAGGGCTGATCCGTTTTTGCAAATTAAGAAAACCCCAGATCAATAAACAAAATAAAACCAGGGCTGATTTTGAGCCAACAGGAAAAAAAAAAAAAAAAGACCAAAAGACAGATTATAAATTGCTAAGAAGGAAAAGGTGTTGAAATAATATTAATTGTCTGTTTAAAAAAAAAATATATATATATATATAAATCCTATATACATATGGATGTGGCTATATACATATTTATATATAGGATTTAAAAATTACAAACAAGCCAAGGTATTAAGGTCATGTGTTTTATTTCTCTTTCTCCTAAAATTCCTCACATTTTTATAATGAGTTTTTCACCTTTATACATGAGGAAAAATTAGTATGAACAAGGCAGTTTATTTTAGACCCTAGAATAAGTGGTAAAATAGAAAACATCATGAAATTCTGAAGTGTATGGAGTGGTAACTGTCTCTGGAGCTTTGTTTTAAAGGACAGAAGAAGTACCTGTATTACCTATGACTATAGTCTAATAATTTTCTATTAAAATACTATAAAATATTTTAAAAGTTGAACAAAATAAGAAAAGCTGAACGAAGAAGACAAACACAGACCTCATTTTTGTATAAAGACAACCAATCCTATAATTAATCTGTAAAGACTAAGTCTAGGAGATGCCTAATTTCTGAAATAAATAAAGTGGAGACCAATTCAGACTGACCAGAGTTCTGTGACTTGGATACGACATTTCACAACAACACTGCTATGAGCACATAAAGCAAGAAATGGTCTGCGATGACTTGAAGAGGGAAGTGATTAACCAAGGATTTGCAAGAACACAGTACACAAAACAGGAAGTAGGGTTCACTTCTATTTTAGGGAAAGCAGAAGGAGAGTGTGGGGAGGCGACACCAGACAATAATGTGAGAGGTGAGGCTATAACTTGGTCAAAAGCTTAAAAGACTGGGAAGAAAATGCTGCTAACCATTGGAGCCGAGTAATTCCAGTTTGACATTCCCTCTGCCCCCTTTCCTACCATCTCTGAGTAAGGGCGGATGTTGAAGGGGAAGACCGTGGCTGCTAATGCACACAGGAAGTCAGGGCTCATCCACATGGAAGCCAGGTCGGGAACGTTGTGATATAAGTATCTAAAGAACTGCATCAGGGTCACAGGATATTCTCGGAGCCAAGATCCCTCTTCTTCTGATTGCCAAGGCTGTCATGGGGACAAGAAGAGAAATAATATGTTAGAAAAACTGACACTGCTAAAAATTGCTTTAAAAATACATTACTCACTGCTTTTCTAAAACTGGGTATGTTGATGGTTCAGAACTCTTACGAACTACACACATGAGCAAATATACATAAACAAATCTAGAAATGAGCTAAAACAAACACAATTCTCCTAGAGACTGGCAGAAGGTTTCTCTATGCACTGATATACTCACAGCTCAGTAAATGGAGTCAGTGGTTTTGATTATTTATCATTATCACCATGAGTATAGTTGGTGCCAGTAGTGGCTGTATTATCCACAAAGCTGTCCCATCCTCCATCATGTGAGAATTAGGAGTAACATAAAAGATGGGGAAGTTACTTCACCTTTCTGAACCTCACACTGTCATATGTAAAATGACAAGAATAACACTTCCAACAATATTCAACTGTAATATTATGATTTATAATAAGAAATATATACTTGGTCTTTTTCCCATCCCATTCTTGGCACAGAGGTACTAAAACCCTTGGAATGTCCTGAGTAAGAAGGGACACAAAGGTGTCTTTCATTAATCATAACAAACCCCTTTCAACCACAGCTGAGTTAATGTTAATGATCAGGCTTAAGGAAAGCCCTGAAAGATAGAGGCTTGCCAGGGAACCAACCACCTGATTAGAGGGTTAGAACTTTCAGAACTAGAGCTCTGCACTTCCTAACTTCTAGGAAGGGGAGAGGGACTGGAGATTGAGTTCAGTCACCAGTGGCCAATGATTCAATCACGTCTATGAAATGTAGCCTGCATAAAACCCCTAAAGAACAGGGTTTGGAGAGCTTCTACGTTGATGGACAGAGGTGCTGGGAGAACAACAGGTGGAGAGGACATGGAAGCTCTGTGTCCTTCCCTATACCTTACACTCTACATCTCTCCCATCTGGCTGTTCCTGAGTCATATCCTTTTATAATAAATTGGTAATCTAGTAAGTAAAATGATTTCCTGAGTGATTTGGGAACCTCCAATTTATAGCTGGCAGGTCAGAAGCACAGGTAACAACATGGACTTTTGACTGGCATCTGATGTGGGGGTAGGGAACTACAGTCTGGTAGGAATGATGCTATCTCCAGGTGAACAGCATCGGAACTGAACTGAGCTGTGGACACCCAGCTAGTGTGGTAAACACCCCCATGTATTTTGTGACCATAGTGTCAGAAGTAAAGCAGTGTTATAGCAGAATGTTGGGAGTGGAGGAGACACATAAGAGTGTGTTTTTTCCTTAAGAGCAATACAACAGGGTAGCCCAGGTGGCTCAGCGGTTTAGCGCCTGCCTTCAGCCCAGGGCCTGATCCTGGAGACCGGGGATCGAGTCCCACATCGGGCTCCCTGCATGGAGCCTGCTTCTCCCTCTGCCTGTGTCTCTGCCTCTCTCTCCCTGTCTGTGTGTCATGAATAAGTCAATAAAATCTTTTAAAAAATAAAATAAAATCATAAAAAAAGAGCAATACAACAATAACGATGATGATAAAAGGAAGAAAGGGGACGCCTGAGTGGCTCAATCAGTTAAGGAACTGACTCTTGGTTTTGACTCAGGTCACAAGCTCTGGTCCAGAGATGGAGCCCATGTGGGCCAGCGGTGGAGCCTCACCTATAGGGCTCTGTGCTCAGCGGTGACGCAGCTTGCCCTTTCCTCCTCTCTATGCCCCTCCCCACCCTGTTAGTGCATTCTTGCTTTCTTTCTCTCTCTAAAATAAATAAATAAATCTTTAAAAATGGGGGGGGGGGGGACGACAATACCAATCTTCTGATACTTGCCCAGAGTTGAGTTTTTTGAACTTAGATTTTTATGTTTATGAAAAGGAGCCAAAATAAGAGTCCCAAAGCATCCTAAATTGATACAATGTAATGTCCTTTTCTAAGATGACATAGGAATAGTTTTGACTATAATTAAGTTTGTCAGTGCTTGTAATCCAGAGAGTCCAGTTAGTAATTCCTCTTATAATGTGATCTTAAATTGTATAAGCAAATTAAGTCATTTTTCACAGTATTCCTGTGAGATAAATAGGAACATACATTTTGTCACTTAGTCTTCCAATTCTTCATCTCTAAGTTAGAAATAATAATAATAGAAAAAACAGAAATATATTTTTAACCTTTAAATGAAAGTGATTTTCAAGTAACATATTGCAATGACATATTCTATAACATATATTCATTATATACATGTATACATTGTAATATACATTTTATAACACTAATAACATCAATTAACACTTATGAAGCACTTACTACATACCAGGTACTCTTGTAAGTGCTTTGTGTATATACTAATTCCTCATTAAAACCTCAGAGCAACCCTAAGAGATAAGTTCTCTTAACATCAGCATTTTATACATGTGGAAACTGAGGCATATAGAGGTTAGCATGTCTTAAGTATCAGACATGGGATTTGAATCCAGGCAGAGGTTCAGAGTCCATGGTCTAACCAACTGCACCGTCCATCCTTACAGTAGAGATAACAAAACAGAGAGGCTGAGCTTCCAGAGACCATGCAGGTAATAAACAGTTATGTTACCGAAGGATTCTTCTATTTAAATAAATGAGGGATCCCTGGGTGGCTCAGCGGTTCAGTGCCTGCCTTTGGCCCAGGGCGTGATTCTGGAGACCCGGGATCAAGTCCCGCATCAGGCTCCCTGAATAAAGCCTGCTTCTCCCCTCTGCCTGGGTCTCTGCCCACACCCCCCCATGTGTGTGTCTGTCATGAATAAATAAATAAACTCTTTAAAAATATATACATATCACAGGCAGGAGGAAGTACCAGCAGGTTTAAGTATGTCTGTAAACTTACTGAATTCAGCATGCTGCGGAGCATCCCCAATAATAAAAAAGCAGCTTCTGTGCACACATTATGGATAGAAGAGACCACAGTTCCACTGGAGGCAGGAACTCCAAAGATGAATGTCCAAATGGAATCTAAATCAAACTGCAGAGGTCAAAGTGAATGAAGATTAGCCACTGTCAATTTTTTCACCTAGAGTCCCTTACAAGTTCCAATATTCTAAAACTTCAAAACTAATTAGGTTTTTTTCAAAGTGATCAATGATGGAGAGAGAGAGATCTAACATTCTTCCCTCCTAAATTTTGAAAATTTGTATATTTTTACATTTATAAAGAAAAGAGAATACTATGTATCATCCTGTCTTAGGTACCTATGTTAAAAACATTGTTTTCTACTTTTTTTCTATAACGAAAACAAACAAAAAGAAAGTACATGCTAATTAACCAGGAGATCACATTATAGAACTGAGGATTTTAAGCCCAATCTTTTAAAAAAGCACGTGGGACTCACTTTTTTCCCCCTCTCCTAGCAATGTTCTAATTCACTTTTAGGTTACATACAGATAAGATTTGACGAAATAAAAATCAGTTGAGGAGACTTATTCACAGCACTTTTATATAACACTTTATGACTATGGTGTCATGCTTATTTTGAAAAATTATATAACCAACCAAACTCTGTTAAGCCTGAATCTGTATTGTGACTTAATGTAAAGGTACAGACTTTGTTTTGGTTTAAAAGGTTTTGTCAATTACTAGAATAGATCTGAATTAGCATTTGGCTTTATGATGGAAGTATAGTAATTGAGTTGAAAACTAAATTCCTAAGTCTTCACAGTGCCAAAAACGTAAGCTATATATAGATATCCACAATAGTCTTCAACTAGGATTCAAATAAAGCTTTAGTGTTTTCCTAAAGTGGATGTCACCAATCATTAAGAAATTTAAAACATTTTTGTAATCAGAACTCTCTTTATTTTTCGTTCTATAGAAATGACATTATACTTTTAGATAAAATCACATCACTTGGATTCTTCACGTCACCATTAAAATACCACCCAAAGTCTTTATGCACACAGGATCATATAGAGTAATCAAAAACAAAACAAAACAAAACAAAACAACACAAGACAAAACCAAAAAACCAAATAGGGAAAAAGGACTTTTTGCAAAAGTTTTCTACAGTATCTTCAGATTTTTCCTCCCAAATCAAATTCTAACTGTGAGAAAGGGATGGAAGCCTTTCGGTTTTACTGTGAGTAACCGATCACCATGTGGTGATTTTCCGGCACATATAATCACACTTACGCCTTACTAGATAATTCCTACCTGGCAACCCTGCTTACATCGGCTGCTGATGACAGGCACACTGACCTGCAGGTTCTCAGGCAGCTCACTAACTGGCTGCTGTAGAAACAATGCCATGAGGAGAAAATAGAGAGCAGGGACATTAGTGTGTTTAGGAAGGAATGACTGAAGAACTGGGAAACCAGGAAAATGACAAGCATCCCGGTTAATCTCCCTGACCGTCGATCTCCCGCCAGCACTCCTGCCCACATTGAATCCTAAGAGGAGAGGAAACGTAACAGTAAGTACAAGATGAATAATTGATTGTCATGCTGTATTAACAAAGAAAGGAGTAATTCAGTACATGTGACATTTCTACCCAGAATATCCGTATTAATACAATTAACTATTCCATTGTTGAATTAATCTTCCAGTTAAAAGTTCTACTTTACTATCTCTGATTTCAGCAAGCCTGTCTATTGGAGTACAGGTCTTGAAAAATACTTGAGACAATCAGATACATGAGGTAATGTAAATTCTCCTCATTAAAACAATGCCCTCGTGAGCTCTAAAATTTCCCTAAGAAGAAAATAAAATTCAAAATGTGGCCAAAATTTAGGATATACAAAAATGTACCTTAAAAAACAAAAATTGCCGTAATTATATTTAGCATGTAATTATAATTAACTATATTTAGTTAATATGTCATTTGTCCTGAAGATCATGTTAAACTAGTTGATTGCAAATTATGTACAAGTTTTGAGACAAGACAAAATAAAATAAATCCTTCCTCACAACATGATCCGTGATTCTGCTGGAAGGTTGCCCAGCGCTGGGACAGCAAATCTGAGCCTGCTGTGACTGTGGCTATCTGAATGAACATGCAGGGTTCTTCCTAGAAATACAGCTCTGCTAGGAAATGGTCAGTGTTTATGGATGTGGCTTACATAGCATCTTTCTGTCAATCCTGATCCTTTGGTTATGTAACTAATCAGGATACAACTATAAATTTAACATTTAGTCCTTTTGCCTCCCCATACCTAGTGCAATGCTTGGCACAGAATAAGTGTTGGCCAGAGTTTCAATGTAAAACTCATATGAAGAGCAACCAAGAGAAGGATTTTTACCCTGAAGCAATTTTGATTTCAAATGAATATTCATTTTTTTCTTACAATTTGTTTTTTTCTAGGATGAAGTGAGCACATATTTGCTACTATTTAAAATAATAAAAGAGAAGTTCGTCTAGCTAGCTTTTTAATGATTTCATCCTAAGCAACTGCTTACTGTGATGTGAATTAATGTTCTGAAGTTTTTTCTAATTAAAAAACTGCATAGCAATTTGCCAATCTCTTTCATATTATCATCTCATTTCTCAAACAATAAATCTGTGAGTTAGAAATTGCTATGATTATTTTTATATGGATGGAAATAAGTTTATGTGGAAAATATGCAATTTGTTCAAAGTCACAAAGCTGAAGAGTGGTGGCCCTAGGACTCCAGTAAGTATGTCTCTATTTTAGCAAGAGAGACTAAAGTAAGGAGACTCCAGCCCGATGTCTCTATTTTAGAGTTTGTAAAGTTACACTGTCTCCCTTGGCCTTCTTAAGGACACTGGCACATTTCTGAAAGACTGGCTGCAGTGGGACACTGGTGGTTTTTGCTTATAGTGAATTCTAAGCTACAAAAAAAAAAGTCTTGAGTTTTAAGAAGTCAGAAGACATAAAGTGATAATTTTATACATTAAATAGGAAAATAAATTTTGAACAAATTACAGGTCCTAAATGAAAACTAGTACCAGCATTTATTTCCTTTCTAAATTCTCACATTCTACTTTTCCCTATAATTAATTTTAAGGAATACTTAGTATGTTACTAACAATTAAGATTCAAGTTAAAGCTATGTAGAAGGTATTTTATAAAGAAAAATTTTATAAAAACTAATAAATGTGAATAAAACATGCAAGAACAGGTTGCTCATCACATCAAATAGAATCAAATTATATATATATAATATTATATATATATCTGTCTACAAATATGTGTGTTATCACACAGGTATTTAGGAAAATTAAATTGAATCAAATTTATATTAAACTTAAATTCCTAGATTTCTTTTTTAGAATAAGAGAAGCATATGCAATTTGTAAGCAGAATGAAGGACAAACAAATTCTAAGGCACGAAGTCAGGTAGGTCAGATACAGAAAAAGCATCTTTTTCTGATATTACTGAAGTGACACAGGTCAGACAAAAGAACAGGATTACCATTTAGAAGACAGCTACTTAGACACTATTATTGTCTGACTCAGGAACCTAATGCACTTAACAGTGTTACTTTCCTAGTTAGAGAAATCAATCCTTAATTTGTATTTATTAGGCTTATTTCTTATAAAGTATAACTTATGATAAAATATACATCTGCCTCCAGAATCATGAAGCTCAAAGGAGATGACACATGTTAAAAGACTTTGGCAAACCACAATGTGCTGTATGAATCTTAGGTGTTAACACTACTGTGGGTGGTTTTGGCTTTTGATGAGAAACAGTGCTATCAATTAGTATTTAAAACTCTCACATTCAACAGAACACACATTCAGCAGAATTCACATTTATTGCTTACTCTCCTAGCAGCTATCATTAAGGTCAACGAGTGAAATCTCTTGCTATCAAACTGTTTATAATAATGTTTGTAGGTTATATCCCTCTCCTAAGGTCATTGCAAAATAGTGAGACTTTTTAGATCATGAAAGTATATATATAATGATAATTTAGAATACATATTTGAAAGCCAACAATTTTCTTGAGAAATCATTTCACAGTGAATTCTTTTCTTCATTACAAAGTTTCTTCAGCCATTCTCCAATATGAAATAACAATAAAATCATCTTATGCTGTAAAATCTGTCTTCCTATCATTTTCCTTAATATTTGAGAAAGCAGTGTAGGCAACACCTAAGTACTGATGCTTTTACATTTTTTTTTCAGATAAATTGCATATTCAATCTGGACTCCTAAATAACACGGGCAAATATGTATTCTTGATGCTTTATTCCAGACTACAATTACATAGCATTTTAAAATGTAATGTTATAAAGGAATATATTTTCAAAATACTTGAATTAAAAATACCTTAAGAATTGAATGACTATAATTCTCAATAAAAACATTATTTTAAATATATATTTTCCAAAAAATGTCTTTAATGTGAACAGAAATATAGCAGTTCAAATGAATCTAACATAAGAAACTATAATTTTCTAATTTTACTTAAATGCTTAGTTCCATGTTAAAAACAGAATAGAACTAGCAAGCAGGTAATAGGGAACTTTGGCTGAAACTTCGAGCTTAGATCTTTGAGAGGCAATATAACTATTAAAAGCACAGTTTTATTGAATCTAATTGACCTGGATTCAATTTTTGACACTTCCTCACTGACAAGTGACTTCATCTGTATGCCTTGGTTTTCTCATTCTCTAAAATGGGTGTGATAGTATTTATACCTCTTGGGACTATTGTGAAAATAAGTTATTGTGAAAATGAAAATGTTTAGTAACTGGCACAGAATTGGCACTCAAAATACTGATTGTTCTTAATTTAGTTTTTGATAATTTGCTAATTACCTACTTACAGATCAGAAAGGGAACTACAGAACAACAACAAAAAGAGAATAAGGAATTCTCTTGAGTTTTCACATTGTTAATATCCTGTGTCTGACTTCAGTTTGATTTGTAATTAAAAATGCCAAATTTGAAACTAAGTTTTTTATTCATTTGTTCACTCATTAAAATTCATAATTCTGGGGCACTTGAGTGGCTCAGTCAGTTAAGCATCTGCCTTCGGTTCTGGTCATGATCTTGGGGTCTTGGGATTGAGCCCTGAATCAGGCTCCCTACTCATCTGGGAGAGTCTGCTTCTCCCTCTCCCTCTGCCCCTCCCCCTGCTCGTGCTAGTGCTTGCTCTCAAATAAATAGAATCTTTGAAAAAAATAATTCATGATTCTTAATGATTGTCAGATAAATTGAAGAGTATATAAGCTTTGATAAGATTTTTAAAAAACAAACAAAATACAAGAAAGCTTAATTTTAAAGCAGCTGATGGTAAGTCCCATACCTAATACAGTTCCAATCTTATTAGTTAAGACAGAATCTGTCTGTTCCAGCCACCCTCCACCGCTGAGTCCTTCCTTAAATTTGATGAGGATAGACTGATTACTCAGTAGCACAACAAGAATCCTCATGGCTGCCGTAACTGTGGTGGAATGCAAGTGTTCTTCCATAAACATCATAATCCAGTCAAAACCCAGTGTCTTGACCAGTTCTTCACAAGCTCTATTTAAAGGCAGATGAATTCAGAAGAAAAAAACAGAACATTAATTTCAAGGATTAGTACTCAAAATTTCAAGAAAGACTAGTTTTGTTTGAAGATACTATAAGTTGCAGGGTTCAAAAAATCTATTAAAAGCCAGTAGCAGTTCTTCCTTTACTCTGATTTAACTAGTAATAGACACTGCTACCATCAAGTCTAAGAAAATTTTACTTACTGCAAATTAATGCTGGTTTTTTCTTTAGATGTGTAAACTAGTTTTAACAAGATATCTAGAAGTCTGTTCCTCAAAAGTATAAGATTAGCAGACACAAGACCTCCAAACTCTTCTTCAGTTCCTACAATGAAAATATATATATTAAATTGCCTTAGTAGATAAACCAGTATAAAATACACAACATTGTTCTTGGAAATCTCACTGAAAAATACATTTTTTAGGAAATATTTTCTCTAGGAGTGCTTTCCACTAATGTGGACAAGCAGAAGGGTCTATTAACTACTTCTCTTTAGAAACCTGAAAATTGTTCATTACATTTGACATATCTAAAACAAGTAATAAAAGGATGTAAACCCTTTCTTAAATAATATTTACCCCACCAGTAGAGTGAAAATAGCCATGTGAATAAAAATATCGATCCAAATTCTTAATTGCCAGTTTCATTTTGAAGGATATAAATAAATTTACAAGATTTAAAAATGAAAAATAAGATACATAAACTACTCAATAAATTTGTAATGTATAAAAGAGAGATAAATAGAGCTACCATATGATCCAGCAATTACACTACTGGGTTTACCCCAAAGATACAGATGTAGTGAAACACCAGGACACCTGCAACCCAATGTTCATAGCAGCAATGTCTACAATAGCTAAACTGTGGAAGGAGCTGTATTGTCCTTCGACAGATGAATGGATAAAGAAAAATGGAATATTACTCAGCCATCATAAAGGACGAATACCTAACATTTGCTTCGACATGGATGGAACTGGAGGATGTTATGCTGAGTGAAGTAAGTCAATTGGAGAAGGACAATCCTATGGTTATACTCATTAATGCAATATAAGAAATAGTGAAAGGGATTATAAGGGAAAGGAGTGGGAAAAATTAGAGAGGTAGACAAATCATGAGAGACTCCTAACTCTGGGAAACAAAAAAAGGGTTGCAGAAGGGGAGGTGGGCGGAGGATTGGGGTAACTGGCACTGAGGGCACTCCATGGCCCGGTGTTCCAGACCCAGGCCTGACAATGATGGGCTCTGGCTTGGTAAATCACAATCTCCAGGCCTTCCTTTATTCTAGAACTGAAGCTCAGGCTAAACTTGGACTTTCAATGGTCATTTGCTTTTATTTGTTTGGGCAAGGGATTCCTTTCATCCTTAAACATTGTCTTTTAAAATGCTAATTCTGGGATCCCTGGGTGGCGCAGCGGTTTAGCTCAGTGCGAGATCCTGGAGACCCGGTCCCACGTCCGGCTCCCGGTGCATGGAGCCTGCTTCTCCCTTTGCCTAGGTCTCTGCCTCTCTGTCCCTCTCTCTCTCTATCATAAATAAATAAAACTTAAAAAAAAAACTTTAAAATGCTAATTCTGTGCCTTAATCATTGGGAAGGGTGCTTCAAGTTTACCAAGGGAGATTCAAGATTCCCTTCTCTTCTAAGAGGTAAGACTGGTATTTTATAAACTGCTTGATTAAAAACATACCATACAACCTAAATTGAGATACAGAGAGCTTCCTTTCAATTATTCCTTTTCAGTAAAATAGTGATCCACACAGAAGTGAAAAATTCTCCTTAGACTGATTGATTGTTTGATTTTTCTCCTTAGATTTACATCTAGTTTTCTCACTGTTAGTTTTGCTTCCCCTAATTTTAAAATATAAAACAATAAAACTCTGAATTTCCAGCTTAACCTCTTCCCACTCAGACTGATGCTTTCTTCCATAGTGCACTACCCTTTTATGCTATTTTATTTTCCACTGATTATTATACTGCTGTTCTGCATTATTTAAGCCATCTTCTTTTTTGTAGGTATATCCTGAATGTTGTATTAATTACTTCAAAGAATAAACTATGGTTTTAATTTTTTGGAACATCACATTGCAGTTAATATAGTCTTTCGTAAAATACTTTTTTTTCTTTTTTAAATAACATCTTTAATTAAAGTTTTTGCAAAGGTAAAATATTAAACTTAAAATAGGTCTTAGTACATCAAAATACTAAAGTCTCTAATTGTATTCCAAGATGGTCTTTAAAACATAATATCCTGTATATCACAACAAGAGCAACCTTGATCTGCAACTGTACAGAATGAATTTTACAAACATAATAAATATACTTATGCCCTTACACATAACAGTATGTACAACAGCAGTTGGCAATAGTAGCTCAGAACAGCAAAAGGATTAGCCCCTCCCCCAAAATTGTAGCTCTGACACATATTGGACCGATTTAAGGAACTTATTTAAGGAACCTGCTGTCCATGTTAAATAAACAGCAAATGCCCTATACTATCAAGAACAGTAATATACTTCTGATTTTTTCTATTATTTCAAATGGCAATGAAATGATGAGAATACCGGTCTGATTAACCTGGCAGATCAACAGAAAAACTTAGCAGTTTATACATTTCCACGACTGTGCTCTTCTCAAAGAAAATGTTATATTAGTTGTACTAACTGAATTCAATAGCCAGCAAGAAATATAGAGACTAGAGAAATACTTTTCATATATCTTTTTAATATTTGAAATAAACGTTACATATTTCCAAAGATTTTTTAAAGGGCTTTTGCTAATACCAATTTACTTGGCTTAGATTAATTAATTCAGAGCTAAGAAATAATCCTTGCAAATGGCAGAAAAATGTAGTGGTCAAAAAGCTTCCAGTGTTGGTCTAGATTATCTGGGTTCAAATGCAAGTAGTATGATCTCAGGTAAATTTCTTCTACTTAATCTTTCTGGGCCTCAGTTTCTTCCCTTGTAAAACTAGGATAACAATAATACTTATTTCATAGGATTGTTATAAGAATATAAAAAGCACTTAAACAGTGCATGGCAGATATTAGGCACTCAGTAAGTGTTAACCATTGATTTTATCTTTAGGCTTCTCATCCACTGCTAATCTGCTTTATCAAAGAAATATCAACATTGTTCCAAATAAGTATAGGAGTAGATGAGTGGTCAGCAGCAGCCTTATGTTCCGCTATAATTTGCAGGAAATCCCAGGTTTAAGGAATTTAAAGAGACTCTTAAATCCCAGGTTCTCTTTTGAAAAACATGATTATAACACTTTCTCTTCTTATTCATGAAGCACCAGAGAGGCTGTGTTCCAGGTGGTATAGCCAACGGAGGAAAACACCTTTGTGTGGTACTGATTCAACAGCATTGTTTCTCCACTGTCCAGGTGGATAGTGGTATAAGGAAAGTCATTTATGTGATATGATTTAGGAATAATAGCATAATAATGGAAATAATGCCGACAAATATAAGATATTGTGAATTTAATTACAAGTTAATGTAAAAGGTTCTTTCAATGCTTTCCCAACAAATCTATCCTAGAATACATAAAAGGAAAAATATGGACCAGAAGGGGAAAAAATATGCACCAAATGAAGAAAGGTTAAAAAAGAAAAGTGGGGGTGCCTGGGTGACTTAGTTGGCTAAACATCCGACTCTTGATTTTGCCTCATATCATGATCTCAGGGTCCTGGGGTCAAGCCCCATGTCCTCAGGCTCTACTTGCAGTGGGAGTCTGCTGGATATTTTCTTTCTCCCTCTCTCTGCTCCTCCCCCTGCTCATGGTCTCTAAAATAAATAAATCTTAAAAAAAAAAAAAGTGGTTTTCATGGGCTCAGAATCCCACAACTTATGAAACTATTTTTATTTTTATTTTTTTAACTATTTATTTTATACTTACATAAAATGATTCCAGTAAGTGTTTTTTCTGACTACTAAATATTTCATAGGAAAATGAAAATAAGTTATATAGATATAATTCATACTATCAAGTATCTGCGTTTCTGAAGATGTATATAATTTTTAAAAATTAATATTCAAAAATCACATAGAATAGTTTGCTATTTAAAGGATCACTGCTATGAATCCTCTAAGATTTAATTAATTAATTCTATTTTTAATTTTTTTACACAGTGATTTGACATCTATATATGTTATGTTCAACCACATGTGTAGGTAGCTACCATCTGTCACTATACAACATTTACAATATCACTGACTATTCCCTATGCTGTGCCTTTCATCTCTGTGGCTTTTCTTTTTTTTTTTTTTTTACTGCTTTAAGAGTTTTTTTTTTTTTTTTTTAATTTACTTACAATTAACATACAGTATTATAGGGGCACCTGAGCAGCTCGGTTGGTTGTGTCTGCCTTTGGCTCAGGTCATTATCCTGGGGTCCTGGAATCGAGCCCTGAATCAGGCTCCCTACACAACTAGGAATCTGCTTCTCCCTCTCCCTCTGTACCTCCCCACCCCTACTTGTGTGCTCTCTCTCTCTCTCTCAAATAAATAAATAAAATCTTTAAAAAAAGAAAAACAAACATATACTATATTAGTTTCAGGTCACGATTCAACAATTCTATACATTTCTTAGTGCTCATCAAGTAAAGTGTACTTTTTTTTTTAAGATTTTATTTATTTATTCATGAGAGACACACAGAGAGAGAGAAAAGCAGAGACACAGGCAGAGGGAGAAGCAGGCTCCATGCGGGGAGCCCGATGTGGGACTTGCTCCTGGGACTCCAGGATCGTGCCCTGAGCCAAAGGCAGACACTCAACTGCTGAGCCACCCAGGCACCCATGGTAAGTGTACTCTTAATCTCCCTTATTTCACCCATCTCTTTACCCACCACCAGGAAAGATTTTAGTTTTTAAGTAGAATTCACACCCTATTAAGTTCCATAGGTAATTCTGTACTTTGCTTATTATATAAATACATCTGTGAAAGACCATGAAAAGTAATGTAAGGAGAAAAGTAATATAACAGCATCACATATAATTATAAATTGTGCAAGAAAACAGGGCATAGCAATTAGTTTTCAAGCTCCAGACTGGACTCACCAGTATCAAGCTTCTCTTCATTGTTTATTTCCATAACTACAAATTTCTCACAAACTGCAAATGTTGGTAAAGTAGAAGAAATAAACTGGCCAAACCTTTAAAAACAAGAGAAAAGTTATGGATTTTAGGTTTTTTCTCTCCCCAAACACAAAGAAATGAAAAAATAATACTTCTTGTTTTA
Source organism: Canis aureus (assembly GCF_053574225.1). Lineage (NCBI taxonomy): Eukaryota > Metazoa > Chordata > Mammalia > Carnivora > Canidae > Canis > Canis aureus. The sequence goes on from NC_135643.1 coordinate 8,807,766, forward strand.
ACTAATCTTTTATAGACCTTTAAGAGATTGTGTAAATTTTACTTCCCCTAGGAACACTGTAATTAACATTATATGTTACAATATTTTAAAGCATAGGATAAAATATATTTCTCCAGAAATGAGTCCTTTAATGCACTAACCCTTTAATGCATTTTTAAGAACTGAACAGTATGATCCAAATTAAAATGTCCTAACATTATCTATATGAATCCACTGTAGCCTGGTAATTAAGAACTTTAGTTTTAGAAACACGGGTAATGTTAAAATCCTGGCTCTACCAGTTTTTAATCTTGTTACTTGAGGCAGGTAACTTAACCTCTCTAGGTTTTAGTTTCTAAATTGGTAGATAAAAATAAAAACTTGATGGGTTTCAGTGATAATTTTAGCAAAGTGATTATTATAGTTCCAGAATAAGATTTAAATAGTTACTGTTAAAAAACAAACACACTAATCTCCAAAATAATTTTCAAACTCCAGTTTTAAATCTGTTGCAAAGTTACAAAAATGTCCTTAAGGTAAATAAATGTAAAAAAACAAAACAAAACAAAAACAAAAAAAACATGGTACACAGATTAGAGACTAGTCTATAGGGAATATTCTAATCAGTCAGCATGGTTTTACCTGTGATACCTGGGCAAGTACATGAAAAGTGATCAAATTGAGTTTAAGGAATTCTCTACTTGGAAAATACTTTGGTTAGGCTGCATTTTCCTTCCATTTTAAGATGGGAATTACCATGTAGATATTAAAATTATTCTACAGACAACCTGTAAATATGCCTTAAGCCATTTCTCATTAGCTGCAAAATAATAAATCATATGAAAGGTTTGAATATACAAAAATAAAATCTCATCATCTGTTTGGGTGACAGAAAATAAATATATAAAAGAGATGGCATGCCCACTACAGGGGGCAGGGTAGGAGATTGTGCACAATTGGCACATGCACTTGAGAAGTAGCAGGGCTTAGGGAAGATGCACCGAGAATTCTTATACTGAACACATTTAACGTCTAGGACAATCAATGTCGCTGGGCTCAGTCCTATATATTTTCTTATTCACTAGTGGCAACAACTGGTTTTGCTATATAAAGACAAGATACTGAGACATGCATATTTTTTATGCCTTACAAGTATCTGGAATATTAACATTACAGGTATGACACATGCATAAGAACCAATTACATTTGTCTCATTCACTTTAACCTCACTGATACTTTTACTTAATAAACAGATACAGAAGTTTTCACTACCTGAGGAGATCATTGCTATTGGGAAAACCTTGCAGTAAGAAGCTCAGCACATTACTAATAGCAGCAATGGTAGGTTGGGATAAAGACATATCTCGAAGAGTCAGTAGCAACTTGGGAATTAGCTGGAATTCCCTCATTAATTTGGCATTCTTTGAAGCTTCACTGTAAGAGAAAGAAAATTTTATATAGACCATGCTATCATCTCTTCTATTACTGAACAATTAACTCATGGTATTAACTAATACCTGGACTCGGTGAGTAGTTCAATAAAATGTTCAAATAAGGAAAGATGAAGTTCATATGGTGCATGGAGCCAAACCTACAATAAAAATAAAGAATAGTGGTACATTTAGGGTTAAAAAAACACCCCAAATGACTATCCAACAAACATACATGCAACACACAAACTTATTTCACTTATATAGTTGACTGAATATAACCACTTTATAAAATTTTATAATATTTTATAATATTTGGCGAAGTCCTATAAAAATGCTAACATATAAGACTTCTGGTTCTATTTATAAAAGATTAATTGCTATGGAAATTACCCTCCAAAACAACTGGAAAGGTAAGACGTATTGAAAAATCATCTGTAAATCAAGGACTGAATATTATTACTGAATACTGAACACAGCATACAGAATAGAATGAATACTGAATGCTGCATCCTGCAGACAAAGACTGAGTGACTGGAATCTCATGTGGAGTCCAAAACTGGAATCAATCACTGCAGTTGAGTGCAACAAACAATTCCTGTAATTTATGAGTCTGAGACTAGTCTGTACCCCCACCAAAGAGCATGGAGACTTCCTAATATATAGGGAGTTGAATAGAGGCCCTAGAAGGGAAATACCTGAGTAATGGGGCTAAATTAGTACTAAAGGTTACTCTAGGTCCACCCTAACAAATATTAAAAGTGTGACTCAAAAAGATAACCACAACGTTAAAGTTCAATACTTTTATAATGGAACACAACAAAATCTAGCACTTACTAATGTAAAATTTAGTATACAATCAAAAATTACCAAGAACACAAAGAAAAAGGAAAATATGATCCATAAGTAGGTAAAAAATCAATTACTATACATAGCCCAGAAATTACAGAGATGATAGAATTATCAGGACTTTTATTTTTTTTTAAAGATTTTCTTATATATTCATGAGAGGCACACAGAGAGAGGCAGAGACACAGGCAGAGGGAGAAGCAGGCTCCATGCAGGGAGCCTGTTATGGGACTCAATCACAGGACCCTGGGATCATGACCTGAACCAAAGGCAGACGCTCAACCGCTGAGCCACCCAGGTGCCCCTATCAGGCCTTCTTAAAAGTTATTAAAAATATGCTCAAGGAGCACCTGGGTAGCTCAGTCGGTTAGGCAGCTGACCACTGATTTTGGCTTTAGTCATAGTCTCAGAGTCCCACAACAAGCTCTGTGCTCAGTGGGGAGTCAGCTTGAAGATTTCTCTCCCTCTTCCTTTGCCCCCTCCCCCAACTTGTGCATGCTCTCACTCACTCTCAAATAAATAAATAAATTTTTTAAGCTCCATATACTATAGAATATAACCAAAAATATGAACATGAGGAGGAAAAATAGAAAGCAATCAAAGATCCAAAATGAACTTCTATAGAGGAAAAGTAAAATATTTAAAATGAAAACTATAATAATCTGCTAATGTGTTCTACACATATTCCCCTAAAAAAAAAGATTTATATTGTTTTCCAAGTATTTCTTGAACCCCAAACCCCCTTGTACCACAATGATCTGTAGCAAGACCTTGAGACATACTTAAATAGCATTTAGATAGCATTTATTCAGGATAATGAACATTTTTGTGTGTATGTGTGAACTATTATCATTATTGAAACTTTTCAGAGAAATGTTCAATGATTCATTCATTAAACAATTAATTTAATAAATAAAAAAAAATGAAAACTATACTGGATGGGACTAACAGGAGACTGGATACTGCAGAAAATAATTCAGTGAGCTTGAAGACACAACAATAGAAACTATTCAAAATCAAGCATGAGAAAAGAACTAAAAAGAAATTACTAGATATAGCATAAGTGACTTGTGGGAAAACATCAAGCAATCTAAGACATATGTTATTGGAGTCCAGAAGAGACTGGGGGAAGGCACTAGGAAAAATAGCTGGAGAAATAATGGCTAAAAAATTTCTAATTCAATAAAAATGACAAACTCACAGATCTAGAAAAGTCAACAAATCCCAAACAGAAGAAAAAGAAAAGACAATGGAGTGACGGACATCTTTAAGGCATAAAAAGAATTTTTAAAAGTCAATTAGAATTCTATTCAAAAAAGAAAAAATGAAGACTTTTTCAGATGGGAGAATTGAAGGCCAGTGGACAGGCACCATGAAAAATGCTAGTTTTTCCAGTTAGAAGAATCATATAAGATGGAAATCAGGTACTACACAAAGGAATAAAAATGCCATGAATATTATATATGTGGGTAAGTATAAAATAATTTTTTAAATTTTCTTTAAAAGATAACTTGCTATTTAAACAAAAATACAGAAAGTATTATGGAGATCATAAACATACAGAAATAAAATGTTGGACCGTAACAGCACAAAGGACAGGATGAAAGAAATCGAAGTTTATCTTTGTAAGGTTTTTATGCGATAGGTAAAGTGGTAAAATATACTTTGAAGACAGAATGAATTGTTATAAATGTATATTATAAATTTTAGAACAACCACTAAAAAGAAAATGCCTGTAAATTCTATTACTATTATTTTTATCTGTCAGATGCTGTTTTAAAAATAGGGTGAATTAAGTATTTATAGACTATTATGTTTTGCATTAATTAGGAACGCTATATGATGTCATAAAATGAGAGAGGTAATTTAAAATGAAACAAAATATGTTGAGCAACCAAATTTCTGATGTTTGTATATTAGATTTTTATCAGATACTTGAAACTAAAGATAACCCATGATTTAAACATATCAGTTTCCAGATAAAAAAAAAAAGCCAGGCTTGATTAAGTAGGTCTCCTTAGTACTCCTGTAATTCTCTCTGCATACCTTTATCTCTATACTTTTACACATTTTTATTGGTCTATTTATTTGCTCTTCTCTTCTAATGGACTTCTTTATTTTTGCATCATTAGCACCAACAGGATGCCTAGTTCAAAGATGCTCAAAAGGTATTTTCTAAAAGAATGAGAGGTTTGTGTGTTACAATTTTGAATATCAGGTTGAGAAATGTATACTTTATTGTTTGGAAGGGAAATCATCAGAAGCTTTTGAATAATTAGTATGATTATGCTTTAAAAGAATGAGGTCAAAAGATCTATGGATAGGTTGAGGGAAGGAGGAAAGAAGTGGTAGTTACCCTAGCAGGTAAGAGAAGAGTTGATCAGGGCTTGGGCTAGGATGTAAAAGTAGAAACAAGAAGGTAAACTATAGGAAATATGGAAGTATAGTCTATAGGACTTAATTTCAGACTGTTTATAAACAGGGAAGAAGAAGAAAGCTGATTTTTCAATTTCAAGCCTCGGTGACTAGGGAAATGGTTTTATTAACAGAAATACAGTTAGAAGGAAGAACTAATTTGGGGGAAGATGTTAAGTTCAGGTTAGGTGTTACTGGGACATAAAAATGGAAATGTTGATCAAGAGATCAGAACTAAGTGGGGAATTTAGATGCCAAGCTAGAGATTCAGATCTAGGGCTGAACTTTGTAGAGATGAGGCTGTGGGAAGAACCTGAAGGGAAGAAAACAAAAGGGGATCCCTGAGTGGCTCAGTGGTTTAGCACCCGCCTTCAGCCCAGGGCATGATCCTGGAGTCCCAGGATCGAATCCCACATCTGGCTCCCTGCATGGAGCCTGCTTCTCCCTCTGCCTGTGTCTCTGCCTGCCTCTCTCTCTCCTTCTCTCTCTCTCTCTGTGTCTCTCATGAATAAATAAATAAAATCTTAAAAAAAAAAAAAGGAAAGAAAACAAAAGAAGGTAAAGAAGTTGGACATTTTTAAGTAAAATAATAAAAATTTCCAAGCCAGAAAATTATGGGGCAAGTAGTAAGAAAGATACAGGAGCTGCAGGCTAGCAAGAGTCAGGAGCTGCAAAAAGAGGGAGACACTGGAGTGCTTGGGTAGCTCAACTGGTTAGGCGTCTGCCTTTGGCTCAAGTCATGACCTCAGGGTCCTGGGATTGAGTCCCATATTAGGCTCCCCTTCAGCAGAGAGTCTGCTTGTCTCTCTACCCCTCCCCCCACTCGTTTTCTCTCTCTCTCTCTCTCTCTCAAGTAAATAAATAAAATCTAAAAAAAGAGAGAGAAAGCAAATGCAGAATTTGCTCCTGAGCTGCAGGTACTGTAGATGGAGTATGGGCCAGGATGCTAATATGCATTCAAATAAAGTTTCAGGAAAGCAATTAGAGCACATAACCTGTTTTTTTGTTTTATTTTTTGGGGGGATTTTTTTAAAAAAAGATTTTATTTATTAATTCATAAGAGACACAGAAAGAGAGGCAGAGGCATAGGCAGAGGGAGAGCGTGATGCGGGACTCAATCCCAGACCTGGGGATCATGACCTGAGCCAAAGGTAGATGCTCAACCACTAAGCCACCCAGGTGCTCACAAAATCTGTTTGTTAGGAATTTAAAATAACCGAAAAGACAGAGATTATAGTAGTTATGAGAAAGAAGGGTTGTGGCCTAGACATTACAGCCAGCAAACATTTAGTACTAGACATCAATCTGGGTGGTAGGGATACAAATGAAGACAGGATCTCTGCACACGTGAAGTCCACAGCCCCACAGGGGAGATATATACCGACATCAAATGTATAGTATATAAAGTATATAGTGACGACTTGTAAAGTACTGTGAATGGGAAGTTAAATGGAGAAGGGATATATGAGAGTAAGTGGTACCTATTAGAATTATTTAATGAATATATGTTTGCCTCTTATAATGCTAGAGAAAGCAGCAAATTAGCTATAGTTAGATAAATGCCTTATACACCATTTCATTTCTACACCACTTGTAAACTGGAATACCCCTGGGGAGAAGAAACCCCATCACTATTCTATTTTTGTACTTTACCAATGACACTAGTAGGAGCATCATAAAATTATAGAACTTAAACACATCCTAGAGACAAATTTTTTAATACTTAACTCTATCAACATGCAGAGTAAGACCTGGATTCATTGACTGTATATTAACAATTAGTGTTCATATACATACTTCAAAATCACAAAGTAGATCCTGGAAGGCAGTTGAATTTGGAATAATGGAGGTCTCATGTCCACTATCAACAGTTCCCACCAAGGAAAACGTTAGATGGAGAATGTGGCTGTTAAGGAGGGAACGTTTTTTCTTAAGCAGCATCGCCAGCAACTAGAAGAAACAGTATCATATGCCCATTGATTAATCATATCATATATGCGCACACACACACACACACACACACGAACTCTATGTAAAGCAATTCCTTGAGACTTCCAAGCTGATTTCTAAATTTTTATTATGACAATATAAAATAAAAAATTTTTTTTTTAATTTTTATTTATTTATGATAGTCACAGAGAGAGAGAGAGAGGCAGAGACACAGGCAGAGGGAGAAGCAGGCTCCATGCACCGGGAGCCTGATGTGGGATTCGATTCCGGGTCTCCAGGATCGCGCCCTGGGCCAAAGGCAGGCGCCAAACCGCTGCGCCACCCAGGGATCCCTGACAATATAAAATTAGAGCAAATCTAATAAGCAGGGTCATCCCAACTACTCTATCATTAAAATATCTTCTACATAAACGCTTTCAATCCACATATATTTAATTTGTTGCCTACATGTACATACAACTTTTTTACTCTTTTTATCCATTTTATTACATTTCACTACAAGGATTTTTCTTTTGCAACATAGTCTTCATAATTTCAAATTTAAAAGGTTGAATGGTAATCTCTGGAATGGATATAGAATTATTAGTTATCCTCATAATGTTGGAACATTTAGAGGGCTTGTGTATTTTCATGAAATGTGGTGAGCAATGCCACAATAATCATTTTGAAAGTTTTGCAAAATAGAACACTTACCAAAATAATGTGATTAAATCTACAGAAAACAAACAGTAAACAGTTTATTCACTAGCAATGAACTGCTGGCTATAGTAGGAGAAGGCATTCATACTTCATCTATACTAAAGAGATTAAATTTTACTCCAAATACTTGTTTCTTTTCTGACAAATAACTTTTTGCTTAAACCTAGTAGGTTGTGGATACATGAATACTGCATATTTTTAATCCCACTTGAGTTTTCAGGACTAGCAATGGCACAGGTATTATAGAGTGGTTTTTACATCCCCTCGGTAAGAGAGCGGGGTCGGGCAGTCAGTAAAAGATGACTGGATGTGGAGGGGAGAGACAAGGAAAACAAGGAACTCTCTCAATCTATCACCCATTTAGCAGCTAGCGTGGGCTGGCAATATGACCCTATTTCATTTCACTCCAATTTCCACAGAGAAAAAGAATTCTAAAGTAGCAAATAGATCTGAAATAACTGAATAACTGAAATAACAAAGCCTAATTCAAGAGTTTAGGAAACAAGATTTGATGAGATAGGCTAAAAAGTTTGAGCCAAAATAAACAATTCACATTCTCACTTGAAATAAATTACTTTTACTAAAAAACTACTGACCTTTAAAGTACATTTGGATGAAATAATTCTTCCAGAGTTTGAAAAAATATAAATAATAATGAAAATTAGATTTTTTTTTTCCCCTAAACATGAAGTAACATGAGAGTGAAGCTTTATGGTTACAAACCTGGTAGCCCTTGATTCTTTCCATTTCTTTGCTGGCTAGTGGGTTACTCTTGACAACACAAACCAGGGCCTTGACTGCTGCATATAGCCCTTCCACATCAGAAGCCATGGCCACCAGGCCCAGGATGGCTGCCGCTCCACCAATGTACTGCAAAGTAGTGGCAACAGGCTTAGGGACAAATGTTCTTACTCCTGATTAAAAGACAGTGAAAAATAATTAAATTCCCTATGTAAACAAGAACTGAATAAATCATCTTAAGAAATATTTAATTAATTTTAAATTATACTCTATCCTATAATAAAAATTCTAAATAAAAATTCAAGGTCGGATGTGGAATGTAATAAATGCTAATGTCTACACTAAGAGATGAGGTGGGAGTAAAGGAGTGAGTAGAGAAGGGTTGGGGTTCGAGAGCAAGCTCAAAGGTTTTGACTGTGTAGCTTTGGACAGCATAAAGGCAAAGTATAAAGGCCCTGAGAATTCACTTCTGAGGTGAGTGAGGAGAATGCCTGACTAGGTACTGCTGGGGAATAAACTTGGGGAAGGTAACAGCCCTTGAACTCTGAACTGGGGAATGGGTTGTGGATGTCATCCTGGCAAAGACCAAGTATTCCCAAGATGAGCCAAGCAAGGTACATCAGTAGCCATTACTCAAAACTTTCTAGTTATATAGTCTGAGTAACAGTACACCAGTGACAGTGACTCCAGAAGAGCATAAGCATGTGGAAACCCAGCACTAGAACTCACTTCATGTCAACTAAAGAAACCTCGCTTCCATGTTCCTAACTTTGCTTTTTTTTTTCTAACCTTGCTTTTAAAAGAAAGCACTGTTTGAATGTCATTTGCCTACTAATCAAGATTGAGTTTTCCAAAAATAAAACTAATATGCATTTTATATTTCTATGTGCTTTGCAGTATCCATAATATTTGCATATATTATGGCACCAAATTTTGAAAACTACTTTCTGAAGTAATTAGGGCCAGTATTACTAGTTTATAGATAAGAAAGTTGAAGTCCAAAAAGCTCAAATGTCTGGTATAATGCCACACAGTTACAGAATAGGAGCAGGAACCTCAATCTTTGAACTCTTCACTCACTGATTTTTTTTTACTATACCATGTGCTGTTATATTTTTGCAAAGGACATAGAGCAGAGCTCAGTAAATACTTGCTGAATTGAATAAAGAAAAACTAACATGTGCATTAGCATAAAGAAAACTGTTTTATAATGCAATGTGGTTAATGAAGAAAACCAAAGTTAGGATATGTACACATCACTGAGACAATAAAAACTGCCAAGGACTGATAAATACGTAGGATTCTGACCAATAGAACACTAACTTTTTATTAATCTAATAAAGAACCAATATTAATGTACTTTAGATATAGAATGGCTGGTTCTGAATTTTGGATGACATGACTGGATTATGTCTCAGGATTCTATCTAACCAAAAAAAATCAACTCTTTTTAAGCACACATCAAGTACAAGGCTCTGTAGAATGTCCACCAGCTTTAACTTCTACTATATTTGGAGTCACTGTTTATACTCCAGAGGTCTTATTTCTAGCTCATTTCCAAATAACAGATGCACTCACGGGTGCCACCACTGCTGCACCAAACCATGCAATAATCACCAATATTTCTAAATCTTTACATCTCTATCCCTAAATGTAGTGTGAATTTTACCTTGAAATTACACAGAAATATGTAGTCGGCACTCATTAGTGCTGACAAAATAGGGAAAAAGTTAATGGGATTTTTAAAAAGGTTATGATTTTTAAAGTTGACTGGAGTTTGAGATTGTTATTAATTTCTAAATATTGTAAGAACACTATAAAATATGAATGCAGTGAATGCAGATTTGAAGGCCAATAAAGGAGTCTGAAACAGTAAGACAATCTGACTCACCCAAGTATCCAATCAGAGTAGCTCCAACTGTCCGTGCAGGTCCATTAAGGTGTCCTGCTGAGTTGTGTATCAATTTCACAGGAGTGGCATTCTCATGGGAAGAAATGCCTAACTGAAGAATAGGAAAGGGGAGAAAAATGTAACTATAGAAGAACAGTCTGAACATTTGGATTGGAAAAAAAAAACAAAAAACAAACACACGACCATGATTTGTAACATCATTTCTTTCTCTTCTCAGAATATTAAAAACATGGACATTCTTTTTTTTTTTTTTTTAAGTGTGCAAGCTCTTCCTATGGATAGAAAGTCACAGATAGTAAGTTAAGTACAATCTACTGAGATAAAGATGGTGAGGGGTTCATTGGAAATAGCTTCAGAGATCTTTGGATTTAAAGTTCTTAACACTAGCTGTCTCACGGTATTTCTGATCAGTGAACATAATATTAACTTTACTTCATATCCAAGTAAATGTCACATAATTTATTCAAGTGTTTATAGATAAAACATGCCTACAAAAGAGAAATGATACGTTTTGCATATGTAACACAAATATACACATAATGGGCTTTCAAAGCAAACACAATCCTAAAACTTTAATTCTATTGTTCCTTGTAGAACTAAATTTATCTATAGTTCATGTTCCTTGAAGGATGGTCCATGTACTTACAGACATATGCCTGCACAAGAGTTGTCAATACTTACTGTTCCCAAATCCTTTCCTCCCTTTCTCTCGATTTCCTCCCTTGGGCTGTGCCTCCTCTAATCAGCCAGACAGCTTGCCAAGTTCACCTACGACTTCCACCTTGTTAGACCCACTGCTGGTCAGTCCTTAGTCCTAGTCTTTTCTGGACCAGAGACATTTGCCACAGTGAATTACTGATTTCTATCACATCAAACTCTCCTAATTTTTCTCCTTTCTTGCTGTTTTTTGCTGCTTCCTCACTGTTTTTTGCTGGTTCTTCATCTCCATAGCTCCCCAGTACTAGATGTCCAGGTCTCAGTCTGGAACCTTTCTCTTCTCTAGCCACATCTATACTTAGATAAAAGCATCTAGCCTCCCGGCTTTAGATATCACTTCTGAACATCCATGGTTCAAACCTCTACCTCAAAGTCCAGATTCACATTTCCAATGGCTTTGAGATCTCCACTAAGATATCTAATATACTTCTCAAATTTCTCTAAAACATAGTTCTGAGTATTCTTCCTCAAAGTACTCTTCCAGAAGTTTTCTCCAAATCAGAAAAAGCAACCCTGTTTTCCTCAATGTTAGAGCAAAAAAACCTTGGAGTTATCCTTGATTTCTTTCTTTTCTTCATAATTCACACCCAATCTCCAAAAACTGTTGGCCTCATCTTTAAAATATACCTCATTTCTCATCATGGCCACCACTATCCTCCCAGGTGTCCCCACCATTATAGTCATATGAATTATTATAAAACTGGTCTCCTTGTTTCTACCTTTGTCTGTTGTCCCCCTTCAGTCTATTCAAGGAAGGTCAGAGCCATCCTGGCTAACATTTCATTCATTAGGTCTGGAACCCTGTAATGCTTCCCATCTCACTTGGCTCAAGCCAATGTCTCTACCACTGCCTATAAATCCAATACAGTCTAGTACCTATTACCTATCTGAGTTCTTCTTCTACTACCCAGGTCTTCTCTCATTTGCTCCAGCCTCGCCACCTCTACAGCATGCATGGACCTTCCTCAGGGCCTCAGCACTTATACCACTGGGACAATATCACCCATGCTGTGACTATATCCCATTCTGCATGTTCTCATGGCTTGCTGCCTCTCCTATTTCAAGTCTTCTCCAATTTCACCTTTAGAATGAGGCCTCCTACAACCATTCTATTTAGCACTATAAGTTGATCACTTTCTCCTTCCTTGCTTTATTCTCTGCACTCTTCACCTTCTAATATAACCTAAGATTAGGTCATTTCTTTAGCTATTATCATCTGTCTCTTCCACTACAATGTAAGAAACATAAAGGCAGGAATTTTCTCTATATCCACCTCTGTATCCTAAACAAAGCGGTACTTGACACATAGTAGGTGATCCAGAAAAAAGTTACGTGATACCCTTAAAAATAGCAATTGTTTTCTTTCATTTTCTGTAATTCAATTTCTTAATTGCCAATATTAATATTTTAAAAAGAATATAAATCATGCACAGAGAAGGAAATTCTCACTTTTCCAAATTAAGCTAATTATCTAACTATGTTTTGGCTTAAATCCAAAGCCAATAAAACAAATATAAACAATACACGAAAGGCACTATTTTCAGTAACTATTCAAACTTGGGTGGACCCATAATGATGTTCTGAAACACTTTCCTGGGAAAACCAGCCACAGCTTACTGTGAAATCATTCTGCTTACCTGCTTAGCGATGGCTTTGCTGTCCAACTTGTTGTACACTTTCCGGATTCTTGCCACCGTTAGGGAAGACACAGAGAGTGCATATAGGCCAAATGACACCTTTTCTTCTGGTACTAATGACACAGGAGATGGGACTACACCTTCACACTTTGCATCTTTACCTTCAAATGAAGAATAATCCTTTTCAAAATTGTCAGTATTTCTCCTTTTCTTACACAAATGTTTTATTCTTACTATCATTTTTAAATGGGTGGACTTGAAAAATCTTTTAAAGTGGAACATTAGGGTTAAATTTAAAAACTGTAAATTTTCAGCTCTTCATTTTTTTCTTTTTACAAAATAAGAGAAAACCACCTAGTAATAGACCTTTACATTCTAAGTTTTAATCTTAAAGTGTGTTTTACAAATAGCATAATATAAAGGAAAAGAGTTTTAAGTATTATCAAAGAAATCATACCTTTCCCCCTTTAACTTCAAAGGAGAAAGAAAATGAACATGAGTGGAATGCCTATAAGCTTTGTTGCAGTAGGTCTCTTCCCCAACCAGAGCCCCCATATGTGCTTCTCTATATTCTTCTAAGCTAAGCAACATAGCAGAACAGTTAAGAATATAAAGTCTTGGAGCTAGATGGCTTAAGTTTGAATTTTTGCTTTATCACCTAAAAGATATGTGACTTACACATTTCTGTGCCTCAGTTTCCCCATCTGTAAAATGGGGATTATAAAAACAGTATGTAAGTACCAATGTTTGAAAAGATGAACAAGGGGCACCTGGGTGGCTCAGTGGTTGAGCATCTGTCTTTGGCTCAGGTTGTGATTCCTGGGTCCTGGGATTGAGTCCTCCATCAGGCTCCCTACTGGGACCCTGCCTCTCCCTCTGACTATGTCTCTGCCTCTCTCTCTTTCTCTCTCTGTGTCTCTCATGAATAAAAAAATAAAATCTTAAAAAAAAAAAAAAAAAGATGAACAAATACGTGTGAAGAACTCAGAACAGCTCTGTCCTTCACGTGAATTAACTTATTGCAGAGCCTGAGTGCTCAGTCTTAGCTCTTATTAGATCTCTCTAAATCAAGAATATGAGTGAAAGAGGGGTGCTATGGTGGCTCCGTTGGTTGAGCATCTACCTTCAGCTCACGTCATGATCTCAGGGTTCTGGGATCAAGCCCCACATTGCACTTCCTGTTCAGTGGGAAGTCTGCTTCTCCCTCAGTCCCCCTATACAGTCATGCTGTGTGTGCTCTCTTTCTCAAATAAATAAATAAAGTCTTAAAAAAAACAAAAAGAACACAAGAGAAAGACAACTTAGCCACAGGATTATCATCATTTACAATAAACTTGTCCTAATTCTTCTGAGAACATCACTTGGAAAAAGTACTGCTACATCAGTTCCTTTGACTCTAAATTTCTTTAGGAAGAAAGGATAACAAGAAGTAGACTGTAGGAGTAAAGGGATAAGGAAATCTGATGTTAATTGGTCTAACCTGAAAAATATTTATGAGTGTGTATTTTCTGGAAACATCCTTCCTTTCTTTAACCAGAGTAGATAACACTTTAAAATGCTTATATATGGGGCACCTGGGTGAGTCAGTCAGTTAAGCATTTGCCTGATTGGCTCCAGTCATGATCTCAGGTCCTGGGATGGAGCCCCATGTGAGGCTCTTTGTTCAGCAAGGACTCTGCTTCTCCTCTCTCTGCCCTCCACTTGTGCTCTCTCTTGCTCTCTCTCCCTCTCTCTTACAATTAAAATCTTTAAAACTAAATTAAAATGCTTATTTAGGAAAAATTATAGAAAGAGAAAAAGGTTATAGTTTGACTCTTAGAGAGCAAACATATCTTGGAGCCAATAAGAGAAACTAGAAAGTTAGTGATCAGGCATGAAAACAAAAATCAGGAAAGTATAGCACAATCAGTGGAGGAGAGCATCTGGAAGAAGAGTGAATCATCAATAATATCACATTGAAGAAAAGTGAAGGAGAAGTCTCTTTTATAAGATAACAATGTATAACCCTATCCACACCCTATATACAAACCTGTATATACACGTGTATATGCACTTATTCATGTACCTACATGGCAGCTTCACACATTAAGCTTCACACATTAAGTTACTCACATGGCATACATACGGCCTGAAAGCTTCCAACATAATTTGGTCCTAGTTCATAAATGGTAGTAACATTTGAAGGAGGTAAAACTTCTTCCAGAAAATGAGTGGGTCCAAGACGCCAAACCAATGAAGCAATTTGGCGTTGGGCAGGTGGAGTGCCAACATATGCATAGACTGTGCTGACCACAGGTGGGTTAGCAGAACCTGAACCTCCAGGAGTACTGTGAACATAATGCAGCTGTAGAAAAAAAAAAAATGAAAGCAAATGTAAGAGATACAAACCAAAATCTCCCACTTTCACCAGGAAAATAATCACTTTCTGCATATAGTTTCATTATTCCAAGGTCATGTAACTTTATGTACAAAATAGTTGGATTGAGAAATACAAGGGCAGACCAAGATTCTGGAACCTGATTTGGAAGATGGAAATTTGCTATTATCCAACTCTCTGATAAACTATCTAATGTAAGAAAGGGAAACAATCAAATAGAGGGATACTATTACTGTATGGGGATTGGTTTGCATATCAGATTAACATTGCTTCTATGAAATTTTTGGGTTGAAATAAAAACAGAGCTTTCCAACTATGGAATTCAAGTAGTCTTGAAATTATGTCACCTTCAATCTGAGTCTGTCAAAATTATTCATGAGAAGTGTTTTATATAATGGGTGAAGTGCTACAAAAGTTCTAAAATTTAACAGTCTGTTATGTAATTAATACACACATAATCTCAATGTAAAATATATTCTCAGATTTGAAATTACGCTAGTGTTTACTGACAAGGTGCAAAATTATCATTCAATTCATTTGTAGTAACTATATAATTAGAACATAACAGAAAATTAAGTCAAGTGGTTTCTTATGGTATAGGCAGCTTCTATCACTCGATAGTACGAAGGATATTTTACAGTAACACGTTCTCGACTTCAGATTACTCTATCATTCCATATATTACAGAAAAGTTCTGGTGATGTTAACAGTTAAGTATGAAGACCACCACTCAGCCTAAAGTTGGTTTCACGGGACCACTGACTCCTCACAGGCACAGGGATAACGACGATATAAATATATTAATAATAAATCTACCTCTCAATTCTAGAAGCTGAGGATATTTTTATTTTAAATAATATTAAAAATAACAAAGGAGCAACCTATTAGAGAATCCACAAGCCCATTCCAAATGCAATCATGTGTACAGAAGAAACAATACAATTCCCACAGAGTGGATTTTAGGGTTTATCTTATTGAAATACAAATGTCACAATAAAATATTATTAATGAAGAAAATACATTCAAGGAAGCTAACGATCTCAATGCTTTTTAAACTTTAATTCACACACGAGGACAAACTTTGCTTCTTTCAACAGATAATTGCTATAAAAATGGATACTATATTTTAGATAGCTATAGCATTTTAACAGCTTGCTAGCTGAGTTCTGTCGGAAGTAACTAGCAGCATTCATCCTGATACAAAAAAAGGAACTTCTGGTTCTTTACTGGCTGTTTCAATTCTCTTCTCTCTCTTCTGAATATCATAGTATAGTATACCTATATCTAGAGTAATATTATACACTCATTCACTCAGCAAACAGTATTGGAATACCTAACTACTATTATCAGGGGCTATTAAGTGGATGATCTGAAAACAAAGATGAATAAAAACGTTCCAGCTCCAAAGGAATATAGTCTACTGGAATGCATAACAAGAAAGAGTGACAAAACTGCTCATAGGTTATTTAGGCATCCTTCACCTGGTTTTTCTTTCATGAAAAATCACTTAGCAAACTGCGGCTCAAGTGCTAACATATTTACAATCTTCTTTAGTACTCAGTAACCTCTTCTTTCTCTTCTTCTCTAAGGAAGTGATAAGAATCAGCCAGCCACATGACTTTTAAACACATTGTTCAAATGGGTAATAAAGGTCACTCTGAAATTAAAACAGTAATTTCAAATATACCCCTGCAAATACGTACACACAAACACATCTATCCCTAAACTATCTCGTAAGGCAGATTAAGACTTACAAGCACAAGTGTGCTTACCTTCACAGTGTTAACAAGCTGTCCATCAATATAGAGGGCTGCAGTACTGTTTTTCAGCATGCCTTTGCTCATCACCAAAACTAAATGATGCCACTGCCCCTCAACTATAAGTTCTCCACATCGAAAGCGGGCACAGCACGGGAGAATCTCATAAAAAGAAGATTCTTCACTAAAATCATCAACTAAAATAAAGAGGAGAAAGAAAAAACTCAACATCTTCATTCAAACAATTATTCATACCTAGATCTTGACTTTGTTAAAATAATATAATACTGGTATAGACAAAAATACCCTCTTCACTCAACAATGTTACCTGTAGCAACAAGTAAAACCTGGAATGTATTTTTGCTTTCTTCTGCTCAAGATACAGTTATTATTAAATAAAGTTATAAGAGTTGATGAAATAAAAAAAGACAATAAAATAAAGTTATAAGAGATGAGAAAAAGAGACTAATTGATTTTTATCTGTCATGGTCTGTTTAAAAAGGTCTTTTTAAATTCTCATTTGCCATGTATTTCATTACAGCACTGGTTGGAAAACTAAAAATTTTAATCTTGCCATATGCTCTGCTCAATGACACAATGAGCCAACTATCTGCTCTCAGGTTGTAGTTACACTGCCCTGACCCCTGCCCTATGATAGCTGGTAGTAAGGAGGTAATTTATGGAGTGGAAAGGTTTATTATATTAGTTTCATGTGTACAATATAGTGATTCAGTAATTCTGTACATTACTTAGTGCTCATCATGATAAGTGTACTGTTAATCCCTATCACCTATTTTACCCTGCCTTCCAAACCCTCCTTCTCTGGGAGCATCAGTTTGTTCTCTATAGTTAAGAGTCTGTTTCTTGGGGCGCCAGGCCTGCGGCGTCTCGGTCGTTGCCCGGGCCCGCCCGCCCGCCCGCCGCGGCTCCCGCTCGGGGAGTACCCCTGGCCAGGCGGGGCGATGCCGGGGGGCCGGCGGCCGAGGGTCCGCTCCGGGAACCAGCCTCGTCCCGCGCCCGCCATGGAGCCGTCCGGGCGCGGGGCCTGGGCCCACAGCCGCGCCGCGCTCGACCGGCTGGAGGAGCTGCTGCGCTGCTCGCGTTGCTCTAATATTCTGAGGGAGCCTGTGTGTTTAGGAGGGTGTGAGCACATCTTCTGTAGTTCTGGAAGCTAGAAGTCTGAGAGCAAGGTGTCAAGCAGGGCTGTGAGGAAGACTATTCCATGATTCTCTTCTGTCTTCTGGTGGAGCAGCTTTGTCTTCTGGCAGTTTTTGGCATTCCTTGGCTTGTAGATATATCACTCTGATTTTGACCTTTATGTTCACATGACATTCTCTCTTGTGTGCACATTTGTCTCTGTCCAAACTTCCCCTTTTTGTAAGGATACTAGTTATATTGGATTAAGCCTTACCTCGATGGTCTCATATTAATTTGATCATCTAGAAGTCCCTATTTCCAAGTAAGATCCCATTCTTAGGTACTGGGGTAAAGACTTCAACATTTTTTGGGGGGCACAATTCAAATAATAATAGTTATGTGAAATTATATCCATGTTATAGTATGAGAGCTCTGGCTTATAGATTAGAATACCAGATTTTCATGTCATTCTATTTCTTATTTTGGAGAAGTAAATTCAAGGACCGAATGTCTTAGTTTAATTGTCTGAGACAGGGTTAACGTAGCCTCCTTTGAGTAGTTTTTTAATGATTTCAGTTATGACTATGACTATCTGGTATGAACACCTGCAAGACGAGGTTTAAGCACATATGAAAATAATTTACTATGTGACTGCCGGGCTGGGATGTGTGGGAAGCAATTATGCTTGGGGTCCCGATTTTCTTTCTGGAAATATGGATCTGATATATGGGACCCACCAGCTGGATAGGAAGTAGTACCTGTTGCCTACCTGATAACTCCATATGGATGATAATGGGATTTCAGACTTGACGTGTGCAGAACATGCCTGTCGGCCACTCTTCCTTTTGCTGTGCCTGTCTCGGTGATCTTCACGGCAATAAAGGGTACTACCCATAGCAGTGTTGCTTAAGGCGAAAACCACAAGTAATACCCAATTGCTCTTTTTCTTCCTTATCACATCATGAAGTTCTGTTAGTTCCACCTCAAAATGTGCCTTGAATCTTGAATTTTCCCACTTTCTCTGTATTTATTACCATTGCCACTTTGGTCCAAGCCATCATCCTATTACCGTATCTCCTCCTAATAAGTTCAAAACTGAACCCCTTCCCATTTTATTCATTCTTATCAGCGATCTTTAAAAAAAGGTACATCACATCCCTATCATTAAATTCCTTAAATTCCTCTAGTGGCTTCTTTTACAGTTAGAATGAAATCTAGACTCTTCACTCTAAGGCCCAGAAGACCCTCCTGTACAGGACCCAATTCCTACCTGCCTCTACAGCCACGCTTCCTGCTTAGCTCACACTGTTCTACTCACCTTCTCCTTTTAGTTCATTAAACACACCAAACTCAACCAGTGCCCCAGGACTTTTGCACTTGCTATTTCTTCCATCTAGAATTTACTGCCACATTTTTGTAAGGCTGACTTTTCATTAGTTACATTTCAGCTCAGATGTCACCTCCTTCAAAAGGCCTCTTATGATCCCTTCACAAAATGATGCTACTTCCTGTCCTTACTTGATAGGAAGCAGATTTGTTTCAGCTGATGTACTCACTGTATATAATATGAGTGACAAATCTGCTGGAGCATAACAAACTCCCTGAAATTCTATGTAAAGCAAGTGTGTGTGTGTGTTTAGTGTGAGAGAGACCTATACTTTTAATTGGGTTCTAAAGCGGTCTGTGGGGATCCCTGGGTGGCGCAGCGGTTTAGCGCCTGCCTTTGGCCCAGGGCGCGATCCTGGAGACCCGGGATCGAATCCCACGTCGGGCTCCCGGTGCATGGAGCCTGCTTCTCCCTCTGCCTGTGTCTCTGCCTCTCTCTCTCTCTCTCTCTCTCTCTCTCTCTCTGTGACTATCATAAATCAATAAAAATTAAACAAAATTAAAAAAAAAAAAAAAAAAGAGTCTGTTTCTTGGTTTATCTCTCATTGTTCCCCTCTGCTTCTTTTGTTTCTTAAATTCCACATGCATGAAATCATATGGTATATGTCTTTCTCTAACTTATTTTACTTAGCATAACACCCTCTAGCTCCAACCATATTGTTGCAAGTGGCAAGATTTCATTCTTTTCTGTGGCTGAGCAATATTCCATTGTATATACACCACCTCTTCTTTACCCATTCATCTCTTAATGGACACTTGGGTTGCTTCCATATCTTGCCTATTGTAAGTAATGCTGCTATAAACATAGGGGTGCAGAGATCTTTTTGGGTTAATATTTTTGTTTTGTTTTTCATAAATACCCAATAGTGGAATTACTGGATCATATGGAAGTTTCTGAGGAAACTTCATACTATTTTCCATAATGGCTACGTGGAAAGGTATTTTTTGATTCAAGTTTCCTGCTTCAACAGACAACTCTGATTAATTTCCTAACACTCTGCAAACATTTCCTGGCTCCCATCTATTTTCTCTCTGCTACCCAATATATTGCCTGATCATGGTAGGAAATAATGGGTCAATATTAATTCAATCTTAGTGTTAAGCTAATTAAAAATTAATTTAACTTTCCTAAACATCCAAGGGGTGGGACAACAATGGATATCCAGATGTTAAAAATTCATTCTTCCTGGGGCACCTGGGTGGCTCAGCGATTGAGCATCTGCCTTTGACTTATCCTGGGATCAAGTCCCACATCAGGCTCCCTGTGGTGAGCCCGTTTCTCCCTCTTCTTATGCCTTTGTCTCTCTCATGAATAAATAAACAAAAATCTTTTTAAAAAATTCATTCCTCCACCTACCCCCCCAAAAAAAACTTCAAAAAGAACTAATCTGTAACAATGTAACTTAAAGCAGGCCCACCATTTTTCAGGATAAGCACACACAAGTAAATACACTAAAAGTTAAAAGTGTAATTTATATGAAGAAAGAATTATAAATAAAATAAAAAAATACAATAGAGAACCACAAGCCCATTCCAAATGCAATCATGTGTACATGATAAAATACTAACTTTAATTTTTGGAATCCTAAAATATCAGTGTATACTGAAATGTCAAGATTATATTTTAAAAATGACAATACAGAATATACACCCATTCATGAGTTAAGAAAGGCACAATCTTATATTAGGTGACCTAATATAGGAACAGAATTGAAGAAACCAGGGGAAAAGCAGAGTCAAACAGTTTTGAAAAGTCTAGTTTACGGACCAAAGGATGTGAAAGGAAAGATAACAAGTATGCTCAAAACCAGGAACTCTTCTCTTTTTCTTTCCTGTTAATAGACTGAATCTTACCAGAATTGTAGATTTCACTTAAAAAATTTTCTGAATTTCATATTCTGACTCAGGCTAGGACTAAGCCATATCCGGCATATCCAGCATGTCAGGATATCTTGGTGAGCCAACTGGTTTCAGACAACTCTTAATTACCTACACATCTTAATGGGCTACAGCTGTTCAGAGGATGGATTCTTGTAGTAGTAACATCATCTATAACTAATGTATCTGTTACTTTAATTTCTAGTGATATATAGACGATGGTAGTCTTGTAAATTAAATTTTGAGAAAATGATGCAAAGTTAGAAAACATTTCCCTAGTTTACTGAAATATCACTAGATCCATTTGTTAACTTTTCTACTAACCTCTATCCCTTTTCTAAATTCTCCATTATTATTCACTTTGCTCATTATTTCCCTTTCAAGCCATCCATATTTATTTTCCTTTTCTTCTCATTCATTCATTCATTCATTCATTCACACTTCTACAAAACATTTTAAGTGTTTGGGTGGCAGGGCTTCTCAGATTACCAAAGTAATAAATCACATAGCATGTGCAATCATCTAGTTCTATTTTTGTCTAGACAAAGACAAAAATAAAGAATTAAAATCTTGGAAGTCCAGATCAGTGACAAAAAAACCAAACCGAGTAATATCTATGATGGTGGACATAAGAGGAAGGGAAGAATTTTGAAGAAAGCATAATTCAGTGAGACGTAATGAAAGGGGTGGTATTATCAAGGTAGACTTGAGGTTTTTAGCTAGGCTAACTGGTGGAGGAGGTGTCATTTACCAAGATAGGAAAATAGAGATGCAGGCTTTATAAAGTATTATATTTTGAGTTGTTTACAGAATGACTATTCATATGAAGATGTCTACTTTGCAGTTAAAATATGAAGAGAAAGCATGAGACACAGATAAATAAAAAAATTTTTAATTTCAGAATCCCTGGGATTAAAAAGACCTAAAGCTAACAAAGATAAGATTTTTTTTTTCCTCATGAAGAGAAGTTTGAATACAAAGACTAAAGATGAAATCTGGGAGAATATTAATTTTAAGGGGAAGATGGAAAAGAAAGAAGGAAGTTGTAGAAGAGAGGTCAGAGATTTGGTAAAAGAAAATGAAAGAATGCAGATAGGTCTGATTATGAGGAAAACATCAACAGGATTAAATAGAGTATCCTAATAAGAATTTTAAAGCGATTATACTATATTGATGCATACTCTGTGCTAGTTGTAAAGAATACTAGGAAAAGAGGCCTTACAACCTAATTGAGCTAACATTCAAATTAATATTCAAATACCAATCACATGTGAAGCAATACATGGTATTATTTGGTTAAAGATAAATTTAGAAAACGATAAAAAAGGTGTATTTATATTACAAATACTTATATTCAGAGCAAAGGACATTCAGTAAACTGAGACTTATATTTTACACTATTCACATCATTTAGGAAGATCTCCATGAATGCCTTGAATAAGTTCTACTGATAGTAATGTAACATTCTGGCATGTTGGAAAGAATTAGAAAATTAGATTATTAAATGCATTAAGCCTTGAAGGTAAGTGATGGATAAAGTAATTAAAATGCTATTGTGTCTAGCACAGAGTAGCACATATGGTAGGCAGGTGCTGAATGAATATTCATTAGCTAAGCAGAATTCATAGCCAATGAAAATCCTTACTAAAATACATCAAACAAGCAATCTGCTTTCCTAGCAAAAGCTGTGATTTCTTGGCAAGTAGAGAGGAATCCTTATTTTAAGAACTCTATCCATTGTTTTCTATCTAAGTCTCTTTTGAAAGTGCCTTAAAATTCACTGGTAAACAATATTCAACATTTCATATAACTTATTCTATCCTATGATAATTTAAATTGGAAAAAAATTACCAGCTGGATCTTAAAGATGAATATTATAATAAAGTTTAATACTTTCAATTACCACGAGAAGCAAAAGGAAACTGATACGAACCATAGTTTTGGAGTAGTTCCTCTTTGGTGGAAACAATCAGAGATCGGTCTTTTGCTGACAGAATGATGGCAAGGCACACATAATGCTGCTCAGAAGAATTTGCTCGGCGCACGACAGTAAGAAGTCTGACAGGGTGGTTATTTGGAGGAGAACTAAAATGTTCAATACAGAACCAGCTAGAGTAGCTTAAGCCAGATGGAGGAGGGAAGAATCTTTCGCCTAAAAATAGAAAAGTAACAATGAAAGAGTTTGTGTTGATTCATATTTACATTTTATAAAGAAGGCAATAAACTCTAAATAAAATATAACCAACTAAAAAATGGAATCTCATGAGCAAAGAAAGTTAATATTTACCAGAACCAATGCCACTGACCACAGCCCCATCGGTAAGACCCGTTGTGACGGCATTGTTTGTAGGAGCATTGTGAGGGGCCAAACTAGGCAGGAACAAGCAGCTATTAGAGAAAAGACAATGTACATATGAGAGAGATCAACTGCTTTCTTCTCTTACCACTAAACACTTACCATACTGAAATAAACTGCCTTCATCTAAGGGCAACTGGAACAAAGAGAACATGAAACAAACCTGGCTACCTAACAAGGTCCCTCCCTTCTTGTAATTATGAAAGAGTGCTGAAAGATATATTTTAAAAATCTCCAGCGGCATCATTTTTATTTTTAAAATTTTTTTTTTAAATTCAGAGTACAGGTTGCATTATGGAAAAATGCACCAATGTATAACCCTGTTCAAGACAATGCAACACTTTCATCACAGAAAAAGGTCCCTGATGCCCCTTTCCAGTGTGTTGTTTTCCTCTGTGCCGATTAGTTCTGACTACTCTGTAATATGTTTTAATCCATCATTTAATAATAACCCATGACAATGTTCTTAAAATACAATTTATAGTTTTAGACTGATGTCTAAGAATCCCACAAAAAACTAGTATAGACCTAGATCTACAGTATTAGCATTTGTGTCTGTTTTGAGGCATAGGATTTTATAAATTCTTCAAGGTTTTCTATAGATTCTTTATTGTTGCTTCTGCTACAATGGCATTTTCTGCCACTTGAAATTATTTACTCATTTGATGTGCTAGTCATTGCATATTTATAATGTATAAGGTACTAAGCTAGGTAATTGGGGGGGGGAAAGGATGATGAGTAAACCCAAACACTCTTTAATCTAATTTTAATTTGCATATTACCTATAATTTATTGTACTAACTCAAAGGTGGCAAGCAGTTTCTGGAAGGGCCAAACCATAAATACTTTATGCTTTGCGGATCAGAGTCTCTGTCTTGACTACTCAACTTTGCCTAGCACAAAAGCAGCCATAGACAATACATACACAATTGAGTGTGGCTGTGTTAAAATACAACTTTAGTTGCCAAAAAATAAAATTTACAAAAAAAAAAAAAAATGTGGACCATGGGTCTTAGATTACAGAGTCCTATAACATATCAACTTAGCTAATAAATAATTTAAAATTAAATCTAAAAACCTTAAAATAATATGTTCGAAGAACTCAATCATTTGAGAATACATAGTATATAGTATATTTTAACTAAGTATATTTAAAACCAAAGATCTATTTGTCAAAGGCAAGTAGGAGGCATAAAATAGTATAATAAGGCTTGGCTACCTTATAAATTCCTTACCCAAACCCTTCAAGGGATGTGTCAAATTCAACAAAAGCTGGAGTAACTGATGATCCATGAAGTCTGATGTCATGTGGGGTTGTCATGGAGACCAGACACTTCACCCTAGTTAGAGGTACAGTACTTCCTTCTGCAGATTTTACCAGGCTCTTGCTTATCCGATAATGGTTATCTTCATGTAAGCTGAAAACATTATCAGAACCCAGACCTTCCATAGATGTGATCAAACTACCTGTAAGTCAAAGGAAATCTCTTGGGGAAAATATCATGGAGATTTCTAAAATAATGACTTTACAAAGTGGACTTATTTTTAAATACTTCAATTTCAATATATAATAATTTTATCTTTAAACACCAAAGCTATCATCCAGTTTTAATGTACTTTATGTTCATTTTTCAACTTAAATAACATGCATTTCCTTTTTTACTTATTACTAAAGTCATAAACACATTGCATAAATGTTGGAAACTACACAGTACAAATAAGAATCACCAGTAACCACTATCCAGGCCACTGTTACAATGTAATTTAATTATAAATTACAGATAATGATGTTTCTAAAAGCCAGATTATATTTTTTTTTCACAAAATTATTTATCTCCGAGAAGAAAGCAAAATAGTCTAGAAGATTACAATTGAAAAAAATAGGTTGTCTTTATCATAAAAATAATCAGATACATAGCAAAATCCTGCTTCTCTCTCATTTTCTCCCTACTTTTAGCTCTTCCCTTACAATTATTAAAATTAAATATGTAATCACAAAAGTATGTGAATTTAAAAATTCCTATATGCACGTAAATGGTAATAATTTCAAGAATAAAAAGACAAATTTTAAACAAACTGGTCTGTTTTTCAGGAATACATTACCAATGTAAAGAATGGAGAAGATATTCCTTCTCAAGATAAACTCCATAAAACTGGTTTCCCTCTTAAACGTACTAATAAGCATTCAGGCAACCATAAAAAAAATCTCAATATTCTCTTACAGAAAGGAACTGTTTCGTTTCTGCTCTTTGCAAAGGAAATCAGAATCCAATTCTAAAGAACTGTGTTAAGTACTAAAACAATAATAAAAATATATATATATATATATTGACAGATATGGAAAACTGCAATAATTTGTTTTCCAGTATACCGTGCTAAAACTCAAAAGATCTTAGTTTCCAAAACACAGTATTCACTAATCACTGATGATAATTCACAGGAGAAAAAATTTAGACTGAAATAACAGTTGTAGGTTGCTCAACTTTCTGGATTCTCCCCTGAAAGAACAAGGGCTTAATAAAATGATCACTACAACCTTTCAGGGAAGCTGTTCTACTTTTCTAAGTTTAATTCTTTCTTGCTTTGCTAGTAATGGTTACTTCAATCCACCTAAACAAATGCCTATCACTACGGTTCACAATTCTACACAACAAATGGTAAAGAACAGAACCCCAACAAAACTACAGAATTGGCACTGGGAGAAGTTCAGCACAATGCAGCTCTCTACTGAGGACATGCTTTTCCGTGGCTTTGATGGACTCTGTTGCCTCTTAGTGGTCCCTGCCAGACTGGGAGGCAGTGCCTGTGCTCTGCCAGTTGCCAGGCATCATGCCAGCAGCCTGATGCAAAAACTTCTCCTTTTCGGGGTTCCTCTCAGCAATCTACCGCACACCTCTCTACAAAAGTGGCCTCCATGACTACTGGCAGATCATCCTCAGTCTTCTCTGGCCCGGTTGTTGCCAGTATACTGGGAGACATCGAGGCCCACAGGTACAACCCATCTAACACCTCACTTCTAGCTCTAGGACCATCTTTCACTCAAGAGCCATAATTTGGTCATGGTCCTTTCTGCCACGTGTTTCACTGCTCCAATTTTTATTGCATTATTTGTGCTCCCTCCCCCCTGCCCTCTCAACCCTCTAGTTCTCTCATTCGTTTTCTCACACTACATTTGCTTTCTGGCCTAGATGCTATTCTCCAGGACAGTGACCTATCCGTTTTCTCACGGCCTAGCAGCAGCTGCTTGGTTTCACTTCTCTCGCTAGCCAGCCTATATTCCTTGGTGTAGCTCTTCAACTACTTTTATCAGTATTTTTAAATTCTGGTCCTCTGTGTCCTCCTGTAGCCGCTGTCCTGCAAACCCATGGCCTGCTAACAATCCAATGAACCACACTCAGTTCACGTTGCAAGGGCTACTTGAGAAAGGCAAAGAAATTATGTAGCCTCCGAGCAAGAGGTATTGCCCTTTCCAAGCCAAGTGTTCCTGTGCACATAGTAATTCTCATCTTCTCTGGATCCTGCTTACATCAGTGACTCCTTTCTCACCCCAGTTGGCCCCCTCTTCAGTCAGCCAACCAAATTTTATGTTTCCTCATTTTTTTTGTTTCCTCACTTAAATAACGACAATCCCTTTTCCTTTCCTCTCCTTCACAGTGCAACTTCTTGATATAATATTCATCCCCTACATGATTTTCATATACACAATAACCAAAAAAGGGAACTTCAAAGGTTAACTTACTTCTCATCTCTGGCTCATAACTCAGTGAACTTGGTTTGTGGACCCTATATTGTTTTAGCAGTTTTTTGTCCCAGGCACCACAATTTAATGGACTTGCCAAACGCAAAAACTCCCTGAAGAGGAGACAAAGCAGTTATTCCTTGATTGAGAGCATTACAGAATTCATAAACAAAACACAAAAAAATGGGGTTTCATGAATTGCAACAGACTACTTAAAAGTAAAAAGCATTCAAAAAGTTACTATAAAATGATATGCAATGTTAATTTTATATTTGAATTACCTAGCACTGAAAAGAGCACAGAATATTGTGGGCTAAAAAATGAAATTCAAGGAGCATGTTCCCTTGAAATGTGATATACAAAAATGTAATAAACTGGAGTTACACAAGTAGGAGTCCTTCATATCCAGTCATTTATGGCATCAGGTAAAAGGAAAAAAATAAAAGAATATTTCTCTGAATTTTCAACTCCCTATAGCAGAAAAAAAAATTTTTTTTTAAGTTAGGTATCCTTTGACAGTTTTTCAGGTAGAGTACAATTTATGAGTTTATAACTTTATCGTATATGGCTTATAAACAACTCAGCTATCTGTACCATCATGAGCCCTTTTGTTCTGAAAATTCATTCACAGTGAAAACTGAGCACACACAAATGGTTGATCTGCATTGCTTAGTGTTTCCTGACTAGGCAGTATAAGTTATTCAATAAAATACTAGTATCAAGTACAAGATAGTCCCTCTGTCTCATTCATTCTCTCTACTTTTAAGGCAGCTGATTAACAAAAATGATCAGGAGAAAATCTCTATGACATTTCCAGTATTTTAGGTTCCTGAATATGTCCATAAGATGATAGACAAAGTGAGGAGGGATGGTCTCATTCATCTTGGTACTGTCAAGGCCTAGTACACACTGATACAATACTGTTTAATGTTTGTCACATGGTTTATTCTTAATACATCATTATTTGGAGCCAGTTAAAAAATATAAATTGCAACCATTTTAAGAAAATTACTAAAAGCTACATTAAAAAGGAGTACTTCAGCAGAAAAAAAATTATCTTACAAAGAGAGCTTCTCATATATGATAGTGATGATATGTAAGTATATTTTTGTAATGGACAAGTTGACCTACACATTAAATCTTATATATATATATATAGGCAGCCCTGGTGGCTCAGCGGTTTAGCGTCGCCTTCGGCCCAGGGTGTGATCCTGGAGACCTGGGATCGAGTCCCGCATCAGGCTCCCTGCATGGAGCCTGCTTCTCCCTCTGCCTGTCTCTGCCTCTCTCTCTCTCTCTGTGTCTCTCATGAATAAATAAATAAAATCTTTTTTAAAAAATCTATACATATATTTATTTTTTTGAGAGGGAAAGAGGGGGTAGTGGAGAGAGAGAGAATCTTAAGTCATCTTAAGTAAGCTCCACACCCAGCATGGAGCGTAATGCAGGGCTTGATCTCACAACCCTGAGATCATGACCAGAGTCAAAACCAGGAGTTGGATACTTAAGTGACTGAGCCACCCAGATGTCCGTTCCTTAAGGAAAATACTTTTTTAAATAGTTTCACCCCAGGAGCACTTGGATTGGCTCAATTGGTTAAGTGGCCGACTCATGGTTTCAGCTCAGGTCATGATTTCAGGGTTCTGGGATTGAGCCCTACGCCAGGCTCTGCGCTCACAGGGGTTTGCTGGAGATTCTCTCTCTCTCCCAATCTCTCTAAAATAAACAAACAAATCTTTTTTTTTTTTTTAAGGGTTTATTCCTAAAATAGAGGACTGCTTCTCTTGCATTACTAAGATTTAAATATACATATAATAAGAAATATTATATATAGTTCATGAATGGTTAAACTGTGCAAGGTATATTCATTCATACCATAGAATACTACTAAGCAATAAAAAACTACTACTGAAAGATAACAATTTGGATGCATCTTCAAGGCATTATGGTAAGTGAAAAAGTTGATTTCTAAAGGTCACATACTACATGACTTCATTTATATAACATTCTCAAAGTAACAAAATTACAGAGATAGAAAAGAGATTAGTGGTTTCCAGAGGTTAGGAATGGTGTGGGCTGGGGGAGCGAATGTGACAATAAAGGAATAGCATCATTAGGGAGATCTGCCGTGGGCAAATAAATCTACACATGTGGTAAATAACAGAGAACTACAGAACACAAGGATATATTGTAGCAATGTCAGTTTCTTACTTTTCATGGTGTACTATAGTTACATAAGATGTAACCACTGGAGGAAAGTGGTGGAGGGGACCAGAACATCTCTGGTCTACCTTTATAACTTTCTCTAAATCTCTAAGTATTTTAAAATAAAAACATTTAAAAGCATTTCTTAAGAGTTCTTACATATAAAAAGTTCTTAAATATAAAGTAGACGCAAGTCATATAAACATAATAACATGACTTTATTTTTAAAGGAGAGTTTGCTGGATTCCAGTAGAAGGAATAACCAATGGGCAGAAACATACTCTGTTTTCTAATAACTAGACTTACCTAAGACTGACATGCCAAGCATTTTGCCCATTTTGGTTATTTTGGTTTTGTCCACATATACTTGAATATATGTCTATTAAGGCAGGCACTCCTGAATATAAAGACTCCAGGAATTGTCATTACTAATTGTGGCTTATTCGACTGTGAAAAAGAGAACATACTGACCTCAGCACCATGGGCTCCAGAGCCTGAGAGGCTAATCGCTCAAACATCCGCTGGAGAGGTGGGTGCAACGAGTGGTCCTCGTCAGCCAGTGCAGCACTGCACCGCTGCAGCAGCCGTGCATGAAGACCAGCTTCACACATGACCTGCTGGTTTCTTTCTGTATGCACCAGGGATTGTAAGATATTTGCCACAGCAAGTTGAAGATCCAGAGCATGCTAAAGTTAAAGAAATCCATGCCACCAGGGCATTCTTAGTAAAAAAGGTGACAGTCCTCTCCACATGAAGCACACCTTTTTTAATATGAAGTCTCTACATGTTTCAGATTACCTTCAGATGAATTAAGAAGCTCACTCAGAGTGATACAGCAACTTCAGAACTCAGTGAGGCAAACATTTCCTATCCTCATTTTGCTGGAAGCATACCAGCATACCTACCCTCCATGCTGGAGGTAGACTCCACTGTCTTTGAAGTCTTTTGTATTAAATGACTATATAATAGTATTTTAATTTTTATAGAAATAGTGAACACCAAGTCTTTTACATGCTAGATAAATAGCCAGTTTAAAGGAAACCCTATCATTTATATTTGTAATACTTTAGGTCTTAGAGGCCATATACCATTTTAACAAATTTGTCACTAAAGCTCCAATTCACCCAAACTCTTGACTACTGTAAGTCAAAACAGATAAATAGGCTCAAAGTGGTATCTGCAGTCATTTTTCTTTCTGCACTATTTATTAATAATTTCCACCACTAAGCAGGATTTATAAAAGAGGAAGAGAATTATTTTAGCACCTGTTGTGGTTGGATTTGTGATAAACGAATTGTATTCTAAAACATACATATCTAGCTTAAGAAAGCTAAGATTCGGGGCACCTGGGTGGCTCAGTTGGTTAAGCATCTGCTTTTGGCTCAGGTCATGATCCCAGGGTCCTGGGATCAAGTCCTGCATCAGGCTCCCTGCTCTGTGGGGAGCCTGCTTCTCCTTCCTTTGCCATTTCCCCTGCTTATGCTCTCTGGCTCTATCTGTCAAATAAATAAATAAAATCTTAAAAAAAAAAAGTTAAGAATTAAATTTTAAAATCCTATTTTTTCCTTTCCTACATTAGTATATGATATAGAATGGTTCCCCAACCGTCTGTCATTTTTGGCCACTGCCTTGCTTATACAGTCACATTCACGTCCTTTCACTTATTAAAGGTGGAAAGGAGCTAACATATCCAAGCTTACTTCTGGCTGTGTCACTGACCCAACAGAGGCCAGGAGGTCCAGCATGGCAAGCATGGCTCCAGGATGGATGATGACGGCATCAGAACTCTGGAGAGATGTAGTTGCCACATGTAGTTTCAGGTCAACAATGTTTTTAGGAGGGTAAACAGGGGGAGTTGAAACAGAATGATACGCATGCCTGTAAAAAAGAAAGAAGGGTAATTTAACATCAAAGTCCAATCAAATTCTCTGTTCAACTTCCTCATCTCTTATATAACCTTTATCCACAGACAAGCAAAAACTTCTGTAATTCATGGTTGGGCTACAAAACACTTTAAGGTTGGGACGTAATACAGTCATATTACCAATTCTTAATGAGTCATGTATAAACAATTTAAGTATGAATTCTTCTAGGCTATGACATGTCTTTACCATTTGTTATCTGAATTGTTTCATTAAAGAAGGGCACAGGATGACTAAAGTTAACATTCTCTCTGGTATATTTGAAAGTTGCTAAGAGAGTAGATCCTAAAAGTTTTCATCACAAGGAAAACATTTTTTTTCTTGTATCTGTATGAGATTATGGATTTTTTTTTTGAGAGAGAGAGAACATACATGCACAAGCAACAAGGGGGGAGGGGCAAAAAGGGAGAGAATCTCAAACAGACTGTGCTAAGCATGTACATAGGCTTGATCCCATGGCCCTGAGATCATGACCTGAGCCAAAATCAAGTCGGACAATTAACCAACACAGATGCCTCGAGATGGTGATATTAACTAAACTAAACTTATTGTGGTAATCATTTTACAAACTATGTAAGGCAAGTCATTATGCTGTATAACTTAACTTATACAAGACTATATGTCAATTATGTTTCAATAAAACTAGAAGAAAAGAAATGACACCTGTATCAAAAGATACAACAAACACGTAAAATCACAATGATGATTAACAAAACTTTAGGTAAGGCAAAAGTTCTGATAAAATGTGATGAGGGTATAAATTAAATCAAATCCCCCCTTGATACGATTTTCTATGTTCTCTTTTTCGTTCTTTTTTTTGAGGGTGGGGGATGGAGGGGCAGAGGGAGAAAGAGAAACTCTAGCATGGGCCAGAGAGGGAGCTTGATCCCACAACCCTGAGATCATGACCTGAGCTGAAATCAAGAGCTGGGTGCTTAACTGACTGAGACACCCAGGCACTCCTTGATAAGATTTTCTTTTGAAATTTCCTATGTGTTTGTAACCTTTCCTCAAACCATGGGTAACATAATCAAGGACTAACAAGATCTAAGTGGCCCACTCTATACCTGGGTCAACCAGTAAGGGTTGGCTAAGAATCTTGGCTACCTGACAAGAAATAATGTTAAACATCAAGGAAGTTCTCCTTTAGCTTATTTGGAACTACAGTCCCATTCTTTTGTTTTACCCACTTACCACTGAAAATACTCCTCAGGATTTTTAAAAACTTAGAGGGCGTATTTTACATAATAAGCTTCTATGAGGTAGAAAGCCTAGCTATATCCTGAACATACCATATTTCTTCTCATCAATGATCTCCACTTTCCATTTCATACTATTCTTCTACAATTCATGAGTTTTGCACATTTTGTATCCTGGCACTAGAAAACAGATGCTTGTGGCTTCAGCCTATGGGAGCTCTTTGTTCCAATGAATTGGTTTCAGCATAATTTGTCTAATGCTGAGCTCTGTCACTGAGAGCAGTGCAGTTTCAGCTCTCTGGCACAAGAGCAGCTTGGGAAACAGATGCTTTAAGTCAGTGATTTTGTAGCAAAGATTTGGCACTGTCTTTTTTTTTTTTTTTTAAAGTACCATTCTCTTTTTAACAGAGATTCTAGGAAAGTATTCAGCTTCACTTAAAAAAAAAAAGCATGTGGGCTCTCCTAGTTTATTTAAAGTCAGTATGTCCTCCACCTACACACTTTTTCAAATCTGGGTTTTTTTATGGTTTTTTTGTTTGTTTGTTTTGCTGTTTTTGTTCAGAAATATTTAATTTCTAAACTTACTAGGATAGATTTCTAAATACTTATTACCAATAGGTATCCTCTTCCTATGTTGCTTCTTTTATTCTATGAAATATTTTGGCCCATCCAGAAAATATAATTATAATGTAATAGAAATTCTCAACCATTAAGAAATTTCATAAAAACTGTTTTTCAGGGATCCCTGGGTGGCGCAGCGGTTTGGCGCCTGCCTTTGGCCCAGGGCGCGATCCTGGAGACCCGGGATCGAATCCCACATCGGGCTCCCGGTGCATGGAGCCTGCTTCTACCTCTGCCTGTGTCTCTGCCTCTCTCTCTCTCTCTGTGACTATCATAAATAAATAAAAAATTAAAAAAAAAAAACCTGTTTTTCATTACACATAAAAAAATAACTCAGTTTGGAGAAAAAAACCAATTCTACTTGCATATTTTAGTCACAGGCCTTCCAAAATTATTTCCAAATTCCAGATTTAATGAATACTGAATTATGGATATACCCAGGAAGGAACCTTTATGTCTCCAGAAATATAAGGTTTCCAGGTTTTCTTCCCTAATTCTTAAAATAGAGAAAAATCTCCCGATTTTACATGTCAGACAAGTGTCACAAACTCAAAGTTTCCTTGTGTCTGAATACTCCACAAGCCATAAAAACTAATACAATGTTGGTTTCTCCTTTTGCTAAAAACACATGTTTTGCCACAAGAAAAAGATGCTGGCGTAATTTGTTGAGATGTTCTAGAGATATTCTAATTCCAAAAGTTACCATATTTGCATTTGAAAATAAAAGCATTGTTTTATTAGCTTATGATTCTTGTCACTAAGCAAAACATATGTAATCTGACCAGAATGGCAACTGGAAAATGTCAACATTGACCTTATTATTATGAACAGTATTGGGACCCTCCTTGGGGTAAAACCAACCTGAAAGCCTAGTTAGAATTCTCACAGAAAGGATTCATTCAACCAGGACTATTGATTCAGTGACAGTTTCCCCTTAAGTCAGAGATATGGCATCCTTACATGTAGCTGTGTTGCAAAATGTTTTTGATCTAAGCCCTTAAATAACTCTCTATAATATGGAATAAAACTTCCCTTTGTCAAATTATCATTTAAATAAATTTGTTTAAGACTCTTCTGAACTATTGCATGATATCCTATCAGAAAATGAGGTGTAAGTCCCAGTCTAAAATAAAAGGAAAAGGAAAATATAAAGTCCACATATCTAAGAAATAGTAATACTGGAATATATTGAAATATAGGATCTACAAATAGTTTTAATACAACAACTCCACTAATATTCAAATTTCAAAATCTGAACAGACATAAAATTAATCAACACCACAGCTGAACCTCAGGATTCATTTTTAGAAAACTGCAAGAGAAGAATATATTAACATAAGACTGAAGGACTTATACTTGGTTATGAGAAAAAGGAGAAGGAACGGTATTGGTCCCAACTGTACAGACTACGATCATTTTAAATACCGGTTGCAAACAGAATCTTAAATGGATCTGAGTTGTACTCGTGTCGATCAACTGCTGGTTTTTTATATTTATAAGCTTTATATACAAGGTAGACTAGATCAGCTTAGAAAGAGATGTGTACACAGAACCAATGAAACCAAGAGCAAGGGTAGGTTTTTTTATTCATTTTTTTCAAAGGTTGGCGGTGACAAGTCTCCACAACAACATCACATTTCAACTGGTTAAACCTGATTGAGAAAACACACAGTTCCTTGCCAGTCTGTGATGTTCATTTTGGAGTAAAAGCAAAACTGGAGAATGATTCCTGGCACATTTAAAGTAAAAAGAAAAAGTACACTACTTAAAAGAGGCACTAAGTCCTCATTTCTAAATTAATTTTAATAAGACATAAGCCTGCTCTAAAAGTAAAATGTCTCTTTTACTCTAAATAATAGAATCAGATGACAATATTCTAAATGTCCCTCATATCCTCATAACATTAACACATTTTATTCTCATAAATATACTTAAAGTTGGTAATTCTAAAACCTAAAAAAAAAAAAATCAAATAGCCAAAAAATTTTTATACAAAGCACAATCACATTAACATATAATTAAGCACAGACCCCCAAAACCCCACACAAATACAGATTGACTTCTGTTATAAGATCAGTACCTTTTCCTGGACAAAGCTGGTGTACCCCAGGGAGAGGGGAGAGAAGACTCACTTGTCAGGCAAGGAGGGATCTGTTCTGCACGACTACAGACACAAAACAGACAGGGCGGTTTTGAGAGGTTAGAAGAGAACACCAGGTTGGCGGCTGGTTAGTTTCACAAGAAATACCAGTAAAAGTGTACTAAGGAACATCTTCCATACTCAGCAGGAACAAGAAACAAGACCACAACACATGCACTGAGGGGAACAGAAAAGCATGCTCAAGGCAGATGCTTATTTATTAATGTTAACACTTAGTATGTTTGTTAAACAGAGGGCCATAAGCCCTGTTTTCGACAAAGAAAACTAAAAATGAGGTCTACTAATTAGGATAAGTAGAAAAGGGAAAAGAAGTTGAATCTAAATATAAAAATTTCAAACAGCTGATTCCTTGAATATTACACCATACTATGTTTCTTCTAACAGTATATGTGCATTTTTATTTTCAAGATGTTAAAAATGGGAAAACAATTTTTCTTACATCACTGTATTCTCTTATCTAAATGGTAAGGTCTAAGAAATATCATCAAGAAACAAGAAACATCTCGGTAGGTATTTCAAAGTAGATTATCTAACTTTAGGTAAAGGATATAAAAGTTATTAGAAGCTCTAGCCAAGTAGAGTTACTTGTGTTACATATGGGGGTAATATAGAAACAATTCAGTTATTTTATGAAATAAAACTACAGCAATTATTTAAAGTGATAATGCTTGGGACAGATTATTACCATGCACACTCTTACATTATGTTCAAAGTTGAGAAAACACCTGAAGAACTGAAAATAAATGATTTAGGTAAAGTGGTACTCCTATGATCTGCCTTCCAAGTCTGGAATTCCCTCATCATAGATTTTATCACAGTATATTGTAATTGTTTCTGTGTCTGTATTTAAGCTAACGGATGGCCATGTCTAAAGTAGTCTTGTGCTTGAACCTCAAGACTAGCACAATAACATGGCACACAGCAGGTGTTCATTAAGTATTTGTTTAATGAAGGCATGAATAAACAAGCCTGACAGACTCTTGAACTACCAATGTCTCTTATGGATCTATACTCTTTTACAAGGATTATGAAATGTTGAGAATAATTATGAATGCTGAAAATATATCATCTGTCTGGAAATACATATAATCATAACCATGCTCTCCTACTGATAATATATATCAATAAGTCTATTCCTAATGTTGAGAATAGACGAAAAAGGGAACAATAGTAAATACCACCATGAAAGTAAACTTTATAGAAACTTTCATTAAGTGTATCGAGAGCTAACTGACCCTAGATTTACAAATAATACACAAATATTCATGTTGAAAACCTTAACATCAGAGCAACAGTAATATTCACAAATAAGTAACAGGTAAGTAAATAAAAGGATTCATTTTCATTCTCTTTCAGGTTAACTTATAATTCAAGCTTTAATGCTGAAGTCATACAGAATACCCTTTAATTCAGAGCAAAGCCATACCTGTCAAAAGAATCTGTGGCTACTTTGTAGAGATAAATAAAGAGTTTACTGCAGTGCCGTAAAGTGGGTGACACTGTGTCCATCGAGATTACATCTTCCTCCAAAAGTCTTTGAAATGGCTGTGTGTTTGAGGGGAAGACATTCATGGGGCTTATTTTTCTTAGGTCTGAGAAGCAGCCAAGAAATCGAACGGCATCTGCCAACTTCTCATACTGAATCTCTGTTTTGAAGAAATGAGAGTTGGCTGGCTCATAGCGCATTGCTGCAGTCAATGTGCAGAACACAGTGTGGAGTAGTTCAAACACATGATTCTGGTTCACTTTCTCCCAGCCATTCTTGGGTGGTGAGCTCAAAGACCTTTCCATAGCAACAAGCAAGGACGTAATGTACACAAATCCTCCAACTTTCCTGAAAACTGTTCTTGAACGATGGCTTTCTCGAAGGACTGACAGGAGGGCCTACAGGGGATGAGAAAACAAAGGGTTTCCCTTATAATTCAAATTAAAACAATGTACATGAATGTTAAGGGAGAATATCATTTCTATGAGTATCTGAAAGGAATGTTTCTGTAATTTCCCCATTAAGCAGCCCTATGAAGCATATCAGATATTTTAGTAATTAAAAAATGACACATTACACAAAAATAGTCATATAGATCAATGGAACAGAACAGACAGCCCAGAAATAAATCCATGCTTATATGGTCAATTAATCTATGACAAAGGAGACAAGAATATACAATGGGGAAAATGGACAATGTCCACAAATGCTGCTGGGAAAAATGGACAGCTAACACTGGAAAGATTTAACTGGACTGGTTTCTTACATCATACACAAAAATAAACTCAAAATAGATTAAAGACCTAATTTTGAGACATGAAACCATAAAACTCCTGAAAAAAACAAAAAACAAAACACAGTAATTTCTTTGACATGAGCTATATAAATATTTTTCTAGATATGTCTCTTGAGGCAAGGGAAACAAAAGTAAAATTAAACCATGGGAACTATACCAAAGTAAAAACTTTTGCACAGCAAAAAGACAGCCTACTGAATGGGAGGAGATATTTGAAAATGACTTATCAGATAAGAGGTTAACATCCAAAATACATAAAGAAGTTACATATTCAATACCCCCCCCAAAAAAATACAAAAATACAATTTAAAAATGGGCAGGAGACATAAGCAGTTTTCCAAAGAAGATATACAGATGGCCAACAGACACGTGAAATACTCCACATCACTTATCCAGGGAAATACCAATCAAAACAATAATAAAATATCATCTCACACCTGTCAGAATGGCTAAAATCAAAAACACAAAAAACAACTGTTGGCAAGGATGTGAAGAAAAAGGAAACCCTTTGTGCACTCTTGGTAGGCATGCAAATTGGTATAGCCACTGTAGAAAACAGTATGGAGATCTTCAAAAAAAATTTTTTTTTTCAAAAAATTAAAAATAGAACTACCATATGATCCAATAATTCCACTCCTGGATATTTATGAAAAGAAAACAGAAACTCTAATTCAAAAAGATGCATGCACCCCTGCTTATTGAAGCATTAATTACAATAGTCAAGATACGGAAGCAATCCAAGTGCCTGTCTATAGGCGAATGGATAAATAAAATATGTGTATATATAATGGAATATTACTTAGTCATAAAAAAGAACTAGATTTTTTCAATTGCAACAACATGGATGGATATAGAGGGCATAATGTTAGTGAAATAGGTTACAGAAATACAAATGCTGTCACTTATGCATGGAATTTAAAAAACAAAACAAACAAAAAAAGAAAAACAAGAAAAAAAAGGAGACAAACAGAGTCCAATAGAACAAACTGGTGGTTGTCAAGGGGGAATGGATGAGGGGATGGGTGAGACAGGTGACAGAGATTAAGAGTACACTTATCATGATGAAAATTGAGAAATGTATATAACTGAATAATTATACTATACATTTGAAACTAATAACACCGTATATTAATTTATACTTCAATTAAAAGATGTCACATTAGAGGCAGAAGATCAGTGTTAGGAAACACTGCCACATACTTCTTGGCAGATTAAAGCTATACCCAAAAGCTGATGGAAAAGCTTTTCCTTTGTCTTTGATGGATATCAATGAATTCAGTGATTTTTACAAAGCAATTATATTAAATGAGTAAAATAAATATTCTAGTATAATTTTTATACTACTATGAACACTTATGACTGTGTATGTATACAAACTGATTTATTCTAGGAAAGATCAGAAGTCAGGGCAGCCAAGACCTAAAAGTATTTGAATTCATACAAAACAACCATATCCTGATGCTTTGGAAAGAGGAGTATCTTCAGGGGACTTATAGGCATTCTCTCTTGCAAAGTCAATATAATCTGATGGCTGAAGGCATGTTCTTGCCCAGAATAGCTAGAAGTCCTATGAAATAAAACCTGAAGGTCAAACAAGTAAAACAGTCTTTCAGAACTATCAGTTATTTTCTGAACTATCATACTTTTAACTTAGTTTATTATTAAAAATAACACATTATAGAATTACCTAACATTGTATGGGCCCTTACTTTGGATAAGGTACTTCTTCAAATTATGTATCAGCTTAGTTAAATCTCTCCATAATCCTATGTATTACCCCCACATGATAGTTAAACGCAGTTCAACATGGTTAATTAACTTGCCAAAGATTGTACGACTTACACAATGGCAATGGGAAGATATGATGTACAATGATGTACCTACTTGTGCACTTAACTACAACACTACTGCCCCAAACAGCAACCTGAATTTTTTGCTGACACATGCGCTTCTTTTCCTTCTGTTTCAGCTACTGGAACAACATGGTATCTAATGTTACTTAAGACATCATGTGTAATGTCCCCAATCATTACATTTGAAAAGGCCATTTTATTAAAATACCTCATATTACTAATGGTACATGATGAAGGGAAAGGCCAAATATTAATAAATATAATTACCCTTTTGAAATATAGTGCTTCAGAAATTGAGATATTATACATAGAATGCCTTATTTTTTTAAAAAAAATATGCAATCTGTATAAATAAAAATCTAAACTCCAATGCATTCCTTCCATTATTCTGCCAATAATTTTCATTTTAATAGGATTTAATAGTACAGTTTCCCTATCTTGTCAAATTTAATAAACTGTATTTATACTTTCAATATCAACTTTTTTCTTCTTTTTAAACATTTTATCACCTAGCCTGGAGATTAAATGCAAGGGCTTGAATTAGAATGCTTGGGTTGAAATTCTGAATCTGATGTTATATTTTTGGAATTTTATGTGCCAGTTGTTAAAACACGGCATGATTAAAAATTAAGTTCTATAAATCTACAACTAAATAAATTATGTAAAAAACAAAAACAGTAAATACAGAAACTCATCACTTCCAAGTTATTTTATGTATTTTACTATTACCTATACTCTTAAGATACTACATAACAGGGTGCTATCATCCATCTCTTTCCAAACCACATCCAGAAACACATTAGCTGCCTGAAATAGGTCATAGTGGCAGTATTTACACCATGGAAATCAGTAAATACAACACATGAGGACCTCTCTCCTGCCCTCCTCCAGTCGGAGAGTCAGTTATTACCATTACAGAATAACAATGAGTTAATATTACAGGTCAGCTCATTACCTCTTGTTGGCTTTATCTAACAATGTTTTACAAATCCAATTAAAAAGGTATTTTTAATCAAGAAAGAAGGAAAATGTATGTTAAAAAAGCTGGCACCTTAAAATCTCTGGAAGGCACTTGTTTTTTTGTTTTCCTGAACAATACTTTCAAATATACAAGTATTCCCTAATATTGATAGGCTATAGACTTCCTTCTCATCTGTGAGATAAGTTGTGGTCAGATTATGTTTTAAAATAAAATGTATATTCAAAATTATTATACACAATCAAAACAGGATGAAATATACAATAGTATAAAGAATAAAAACTTCTTACTGATGAGAAAATCACTGAAAAAAGCAAAAGTTAATAAAACAAAATATGAGATTCTAGAAAGCAGCTATATTTGCTGTGATATCTGTGCCAAGGATGGGGCAAGGGGGCAAGGGGTGGATATCAGAGGGGAAGGAAACGGCTCCCTTGAGGGCTTTGGAGACTGGAAAAGACACTAGCTTTTCTTTTACTATTATGATTTTGACATAATCTTGGACTTGAAGAAAAACTACAAGAATAGCTTATGATAATTTTAAGTCATTTAAAAATAACCACGTATTTTAATGGTACGAGAGTAGTAACAACACACTTATTAAATTTACCCTTAAAATGTCAGTCTTCAACTGCAATTCTGTTGGTGGGGCTGAATGCATTAAGCCCAGGAGAGTGCCCATGTCATCCTCCCCATTTGGAGAAAGCACCAACTGCTGGATAATCATCAGGGCATGCTGCCGGCACTGTGGGTACTTCACTATATTATGTGCACATCTCGCACCTCCAAATTCTCGGAAAATTCCTTGAAAGAGAAAAAAGAACAACATGGGTTAACTTAAAACATCCTAAGACAATTCAGATGGAATAAAATTTTATCTTCTTGTAGAAAGGATAACTGAAAAGAATGTAAATAAAACCCACCCAGGCATTTCACCTTTTAAATCAGCACACAAAACTGCACTGTAGGATGTCGGCAAAGGCATAAACAAATTCTCTCTTGATTTCCTTAA
This sequence comes from Canis aureus, assembly GCF_053574225.1. Taxonomy (NCBI): domain Eukaryota; kingdom Metazoa; phylum Chordata; class Mammalia; order Carnivora; family Canidae; genus Canis; species Canis aureus. The sequence continues at coordinate 8,848,959 of NC_135643.1, forward strand.
TGAAAGATTAATGCCCTAATATGTCCACCATGTTCAAATTCTACAAATCTAGAACATTCAGAAATTTCACAGGTAGGTACTAAGAGATTCAATATTTTTATGTAAAGGCTTTTAGTTTAACAATATTGAAAATTAAATTATGTAAAAAGCTTTCAGGTGAACAACAACCCATAAATGAGGTTAAACTGAATAGGCATCCAAAGTAGTAGCAAAAAAGGAGTGGAATAAATATTCTTAAATGAGAAAAATTATAAGGAACTAAACTTTTTGGTGAAATAGAGAACACAAACAAACAAACAAAAAGACAAACTCTATAATAAAAAGCATCAGTCCCTGTACCACTCCAAAGACTTTCATAGACTGACTTATTTAATCTTCATGCTGTACTGTACAGATGAGGAAATGAGACACAGAGAAGTTTGGTAACATGGCCAAGGTCATCCAGCTAACAAATGACAGAGCAGGACTGATGCCTACATGGACCAACTTTAAAGCTTTAGACTTTTAGAATACCCTGTATATGTCACTATTACAATAGTCTATATCAAACAGTTTAGTGTTATATGTTTGTATATTTGGTCCCCCATTAAACTTAGGATTTTCTTCTAGGCTGTATTTCTTTCTTTCTTTTATTTTTAAAGATTTATTTTTATTTATTTATGATAGACAGAGAGAGAGAGAGAGAGACAGGCAGAGACACAGGCAGAAGGAGAAGCAGGCTCCATGCCGGGAGCCCGACGCGGGACTCGATCCTGGGACTCCAGGATCGCGCCCCGGGCCAAAGGCAGGTGCGAAACTGCTGAGCCACCCAGGGATCCCCTTCTAGGCTGTATTTCAATAAATATTTCCTGAGTGAAAAGATGTCAGTGTATTTTGCTACAGTGGCTACTGTCCTATGTAATGACTTTTTATTTGCAAACTTTAAGAATTATATGATTCTCAAATGAGTGTAAGTCCTGTGCTGAGATTTAGCACATGGAAAGCCATGTGTACTTACTAACTGTGGCCAGTTAGTGCCCATTACATAATCATAATGGCTAATATTTTCTGAACACTTACCATGAGCAAAGCATTGTCCAAGTGCCCAAGATCACACACTTAAGTAACATCTTTCTTAATAAGGAAAGATAGTCAATAAGAAAAGAACTTTGTGAAAACGTATGGCACCCTGGGAGATGTGTTAAGTGACTTGTAGTCACACAGAGTAAGCTCTCCACTCTCCTCCAATAGTCCAATAGAACTATCCAGTCCCTCTTGAATAATACCATGTCATGTCATCAAAAGATAATCTGCCAAAGAAATTCTTGATAGTACAAGAATTTATCCTTCTAAGGATAAATCCTTCGAAGTCAACTAAACCTAGCTTAGTTATTGGAAATGAGGAGATTATGCTTTATACCACAGTCAAAATGTTAACAGCATACCCATTAAACTTCACCATACTTATTATTTAAACGACCTACTAAATTCATTCAATTCTGTCTTGGCATTTGCCAAAACTATATTTAAGTAATGATATATAATTACATGTTGACATCTTTTCCATTAGGTTATAATTCCTTCAGGGCAAGAATGATCTCTGTTTCTCTAACATCTAGCATGGTGCCTAGGACACACAATAGATTTTAAATATGTTGAATACTGAGTTCCTTTGCATTTAGGCAAACAGGCAATGCATTTGTTCACTAGTTCATTTTTTCGTTTGTTCATTCTTTCATTCATTTGTGGCTTCCTGTAACACTTAAAATACAATTTATGTTCCTTGGCAGGGCCTAAAAGGTTCTATATGATGTGAGCCCAGGCTACTCATCTCAATTCACCTCCCCATTACTTACTCTTCTCAAATTATATTGACATTGTTGCCTGAGATGTTTCTGATGTTAGCTAAAATGTCAAGTGATCCTTTTTTTAAGAGCAAGGGTGATATTTTATAAATACAAATGGACTGTCTGTTAATGACAGAAAAGGACTGAAGAGAAGTTGAAACAAAAGATAAAGATTTAATAAATCCAATTTACCTGGGAGAGGCAAGTTTTAATACAGAATAATTTTTCAATAATTCCTTAAAGTGTAATACTCTAACCTGAATTACTAAAAATTAAGAAAATCACCAAAGGAAGCAGATATTTTAGAAAATATTTAAGTAAAGTCATTCGACCAGAAGTCTATATTATGTAAATCTAAAAATAGAAAAAGACAACTTCAAAAACAAGGCACACTACAAAAAGCAATAAAATATAAGAACATATTATGAAATAATAAAATAATGTTATATATTTTGTAAATAAACTTATAAAGGTCAAAAGTATTGTATTTCTAGATATGACAGTACCATCACTGAATCAACAGTTTTTTCTGTAAGTGACAAGAACATCTCAGAAGCAAGAGTCATTAGAGAAGACAAAACCAGACATAATGCTCTCCCAAAGAATTTGTGAGTAGCCTGTGTAGTCACCTGCATTTGTGTTTGATCCTTGGAGCAGCACTGTCAAGGTCTCCATAACCAACAAAGCCAGATGTTTTTGGTCTTCAATTGAACTATTATTTCTTGAGTCCCCTAGAAAAAAAAAGATGAAAGGTTCAAAGAACAAAAGCTATAAGCTTACCTTTTTTTTTTCTTGATTAGGTTTTGTTTTAATAATTTATTATTTCTTACTATTCACTTTTACCACTAATACAGCTGATATAATACAACCTTTCAAAAAGATGTATGTTTCCATCAGCTACCAAAAGTAAGGCCAAAATCAGTGTTTACAGATTTTATTTCGGTGTGGCTAGAAAGTTACAGCTGTCTAACAAATAGGAAAAAGGAAAGGTCAGCGCTGGGTGATGTACTGAAGTGGGGAATCACGATATTACACACCTGAAACTAATATGTTAGCTGAAATTAAAATAGAACTTTAAAAAATAAAAAAAGGGAAGATGCCAAAGTTAAATATATTCTTCTTACAAAGGTTTTCCTAATCAAGGTGAAGGTTAACAGGAGAAAGCTAAGATTTTAAGGCACTATTTATGAATATTCTATCTATTCAAACTGCATTAATTCATTAAGCATATGTAATAGTTACTAAGTGCCAGATACTACCATTCTTTTATCAGATTTAAAAGGATGAAAAATATCACATTTAAGGTACTTTAAATGATAATATATGTAAATGTACATAACTTGACTAAAAAAAGTTTTTTTTTTTTTTTTTTTTTTGCTATCTATAATTTAAAATATTTTGAGGGACCTAAACATCCCAATTGTTTCCAGGATCTTTTAAAATTCCCTCTTAGAAGCAGAAAGTGGCACTTATGAGTCATGTGGACCATAAAGGTTTCCCTCAATTTTTGCCTTAAATTCTTTTCCACTACAATGACATATATCTAAGCGCCTGTCCTCTCCCAATTCTGTAACAGAGGTTGAATGGACAAGTTAACTGTGGGAAATATTCACAAGAATATTACCATAATGTACATTAAGTCATTCAAATCAACAGCCAAATAAAAAGCAAAACATGAACAAAACACCCTGCCCAAACCCCTTTGTCAAACAAAAGTGAAATCATAGAAAATGCTTTACCTTGTTCATTTAGTGCCTGAGTTGGATCCTTCAAGAGGGCAGCATATTTGTGCAAAAGGTTTACCATGACCTCCAGAAGGCCCACCTCCCTGAACACATCTTTAAATATGTAGTCATGTCGTGTAAACTTAAGGAGTGTCTTCATTGCAATAATGCTACAGTGGTAAGAAGAGCTAGATTTTAAGAGGATGCTAACACTAATGAGTTCTTTACAAGGGATATAATTTAAGCTAAAAACGACGAATTCCAACATCTCAAAGTATTTGCTTTGTACTTCTGGGAGTTTAGAAATCTTTTCTGCAAACTGTGACAGTGTGTGCTGTGACTCGAGTATGAAGTAATTGGCATTGTCGGCCATGTAAATATTTGTGATGGCATCGAGGATAATTTGGGCAAGGAAGTTGGTTTTTGCTTTTAAAAATGCATTCTGAAGAACTGCAAAGGCTTGGATGTTTCTCACACTGTGACCTAAAATGGAAAACAAGAACACAAAAGTAGGTGCTACATGGTATTTTAATCATGGCAAAGTAGTCTATTTAAACAGATTATAACATTTATCAACTATTTACAAAGAACATATCTTGTTTTCAAAATAAGTTCTGTTTTTCTCCATCTGACTTTAGTCATTTAATTAAAAACAATGTTGATTAAACTTTTAACGCATTATTATGAATATCCAATTCAAGAATTGTTATATATTGATTGAAACAGTAGGCTGTTTTACAGAGAATAAATCATATTATGTAAGTCTAGCTTTCTGAGTTTGGAAATGTGCAGGGATTTCACTTTTTATTATTTGTAAGATGGACCTTGACTATAAGAACAGTTACGTCTCATTAAAAGACTTTTAACCTGAGCAGTAAAAGGCCAAGGAGTATCAAGAATGCAAGAACAAAAACAGGGGGTTGAAAATTCTCTACATTCCAGTTCCTCTTTATAATTACCACACTAGAACTTCCATAAATTTTCATTTGAAAACGCATTTTGTTTTCAAGCTAAAAGTGTGATTTCTTTACATATACGTTTTTTAAAGCCATTTATGGCTAACTACTAGCTATGTTCAACATCTGATTTTTTTTTTTAAGATTTTATTTATTCATGACAGATACAGAGAGAGAGAGAGGCAAAGACATAGGCAGAGGGAGAAGCAGGCTCCTCACAGGCAGCCTGATATGGGACTCGATCCCCGAAATGGGATCATGCCCTGAGCCAAAGGCAGATGCTCAACCGCTGAGCTACCCAGGTGTCCCAACATCTGATTTTCAAACATCTGATTTTCTCATTTGCCCACCAAATGAGAAAAAAAAAATCTACATACATAGCTCTTGTGAGGCAAATTAATAAAATTAATTATAAAGAAATTAACACATAAAGTATTTGAAGCACCCAAAACAAGTGTTTGTCTCTAAAAACTGTCTCCAGGTTCACAACTACTAGGAGTATAGGGCATTTGCCAGAGTGAACAAAAATTTAACCTAGTACCAAGAAATTAGCATAGTCCATCATTTCTTATCCAAAACTAGATTAATAAGATATCTAACAACAGAAAAAAAAAAAACAAAAAACAAAAACAAACAAACAAAAAAAAAAAAAAAAGAAAACCCACTAAAACCAAAAATCAAACTTAACAAAGTCATAGTTAAAAATGGGTAATATTTAAAAAATCAATTGCATTTCTAGAAACTAGCAACAAGAAATCTGAAATGAAATTAAGAAAACAATTCTGTTCACAATAGTATCAAAAAGAATAAAATATTTAAAGGTAAATTTAACAAAAGAATTGAAAATCCTGTGCGATGTACACTATAAAACTATAGTTGGAGAAAATAAGACCCAAATAAATGGAAAGCTATATATATTCATGGATTGAAAGAGTCAATATCATTAAGATGCGAATTGTTCCCAAGTTGATCTACATTTAATGTAATCCCAATCAACTCCTAATCTCAAGAAGCTTAGTTTTGTTTTTAAACACTGAAATGATTATTAAATATATATGGAGTTCAAAGAATGCAGAATAGCCAAAGTACTTTTGAAAAGAACAAAATCAGACAACTTAAATGACTCTATTTCAAGAGTCGCTTTAGATAGAGAGTCAACACTTTATAGTACAGGCTTAAGGACAGACATATCCATCAATGGAGCAGAACTGAAAAAGAATCACAGATATCTGGTTATACACAGTCTTTTCAACAAAAGGTCATAGATGTCCATACTGGAAGAAAAAAACCTTCTTTTCTACTATATATATAAATTAAAAGGTATCACAGACCCTTACAAAAGTTATCAAAATATGAAACTCCTAGAAGAAAACACAGATCTTAGTGAATTTGGGTTAAAATTTTTCAATTCGAGGTAAAATATACAAAATAATTTTTTTCAAAATATTTTTAAAATGATAAGTTGGACTTCATCAAAACTAAAAGTTTCCATTCTTCTAAAGATGCTACTAAGAAAAAAGGCAAGTTAAGACCAGGAGAACATACTTACAAAATATGCGTAACTTTAAAAAGATTTATCCAGAATATTTAAAAGACTTAAAATCCCAATAAAAAGAGCAATCCTATTGAATACTGGGCACAGACAGAGATCTGAACCAAAGTAGAGATACAGGTGGCAAATAAATACATTAAAAGGTCTCTGAAATAATTTCAAAAAATGCAAATTAAAAACACAACTAGATACTACAACACACTCACTAGAATATCTAAAATTAAAAAGACTAACACTACCAAGTGTTGCTGAGGATATAAAGCAAACTTTCTCACATTGCTGCTGATGGTAGTGCAAATGGGATAGCTACTTTAGAAAAAATTCTGGCAGTTTCTCATAAAGTTACATATTCATATGACCCAGCATTCTACTGTGTGGTATTTGCCCCAAAGAAATGAAAATACATGTCCCCACTAAGACTTGTTTCATATAAATGTTCATAGTAGCTTTATTCATGATAGTTAAATAAATGCCATCAGTTGATGAGGAGGCAAACAAAGTACAAGAAATCCAAATAATGAAATACTATCCAAAAAAGGAACAAACTTCAGATACATGCAATAACATGGATAAATCATAAAAGTGAAAGAAACTGGATACAAGAAATTATATACTATATGATTCCAGTTTATGAAATTCTAGAAAGGCTGAAACCAAAGTAGATCAATGATTGCCAGGGCAAGCGGGTAGGGAAGCGAGGATTGTAAAGGGAAACAAATTTTTAGAAGGATTGGAATATCCCATATTATGATTACAGTGGTGATTACACAAGCACATATACTTATGAAAACTCATCAAATTCAACACTTAAAATGAATAGATCTGAATATATGCAAATGATGTCTCAATATTGTTGACCAGGAAAAAAAAAAAGCCATTCCATATTCTCTGTATATGAAACAGAGCTATCTCCTTTAGTCTGCACAATAACTCTACAACGCAGGCTACAGGAAATATATTTTTGGACTTATAGATGAAACTGAAAATGATCTAGCTGATCCATTCACTTTATAGACTATTATTACATCAACTATTCTGAAGAAGAAAGGGATGATTTAGAAAGGTTGAATGACTCATGGTCACCTGAATTCTGACTCTGGGGGCACTGTCCTTTTAGTTAACTGCACTTTCGTAGACATCAAGTCACTAGATTCTCCCAGTAACCCCAGTATATGTGGTTATCTCTTTTACAGATGAGACAATATAAGGAAAACATATGAGGAAGGTTAACTGTGCTGCATTAATTCTCTCATTACAAAATTATGCTATTATAACTATTATTTCAGTATCATGATTAGATTGATTAACCAAATAAAACAATGAAGTTTAAAATAAGATATATGCTGTGAGCTATTTTTAAATTAACTCAAAGAAATAGTTAATTGTGGAATATTCAAGCTACAGTCTATAAATTAGAAGTTTTTTGAGACTCTTATTTTTTTCTTAGTGTTAAATAAAGTGAAACCTTGAACTTCTCGGTAAGATATGCCTGGAATTCTAGTTATTGCATAGAGACTCACTTGAAAAGTCCTATATAGCCTACACAATGAGGGTACAATTTACTATAGGAAATCTGACAACTCCAATCTAAGTCATGACTTTTTTTTTTTTAAGATTTTATTTATTTATTCATGAGACACACAGAGAGAAAGAGAGGCAGAGACACAGGCAGAGGGAGAAGCAGGCTCCATGCAGGGAGCCCGACGTGAGACTCGATCCTAGATCTTCAGGATCAGGCTCTGGGCTGAAGACGGCGCTAAACCGCTTAGCCACCCAGGCTGCCCTAAGTCATGACTTTTGAATATAATTTTCTCCAGTAAATTAAATTGAGGACTTTCTAGTAAATCCATTTCTCTTCACTGAAGAAAAAGATTTATAACTGCTGACTTCTATGTAATAAAAATACATAGATAACATACTGTGATACTTAAATAACCAGACAGGTTGATATTTTCTGGCTAGTGAAATTTTACATGTAAATATCGTAACTACCAAATATGTAGTAAGTGACAATCATAGGAAAGAAACTAGAAGAGGCCTTCAGGCTCAGATCTTTCAGAACAGTTATGCAGTTAAAAAAATTAAACAGTAAAACTTGCTTGCACTCTTACATAACTAAATGTTACTAACTAAACGAGTTTTCTTGGTTAAAAAATCACTAGATGAAGAGTCAAAGTTAGGAAATGTGAATTATAAAATTTATTCTCCAGCCTGAAAGAAATAATATAACGTCTTTACAGGGCACCTGGGTGGCTCAGTTGGTTAAGCGTCCAATTTTGGCTCAGGTCATGACATCAGGGTTGAGATCCAGCCCCTGGTCAGGCTCCATGCTAGGTGTGGAGCATACTTAAGATTCTCTCCCTTTGCCTCTCTCTGCTCTTCTCTTTCTCTCTCAAAAATAAAAAGTCTTTGTACCTATTTTTTAAAATATAAGCATTTTCACCTCTGCTTTCTGTTTATATCTTATATAGAGATAAGCATGGTGATCAGAAAGTGAATCAAGTTCCAACCACATAATCTGGAAATGCATTAGCAGCCAACATTCAAAAAGAGGATGTTTAGGTTATTAAGCTGTTTAAATGTTAAGATGAAATACTAAAATGTAAATTTCATAAGCTGATTCTTACAGTATTTTCATAATATACATTGTTTTCAAGTATTAGATCTGGTAACGTCACTCAAGAATTTACACCATAAATAAAGCATAAACTCTGATGAATATATAGTATTGAATAATGTATATGAATAATAGCCTATTACCTTTCTACATATAACAAGGAGTACTCAAAGTTAAATTTATTTATTTACTAATTTATTGTTTCTACATCTTTGAGTGGTCCAGAATAGGGAAAAAAAACAAAAACAAAAACAAAACTCACCTTTCCCTGCAGGCTGAGGTACTGCAAATCCAGGCAATAAAAAGGGTGCTCCTGTGGTAATACCAGCTGGTTTTAGTTCATTGACACCATATGTTGTTAGGGAAGTTATCAGATTAACCAGATCTTTCAAGGCATCTTTGGATTCTGCTTCTTTTGCTTGTTCCAATCTAGGAAAAGTATGGTTTAGTAAATATTTTTTCTCTTTTGCTGTATATTCAAATTTAATGTAGAAATTTTCAATTTGCATATGCAATAAATGTATAAAGTACTCCAAGAAGTTTCTTCATACAATTTTTCCTTATATAAAAACAAACTATTTTTTAAACCTACAAATTTCATTATAAAGACATTACACCACAACGAAAGAAAATTATGCCAAATATGCTAAGACCTCATATATATAAGTGCTGATCTTGCCTTTAACAGTGTTATTTTAGGTAGATCGCTAATCTTTGATAGAAAGTATCTATAAAATAAAAGAATGACATGAAATGTCTCTTAAATTCCCTAAAATTCTTTTTTTTCCCTAAAATTCTAAGATTATAAAGTTTCACTGTTTACAACTAAAAACTTTACTAACCATTTCTTTCCAAAGACATTTCTTTGTTAACAATTTTTAAAAATTAATTTCCTGGAAAGAATTTTAAATCTTTATCTGTATTTCATTAATTAAAGTACTGTCTTTGGAATACATTTAAGTAAAGTTGTGAGAGTCTGACAATTTTTAAAAATAACACTTGGAGTCATTATGGAATTATCTTTTGACTGTGGCTTTATCAAAAACACAAAATAGGGTGCAAAACTATCTTTTTTAAAGACTAAGATTTATTGGGGCTTCCTCCCTCATAGAACTAATTAAAGTTCTCATTAAAATAAAGCTGAAGAATGCACACAAGTAGGAAAAAAAGTAAAAGTAGTTTTAGCCTCACAACTCACTTTGAATAACCTGTTTTTTTGATTTACCCATGTTAACACAAATGTTTTTCCTTTAATATAAAATCCCTATACATATTCTTTCAATGGTCTTGAAGAGCCAACCACAGATTTGGGGAAAAGAAGGCACAGTCAGTAGAAATCAGAATATAGGAGCACTAATACACATAAAATTTTGTCTATATTTAGGATTATATTTTTATATTTTTGGATTAATAACCATAAGTGAAATTACACTCAAGGAGTATCAACATTTTTGAGGCTCTTGATAGTAGCTGATCAACCTGCATTCTCAAAGGATTATACCAATTAACACCCCCCCTAAGTAAAGTGAAATGCTTGTTTCTTTTTTTTTTTAATTTTTTTTTTTATTTATTTATGATAGTCACAGAGAGAGAGAGAGAGAGAGAGGGGCAGAGACACCGGCAGAGGGAGAAGCAGGCTCCATGCACCGGGAGCCCGACGTGGGATTCGATCCCGGGTCTCCAGGATCGCGCCCTGGGCCAAAGGCAGGCACCAAACCGCTGTGCCACCCAGGGATCCCGAAATGCTTGTTTCATCTATTTTTATGTCCTCCTTTATAAATAAGGATATATGTGCAAAATTATATTCTAGGGAACTGCTTAGTAGTAATGGCAACTAGGTTAAACTGGTGTCAGAAATAAGGAATTTACAAGAGTGCAGATAAAATTATTTAAAAGTAAGTTATGGGCGAGGAACAACTAGTAAGGCATTGAGTATTTTCTTCCTAAGAAATTTGCAGTCAGTCATTTTCCCAGGATACACATGAAACATTTGGGATGGACAAGGGGGCTTGTGAGACATTTTGTTTTATATATATATATATTTGTAAGGTCTCATTCAATCCACGTAATTATTAATATTAACTATATTAATAAACCACTGGTATTGTAATAAATCCCAAAAATACAAGTAAGCACACAGAGTTTATACTTTAGGAAGATGCTGATTAGTTCATCTAAGCTCTTCTCCCACAGCTACTGCAGAGCAGATTTACTTCCACACCTGACCACGGACTCTACCAAGTAGAGTAGCCTGCGTTAGCCAGCTTAAACTCACTTTTTATTCTCTGTTGACAGACAGGAATAAAGAGAAGGGATTAAAGCCAACGAGATAAAAGTATACATTAAATAAGTGATTAAAAAATAATAATAAATAAATAAACAAATAAATAAATAATTCCTTTTTCTCCATAGTCCCAGACCACACTGTTTCCATTGATGAAAAAGACTGAGTAGACATTTAAAACATATTCTTAAATTGTGGGGGTTTTACCTAAGCAAGAGATCACAAAGGAAATTATATCCTTGCCATATCCGAAAATCATCCAAAAGAGTTTGGGAAACATCACTCGAATCTTTGAGGAAACAAGAAAGCCCAGCAAACATTTCAACAATTTCTAGGGGAGACAGGTCATCTGATTGCTGCATATTTTGAACACATGTAGATAAACATTCTTTTTCTGCAAAAATTAAGAATTAAATAAACATATTATTTATGTCAATTGCTTTAAAAAATTTTTTACTCTTAACCAGTGTTTAATAAAACATTAAATTTTTAATGTATCTATAAAATACTGTAAGATAAAGGTCACATGTTCTAAAAGTAAATATAAGATTCAAATTCACTGTAAAAGCTCTGTCTCAAAGTAGTAAACAAAGAGTAATACAACTATTGAAAAGTAGTTGACATGTATAGTTTTTACATCATATTTGGATGTTTTTCATTAAACAAAATGATTCCTTGCTGCCAAATGGTATTTTTAATCTTTTACGTCTTTAAAAAGAAAATTCCAATCATTAGTTTAAAAACTCAAATTAGGGTGAATTTGGACCAATGAGATAGACAAAGACTTCAAGAAATAAAATCTTTAAGTTATGTTTGCCCTATATATTACTAATTTAAAGCACAAGTTATACCTTCTCACTGACTTTGGCAATTAAAGGCTTTTCAAAAAAAAGATTTTCTCTCAGCCACCTGCAGGCACATTGCAGGCCCAATTCAGCCTCGCAGTCAGAGGAACACTGAGCTTGGACCCCCAAGCAGGCTGTCACACACTCCTTAACTACAAGAAGTTTTCCCAGCACAGAGCCTTGTGGAGAGGTGCTGGGTGGATGTGACATCTATCACAGAAGCCCTTGCACAGCTGGGCAGGCACTAGGATGTAATGGTAACTCATTTGTTCTTGTGGACCCTTCTGACCTTTGAGTTAAAGCAAATTTTCCACTGAACACTCATAGCTCAGTAAAAGCATGGAGGAGTGTGAGTTCGAGCAGAAGCAGGTTGACTCATGAATCATGACCAAATTTAAGAATAGAAATGGGGTTTTGAATGAGGCATAACTCTATGATTTATTAGTTGTTCCATGAAATAAAACAGAGTGTAAACTATCAAAAAAAAAAAAAAAAGATTTTTCTCTCTCTTTAACAAAATTTGTTTGTCTAAAGGAAACTCAGTGTCACATAAAAAAGCCAAGAAGATTTAACATAGGAATGGAGGCAGGAAACATTTAATGACTGGATGTTATGAGTAAACAAACCGTTGTATTAAAAATTATTTTGAAAGATTTTCAGGAAAAAATATATAAGTGAACTATCTGAGATGCTACATTGTCTCTTATTTAGACATTTTGAAGGGTAGCTGACACTTATATGGGAGTTCAACAGAATCTACAATTCCCCCTTAGTGCTAATAAAGAACCATCTAAATTCATTTATGTCTCATTGCGCAGATACTTATCTACCTATTTATGAAGTATCTTCAGAAAGGCTTTAAATTATAGCATCTCAAAAAAATATTTTTTAGTAGAAAAGGAGGAAAGAATGGGCTGTGACACCGAACTTACATTATGATTAAACAAGACAATGAAATTATTTCAACTCTTGTAAACATCCTTTGTTGTAACATATAAAAATTTCTAACATTTGAAATGCCTCATGAATAAAAAAAATTTTTTCTCCTGGTAAATATTGTTTTTAATTCAAAATAAAATCAATCTTTAGAGGATTGAGAGAGAAAAAAGCAGTGTTGTCATCATATGAGGAAAATGGAAGAAACTTTCAAATAAACTTTCAAATAAACATAAAGAAATATTCACCATGAATATACTTCACTACATTGACACTAAGACCGTGACGGGATATGGTCATAAGGACTTCTCCAGCACTCTTCCTCCAAGGCAGGTTGTAGGGAGGGCACCAAGAGGTTATTGCACTGAATAAAAGCTGGAGATCATCTTTTTGAGCCAGCTCCTCCGCCGGAGAAACAAAACTGCAGAGTTTCACTAAGATCTAAAAAACACAAAACAAATATGTATTTAAATAAATGAATGGATGGGTAAAGGGAGGAGCTAGAAGAGGACTAGATCTTATTATTAAAAACTTGGAAAGTTCAGGGTTAGTATAAGTGATATCATTAAGCCACAATGATGGGTGTTCTTAACTAAGGCAACATTAAAAAAAAATCCATAATTCAGAAGTATGTTATGGTAAGACAGTAAGCCAGGCCTACTTTTATCAGCTTATTTAAAAACAACAACAACTCTGGTGTTTACTATCCTGTCTTCTCTGTGCTATTTTTTTTTAAGATTTTATTTATTTATTTGAGAGAGGGGAGAGAAAGAAAGAGAGAGAGAGAGAACATAAAGGGGAGGAGCAGAGAAAGAAGGGGAAACAGATTCTCTGCTGAGAAGGGAGTCTGACATGGGACTCGATCCCAGAACCCTGGGATCATGACCTGAGCTGAAGGCAGACACTTAACTGATTGACCACCCAGGTACCCTTCTCTATGGTATTTTTGCATACTGACTCTAAACTGGAATAAATCAATAGTAACTTTCAAGGTCAACATTTTGGTTTTCTACTTTGGTTTTTAAATTCTTAGATTGTCCTAGGTGAGACACAATTTTCTTCTTTAAATAGGACAGTTTTAGGGAGGTGAGAAAGTAAAAACAGGTCTGTAGAAGTATTTTTTTAAATTGTTCTTATCTCTGTACAAGTAAAAGGGGATATTACAATAATAAAATCATCTTTATTCAGAAGTATCTTTCAATTATGTCTAGTAGCCAAAAATCTTCTAAGGCTTGGCTTTCAAAGAAGATTTAAAAAACTTCTTAAGCTTTGGGATAAGAGCTTATCCCTTACCTATGATTTGCAGAATTTATATTGCACAAGGACTCAAAAAAAACCAAGAGCCACTACTTGCAAAATTCAGTTATGGTTTTTGCCTTCAGTGGATTTTTTTCTTCTAATCTTGACTCAGCATCAGGAGAAGTTAACTTTTCTCTTCCTTGCTAAAGTTTCTTTTCTAAATATTTTAAAATGCATATAATAATGAATAAAGTAACTAATTCATGTAAGTTTTATTCTTTTGAAAGACAAGTGCTTCATGAAATCTGAGTATTTCAGTATCTGTAGGGAAACTGCAAAATACAAAAAAAAAAGTATTTAAAATATGTTTTGTCTGAGATAGCTAGGTTTTACTTTTCCTATTTCCTTCAATGCAAAAATTTAAATAGAAGGGCTTTCTAATTCATAGCTGCCAAATATCAGAAAGGGAAAAAAAAAAGGACCAAGAATTTAAAGAAAGAAGATATTTACAAAATCAGTAAATACAGGCTTTCCCCTCCAACAGACATATACAAAATGCCTAGAGAAATTGTTGGATACTGACTTAATACATGTAATAGGTATTATCTTTTTCCATATGTGTCAAATGCAACAAAAATGATAATATGAAAAAAGGACAGTCAACTGCAACAAAAATACCTCTCCTCAGAAAGGTGTATTATCAATTACACTTTTCACTGGTTCTCACACTGCCCTTGTGATTAGAGAAATGGATGTCATTTTTCTAATTTGTAATATAAAAACAAATCCAAAAATAAAATATTTTTCTAAATCAAATCTTTGTTCTCAAAAATGAACTGAATTTAATTCCTTAAATTTGTTGATTCTTAAAAATAACTAGTTCTTGATCTTTAAAGGCAAAAATATTCTCAGAAATAATCTCATGTAATCCTTTTATTTTATAGAATAAAAAACCAAAGAGTCTGTATCTCAATTCCTCTTCTCCCATACAGTAACCATTTCTATTTGCAGGGACTCTGTTATTCATTCCAGCCAAGTGTAGGAGAGAATAACTGGCCATATCAACAAAACAACAACAAAACCCCACAAAACACACACACAAAAAAACAAACAAAAAAATACAACGCATGCCTACATGAAGCAGTACCAATGCTAAGGTCCCAGGAAACCATCTGTCACATAACATAAACATAAGGATTTCATCTACCACAAACAACATGTATGCTGAAAACACTCAATAATTCTGTCTCCACCGGTGTTCTAGACAAAATGATGAATACAGTGTCCAGCCTGTGATGAGAAACTGAAATGAAGAAGTGAAAAGCTAAAGGAAGACTGGGTTAGGAGGTGGGAAGAGCAAGGCTCCCATCCCTGCCACACACCTGCTGTGCATCACAGCCTTGGCTATTAGTTTCTGTAACTTTAAATGGGGAGTTTCAGTCAAATTTTCTTTGAAGTTCCTTTTGGCCTTAATATTCAATATGCTAAAATGAATCCCACATTCCATTGGAAACACCCACTGCATTCAGATAGAAAAAACGTTTTTTTTAAGTTTTAGAAGAAATCTTTGCTATACGTATTTAGAATTAAATGCATAAAATTCAGCTTCTATTTAATGCCTAATATATTAATTTTTAGAAGGGTTTTATTGAAATAGGGACAGTAGCCTAATAAGCAAAGACTAACCCACTACATTCATTAGCAATGTCTTAAAGAAGCTTTAATTCCTATGAGATTTACTCCTTTGTTTATTCCCATTGCTTTTCTCAACCAATCTAATTCAGGACTCAGATAAACCTAAATAATAATCCTATTTCTACCATTTGCTCTCATCATCATTTTGTGGAAAAGAAAAACCTCTGAAGTCATGGGTTGTCTTGCAAATTATAGGAGATAATGGATGCTACCTAACCACTGTAAAAAGTATCCCAAAAAATCCAGTGTTCGAGAATTTTTTGTTGAATTAGTACTTTTTTATAATTGTCTCTTTTTTAAGATTTTATTTATTATTTTGAGGGAAAGAGAGAGAGAACACGAGTGGGGGGGAGGGGCAGAGGCAGAGGGAAAGGGAGAAACAAATCCCCCGCTGAGCAGGGAGCCCAGCCTGGAGCTCTAACCCAGCACCTTAGGATCATGACCTGAGTTGAAGGCAGATGCTTAGCCCACTGAGCCACCCAGGGACTCCATGTCTTTTCCTTTCTAAAATTGCCTGGGTTTCCCTCTCTCCTGTCCCTTCATGGCTCACACCTCCACAAAGCTCTACAGCAAAGACCCCAATATATGATGTGTGATCATCACCTGTACCTGGCTCCAGCTTATCTACTTCAGATACTGTCCTCTCTGCCACTCCTACTGACGATGGTGGCATTGGTGGTGGCAAGAGCAGCAATCATAGGGACTTTCAGTTCATGTCTACCACACCCTGGGCAGAGAACCATTGTTTTGTGTATTGTTCCACTTAATCCTCACAAAAACCCTTTAGGTAGGTATCATTATCTTTATTTCAGAGGTGAGAAATCTGCATCTTAAAGTTATGTAATTCCAGAGAACTGAATTCAAACAAGTGTGGTTTTTGTTGTTTTTTTTTAAATTGAGGTAAAAACACATAACACAAAATTTATCATCGTAATCATTTTTAAGTATAGAGTACAGTAGTGTTCATTACATGCATGTTGTACAACAGATCTCTAGAACATTTTCATCTTGCAAAACTGAAAACTCTACACCCACTGAACAACAACTCCTTGTTCCCCACCCTCCAGCTCCTGGGAACCATCACTCAACTTGCTAAGAGTCTGACCACTTTGGATTCACAGAAATAAAAGTATGTAGTATATGTCCTCTTGTGTTAAATGTGGCTTTTTTAGTACTGTATTAGTCCCACGGACAGACTGTGCTCCACATGTGTATAGTTTTGAAAATTTTCTCCTAAGAAAGGATATGAAAATGATGGCAATATTTTCAGGCTAACAACAGCCTATTTAAACCTTGGTTAACTGCTAATGCTATTAAAAGAAAACCAGCAACAGCAGTGAAGAAGGACTTTATAAGCAGGGAGCAGAGGAGGTGGTAGCAGCTACTAAAATAAACTGCCTTGTACAAGAAAAATATTTATAGGCTAGGAATTTCCTGTATTTAGAGCAATGAACAGAATCTCTTGATATTAAAAGAAATATTATCCCAAATTTAAAATGATTGTCAATAGAAGTTTTTCTTGCTTATTAGTTCATTTTGGAGATGTTATTGCTTTATCAAAGGTACTTTAATAGTTGAATCTGTCCAAAGAAATAAACTTGTTAATGCCTCACTCCTTTACTCCTCAAAGTAAAAGTTCATATTCAAGAAATGTGACAGTTATATGAGATGAAGTCAATAATAAAGAGCATAGAAGGGGTGCCTGGGCTCAGTCAGTTAAGCATCTGCCTTCAGCTCAAATCATGATGCCAGGGTCCTGGGATTCAGCTCTACATCATGCTCCCTGCTCAGCGGAGAGTCTGCTTCTCCTCCCTCTCTGCCGCTCCCCCTGCTTGTGTGCTCTCTCTCTCTCTCTCTCTCATATAAAATAAATAAAATCTTAAAAAAAAAAAAAAAGGCATGAAATACTACAGAAAATGGAATAAGCAGAAATCTCTTTATGAGCGCACCTGCTTCATTTGAAATAGACTGGTATTGATGGGCAGGCAAATAGCACCCTCCATACCTGCACAAAAACTTTCTGGAGTAGTCCACGACGCTCTGCTAGAGGTAGCTCATTCTGTGCACCTCCAACTGCCTCAGGCACATGTGGAAGGTCAAAAAACAGATATAAACATTTAACCAGGGTGGAAGGCACTGACATCGTTGTCATGCAGTCCACGGTTTTCTGGAAAACAAACCAATTAATAAGTGAATAGGTAGACAGACAGATATAACTGCAATTTGTACTGCTAGGTAAGTTCACAAATTTTAAGCCAGAAGTTAAATCATTAACTCACAAATTTTAAGACAGAAAATTATATATCAGAATAACTTTTTAAATGCCTGAAAAATTTAAGAATGACTCTATGCTGACGAATATTCATTTTCCATTTAGACAAGTTTGCTTTAATCAAATATTGAGATGTGTTTGTTATTTATTAAGTTTGCTATTTATTCATTAAAAGGCAGCACGTTTCAAAGAACGTAAGCTTTGGGATTTAGAAAAAAGAAACTTAACCATAAACTTGGGCAAACTAATTTTGTTGGACCTCACTTTCCTCTCCTATGAAACAGATCCATTGACACATAAGTCTTAGAGTTAATATGTAACAAATGTGAGATATATTAAGCACTAAATTACAAATTACTAGTTGCTTTACTATCATTTTTATTTTATTACACATTCTTGGGGCTGGAAGGACACTTGGAAGGATACAGCCATCACTGACATACACAGAAATCTCTATATTATTTTCAACAATCCACCTTTATTTATGGTAAACCTTTCAGTATTCTTAAGAAGTATACTATAATAATTGCCAAATTTTTTCATGGTGCAGTTTGGAATAACAAGTTTTATCACACTGGAGATCAAGAGGCTGGCATCATCTGTATTTAGTTTAATAGCATTTTCATCAAGCATTTTTTGAAAGCATAGGGTATGTCTGGCAGTATGCTGGGAACTGGACATGTAATGAAAAAGTACCCCTGTCCTTCAGAAGACTGTAGTCTATTAGCAGAAGTAGGTTCATCAGTAACTATGATTTAATCTCTTAAAGGTAGAAATGACAGTACACAGAGGCTAATATAAAGGGGAGTGATCCACACCTCCAGGAATGGAATGTAAAAGTATAGGAACTAAGAGGGGGAAAGATCACCTGGAAGACACATAGGAGGTTGAACTATATGGTATACAGTATGTTTTAGGAACCTGAGTCCAAAACTGTTAACTCCTGAAAAGCCACAATAATAATGTCAAATCTTTAATGAGTATAAATCATAGAATAAGGCTATGAATTTTAATTATCTCATCTATTCCTCCATCAACCCTACAAGGTAGATTCTATTACTGTATGTTCCTTACTTTACACATGAAGCAGTTGAAGCTCATTACTGACATAAGCTGTCTTAGGTTAGAGAGCTGGTTAAATGGTCCCCAAGTGTATACTATGTATGCATATGGTCTCCCACACTAGTTTGACTTTTTTTTTGCTGGCATTGGAGAACCAGTGAAGTTTTAAAGTGTTACAAACAAAGGAGTAACAGAATCAGATTTCAAAAAAATAACTGGTGATAGTATAGATCTAAATTAGATAAAAAGGGCTAGAGAGTCAGGATAATTAGGAAACTAATACAGAAAACCATATGAGAGATGGGGCCTGAACTAACGCAGTAGTAGGGTGATGGAGAGGAGAGAGAAAGCCTAAAGAACAATCCTTTGGGGGGAAAAAAATCACAATCCCTTGCATCATCTGGACCCTTTCTACATCTCCAGTGTCATTTCCTCCCTCTAAGTATTTTAAAAACCCTTTGCTCTTCCCACTATGATTATTTCTAGTTATCCCATGTCTCCAAACACCTGATGATCAGTCTATTTTTTTTTTAAGATTTATTTATTTATTCAGAGAGAGAGAGGCAGAAACACAGGCAGAGGGAGAAGCAGGCTCCATGCAGGAAGGCTGACGTGGGTCTCGATCCGGGTCTCCAGGATCACACCCCAGGCTGCAGGCGGCGCTAAACCGCTGCACAACTAGGCTGCCCCTATTAATTTTTTTAAAGATTTATTTAAGAGAGAGATAGAGAGAGATAGTGAGAGAATGCCCAAGTGGAGGGGAGAGGGAGAAGCAGGTTCTTTGCTAAGCAGGGAGCCTGGTGCGGAGTTGGGTCATGACTTGAGCCAAAGGCAGATGCTTAACCTACTAAGCTACCCAGGCACTCCCTGACATTAAAGGTCTGACCACGTCTGAAGCTTTAATCCTTATCTTTCCTCCTACCCTCACCTACGAAATTTGTAAGGTTCACATTTCAATTTTCATAGTACTACGTATACCCCATGACTGCATTTTATAGGATTGTCTTCATCTTCTCCATCTCTGTCATCTACATGTTGATTTAGGACGCCTACAAAAAAGTCAACTCAAAATATTTAACACTGAATTTTCTTTTAAAATGTCTCTTTTTCTAGTTAGGTTATTACTAGCTTTCCCTTTACATTAGGCAAAATGGTATGATTTTTCATTCTCATTTTATAACTGACAGACTAAAAGTATAACTTGGTATCCAAACTAGTAATCAACATCATTTGTAATTTTTTCAAAAAGTGATTTGGTCTCCTGATTCTTTTCTTATACTTTTAAGGCAATCTGTCTATCTGTACACATTTAAGTTAATCCACATTTACTGACTTTCTACTGTGTTAGGTATTCTGGTAGGATACACTTTCTGTTCACACGTGAAAAAGATAGCATCTACAGAAAATATGAATAAAACTTAGAAATATCACAATTAAAAATGATTATTTTTACATGCTATTCTGAACCCAACCAAATTTTTTGTACAACATGGAGACATATAGCTACAATCAATAGCAAATAGAACTGACATTTTGATAGTTTTCTGGTATGGTCACAGATACATGAAACAGTGGGCCTCTTTAGGACTATCTGAAGGTTACTTAGGATAAATAAATACCTCTATTTGCCCAGGACTCAAGGATTGTCTGGGATGTACGGCTTGCAGGCTAAAATCTGGAAAGTCCCAGGTACATCAGAGCAAATTGGTCTGATTCCTTTTGTGATGTTGAGAAACAAACAAACAAACCTAAACCAGCAAACAAAAAAGGGGATTCTAAAGGAAAAAACTCCAAGTGCTACTACTTTAGGCTAGTGATTAGTGTCAGGACATGGTTACTAAGGAATATGCATTGTTTCCGCTGTGGCCCATCACTGTAGAACAGACTAGTGTCACAGCTACCTTTGTAAATTCAATTATTAAATGATAGTTGTTTGAAAAGCCCACTGTAATAACCATTCTCAAGACTAGTACTAACTTTGCTGGGTAATTCTATTTGGAACTGTAGAAGGCTGCAAAAACCTCTTGAATGTCCACCTCACAGACCAATAATCAGGTATCCAAATAGCTCATCACCAAGTAGATGCAATACAGATCATGGCAGATATTTTAAAGGTGATTGGTGGGGCAGGGGGCAATCTCCAGAATAGATTAAGCAGGAAGGGAATATATATTATCCTGAAAATGTCAGTATTCCCATATTTTCCATAAAAATTAGAAAATTTAAAAGTATTTTCAATGTCATTTATACCTTATTAGTGAAGTGACCTCAGATGATTCTTCTAAGGCAAGTTCCCTAACATGAGTTACAGAAGTGTTGGTCTGGGTCCGATGGAGCCAGAGCTCCTGGGCTCCTTGTCTACAGTCACAGGAAGTCCACTGCTATGCCTAGGATGGTATTGTGTCCTATACGCGTGTTATGAGGTGACAAAGATGGAAAACACTGTTTAAGTTAGGCATTTCTTCAGGTTTATGTTCTAAAACATAAACCTCCTCATAGAGATGCTGTAAGCAGCATGAAGTAAAATGTAAGAAAGATTAAAAGAATACAATGGTTATATTAAAATCTTATTTGGATACGGTGATAAATTTCACAAAATTCCAAGAGGATAAAAAAAGTAGTTACCAAACATAAAAACAACTTACCTGACCAGAGGATGCTAACAAATTAATTGTTGTCAGAAGCATCCAACCTCTACTGGCTTCTTCACTCTGATTGATTTCTAGAAATTGGACTATGGCGCGACTTGCAGCTTCTATAAAACCAAAGAAAAGACATAAGGTGGGGGGTATCACATATAAAGAGGTTTTTCCTTAAAACCTGCCGAAAAACGATCATTTAAGCACATCTTTATATCAACACAATTACATGCTCTATGTAAAATATGTTAAAAAGAGTAATATTTTAATGTATATCTAGGCCCTTAGTATATCATCAGATCAACACAAAAACACAGAAGTCAACCTATAGATTTTAGGGATAGTTACGTCATGAGCTAGTCAAAAAGAGTCATGAGAAAGGTAAAATTTGAGCTAAACGTACCTGGAAAATAAGGATACGTTTGTCTAGGAAGTGGGAGGGAAGGCAGGGAACAGAGAGATTAAAAGCACAGTATTAAAACAAAAGTGAAAATAGAAGACTGAGCCTAATATGCAAGATCAAGACAAAGAACTGTAATAACACTGGGTTAATATTCTACAAGAGCATTTTGAGAATTAGAGTCTAGTATCAACAGTAGTGATAGAAAATCAAAGCCAATTTAGGAAGGAAGGTAATCTAATGGCTGTATTTGACTCTCTGAGCAAGAGAAAGCAAATATAGTTTTTTTGAGCAAAGTAGATGATGAAAGGATCATTCTCAGACTATTTAGTGGTGATGTGTAAAATAAACTGGAAGGGCAAAGACACCTGGTGGAGGTGACACAAATCATGAGGCTGCCACAGTGATACACGTGAGGAGGGACTTGAGCAGTTGACAGTGGGAATAGTGTCATGCACAGCACGGTACCATTGGAGCAATCTATGAAAGTAAATTTAGTCATTTACGGTTTCAGAGGTAAGGGAAAAAGGACAAATCCCAAACCATGTGATTAATTTCATCGGCATAGAGTTCATCAATTTTTATATCAATAAAGGAGATGAATTAAAGTTGTCAGAAAAGAAGCCCATCTGTTCACATATCAAACCAACCTAATAAGTTGCTAATGTACACTTAACACACATGATAAAAATGCAAAATGCAGAATAAATAGAATTTAGGTTGCCTTAGAGGTATTTTTTTCCTCCATTTAAGAAAATCAAGATAAAAGTGTTTCATAAAATAATTGAATGAATACAAGACTTACATAGCATACTATGCTAGGCATATTTCATCTTTAAAAACTTTGAAAGAATATTTTAATAGTAAAAATAAGCTATCTAAAATTTTTCCTAAGTCTTAATTGTAGAACACTCTTTAAAGTACTTGAGGATTTAGCTCATTTAATTTTTACAAGAATCTTATGAGTTATTTTCTATTCTTAAGCCTGTCATAATAATACAAATTGAGAAATGGAGAGGATGAGTAATATGCCTAGAACCACATAGCTAGTCAGTGACAAAACTTATATTCAAATCCAAGCTGTCTAGCCTGTAAGAGATAAAGATAGTGATTAAATAAAAAATTACTAGAAAAGAGGGAAGCCAACAGAAGCCTGGCTTATTTCTAATATTTCAACATCTTAAACGTGTTGAAATTATTGTATTCATATTTTCACTGATTTATACCCTCTTGCCCCTCTCTGGAGAAAAAAAAAAAAAAAAAACACCATGGGAACAGACTCCTTCTTGTCTGCCTTGTTCACACCACCAGTCCCTAGTATAAAGTACATCTCTGGTACTAAGTGGGTCCTAGACACATATCTGTTAAATGAGTGAACCTAAAGAGATCAAAGAAGGACACTTTGAGCTCAACTTACTACAAACATCAAGAGTGTTTGAGTTTACTGTGGATAACAAAGATTCCTAAAAGTTCTGAGAAGGGGAGTAACAATATAAAGAAAGCAACATTCAAGGCTAGTTAAATTTTGAAGGTCTCTCTAGAGAGGGAAGCAAACAAATAAAAGAATGCCACTGAGAAACATACTTTAGCAATTGTGGTTTGAGACCATTGGTAAATATGGATTTGCAAGTTTTCCTGCAAACCTGTAATGGACCAGGTTTTAATACTACATTACATAAGCTCCCTTTCCTTGATAGGAATTACATGCTCATGTAAGGAAGAGGACTCCTTTCCAGTGAGTAAAATTCTCAAAGGCTGCAATGTTCTGCTTTCATTTCCTAGGCTTCTGTACAAGTTAGGCAACTTTGGTGTTAAATTGTGCATTTTCAACTTCGTAACTCAACATACTAAAAAACTACTTGCAGTCTTCAAATTGATTATTCCATTGTGAAATCAATGTAACAAAATTCTATTTCATAACAACAACAAAAAAGCTGATTAGTAAATGAACTGGTCAATACCACCTATGCTTCTGACAGAAAATTTTTAAAAGATGCTGAAAAAATAAACAAAATTACCTTCCCGGTACAAAAGCTAGAGAGATATAGATAAGACACATTTTGAGTGAATTTGAATGCTACCCATGTTTTTTAACATAATGCTATTAATGTTAAAAGAAAATTGGACAAAAAGGTATTTTCTGCTACTCAACAACTGCTATTCTGTAAGTTGTCAATTATGAACAATGAATGCTAATGCTTATTTTGAGAACCAAAACACCAAAAATGCACTCCTGGCTTGCAACAGTTCTATTTATCTGAGCAAGAGTGGGCATTTACACAAATGTGTGGTTTCTCTTGTGTTGGATGACTATGAATATTAAGGTATTCCTCAAGATCAGAACAGATAAATAATAGAGTTTTTAAAACTCTCAATGTTCTAATTGTTATTAAACATTACAACAATGGATTGATGACCTGATTAATACACATGAAAATATACTGAAAAAGATCAAGATAGTGTAATTATTAACAGTATCTAACAACTGTACCAACTTAATAACAACTACTATTCTTTTCTGAGAAGAATGTGGAGAAGACCTCATTGACAAATGATCTTTACATAACAAATGTATTCATAAAAACTATTTTACTCTCACCTACTTTTTTCAGTATGTTGCCATTCAAAACACCTTATTGGGTTCTTCCACCTTTTATTTTAAATAAGTGAAGAAGCTCATAGTAAAAGTATTTAATATTAAGTGCCATCTTAAAAATATTTTTAATTATACTAGAAAATAATTTTAAATTAAACCTCCACGAATTATAGTTTCTTAAAACTTTGAAATAAAGACACTTCTAGTTTAAAAAAAAAAAACTGCAATAGGAGCTTTCATTTTCACTAATATTTAACAATACAAATTTAAATGATTTAACTTAAGGTTATAAGAGTTAATGAAAGGAACATATTAATATTAACCCATCTTGAGAGTTGCCAATCATTTGATTCAAGCTTTAGTTTTCACACTGCATTTCAATACATACAGTTAACTGAAAAATACAGAAATGGAGTTAGCAGACCTCATTATTAAATGATAGCTGATTGACAATTTTAAAAGAAATTTACAGACAGAATGTAAGTGAATTCAGTTAGACAATATTGAGAACAATCAGAATGCAAAACTTGTTAGTGCAATACAATTTTTCCTTTGCATTTAAAGCATAGTCATTGTCAAATTTATGCAAGATTATAATGTGAAACACATCAATAGTATCATTATATATTTTCATTAATGAAGAAACCAAGCCCTAAAAACTCCTTCCCATCTCAAAAAAACTTCCACAAGTTAGTCAGAAAAATAGTATTAGAACTCAAAGCTTCCATGCTCTTTTTTCATTTGATAATACACAACCACACCTTGAGAAAATTACCTGAGGGTGTTGTGGCTTTGAAATCCTTGGAGGACAGCGGGGCACACTGTTTTTCTGTTTAAAAAAAGAGGCTGTGTTGTCTACTTGGGGATTCACTATGTTATACTAATCCCACCACAGATGCTACATAAGACACCAATTGTGGTAAGCATCCACCAGCTTCTCCATCACCAAGCTGCTGCCCACTGGGGATCACACCATTGTATTTAACAGCAGCACCTATTATGCAGTAATGCTATAATATAATATATTATATATTATAATATAATAAACTGAAGATACTATTTCACATGGGTGGCGATTTTTTGCTTCAATGACATAAACAGACCATATGCCCTTAGAACTAAGCAGACTGCATAGTCACACTTAACAAATACCTACAGGGGGTAGGAAAAAAATCTTAAACTCTATCTTGTACACAATATGACCACAAAATAATAAATTTTTTCAAATTAGTTGAGAGCCACTACATATTTTTAACAAAAGCCACATGGAGGGCAGCCCGGGTGGCTCAGTGGTCTAGCACCACCTTCAGGCCAGGGTGCAATCCTGGAGACCAGGGATCGAGTCCTGCGTGGGGCTTCCTGCATGGAGCCTGTTTCTCCCTCTGCCTGTGTCTCTGCCCCTCTTTCTCTCCCTCTCTCTCTCTCTCTCATGAATAAATAAAATCTTAAAAAAGAAATGCCACATGGAGGCAACAATCAAGAGAGAATTATGGGAAACAGAAAAAACGATAACTGTCAGGTTGCCCTAATACATTACACATCAGTCCTTGTACCCATTTTGCAGGTTTCCATTTTTACTACATTCTGATGGATAGATTCAAACAACAGAATTGCAGATAAGCATATCTTCCTACTGAGATATCTACAATCCATGTTAGAAACAATCTGATAGAAAGACTTTATATGTGGCTGGTAATTAGGTAGCAAACAAAGTAACAAGTACTTTACACCAAATTCAGAAGAGTCCTGAAAAAATAACTTTGCCATGATGCACAACAAATAGACAACAGAGGGCTCAATTTTTGGAGAGAAATTATATGCACATAAATTTTAGCAAAATTACTTTCAATGATAACTTTCTGTGACATAAAAGGTCATGTAAGGTATCAAAAGTAGCCAAACTCATACAAGCAAAAAGTAGAATGATGCTGAGGCCAGGAGAAGGAAGAGATAGGAGCTGCTGTTCAGTAAATACAAAGCTACAGTTACACAAGATAAAAAAGTCCGAGAGTTCTGCTGTAGGACATTTCACTTTGCGTGAACTGCGCCATACGCTAAGAATTTGTTAGGAGGATAAATCTCGTGTTATGTGTTTTTTACTACAATAAAAATCAATCAGCGATCAGAAAATGAGAATGGGATATACAAGAGGTAAGATGACTCAGGAGCCCCTGGGTGGCTCAGTTGGTTAATCAGTGGACTCTTGTCAGCTCAAGTAATGATCTCAGGGTCCTAGGATCAAGTCCTGAGTCAGGCTCCACGCTCAGAGGAGAATCATCTTGTCCCTCTGCCCCTCCTCCCAACTCATGCTCTTCTCTCAAATAAATAAAATCTTTAAAAATAAATAAATAAATAAAGGACTCAGAATGTCAGAATGAACCTAGGGATCTTGAAAATGTTTTACTAGAAAAACCAAAAGATCAAAAAATCTCCATGAAAGTAGTTTTTTAAAAAGATTTTTATTTATTTATTTATTTGAGAGAGAGAGAGAGAGAGAGATCACAGGCAGGGGTGAGGGGACAGGGAGAGGGAGAAGCAGATTCCCCACTGAGCAGGGAACCCAATCTGGGGCTTGATCCCAGAACCTTGTCATGACCTGAGCTGAAGGCAGACGCTTAACAGACTAAGCCACCTGGGTACCCTTCCATCCAAGTATTTTTGATAACAACATTATCCAAAAGAAATTTCCAATGTTCAAGACTAAAAATAAAATAAAGATTCCCCCAGCCAGAGTTCTTTAAGACTAAGGAGATACTCCAAAATTATGCTCTTCCCTTTTAAACATCAGTAAGTCTGGCTTTTCTATCACTATTCCAATTTTCAAAGCATTTAAAGAAAACAAAACAACCAAACAGAGAAATCCTATATCAAAAATCAGTAACAAAAAACCAAAAATCAGTATTGAGCATCTAATCTGTAACAAGTAGTTCTCTAGGTGATAAGGGGTGAACATAGCAGACTATAAAATTAAGTAAATGAGATACTTACAAATGACAAAGCTCTATAAGAACTATTTAAGGTTAAAAAAAAAAAAGAACTACTTAAGGTGAGTGAATAAAATACTCACTGGTATAGGGATAGAGGATAAAAGTTCTATTTGAGATAGGGTGATCAGGAAAAGTTTCTCTTGTGGAGATAATACCTATAAAAATTGAATTGAATCTCAATTCATTGGATTCTGAAGTTAATAAATTTCAAAAATTTAAAACTAAAAATTACATGGAATTACATGATGTAAAAAATATATCTTAAAAATACCTGAAAAACAAGAAGTCACCAGTGCAGGAGAGGCTCAGGGGACTCTATGTGCTAAGTTTACAATTTCCAGTGAGTCTAGAATTATTTCAACATAAAAAGTTTTTTTTTTTTAAAAAAAAAGCTCCTTGTGTAACTATTACCATATTAACAATAAGTCATCTTGTACTCCATTTAAGATACTTTTCAATATGTCAAAAAACCTATCCTATGTATGTGAAATCATAAAAAGATTTCGGAAATCGAATCTCTAGTGCAGAAAAGCATTTTTCTACAAACATGCAGATTAGGTATTTAAAAAGACAGAAACAGGAAAGCAAATATAAATACAGTTTGGGGAATATTTTATTCTAATCTAGAGATATCACTAAAGAAAGAAAATGCAATGACAGGAGTCAGTATAGAACAAAGAAATTTCCCTTCATGTTACCTGTTTAAAATAGCTAAAAAGGCATTAAACATACAACTCTTATAGTTAAGAACAACTTTTTAGTTCTACAGGAATAACTGAAATCAGGAAAACAAAAGGATGTGGGTGGAGAAGGGAGAAGGCAAGGGTGGGAGGTTACCTTAAACTATCTTACTACCTTTCAGTGGACTTGCTTTAAGGACTGCAAGAATAATTAAATCATCCCACTTTAAAATCCATACATCAATTAATATAACGTACTACTTCCGAATTAGAGATTTAGTCCCTCATTCTAAAAATATTTTAATGGCTGTTGTTCCAAAGACTCCATCACGGGCTCCAGTTAAAGATGGAAGGTTGTGCACGTGCACTAGCACGTCCACAGCTATGGAATGAAGCATGCCCCTCTTCCTTAAATTCCTATGGTGATGCACTAACTCATAATGTGATGGTACCACAGATGGAACCTCTTGAGAGATAATAAGGGTTCAGATGCAATCATGATAGTGGTATGCTCATAATGAGATTAATGCCCTTATAAGAAAGACACCAGGGGGATCCCTGGGTGGCGCAGCGGTTTGGCGCCTGCCTTTGGCCCAGGGCGCGATCCTGGAGACCCGGGATCGAATCCCACATCAGGCTCCTGGTGCATGGAGCCTGCTTCTCCCTCTGCCTGTGTCTCTGCGCCCCCCCCTCTCTCTGTGACTATCATAAATAAATAAAAAAAAAAAAAAAGAAAGACACCAGGGATGCCTGGGTGGCTCAGTGGTTGAGCGTCTGCCTTTGGTTCACAGCGTCATTCTGGAGTCCCGGGATCAAGTCCCACATCGGACTCCCTGCGTGGAACCTGCTTTTCCCTCTGCCTGTGTCTCTGCCTCTCTGTGTGTCTCTCATGAATAAATAAATAAAATCTTTAAAAAAAAAAGAAAGACACCAGAGCTCTCTCTCCTCCAGCTGAAGCCACATTAAGAAGGTGTCATTTGCAAGTCAGGAAGAGAGATCTCACCAGAAACCAATCATGCTGGCACTCTGATCTTAGACTTTCAGGCTCCAGAACTGTGAAGGAAAATTTCTGTTATTTAAGTCACTGGCCTATGGTATTTTGTTATGGCAGCTTGAGCAGATTAATACACCCACTAAAATGGTTATAAAAGGATTTTTCAAAAAGCCTAAACCCATAAGGACAAAGAGAATAGGAAAGATGAAAGCAACATTTTGGATACTAAAATAGGAGAGAGGTTAGTGGTAACTGATTTAGCAAACTCTAGAATCTTAAAGCAAGCACAGGAAAAATGAAAAAGCAACTAAACTACCACAGAACCCCCAAGAGGCTCAGGAACTGGAGGCATAAGGTACCTTTGAAAGCACAGGTAAACGTGGGAGTGTATGCAGAAGCTCTACTATGCTTAAGAGCAGCAAGACACCCCCCGCCCCCCACATCCCACTATGTGGGCACCAGACCGAAGGTCTGCTCACTAGAGTGAGACTGTGCTGGAGCTGGAGTGGGAGTGAGGCCATCACACCAGGCACAACTGCGGACCTGTGGAGGTCAAGCAGAAGCTTACACACTGAATGCAGAGGGTCCTCAGACATTTCCCTACTTGGCTTCCAAAATGCTGAGAGGTAGACATATATCTTCCAAGGAGAAACTGGACATTCACTGGGGACTCTGCCTAGCTCAAGGGAGACAGTCAACAGAACAGCCTAGCAAGATCTCACTGGGCTGATGCCCACAGTTTCAAGCCCCACCCACAACTGCAGAGCTACCCAGCAGCTTTCTATGGCTCCATTCTTACACAGGAGCAGATGGCCAAGCAAGTTCTCTAACCTCAAAGGCAGACAAAAGCAAATTAACAAAAAAGGCAACCTGAAAGAAACAGAGCTAAAAAGAGAATCTATGAAAGAATAGACACCAAGAAAAAAAAAAAAAAAAAAAAGAAACTCTTAGGAATTAAAATTATGTCACAAATGAAAAAAAACCTCCACAGAAGGGACAGATGATAAAACGGATAGAGCCAAAAACCAAAAATAAAAATAAGAGAAAATAAGAAAATGGGAGGGACAATCTCAGGAGTACATCTGACTAGAAAAAGAAAACTGAGTGGAGGGTATTATTATACAAATAATTCATGAAATTTTCCCAAAATTAAAGGATGTGACTCCCCAGACTTCAAGGTCTAATAAATACTCAGGGTAATGTATAAGAATATATGTTCTATGGGCACCTAGATGGCTCAGTGCATAAGCGTCTGCCTTCAGCCCAGGGTGTGATCCTGGAGACCTGGGATCGAGTCCCGCATTGGGCTCCCTGCATGGAGCCTGCTTCTCCCTCTGCCTCTGCCTATGTCTCTGCCTCTTTCTCTGTGTGTCTCTAAATAAATAAATAAAATCTTTAAAAAAAAAAAAAAAGAATATATGTTCTAAGGCATGTTATCAAGAACTTTTAGAACAGGAGCCAAAGTAAGGATCCTAAATGCTCCTGCCTCCCCCCACCCCCCCACCAAAAAAAAGAAACAAAAAGCAGGTCACAGAAAGAAACAAGAATCTAGGTAGCTTCAGATTTCTTAATAGCAGTGTAGGAGTTTAGAATATGAAGGAGAAATTATTTTAAAATTCTCTCATAAAATGATACTCACCCTAGAAACTGATATCCACTAAAAGTGGGATAAATGTAATGCAAGCTGCAAGATTTTCCAAAATGATCAGAGAGCTCACCACAGGCTGACTGGAAAAGGACTGAGAGCTAAGATACCCCCTTTACTGACCATGTCCCCAAGGAAGTTGTTAGACCTAAACTCAACTTCCCATGACACTGGTAGCTTCCGCTCTCTGGTTGGAGGGCCTGTAACTTCCACTGGGCCCCAAAGTCTCCTGGAGCAAAACAGCTAGTATCTGCAAATGGCTCCTACAACATCCAACAGATATTCAAATCCAGTACTCAAGTAACCTACATCATAAAAGGTGTGTTTATTTCTTCACTGATAAGATCGAATTTGTGCTTATACTTTAGGAATGGAGGGGCATTAAAGATTTTTCCAAGCACACTTTTCTGTGAGATAATGCAGGTGGTGCACCTGTGCCTTCTTTTCTCTTGCTGAGCCCCTTGTTTTAGGTTTCCCCCCTCTGCAGTAAAGTCATGATAGATGATGTGTTGTCCTAAGCCCTGGTACCTGATGGGCTGTGAGCCTAAAGGCATCACTTTCCTTGGTAAAAAGAAAGGAACCCGTCTTATACAGTAACAGTCAAAAAATTTTTCACTAGTGGGATTTCTAAAAAACAAAACAAAACAAAACACACACACACACACACACACACACACACACACACACAAACCCCAAAACTGAAAATGGTGACTCCCCTGCATCTTTTCTCAGGAAGCTGTTGGAAAAGATGCCTTAACAAAAATGAGAAAGTTGGTTTGAGAAAAAAAGATGCGATGAGATTCAAGAAACAGAGGCTCCATTCCAAAGAAGTGGAAAGACATCCCAGACAATGTGAATGGAAATGTGAAAGGGACAGCTGTGCGGCTGGCCTACAGAGCAACCACCATGGATTAATGAATTAACCTAGCCAGGAAGTTATGGAAGAGCTATTTCAAGAAGATGAAACTGACAGAGTATCTGATGCCTTCAATCATATTAAGGGGAGATTCAGAAAAACATTTTAGCAACAGGGGATGAATGTGTGATGAAAATTTAGAAAACTAGTAAATAAAAAATAGGCAATTATTAACTCAGATGGAGGTGGAAAAGAAGTTTTCAAGAAAAGAAATCACAGCATACCATACAGCTCATCTCAAAATAGTGTTTTCAAAGCCTAAACAAGATAATATTGATCTAAACAAATAATGACAGAACAGTATTAGAGGGGTCTAGGAAGCAGGCATATACAGCTAGTGGCAAGGAGTTTAAGAGAGTCAAAGTCTCATTTTCTTTTGTGGGAGTCAAACAACAGTGTTTAAAAGTGAAAAAACAAGGGCGTGCACTGTAAGCACACTATTTAGAGACACAGAGGTAAATATCAAAAAAAAATTTTTTATAAGTAAGAGTGAGAAGTGAAGTTGAACTAGGATGGTGGAAGAGAGATGCTGTTTTCA
Organism: Canis aureus; assembly: GCF_053574225.1. NCBI lineage: Eukaryota > Metazoa > Chordata > Mammalia > Carnivora > Canidae > Canis > Canis aureus. Next base: position 8,881,362 of record NC_135643.1, read on the forward strand.
ATAAGCCTTTTAACTATTGGACCCTTAAAATATGTGCCTATATCATGTTAATAAAAATTAAAAATTTAAAAATAAGATTATATAACAAAAACATTACTGTTACTATTGGAAAAATAGTAATTTGATGAACTGAAAAGAGAAGTGATTGCCCACAGGGACATTATAAAGAGAATTTAAATCACCAATTTATTAGTCTAATGCTTCAATAAGAAAACTATCACTCAACCATTACAAAACCAAAATAACAAAATAAAACAAAGTAAAGATAAAAATTCCTCAGACATGTGGTTAATTTAGAAAATGACTAATGGTAAATAAACTCAAGAAAACTTATCTTAATATTGGATAAAGGAAAGCTATTTTTAAAAGTTTAAAATTACCTAATTATGAGTAAGCATTTATAAACAACTTACTGTACATAAAGATTATAGGTTAAGGACCCAAGTAGTTTATGATCTAATAGAAGATAAAGACGCACTCACAAATAACCACTGGTGGAGGTGAGAAACAAAGAGCAGTTCTAAAGAAAAAGTCTTTCCTTTGATTGAGGGAATCAAGAAACATTCCATCAAGAGGTATGATTTAATCCAAGCTTCAAAGATTGAGACATACTGGCGTGGCAGGGGTCTCCCTTCTGGGTGAACCATCATAAGTAAGGGAAAAAATTAAGAGCACAGACATGTTTGGGACTATAAGAACATTGGTTTCATTGAAATATAGAAAACCAGAAATAAAAGGCAGACTAAAAAAAATTCGTATGGCCAGATCCTGGGTTTGCCTTGAATGTCATGCTAGGAATCTGGATTTTTGCCAGAAGGAAACAGAGTGTTCTTGGGAGAGCAGGGGCAGGGATGGTAGGTCCAAAGACAATGGCCTTGAGCATAAGTGCTCCACTTGGGAGCTACTGAATCAACCAACAGAACAGAGTGTAAGAATGGGAACATGGACAGGTAATTAAAACCGACATGGATAAAACGGGGTCAATTTTCTCTTTAATTTTAATAGCACTTTTACCGAATAGCTCATTCAAATTGTTGTTGCAGGGCTCATAAAAATACCTGTGGATTTGTTTGATGCTCTCCTTCGAATTTCTGTCACCATCAGTCGTGAGACTTGGGTTGTGAACTGCAGAAGGTCAGAAAATTTTTCTGTCATCGTATTTGGCGGAGCATTTCCAAAAACCTGTGGATGGAAAAAAAAAAAATTAATGAAGCATTGTCAACTACTGCCCTTCATTCTGTGCATTTCAAAGTGTGCTATGATTTGAAAATCAAGTCAAAAAAGTATTCTTACATAGCTACTTTGAATCTGAAAAAATGTTTATTTTTATGTTCTTAACTTCCATTTTTTGTAAATGCAGGAGTGATCACTCTTTTACTATTTATGAGTAACCACCTGACAACCATTTCAGGCCCTCATTCTGCTTCTATATTCTCTAGACTATTCCTGTATCCTCTCCTTTTAAATTCAGTTTGCCAACATATAGTATAACACCCAGTGCTCATCCCATCAAGTGTCCTCCTTAGTGCCCGTTACCCAGTCACCCCATCTCCCCATTCTCCTCCCCTTTCACAACCCTTTGTTACCCAAAATCAGGAGTCTCTCATGGTTTGTCTTCCTCTCTAATTTTCCCCATTCAGTTTCCCTTCCTTTCCCTTATAGTCCTTTTCACTATTTCTTATATTCTACTTATAAGTAAAGCCAGATGATGACTGTCCTTCTCCGACTGACTTATTTCACTTAGCATGATACCCTCCAGTTCCATCCACATTGAAGCAAATGGTAGGTGTTCATCCTTTATAATGGCTGAGTAATATTCCATTGTGTGTGTGTGTGTGTGTGTGCGTGTGTATACACACATCTTCTTTATCCATTCATTTGTCAAAAGACATCTTGACTCCTTCCACAGTTCTGACTGTTGTAGACATTGCCACTATGAACTTTGGGGTGCAGGTGTCCCAGTGTTTCACCACATCAGTATCTTTGGGGTAAATACCCAGTGGTGCAATTGCTGGGTCATAGGGTGGCTCTATTTTTAACTTCTTGAGGAACCTCCACACTGTTTTCCAGAGTGGCTTTACCAGTTTGCATTCCCACCAACAGTGCAAGAGGGTTCCCCTTTCTACACATCCTCTCCAACATTTGTTGTTTCCTGTCTTGTTAATTTAGCCATTCTCACTGGTGTGGGGTGGTATCTCATTGTGGTTTTGATTTGTATTTCCCTGAATGCAAATAATGCAGAGCATTTTCTCATGTGCTTGCTGGCCATGTGTAGGTCTTCTTTGGAGAAATGTCTGTTCATGTCTCTGCCCATTTCATGACTGGATCATTTGTTTCTTGGGTGTTGAGTTTGATATGTTCTTTATAGATCTTGGATACTAACCCTTTATCTGATATGTCATTTGTGAATATCTTTTCCCATTCTGTAGGTTGTCTTTCAGTATTGTTGATTATTTCCTTCACTGTGCAGAAGCTTTTTATGTTGATGAAGTCCCAAGAGTTCATTTTTGCTTTTGCTTCCCTTGCCTTCATAGATGTGTCTTGCAAGAAGTTGCTGTTGCCAAGTTCAAAAAGGTTGTTGCCTGTGTTCTCCTCTAGGATTTTGATGGATTCTTGTCTCACATTTAGATCTTTCAACAATTTTGAGTTTATCTTTGTGTATAGTGTAAGAGAATGGTCTAGGTTCATTCTTCTACATGTAGCTGTCCAATTTTCCAAACACCACTTTGAATAATATGTTTAAAATACAACTTGTACAATAAATCATATCTAGCTACACTTCCTAGTACATATTACACAACCTTTGTTTTTTTTTTTTTAATTTTATTTTTTTTATTTTTTATTTTTTATTTTTTTATTTATGATAGTCACACAGAGAAAGAGAGGCAGAGACATAGGCAGAGGGAGAAGCAGGCTCCATGCACCGGGAGCCCAACATGGGACTCGATCCTGGGTCTCCAGGATCACGCCCTGGGCCAAAGGCAGGCGCTAAACCGCTGCGCCACCCAGGGATCCCTTACACAACCTTTGAATGAATGATTAAATAAATGAAATAAAAAGCCAAAGACTATTTATCCATAAAATTTGAATCAATCTTACTGATAAATTTTAGAAAGCATGATGTTTCTCTGAAGATATCGTAAATTAAGAATTTACAGAAAGGAGACCCTGAGTGGCTTAGTCAGTCAAGCTTCAGACTCTTGGGTTTAGGCTGAGGTCCTGATCCATGGGTCTTGAGATCCAGCCCCACTCTTTGTAGGGCTCCATACTCAGTAGGGAGTCTGCCTGAAGATTTTTTCCCTCTGTCCCTCCCCCCACTGGCCCACATGCATATGCTCTAAAATCAGTAAGTAAATCTTTTTAAAAGAGATTCTTTTTTTAAAAAAAGAAGTTAGAGAAAAATGGTAAGGTTCTATGATGGCACATAGATACATCAGATGGTGAAAAGCAGGGATTTATCTATGGTTAAGTCCTAGGCTGAATACAGAATTCAGTAAACTCATGTTAAAGCTCAGAATTTTGAAATTGTAAAATTCCCAAAACAAGACTGTTAGGAAAAAGACTAGGATAAAGAAAATGAATGTGAGGGTCATGAAAACTGCTTGTTTCTGGGCAGCCTGGGTGGCTTAGTAGTTTAGCACCGCCTTCAGCCCAGGGTGTGATCCTGGAGACCCGGGATCGAGTCCCACATCAGGCTCCCTGCATGGAGCCTGCTTCTCCCTCTGCCTGTGTCTCTGTCTCTCTTTCTCTCTGTGTCTCTCATGAATATATAAATAAAATCTTAAAAAAAAAAAAAAGAAAAGAAAACCACTTGTTTCAATAAAAGTCTAAGACAAAAGAACTTTAGAATAAATAATTTTTTTGAGATCTTATTTATTTATAGAGAACAAGGGTGAGAGAGCATGCACGCAAGCAGGGGAGAAGGGCAAAAGGAGAGGGGGAAGAGAATCTCAAACAGACTCCTTACTAAATACAGAGCCCTATTCAGGGCAGAGCTCAATCTGAAGACCCTTGAATCATGACCTGAGCCTAAACCAAGAGTCAGAAGCTTAGCCCACTGAGCCACAAGGAACCTCTAGAATACATAATTCTTAAAGATAAAACAATGTGAGTTCGGCAAAGAAGACAAGAAAATGAAACCTGGACCGATAGTCATAGGAAAAGAAATGGTTAAAAAAAAAAAAAAGAAAGAAATGGTATTATAATGGCTATATAACTGGATATACCCTGAAATATTATTTTAAAAAGTGTTCTGTATAGCTAAAACGAAATACAGTCTTTAAAACTATTTTAATAGCTCTCATAGTATTTTGTATTCTTATTATTTATTCAAATGTTACTACATAAGGAAGGAACATATCTTATCTTTGTATTCTACTTTAATTTATAGGGATGTTCCCTAAATATGTTGATTTATATGCTATCTCCCACTCCCCACAACAAATTCTAGAGAATGTATAAGTAGAATTGAAGGATACATAAAATATAACATGAGAATATAAACTAAAATTAAGAAAAAACAAAAAAAAGGAAATAACCAAGGCTAGGGAATGGATGGAAAGAAAAAGATTAAAAATCTAAGACCAAAGACTAATGCTGTATTTGTCATGTTTTGGTCATAAATTTTAGCTCAAAAAGAAAAAAAAACAAAAACAAAAACAAAAAAACTCTATCACCTGGTTCACAATGTCCTTAGGTAAGAAAAATATACATTTAAGGAAGTATCTGTGTTTTTATACAATAGCATGAAAATTTCTTTCCAAGGATCCTCAAAAAAGGGATATAATGTAATATCCCTGTAACAGAAATATATTTTTTACATTCTTAGAACAGATAATATATTCTTTATAACCTCCTTCAAATTGAGCTGAAAGTACCAAACAAACAAATCAATTCTATAGGATATAACTTTAACTATCTAAAGACTGTTCATTAGCTTGACACAGGAGTAATTTTACATTATCTCAAAGAACAAATAAACTGTACTTTTCAAGACCTCAATAAATTGCTTTTTTTCTGCTGAGATATTGATAAATGTTGTTTGCTTATAGCTCAACTATGTCACTTAGACTGATACTCTTTAACAAACAAATTGAAGGCAGGTTAGAAATTGAGGGGTGCCTGACTGGCTTAGTTAAGTGTCTGCTTTGGCCTAGTCATGATCCCAGGGTCCCGGGATCAAGCCCCAAGTTGGGACTCCCTCCAACTAGGCAGGGAGCCATCTTCTCCCTCACCTCCCTGTTCATGCTCCCTCCCACTCACTATCTCTGTCTCTCTGAAATAAATAAAATCTTAAAAAAAAAAAAAAAAAAAAAAAAGATTAGAAGTTGAGAAGCCTAATAATGACACATGCTTGAATAAACGTCCTACTTTCAACTCAGAGATGTGAGTATATAAACTGTTGTTTATAAAACAATTGTGTATTCTGCTAAGGCATTTATGAGGCCTTCTGCCAAACTAATTTATTTTTTTATTATTTTAAGATTTTATTTATTTACTCATGAGAGACAGAGAGAGAAAGAGAGAGAGAGAGAGGCAGAGACATAGGCAGAGGGAGAAGCAGGCTCCATGCATGAAGGCCAATGTGGAACTGGATCCCAGGACTCAGGGATCAGGCCCTGAGCCAAAGGCAGGTGGCTCAACTGCTAAGCCACCCAGGTATCTGTAAAACTAATTTAAAATAGGCCAATATTCCTATCACTCAGTATATATTAATATATTTTTTGCTCCTAAGAATTATTTTGTAAAAGATTTTATTTTGAGAGGGACAGAAGAAAGCATGAGCAGAGAGGGAGAAGCCAACTGCCTGCTATGTAGGGAGCCAAATGTGGGGACCCCAAGATCATGACCTGAGCTAAAGGCAGAGGCTTAACTGACTGAGCTACCTAGGCACCTCAGCTCTGAAGAATTACTAAGAGCTATTTTATTCTGAAGGGTTATTTAGACAACTTCGTAAGATTAAAAGATCACTTCTTAGTGAAAAAGGATACGATTCTTCAAGGAGTCTTCATGTTAGGTGAAAAATACATTGTTAAAAATCCAACTAACTTGGGGTACCTGCATGGCTTAGTCGGGTAAGCGACCGACATTTGACTTCTGCTTAGGTCATGATCTCAGGCTTGTTAGACTGAGCCCTAGGTTTGGCTCCACACTGGGCATGGAGCCTGCTTAGGATTCTCTCTCCCCTTCTGTCCCACCACCACCTACCCCCCAACGCTGCTCTCTTAAAAAAACAAAACAAAACTACCTTTTCACACAAATCCTGATATTTAACTGCTTTATTGCCATAAGAAACTTTTTTCAAAAGATAGGTCTTCCTTGAACTGACCAAATCACTAAAAAAAATCACGGAAAAAGAGTTATGTCCTATTTGCTATTTTGAAATGAACTGTTTCTCTTTTAACATAAATTTAGTCCAATGATTCTTTTATTTAATCACTCATAAACATGTATTGATCTAAACATGCCCGGCAATATCTGGAGTCATGAATACAAAGGTAAATAGAGAGTTGTGAATACAAAAGTAAATGAAGCAAAGAGGATTCTTGTGCTTGTGGAGTGCACATTTTAGTAGAAGAGACAAATATTAACCAAATTAAGAATGGAAATTACACTAGTAATTTAGTAAAGGAAGTAAACAAGGTAACTAGAAGGGAATGCCTGTTGTGGGGAAAGGCTGTCAGAGAAGGTCTCCCTGAGATGATGCCGGCATGGATGAGTGACACTGCATGATGAGACAAAGTCACACAGTTCAGATTGCAAAAGAAAGAGGGTTCTGGGCAGCGCGGAGAGTTGTGCTCAGCTCTCCAAGGGGACATAAGATTGAGGTACGTGAGGAATACAAAGACAGGTGAAACTGGAATGTATTTTATGAGATGGAAAATACGCACACTAAGATTGGAGAGGTACAGGGACTAAAATATGAACCTGACATTTAGATAATACTGAATATATAAGGTAGCAAAGAAAAGAGTAGATTTTTCTGTGATTAACTTCAATATTAAATCCAAAAATATTAGGTATATATATTGAACCACCTTCCACAAATATGGTACTTCTTGAAAACATACAACACTTAAATGATGTACTTAAATGTGTGCCATAAAGGATGGAGCAAGGAGCTGGGAGTCCAAGGAGGCTTGGATTCTCCTCCTCTTCAGAGACTACTGGTCAAGTTTTTCTGGTTCTCCACTTCCCTATCTGCCAAGGAAGAGAGCTAAGCAAGAGACTGAAGTAATACATATAACTCAGAAGAAATGATTCTACAACATATACGTGACATTCATAAATCAGATTTAAAAAAAACCCAGAGTAGTGAGGAACAAACATGCCATCTAGCAAATTCAATAAAAATAATAGTTACCATGCAAAACATTTATAATGTGCCTAGTATTATTCAAATACTTGATACGTAATGTCATTCAAATCTCATAAAATCCTTTATGTGTCCTTGTTTTACAGATAAGGACATTAAAGTTTAGAGAGGTTAAATAACTCAAGCCAGAAGATGGTGGAGACAAAAATTAAAATTAGGTCTCATTCCAAGCCATACTCTAAATCACTCAGTACTAAGTTGTCTCAATTAAACTTCGCATGAACCCTATCACTGTCACTTCACAGTTTCACCTTAAGAGGGGAACAGCATTGTTAGTCTTGTTATCAGAAGAGTCATTTTTAATATCTACCTGAATTACAGAAAATTTTCTGGCACTTCCTCAACTAAATGCTGTTGGCATACTCAGGGAGAACAAATCAATAGTGTTATTTATTAATGCCATGTACAAAATAGAAGCTCAATATATTTTTGTTACTGAATGAAACTACTCAAATAAAAATTTATTAAATAGGACTAATAAAAAGAGGTTGGAATTTATACAAAGTTTTCTAAAATGGTGGCTCTGATTTCCTAAACTTATGCAATATCTAAAATTAAGTTACATAGCACTGACCATTAGGAGACCTGGAATAACCTGATTTTAAAAGGTTTTAAAAATTAACAATGAAGATATAATTGCATTATTTCATAGTAAATGAGTCTTATTAATTAATATAAATGATTAGGAAAACATGTGTATCCTCCTTGTTTCTAAGAAGGACCACCAACTCAAGAGAAAGGAAACTGAGAAAGCTAGCTCAGTCCCTTTCTCCCTTTTGGGATATGCCCACCTCATGAGAACATACACTCTCTCATCTACTCTGTATGGGGCTTCCAACTATCCAGTTTTGCCTATGGCTAGGTAAGAAAATATAGCTATTTCAGATGTGAATTTAGCCAATCCACTGCCATACAGACCTAAGCTACATTGTCCAATACCAGCTGTACTGGTATTATGTAATAAGTAGTAAACTGTATATATGTAAATACAACGCTGTAAACATGCAAATAGTACAACTGTGTGACTCCTGATCAATCTCTCCTTTGGTTCTCAATTTGAGTATTCTTCTTTTAAAGCCAACATTTTAAAAAGTAAAGGTCACTTGTAAGGGATAAAAGAAGAAAAACATTCTATTCAACTTAGGTGCTTTTCAAATCTAAATAATTCAAAAACGGGCAGCCCCGGTGGTGCAGCGGTTTGGCGCCGCCTGCGGCCCGGGGTGTGATCCTGGGGACCCAGGATCGAGTCCCACATGGGGCTTCCTGCATGGAGCCTGCTTCTCCCTCTGCCTGTGTCTCTGCCTCTCTCTCGCTCTCTCTGAATGAATAAATAAATAAATCTTTTTTAAAAATAAATAAATAATTCAAAAGCAAGGGGAGTTTCTAAAAGAAGATCTAGTTAGTAAAATGGTATTTTAAATCACAATGAAAAAAAAGGAAAAAATCACAATGAAGTATGATAATATATACCACAGTAATTAATAATGGCAGTTAATTTTTAGATGATGAGAATGTTATTCATTTTTGAACAGCTTAAGTATTTTGTCAATAAGGTTTTGTTCTTAAGATTGAAAAGGTTAATTATTTTTAAAAATGCTGGATAAGTATTATTCAGCTATTCTCAGACTCCACTACCACCTCTCAAATGACAGCAGCAGTTTCCTTGCAGAACTGCGATGAGGACCATGGGAGGCAGCTGACGACCACAGCATGAGCCCTGGCCCAGAAAAAGGACTCAACACATGTCATTTCTCAACCTGTGTCTCTTAAAGGCAAAAATCACACACTGAAATAACACTACTGAGCACTCTTTTTTAAAAACAATTTTGTAGATAGATGCCCATGACTAACAGCAATATGGTTTATTTACAATTGAGTACAAATCAAGCGAAAAATTGACAGTACAATTCATTTTTAACAATCATGGTAGGAACTCTAGAGCCATATCGAGCTATTTTTCATCAAAGCTATTTCTTTCTTTCTTTTTTTAGAGAGGGAGGAAGTAGGGAAGAGACCGAGGGAGAGAGAGAAAATCTTACGGAGGCTCCATGCCTCAGCCCAGAGCCCGATGCAGGGCTCAATCTCACCACCCTGAGTACATGACCTGAGCCAAACCTGAGTCGGATGCTTACCAACTGAGCCACCCAGATGCCTCCCATTAAAGCTATTTCTTAGCAGTGGAGAATGTTCGTGTATAAATGGTCAAACACTAAATAATACATGAAGCATTTCAAAACCTAATGAATGGAATGTCTTATCTAAGGATTTTAGTTTATTATAATCCAATAAATACTCTTTATATACTTTTTAAATTGGTCATAATGGTACAGAAATAACTTCCTCTCTTTTCATTAGTTAACAGCTGACCTTTTTTTTTAAAAAAAAAAAAAAAAGATTTATTTATTTATTCATTCAGAGAGAGCGCGAAGAGAGAGGCAGAGACACAGGCAGAGGGAGAAGCAGGCTCCCTGCAGGAAGCCCGATATGGGACTCGATCCTGGGTCTCCAGGATCACACCCCGGGCTACAGGCGGGGCTAAACCGCTGCGCCCCGGGGCTGCCCAACAGCTGACCTTTTATGATAGTTAAATCACTCATTGTATTAGAGGTATATAAGACAATGCATATACATATGTGCTTTTACTCAGGCAATTAAAAACTTTTGACTTGAAAGAATACTTAATGAAACATGACAATATACAACAGAGTCACAGTCTAAGCAATAGAGAATCACTAAAGCATCTTTTTTTTTTTTTTTTTTTTTAAGATTTTATTTATTTACTCATGAGAGACACAGAAAGAGAGGCAGAGACACAGGCAGAGGGAGAAGCAGGCTCCATGCAGGAGCCCGATGCCGGACTCGATCCCAGGACTCCGGGCTCATGCCCTGAGCCAAAGGCAGACGTTCAACTGCTGAGCCACCCAGGCATCCCATCACTAAGGCATCTTAAATCTACTTTAAAAAAACAACAACAAATATTTAGATGATTCTTCCAGTCTAAGCCTCATTAAATTGGCTGTAGAAGCCCAACTGATGAAATACATGAGGCACATATGTAAGATATTACTTACTAATTTATGTTAATAGCTGAGAACAATAGCCCTAACTATTCTGAACATTATCAACACTTTGTAAACGTGCATAAGTCTGAGAGAAGGAAATTACCTCAAACTATCCGGTAGACAATAGTACATAGTGACACTGAGGTAAAACAAAAATTAAAAAAAAACTTCCCAGAACTGATTCCAATAAAAATTAATGACTGTTACCTCACCAGGGCTTGAAAAAAATGACTTCTCCATAATCAGTTTCTCTCTCTCACTTTCAAAACAGCTATTTTAAACCTTTCCTCACCTCTTTGCATACTCGTACTCTACCATAACCTCTGTCCATCATTCTGTCTCTTATTTCATAGATTAAAGAAAATGAACATCCTCGAAATGTACTAATGTTTGCACCTGCTCTTCTCTTCTACTCAACCCAATAGGTGATATGTGAACTGATCTATTTCCTTCTACCCCTTCTGCCTTACTACCCTCGCAAAACCGCAATCCCAACAACTAATGTATCTGCCTCTACTTCTACCCACATGCTGCTGAATGCCTACAAAAATCACACACCCGCATGGGTAAGATCCAGTACAAATTTATCATCTCTAACTTTCATTGGACTCTCAATACCTTAATTCTTTTACCATCTTTTCAACTATCTCTCTCATTCCCTTTCATAATATTCCAAATCATCACAATTTCCTTAAGCCCCCTAAATTTACTCCAAGGCTCTTTACAGATAACATCTTCTGTTGATGACTACAAGAAACCAAGGTCATCAAGATCTTATTCAACTTTTCATTTAAATACAAACCATATGCACACCCAACAATACGTGCTCTCCTCCAGGATGAAGTAAGTATCTTTCTCCTGCTCAAGGCTCACCTGCCCCCACCCCCACCCCCCTTAATTTGACTCCATGCTCTCCTCCCTCAATTTCACTCTTAAAATTTTCCAAATCTCCCCTTCTGCTTCCTTCCCTTCTCTTTATGAGCTGCATCTCCTCCATCTTTACAAAGCAAAACACTACAAACATACAAAAAAACCCTTCTCATCAGCAAGTTCACATACATCAATTTTTTTTGTTATCTTTTCTTTCAAAATTTCTACAACCCCAGTATATCCTTACTGTCTCTTTTCATCTCCCATTTACTCCCCATTCACTGTTTTCTGGCTCTGCATTCTAGTAACTTACAAACTGGCAAATTTCATGAACATTTTTCAATCTTCATCTTACTGGGTCTATGGTACATGATAGTGTTGACTACTCTCTCTCTCTCCTTACATTTATCTTTTGAGCTCGATAACCACCCCTCTCCTGATTCTTTTTGTAGTGCTACTGACCAGCTCATACTCTGTATCTTTCATGGGTTCCCCTTCTTTCATCAGACATTCATATTCACCATGGTTCATCCTTAGCCTAGTGCTCTTCTCACTTGGCAGTATAAACCATGAGTAACTGCTCATCCCCTTCCAGGGTTCCAACTACCCCTTCTGTGCCGGAGTCCCCAAAGCACATATCCAGCCAAATTCTCTACCTGAGCTTCCAATTGCTTATTGAATACATCCACTTGGGAAGCTTACAAATAGTTCAGACTCAATGATCCAAAGTGAAAAGATCTTTTAAACCTTTTTTTCTCAGCAACTGGGAAAAACATTTCCCAAATTAGAAACCTAGAAGATAACCTGCCTTGGTCCCTTCTATTCTCTTATTCTATTGTTTAAAATACTTCACTGGCTCTGTATGACTCCAGGAAAAAGAATTGGGTCCTAATACAATATACAAATCCATCTTGATGTGCCTCCTATCAATCTTGACAGTCTTATTTTTTGATCCTCCTCGATATGAAATCAACGTCTTGGACTCCTTATAGATACTGGCACATATGAAAATATTTACCTTTATCTTGACTCAGCTTTATTTTTTTTTTAAAGATTTTATTTTATTCATGAAAGACACACAGAGAGAGAGGCAGAGACATAGGCAGAGGGAGAAGCAGGCTCCATGCAGGGACCTGATGTGGAACTCGATCCCGGGAGTCCGGGATCAGCCCTGAGCCACAGGTGGACACGCAACCACTGAGCCACCCACGCATCCCTTGACTCAGCTTTATCTCTTACATAAATTACCTCCGTGGTTAATTGAGTCTAGTTAATTCCATTTGTGCTAATGTTTATCTTTTAAGACCTCAAGAATCACATCATATTCTTTTCTTTTTTTTAAGATTTAATTATTTATGAGACAGAGAGAGCATCCAAACAGGGGGAAGGGGAGAGGGAGAGAAAGAGTCTCAAGCAGATTCCCGGCTGAGCACGGAACCCTAGATGGAGTTGGAACCCACAACCCCAAGATCATGACCTGAGCCAAAATCAAGAGTTTCATTCAACAGACATTGAGTTTCATTCAAGAGACATTCAACTGACTGAGCCGCCCAGGCACACCCACATCACATTCTTGGAGATGTCCTTTCCCCATTCTCCACAGGCTTTTAGACAACTTTCTCTCAAGGGGTGCCCTTCAGTGCTGAAAGAGTTACAAGTAGCCGCAGTAATTGGCAGTGAATGGTGGAGCATCTAAAAGCCCTATGGAACTACTGACTTTTTAAACTATGTACTTGTACACCTCTGATAAAAATATAAAAATTATTTTAAATATCCCCACCAAGATTGCTACATGTAATTAACTTAACAAAATATATTAAGAAACTAACTCTATTTAACTTAACAAAATATCTTAAGAAACTAACTCTATTTAGACTCAATCTTGGGCCTATAAATATCCTCTTTCAAAATCTCTTAAAGAGAACCTGCCAAACAACAGAGCAAACTGAGATGATTCTGTAAAGTGTACAAAATACTCAGGCAGGGATCCCTGGGTGGCGCAGCGGTTTAGCGCCTGCCTTTGGCCCAGGGCGCGATCCTAGAGACCCGGGATCGAATCCCACGTCGGGCTCCCGGTGCATGGAGCCTGCTTCTCCCTCTGCCTGTGTCTCTGCCTGTATCTATCTCTCTCTCTCTCACTGTGACTATCATAAATAAAATAAAAAAAAAAAAATACTCAGGCAATTAACTATCATTTCAAAAAATAATGGAAATGACAAGTGGTAATTCCTATCCCCTTCCAAAACTCAACCACTATAGGAATAATATAAAGAATGCTCAGTCTTCCTTTTATCTGTTAGAACTAAATGAAGTTCACTCTGACCAGGTCTCAGATAGTCACATGGCTTTACGCAAACTGAAAAAAAGGAATGAAAACATCAAGCTTCTTAAAATCCCTGGGTGGCTCAGCAGTTTAGCACCTGCCTTCGGCCCAGGTTGTGATCCTGGAGACCTGGGATCGAGTCCCACATGGGACTCCCTGCATGGAGCCTGCCTCTCCCTCTGCCTGTGTCTCTGCCTCTCTCTCTCTCCCTCTCTCTCTCTGACTCTCATGAATAAATAAATATTTAAAAAAAAACAACAAAAACAACTCATTCTATCATTTTTTCCTACCTATGATTTATTATAACCTTAAAATTCCTGCAGTGCCACCCTGCCTTGGAAGGCCTGGCCTTGGCAACCAGGACTTACCCTGTTAAACACTGGCAGCATCATGTACAGCTTCTCCTCTTGTTCCTTCTGAGTCATGTGCCGGGGAGGATGGCACAACTCCGTGAAGAGACGGCGGAGGTGCATCAGTCCTAAGGCATTGTCTTGGGGGCTGCACTCCTCCTGCCTCGGTCGCCCCATAATCCTCTTCACCATGTTCATCTTGGCTGGTTGGTGATAAACACTTCTAATTCTGTGGAAAGATGTTCATACGTAGACAGTCAAAATGTCATCATCCTGATCAGGTCAAGAGCTTAAAAAAAGCCAGAAAAACACAAAATCCTGTTTGAAATGTTTTTTTTCTTCTTCTTTAAATAGAAAATGTAGAAAGGCAAAGCTAATTTTGATAAGTCTCCCTAAGTGACATATTAGGAATCATGGCACTCAATATTCCTACTAGCTTTGGCACAATGTGTATAAAATGTAGAACATTAATTGGACAAGTGTCAAATGTTTCCAACTAAGTCATATGAAGTTCAACAAATAAAGGGACCACAAATCTCACTATTAATATTGTTGCTTAATAGCTGAGCAGATATAAAAAGAATGAAGAATAGAAAGTTCACCCTCATCTCAAAACACCAAACCAATAAAAAAAAAAAAACAAAAAACACTCCAAAACAAACAAGCAAAACAAATAACCAGCCTATGCCCCTGGAAACATAAGGTTTTCTATTTTTAATTTTTTTTTTCTAGATGAAGGATTGCATTTTGGGTACCTGTTTGAAGAGTCTACTTTATTACAGTTTGAAAATGTACAAATTAAAATGAATGCATCCCAATGTATTTTACAAATCATAAGATGACAGTAAAAATTTTCATATAGCTTGAAGATCACTTTTTCAGACTATAGTTTGAAACTCTGGCAAGTCATGTTAATTCATTTAGTGGATCATGATGCACGTTAAAAAAAGTGAAATGGAAGATATTGAAATACATATGGTAAGGGGAATTATTATTTCATGCAACTTATTTTAGGTGATTCATGCATACTAAATGACAATGTAAAATGTATTCCTGACTAGAGCTGCAGTTAAGAAATAAACAAACCAACCACTGGGTTAGGATATGTACCAGAATCAATAACACTAAGCATTCAGAAAGCATCATCAGCCCTTTTCAATCACCACTAACTGCTCCAGCAATCACCTAATTTCAGATACAAAAAGAGGGTATCTTAAAAAAGGAACCAGAAGGGCTGGGAAGACATTATGAATATACAGAATTTGGATAAAAGGCAATTAGCTTTTTAATCTGTAGAAAAGTAGGAATAACCTGAAGATCAGTTTTTAATTTTGCGCTATAACCACATTAGCCAGTAATGCCATTTCTTAAGAAATAAAAGATTACTGCAAGGCTAGAGCTCTACTTACTAAACATTGGTCTACTGATTTTTAATACTCTAAGAACTGGCATCTTACATATGCTTGAGAATTTTGAGTGAATTCCATATTTGGCCACGGGTACATGCTTATGCATTCTAGGATCTAGCCTACTGCAACAGGAGGCCATGAGGTGACTCATCCCAGGTAAGGAGTAGAAAGACACTGCCTAGAGCCCCGCCAGTGGCTCCGCCATGCTAAGTGACTGCTGTCCTGAGAGCACTTAAAACACTCTAAGGGGTCCAACCATGGGGGAGAGTACTTAGACACATAGGCAAAAGCCAAAAGAGCCTCTAAACCACAAAATGACAAACCAAAGATCATCCAGTTCAAAGCTGTTTAATGTATTTCATCCTTGGAAAATAGGTAAGTCCTTCAAATATAAGGATTTCAATAAATACATTCAAATCACCTATGTGCTATTTATACTCCTGGAGAGCCCCAGAACAAAAACAAAATTTGAAGTGAATTATAACTTTTGATGATTAGCTAACATTTTAGATCATGCTTATCTCTGCTTTTTCCTTAGCCCATAGCTAAAGTTCATGATCTAGACAGTCCTGAAGAGGATTTAGATTCATGTTCCCCTAACACTTCAAAACATTTTTAAGAGATCTCAGCTTTCCAAGGGTTCTATGTCATTTTTTAAAAGTTAAGTATTATTACTCTATAATACTCTAGTTCAAAGCACTTTCAGATCTTCTCCTTTGCTCTTCATTCTAACTTAAGCAAGTGGGTGGACAAGAGGATTAACTCTACCTTTATGTAAGGCCCTGAGACAAGGGCAATAAGCACAAAATCTCACAGTGATAAAGAACTGGATGAGAATCCAAACCTCCTACCTCCTGGTCAAGTACCCTTCCCACCTAACTCATATTCACGTGCGTTTTTTTTATGATTTTATTTTTTAAAAGATTATTTATTCATGAGAGACACACACAGAGCGAGGTAAAGACATATGCAGAAGAAGAAGCAAGCTCCACGCAGGGAGCCCGATGTCGGACTCAATCCTGGGACCCTGGGACCCCGGGACCACACCCTGAGCCGGGGGCAGATGCTCAACCACTTAGCCATCCAGGCATTCCTATGATTTTATTTTTAAGTAATCTCTACACCCAACGTGGGGCTTGAACTCACAACTCTGAGATCAAGAGTCGCATGCACTACTGACTGAGCCAGCCAGGTGCCCTCCTCCCGTGCTTATTTTAAATTACAGAATTCTTAGAAACTGGAACTGTAGAAATAATTTATTTAGCACCAAGTAGAATGGGAAATAAATCTTTTTTGATTTTTCTTAAGATTCTAATCAACTTTCATTAAAAAAAGGAACCACATGATCACGGAACGACAAACAGTAACTAGACGTAATGAAGCTATTGTACTATCGTTATTTAATATTTATCTGATACAAAAGGATATATATTAATCAGCTAAGTGGGTTTACTGGGATTTCTCTTACTCAGATAATCTCAGTGATGGAAAAATTCAGATTCCTCCTTCTCTCCTTCCTTACCAAGAAACACTTAAGCATATCAGATTGCTGGATTATTGCTTTATCTCCACTCCAATATTTATATTTGAAGTAGTATTCAGAATAAGAACTATCATGTTTAAAATACTATTCAGCAATGAGAGACTAAAAAGAATAAGCACTTTTCAATCAAATCTGTAAAAACATATCCATGTGATACAGGTAACTTCAGGTGAACCCCTTTGAATCCTGGGTTTCTCTCATCTGTAAAATCTTTCCTCACAGCCTTTTTGTAATGCATACATAAAAGAACTTCGTTTCTATTAAGCGCCAAACACATTAGTTTACATTCAATAAATTCTTTTTCCTTCCTTTGAGCCTAATCATGAAACATTTAATCCTTTTTATTTACTTTTTTAATTATTTAAGCAAGTAAGGAAAACAGTTTAAGACTTTACAGTATTTGGCTTTAGAGATTTACACAATGATAAAAAATTAGCGAAGTATTTATTTCTTTGTTAGATGCTCAATAAGAAACTTACAGAGTAATGGAGAAGAGATAGGCAAAATATAATAATAATAATAACAACAACAAACCACAGAATGATTATTTTGGGGATATTGTCACTAGAGGTTTTCAAAATATTTATAAAGATAATTCTCTATAAGAACTAGTTTTCTAGTACAAACCCTATTTTGTTTCACAAAAGTATTTGTACCACCATAGTGCCAACAGGGGGTTATTTAAATAGCAATGAGATAATTACTGCAATGAGCCCAGACAGTATTTCTTATTCTAATCTCCTGTATTAATGCTTGAAAATCCCAGATACTTTAATCTTCTCCGCCCAAAATTCTTTAAAGAGTCTGCCATTATTTAAATTACAGAAGGGTATAAAACAAGGAGCCTAAATTTTAAAAATATATTATTCAAGTAACTAGCTGCCTTTGAGTAGCACAGCCAAAAACTTAAAATAGCTTTCCTTTATTTATTTATTTTTAAAAGATTATTTATTTATTTATTCATGAGAGACACACAGAGAGAGAGAGGCAGAGACACAGGCAGAGGGAGAAGCAGGCTCCATGCAGGGAGCCCCGATGTGGGACTGGATCCTGGGACTCCAGGATCACGCCCTGGGCCAAAGGCAGACTCTAAACCGCTGAGCCAGCCAGGCGTCCCAATAGCTTTCCTTTAAAAAAAGAAAAAAACATCCCTTAATTCCATAAGAGAAAAAAATAAATAGTTCACATGGCTAAAGGAAATCTTAAAATTTCATCAAAGAATTACAGGTAATTTCTCAGGTATTTATTTTATTCTTAAAACTTCTGGGGAAAAAATCCTTTACTGTGAAAAAGAAAAGCAAAACTTCTTACACTTTAGAAGAGTAAAGGGCAAAACCTAGAGAGACTCCCACCACACTGGTTCTATATAACTCAGCAATCTAACATATATACACATTGAAAAATACCTATAGATACAGTCCTCAATTGGAATTTAATCTTTCTGCCTGCTAAAGCATTAGTTTTTTTTGCCTTTTTCGCCGTTATCAGATTTTAGTCTCTTCATTTACAGATGAATCAGCCACTTCATTTATTTATATAGCAAAATACAATCACTTAAGACCTATTCCCAGTATCTCCCCATCCTTTGCAGACCATCTAGTTCACTCATCTACTGCATATATACTGAACTAAACAATTTCTCAAAACATCTTTTAGGTATGCTTAATTTGCTTAATTTTTCTCTCTTCATAGACAAAAGCATATTCCAAAGTCAAAAGCGACTTGCTTCCATTTAAGAACACTTCACTTACATATGATTTCCAAGTACAAGTAGCCACTGAGGACATGTCCCAGACAAGTTTCTTGAACCCCTCCTTCTAGCAGCCTCTACTGCTGTTTTGGCAGCCTCAAAGGCAAATTTACTCCAATAGATAAACAACAGTTAGGTTACTTGATATGATTAATATTATAGTATAATTAAATCATTTATGGAATAAATAAACTTCTGTAGGCTGACCTGAAATCCCCAGCATTCTCTGAAAGTGTATTTTATGCAAATTCTGTTCTAAATTTTGTATAAGATCCATGAAAGAAGAATATTTGTAGCACAATGCTTCCGTAATTTGTGATTATCTAACACTGGCATATTTCTGCATTCCACACACCTCTACTACTTCTACTACAAATCATTCAGCTCTGTGATCATTTATTAGTAGCCTCAGTGGATGGCACAGGGCAGGAGAGACTGACCTCCAGAGTGAGATGAATATTAGCAGGCCCAAAACTTTCGGGCCATATTCACCTACCCCCCGATAGGAATTTCTCTATTTCTGAAATTTCAAATTGTGAGATCTCACTCTGAGATCCTAATTTTCAATCCATCTACTTTTCTCATTCCTTAAACCTGTGGTCTTAACTGAAAATATACAGATTGGAAACTATATTTACATAAGAAAAGGAGGAATGTCAGAGAAGAAATAAATGAAGGTAAAATAAAATTTTATTATTCTTTTTTAATTCAAGTATAACTATTTTTTTTAAGATTTTATTTATTTATTCATGAGAGATACACAGAGAGAGAGAGAGAGGCAGAGACACAGGCAGAGGGAGAAGCAGGCTCCATGCAGGGAGCCTGACATGGGACTCGATCCCAGGTCTCCAGGATCCCGCCCTGGGCTGAAGGTGGCGCTAAACCACTGAGCCACCCACCGGGGCTGCCCTCCACAGCTGATATTTATAGAACACTCCATCCAACAAAAGAATACATATCCTTCTCAAATTCACATGGGACATACTTCAAGACAGATCACACATTGGGCCATAAATACGCCTTAACAAATGTAAAAGCAGAGAAATCATACAAAGTATGCTCTAAGATCACAATGGAATTAAACAAGAAACCAGTAACAAAAGGTAGCCCCAAATACTTTAAATTAAATAATACACCTTTAAATAACACATGGAAGAAGTGTCAAGAAAAATTCACAAACATCTTGAACTGAAAATACAACTTATTAAAATGTATGAAACACAATGAAAGCTGTTGTGAGAGGGAAATTTGTAGCACTAAATGCATATATTACAGAAGAAAAAAGACCTTCAATCTTTCAAACTTTACTCTGCCCATACCTTGTCTCATGCAGGTCTCCCTCCTGTGCTTTCATACTTCTGTGCCTCTGCATACCCTGAATCCTTTGAGGGGAGAAGGGGTTCCCCCTCCAGTTTATCTGAATTGACCTGATTACTAATCATCCCTTAAATCTCTAGTCCGGGGCATCCTGGGTGGCTCGGCGGTTTAGCACTGCCTTCAGTCCAGGGCCTGATCCTAGAGACTTGGGATTGAGTCCCAAGTCAGGCTCCCTGCATGGAGTCTGCTTCTCCCTCTGCTTGTGTCTCTGCCTCTCTGTGTGTGTCTCTCATTAATAAATAAATAAAATAAAAAATATAAATAAATAAAATAAAATAAAATAAATAATAAATAAATTAAAAAATAAATAAAATCTTTAAAAAAAAAAATCTCTAGTCAGTTGTCCCTCTTCTAGAAAGCACTCCCCAATCTCCCTGTTAGAGATGATCCCTTCTTTCCCATACAATCCGGTGCATATCTTTATCACAGCATTTTTCACAATGTTACATAACTGTTATTTGTTTTTTCCAATACTAGACAAACAATATAAGATTATGGAAGGCAAAGTTCACGTCATATTCAACTTCTTTCCCCCAGTATTTAACACCTGGCAAATAAGAGGACAGACTAAGAAACGGCTGATAAATGAGTAAAAAGAGACCAACAAAAGTTTCGAAGATGAATGAACTAGAAACAGCTCAAGCCAAAGGTAAGTTAAGGTGATTTAAAACAGGCCAAAGATGGGGAAATTTTTCTATAAATTCCTTATCTGTTTATTTTAAAACAAGAAGGCTTAGAAGACAACTACGATCTTTATGGTTTGTTTAAATTCAATTTTATTATTTGAAAAAGTAAACCATTACCATATGACCATTTTTGGTGAGAGGTATTGGGTAACCCAAAACATATTTTTCTAAAGTAGTCAGGGAAAACAGATACAAATTCAGAAAGTAAGAATTATAAATGTGGAGGCAGGGACAGAAAGGATAAAAATCACTGCTAACAGAATTGGTTGGTAAGCAAATGATGACAAAACAAACAGCAGTGAGCCAGAATCTTTGACAGGGAATCAATGTATCAACAACAATCTTGAGGACAAGGAACATCCAGAAAGGAAGTCACTTTAGTACCATCAACAACAAATCACTTCTGTGTGAGTGGGAATATACTCAGTGATCTGAAAGTGATGAAAAGGAAATGACAAATGCAAAAGACAGTGCAGAATTGGATCAGTAAAATCACACAAATAAAAAAAAAATAACAAAAAAAAAATAACATTATCAATGAAAAAAAGAATGGGAAAGTAAGTGTTGGCTTCTTCACAGACTAAATTATACAATAATGAGAGTTTTAATTGTGAATTCCTATACTTTCATGTTTCTCAAAGTATCAGAGTTCATATATTCAGATAAATTTTGCTCTACCCACCAATTATTTTCAAAGGCTATGTACACAGAATGATGCGAACATGGTTCAAAATGCTTTTTAAAATTCCTCTCTAGAATTGCTTTCAGAGCATTTTATAAACTCTATCTAAAAATCAGTGTCATCATATATCATGTTTTACCAAAAATGGTATTACCCAGTTTGCTCATTTGCCTTAGTTCCTAAACTTTCTCCATATAACTTTTGCCTATTACTAAATATCAAATCCTTTCAAAAAGACTGAAAATTGACCACTAATAATCAAAAGAATGCACTGCAGACTCTGCAGCTAATTATGAGGAAAATATTCTATTAGATTCTGAGCAATGGCAAGAGTCTACTATATGTAAGGCACTGTGAGTGTATCAACCCTCCATGGTGTGGTGTATTCACTTTCCTAAAATTCCTAACAGATCAGTATAACTTCCCTTAAAAGTGACATGACTGCCTCAAGTGGAATACAGCCAAAACCCTTTACAAGGCATAAAACGTTTCTCAAAATCTGTTGTATACCCAATTTTGCAGTATTGTCTTCTGCAATATCCCTCCTCCCATTCTACGCTCATAGAAAATCACCTATCCGCTGTTCCCTGAATATGCCATGGAATTTCAAACTCTTCATGCTTTCCCCCCATGGCCTTTCCTCTACCTAAAATGGCCTCCTCAGATTTTCTTTTTACTGCCTAGGAACCTCTCATAGATAGCTCATAATCTTACTTAATACAATTTAAACTTATCTCCAGCATAGTAACATGATCACTGATTCAAATAAATATTTGTCAAGACATTCCACACCTCATCCGAATCTCTTTCTGTTCCAGCCACCTAGCTCTGCTTTCGGTAGCTTATATTCGCCATGTCCTTGCCATTAAAGCAATTAAGAAATAATCTGAAACACAAAACTTAAAATATTTATAAGAAAAAATGTTGGAAAACATATTTATAACCTCAAGGTAAGGAAGTAAGGAAGAAGATCTTTAAAAAAAAACCCCAGCAAATTAGACACAGACAAAATTAACCTTACCAAATTAGTAACTTTTGTACATGAATAATTAACAGAAAGTCAACACAAGCCACAAATTAGGAATGAAATATCTCCAATACTTATAATGAACAAAAAAATCATTTGATCTAATATATATAAAGAATGGCTATAACTCACTGAAAAAAGTAAACCACCCAATAAAAAAATAGACAAAAGACAGACATTTCACAGAACAAGGCAAATGACCACAAATATATAAGGGTGGTGCACAACCTCATCAGTAATAAATGAAATAGAAATTTATAATTTTCTGACAGCTTTTTGCACTCTGGTAAGAATGCATGTTCATTTACCTTATGTCTGTTTTTATGCCATTGACTGTCATCCACCCTCCCCAAATCCACAGGACTCCTTCACATCACCTAGAAAAACATGTACTACAGATCCGCATAAACTTCTCCACCAGGGTTGAGCCTGTAGTCAACAGCCAATAACCTAGTCTGATCCCATATGAGGCTATTTCTCAATCTACCACAGGTATAGTACAAACATCTTAGAAGTTATGGAGGGTATCTCTAGGAACAGGCAGCTCCACCATTTCCATACATTGAACCTAGTTTGAAGTCAGTGACCTATAAATATATATATATTATATATATATTTATATATAATATAAATATATATTTAAAATGTATTTTTTTAAATAGAACAATCCTATTTTAAAACTATCAAATAGATTTTTTATTTTATTTTTTTTTATTTTTTTAAAGATTTTATTTATTTACTCATGACAGACCGAGAGAGAGAGAGAGGCAGAGACACAGGCAGAGGGAGAAGCAGGCTCCACGCAGGGAACCTGACACAGGACTCGATCCTGTGTCTCCAGGATCACACTCCGGGCTGAAGGCAGCGCTAAACCGCTCAGCCACTGGGGCTGCCCTCAAATAGATTTTTTAATATATATTTTTATATTCAACTTTTTGGTGTTTGCCACATACCTGACATACCAAATATGAATAATACATTTTTATGGATGGCTACATGATAGTTAGGTGGATAGAGTGAGTCAAGAAATCTTCCTGCTGACACTTAAAACTTTTCCATAAATTCCTCTATCCAAATATCATTTAACGGAGGTATATGAATGAAAACACTTATGAAATTTATTTTTATAAAATCCTTAAAGAAACATACTTTAAAAAAAAAGGTGGTACTAATATGAATCTTTTGGACAAAAAGATTACTTGTTACCAGATATAACCTTTTGCTAACCAGAATATTAATTGCTTCTCTTTTAATTTTTTTACATTAGATATTATACAAATGAAATATTAAAATATACTTACATTCTCATGACTGAGGGGTACATTCTCACTAAAAGGGTCAAGGGAAGGGAGCTGAGGAGTGAAGGGGTAGAAGGAGAGGAGAAAAGAATAAGAAAAACTGTATTTCTCTATCGTTCCAATAGTAGCATATAAGAATGATTGCCACAAATAGCCATGTCCTAATTACATCATTTCACTGTTGATCACATGTAGCCTATTTTAAAAAATGCCTTTGGGGAAGAATAAGAGGGAAAA
Organism: Canis aureus; assembly: GCF_053574225.1. Lineage (NCBI taxonomy): Eukaryota > Metazoa > Chordata > Mammalia > Carnivora > Canidae > Canis > Canis aureus. The sequence continues at coordinate 8,905,351 of NC_135643.1, forward strand.
TGCTATTCTTAACAGTTGGCTATTTAATACATTTTATAAATGCATCCAAAATATTGATAATAATGTTTTAAATATATTGCCCTTTATTCTAGGGAAATAAGTTATTAAAGTGAATAATTTTGCAGAGTACAACTCAATTTACCATATTTTTCTTATAATAATTTCATCCTCCTCTTAGAAAGAATGCCACGTTAATACATAAAATACTATCTTAAACAAATTGGCAGTGACCCCGACGATGGACATCAGTGTTCTTAGGTTTGTTAATTTTTTTAAACATTCCATAATATTTAACATTCATTGTTTTGTGGGAACAATCTAAAAAAAAATCACTGACTTTTCTTGAAGGACCAGAGGATCAAGCATAAACCAGCATTATTCTCATTTTGCTCATCTCCTTATCCATTTTACAGCTAACCTCTCAACTAGAGCTGGAGAACAAAGGTATAGGCTATACAACTGAAAATTCCTAGCTCATAAATTTACTAGTAGAGACTGAATCTTTGGAGGTTAAAATTAAAAATGTAAAGTATTTTATTTCAGATGTCTAGGCTTTTGAATCCTGCTCCTTAAACAGAAAATATAACCTATAAGAAGTGCAATTTTCTATAAATGAAGACTATGAAGTTTCATTTTGTTACTTAACTTCCTCCTACTAATTATATATAATATTCTAAAAATCACAATTTGGATTGTTTTAGGTAGGGAAGTGTACCATGCAAAGACTTAGGACTGAAGAAAATATAGATTATTTTTCAGCTTTATTTTTCTTTCTGAAATTATGTAAGACAAAGTTATTCTATAGTCATTCTAAGACATTTTAGTTGATTCTGCTAAAAAGCAAAATTTAGTACCTCAAATGGGGAAGAGACCCATGAAGCAATTATAATTAATTGCATTTAAAGAAATGGATTAGGGGATGCAGGGCTGGCTCAGTGTTGAGATTCTGACTTCAGCCCAGGGTGTGACCCCAGAGTCCTGGGATTGGGTCCAACGTCAGGCTTCCTGCATAGAGACTGCTTCTCCCTCTGCCTGTGTCTCTGTCTCTCTCTGTGTCTCGCAGGAATAAATAAATAAAAGCTTAAAAAAAGAAATAAAAGAAAAAACCTTAATGAAACTTGCACATTAAATTATGTGATTGTAAATTCTGAAAATAATCGTCTCCATATCACGGTAGTAAAGCCGGTGGCTGACATAAGAATAAGCAAACCAAAATGCAGCTGAGACCTTAGAAAAAGACCACAGAAAGGGATGTAACTGTTATGTAGGTGGTACTGACACACTTGACCTCTACCTAAAGCCATACACAAAGGACTCAAGGTGGATTAAAGACCGAACAGTCAGAGGAAAAACTATAAAAGAAAATGAAGATATTTTTATGAATCACGTAAGAATTTATTAAGCATATATTCAAAACTACATAACATGCAAAAATAAAATGAATGTGATCAAATCTAAAGTTAAATATTTGGGGCCCCTGGTGGCTCAGTCAGTTAAGCACCCAACTCTTGATTTCGGCTCAGGTCATAATCTCTGGTTTGGGAGATTAAATCCTGTACTGGGCACCATCTCTCTCTCTCCCTCTACCTCTGCCTCTTCCCCACTTCTAAAAAAAAATTTTAGAAATATTTTGGCTCAGCAAAGAACATGGTGAACCAAGCAAAAAGCAAAATAACACAACGGGAGAAGATATTTGAAATGTCTAGAACCACAGGGATTATAATCTACAATTAACAACAACAAAAAAATCTCAAGAAAAATCCCAAATAACAAATTCAAATCCCCAAGAAAATTACAGCTTTCCCAATTTAAAAAAAAAATAAATAAATAAAAGATGAACAAGCACCCTGTAAGGTCAAAATATGAAAGAGATATTTTTACTTTACTCAATAATCAAAGAAATGCAGGCTAAGATAAGGAAATGCCATTTTACACCTCTTAATTAGCAACAAGCAGCAAGTTAGGAAATGCCCTAAATTCCTGGACATGTGAACAAGACCCACATACAGGGAAAGCTGTCTGGTAGAGGACCTAAATAATGGGTTTTTTTTGTCCCCATTTTCTTAAAATTCAGGTATAACTGACATACTTTATTATGTTACTTTCAGGTGGACAATATAATGATTCAGCAATTCCATACATTACTCAGTGACCATCACAAGAAATGTATTCTTGATCCCTTTAAACTATTTCACCCATCTCCCCCCAATTTCCCTCTTGTAAACTACTGTTTGTTCTCTACATTTAAGAGTGCTTTTCTATCTTTTTAATTTGTTCATTTGTTTTGTTTCTTAAATTCCACATATGACTGAAATCATATGCTTTTGTATTTCTACGATTTATTTCACTTAGCATAATACCCTCTAGGTCCATCCATGCTGTTGCAAATGGCAATATTTCATTCATTCTATGGCTGAGTAATATTCCAGTGTGTGCTCAAATATGCACACACACACCCCCACACACCTTCCTTATCCATTTGTCTATCAATGGACACTTGGAGTGCTTCCATATCTTGACTATTGTAAATAATACTGCAGGAAGCATAGGACTGCACATATTTTTAAGTCAGTATTTTTGTTTTCCTTAGGTAAATACCCCACAGTAAAATTACTGGATCATATGTCTAATCATGTCTTCTGCCTATTTTTAATCATATTTGGTTTTTTGGTGTTGAGTTGTATAAATTCTTTACATATTTTGGATATTAATCCCTTATTGTATATATCATTTGCAAATATCTTCTTCCTGTTCAGTAGGCTTGTTTTGTTCACGGTTTCCTTTGCTGTGCAAAAATTTTTTATTTGGTATAGTTCCAGTAGTTTTACTTTTGTTTCTCTTGCTAGAAGAGACATATCCAAAAAAATGCTTCTACAGTAAATGTCAAAGAATTTATTACCTATTATTTCCTTCTAGGAGTTTTATAGTTTCAAGTCTTCTACTTACGTCTTTAATCCATTTTGAGTTTACTTTTGTGGATGGTGTTAGAAATTGGTCCAGATTCATTCCTTTGCATGCAGCTGTCCAGTTTTCCCAACACCATTTGTTGAAGAGACTGTTCCCCATTGTATATTCCTGCCTCCTTTGTCATAGATTAATTGACCATATAATTGGAGGTTTATCTGGATTCTCTATTCTGTTCTATTAATGTACATGTCTATTTTTGTACCAGTACTATACTGTTTTGCTTACTACAGCTTTGTAGTATATGTTGAAATTTGGGTTTGTGATAGCTCTAAATTTGTACTTTTTCAAGATTGTTTTGGCTACTTAGCATCTTTTGTGGTTCCACACAAATTTAAAGATTATTTGTTCCAGATTTCTGAAAAATGCAGTTTGTATTCTGATAGAGATTATATTAAATCTATATACTTGCCTTAAGCAGTATGGACATTTTAACAGTATTGATTCTCCCATTCCATAAGCATGGAATATCGTTCCATTTGCTTGTGTCAGCTTCAATTTCTTTTAACGCTTTATAGTTTTCAGAGTATGGGTCTTTTCCTCTTTAAGTTTATTTCTAAGTATTTTATTATTTTTGGTGCAACTGTGGGACAGTTGTCTTAATTTCTCTTTCTGCTACTTCATTTAGTGGACTGAAATGTAACAGATTTCTGTATATTAATTTTCATTCATTTATGAAATAAAGTTTTACTTCTTCCTCACCAACTTGGATACATTTCTTTTTTTGTCTGATTGCTGAAGCTAAGGCTTCCAGTGACATGTTAAATAAAAGTATTAAGAGTGGACATCCTTAATTTGTTCCTGACCTTACAGGAAAAGCTCTCAGTTTACCACCACTGAGTACGATAGTAGTTTCAGGTTTTTCATATATGGCCTTCATTATGTTGAGGTATGTTCCCTCAAAATCTACTTTGTTGAGAGGGTTTTTACCATGAATGGATGTTGTAATTTGTCAAGTGCGTTTTCTGCATCTATTAAGATGATCATATGATTTTTATTCTTCTCTTATTAATGTGATTTATCACTTTGGTTGATTGGTGAATATTGAACCACCCTTGCATCCTGGGAAGAAATCCCACTTAATTATACTGAATGATCTTTTAAATAGTGTTGCTGGATCTTGTTTGCTAAATTGGGAGGATTTTTCATCTATGTTTATCAGAATTACTGGCCTGTAGTTTTTTGTAGAGTCTATCTGGTTTTGTATCAGAGTAATGCTGCTCTCATAGAATGAATTTGTTTTCTGTTTTTGTTTCTTAAAGATTTTATTTATTCATGAGAGACACACAGTGAGAGAGGCAGAGACATAGGCAAAGGGAGAAGCAGGCTCCATGTGGGCTCTCTCAATCCTGGGACTCCGGGACCATGCCCTGAGCCGAAGGCAAATGTTCAATCACTGAGCCACCCAGGAATGAATTTGGAAGCTTTTCTTCCTTTTCTATTTTTTGGAATAGTTTAAGAATAGGTATTAATGGGGATCCCTGGGTGGCGCAGCGGTTTGGCGCCTGCCTTTGGCCCAGGGCGCGATCCTGGAGACCCGGGATCGAGTCCCACGTCAGGCTCCCGGTGCATGGAGCCTGCTTCTCCCTCTGCCTGTGTCTCTGCCTCTCTCTCTCTCTCTCTCTCTCTCTCTGTGACTATCATAAATAAAATTTAAAAAAAAATTTTTTAAAGATTTAAAAAAAAAAAGAATAGGTATTAATGGTTTTTAAATGTTTGGTAGAATTTCTCAGCTATCTGGTCCTGGACTTTTGCTTCTTGGGAGTTTGCTGATAACTAATTCAATTTATTACTCCTACTTGGTCTGTTCAAATTTCCTATTTCTTTCTGATTCAATGTGCAGAAGTTACATGTTTCTAGGAATTTATCCATTTCTTCTAGGTTGTCTGATTTTTGGCATATGATTTTTCATTATATTCTCTTATACTCCTTTGTATTTCTGTGGTGTCAGTTACTTCTCCTCTCTAAAGGGCAGTTTCACATTATTCAATCTTGCATTTTGCTACTCAGTATATACTCCAAAGAAACTCATATGGGTAATAACTTCTAAAAGGATATTTACTGTACTGTTGTTTGTGGAGACTAGGGAGCTGGAAGCTATTCAGAGGTTCATCATGGCTCATCACTAAGAAGAGGAGTAACTAAAACAGAGTTGATAATCATATATATTCATTTAAAAGTATACATTTTGGGACGCCTGGGTGGCTCAGTGGTTGAGCGTCTGCCTTTGGCTCAGGTCGTGATCCTGGGACCAGGATCAAGTCAAACATCCGGCTCCGTGCATGGAGCCTGAGAGAACCTCTGCCTCTGTCTCTGCCTCTCTCTGTGTCTCTCTCATGAATAAATAAATAAAACAAAATCTTTAAAAAAAAAGCATACATTTCACATAGATGCATCTTAAAAACACAGTGATGAGTGAAAGGAACTAAAATTAGGATGAAATATGTTTTTAGAATACCATTTTTTAATTAAAATTATGTACACATAAAATAAATATTTTGCAAGAACACATACTAACTAAAGAACACTAAATGCTTCAAAATTATTGTGCTTATCCTTCATTAAATTACAGGTCTTTAAAGGAAATACTTTGTAATACTTCTGAATTTAGTTAAATTAAAACCAACAAACTGCTGTTTTTTGTAAGAACTATACATTCACTATGATTACTAAAATCAAACAAATAAAAACCATTTCTTAAATGAGTTTCAACTGAACCACATTTAAGTCATATACAAGTAGTTAATTTTTTTCTAAAGTGATTCTTAGCTATTTCTCAATTTAGCCTTTTTATTCCTTTTAATCCTGACATTAAAAAAAAAAATCCTTTAAAGGAGACTCAGGGCAGCCCGAGTGGCTCAGTGGTTTAGTGCTGCCTTCAGCCCAGGGTGTGATCCTGGAGACCTGGGATCGAGTCCCACGTCGGGCTTCCTGCACGGAGCCTGCTTCTCCCTCTGCCTGTGTCTCTCTTTGCCTCTCTCTCTGTCTCTGTGTCGCTCATGAATAAATAAATAAAATCTTAAAAAAAAAAAATAAGGGAGACTTCATCTGCTATGCAAGTAACAATAAAAAAACTTACATGTGCAGGAATATTTAGCTAAGCATTTTTCTTAAAGCCACTTGTGACTGTTAGAATGGTACAAAGTCTGGATAGGTTTTTCCATCCCTCCATCCACCTGGGCTGGAAAGGGAATGACTTTTAGTCAGAGATGATAACCCGGCATGTATAATAAACCTTAAGGAAACAGGACCTGGCTCAGAAAAAGAAGAGAGACTTCCAGGAAGATTTCCAGTATCAGAGAGAAAAAAGGAAATAAAACTGGGTTATTACCTCAAAATAAATTATGTAGTTTTTTTATAAAGAGAGAGAAAGAGAGCAGGGAGGAACAGAGGGAGAGGGACAAGCAGACTGTTGTCTGATGTCCCATCATGCTGAGCATGATGTCTGACGTGGAACTCCATCTCAGGACCCTGAGATTGTGACCTGAGCCGAAGCCAAGAGTTGCATGCTTAACAGACTGAGCCACGCAGGCACCCCAAATGGTGCAGGTTTTAATGATAAATCTGAGGTTTTTCTAATCCTCACACAAGCCTACCCTTGATCTCCATTAACAAAAAATCACATTGGCAATACTAAGATCTTCTGTCATGTTTGATAACCTAGATTTGACTTTAATAAAAAAAGAAACTTCTATTAGTATTTGGAGTTATTATAACTTTGTTATAATCTCTCTCTCATCTTTTCTATGGCTATATACGAAGAAATTATAGCTCAGAATGCACTATTACTTTTGCACTATGATATCTGCAATTAAGAGTAAATTATAAAATGCCAGCCATTGTGCCAGAAAGAGCTTTGGGATTCAGTGGTGAATGTCCATAACAATTAGCAGATCTGGCATTTACCACTGGTTCTGAAATGCCAAGTCTTTTAAGAATGACGTGATATCTGATCTCATAGAGCTTAGTCTGGGTGTCACATAGGCAGGTAAAGCATGTTGTACCAGTGAAGCACACAGCACTCGGGAAAAGTACAGCAGAGAACCTGATCTAGCTGCAGGAGGGCAGGGCTATGGGGAAGAAAAGTGTCAGAGAAAATAAGTACATTTTTCAAAGATTTTCAACAATAGAGGGGTGCCTGCGTGGCTCAGTCAGTTAAGCGTCTGAGTTTGGCTCAGGTCGTGATCTCAGGGTCCTGAGATCAGGCCCCGTGTTGGGCTCCCTGCTCAGCAGAGAGTCTGCTTCCTTCCCCTCTGCCTCTTGATCCTCTCCACCCCCACGTGCACTCTCTCTCAAATAAATAAATAAAATCTTAAAAAAAAAAAAAAAGATTTTCAACAATAGAAAGAAAGTGGAATTCAATGGCCTATCCAGAGGCTATTTTAACCAATCACATTTGTGTAGCTTTGTTCTCTCCATGTTAATTCTTCACACACAAAACTTTTCTGCACATTGGTTTGTGATCAGTTTTTCCAAGTGGAAAACACCAGCCATTCTGCCCTTGAATCATTTTAAGAGTCTAAAGGGACAGCATCAGTAATTAGGAGCCAGTACTGGAGTTAATCCCTAAGGAACTCTTGTTTCCTGCCTGTGTCAGTTTTTGTCCAGGAAATACAGACTTGAATTCCACAGCCACGTACAATGAAATTGTATTCATTTATTTCCTACCACAGAAGGGTAGAATGCCTACTTTACAGATAAAGAAGCTGAAGTTCAGAAAGGTTACAGCAACTTACCAAAAAGATCCAATAAGTAGAAATAGCTGAAATTTAAATTCGAGACACTTTATTCCAAGTCCAATGTTCTTCCTATTAAATGGAAGCTGTCACCTTTTCATTGTGAAATAATTTTATTTACGAGAGCAGTTGTGATTTTATTTTCTAGCTATTTCCAGAAATGATAGTACTATTTGTTCTTCCCTAAAACATTTGGACAAAATTATCTCAAGTATTTTCGTCCCAAAGATGTTAAAAAGACACACACACAAAACCCATGTTTACTCTGTGTATCTTCCACCATGGGTGTAACCAGACTAGCAACAAGAAACGTAATTCATGAGCAATATCTTGGCGGAGAACAATTAGTATCTCTAGATACATCTGACACATAAGGGAAATGCCACATATACCTAACTACATTTTCTTTTTAAGTTTCCTGTTCTCTTTAATTGAAGTCTTTCCCAGCCCTCACACCATGCACTCAACCATGTAATCCCAAAAATGGAATATTCAGAATATTAAGGAAATAATTTCCTGGCAGGATTCAAAGAAAAATACAAATTAAATAAATATTAGCAATTACATACAACAATATATTATGTAATTTAACATGTTCTGAGCAATTTTTCTCATTACAGAGAAAATATGAAATAATCTTAGAAAAAATTTCTTCCAACATCAATAGAAACTATTCATCTTATTCTTCTGTAAATAATATACTTTTTAAAATAAGATGAACACTTTGATTTACAAGAGAAACTGAATTCCACAAATGAGTGAAATCAGATGGTATTTGTCTCTGACTGAATTATTATATGATACACCTAAAACTAATATTACGCGGCATGTTAACTGCAATTTACATAAAAACTTAAAAAATAAAGAGAAACTCGAAGTTTCATGAAATATTTTCCCTGCATATTCAATATAAATATAAATGTAAATAAACTATTTCTGCCCTGCCTTGTCTAGTGTTTTTACCTTATTTGTAGGCTAAGCTTAGTGGTGTGGTATAACCAGCTCATACGAGCCAATGGCTAAATTTTCAGAAATGTGGAAAACCAGTTGTCAAACCATTAATAACTTAAAACCAGCTATGATGAGAGTATTTATACCAAAGAAATCAACAAATGCTAACAATCAGGATTTCTGGGAATTTTTTCCTAGACAGCCAGTTGCTAATCATTTATCAGCACACCACTGTACTTGGGCCTCACTAGTACCTCAGAGGCTTATATTTTATTTACTTCATTATGTCTCTTCTTTTTCTCTTCAAGTCTGATTTTGTGCTTTCATTTATTTTTTCCCAAGGCCTAGCCTTGAAAATATTTAGACTTAACCTCAAAAAGTTAGGATATTATGACTAAGGATATAAATTAAAAATATTCTTTCACCAAAATATTCTCACAGGAAATATTTCCCTGAGTCCTTATCTGATTGGCCTAATTTAGCATACTTGGCTACTTTCAGGGCAAAGTCTCTATTCTTTGTGAGGCTGCTGATATGAATATTGTGCTCGAGGTTTATACATGTGTTCCTTATAAAATATAAATGTATTTAGTATTAATACTAAAACTTCTATGGTCTCCTAAGAAAATAGATTTTACAGTGCTGTATATTCAGAGACCCTTTGCATTAAGTATGAGTATTATGCAAAAAAAAAAAAAAAAAGGATAAAATCTTAGTCTGCTTTTAGTGAAGAAACAAACATAAGAGGCTACAGTTTCTATAAAGGCAATGAGAACTGAATTAGAATATTTAAATGTTCTCAGTATGTTACATAAAATTTCTGGTAGATTCATAAAAACAGTACATCACAGGTAGACAAGCAATAGGTTGGCAAGAACCAAGGATGGTAGTAAAAGGGTTCTGGAGTCAGGAAAATGTAGGTTTGAAACTCTGTACACTCACTGTGTGACCTCAAGAAAATTAGTCAAATGACCATAAGCCACATTTTCCTTAACTGAAGTGGAATAACTATGGTACTGGCTTTACAGTGCTTTTAAGAACAGAATGTCAGGGGGTGCCTGGATGGCTCAGTCAGTTAAGCATCTGCCTTCAGCTCAGGTCATGATCTTGGAGTTCTGGGATCAAGCCCCCATCGGGCTCCCTGCTTCTCCCTCTCCCTCTGTTCCTCCATCTTGCTCGTTCTCTCAAATAATGAAATAAAATCTTAAAGGAAAAAAGAATGTTAGAATACATGTGATGTGACTATCATCTAGCTAATTAAGATCTAGTTATTACATAACTAGAATCAATTATAGCTAAACCAGTCAATAGCTCTAAATTAGAAATATATATATATATGTTAATGAACAAAGTTAGAGACTATCGATTTCAAATTCTTACAACGAATGGGGCACCTGACTGACTTAGTTGGTGGAATGTGCAACTCTTGATCCTGGGGTTGTGAGTTCAAAGCCCACATTTGGGTGTAGAGATTGCTTAAAAAAATAAAAATAAAAAAATCTTATAAAAGCAAAGCAAAACAAAACAAAACCCAAGCAAATTCTTACAATTAGTGTATGATAAATATGGTAGCAGTTAGAGCTCAACATCCATTCTACCCTGCTTCAATAATATACCTTCATATATTACAAGGGCTACAAAGCAAATGGCAGAGTTTCCAGACTCCTATGTGAATAGGGGCTTGTTGCAATTGACATTCAGCCAATCAAACTCACTTGTCCAAATTCTGAAAGGCAGAAGTGAAGCAGAGACCACACTCTGCTGACATTTACATTTTTAGCTGCACTGTTAGCAGAGATTCAGTAACCAGTAGGGAAGCAGAGTATGACACATCCATTTGGCTGGCCCCTAATACTGGCTGTAAAGCAAGCAACAGTAGAGGTAGCTTCCTAAAATGGCAGTGAGTATTCCAGAACAAGAGCTGGCAAACTTTTTTCTGTTAAGAGCCAGATCATCAATATCTGAGCATGTGGTTTCTGCTGCACCTATTCAACACTGCCACTATCATGTGAAAGTTACCATCAATGACCGGTAAGTGAGTAAGTGTGGCTGTTTTCTAATAAAACTTTATGTATGAACACTGAAATTTGAATTTCACATAATTTTAAGGTGCCACAAAACATTCTCTTTTTTCCTCTTCATTTAAAAATGCAAAAACTAGAGGGACACATATAAACAGTTTAGATCAGACGTTGCCTACAGGTGGTAGTTTGCTACCTCCAACAGTACCCTGATATAAGAGAAAGCAGCAAAGATCAACAGCCCAGCTCAGTGGCAGAACACTAGGAAAGGTCTGTAAACGGTCAAGACCCAGGAGCCTGGGAACCCTGGGTGGCGCAGCGGTTTAGCGCCTGCCTTTGGCCCAGGGCGCAATCCTGGAGACCCAGGATCGAGTCCCACGTCAGGCTCCTGGTGCATGGAGCCTGCTTCTCCCTCTGCCTATGTCTCTGCCTCTCTCTCTCTCTCTCTGTGTGTGTGACTATCATAAATAAATAAAAATTTTTTAAAAATTAAAAAAAAAAAGACCCATGAGCGTAAAATCTGCTTGTTGAGCCCTTCCTTCTCTCTGTAAGCCATGAAAAAACCTGCAGTAAGTATCTGGCTGCTGTAACTGGCTAGAATGGATTCACAACCAAATCCTGACTGGTTTATAGTGCCACTACATACACATTGTTAAATACCCAGTGTTCCAATGGTCAATGATTTAATAAATGTCATTTTTATAATTATTTTACATGAATCAGGATAAAAATAAGGACAAATTATTGCTATCTGTTGATAATGTCTCTTAAACCTCTCCACGTGGATCTCCCAATTTTTACAGGGTACAAGAATTAATTCTATGTTGCCTACTAGAACACCTTTATATTCATGTATTTGCTTAATAGTCCATTCAACAAGGATTTATTAAACAACCACTATGTGCCAGGCACTGTTCTAGGTGCTAAGAACACGGAAGGGGAATAGAAGCCTACTAACCATGCATCCTTTTAGAGCTTAGATGCTAGTAGGGAAGGGGTAAAAAAATCAATATATAGGCCTGCTGGTGAGATGGCTATGAAGAAAAGTAAAGTAAGCTTTGAAAACAGAATGTTCCCAGGGTTGCTGTTTGAGTCTGCAAAGTCAAGGAATGCTTTTTAAAGTGTGAACACCAGGGATGCCTGGGTGGCTGAGCGGTTGGGCGGCTGCCTTCGACTCAGGTCGTGATCCTGGGATCCAGGATCAAGTCCTGCATAGGGCTCCTGTGAAGAGCCTGCTTCTCCCTCTGCCTGTCTCTCTCTCTCTCTCTCTTTCTCTCTCTCTCTCTCGAATAAATAAATAAGTCTTTTAAATAAATAAATAAAGTGTGAACACCAGAAGAGAAACCTGAATGAGGGAACAATCCATAAGCATTTCTAGGGAAGAATTTTCCAGGCTGAGGGACAAGCAAAATCAAAGGCTCAAGGTAAGAACATGCTTAGTTAGCATGGTTGAAGAATTGTAATGAAGTCGGTATGGCTGAGGCACAGATAGAAAAGGAAAATGCTAAACTGTCAATTGTCTGCACTGTGATTCAGGATTTACTTCTCATCTGCTGCTTTACATCAACTGACGCCTAGGTGACAGTTCTGTAAACTACCTCCTCCACTCTGCTGCTTTTTCCCCACTGTTTTCTGCATAAAAGTCTATCTGTGTCTTTTCCTGCAGCCTCCCCTTGCCTGCCACTCTGTAGAGTTCCCAGGCCACCTACTTTGGGGGAGCTCTTGCTGTGTTTAAGATGTTTTCACAGTTCCTCAATTTATTTTAAAGTTCACAGTGTCTGGCAGATCTTCTTGTCCTGAGGCTTAGGATTATGGTTTTCTCATTTCACTAAAGTCAAAAGCTTTCTTCCCTATTCTTTACTCTTAGTTTGTTCACTTAGCATGAGGAAGGAGAGAATACAAATGTTTTCCCTCAGTTATCTCAATATGGAAATCCTTTATTTCAGACATTCATTAAGATACGTATGTCTACAGATGAGTAAACTTAAATTTCTCAATTCTTACACTTTTTTTTCAAATCCTACATTTTTGACTTCAATCTACACTTTCCTATTTGAAAATCTAGATCACTGAAGTCTACAGACTACAGATTAAAGATCATTGAGATCTATAAACATATAACTCGTTTAAAAAATTAGCACAGAATCGATTTAAATGTATATGAAAGTATTTAAAGGAAACATAAAATCACATTGTAGTCCAGTAAATTACTACCATGACACTTATATTGAAGCTAAGAAATTATAAAAGGCAAATAGTTATCAATATCCAAATGAATACCAGTGAGAACAAGTAAAAGGTCGAAACAACAGATTATATGTTAAGTAAATACAGCATTATTACTTTCCAGACGTAAGCTCTGAATATGTTAATAAAGGCTTACTTTATTAGCCTTTAAATATTACTTAAAGGTTTCTGATTTAAATAATATTCAAAATGTCTTGGACTTATGATATAAATGATTTGGATAAAAAGTATTCTGAATCATCTAAAGTTACTTTTAAAAAGTCAGTTTTTTTGGTTTTTTTTTTTTTTACATTTTTATTTATTTATGATAGTCACAGAGAGAGAGAGAGAGAGAAAGAGGCAGAGACACAGGCAGAGGGAGAAGCAGGCTCCATGCACCAGGAGCCCAACATGGGATTCGATCCCGGGTCTCCAGGATCGTGCCCTGGGCCAAAGGCAGGCGCTAAACCGCTGCGCCACCCAGGGATCCCAAAAAGTCAGTTCTTTAAACAAGTAAACATCTTCCTCAATCTTAGTTATACAGTCTAGTAAGCCCTTTCTCCATAAATGTACAGTTTAGTTTAGCTCTTACTAAATTATCAAAAATACTGAATTAGTGAGCTCAAGGAATTATAAAGCAAGTGTGCAAAAATGCTGTATGTTTTACCTTTTATTTTCTTGTTCATTCACTAGTACTTTCTACAACAAAGTACTATGCAAGTCCCTACCCTCTAAAGACACACAGTTAAGCTAAAAAATATTACAGAAGTGGTAAGTGCTAAAATAAGCAATAAATAAGTAAACAAAAATGATCAATACAAAAGGTGACATTTGAACTAAATCTTAGAAACTGAACAGGAGTTCATTCAATTGACAATGGGCCAGATCTCATTTCTATCAAGACCGTTGTATACAGAGGAGAAGACACAAGACATGCTGCTGTGTCCTGGTAGTAGTTGGCAGAGCTGGAGCACTGTAAATGTGGGAAAAACTAGAGGTGAAGCTTGTACAGAATAGGTCGACATGGGTAGATCATAAAAAGCCTTACACACTAGGATATCAATAAACTTCATAGGATATCTACTATGAAGTAGGAGAGTAATATATGTAGAGAAAGTATTTCTAAACATCATATAAAGTGCGGAATGAATACTTAAAGGATTCTTCATTGATAAAAGGCAGTGCCTATGGAGGTAGGGTAAGGAACAATGGTATGGGAAAACACAAGAAATGTCACAGACACAGTAGCAACAATCCGGGACTGGGATGTCTTTTAGGGTCAGAGGAAATGGATGAAGGCGACTGAGATTTCCAGCCTGAGTGATGAATGAGAGCCCCATTAACTAAGTTAGGAAATATAGTAAAGGAATAAGGATTAATGGGAAAGATAAAAAAGAAAGATGAATTTGGTGAAATAAAAGAGCCAGGAGAAAACATTAAAGCAAAGTGCAGACCCAGGACTTAGGTTCAGAAAAGGAAAAAGCAGATGAATATACCTAAATAACACATCTAAAACAAGAAGTAATATACCAAATAAGAAGGAGGTATCTTCAATTTCATTGACAATGAGGTTCTATCTTCTAAGTAATAAAAACTCTAAGTGTAGCTGCAAAACTTTTTTTTTTAAAAACCATGTTTAGCCATTGAAAAGATTTTTCGAAGTTTAAAGTATGCATGGTGTTTAAAAAAAGAAGACACTAAAAAGAATATACAATAGAAGTAAATGTGCCACCATTGGGCCCCAGGTGACCTACCCAAAATCAATCATACTTACCAATTTCTTGATGTCTTTGCAAAGATATGCAATATATGTATAAGCCTATAGATGTATATATTTTATGCGTGCTCCTTTAAGTAGTCAATGGAAAATAAATAATTTTCAAGAAGATAACATTTTGTATCTACTCATGAGTAATTTATAATTTTAATTTGCCAAAAAATTTAATAGTAATAAAGATTAAAACCAAAACACCACTTATTTCTCTTCCCATACACTGACCTTTAGGGAATTCTTTGGATAACAGGTTCTGAAAGTATGAGCACAATAAGGTCCATTCTTCTGATGAGCCATTCTTCTGATGATATTTTACTCAAGACTTGAAATCGGAACACCTGGGTGCCGCAGTGGTTGAGTGTCTGCCTTCAGCCCAAGGCATGATCCTGGAGACCCAGGATCGAGTACCACATCAGGCTCCTTGCATGGAGCCTGCTTCTCCCTCTGCCTGTGTCTCTGCCTCTCTCTCTCTCTCTCTCTCTCTCTCTCTCTCTCTCTCATGAATAAATAAATAAAATCTTTTTAAAAAAATTAAAAAATTAAAAAAAAGTGAACAAATCAAACTCCCCAGAAGTGGCATATCTAAGAATGTCTCATAGGGTCTCTAAACCAGGATGACATGGAAGAGTTCAGGCCTGTGTTGTCCAACATGGCAGCCACCAGCCACATGTGGCTATTGAAACTTAAACTCATATTAATTTAATTAAATAAAAAACAATTTCTCAGCTGTACCAGCCATATCTGAAGTACTCAACAGCCATATGCAGCTAGTGAATACCATATTAAGAACCAAACGTCACAGAAGGATATATTAGACAGTGCTGGCTTGGGCTAAATGAATCTCTGAAACTGCATATTATATTTGTGAATAGACATATATTCTAGGAAGATGGTCTATGATTTTTATTTGATTCTCAAAGGAGACCATCTATGATTCAGTTGCCAGTGCCAGAGCCTACAGTAGATAGGAAAAAGCTCTTTTTTCAAAGAGTTATCTCTTATAAGAAGGATATATTAACAGTAGCACTTCCCACCCACAGATATAGCCTTTCAACCATCACATTAAGACAAGTGGAACTGTGACTAGTACAAAATGTTCTTCTACTTCCATAATGTTGTCAGGAGCCTAGGGCTTTACTGCTTGTTAAGAGCAAAACTAATTGTAAACTACAACCAAAAATATATACCTCTTCTGATTCACCACCTCCAAGCTTGTGGTATATCTAAGAATCTTTGCCTCCCTTTCAACCCCAAATCCTTACTTTTGTAGCAATGGGAATCATAACCAAATATTAAGTAGTATTTCCATAAGTAACGGAAACATTGTTTATGGAAAGCTAATTCTGCATCTCATAGACAAACCAAACAGAAACAACAGTCTTCCAACAGCAACTGTAGAATCCTGTTCCCCAGACTAATTCCAAGGACATAGATATAAACCTAAGATTTAATGCCTAACTCGTCATCAGGAACTTACACAAAATACAAAGACCCAAGGATCTCCTGAGTGAGCTCCCATTATAAACAGTTTGGGTCTGGTATTGAAAAAATGAACAAACACTTCTAAACAGACTGCATATCATGATGTGATGGCTGCCTATTCAGTTACACTCAATTTCTAGGATAAAATCCACTGTTCGATTGATTTAAAAACCTATCAGTTCTCACTGTGATTCACTGATCCTAATACATCCCTGAAAAAACTCTAAATATCTTAAGATAGTATCTTAAGTGACTCAAATAAAAATGACTGAAAGAAGGGTATACCCTTTATTTGGGAAGGAATGGTATACCCTTTATTTGGGAAGGAATGATCCACCTACACCAAAAGACCTCATATGAATATGAATAAAAGTAGAAGTCAAAACAGATCCTCAATGTAAGACAAGACCAAAGCTTATCCTACAGCATAAATTATGTAGGCCTGATGTGTGAACTATAAGGTCTGAGTTTATCAACATTCCACAGTCAAATATTATTAAACAGTATTTAAAAATCAATAAACTGGCAGTTTCTTATCAAGTGAAACCTGTATTTATATTGTCCCTGGCAATCCGTTACTAGGTATTTCCATGGAAAAGGAATTGGCAAATTATGGCCATGTGCCATATCTGGCCCACCTCCTGTTTCTAAATAAAGTCTTCTTGGAACACAACTGCATTCATTCATTTATGTATTGTATATGACTGCTTTCATATTACAAGAGTAGAGTAGGTAAAACAGAGATCCTATAGCCTAAAATACAGACTATTTAGTTCTTTACTGATCCCTGCACTTGAGAAATAACTTAGGTTCACAGAAAATCTAAACACAGTTTATAGCAGCTCAATTCATTATGGCTAAAAAATAGAAACAACCCAAATGTCACTCAACAGGTTAATGGATACACAAACTGTGACAAAGACATACGACTCAACAATAAAAGCAAATTATCAATGCATACAATAACTTGGGTGATTCTCAAAGCATTATTCTGCATGAAAGGAACCAGTCTCAAAAGGTTACATGCTGTAAGATTCCATTATAGGGAAGACAAACTGATGAAGTCAGAGTAGTCGCCAGGAGTTAAAGGTAAAGGGAGAGACAAGGAAGGAATAGGACAAGGAAGTTTTTGGGGTGATGAAACCATTCTATGCACATAAAGTGGTAGTGGTTACACTACTCTGTATATTTATTAGAGTTCACAGAGCTGTATACCAACCAAAGATAAATTTTATTTCATAATAATTTGAAAAAAATAAAAATCTTATGGACTGGGATAATGATTTAAAGAAAAACAATAAACTAACAAGAAAACAGTCTCTAAAAATTCAGGGCAAAGAATAAGAGTTTGCCAAAGAAGATCAGATAAGAAAAAGTAGTCTAGGTCACTATATTCTCAGGTTTTATTCCTGGTCTTACCATTGATTCATTATAAGGCATTAAATCAACAACCCATTTCAGTATTTCTCGATGATTTTTGCGCATACGGTTTGACAGGTGGTATCTAGGAGGAATACAAAAATCCTCCAAACAATATTTCCCCTGTCAAATATAACATTCTACATGAAGAAATACTACAATTCAACTTATCTCATAATACTTCCATTCTCAAAAAAAAAAAAAAAAAAAAAAAAAATACTTCCATTCTCCCTCCAGATTAGTCATAAATATAAAGGTGTGGTTTATAGTAAAGCTGTCAGGTCTTTTCACACACATTTTCTCACTCTGCTCTCAAAGCTCGTTCACATTTCCAGCTGTCTAGAAAATCTGGCCTCTTATTCCATACATACACCAAAAGACTCTATCACATATGTTTTCATTCTATACGTGGTCTGCAATTTTCTTTCTGGCAACCAGACCTGCAGATTGCCCATGAGCAGACTGCAAACTGCTACCCTGAATTCATCAAAAGGTAAATATGCTAAATACAAAACAATTTTCAGGGAAAACAAGGGGTATGGTTTAGTCCTTTTACAGAATCAACAATAAAAGCAACGTAAATTATATATTTTGTAAATGTAATAACATAGATTTCAAAAAAACAAACAAACAATAAAAACTGAAAGATCAAGAATCCTGTGCCAGTAAGAACATTCAGACAAACTGCTTTCATTGTATATTGTTAATAAACCATATCTCAAGTTAAAATCGGAAAGAGAATGCAGGAGTGACCACTAATCTATAAATCATTTATATCCACATCAAAGAAAACAGAAAAAAAATTTTGAGAAGAAAAAAACTTTAAGGGCAAAAATAAATTTTTCATCATGACAGCACATTCAAAAGTCTTTAGTTTTTTGTGGTGATTTTAAAATGTCAACAAATTCTTAGACACTCTTACCTTCAAAAGGAGGAAGGAGCCTATCTCCCTCCTGAAAGAGAACTCTTTTCTAACAAATACACTGTTGGGAGAAACACAACCAATTTCCAAGACTAGGTCATTAAAAAAATTCAAATCCTAGCTCTGCCATTTATAATCGTTACTCTTCCAGGTCCATTGTCAAAATTAGAGATAACATATATAAAGCCTTTTACTTATTGCCAGGACATTAGAAGCTTAACAGCTTCTAAACAACCATTTATAGTCCTCAATATCTCATGGAAGATGCGTATTATCAACATTTAAAAATGAAAAAAGTGGGGTGCCTGGGTGGTTAAGTTGGTTGAGTGGCTAACTTTTGGTTTCAGCTCTGGTTTGATCTGAGGGTTGTGAGATCGAGCCTCACTTGGGACTCCACACTTAGCACAGAGTCTGCATGTGTTTCTCTCTCCCTTTGCCCCTCCTCCCCCTCTTAAAAAAAAACACTTTAAAAATAAAATAAAGATGAAAAAAGTTAATTATGTTGTTAAAAGAATGAAAGTCACAAACAGCTGAAGTCAAACCAAACTGCAAGGAGTATAAAGACTTTAGGCAAAATTCTCACTTTCTATTAGGTTGAATCAAATGAAATGCCATTTTTATTAGGTCAGAAGGGGTAGAGTACCAGCAACTATATGGTTAAACCTAAGAGTTATAAAAAGAAAATATAGGTGACCAAGAAATATTATTGAAGTGGCTTTTCTAATTATTATAAACTAAAAAAAATCATATGTCACAAGTTATGGTAGAAGAAAAATTGAAGGTAAGATTGTTATATCATGATACAGTTTTTCTATAATCATTTTGATATGTTATTAACGTAGCCTCATCTGAGTTCAAATGAAAGTTAAATTTATTTGTAAATAGTTCTAGCATTCTCTATCAGAAAGATCACCTTGAGGCACTGAAAAGTGAAGGATGTGACCCAGAACAAAGCCTTAAGAACAACTCATAGATTTTAGTTTCTAGTGGACTACAGACATGAACAATAGACCACTTTCTCCAATTCAAACAAAAGATGGGTCTTATAAAATCAGAAGAATGACTGGAAAATTAGCACCTTGAGAAAAACAAATTCCCATTCATCTGAGAGCCAGATACTAGATTAGTCACCATGAAGTAAACACAGAGAAAACAATGGTATTTTAAGGGCGTCCATGGTAAAAAGGAGAAAACACTATGCATTACAAACTCCTTTTATATTTATTACTTTAAGCGGCAAATTACTCTGGCTTAAACTCAATAGTAATGGAAATATTTCTAAGTATCTTACTTATTTATGACACTGAAATTCTAGGTACTCATTTAATCCTCAAAAAACCCTATGAGATAAGTACTACTATTACCCACATTTTACAGAAGAGAATATTGAGGCATAGAGAGACTGAATAAGTATCCCACTGTCACAAACAAGTGGTAAAGTCTAGATTTAATCAGGCTATTTGGCTCTATAGTTAATGCTCTTAATAAGTTCATTATGTTACCTCTCATATTCAACTAACTTCATGATGTTACCTCTTAAACTTCCTAGGCATGGGTCTAAATACAGTCAGTTTTCTGGTACCAACTCTGACAACCAAGGAAAAGGACTAAATTAAACTATTATTCTCAGGGTGCCTGAATGGCTCAGTCAGTTAAGCATCTAACTCTTGAGTGTGGCTCAGGTCATGATCTCTGAGTGGTGAATCAAGTCTCACATCAGGCTCCATCCTAAGCATGGAGGCTGCTTAAGATTTTCTCTGCCCTTCCCCTGCCACTCCTGCGCTCTCTCTCTTAAAAAAAAAAAAAAAATCTCTGACTTATTAATCTGTTAACAGTTTTTCACCAATCTTACTTTATCTATGGAATAACAAATCACAAACTATCATTTGTGAACAAAGAGAAAAATCAGTTGCAAACTTAAACCAAAGTTCACTCAGGGAAAAGACAAATATCTACTGGTTCATGAAGGTAAGTTATGATGACCTTGAGACAGGTAGATGGAATGGATAAGCAACTGTGGGAACAAATAGAAACTTTTTAAATACAATACATGGACCAAAAGCCTCAAAGATGAACTAGAAGTATTTTGGGGACTGATGTTTCAGAAGTAATTTGATCATTATAATGTTCTACTATGGGCTAGCAAACTTAGCTTATTGACAAAATTCTGTCCCAGGCTGTTGTTACAAACAAATTTACTGAAACATAGCAGTGCTCATCTGTATTGTCTAAGGCTGCTTTTGTGCTACAACAGCAGAGGTGAACAGCTACAACAGACGTAGGGCCCATAAAGTCAAATGTATTTATTATGTAGCCTATGCAGAGTTTGCTGACCTGTTACATTTATCAATACTGAGAATATAAATGCAAAAAACATAATCTGACCTCTAAGAAACTGATTCATATTTGACATGAGCATAAATTAATATCAAATTTATGTATTCTGTGGCCTGAGACTTAAAGTTGAAGGGCTACCATATTTCTTCAAATCCAAGATACCACCAACTATAAGACTTAACTATTTTATGTACCAAGAAAAAAAACACTGCCAATTTAAAAAAATGACATAATAATTTCATAACATATCTACTGCAAGATTATTCCAGTGTGAAAATACTGCACATCAGGAAAAAAAATGTGTATCTTAGAATTGATGTATCTTAGAATTGATGTGATATAAATTCACACATAAAAGGTCATAGGACTATGATACATTTCAAAGTAATGGAATATCCCCTGGAGTATATTCCACAGTAGAATACACATGAAGAGACTCTGTGAGTCACTGCTTGTATTTGGAGGAAAGGAGGGGGGTAAAAGTGGAAGGGAAGGGAAGAATGAATTAGAAGCAGATTTCAAAGACTCAAATTTAGTATTTTATTTTTGTCTTCAAAGTATTAGATTATCCAATTTTTTGCCTGAGAATGAACAATTTACTATGCAATTGAGAATTCTATATTAATAATTACAAAATTTTAATACATAGGAGTAGAAATAACTTCTATAAGACTGCTGTAATTCATTCTCCTACTCATGAGGCTTCAAAAGTACTTCAAAACAAACCTTTATCTTAGTGTTTCATTATTTAAGAAATGACCTTCTTTTTATTTATTTTATCTGAGAGAGAGTATGTATGCTTGGGGCTAGGGAGGTGGGCAGAGGGATAGAGAGAGAGAGATGCAGACTCCCTGCTGAGCATGGAGCCTGACATGGGGCTGGATCTTTGAGATCATGACCTGAGCTGAAATCAAGAGTTGGACACTTAACCAACTAAGCCACCCAGGTGCCCCAGAAATGACTTTCCTTGAAGACAAGAGAGTTATGACAATCTGAGAAAATCAGGACAAAAAGTCTATGAACACTTGGCAAATAATAGTTATCAGATATTTAATAAACTATGCTACACACACATATTTTATGTTACGTTTGTATCTCTCCTTATCTATCTACCTAACATCATATAAAAAAATAATGCATTAAGTACAACATATGTTTCAAACACCTCTCCTGTTGAGATACACATATGAACAAATTAAGAGCAAGAAAAAGGAAAATAAAAGAATATTGAGTGTTTACTCCCACCAGACACCAACCCGGGCACTTTAGATAGCTTCATTTAATCTTTAAAATAAGTCTGCTATTATTCTCTTTAGCAAATAAGGAAACTGAGGCTCAGAGAAATAAAATTCCAAAGTCACATGGTAACTGGTAAAAGTGGCTTATTCATTCAACAGGTGGCTGGATGGAGATTTAAATTTCTCATTTAACCACACTGCTGCCAAATTAAAACAAAACAAAACAAAAAACATGTCTTTAATATTTATTAGATAGAAATAACCAAATTTTCTGTGCTACAACTTTGTCTTATCTTTTTTAAAGAAGAAAGCAACAATGTTGCCCATGCATGCAAATCCTAAAAACTGGAATTCCTACGGAATCCCCTTTTTAGAAAGGATCTCATCTATTCTCAACTTTAAATATCATCTGTGTATCCCCTCTTGCCTATTTTCTCTTTTGCAGCCAAATGGCCTTTTTGCTTTGGTTAGCACCAACTGTAATATGGAACCTCAGAATCCTTTAATAGTTTTCAGTGTGTTGAATAAAATCCATACTCCTTATCATAGCCTCTTAAACTTTAGATAACATGATCTCTTTCTACCTCTCAAACTCTATTCCACTCTTCCCCTGGACATCTCCAGGCATTCTTTCAACTCCTCATACACCAACTGTTCACACTGCAGGGCATTCCCTCTTCCTATAAGCTCCTGGCAGGGATAGCTCCTTTATTTCTCAGCTTTAAGGTCACTTCTCCTGACAAGCCTTTTCTCACAATGTAGAAGTAACTCTGTCTTCCCATAACTCTCTATCGCTTCACCTTTTTCATTTCTTCCATAGACACTATAATTGCTGTTGATAAATATCTATTTATCTGTTTATTATCTACTCTCTACCAGATCATGGACTCCAAGTGGACAAGAATATCTCTCTTCTGTTCACTGATATATACCAGCACACAGTAAAATGCCTGGCATATGTTAGCAACTCCAATTTTTCTTAAATGAGCAAATTATGTATATTAGCTAAAAATACTTTAATTTTTGTACAATTAGTTGAAATTTTGTTTTAAACTACAAGTTTAAAAAGCTATCATTTCTCTTTTAAAGGTATATACAGTTCACAGATAGATGCATTTGATTTTTTGAAGACCTGCAGTAAGCCTTAAAGCAGTGAATTCTGCATCACATTCATTTTATAGGCAATCCAGAACTTAAGGGACAACTTTCTTATTAAGGGATGAGGAAAACATGGGCAGTCTGGGTGGCTCAGGGGTTTAGTACCGCCTTCAGCCCCGGGCGTGATCCTGGTATCCCAGGATCACATGCCACATCGGGCTCCCTGCATGGAGCCTGCTTCTCCCTCTGTCTGTGCCTCTGCATCTCTCTCTCTCTCTGTGTCTCTCACGAATAAATAAATAAAGTCTCTAAGAAAGAAAGAAGAAAGAAAGAAAGAAAGAAAGAAAGAAAGAAAGAAAGAAAGAAAGAAAGAAAGAAAGAGAAAGAAAGAAAGAAACTTTATCATCTTAAAAAAAAGGGATGAGGAAAACATAAGGATGAAATATGAAGAGACTAGAGGTATAACCACCAGCTGGGTAAGCAAACACGTTATAGGACATACTCTGAGCTCTACCTAAAGACAGTAAGGAAACACTGAGAATTTCAAGAAGCTGAGTAAGAAAACCAGATTTGCACTCTATAAAGAGGATTCTTGTACCATGGAAAAGGATTCAGATGGAGCTTTGTCTAATCCAGACAATTAAAAAGAAAGTGCAGCCATTCAGTTTAGGTAGGATGATGGCCTGAAATGCTAACAGCAAGAAGAAGAAATAGTAGTAAGTGAAATCAGTAAATATTAGGAAGGTTTAGGGGCACCTGGACGGATCAGTGAGTTAAGCATTTGCCTTCGGCTCAGGTCATGATCCCAGGGTCCTGGGATAGAGAGCCTCACAGGCTCCCTGTTCAGCAGGGAGTCTGTCCCTCCCTCTCTCTCTGCCTGCCACTACCCCTGCTTCTGCTGGCTCATGCTCTCTCACTCTCTGTCAAATAAATAAAATCTGTAAAGAAAAAAAAGAAGGTTTAAAAACAGGGGTATTTAAAATTAAAGGTCACCAATATCTCAAAACTGAAAAAAGGAAAATCACAGTAATATAAAAATATTTAGAATAAAGGAAAATCTTAATTAGTATACGTGACATAGTTTCTAAATTTAAAAAACCACCAGCACATTCTGAAAATGGAAAATGATTTTTTAAATTACCACTGTTCTAAAAAAAAAAGGAACTATAAAGTCAGTATAATGAAAGCATAGTAGTCATTCTAATTCACCTGATCTAAAACCATAATAGTGATTTATAACTGATAAGTCTAACTCTGTATATTTCTAACTTTTTTTTTTTTTTTTTTCTGGCATCAAGTGTAGCTCTATTTCTTTTTCTTTTAAGATAAAAGGGCTAGGAGAATATTGTATTACCTCTCCCTGAGTATGAGTCAGTATGTCAGATACAATTCACTGTTTATTTGGCTCAGGAATTCTGTTTTGTGTTTCTAAGGCTGGACTCAAACTCTTCAAGACTTCAGAGCCCACAAATTTTCAGCATAAGAAACGGGTCTAAGCTATTATGTTAAGTTCCTTCAGTAAAGAGACTATCTTAAACATTTGTCTATCCCTAGCATTGATCTACCACATCTAGACCATAGTAGACATTTTTTAAAAATTTACTGAATGCATTTGCCCTAAACTGTACACACTAGCAGTCTGTTTCTATACACACACACACACACACACACACACACACACACACACCTGTACTAGAATATTTACTGATGAAATGATGTCTAGAATTTGTTTCAAAATCATACAGGGATAGAATAAGTACATGGGGATATAGATAACATAAGACTGGCCATTATACAACTTTCAATTACTGTGAGACTTATCAGGAAAAAAGTGAAAGTAAGCAACTAAGTTATGCGGGAGCATCTATTTTGGATGACAGGTTAGAATTCAATTATAGCAAACTATAAAAAGATTAAATTATGTTTTCTTAGAGAGGTCTGCCTTTAATTTATAACCCAGTATTCCTGTTACAAAATATTTTTTTCATAAATACTAAATAATTTACTTATGGCCTACAGTTAAAATATAGGGGAAGAAGGTATAAACCTACTCTGAAAAAAGTGATAAAAACAAAAATCTGTATATCAACAGAGAAAGAATAACATCTGATGTTCTAATTTTCTAATTTTGTTGCAGCCTGAAAGGAGACAAATTAAGTCAGAAATCTTTAACACAGGGATGCCTGGGGGGCTCAGAGGTTGAGCACCTGCCTTTGCTAAGGGTACAATCCTGGAGTCCCAAGATTGAGTCCCACATCGAGCTCCCTGCATGGAACCTGCTTCTTCCGCCTCTCTATGTCTCTCATGAATAAACAAGTAAGATCTTTAAAAAAAAAAAAAAAATCTGTAACATAAAAAAGCCTAATAAACACGGCCATTCAGCTCTGGCTTAATAATTAAGAGTCTGCCATTAACTAGCTCCTTATTGAAAATGTTCCTCACAAAATACAAATTATTTTCTTTTATGAAATTCCTGAAAGAGTTTCATTAAGTAGATTACTTTTGGAACTAAAAGAAAATGACATTTAACATGAAATTAAAGCATCACTTACTAGATTATATATATATAATTGGTCTTTCCAATTCCTTTTGTTCTTTCTATGGCCAAGTACAGACAATATTCATTTTTTTGTATTTATGGTTTTCCCTATGATTTCTGAAAAAAATGCAGTATCAATTAAATAACCACAAATTTGCTTGCTTTAATATTAATTTTCCTGGTATAGTAACTCCAACAATATTCATTATAAAGTTGATATTTGCAGCTCATGTTGAAGTCCTGTCAACTAAATGTAACTATTGAAAGCAAGTTTTATTTTATTTTATGTTTTTTTTTTAAAGCAAATTTTAAAGACACATATTAGAAACATTTTTAAAGGTAGACATAAAGAATGTTAAACTAGTCAATTTGGAACGTCTGGGTGGCTCAGCAGTTGAGTGGCTGCCTTCAGCCCAGGGCATGATCCTGGAGTCCTGGGATCGAGTCCCGCATTGGGCTCCCTGCATGGAGCCTGCTTCTCTCTCTGCCTGTGTCTCTGTCTCTGTCTCTGTCTCTGTCTCTGCCTCTCTCTCTCTCTCTATCTGTGTCTCTCATGAATAAAGTCTTAAAAAAAAAAAAGCTTAAAAAAAAAACCAAGAATGATAAACTAGTCAGTCAAAAAGAAAACCTTTAATACAGTAATAAAAACTACGTTCTGGTGTAAGGATGGATGTATGGTGCAGTGGAATAGAATAGGGAGCCCAGAAATAAACTCTCACATATATGTCCAGCTGATTTTCAACAAGAGCCAAGACCATTCAGTGAGGAAAGGATCTCTTTAAATAAAAGTTTAAAAAAATAAAAAATAAAAAAAAAAAGGTGCTGGGAGAACTGGAAACCCACATGCAAGAAAAATGAAGTTGGACCCATACCTTACTTACACCACTCACAAAAATAAACCTAAAATGGATCACAGATATAATTTAAGTTAAAACTATCAAATTCTCAGAAAAAAACACAAGAGCATTTCTTCGTGACCATAGATTTGGCAATAGTTTCTTAAATATGACACCAAAACCACACGGCAAAAAAGGAAAGGATAAATTGGAGTTATGAAAATTAAAAACTTTTTTGCATCAGAGGGCACTATCATAAGTGAAAAGACAGCCCAAAGAAAGGAGAAAATATTTGCAAATCATATCTTTACATAGGGTTTAATATCCAAAATACATAAAGCAGAGGCTCTTACAACTTAGCATCAAAAAAGAACCCAATTAAAAAATGGGCTGGGTAGCTCAGTCAGTTAAGTATCTGACTTCTGATTTGGGCTAAGTCATTAAACAAACTGGAATTTTTTAGCGTTTTCTGTGTTATGTTTAGATGCTGGCTAGCAAATGTCTGTAAGTTGTTTTAGGTTCATTGATAAAAGACATTTGTAGCTTCTGCTCTAATAACAAATACATATGTATACAGTAAACACTGTTTATTTTGACCTGAAATAAGAGATACAATTCTTTTAAAGATTTTATTTATTTATTCATGAGAGACACAGACACAGAGAGGCGCAGGGACATAAGCAGAGCTGAGCCACCCAGGGATCCCCCAAGAGATACAACTTTTAATGCATCCATCAACCAGACTGCTTTTGCGCTATTTTCACTGATCCGTGCCACAATAGTCTCTAACCTATTATTCTCTTTCTCACCTTTTTTTCTATGCACTTCAGATATGTGGAGATGGTGGAGTTACAGAAGCCTAAAAGAGGTCAAGTCTAGTGTTAGTTTTATGGATGTTTGAAATTTTCTGTAATAAAAAGTTAAAATAATTAAATGGCATACTCTATAAATGAAATAGTAGATTCCTGTGGTTCAGGCTTTAAAATGTAAAATTGTGGGTCAGTGACAGAGCACAGATAATTATCCCTATTTCTCTGATATAGATTACTACCCCATTCCTTCACTGTTAAAAACAGTAAACTGATTCCAAATTCATTGTTTTCTAATGCAAAACAGTACAATTCCAATGGAAGGAGATTTGGTAACATCTAGCAAAAGTACATATCCATTTACCCTTTAAGCCAGTAATCCCACACCTATATTTATCCTGAAGACCCACCTCCAGCAGTAAAAAAGACATGCACAAGATTATTCATTGTAGCACTCCAAAACTGCAAAATCACCTCGATAGCCTAGAGAAGACAGGACAGAAGACAGGACAAATGAACTTGCATACACACACACACACAGAAGAATAATGATGATCTCTATGAATTGAGACAGAATGATTTTCAGGGTATATTTTTTCAGTGAAAACAGCTAAGTGCCAAAGTACTTATATAGACAGCATTCGTGTTTGTGCTAGAAAAAAAGGAAATAAGGAAAAATACATGTTATCTGTTTATTGAATCAAAAGAAAAATCAGAAGAATAAACACAAAACCAATGAAGTTAATTATCTACCAGGGTGGGGTGTTGTTTTGGTTTTATAGTGGTAAAGGTGAAGTAATTCTGAAATCATTTTAGATGACGCTCACTTAGGGCAAATTAGTAAAAATGCTGATATTTAGGTATCAGTGTTCTCACTACACAAAAACGGAAAACAGAGGAACCAGTGTAAACTCATATTTCTAAAGTATATATCCATATTCAAGCATATACCTGTATTACATAAGCACATGCAAATGTATTTATACATATATGTATGTGTACATATAAAGATACATATATTTTCTAGCTTGTTCCCTCATAGGGCCCAGGAGCAAAAATACCCAATGGCGACATATATACTAAATGTCTAGATCTTGGCTCCTACTATCATTTCTCTTCCCCCACTAACAGGGACCAGGGCTCCTAGGAGACATGACTGACTCTAGGGGCCGAGAAGATTAAGGTTATTTTTAATAATGAAAACAATGAAGTGGGATCCCTGGGTGGCGCAGGGGTTTAGCGCCTGCCTTTGGCCCAGGGCACGATCCTGGAGACCCGGGATCGAATCCCACATCGGGCTCCCAGTACATGGAGCCTGCTTCTCCCTCTGCCTATGTCTCTGCCTCTCTCTCTCTCTCTGTGTGTGACTATCATAAATAAAGAAAAAGAAAAAGAAAAGAAAACAATGAAGTACTTGAAAAGCAAAAAATAAAAAGTGATAAGAGCATGGAGAAGGATAACAGGAGCCAGCATGGAGAAAGAGGATCCCATTGATGAGATCTGGAACAATTTGAGAACCCAAATATTTAAGGATAGTAATAAATTATTAATCATTGGGTAATAAATAAGAACCCAGGAGTTCAATAATAAAAACAATATGGATAGATAAATAAAAAGGCTCTTATTTCAATAGAATGCTGAGTTATCACTAGTAAAAGGAGAGAGAGAACTGGTGTTAGAAAAAATCATCATGAAAAAAAAAAAAGAAAAAAATCATCATGTAACAACCACGATGGCAACAATTGGTAGATCCTACACTAAGGGGATGAAATTTTGATGAGAGGTAGGATATTTTAATTGTCTTAAAGTACCTCCTCACAGTCTGCTTATTAACTGTATGAGAGTATAGTAACCATAGAGCGAAGAAATCAGATAATGAAACAGGTGGTCAAAATTTATATTACAGGGGCACCTGGATGGCTCAATGGTTGAGTATCAGCCTTTGGTTCAGGTTGTGATCCCAGGGTCCTGGGATCAAGTTCCGCATCAGGCTCCCTGTAGGGAACCTGCTTCTCTCTCTGCCAATGTCTCTGCCTCTCTCTTTGTGTCTCTCATGAATGAATAAATAAAATCTTTTTTAAAAAATTTATATTACAAATGAGAAGCAGACACTGCATACCTCCAGATATATTAAGACACATCCCTTATATGATATTCCATCTAGAAATGCATAACCTGAATCTTATCAAGAGGAAACATCAGATACACTGAAGATAAGGCACACACTGTTAAAAAGGAAAAAAAAGGGAAAGGGGGATGACTATATTCTTTGAAAATGCCAATGTAATAAAGGACAAAGAAAAGATGAAGAACTCTCACAGATTAAAAAACGTTGAAGACATAACATCTAAATGCAATATGGGTCCACAGACTAAATACTATAGTGGAAGAGAAGAACTTTGCTTACTATAAAAGACATTTATGTGAACAACTGACAAAACTAGAAAATGACAAATCAGATCAAAGCAATATAGGAGCACCTGGGTGGCTCAATTGGATAAGTATCTGACTCTTGATCTCAACTCAGGTCCTGAACTAAGGGTCATGAGTTCAACCCTCAGTAGGCCTAGCATGGAGCCTACTTAAAAATAAATAATAATAATAGATAAATAGATAGCAATGTTAAATTTACTGAAGTTTTGTTTTGTTTTTGAAGATTTTATTTATTTATTCATGAGAGACACAAAGAGGGAGAGACACAGGCAGAGGGAGAAGCAGGCTCCATGCAGGGAACCTGATGTAGGAGTCAATCCCAGGAATCCAGGATCATGCCCTGAGCTGAAGGCAGGCACTTTAACCACCGAGCTACCCAGGCGTCCCTTAAATCTACTGAAGTTTTTTAAGACTGCTCTATATGAGATTATCCTCATCCTTGGGAAACCCACACTAAGATATTTAGGACTAAAGTGCTATATGATATGTTCAATGTAACTTTTGCATGATTCAAAAAGAATACATGTACACGTGTGTGTATTTACACATATATACACAGAAATATTCATTTATAAAGTTAATAATAAAGCATTAGGGACAAAAGGCTAATAGATAAATCTGAACAGAGGACACATGGATGATCTTTATATTACTGTGGCAGCTTCTTTTTAAGTTTGAAATTCTTTCCAAAAAGCCATTATGCTCAAAAATCTAACCCATTATTTTTTTTTCCCTCAATTCTATTTTTTCTTCTATAATTTCTACATAGCTAAACAGGATACAGAGTCAATCAGTCATCCAGGTAAAACTTGGCAGTTAACCTGGCCTACCCAATGGTTTCAATTAATTTCTTTCCTTTCATATTACTCAGCCATTAGAAATGACAAATACCCACCATTTGCTTCAACGTGGATGGAACTGGAGGGTATTATGCTGAGTGAAATAAGTCAATCGGAGAAAGACAAACATTATATGGTCTCATTCATTTGGGGAATATAAATAATAGTGAAAGGGAATAGAAGGGAAGGGAGAAGAAATGGGTGGGAAGTATCAGAAAGGGAGACAGAACATGAGGACTCCTAACTCTGGGAAACGAACTGGGGGTGGTGGAAGGAGAGGAGGGCGGGGGGGTGGGGGTGAATGGGTGACGGGCACTGAGGGGGGCACTTGACGGGATGAGCACTGGGTGTTATTCTGTAGGTTGGCAAATTGAACACCAATAAAAAATAAATTTCTTATTAAAAAAAATTTTCCTTCCTTTCCTTCAACTCTCACCCCAAAGGGAGCATATTCTAAGGGAATATCTTTTATATTTGTCCTTCTATCTCCAGTCATACTGAATGGTTTCAGGAACTAATCATTTAGCATATCTCATCTGATTTATAATCATCCTTCCACCTGCCCTCACTCTAAACCACTCTCCACACAGCTACAGAGTACCCATGTCCAAATGAAATCTGATCATGTCACTCTGTATTTCTCAACTGGTCCTGAATATGGATAGGAAAGAACGTACTAGATCAACTTAGAAATACCAACACTTAGAAAATGTATTACTTTGGATCTTAAGAAGTAATAAATAAGTGAAAATTACTGCCTAGAGGCTCAAAAGCTAGTATAACATAAACATAAACTCAGTCATGAGACAACAGAGGTTTTTCTTGGATCAAATCATAAAATATCTGCTATTAAGCAGTGCCTTCAGTGTTCTTACAGTGTTCTTACACAAATAACATGGGATAGAAGTTCAGAAACAGAGGAGGTCATTAAAAATAGGGGATGAAAGAAAAGGAAGGGAACAGAAGAGAAAGGTACACTACTTAAAAATACGGGAAGGAAAAGGAGAGAAGAGAAAAAAAGAGAAAGGATGAGAAAAAAAGTCTATTTTCACAGTAAAACAGACTGGTCTTGTAGTAAAATGTCACCATTTTGAGAATTAACTAGCTCTCTCAATGCCTCCTAGTTGAAAAGCACTGAACATAATCAGATAAAAGTTCTTTATGTCTATGAATATCTGACATTTTATCAGAAATTACTTGAGAGAAGTATTATTCAGTATGTTCTATGAGTAGTGAAAATATTTATAAGCAAACATAGAATGTTTCTACTGCTTTCATTTTGTATTCTTTTTTTTAAATTTCTCAATTCAAGGGTTCAATACATAAACTACATTATATAAAACTGCATATATGTTTTATACATGTATATTGCATACAAAAGTTATAAAACTAGAACTCTTCCCACTTAGAGTACCTACCTACACAATTATTCTAATATATATATATAGCCAAAGTATAAAAGAAGCAGTACAAAATATGAATATGACCCCTGTACTTTCACAGGAAACCTCATAGCTAAGCAATACACACAACCTCCTTTGCTTTTCTAATAGCAGTTAGGCTGACCTAGGTTCATTGTGCCTACCTACACAGTTAGTACAGAAAATTCAAAGACTTCATTCGTTCAACCTCTCAGCCAATGCAGAATGAGGATCTAGCCCTCTACCTCTACCTCTAGGTACTAGGTACTATGATTCCCCAACTCTCTCCTCCCTCTCTTTTTCTTCCCTCCTCTCTATAAACAAATTACCTGCGGCCATCCGTCACTGCCATATGCATTCCCTTTAACCTCTTTCTTTTCCTGTTCTTTCTCAAACTCTGCTTCATTAATCTGAAAGAAATCTTCTCTATTCTCACTTGTTAACCTCAACCCAGTAATAACCACTTCCAGGCACTATTCAATTCCCCTACAAATTTTGTCATATGTATCTCATGTGGCTTCCTGCTCCTGTGGAAGGAGTATTTTCTAACTTCAGTGGGCAGGCTACCAGGAAGGAACAAATGCAGAATGTGAATTGCTAACAAGAGAACTTCTGGACTCTCTTCAAAAGGTGAGGATCATTAAAAAAAAAAAAAAAAAAAAAAAGAGGAGGAGGAGAAGGAGAAATTAATCTAGATTTTTATCTTTCTTTCTTTTTTTTTTTATCTTTCTTTTTAATCCAGATTTTTAAAGATTTTATTTATTCATGAGAGACACAGAGAGAGAGGCAGAGACATAGGCAGAGGGAGAAAGAGGCTCCCTGTGGGGAGCCAGATGCGGGACTTGATTCTAAGACCCTGGGATCATGACCTGAGCCAAAAGCAGACGCTTAACCACTGAACCACTCAGGCATCCCTTAATCTTGATTTCTAAAGACTAAAGAGATATAAAGCAAATGTAATATGTGGATCTTAACTAGATTGTTGTTTGGAGAAAGCTATAAAAGAAATCTTGGGGATAATTAGAGAATTTGGGTATGGACTGGATTTAACATAACAATGTACTAAATTATTGTTATTTTGTTACCTATGATAACAGTGTAATGGTCATGTAGAGGAACACCCTTATTTCTAGAAGGCCCATGCTGAAGTATTTATGAAGTATCATGATAGCTGAAATTACTTTCAAATGGTTCAGCGATGCCATCCCTCCTCCCTGAAATGTATATAAATACAATGGGAATGTATGTGGCAAAACACTGGTAACTACTAAGTCAAGGTTGAAAGTATTTAGATAAATGCTGTATTTTCTGTAAAATTTTGCAGAAATAATAAATATTTCTGTATATTTAAAATTTCCAAAATGCAAACTTTGGCTTAAAAGGAGAGGCATAGGGTTGCTTGGATGGCTCGGCTGGTTAAAGTGTCCAACTCTAGGCTCTGACCATGATCTCAGGGTCCTAGGATCAAGCCCAGCATCAGAGCTCCACACTCAGCAGGGAGTCTACATGGGATTCTGTCTCTCCCTCTCCTTCTGCCTCTCCTCTACTCTCTCTAAAATAAATACTTCAGAAAAATAAAAGGAGAGGGATAAAACCATTGAGCAGTCTCCACTTGTTTCTAGATTTCTAATATTTTTGAAAGAACAAAAATAAGAAACTTCCCATTGGTCTACAAAATGCCAACTGATAAATCTTAGAATAGTGTACCACTCTAGCCAGGTAACGTACATTGTAAGGATACACAAAACCATGACTTTTTTTCCTATACAAACAGATGTATTTTACATCACCAATACTTTAAACATGAAACCATATTAATTTCTCCCATGTTACCAAAGATGAAAATCTGTGGTCATACTGCACAAATCTTTCTTTAAACCATGTAGTTTACAGTCTGCCTTAGAACATTATATCAAGGTAAACAAAAGGTCATGGAGTAAAGTATATTTTCATAATCTGAGAATTATTTGTATATACTTCACACAATCTCATAGATGTTCTTTTTGCTAATTCTGTGATACTTTTTTAAAAGATATTATTTATCTGACACAGAGAGACAGTGCATGCACATAAGTACATAAGTAGGCAGAGCAGCAGGCAGAGGAAGAGGGAGAAGCAGATGTCTTCCCTGCTGAGCAGGGAGCTTGATGTAGGGGTCAATCCCAGGACTCTGGGATCACGACCTGAGCCGAAGGCAAACACTTAACTGACTGAGCCACTCAGGCATCCCGAAAGACACTTTTTTTTTTTAAGGGTTTATTTATTTATTCATGAGAGACAGAGAGAGAGAGGCAGAGACAGAGGCAGAGGGAGAAGCAGGCTCCATGCAGAGAGCCCGATGTGGGACTCGATCCCAGGACTCCAGGATCATGCCCTGAGCTGAAGGCAGGCGCTAAACTGCCAAGCCACCCAGGGATCCCCAGACACATTTTTAATCTTAAAAGATCCTACAACTCTCAGAGGCCTAGCTCTTTGGAAAATCATGCAGAAAGAAGTGCAATGAACTTAAAGTAAAAAAGATGGCTGACACCATCATTTTTTTTTTTTTTTTTTTTTTTTTTTTACTGGAATACACATCACAGAGGATACTGTTTAAATATTTTTAGGACCTATGGTGCCTGGCTGGCTCAGTCAGAAAAGCATATGACTCTTGGTCACAGGTTGTGAGTTCAAGCCTCACAAGCCTCACACATTCTTCAAAATACAGTTATAAGATATAGCTAAAATATCCATTCATTGAATTTACAGACCATTTCTTCTATTAGACTTCAATGTATCTATCTCCACTCCAGGCTCATAAACTATGAACCATGGAAAACAAGACTGCAAAATAAGAAAAGCAAAGAGCTAATTCAAACAATAAACTTAAAACATATTAAAACTTAAAATCTCAAAAATTTTCTCATGGATAATTTATTTTCTTCCTACACACAACCCTCCCCTCCCCTTTTTAAAAATTTTATTTATTTGCTTACTTATTTTAGAGAAAGTGTATGCAAGCATGAGTAGAGGGAGGGCAGAGGGAGAGGGAGAGAATCTCAAGTGGACTCCACACTGAGTGCAGAGCCTGATGAAGGGCTTGGTCTTATAACCCTTAGATCATGACCCGAGCTGAAATCAAGAGTCAACCACTTAAACAACTGAGCCATCCAGGTGACCCACACACAAGCCCTTCTTACAGAATCTGCCCTTCCCCACTCAGGCAATTCTATCATAAACACATAACTGGGTCTTTCCAGCAAAAAAACACAATTTCTATCATACAGCCTTTGCACCAATAAACTAAGGTGTTCTTCCATAGGGGACAGCTTGCCTTCTCATTATATTCTGTAAAAGTTTTCCTTCAACAACCTCTGACCCTAAAAGCCCTTATTCCTGAATGGCCACTTAGACACCACAAAGCATCATGATGATCTACTGATGTTGGAGGAAAGTAAAAATATTTTAAAAGGTTATTTTAATTTTAAAAGATACTGTTTTTAAATAAAACAAATCTTAGCTCTGATCTCAAAAAGAACCATGATTAGTTCTGAGACAATTTCAAAAATTCGTTCTTAGGGATCTCTTTGAAACATTTATTGGACTAGGCAATTAATCTAGTTAAGAAAGAGCTACAGATATTTTAAGGAGAAAAACAAGTCTTCTATCATGAACACAATAACATGATTTGCTTCCTACAAAACATGCAGTAACACCAAATATAAAAGAACCAACCTGAAATGTCAAAAATTATGTGGAAAATAGGAAGGGAAGGAGTAAATGTGGAAGGGAGAGAGGGCAGCCATTATAAATTACTTCAGTTCTTTGGAGGTGGAAAGAACCAAGATTTCCTAATTTCTCTTTTAAAGAACCAAAATAATTAAAAACTTAAAAAGAAAAAAAGAATGGAATGTATCTTTGCTTCCCTTTATGTTTTTAAATCATTCTTTAACTGACATTTTACTTCAGCGTATGGTCATACTCACACAATCTTTCATTCCATTAACAACAACTAAATCTTTACTTTCCAAAAGATGATTTAGGCTAGGCTTTAAAAAAATTATTTATTTATTTATTTGAGGAAGAGAGGGGAAGGGGGAGAGAAGGAGAAGCAGATTCCCCACTGAGCAGGGAACCTAACACAGCTTGATCCTGGGATAATGACCTGAGCTGAAGGGAGATGCTTAACCAACTGAGCCACCCAGGTACCCTTAGACTAGGCTCTTTGAGGTTCCTTCACCACCACACACAAAGAAGATAATAAAACAGCTTGAGAAATTATGCTTCACACTTCCTTTCCTCTTCCTTTGTCATTTATTGTACAACACTTCCAATTTACAAACTCTACGGAGAGCTGTGGCCTTCTTAGTTTTCACTGACATAAAGCACCCAAAAAAAAAAAAAAAAAAAAAGCTCAGGGAAAGTAAAACTGACATCTTACCAAATTAGCAGCAAAACATGTGAACAGGAGACTTCCTCCAAAATTCAGTATTTCCCTCAACTTAGACATAGATCCTTCTTCTACAAGGAGAAGTAGCCTAGCTTTCTTAGGATGCTCCTAAGTGGCCATAATCATCTCACAACCAGGTTAATACAGGAGCCCTGTGGTAGAGGTTTTCATAAAACTGAAGCAAGGGGTAATGCTACTATGGGTAAGAAGACATAAGACTGTGAAGGGAATAGGTACCCCCTCTCTCACTCCTTTCTCCCAGGTCAAAACAAAACAAAAAACAGGAGTGGCCAGTAGTAAAAGTCTAAAGAGAAAACAGAAATGAAAAGTTGACTTCCTTGGGTTATAGATTTATAATACCAAATACATATGTATTTGGTGACTGCAAAATAGCTCCTCAAACCTAGAGCAAATCAGAAAACAATACAAATTTAAGGTTAGAATATAAAGAGAATGCTGTTCTGCTAATGACAGTATATAACCCTGCAAACATTACCTCATTTAACCCTTATGAAACTTCTATTAAATATTATTAATAAATTCACAGATGAGGAGTTTACAGATGAGGAAGTAAAAAGAGAAATTAAGAAATGTATACTAGGGCAAAGAGCTATAGCAATGACTCCATGATCTAAACTTAGAAATAGGGATCCCTGGGTGGCGCAGCGGTTTGGCGCCTGCCTTTGGCCCAGGGTGCGATCCTGGAGACCTGGAATCGAATCCCACATCGGGCTCCCGGTGCATGGAGCCTGCTTCTCCCTCTGCCTGTGTCTCTGCCTCTCTCTCTCTCTCTCTCTCTCTGTGTGACTATCATAAATAAATAAAAATTAAAAAAAAAATTTAAACTTAGAAATATGACTAAGTTTGGTACCTTAACCAACACATATACTACACTACAGTTCTCTCTCACACCTGCTTTTAAATCTTTATATAATTTTTAATGAAGATCAATACATAATTTGTCTGTGCTCGCTTTGGCAGCACATATACTAAAAAAAATGCATAATTTGTCCTCAAACAAGAGCCAAATAAGGAATACTCGAGGTCAAAAATAACTCAAAGATGAAGTCATAGAAACCTCTAGCTCTAGTCAATCACCAGAAGTCTACAGAAAAAAAAAAATCACAAAAGGGGATAAAGTGTGATAAAAATGATTTATATTTCTAAGTCCCGAACTTAAGGTATCAATTCCTGAAATAAAAGAAAGCTGAAAATTTTAAATTCCAATACTCTAATTAGTGATGTTGTTTTTTTTCAACTTCTATTTTTTTCTGATAATAAAAACTTTTAAAACTTTGTAATTTAAGCTTCACATTAAATACACCTGTATTGAGGCACCTCGGTGGTTCAGTAGTTGAGCATCTACCTTTGGCTCAGATCAGGATCCCAGGGTCCTGGGATCGAGTTCCGCATTGGGCTCTCCGTGGGGAGCCTACTTCTCCTTCTGCCTATATCTGTCCCTCTCTCTGTGTGTCTCTCATGAATAAATAAAATCTTTAAAAAAAGAAAAAACCTGTACTTTTCATATTGAATTCCATTTCTTAAACTTTTTAAACTCTCAATATATGTTTCTATATAGAATGCATTCTACATTGGGACACCTGGGTGGCTCAGTGGTTGGTTGAATGTCGGCCTTTGACTCAGGGTGTGATCCCAGAGTCAAGTCCCTCACTGGGCTCCCTGCATGGAGCCTGCTTCTCCCTCTGCCTATGTCTGCCTCACTCTCTCTGGTCTCTAGTGAATTAAAAAAAAAAAAAAAAAAAAAGAATGCATCCTACATAAACTTTCATTTCTGGGTAATATTCTTCTAAACCATATAATATTCAACACTATTTCTTTCAGAGTCTAAAGCCCCTCCTCCTGCTCATGCTTGCTCTTTCTCTCTTGAACAAATAAAATCTTTAAAAATAAATAAATAAATAAAACTTCCTCTCTGCCATAATCAATGCAGCAGACCTTTTTTCCAAAGAAAAAATATTACCATTTGTTCAAACATAAGAATGCATTCCCTAGGCCATTCTGTGTATCAAAAGAAAGTCTTCAATTTAAAATTCTGTATGGTCTCTGTTAAACCACATCCTGCTAACAAGTAAAAAAAAGGATATTCCATACAAATTCTATTGAGTTCATACTCATTTTACTTTTGTACAGTATGAAATGATTTAAACTTACAAACCTAGCAAGATTTAAAAATAAATCTCATCATTTCTAATAATTAGGTATTCACTAATAATAACTCACAAATTCATTTTATAATAACTCACAAATAATTATAAACAAATGCTTAGAAAATTCAGTCATGTAATCAGTGCTTTAGAAGTATATGCTCAGGGCAGCCCGGGTGGCTCAGCGGTTTAGCGCCGCCTTCCACCTGAGGCGTGATCCTGAAGACCAGGGATCGAGTCCCAAGTCGGGCTCCCTGCATGGAGCCTGCTTCTCCCTCTGCCTATATCTCTGCTCTCTCTCTCTCTCTCTCTCTCTATCTATCTATGTGGGTCTCTCATGAATAAATAAATAAAAATCTTAAAAAAAAAAAAGTATATGCTCAAACTATTCTAATGAAGTTGTTTAAAACAATCTTTTCTCATTGAAGTGGAGATTTTGTTAGACCAAATTTACTGAAGAAATGTCACTCCATTTGCCACATACACACAAACTTATCTTGGATTAAACTCACAAAGATAATGCCAATTAAGTCAAATCTCACTTCCAGAAACTCAACTATACTGCCTTCCAAACAAAGATTACAAAAACTAACCCATAATAATACTTTCCAAGTACTTCTCCATCAACGTAAATATTAAGAACTGCTAGCTGGTAGATATAGCATATGTGACTGTGCCACTACGTTCTGTAGAAGTAATTATGACTGTAATTTCTTTTAGCCAATTCACTGTATTAAATATCCTTACAAATGTCTTAACAATTTCTAACAATATAAAATATAACTTAGGGGCACTGGATGGCTCAGTGGGTTGAGTCCACCTTTGGTTCAGGTCATGATCCCAGAGTCCCGGGATCGAGTCCCATGTCTGGCTCCCTGCTTGGCAGAAGTCGGCTTCTCCCTCTGCACCACCCCTGCCCTTGCTCTCTCTCTCAAATTAAAATAAATAAAATCTTTACAATAAAATAAAATGTAACTCAGTTGAAGAAAGTAACCATAGTAAAGCTGGTAAATTTGAAGTAATCTTAACAACACAGGACCTCTTATTCTTCAATATTTTTAGGGACATAAGGTTAGGCTTTTGGATATTCTATGAGAAATAGTTTAACAACTCAGCAAAGTAAAAAGCCAGATACCATTTGAGCATTTCTACATAGGACCAAAAAATAACTGATTTAATGAAATGCACCATTTTGCTTTAAAAAAAAAAAAAAAAAAAAAAAGAGGGACACGTGGGTGGCTCAGTAGATTAAGCATCTGCCTTCA
Source organism: Canis aureus (assembly GCF_053574225.1). Lineage (NCBI taxonomy): Eukaryota > Metazoa > Chordata > Mammalia > Carnivora > Canidae > Canis > Canis aureus. The sequence continues at coordinate 8,945,255 of NC_135643.1, forward strand.
GCTCAGGTCAGGATCCCGGGGTCCTGGGATTGAGTTCCACATCGAGCTCCCTGCTTGGCAGGAAGTTTGCTTCTCCCTCTGCCCCACCCCTGCTTATGCTCTCACTCTACCCACTCCCCTGCCCCTGCACACACACTCTCTCTCTCTCAAATAAATACAACCTTTAAAGGATAAAAAAAATTTTAAATAAGGAAACTGAAGATAAAAGTTACATTTCTTCCTTTTTTAAAAAAATAAGAGTGAGGAGGTACTTTCTCCTTACAAAGTCACATGGCTTAAGGGTATTAAATTTCTGTTTAAAGTTGAAGACTAAGGGTGCCTGGTTGGCTCAGTCAGTGGAGCATGACACTCTGGATCTCAGGAGTCATTAAGTTCGAGCCCCACATTGGGAGTAGAGATTACTTTAAAAAGTTGAACACTTAAGCTTTGTGAACAATATCAAATTATGTATTTTTCCATTTAGCATATTATCTTCTCCCTTCATTTTTATATACTACTATAGGGAGCTTCAAGGATGGCTCCCAATGACCCCACCTCCTAGTACACACACTCCTGTGTAATCCTCTCTGCTGGATTCAATGACTTTTTTTTTATTTTTCTTAAGATTTTATTTATTTATTTGAGAGAGAGAACGTGCAAGCAGAGGGAGAAGCGGAGGGAGAGGGAGAAGCAGACTCCATGCTGAGCAGAGTCTGACTCGGGGCTCAATCCCATGACCCAAAGATCATGACCTAAGCCAAAACCAAGAGATGGAGGCTTAACCGAGACACCCAGATGCCCCAGTGACTCACTTAACGAAGAGAAAAGGGAGTAAGTAATGGGATGACACTTCCATGATTACATTACAAAATTAAAGGCTCACATGGAAAGGAATTAATATAGGCTATTGGCAAACAGCCAATATGAGAAACTAGGGCCTTCAGCCCAACAACCATGGCAGAACTAAATGCTGCCAACAACCATGTGAGTGAACTGGAGACAGATCCTTCGCCAGAGCCTTCAGATGAAACCATATCCCTGTGGACATGTTGAAAGCAACTTTGTAAGAGGCCTTGAACCAGAGGAACCAGCTTAGATTCTTGATCAACAAAATCTATAACATAACATTTGTTGCCTTAAGTCACTAAGTTTTGGAGTAATCTGTTATTTTATTTATTTATCTATTTATTTTAAAGATTTTATTTATTTATTCATGAGAGACACACAGAGAGAGGCAGAGACACAGGCAGAGGGAGAAGCAGGCTCCATGATGGGAACCGGATGTGGGACTTGATCCTGGGACTCTAGGATCAAGCCCTGGGCTGAAGGCAGGTGCTAAACCGCTAAGCCACCCAGACATCGCTGGAGTAATCTGTTATGCAGTGCTATGGGTTGAATTGTGTCCCTCAGAGAATTCATATGTTGAAGTCCTAATCCCCACTACTTCAGAATGTAACTTTTTTTGCAGTCAGGCTTTTACAGAGGTAATCAAATTAAACTCACATCATTAGGGTAGACCCTAATCCAATATGACTGGTATCCTTATAGAAAGGGGAAATTTGGACACACACACACACACACACACACACACACACAAAGAAAGACCATGATGTGAAGAGACAGGGAAAAGACAGCTATCTACAGGCCAAGGAAAGAGCACTGGAATACAACCTTCCCACATGGAAGGGACCAATCCTTGAGGGATTGGGGTCCTTGGGGTCATGGAAGGGACACACTGATTGCAGACTTTTGGCCCCAGACTATAAGACTAAAAATAAATTTCTGTTGTTTAAGCCACCTAATTTGTAGTAATTTGCTATAGAAGCCCTAATAAATTAATACATATAGCCAGAGAGAACAAATATATATACTTAATACAAAATAACTTTTATTGGCAGTACCAATATCAGTCTTAATGCAAGGCTCAAGTAGTTGGCCAAAGCTTCTAAGTATTAATTCTGAAAAAAGACATTAGTCCTATCAGAAAAATCTTAGACCACAGGTTTATTTTTTTAAGTAAGCTAGGACTCCAGCAATCATATAATCTAATCCATTTATTTCAAAAATTGAGGATGCTGATGTGCTAGGAGCTGTTTAGAACACTTAATATATAGTAATACCTCTCAAGAAACTGATGAGAGATCACTATCATCAATTCCATCTTTAGATGAAGAAACTGATGTCTAGAAGTTAAAAAAATCACACAGCTGGTAAGTGGCCCGAATTTAGTAAACTGCGGTGCACAAGAGATAAGTGATTTAAGCAAAATCACAGTTAGTAGTTGAGCTGGGACTAAACCTAATGGTCCTTTCTCTTAACCTTCAAATCTTTTTTTTCAGAAAGTTAAATTGAAGAGCTTTTCTTCTACTTGCTATATTCAATAACACTGCTACCTTAGAAATATATGTGATTATCTATCTGCCCTTCTCTGACTACTCAAACATGGTTGCTCATTTTTCTCCCACTCCCTAAACCCTAAAATATCATCTTTCAATCCCTACTGCTCTTCTTTCATCTATGTTAATCATTATTATATACTGGAACTCAAGGCTTCACTTCTACTCAGTTTGGGAAACACGGCTTTAGCTTGATGTTTGATCCCAATTAAAATACAAATACACCTTGAAGGGCTAATTTCCTATTATGAGCTATCTGCATTTCAGTAGGAATAAATCAGATCCTTTTTCAGAGAACAGGCTTCTAAATAAATATGTCAAGACAGCCATTGTCAAGTTTTAAAAAGACTCTGACCTAAGGTACAACTTATTCTGGGGTACCTGACTAATGAATCAGAGTCTGTTTTGGGAAATCTGGGGTTGGGTACTTAAGTGATAGCCTTTCTTTGGGAGTCTGAACTATAAGACACAGAGTGTGGGAAGTGGTAACAACCATGTTTCCCATGACAAAGAAGAGAAATGTGAAAAGCGTCAGCTCTCCGAAGATGGTGAAACAGACACAGAAAAGAGGCACTCCACTGACAGTGAGGGAAACCTGACTGCATTTGGGTACTGGGTTCTTGTATAGCCCAGGGGCATTTCTGTGTCCCTGAATCTTTTGATGTCTCCTGGGACACACTCAAAAGTCTGATAACTTCCCTTTTGCTTAAGCTATTGGAATTGTATCACATGCAATAGAGAACTAACATCGTCAAAAAGATACCCTCTCTACAACTAAGAACCGGGATGCCTGGATGGCTCAGCGGTCGAGCATCTGCCTTCGGCTCAGGGTGTGATCCCGGAGTCCCCGGATCGAGTCCCATATCAGGCTCCTTGCACGGAGCCTGCTCCTCCTGTCTCTGCCTGTCTCTGGGTCTCTCATGAATAACTAAATAAAATCTTAAAAAAAAAAAAAAAAAAAACTGAAGAACATTACCAAAGGACTAATAACTTCACATAAAAAACTCTTCAGTAACGATAAAGCCAAGCAAAATACTAAAACCAAGGCAAACAGGTAGCAGGAGTACCCTCAACTGCCTTACAACATAGCTCATCATTTAAACTATTCACTCAGGGATGCCTGGGTGGCTCAGCAGTTGAGCGCCTACCTTTGGCTCAGGGTGTGATCCCAGGATCCCGGATCCAGGATCAAGTCCCACATTGGGCTCCTTGTGGGGAGACTGCTTCTCCCTCTGCCTGTGTCTCTGCCTCTCTATGTTTCTCAAGAATAAATAAATAAAATCATTAAAAAAATAAACTATTCACTCAAAGGAACTACAATACAGTAGAGTTAAAGAGTTCCAAACCCTGAGCTTACAACTAGATTTTTCCAGAAGAAAAAGAAAAGGATGTTTTAAAAACAAGATTTTATTCTATGTAGGTACCAACAATAAAAGTAATAATGCATTAAAGCCAAAATTGAAACTGAAAGTAATTTCTTCTAATATATCCTTTTTTGGATGCAGAAAACTACAAGCCCTTCAAGAAAGCAGGTTTGCCTAAGCTTACCCAGCCATCAGCAATTAAAGGAGGACTAAAATCTAGCTCTTTTTTGAGTCAGAGTTCAGTGGTCTTGTTACAATGCTAATGCAAAAAAAGACTACCATAATTCTTGCTCCTCACTCCTTATTCAATAGACAAAACAGTCATAAAACTGACCTGATTCTCTGTTCTGGGCTGGCATGAACCTGCGTAGAAACAATAGGAGTGGCAGGCACTTTCTTCCTGAAGCAGATGTGGAGAAGTATTATACCTATGATGAAAGAAAGAAAAAGAAAACCCAATTTATTTTCAGAATATGTTTTGGCATAATGAGTTGATTTTTCTACTGATTCCTTCTTTATCTCCTTATTTGTTGGTAGTGATTTAGTAGTGGAAAACATGACAATGATTTATTCAAGACAGATAAAATTTACTAGATAAAATCCATAAAGAATACAGTTGTTTAAATTTGGTATCTATAAACCATCTGGTTCAACTTCTTCATTTTACTGAGACCAGGAAAAGTTATACTAAGAATCAAGGACAACAGATACTTAGTGGCAGAGCCAGGTTCAGAACGTAATTCTTCCCATATCCAGTCCAGTATTCATTGGTACATCACAGATCAAACTCATTTTGGAAAGCCAAATATAAGCAAAAAAAAAAAAGCAAAAAAATTCCTGTTAGTTTTCAAGGTATATTTGTCAAGCATCTGAAGGTAAATGTAGTTTGTTCTATATTAAAATCAGAAAACAATGTTTTCTCACTTAATGGTTATAACCCAACCTCAAGTGATTTAGCATGCCTTATATAAGATAGTAAAATATTTGTTTTATTTGGGGCACTTGGCTGGTTCAGTCAACACAGTATGCAACTCTTGGTCTCAGGGTTGTGATTTCAAGCCCCATGACGGATATAGAAATCACTTAAAAAAAAAAAAAAGTCTTGGGGCACCTGGGTGGCTCAGTGGTTGAGTGTCTGCCTTCAGCTCAGGTCATGATCCCAGAGTCCTGGGATCGAGTTCCACATCAGCCTCCCCATAGGGAGCCTGTTTCTCCCTCTATGTCTCTGCCTCTCTCTGTGTGTCTCTCATGAATAAATAAATAAAATCTTTTTTAAAAAGTCTTAAAAAATGTTTATTTGCCATTCAGTATTTCAATATGAAAACACTAGTATATGAATCATGAAATATAGGTTCTAATCTTTCCTAATTCTATTCTCAACAAGTTTTATGATCTTAATCGATTACGTCTTTGGTTCCAAAGTGCCTTCATTCAAAAACAAGGAGGGTGAACTAATTCCCACGGACCTTCTAACTCTAAAACGTTATACCTATGAATCGCTTCCTCTTTTAGCAACATTCTGCTTTTCTGATCGACTGTTTTTTGTCATGTATTTGTTAATCTCTCTGATATTATTACAGGAGTTAAAACATAATCAGAAATATTGCCTTCAAAGGAAGCCTGGTTGGTTAAGTTGGTAGAGCATGTGACTTTTGATCCCAGGGTTGTGAGTTCGAGCCCCACAGTAGGTGTAAAGATTAATTTAAAAAAAATAATTAAAGGAGAGTTGTACTTAAAAAAAGAAATACTGCCTTCAAATATGCAGTTAATTATCATTCAAAAGCCTACATAACAATAACCTAGTTTTGCTGGCTAGCTCACCCAGCCTGAAGTGTTAGAAGTATTTTTCAAAATCTACCTCTTAGGGAGTTGTTTTTTTAAATCTTAGAATTAGGGGATCCCTGGGTGGCGCAGCGGTTTTGCGCCTGCCTTTGGCCCAGGGCGTGATCCTGGAGACCCGGGATCGAGTCCCACATTGGGCTCCCGGTGCATGGAGCCTGCTTCTCCCTCTGCCTGTGTCTCTGCCTCTCTCTCTCTCTCTCTCTCTCTGTGACTATCATAAATAAATAAATTAATTAATTTAAAAAAAACTTTAAAAACCTTTAAAAAAAATCTTGGAATTATTTTCCCAAATGATTCATTCAGTTATTCATCCAACAAGTTGTTACCAAGTGACTTGACAGACACACCCCAGCCTAATCAGATAAAAGACTTTATTTTTTTTTTTTAAAGATTTTATTTATTCATAGAGAAAGAGGGGGGTGGGGGGCAGAGACACAGGCAGAGGGAGAAGCAGGCTCCATACAGGAAGCCCGACGTGGGACTCGATCCCAGGTCTCCAGGATCACACCCCAGGCTGCAGGCGGCGCCAAACCGCTGCGCCACTGGGGCTGCCCCCCCCCCTTTTTTTTTTTTTTAAAGAAGATAAAAGACTTTAAAACAAGATACCTCTAGTGAAAAACTGAATGACATTAGGAATTCAAGTGGCAATAAGGGAATAAGCAGAAATGATGACATGTCTCCTAATTTATGCTTTCCCTATTTTTTAACTTATTACATAAAAGTTACTTGTAACATGTTTTAAAAAAAAGAAAAAGAAAGAGTAAACACCCAGGTACCTACCACCCAACTCAAGAATCTAAATAGAAGTTCCTGGTAATGTTCTCCTAACTTGCTCACCCCCTCCCATGCCCCACCTCTCTCACCCCTTCAGTTTCCTCTAACTGCTCTACTGTTTTTGTGTTTATCATTACTTGGCTTTTTGAAAAGTTTATTGCAGGGGGGCGCCTGGGAGGCTCAGTCGGTTAGGTGTCTGACTCTTGGTTTCAGCTCTGGTCATCATCTCACACTAGTGGAATGAACAGGGGCTTCGTGCTCAGTCTACTTCAGACCCTTTTTCCCGTTCCCTCTGCCCCTCCTCACTCACTCACTCTCTCATGGATGCCTGGGTGGCTCAGTTGGTTAAGCCTCTGACTCTTGATTTTGGCTCAGGTCATGATCTCAAGTCCCCCACCTTACCCCTTGAGCTCTGTGTGGAGCATAGAGCCTGCTTAAGATTCTCTTTTCCTCTCCCTCTGCCTCCCCTACCAACAACCGCTTCCCCACCACTAGCATGTGCTCAAGTACTCTCTCTAAAAATTACCTAATAGTTTGTCACAAGAGGGGCACCTGGGTGGCTCAGTCAGTTAAGCATCGGACTTCAGCTCAGGTCATGATCTCCCAGTCCTGGGACTGGGACCTGCATCAGGCTCCCTGCTCAGCAGGGAGTCTGCTTGTCCCTCTTCCCTCCCCAGTTGGTGCTTGCTCTCTCAAATAAATATGTTTTTAAAAGTTTATCATATATGTACATATCCCTCAGCCCCATAGTATTCCACTGAATTTTGTGAAAAGAGTATTAAAATAGCTCCCGTCTTCTAGGGTTTGACTTTTTCACTCAGTATTATATTTTAAAAATTCATCCATGTTGTTCCCCTTAGTTGCAGGTCATACCTTTTCACTGTAGAATTTTTCTTCATTGTATAAATATATCATAATTATCCATTTTCCTCACAATAGTATCTTATTTTTCTCCCAGGGTTTTTTCCCCCTATTATGACCATTTGTTATAAATGTTCTCACACGCCTTTTCCTATGTCCCATGTGCCAAAGTTTCACTTAAGTTTGTGCCTAGGAGTTGAGGAATATGCACATGTTCAATTTTTCATGACGATGCCAATTTTTATTTTCCCCAAATGTGTTTAGCAATTTATAATCCCACCAGCAACTACCTGTTCATATTAAACCACATCCAATACTTAGTAATGCTAACTCCTTAATTTGGCATCAAATTGTGGTCTGACTTTGCTTTTTCCTGTTGATTAATTATACTGAGTATTTCTTCAGATTTATTGGCTAACTCATGTTTCCTCTTTTATGAAATGCCTATTCATATATTTTGCCACTTCCTCCTCAGTTGTTTGCTCATACTTATTGTTTCATAGAAATTTTAGTATTTTGGATGATTATTTGGTTTTACCCATTTTGAACTACCAGGTACAAGCAAGTGTTGAGATAAAGAAGCAGAAACAAAACAGCAGGAGGCCAGACAGAGTGGGAAACAGTAAGATAGAAGACCAAATGTTTTTGTATATTAACCCAATCTACTGATGTCTTAAAGTACCAGAAGCCTAGAATATTACATAATCCTGTTTTATAATCCTTTATTTTCATATAAATGCAGCCAAAGGCAAATGCTTTGACATGATTTCAATGTACTGTAACTGTAATATGCAATATAATTTCAAGTATCAGCTTTATACAAATCACAATTTAAATCACACTCTAGACAGAGTTCTCATTTTAACCCTGACGTTTTACCTGTTTTCATTTCATGCTTTGGTTGCCTTCAATTTAGAGTAAGTCAGTTATACTGTCAAAGGGGTGAGAATGAATTATGAATATGCACACAGGTATGAACTGAATTTCAAAAATTAAATTATATAACCTAGAAGATCACAGAGATCCTCATTCCAGACTTGGCTAGACAATTAACTATACCTTGCCCTAAATATGTCTTTAAGTTGATTTTCTTATATTCACATGAAAATTCTAAGGACATTAGGATCATACTCTGGCTTGAATTTCAATAAGAAAAAAAAAAAAAATTCTAGACAGTCCCAAAAGGGTTTTAGGAATTTCTTCCTAAGTGTTTTACAAACCAGATGGTTAGACTAAAGAGCAACAAAAAGTTGAATGTCTGAAAAAAAAAAAAAATTTAATAAGCAGTGCTATAGCCTTCCTATACCTTCTCAGGACTCCTGACAGAACACCTGATGAACAGCATTATACAGGGGAAAAAAAAAAATCAAAAGCCACATAAAATCTGAATCACTCTACACACTGGCCTTGATTCCTATAGAAGAGTACTTCCAGAACCACACTTACGAACTTACCTAAATCTTACCCTTCTACTGTGCTTGAACTTTCTGGGTCAAAGTCTAGCTCCTCTACTTTAATACTAGGACCATGACCCTACTTTTCAAGGGCAGTGTTCTATAAAGGCCCACTTCTTTCTCATATATCATCAATTTCCTAATTTCCTCCTTCAGATAAAGCAAACCATCAGTGTATACATATATTTCCAATCATTAGAAAACAAACAATAACAACGAACCTTTTTGATACCACTACCCCTCTAGGTCATGGCCAGTTTCTCTGATTCCTTTTTGCAAAAGGTCACAAAAGAGTTGTCAGTACTCTGTCTTCAAGATTCTTCAATTCAAATTGAACACATTCCAATTAGACTTTTGCCTCCCAAAATGTCATTGAACTTGAGGGCCACCAATTATCTACATATTGTTAAATCCAAAGGCCAGTGAGTTCTCACCTTTCTTGACCTATCTGCAACTGGCATGACTCATCAAGCCCTGATACACTTTCTTTACCTGGCTTCCAGAACAAAGACTCTCCTGGTTTCATCCTATCTCACTGGCCACTCCTCACCTCCGCTGCTTATTTCTCCTCTTCTCACTGATCACTTAAGTTCAAGTTCTTACCCTCTCTCCACCCTATCAGTTAACTGTACTGACTCTGTCTACAAAACATATCCAGAATCTGACCACTTCTCCTCACCTAGACTTTGACCAGAATAACTATCATTTCTCACTTGGATTTTTCCTACAATTTAGTAACTGGCCTCCCAACTTCTACCCTTGCCCTACTTCAGTTTTTCTCTTCAAAGCAGTCAGAGCAATCCTGATAATCTTACATAATTCATATAATGTAACTCCTGTGTCCAAAATCTCCTAAAGGCTTCTTATCTCAGACTAAATGCCAAAATCTTTAAAATAGCATAAATAACCTACATAGTTTGGCCCCTATTACCTCTGACTTCATTTCCTAAGAGACCTCCTTGCTATTCCTTATTCATGCGAAGCATACTTCATCTCAGAGTCTTTACATTTGTTGTTCTCTCTGCCCAGATGCTTTTCCAGGAGATAATTATCTCTGCATTCCTCACTCCTGCACTATCTTCTAACTGATGCCCAAATGTCTACAGGGCTAAGTCTTCTTTGTCCGCTCTATTTAAAATCTTAACAATTTTGCTCCCAAGGCACTTGGCAGGATGAGCCCTGGGTGTTATGCTAAATGTTGGCAAATTGAACTCCAATAAAAAAAAAAATTTTTTTTGGTCCCAAGATCCCTAATCCACCTTTCTGGTTTATTTTTCTCCAGTGTTACTAACATACATTAAATTCACTTCTATTTCTGTTTGTGTCCTCCCATGAAAACTTAAAACCCACAGGGCAAGAGCTTTTGTTTTGTTTGGTGCTATACCTTCAATGCCTAGGAAGGGTTATGGCACACAGTAGGCATTCAATAAACATTTTTTGAATGAACAAATAAAAATTACAACCTTTCTGAGTTTTCAAAACAAGAAAATCTAATCAGGGTGCAAGAGTTAGATTTTTTTACATAAAATAACCATTCTGATTTTTTAACAGTTAAATGATAACTCTGAAGAATTCAGTAGATGTTGCAACTAATACTTCTAGAAATTTAAATTAATCGCTATAGTAAATAGTTTCCCTCCCCAAGTTAGATTTTAGACTGTAGCTGTCCACACAGTGACATTTATTTTCCACTAACTGCTGTCATATTCAACAATGGTTGGCTTACAGAGCCACAACACCAACACACAGGAAAATATTATAAAAATGTTCATTCCAAACTGGTTCCAGACAAAGAACCACACTCTTTATAAATAAAGAAACTCTAAAAATAAAGGGCAGATATTTTTAAATGTTTTAAATATTTGGTTTGGAAATAATTTCAGACTTACAGAAAAGCTGCAAATATCAGAATTCAAAACCACCATTATACCTACAGTCACCAATTTTTAATGCTACTCTGTTTTATCATCTGTGCTCACATTCTCTCTTGCACGTTCTTTCCTTTCACACACACACACATACACATACACACACACACACACATTTTTTTCTCTAAACCAACTGAGGATAGAGATGCCTGGGTGGCTCAGCAGTTTGGCACCTGCCTTCAGCCCAGAGTGTGATCCTGAAGACCCAGGATTGAATCCCATGTAGGCTCCCTGCATGGAGCCTGCTTCTCCCTCTGCCTATGTCTCTGCCTTTCTTTCTGTGTCTCCCATGAATAAATAAATAAAATCTTTAAAAATAAATAAACAAACAAACAGAGGATAAATTATATACAACATGGCCCTTGGCTCTGTTGACTTCATGTACATTTCCTTAGTCTCTTTTATAATCATAGTACATTACCTTCAGTAATTTGAACAGTATTATAACATTTTTTTGTAGTCTAGTATCCACATCCCCGATTTTTTCAACTGGCCCAATTATGTCCTTTTATGGTATTCCCACACACACACCATCCAGTATAGGATCCAGTCTAGGGGCAGGTATTGCAGTTAGTGATTCTCTCACTTAAACCTCAATATGGAACACTTCCACACTCTTTGTCTTTTATTGACATTGGTGTTTTGGAAGAACACAGCTCCCTCCCCTTTTTATTAGGTAGAATGCTCCTCAGTGTGAGTCAGTCTAATGTTTCCTCATGATTAGATTCAGGTTATGCGGTCTTGGCCAGACTATCACACAGATGATATGTCCCCTCAGGATATCATATCTGGAATCACATGGTACCCAACCTCCCTTCTCTATTCATTTATCAGTTTTTTACTATGAATAATGAATTCTTATTGTTACTGGTTCATAATTCATTATTATACTTATTTGATCATAAAATTAATCTAGACTGGTCCAGTAGGAAGCCTAATAGGCTTCTTATGAAATGCTCCCATTTTTTTTCCAAAAACATTTTCTTATTTTCTAGTATATCAATAAGGAAAATGATTTGAGGTTCACCTGGTATATACCCTGCCCAGGCCTGCAATCAGCCAATTCTCTGAGGATCTCTGGTTCCTTTGTGCTGGTAACAGGTTTAGAGATCAAGATTTGGCAATTAAGTGTTCTCTGCTCTTTCATTCTTAGCCTCTTTGTTGGCAAAGCTACCAGGAAATACAAGTGCATACATAGACATATGCATACAAACGTATGTAAATGCACATGTTCATACATATACATACATGGGCACATGTAGACACACATATATGTATACATACTAGCTTCAAAAATAATGAATTCACATTAGTACCTTCAATTGCAATCCATTCCCTCAGGATTCATTTTTGCCTTTCCCCATTTCATATTTGTATATCCCTCCTTCCTCAGGTCCTGGCTCAAGCAACCTCAAAACATTTACTCAAAGCATAATAAACCTAAAAACGACCCGGAGTTGCTTTGTTCTTATCACTACAAAAATAAACTCCAGTAGAAAGAGTTCAAGATTTGTTTGCAAGCCCTCCCTCTTCCTCCACCCAGGCAAGAGTAAATAGTCAAATATTGTGTTAGTAAGTCACTTAGATTCATTCTTTCTTCCCTTTCAATGTAAATATAGCACTAAATGAATATACAGTCAGGTTCATTTGTTTTAATAGTTTAAGATTTTCCCCATCCCTGTTTTTAATATGAAAGATAACATGTTTTGCTTAAAAAAATCAATATATAAAAAGAGATAGTTTGAAAAGTGTCATTTCCACCCATAAACCTTTGGTCCCATCATCTCTTACTACCCCTACCTTTTTCAAAGTTTAGCAGATATATGTATATTTTATACCTCACCCTTTAAAACAAAACAAAACAAAACAAAACAGACTATATATGTGTGTTAAACTAACAAGTTCAACCCAGACTGGAGGAAGCTCTTTCTACATTTTATGAGACCAGTAATTTCTTAATGCCAAACCAAACAAAGATACTAAGAGAAAAGAAGACTAGAAATCTGATATCCTTTGTGAAGACAGATGAGAAAGTTTTAACAAAATATTAAGTATATATAATAGAAATATTACATTACGACCAAATGGAGTTTTTCCTGAAAATAACTTAAAGCTGATTCAACATTTGACAAATTCAAATTCACTAAAAAATAAAAAATAAAAAAAATAAATTAATATAATTCACTAAAAAATAAAAAAACATATGATAATCTCAATACAAAAAAAAGCATTTAACAAAATTCAACATTCATTCATGATATTAAAAACTCTTCATCAGGTAGGAACAGAATGAATCTAACCTGATACTTGGCATCCTTAAAACAAATACAGCTAATTAGTTATCATGTTTAATGGTGAAAGACTGAATGTCTTTTGTATTTAACATTATACAGGGAGTCCTAGCCAGTGCTATAAGGTGTAAAAAAGAAATAAAAAGCATACATTACAAAGGAGGATATAAAACTGTCTTTAGCGCAGCCCTGGGGGCTCAGCAGTTTAGCACTGCCTTCAGCCCAGGGCATGATCCTGGAGACCCGGGATTGAGTCCCACGTCAGGCTCCCTGCATGGAGCCTGCTTCACCCTCTGTCTCTTTTTCTTTTTCTTTCTCTCTCTCTCTCTTTAATAAATAAAAAATCTTTAAAAATAAATAAAAAAACTGTCTTTATTTCAAGCAACATCACTGTCTATATATAAAACCTCCAAAGAATCTACAAAAAGCAAACCCTACTAGATTTAATAAGGGAATTTGGCAAGGTTGTAGCATACATAATTCAATATACAAAGATCCATCATGGGGACACCTGGGTGGCTCAGCAGTTGAGCATCTGTCTGCCTTCGATCAGGGTGTGATCCCAGAGTCCTGGGATCCAGCCCCACATCAGGTTCCTTGCAAGGAGCCTGCTTCTCCTTCTGCCTATATCTCTGCCTTCTCTCTGTGTCTCTCATGAATAAATAAATAAAATCTAAAAAAAAAAAAAAAAAAAAGGATCTGTAATGTTGCCACATAATCAATAATGAAACTATTGAAAATTACACATATTGCCACTTATAACAGCAACCAAAAATCATGAAGTGCTTAGGGATAAATCTAACAAACTATGTGCAAGATTTGTATCCTGAAAACTACAAACACTGATGAGATAAATCAAAGATGACCAGAGTAAATGGAGAGAGATACTATGTTCACAGATTTGAAGATTTAACAGTTACCACTTCTCTCCAAATTTATCTACAGATTTAATGCAGTACCAAAATTTTAGTACTTTTAGTATTTTTTTCTTTTTTTGGAAACTGACAGGATGATTCTAAAATTTACACACACACACACACACACACACACACACACAAATAAAATAAAAAAAAAAAAAAAAAGAAACGAGAATAGCCCAAACAATTTCAAAACAAAAAGAAGTTAGAGTACTTGTATTAGTTGATTTCAAGGCTTACTCTAAATCTATAGTAATCAAGACAGTGTGGTACTGGTGAAAGGTAGACACCTCGATCAATGGAAGAAGAGAGATTCCAGCAATAGACATACGCATATGCAATCAACTGATTTTTGACAAAGACGTCAATGAATTCAGTGGAGAAAGGCAGAACTTTTCACCCAATGGTGGTAGAACTGGGCATCCATATGCAAAAACCAAAGCAAGACAAAAGAATCTCACCAGCCCATACATCAGAACATACTCAAAATTTAACTCAAAATGAATCCTAAATCTGAATGTAAAATCTAAACTATAAAACTTCTAGAAGAAAACAGTACAAAATAATGTTGACTTTGAGTTAGGCAAAGAATTCTATGATAGGATATAAAGCACAAACCATAAAAGGAAACACTGACAAACTGGATTTCATCAAAAGTAACTTCTCTTCAAAAGATACAGTTTTAAAAATGAAACAAATCCAGGGTTCCTGGCTCAGTTGATGGAACATGCAACTCTTGATCTCAGGGTTGCGAGTCTGAGCTCCATGTTGGTCTAGGGCAGAGTTTATTGAAAAAATAACTAATAGTAAGATTTTTTTAAAGATATTAAAAAAAAAGAACTCCCAAACTAGGAGAAAGTATTTATAAAACATACACCATAAAAAAAGAAAAATATATCCAAAATATATAAAAAACTCTTATTATTCAATAATAAAATAGACAACCTAATTTTAAAAAGAGCTGAACATGTCAACACTTCTTAAAAAGACAGATGTAGAGGGACGCCTGGGTAGCTTAGTTGGTTAACTGTCTGTCTGGAGCTTAGGTCAGTCATCCCCTTGTTGGGCTCCCTGCTCTGTGGGAAGCCTGCTTCTCCCTCTCCCCACTGCTCGTGCTCCCTCTTGCTAGTTCTCTCTCTCAAATAAATAAATAAAATCTTAAGAAAAATGTAGATAGAGCTAAGAAACACATGAAAGGATGTTCAATACTGTTAATTATTCATTAAAATTATATTAGAACCATTTTGAATAATGCTATGAACATTAGCTTTTTTGTGGACATATGCTTTCATTTCCCTTGCATATATACCATGGAATTCACAGCTCACAGAGAAACTGTTTTTTAACTTTATAAGAAACTACCCAACTGTTTGCCAAAGTGGCAATACCATTTCATCAGCAATGTATGAAAGGAAACTTCTAGTTGCTCCACATCCTCACCAATTTTAACACTGTCTGACTTTATTCCTAGCCATGCTAGTGGGTGTGTAATAGTATCACCCTATGGTTTAAGTTTACATTTCCTTGATGACTAGAGATGTTAAGCATCTTTCTACATACTTGCATCTTACTATGCAGGATGTATTGGCATTCAATTTTTTGTCTATTTTTTGACAGTTCTTTGTCTTATTATCAAACAGTGACAGTTCTTAAGATATTTTGGGTCAAATCCACTGTGAGATATATATTTTGCAAATATTTTTCCCAGCCTATGGCCAGCCTTTTCATTTTTTAAAATAGTACATTTAAGGGATCCCTGGGTGGCGCAGCGGTTTAGCGCCTGCCTTTGGCCCAGGGCACGATCCTGGAGACCCGGGATCGAATCCCACGTCGGGCTCCCGGTGCATGGAGCCTGCTTCTCCCTCTGCCTATGTCTTTGCCTCTCTCTCTCTCTCTCTCTGTGTGTGTGACTATCATAAATAAATTTTAAAAAATTTTTTAAAAATGGTACATTTAAATGTTCATTTACAGAAAATTCACTTACAATTTGTTCACTTTTCTCTATGTATATACTTGAAGGAATAGGGTTTTGTTTTGTTTTTAAAGACATAAATGGACTGCTTTTGGGGAGGTGACAAAATCATTGTCAACTACTGAATAGTCTTAAGATAATACAATCTGGACTGCCATACTAAAAACTGGAAAGTACATCCTTCTACTTCCCTTCATAGTATTGGGTCCCTATCAGATGCCTGACATGAAACCTAAAATTAGGAAGAGAGAATAACATGTTGGAAGCCTCCCTCCTGCAACTCCTTATTATAATTTGACCTCTGAATTATAGACATTTTAGATTAGGATGTACTATACTTTTTTGTTAGTTACAGTTTTGTTTTTTTTTTTTAAGATTTCATTTACTTATGAGAGACCAAGAGAGGCAGAGACATAGTCAGAGGGAGAGGCAGGCTCCACGCAGGGAACGTGATGTGGGACTCGATCCCGGGACTCCAGGATCACACCCTGGGCTGAAGGCAGATGCTCAACCGCTGAGCCACCCAGGCGTCCTTGTTAGTTACAGTTTTAAATGAAAACTTTATGTTGATGAGAAAAGCAAACAAACTCAACTTTAGTGTAAATACATGAAAAACTGATTTATGAAATGGCTTTCAATTAGTAGATGATTGTTAAATACATAAGCTAAAGAAAAATATAAAAACATTACATGCACGTTTGTGTTAAAAGCACAGCGCTTATAAATTCTTAATTATCCTGAAATTCTCTCTCCTAACTTTAACTGTAAGAAATAAAAATCTTATGGTGTTTTTCATGTTAATGAAAGTGCATGCTCAGTAGAATACAAAATGTCAAGCAGAACAGTTTTTTAAGTAAAACAGTAAAAGTTGCTCTCTACCACAATACCTAGTCCTCTTTTCCCCCAACCCATGCTCAAAGATAATCATTACAGTCTGGTATGCAATTTTTAGAACACTTCCTATGCTCAAATGAGTGTGTATATGTATATATACATACACACATGCCTTCACAAACACAGGATATATGGCATTTCAGTATTTTATAAACGAAATAAAAATTTAAAATGAAGCCTTTATGGCTGAGAAACTATAAAACATGAAATCAAAAAAAGATTTGAATCAATTAAGACAAAATATATTCTAAAAGTATTCAAAAACTTTTAAGTTTTGAGAACTTATAAAATATATTATTACTTCTGTAGTAGGTACTTCTTGAAGTGGTTAGAGAGCCTACGATCCTTCCCCTTCCTGTGGCATGATCAATGGCCTTGAAGGAAGAAGATCAGAGGAAAAACCATGGGGAGATTTTTTTCTTCCCCCATGGGGAGTTTTAAGAAGTGGCTATTTGAATGAACCTCTCACACTGGGGCCATAGCCTAAAAAATTCCTCACTGAATCCTGCTACTGCCAAAGCAAACAAATCAAAATATGAAGCCTCTTAATGATCACTGGATACATGACCCACATCAGAGATCAAGTACTACTCCTCCTGCAGCCAGCCTAGTCCTTGCTCAGTGAGTTCATGAATTCAATCAAACCAGGTAGTAGGAAGGGCAGTTATGCAAGAGATCAATTACCTGACTCACTAAAACTGACCTCAAGTGACTCTACTGTCCAGAACCCATTTGCCTGAGTTCTCCATAGGTGCTACTTCTTAGCATGCAAAATACTGCAAGCCCCGATTCCAGAAATGGTGATGGCAGCGGTGTCTGGGTGGCTTGGTGCGTTAAGCATCTGCCTTCAGCTCAGGTCATGATTCCAAGGGTCCTGGGATCAAGCCCCGCATCGGGCTCTCTGCTCATCGAGGGAGTCTGCTTCTCCCTCTCCATCTCTTTAATAAAATCTAGAAAGAAAGAAAAGAAAGAAAGAAAGGAAGGAAGGAAGGAAGGAAGGAAGGAAGGAAGGAAGGAAGGAAGGAAGGGAGGGAGGGAGGGAGGGAGGGAGGGAGATGGCAGTAGGTGTGGGGATGGGGGAATTGGGTGATGGCGATGAAACTGCACTTGTGATGAGCACTGGGTGTTGTATGGAAGTGCTAAATCAATACATGTCATATCTGAAACTAATATGACACCGCATGTTAACTGGAATTTCAATAAAAACTTTTTTTAAAAGGTGATGGCTGGTTCTTGCTGTAAAAGACACTGATTCTGAATTCACCTTGCCAGCAACACTATGCAAGGTTAACCAAATATTTCACATAAATCACACGGCCTCTGATCCAAGAATCCATTTCAAATGACAATAAGTGGATGCTCAGGGCCTCATTATCTGGTAGACTCTTACTCAGACACAGCTGTCTCCCCAGTAGGAAGTAAAGGCTTCTTGAAGCTTAATATACAGCTGTCCCAGCTAAAAACTTCTGAATTTGGGATGGTACAGGATATAAACGAAGCTCTGAACCACCAGCCAATAAATGCTGTTTCCCATCTCCAGAATACAACAGAGGAGGGAACCAATGATTACAGTGGAGTGATGTCTTTTCTGCTCACAAGATTTTGTTTTTTTTTTTGTTTTTTTAAGATTTTTTCATTTATTTATGATAGACAGAGAGAGAGAGAGAGAGAGAGAGAGAGAGGCAGAGTCACAGGCAGAGGGAGAGGCAGGCTCCAAGCCGGGAGCCCAACGCGGGACTCGATCCCGGGACTCCAGGATCACCCCCTGGGCCAAAGGCAGGCGCTAAACCGCTGAGCCACCCAGGGATCCCCAAGATTTTGTTTCTTATCTCAAGAACTCTGAATTCTGCTGACCTAGGAGTTTTAGTGCCCAATGAAGAAAATTCTTATACCAGGAAACAAAGTAACTATTTCACTCCATTGAAAGCTGAGCTTATCATGTTCAGTTTGATTTCCTCAGGACAGCAGAAAAACAAAAACAAAAATAAAGGCTACAGAACTGGTTGGGGGCGGGGGGGGGGGGGGGGACGACTGTCCCTGACTATCAAGGGGAAGAGAGGTTGCTACTATAACTCTGGGAGCTTGGAAGACCATGAGAAGAACTCCAGGGAATTCTGAGTACATTCTCAAAAACATTCTCACAGACTGTGCACATGTTAAGGTTGTAGAAGACTATCCCAATTCCATACAGATGGAACTATGAGGGGCTCAGACTCAAGAACGAAGGACTGGGTCAGCTTGTTAAAAACAGAACCCTGATAAGCCAAGATTCTAGCAGAAGGTAAGAAATCTGAAGTGAAACAGATTAGGGTGTGTGCACTGATGCAATACTAAAGACTGAAGCCAGCACTTATTTCCTTACTAGTCACCAGTATGTAGTAAGTACACCTATCTTTCCTTTTAGACACATTTTCTGTTTGTTTGTTTTTTTTTAAGATTTTATTTATTTATTCATGAGACACACACAAAGAGAGGCAGAGGCAGGCAGAAGGAGAAACAGGCTCCCAAGACCCTGGGATCACGACCTGAGCCAAAGGCAGACACTCAACCACTGAGCCACCCAGGCATCACTAAACATATTTTCTTTTTTATTTCCTTTTCCCTTCTCCCAATCACGCAGAGGGCAAGTTGGCAGAAATTAAATTTAAGTTGTAAAATATCAAGAATCACAATGCAACCAGCAGCAGCGTAACACTAGAACCAGTAGCCCTATGGCCTTGCCTCTGGATATGGTACCTCAGCTTGTGTTGAGATTTTCTCCCATTAGGAAAAACTGTATCCCCAGGTGGTATAACACGATTATATCTACGCTTACATAAGTGAGGAGAGAAATTAGATGAAAGAAGAGAAGGGAAAAGAGGTGGTTAAACTACTACAGGCTGAGATATTTTAGATATTTACTAGGACGGCTATCCCACCTTTGATTTCCCCTTCTTGAGAACGGCCCCCAGCAATCATGGACTCCAGGGCCTATGACTATGTTTCATAATCCTGGTCCCTACCTCTGGAATACAGATACCTGATCAGAACTGAACAGGGTAATCTAATCCTCTCTTATTGGAATGTAAAAACTGAAAAGGCAAGGCGGAGAGACTAAATCCTTGGTGTGAAGTCACATTAATGGCAGGGGTCTAGAAAGAAGGTATAAAAACTCCTGCAGATGAGATCCCCAGAGATCCTCTGATTTCTTTCATTCAAGTCGCACTTTTTCAATTCAACATTCAATGTCCAGTATGGGTTCCAAAAATAGCTTTTGTTCCCCCTTAAGCTTATGAGTATCAGCTGACTGCAACCCCAAAAATGCCAATATGACTTCTAGGAAGTGAAAAAAGGTGTGGAAGGTTCTCATTTTAACGTCGAATTATCGTAATCATACATTTTCCTTGCTTCCTCTTACCCTGCTCAAAAGCTCAACTCCTATCATATTGTACTTTTGCCTTCAGATTCATGACATTAGAACCCTCATGCCTACCATGCTTTTTCATATCCTCTTATTTTGCAAGAAAGTGTACTTACTCCAAAGCTTCAGTTTGTTCATTTCAGCAGCAGTTCCCTGTTAAGGCTTTACTATGAGGCATCAGCAGTTCTTTCAACTCGTGACACCTTACTAGTGCCAATAAAGCAAACTAAATGATTACTGATTAACAACGGGAATGATTTTTTTCCTTAAAAGATACTTACAAAAATGTCAAGCCCAGTCTAATTCTGCTCTCCATGTGCCTCGCTTTTCCTGTCACTTAAATCCTAGATCACCACCATGGACTTGTAACAGGAGAGGCATAAGCAGTTTTAGCCCCAGTCTTCGATTCCAGATCAAGTCGTCATTAATACAAATTCACCCAGCCCTTATGCCCTAGATTAGAGGATTCCTAACTAGGGTTCCTAGCTTGTTCTCATACACATTCTGTCCTACTCTTACCCTTTCTTCTGTCCTAGTCCTGTTCATACCTCAGTTATTATGACTAGGCTTCTGTTTTGACACTTTTGGAGGTTCCTAGTCTGATCTTCACCTTGACTCTTCTTAGGATACCTACCTTTGATTACCAGTCCCAATCCCAAAGACAGAAATCAGCCCATGATCTGGAGCCCAGGACCCACAAACAGAATTCTCTTACAGCCACTCATATATGTGTATCTGTAGATATTTGATTCACTTACATTTATACACACACACACACACACACACACACACACACACACACTTTTTCCCCCAAGATTCCATGTGCTTCTTCACCCTGAATTCACAGTTAACAAAAGGTTTGCTCTCTGGCTTTTCTACTCAAGATACAGATTACCAAAGAGACCTTTCCTCTACACCTGTAGTGTAGACAAGACTGGCTCTAACATGCAGCACTACTTTTAAGCGTGGACTTCTAGTCTGTCCTGTATAATAGTAACCTGTGCTCTGGGCTAAAACTTGCCCATGCTCTATCATCATAAATACAAAACTCTATCATATCTTGAGATATGGTACAAGTAAGCAAACTTACAGAATTTAGAAACAAAGCAAATAGGGGGATCCCTGGGTGGCGCAGCGGTTTAGCGCCTGCCTTTGGCCCAGGGCGCGATCCTGGAGACCCAGGATCGAATCCCACGTTGGGCTCCCGGTGCATGGAGCCTGCTTCTCCCTCTGCCTGTGTCTCTGCCTCTCTCTCTCTCTGTGACTATCATAAGTAAATAAATAAATAAAATAAAAATAAAAATAAAATAAAAAAAAAAGCAAATAGGTATATGAAAGAAAAAATTATTTTCTAAATGGTATAGATTATAAACTTTGTAGTACAGTAATATTAAAGTAACATAATATGATTTCTGGAGGTTTACATACAAAAAGAATTTTTTTGATCACTAGATTATAATTTTTTAAAAGTAGAGAAAAAGACTACATCACAGTTTATATATTCTAATATAGCATATAGAATGACCATTTCATTCCCAAGAGTTCTAGCCGTAATTTGACACAAAACTATAAGGTAATTAGAGCAGTAAAACAGTGTAAATATCTAGTCACATAAATTAGTATCTTTTTTTAAGATTTTATTTATTTTTAAGTAATCTCTTCACCCAACGTGAGGCTTGAACTTACAGCTCTGAGATCAAGAGTCATGTACTCTACCAACTGAGCCAGCCAAGTGCCCCAAATAGTATCTCTTTTGATCAAAACTGAATACTTCTTTATGAAACTTAAACTTCTAATCCCATGTAGTATTCAAAATGGGATTCGCATCACTTTGTCCACCTTCATTATATTTCACCTCCACTGAATAAACTTAAACATTTCAGTGAATACTACACCTTCATTAAAGTTGCTCCTCCTTCTGGCTTTCTCTACCTTGATTCAAGCCACAAATGGGATCACAGGTATAAGGGAAAACTGCAAAGCAGCCTAAGATTCAAGGAAAAAGGTGTATGTACTTACCTTTGGCCCCTTATAAGCTAAGAGAACTACAGTAAGAACAAATGAAGGAATAAGGAACCCCAAATACTGTGCCTAGGGAGGAAAGCCAATGGAACCTCAAAACAGATGTCATTACCACAATATTTAATAATTATCTGTTCATAAGCTAAAGTAGTTTACTAACTCTTCAAAATGAGAAATCATATTTTACCATCTTAACATTTCAAAACAGAAAACAGTTAACTTTTGTTGAATGAAAAAAAAAAAAAAAAACAAGGGTTCAGATAGCTGCTTAAAGGAATGTCAAAAGTACTCATCTTAGATGTAATACATTTATTGTAGAATGACAACTTCCAGGGAGGCCATTACTCTAACAAAACCAAGTGTGATGTGAGTTCTAAGTCCCTCTTCCCAAAAACAACTCCCTACTGACATCAATAAGCACATGCAAAAATGCATCCCAATGTCATGGATTAATTTCATTTGCTCTTACCCTTTGACCAGTCAATTATTTTCCTCTATTCCAATTTTACATTACTGTAACCCTTTCCTCGATCTAACACTATGCTTAATATTTATCTTTTAAAAATCCATTTTATTACAGGCATCTGGGAATGAGTTACTGGCCAATATATCATCTAAACTGCTGTTAAGACCTCTTACAGTGAGTTGAACTCTCATGAAGAAAACAGATTACATGATAGAAAAATAATAATGTAATTTAGTTTTAACAATAACTCCAATAACCCAGAAGATTCTTTACTAAGGTAGTCACTTTGCCATCTTTAAAAATTTTTGAAAAAAATTTTTTTGTAAAAACAGGACTTATTGACCCCTTAATGGTAGTAGATAATGAAATGCACCAAACTCAAACCTTGTGTATAGTACTTAACTGTTACTCAGAATGATGGACAAAAATTTTCAAAATGCCAAAATCAGCATGCTATATAAGAGCATGTTTAAGCTTTAATAAAACTGGAAAAAGCACATGCAGATGTGATTAATAGACATAAGCATGCTAGATATTAAATAATAAATACCAAAACAATAGTAGGTACTGGAATGCAACTGGTCTTCCATCTAAACAGCACTTGCTAAACAATCTTGAGGACTGGAATAATGCTTTGACATCAGGATATGCAAAGCAACTACTAAAATCTATGCTTAAAGTAGGTGTCAACAAGTATAATAGGAAGAAAGGCCAGAATATGAGGATCCTTTTAAAGATCTTTCAACACTGGCAAGCAACAGCCAAAAAAAGGCTCATTTTTTTTTTAAGATTTTATTCATTTATTTATGAGAGATACAGAGAGAGAGGCAAAGACATAGGCAGAGGGAGAAGCAGGGTCCATGCAGGGAGCCCAACGTGGGACTTGAAAAAAGGCTCATTTTTGATGAGGTAGTAGTCAGGCTGAGAAAATTCAAAGTGCATGCAAATTCACAAAGAAGAAAAAGAATAAACTTTCTAAGAAAGACACAATACTCTTCTCCCTGCTATGCCTACACATCACTAGTATTAAATATCGTCATCTCAAGAAAGGCAATTCAGCACATATTTCTCCTGCCCTGCCCCAAACGCACAAATAATGTCCATGGTAATGGTAGCCTCCATACCATTCAGCAGCTGCCATGTCCTGTCTGGCTTCCCCACACCCTTCTAAAAGTAGAAACACCTATGCCAACCCATGTGGTTGGTGAGATTATGCAATCTAACACAAGCTGGGAATCACTAAATTTATTTACCCTGGTGACTCAGATTTAAATCTAGGTCTCTTTGGAAAAGGAAGTGGAAAACACGAATGTGTTAACACCATTTTCCACTAATATTTATTATATCACTAAAGCAAACTCAAAAGATTTTCTGCTCTTTCTATAAGTTTTTATTCTCTTTATATAGGTTTGACAAGAAACTAGCCTTCAGAAATGCTCAGGTCTAACTAGGTCCAGTAGGGCATCAGCTACACTGAACAACAAGTAATTCCCTTCGACCTATGGTGTTGCCATTCACACACACGGTCCTTTTCCTTCCTCCTCTAACCTCGGTTTAAACTGCCACCAAGAGCTACCTCTTAGCAATGTGAAACTTCACAACGTTAAGATAATTTTTTTAAAGATTTTACTTACTTACTTACTTACTTACTTACTTATTTATTTGGAGGGGGGGAGGGAGGGAGAGAGAGAATCTCAAGCAGACACTCTGCTGAGTGTGGAGCCTGATGTGGAACTCCATCTCATGACCTGAGCTGAAATCAAGAGCCAGATGCTCAACAGATTGAGCCACCCAGGCACCCTATCAAGATAATTTTTCAATACTATTTCACCCAGAGAAAACAGAAATACTTTAAACACTGGAACCTCAGAAATAATAAAACAGCAATAAAACAGTTTTCATTTTTAGCAAAGAGATAACTCTTCTATTTCTGGAGTTACCAAACTAAGATGAAATATATAAAGCACATTTGTCATTGATCCGACAGATCAAATTATCTCTAAAAATAAAGCAGGCTAGGAAAATCATATTTAGTACAAATTTCAGGGTAACCGAGCTGCAAAATGCTTCAGGAGCAAAAGTAAGATTTTTTTTTTTAATATTTTATTTATTTATTCATGAGAGACACAGAGAGAGAGAGAGGCAAGACGCAGGCAGAGGGAGAAGCAGGCTCCATGCAGGGAGCCTGATGTGTGACTCGATCCCAGGACTCCACGATCATGCCCTGGGCCAAAGGCAGGCGCTAAACCACTGAGCCACCCAGGGGCCCCCAAAAGTAAAATTTTCATATTAAAAAGAGATTAAAAAAAAAAAAGAGAGAGATTTTTTTCCTAAATGTTTTATTTTATTCCTAATCCTTATCTTCATTATTTAAATAAATAATAAATTCAGACTAATTTTTTCCTAGAAAATTCATCTGACTGATAGTAAAATCAATTGATTTTATAATTTTTCTGTAATTCTGAAATAAAAAATTTCAGTTTTCACCAGGTAATTCCATCAATCTCCCTGATATTCAGATCAAACATCATCTTAGGTTCCCCTAATCATCTCAACTGAAAGTAATCTATCTACACACTAAGCATCCATAGAATGTCTATACCTCAAAAAAAAAAAAAAAAGTCTATACCTCACAGACTAATCACACACTATTCAATTACTTATGAGTCTATTTTATCTTCACTATATTATAAAGATATTGCGAAAATTATCCATGTCTTAGATATCCTTGTAGCTCCCATAGCACCCAGCATAGCATACTATAAAACATTTTTAGCATCTTTGAGAGACTATTTACAGTGTGTATCATCATTTTGGGAAATAAGAACTCAGTTCTCAGAGAAAGTTTAATCCCTTATATTTGATCTAATTTAGTCAATAGTCATTACCGAAATAAGTCAAACTAAATAAAATTATAGGCAACCAATACACAATGATTTTTCTAAAAATAACTGATAGGGAGCTAATTTTTATTTCACACTTGTTTACTTAAGTATGGCATTTATCACCTAATACTGTGTTTTAATGAGCAATGAGCCAGGGGAAAAACTTGGACTTTAGAGTCACAGAGACCCAGGCTTTTATCAAGGAAAACTGATTATGAATTTACCAAAGAATTTCTAAGGTGAAGAGAATAAGAAAACATAATAAAGCATGTATTATCATTCTTTCAGTCGATAATGAATAGTTTTAGAACTCCTAGGAGTGACAGTAAACATTTATTTTCTTAAGACTTACATAATTTTGTGACAACATGATTACCTAAGTACATTCATTCACTCAACAAATGCTTACTGAAGGCCAATTATATCCCTATGTGTACGTGTTTAGAGAATAAAACTTGCTGAAATACATTATACAATATGTGGTAATGTTCTACAGCTGTTTATTCATCTACACTATAAATACCCCTTCTGCTTTTCCAAAATTTCCTTTATATTCAATATAGTGATAGAGGGTACTTATAAATAACCTTTGACTAACTGTCCTTTATATTCTGATACATGTTAAGAATGAAAGCTCCCAGTCAACAAATATACTAGTGATTAAATAAAGAAGTCCAACAAAGCAAAATTAAGAATGCCACGTAACTGAAATTTACATGACTATATTCAGGGCTGTGAATGAACTACTCAGTGGAAAATAATCAGCCATTTGCCTAGTTACTCATCACCTTTTTTTTACAGCAAATGCAAGGAAGAAATATATATCTTTCTCTGGTGCCTATGGAAATAAGAGGAAAATTTGAATTTGTACATGCTAACCTCTTCACCCTGAGGTGAATAAAAATATCAGTATTCTTGTATCTGTCAACATTTTTCAAAATGAGCAAGACTATTATGCTTTTAGCAATAAAATACAGACAAATCAGTATTATACTATAGTCATGTAAAATGTTACCACCAGGTAAAGGGTGATAGGTGAAGGGTACATGGAATTATATTTTTGCAACACCCTGTACATTTATAATTACTGCAAAATTTAAAAATATAGGGTGCACCTAGGTGGCTCAGCGATTGAGCATCTGCCTTTGGCTCAGGTGGTGATCCTGGAGTCCTAGGATTGAGTTCTGCATGGAGCTCCCCAGAGGGAGCCTGTTTCTCCTCTGCCTATGTCTCTGCCTCTCTGTGTCTCTCATGAATAAATAAATAAAATCTTTTTTAAAAATTAAAAAATATGTATATTAGTAAGGTAATGCAGTTTGAGAGATTAAAACAAATATATAAATTGCTTTTCTAAATTCAAACACTTAAAATGTACTAAGAGATCTGGATATTTTGAGATGATACTTGTGGGATTTTTTTTTAAAGACTATATTTTATTTTAGTTAATCTCTACACCCAATGTGGGACTTGAACTCACAACCTCAAGATCAAGAGCTGCATGCTCCACCAGTCAGGTGCCCCACATGTTGGATCCTTTTTAAAGTGCTGAGTCCTATCACTCACTCAACAGCACATATACTAAAACTTGGAACAATAGAGATATTAGCATGGCCCCTGCGAAAGGATGACAAAGTGATGAATCCTACCTACAATAATTAATCACCTCCTAAATTATAAAGTAAAATTTATGTATGTGGATATTTATTTAGAGCAAGGCAATAAACCGACAAGGTTCTATGTAGATATAAACAAATTAGTCGTCTCCCTGAAGGAAAAAAAATGCAAAATAATTTTGGCATGAGTTTTTAATACCAAATAATGGCTAAGTATAACAGTGTATGTCAACTATATTTCAATAAATATAATGGCTATATGCTACATGCTTACCTTTCTTAGGCTTATATTAAATTAATTGACCTCTTTAAGTCCAAACTGGCCAGAGAAGAAGGAAACATGCTAGAAAGAAACATGTAAGAAGAGGAAGCTGGAATGGATTTTTAAAAATGCAGCAAATTGGGATCCCTGGGTGGCGCAGCGGTTTGGCGCCTGCCTTTGGCCCAGGGCGCGATCCTGGAGACCCGGGATCGAATCCCACATCGGGCTCCCGGTGCATGGGGCCTGCTTCTCCCTCTGCCTATGTCTCTGCCTCTCTCTCTGACTATCATAAATTAAAAGAAAAAAAAAAAATGCAGCAAATTCAGGGCACCTGGGTGGTGCAGTTGGTTGAACATTGGACTCTTGGTTTTGTCTCAGGTTGTGATTGTGGGCTTGTGGGATTGAATCCTGCGTGGGCACTGCACTCAGCACAGTCTGCTTGTGACTCTCCCACTACCCCTGCTCACTGCATGTGTTTATTTTCTTAAATATATCTTCTAAAAATATGCAAATCAAGTGTTGATGACATATCTTGTATTCGTGTCAAAGGGTACACTGTAACATGATCCCTCTCACAACACAGGTACCAAAGGCTTAAGAACTGAGAAAAGCAAACAGAACTAGTGTCAGAACTCAACTACCACTATTATCTAAGGGACCTGCAGTGAAAAAGATTGCCAACAGATGGAGGACCAGACGCCAGATGAGACCCATCAGAGGCCCAAAGTAACAAGCTCTGTAGTGGCAGAGGTGGTACAAGAATCCAAATCCCTTAATTTTTGGGCCTCTAAAGTACCATTATAAATATGCACTTATCTTCTCTAAAGGTATTAGGCCATACACAAAAGAATCAAATAACTGTAATTAGTTTATTAAAAAAATAAATAAATTCTCATCCAGTAGTCTTCTAGACTCCAAAATAGGAGCACAGTACTTTTAAACCCACTATAGCTTCCACATGAATGTAGTTGACTTACAGTCACTTATCTAAGTAACTTCACCAAAATGGATAGTAGCATTACCACCTAAGTCTGTTCTCTTTGCTGAGCAGAGGTTCAGTTTTCCTAAGGCTTCCCAGTGTCTGCTACTGGGTCAGTGTAACAAAAAGAATGGGTTGTCACAGCACACCCACAAGTCTCAAGTGTGCCTGGGTACTGCAGCACATGACCGCAGTGGTGCTCTTCTGTGGAATAGTACAAACAATGATATACTGTATTTAAAATAACTAAATGTACTAATACTGTCCTAAGTCATATACTAATATACTATATATAAAAAGGAGGTGACAATTTTTTTTAATTTGTGGGAGTAAATTTAATATAAATCACTAATAATCATCCTTGACTTAAGTAAACGTACAAATTTAACAGGAAGACCACTCTATTAGAGAAATAAAATGAAAGCCCTACTCACACATAACCATTTAAACAACAACGACAAAAAAAACTCAAATCCAAAACAAAAATTCAGCATAGAGTGAAATGCCCATTTTATTCATCAAAATACAACAGTTAACCACACTGAGTGGGTTTAGATATATAAAGTATTTCACATACTAAAAAACTAAAGGGCCTATCATACTATCACAACAGATTACAATGCTATTAAAGATCAAAAATCCAATATTTATGATTACACATAAGACAGCCTATTCCACACAATGATTTTTAGTTAAACAAAAATCAAAGAAAAATTCCTAACATATGTTACTTTAAATGCTTTGCCTCATCTTACAACAGACACGATAGTTAGGCTCTTTCAAGGTCTTCCTCTGCAGGCTCAAAGACATGCAGATATTGGGGGGCAGGGGGAGAGAGAATGTGGAAGCCTGAGATGTAAGGGCTGAGGGACTAAAGAGTTACTGGTAGGATTTCCAGGTTTTTTTGTTTTTGTTTTTGTTTTTTTAAGATTTTTATTTAATTGGGAACCTGGGTGGCTCAGTGGTTGAGTGTCTGCTTTGGCTTAGGTCATGATCCCAGGTTCCTGAGATTGAGTCCCACATGCGGCTCGCCGCAGGGAACCTGCTTCTCCCCCTGCCTATGTCTCTGCCTCTGTGTGTGTCTCTCTCTTTAAAAGAAAAAAAAAAAAAATTTTTACTTATTTGAGAGAGAGAGAGAGAGAGAAAGTGCACGAGCAGAGGGGAGATAATAAGGAAGAGGAGGGAGAAGCAGGCTCCCCACTGAGCAAGGAACCCCATGTGAGGCTCATCCCAGGACCCTGGGATCATGACCTGAGCTAAAAGCAGACACTTAACCAACTCAACCACCCATGCGCCCCAAGATTTCCATGCTTAAGATGATACCTATATGTTGAAGAGTCCCTGCTACAGCTGGCCATTTCTACAGACTCAGTCAGTGGTGAGCACAAAGAGCCCAAGGACTCGCACCAGTATAGTAAGGAGAATAAACTAATTCTAATTGTTTGTTCATCCAAATGAAACACACTAAGAAAAACTGTTGATTTTATTTCTGGTACTAGACTTTTCACACTCTGCTCCTGCTTCAGTTGTTTACAGAAGTGATATTCTAAACCTATCAGTATCTTGTTTATTAAAGATTCAAGAGCCCCTAAAAAAATAACCTCAAAAAATTCTCACCAAAGAAAGGAAAACAGAAGTGCAAATGAGTCAAAAATTGTGCTATAACCCCCACCTATTTAACCTGGAAAGAAATTATCTACATTTCTTGGTTACATTTACATTCATTTATAATGAATGAATGAATGAATGAATGAATGAATGAATTTCTGAAGTATTGGCATTTCTTGAGCTTGTGATTAAATAAAGGATAAGGTAGCAGGGAAGGATGTTAAGAAATTTGGGGGGGGGGGATCCCTGAGTGGCGCAGTGGTTTGGCGCCTGCCTTTGGCCCAGGGCGCGATCCTGGAGACCTGGGATCGAATCCCACGTCAGGCTCCCGGTGCATGGAGCCTGCTTCTCCCTCTGCCTGTGTCTCTGCCTCTCTCTCTCTCTCTCTGTGACTATCATAAATAAATAAAATTTAAAAAAAATAAAAATAAAAAAAGAAAAAAAAAAAAAGAAATTTGGGGGAAGTTTGCCCATGGGTTTAAGGGAAAGAGAAGAAAGAATAAGCATACGGGTATGCACTTAATCATTCACCAAGTATTTATTGAACAATTATGCACGATTCATTGCTTGGGCACTAAATGCACAGTGATTGGCAAAACAGAATCCACATTCCCATGACGTAGCAGTCACTAGGCAATACTGTTGAGTATCTCTTACCCAGTTTTCAATAATTACCCCAGTTTCAGCAATTCTAAAATTCGACAGACATTAATGCAATGAAATAGGAATTTAGGAAATAGGAATTTAGAGGTTTTCAGGATGCCTGAATGGCTCAGCAGTTGAGCGTTTGCCTTTAGTTCAGGGAGTGATCCCGGGTCTGGGGCTCCAGTCCCACATCAGCCTCCCTGTGAGGAGCCTTCTTCTCCCTCTATGTCTCTGCCTGTGTGTGTCTCTCATAAATAAATAAAATCTTTTAAAAAAAAAGGAATTTAGAGGTTTTAAAAAACAATCCAGGACTTCAGCCTAGGGAGAGGAGACAGACAAAGCAGCTATTAAGTACAGGTATGACAAAGAGTGCTAAGGGAACACGGGAGAGACAACTCAGCACTACTCCTGAGAGAAGGAATGGCTTAAGGTAGGAGAGGTAGCATACCTCAGAAACTTCAAGCAGGAGACAGGAATGCATCTCTGTCCACGCAGAGGACACACTCTAGGCTCATACTCTGAGCTCAGAAGTCAAAGTCCTCATGCTGGCCTGCTGGGTCTGCAGGCACCTCCACCAGCCTGACCTCAGCTCTCACTGTCCTTTTCTCTGAACATCTCAAGCACCCTCCCTCTTCAAGGCCTCAACACCTACACAGATCTAAAACTCTCAGTCCCTTCAAGTCTGCTCAGATGTCACCATTAACAGAGGCATTCTCATATAGCCGCCCTCTATTAAGGGCACAGGCACCCATACCTCAGCAACCTACTAGTACCTAACTCCTTACCCAGCCTTATGTTGCTCCTAGGCGCTTAGTACCAACTGACAATAGCAGACACTTGTCTGTTCCCCTCTAGAGTTTAAGCTTGATAAACCTCTATCACCTAGCACTCTGAAGAGCACACAGCAAACAGTCAAATCTCTTTTTTTTTTTTTAAATAAATGACTCGCTGTCAGAGATAAGACCAGAGAAGCCACAGCCAGGTCACAAAAAGCTTTGGACAGACTAGTAGCCCATGCTTTAATGGCTCTTTGTTGACTTAGGATATCTTAAAAATTTTTAAAGAGAAAAAAAAAATGCATATTGAAATCATCACAATTGTGTATTTTTCAAAATTAGAAAAAAGCATTTGTTTTAGAAAGGGTGTGAGGGGAACTGATGTGCAGAGGTGAGACCAGACCTAAGGTGATCATGTATAGAGGAGCGCTGTAATACTTCAGCAGAGAAATACAGGCCCAAATTACAGGCCCAAATTAAGGCCTATTAGGAGGAGAAGTACTTAGAACATAAAAGCAAATGGACCGAGGACTTCTTCAGTGGAAACTGAGGAAGACAGCGGAGTGGAAGATGACAGTCAGGTGCCCACCTAGTGACATGGTAGATGAGAATGGCATTTTCTCAAAATGAGAAGAGAGGAGGAAGGAGGACACTTTGCAGGAAGGAAACATTAGGAGTTGAGGTTTGAATAGGTTGAGGTTGACATGTCTATGGAACATCTCAGTTGGGTATGTCTAAACTAGCAGTTGGATATATGAATCCAGAGCCAAGTATGTAAGATTTGGACGGTAAAGTAACAAGTGATAGTTAAGGACGCATGCTAAAATATCACAAATGTACTGCTTTTAAATTATATTTAAATAATTAGCCTTCAAATGTGTTGTCACTCCAAATGGAAAAACTAAAACCCATTTTAGCTCTCTGAAGAAAATCAGCACTCTAAATGTCATTAACGCTTACACATTATATATGAAAAATAAAACTTGACAAACTGATAGTAGCAAAAAAAAATATACCTAATTAGAAATATACATAATATTACAAGAAAATTGGCTTTCTAATTTTCTAATTTTTCTAATTACCAGAAAAGTAATGCTTCAATCTTTTATGTATTAACACTTCTTACAAGTTCCTGGATGAGTTCAAAGTCTACATGACTAAATTATTTCAGTCTCTCACTCTCTCTCTCTCTCTCTCTTTTTTTTTTTTTTTTTGTTTAAGCAAAAGTTGAAGAAATGCTTCATAATTTGAGGTTTTTTTTAATTCTAAATTTTTATGAAAGAAACAAAGCTTTACCTAGGTTTTTCTTAGCCACATTTTAAAAATATTAACAGCTAAGTTTCAGAATTCCCTAGTGATTCCTCTCAAAAAAGCCATTCTAATAACATGAAAGGCAATTTCATAATAATCAAGAAACATTTTGAGTGCTGTACCTTTCACAGTGAGATGATGACTGATGAACAAGTCAAAAAATTATTCAGCAATCTCAGTCATAAGCTTCTGTTAGTTCAAATACTACCACAAATGAGTTAAAAAGTCAAAAACATTAAAGGAGACTGCTACACACAAATTAATGGCCAGAAGTTTAATAACTGACAATAATAAGTACTGACAAGGATGCAGTGCAACTGAAATTCTCCTAACACTCTGGCAGGAATACAAAATAGAATAGTCAATTTGGAAAAGTCTGGCAATTCACAGAAAGTTATTGCTATCGACAAATACACACTTCTCTGAGGACCCTATAATCCCACTCCTAGGTACAACTCAAGAAAACTGAAAACATTTGTCCCTTACACTGTTTACAAAAGTTTTATTCATAACTGACTCAAACGAGGCATGACTCAAGATACCTTAACACAGGCCATGATAATAGTATTTATGCTGCAATAATTAGCAAATAGTGTAAATCAGGTTTTTTTTTTTCTTTGGAGAGCAGGTTGTTACAACATTTATCAGCATACCATTAAACAAACTATTGATACATGCAACAACTTAGTATCAAAATCATTATGCTTAGTGAAAGAAGACACACAAGACTACACATTGTAGGATTTCATTTACATGATATTCTAGAAAAGAGAAAACTACAGAGATATGAATAAGATTAATAGTTGCCAGGTGCTGGGGACAGAGGGAGAGAACCTTTTGGTCTGATGGAAATGTTTCATATCTTGATTGTGATTATCCAATTGTACGCATTTGTCAAAACTTTTACTGCTGCATGCAAATTATACTTCATTAAACCTGATGACAAAAAAAATTAGAGTAGGAGTCATTTATCTCTTAATTCTTTTATGGATGATAAATGCACCATACATACGAAAGGGAAACTGGAATTTAGCAGAAATGTTAGGAGGCAGATTTTAACTTACATAAACAGAAAAAGATTTAAAATGTCGAAAAAAGAAGTGAACTTGTAATCCCATAGGTATGAAACTGGAATTTAGCAGAAATGTTAGGAGGCAGATTTTAACTTACATAAACAGAAAAAGATTTAAAATGTTGAAAAAAGAAGTGAACTTGTAATCACACAGGTATGAAAATCAGAGGCTGGATGATCCTTCCAAGGATGCTATAGAAATGGCCCTACTGTGGATATGATTTCAGATTAGTATCATTAAGAGAGGTTAGCATCACTAAAGGTCCTCTTTTTTGCTGAGATAACCTGCATTATCTTCCTACATTGAATCAGTGGCTCTAAAATTCCAGGATATATGTTATAATTATCTCCGATCCACTTTTCAATTTTAACGAAGCATCAATTACTCACTGTAACATCAAGGAAATGTTATCACTGACTTAAAGCTTAGCGTAGCCTTGTTGCTAAGAGTGCTAGCTCCGACTTTAGACCGCCTGGGTTCAAACGTTGACCCACCAGTGGCTGTGTGACTTTGAACAAGCATCTCTAAATATCTGTCTCCTCATCAGTAAAATGGGATTAATATTTTCCTGAGGGTTCAGTAAGACCGTGAAAAATGATTTGTGTGTGCTAAACTCTCAATAACAAAAATTTCTTAGCCATAACTGCAAGGTGAAGGATATAAATATAAACTATCAAGTCTCTAAGAATTTTACCTTCCAAATTCAGGAGATTAATTATATATCCAGTATTTCATAATCTTTTGTGGAGCCGTATCTTTTGGGAATGTGATGACTCCACGAACTCTTTATCTAGAAAAGAATCCAAATATATGCTACATTCTGCATAGGCTTTCTAAGGATTCAAGGACCCTCTCTGAAGCACATGCATCAAATTAAGAATGGCTGATATAAACTCTTAAAATTGCAAAGTTTAAGAATCTTCCGAGTAGATAATCCAACTAATATTGAAATATCATACGGTCATTTATTTTCTTTTCCTGTTTAACAGATTTTGCAAGAGCAGGACGTCATGCTCTCTAATTCATATCTCCTTTTTGCAGAAATTTTAAATGAGAAATGTTAACATTTTTTACATGTATTGATTTCAACTCAGAAAAAGAAGCTAGTAGTCTAAATCTATATTTCTAGCAGCCTGAGAATGAGTAGTTCAAAGTATAACATGTAGTACTGTGCTCAAATATTCTAGGAAGAGTTCTCAAGTCCGTCTAATGCAATATGTATTTCTAAATATAAAAAAACATACCAAGCTATTTCCTGTGCTTAGAGTCCCACCATAAAGTTTGATTTTTTTTTTTCTTTTTAAGCAGCATTAATTTTTTGCTAGACCTGTGCACTAACACACACGTTTGTTCGGTTTTTTTTTTTTTTAGCCAACATATTTTTGGTTCTGTTTTACCTTGTTTTATTAGCCGGATGGTGGAAACTAATTGTTCTAAACCTGCTCTCAAACGATTCCAACCTGGAAAATACAGTGCTATCTCAAAGCAAAAGGTTTTGCATTTCTTTTTTAATTGTTTCGTTTTCAGACTACAAATAAGCATCTGGCACTAACCAACTCACACCCATTACTGGGGGAAAAAAAAAAAAATGTTTTCCCTATGCATTAGCACCATTTTCCCACAGGAAACAACCATTTTCAAGGCACTGGAAGTAGAGGCAAGGAGTCACCCATATAGTAAACATCCTTTCAGTCAGGTTTTGTCAGATTATCTCAGCGAAAAAGAGGACCGAACGCTGCAGATGTCAGACCCGAATGGTGTAAATGAACGAAATGCTGCACCTGGGGATCAACCGCCGGCCAGGTGGGCCGAGGGGCTTCCGGCAGGGAAAGGTCACGCCTGCCTCTCGAACCCCGCCGTAGCCGTGCAGGGCTGCGATGCCACCACGTCCCGCGTCCGAGACACTAAACCGGCAAACAGCGGCCCAGGAGCCGCTCGGTCCCCCGCCCACACGCAGGGTTTCCAGCCCGCGGCGCCGGGGGCGAGCGGGGCTCGGGATCCGCGGGCAGGAGAGGCCGCAGCCCCGGAGGCGGCGCCGAGGGACGCAGGCCTCGCTCGGCCGCGCGGGCGCAGGGGCCTCCGGCAGCGCAGACCCCGCGGGGTCCGGCAAAGGGGCCGCCGGCTCACACCTGCCCTGCTCGCCTGGGGCCCCGTCGGGCGCTGACCGCCCCCGCCGCCGCCGGCCGCGCGTGACCCCAGCCCCGACCCCACCGCGACGGCGCCCTCTCCAGGCCGCGGCGGAGGGAGGGCACAGGGCAGGCGGCCAACCGCGGCGGCGGCGGCGGCTCGGAGCAGCGCGGTCCCGGGGGAGGCGGCAGCTGGGCCGCGGCCTGTCCGCGGGGGCAGCGGGCACGGGGCCGCGAGTGGGCAGCGCCTCCGCCCGGCACAGACAAAGCGGCGCGGGGCGCGGGGCGCGGGGCGCGGGGCGGGGGCACTCACCGGGCGCGGGCGGGCGGGCCTGGCCCGAGTGCGCGGCGGCGTCGGGCAGGCAGGGGTCGGCGGGCGCGGCGTCCGCGGGGGGCCCGGGGCGGGCCTGGCCTGTGCGGCCGCGAGCTGCGGGAACCGGCCCTCCGGAGCGGGCGGCGGCGCTAGGCGGCCGGGACAGCGACGCCGCCGCCTCTCCCTCCTGCGGCCCCGCTCCCTGCTCCCGCGCGGCCTCCTCGTCGCTGGGTCCCCGCCGCCGCCGCCGCCTCAGCCTCGGCGCTCCTCGCGCTCCGCGAGCCGCTCCTCTCCATCAAGGCCGGGCCGACCCGCGGGGACCATCCCGGGAAGTGAGGGGCTGTTGCCGTCGCCCGCAGCTGCCGGTGGCCATCTTTAATCCTCCTCCTCCTCCTGCTGCTCCTGCTCCTGCTCCTGCTCCTCCACCTCCCGGGCCGGCCTGACTGACTGATCTGGATCCTCCTCCTGCTCCTCCTACCGAGCCGGCCGCAGAAATTGCAGCCGCTCTTCCTCTCACCCCTCCTGCCTTTCCTTCCTCTTTCCTGGCCTCCCCCCGCCCCCCGCTCCCGCTCCCGCTCCCGCTCCCGCTCCCCCTCGCCCTCGCGGGCCGCCCTCGCCCCCTTTTGCAGGCTCGGGCGCTGGGTCCGGGCTCCACTCGCGCCCCTCCCCCTCCCTCCCGCTCCTCCCCCTCCCCCTCCCCTCCCGCTCCCGTCCGGACGCGCGCACGCCCGGGCTCCGTCCCCGGGACCAGGGACCAGCGCTCCGCCGCCCCCCTCCGCCGCCGCCCCCGCCTTCCTCCCCGGCTCCCGGCCTCCCGGCTGCTTCTCACCCTCCCCAGCGCCCGCGCCTCGAAGGGCTCGCTGGGCGCCGCTCTCCGTCCCCTACACCCATTTGCTGGATGCTGGATGCTGGATGCTGGATGCTGGCAGCGGCGGGAGGAAGGGAGGCCGCGCTCATCGAGCCGTAGCCGGGGCACAAAAGGACCGCGCGGCTGCGAGACTCCTGGATGGTGTCGGCGTCGGCTCCAGCCGCAGCTCGACCCCTCGAGGAGTTGACGAGCCCAGTCTCAATGCTGCCTTCCCTCAGTGACCTTGAGCCCGTGCACTCAAAATTTTAGGGTTTGGGATTCCCCCCCCCTTCCTGTAAAGGATATTATTACTGACACCTTTGCGGTCCTAACAAACATCGTGTCTAGACCTGATTCACAGGCTTTGGTAAACGCAGAACTACTGAGCGGTCATCAGTTTGTCCCTCTGTGGTCTGTTCCTGATCGACCCAGTGGACGATCTGGGGCCAGCCTCAGTACTGGCGGCGGAGGCAACCTGAGTCAGCAGTTACGAGCGGGAGGGGGGGGGGGACACTCCGAAACAGGCTTCGAGTGGGAAGTGGCAATATTGTTCTAATGACAAATTTGCTTTTCCTAATACTGCAATCTACAGAAGCTTGTGAATTTCCTCCACCGAAGATGAAGCAAGGGGGAACTTGATGTTTGCTTCTTCTTAACTACTTTGCCTTTGGCAAATGGAACCCATTCGTAAGGATCCAACACACGGTTCAGCACCTGCCACCAAACACGGGGTATTATATATGTGAGCACTTGGATTTGGGGGCCTATAATTTCTGTTTCTTAGGGATGGTGGCTACCAAAAATTAAAAATTAAAAATTAAGAAAAAAATAAAAAAAAAGCACCTTACCCTTCCAGAATAAGAGAACTAGACGCATTCAAAGGTTAATTCCTTCAACAGAACAAATAACGGGGAGAAATATTTTCGAATGTAGTTTTCGATGCTACCTCAAAATGAGTCATTTTTTAAAGTTTGACTCTAAAACATGGTTACTATAAAAAGGTGTTTCAAAGTCCTATGAAAAGAACATGTTCAATAAAAAATATTAGTATGCTTTGGTGGGGTCATTGAGGTGGGGTTCTAGTTCTTT
Organism: Canis aureus; assembly: GCF_053574225.1. Classification (NCBI taxonomy): domain Eukaryota; kingdom Metazoa; phylum Chordata; class Mammalia; order Carnivora; family Canidae; genus Canis; species Canis aureus. The sequence continues at coordinate 8,983,342 of NC_135643.1, forward strand.
GATCATCACAAAGTAACCTGTGCCCAGTTAGGTTCCAGATTTCAGTTGCCATCTTTCAAACCAGTAATTCTGTTTGAAATCGACAACTGCATCAGCATCTAAAACTCTTTCAATAAAGTCTTTCAGACAGCTTTGTGTCTCAAATTCCAAATACATTTTGGAATAAATTATTAAAAACAAAGCATTTAAAAAAAAGAGAAAAAAAAAAAGGACCTGTGTGTTGTGTGTGTGTACTTTTTAGCCCTTTAATGTTTATTCTTCATTTAGATTGTGTGTCTCTCCAGTCTATTACTAAGCAAAATTACAGCAAAATTCTTAACAAGTATTTCCTTATAAAACTGCTTACTTCCAGAAATAAAGATTGGATAACATGAATACAGAGTAAAAAATCAACTGACTTGTTTTAAACACAGACCAGCATGCATTTTAAAAGGAGGGTTTTCGGTTAAATGAGAGGTTTCAGGAATCTTACTGTCATTTACACTAAGGAAAAAAGTGTTCACATTTTTTAATTCATTAACACCTTAATTATATTTTTCTGTTGAAAGAAATATATTGCAATAAAGTTCATGGATAGCTCAGTAAGCAGATACAGCCGTTTCTTGTTAATGTCTTACAAAGTGAAAATCTCACAAAGGTTCTTCACTGATACAAAAAAGTAGCACGCCTTTTTCTCTTCCTGAGGCTGTAGAAACACGAGCACTGTAATAATGGATAGTATCCCAAGGCGATCAGACCCTTCATTACTATTTTGCAGGTCTGTTTCAGATCTGTCATCCTTATAGCCCTTAGTCTTTGTTACTGGCTAGGTGTAGTTTCTCTGTCATCTTAGGGTTTGTGTATGGAAAAAAAAAGGTCAGATCAGGTTCTCCTGTAACATGATTATTGTTTCATATGTATTCACTCTCAGATAAACTCGAGGCCCTCCCTAAAACAAAGAATTGTGTTAAAGTGGGATAAACCCTTTGTGCAGAGGCCAGATGGAAAGGGATGGAGGCATGTGCAGCAAACTCCTCTGGGAATAGAGGAACAAACACGAAGGGCTATTTCTAAGCAGAGCCTGGTCCACAACTTACAATTCATGAATAAGGTGATTGTGGAGAATAACAAGAGGATATCTGTGACAATAAACCAACAAAACCCATATTTGTTTTTAACATGATTGAGAATTCTATGAACACAAATAAGGAAAGCATAATTTGAAATGAAGGAAGCTAGAGATAAAAGGTTCGTGAAAACTATCAAAAAGCAAGAGGAAGAAAATAAAATATAATAGAGCAATTTTGGAAGATTGTCAGGATAAATAACATGTATTGACAACTTGCTGTTTAAACCAATGTTTCTGTTAATGTTTGCTTTTAAAACTAAAAGAGTAAATTAAACCTGGGCAGGTAGATAATCTCAGAAAGAAACAGATGTAAATTATAGAATTTTAGGATATTTATTACCAGAATACAGAGTGCTAAATTATGTTGGAACACAAAAATTAAAAGGAATTGAAGCTTCAATAGACATTTTTAAACTACATAACTATCGTATTTAAAATACACACCCAGTTTTCCAGGCTGTTAAGTACAGCAGTAGTAGTATCATATTATTTTATCTTGTTTGAAAGAGCCGGATGGAAAATAAATGGACAAGCAAATGAAAGTCTCTGGGGGTCATGGAAATTGAATGACTATAAAAACCATATTCCAGACAACAGTATAGTCTTGTAGTAAATGTTCAGTGTGATTCTCATAATCTCTATTCTTTTAGAAAAGACAATATTTCTGTTCCATGTCTTCCTCTTTAAAGGGACTGTCTAAAATATCAAGTGAATAATGACAAGCCATATTTATCTACACTGATTGAAATTTAGTATCATTCTTCACTCCTCAATTTAGAGAACTCCTTATAATTAACTGATGAGCTGTCCTCGAGACAGTGCCATTTAGAGTCATTACTGCACTCTAATTGGGGAGAAATGCTTTTAGAAAGTTCCAATTAGAGACTTTTTCTGTTCTTATAAATACATTCGAGGGAGGTACTGAAGCATTTGTTTTGTGGAGATTTTTTTGAGTGTCTTTTTTTTTTTTTTTTTTTTTGGTGGAGAGGAAGTCATCGCTTAGTGCATTGTTTTTATGTTTTTACATAAATAATAGAATATAAAGCTTTGTGTTTTGAAGATACCATGACCATATGAAGAAAGTGAATAGCAACAATTTTTGCTTTTGCTCATCATTATGATCGTAATTATAATAGAAAAGGAGTTTTCTGAACACTTTGTTATCAGTGAACTGTTTCTACTTAAAGGTTGAAGACCCACTGGATCCTCAATCCCTTATAGAGAGGTCACATTTTTAAAACCAGTATCTTGGAAATGTTTTTACAAATTAAAAATAGTGATACCGGGAAGCCTGGGTGGCTCAGCAGTTGAGCCCCTGGCTACGGCTCAGGTCATGATCCTGAAGTCCCGGGATCAAGTCCCACATCGGGCTCCCTGCATGGAGCCTGCTTCTCCCTCTGCCTATGTCTCTGCCTCCCTCTCTGTGTCTCTGATGAATAAATAAATAAAAATATTTTTTAAAAAATGGTGATACCCAGACTGGATTTACTTTATTCATTAAAAAAATGTTGGCAAAGAATTCAAACGCCTTGTTATAAGTCATTTGGGCATATTTTATGGCACTCTGAAGAGAACCCAGATCTCCTGACTCACTCTTCAGTGCAAAAACTTCAGAGTTGAAAGGATAAATCTTATAAAATGGTAACTGAAGCCCAATGAAACTTTTAACTGTGCCACATTAGTTTAAATATAATTTAAACCTTGTTTCCAGAAGTACTGTTCAGTATTGACCTTTTTCAAAACTAAAGCTGAGGAATAAGGTAAAAGAAACTGTTTTTTTGTTGTTGTTGTTGTTGTTGACAAAAAATGAGAATAATTTCAAAAAAAAAACCTGTAAAAAGCAAATTGGAAAAGAATTCAAGAAAATTCTAATTGACTAAAAAATGTGTGAAATTATTATTTTTTAATCTAGAGCAGCCCCTATTCTATAATATTTATTTTTGGGGCAAAAAGTATAAAATTAACTCTCAAAAATACTGTGTTATTTAGTAGAGGAAGTCTAAATCGGAGCCGAAGAAACTTCTATTAGCTAAATAAAGTAAAACACTGCCATCTGCTGACCAGATGAAAAAAGTAGTTGCTCTTTGACGCCTCTGTATGAAGAGAAAGAAATTCAAGAAAACGGTACCAATTTATTCCATATATCTTTTAATCATGCTAAAAAACACTATGGTGGGTAAAATTAATCAATATCCTACAGAGAAACATATCATTCTATATTCTATACTAGCATGTGGTTTTTGTTGATAGCCCTATTTGAAATCAGGCCAACAATTAAATCTTACCATATTAGTAATGCAGCCATATTTAACAAATCCACATTTTCTTTTATGGGTGAAATTTTTCTTTTATGGGTAAAATTTAAATGAGTAAGTAAAGCTATTAACTTGGAATTTTGAATTGGGCAAATTGTATGTAAAGATTTTTGTTCAAAAATATGTAAATTCACTAAAAATTATTTGGAAAACAGAAAACTTTAAAGTTTGGTTCTTCCACCTAATTATTTCACTTTGCAAATATTTGAGTGGCTGCTATGTCAGAAGCTTCACTGCCTGCTGGAGATATAAATCAGACTTTAGTGTCTGCCCTCATAAAGTTCACAGTGTAGTGAAGGAAACAGATATAAACCAGAAATGATAACATATTAAGAATTATAATAGAAGCATATGTGGGATAGTATGTGAGTACTTCATTCTGCTCTATTAGGACACGCAGATCGTTATCAACAGTTCATATAAACTGAAGTCTATAAGCATTTGTTCCCATATTTAATTGCTATAAAAATATTCCTTGGATTTGTACAAAAACTGTAGTTGAAAACTTTCTTCCTGAGTGGTGTTTTCTATTGCTTTATTCAGGAACCTCAAAAGGCAATATTCATAACATTTCCATTTCTCTCATTCCCTGCATCATCTATCCCTAAATATCTCTCAAACATCAATGCTTCCATTTTTCCCTGGCACTACTCTATGCTCACTTTCACAAATGCAATACCTCTTGTCTGGTCTACCCACATTCCCTTGGGCCTCTCCCAGTCCATTGTTGCCACTTACAAATATTCAGTGGCGCTTAGGACCTGTCATGGTTAGTTCACCACACACCTTTGTAGCATCAGCTCATACCATGATTTCTTGCATTTTCTCTGCTGCGGCCACCCTGACCTTGGCATATGCTCCTTCTGCCACAGGGCTTTTCCGTGGTCTATTCCCTCTCTTTCCATTCTTCACTTATCATAAAGAAGCCGTCAGTGAAATATCTAAGTCAGAAAATCCCAGCATTAAAAGCTTTCACATAAGCACCCGACCTTTCTTCACAGCATTCATCACAGATGCAATTTTGTAGTTTTATGTTAGTAATCACATGTTATCAAGTAACTTGTGTCTATAAATCCAAGGAGGACAATGACTGTCTGTTTGGGCTTTCTATTGCTCCAATTTTGGCAACACAGTTTTGCATTACAAAAATTTTCCAATTCATATGGAAAAGTATTAAATCAAGCAATTAAGAGCTATCATTGCTTAATGACATAATACTAATAAAAGGGATGAATAGAATAAGCTGGATTATTGATGATTCCAAACACATAATATTTCCTCTCATTGGAACACCAGTGTATTATTTTTTCCCCTGCTTATTTCCTCTATGTCACAACGATACTAGAAAACATATTTGTTTTCTTTAAAATTGCCTACTGGGTCTAGTTATCTCAATCAGAATGCTTGCTAACTTGGGGGCGCACTATCTACCAGACAGTATTATACTGGGGGAGAAACTACTAACAAAGTTAAATATGGGCCTAATATCTTTTTAGATCGTTCCCATCACTGAAATGTTCTGTGCTTCCTCTTTTGTTGTTCCTTATCTCCTGACATTTCTGCCATGATTATGTGCCTTTAAAAATCAAGTTCCTTTTTTACTCTACTTTTGAAACTTCCAGCCAATGGGATAGGAGTAGAAGGACATAATAACAAACCAACCAACCAAAAACACAACCTACAGCTTCTTTGTTTTACTTTTACATTGTCTCAATACCTTTGGGTTGTTGGGGTTTTTTTGTTTGTTTTTTGTTTTTGTTTTTGTTTTGGTTTTGGGTTTTTTTTTTTGGTTTGGTTTTTTTTTTTAAGTAGACTCCACCGTAGGGGCTTGAGCTCACAACCCTGAGATTAAGACCCTGAGCTGAGTAAGATCAAGAGTCTAATGCTTAACCAACTGAGCCACCCAGGTACCCTGCAATACCTTGGGAGTCTAAATAGAACCAGTCACTAACAAATGCATTTCTATTTTCTTGCATCGTCAAGAAGTTAAATCATTCTGAATTCAAATCAAGGTCATGTAAAATCAATTTATGTTATATATACAACATCGAAGATTTATTTTTCTTTAAATAAATCCAGATTTCATTTAATGACAGATGGTTGATTTAATGTGTCAAACTTGAGTGGGCCATCCAGTACTCAGATATTTGGTTAAACATTCTTCTGGGTTTATCTGTGAGGGTATTTCCAGATGTGATTAACATTTGAATAGGTATGCTGAGTAAAGCAGATTGCTTTCCCCAGTGCGAGTAAACCTCGTCCAATCTGTTGAAGGCCTAAATACAACAAAAAGGCAGAGTAAGGGAGAATTTATTTGCTGCATAACCATTTCAAGCTGGGACATTGGTCTTCTCCTGGCTTTGGACTTCAGCTTGGACTGCAACTTATACTATTGACTCTCCTGGGCCTCCAATTTGCTCACTGCAGATCTTGGGACTTCTCAGTCACCGATAGGGGTGAATTAATTTCTTACAATGAATCTCTTCATTATATCTATAGATTATATTTATCTATATCCTATTGGTTCTGTTTCTCTAGAGAAGCCCGACAAATACACATATCATGATATTAAAGACTGACTAGAGGTACATAAATTTTATAGTATTTAAACATAGTTATGTAAATTGATTTTAGTCTTAAATTCCAGGCAGTTTTATCTTGTATATTCATCTATTTATAAAATATAAGTGGACACACACACACACACAGAATCTTTGGTCTTTTAAACACTTTCAAATTCTTTTGGTCAAATGGAGGAAACATCCCAATCTCTTTTTTTTCCTTCTACATTTTTCAAAAGAATAAACTATTTATACTAAGTTTCTCCACTTAAATCCCTAATAGTCATTCAATTGCCTGCTACTTTACTGCTCTGTTGAAACTGGTCCAATTTTACCATTCTGTTGAAATTGTTCATACCAAAGTCACCAATAATCTCCTAATGCAGCATTAAATAATTTCCACTTTATACTAGAGGTTGTCTATCCTTATTTTGGAAATGCTAAAACTTTCTTTCCTTGGTACGCTCTACTTCCTTAGTTTATTTTGAAAAAGGACTTTGGCTGCCTCCATTTTGATCTTAAACTTTCTAGTCCTTTCCAGCTTGTTTCTTGGCTCAGGTGGAAGGCCCTGAAGGCAAACCATCCCCTGATGGGAACTGAAACTACCCTCTCCAGCAATAAGGACTGACCTGAGTCAGCAAGATTCCAGGTGACAGACTCCAAAACAGTGATCAACCTGACCTTTACTTCCCACCTGCACATACCCACCAACCTTTGTCCCACATTGTCCTTATATAACCTACAAGGATTTTCAGCACTTTGGAGACAGTCTTTGAGATGCTAGTCTGCTATCTTCCTGGTGTTGGCTTTCTTGGTTCACCACCACTCATTACTCTTTCTTTGGGGGTTTTGTTATCACGTTTGGCTGAAGCTGGTCTGTTGTGTACCCCCAGAGCCAGGCGTTCTTACACACCTGCGTCCTGGCTACAATATGCCAGGTCTCTTCCTGGTTCCTTTCAAATTCTCTTCCCACTCTTTCTGTTTCCTTTACCAACTCTATTTCTTTTGCCTGATCCTTACAGTTATTGCTCTCCAAGGTGACACCATTATCCCAGTGCTTCTTCCAGTAATTCTTAAGAAATTCAGTTCTATGCATTGATCACATAACTTGATATCTCCAATCTAGACCTTTCCCCCCTATGTTCAGCCTCATATCCAATGACTGCTAGGTATTTTATACTCAACTGTCTGAAACTAAAATCATTATCTTTTCCCTAAACTGATTCCTGTTTTTATTTCTCATGTCTCAGTTGTAGAAGTCTTCATTTAACCTTCTTCTTTATCAATGAAAATGCTAGCATAATGTGGCAATATCTGACATAAGGAGGGTGTTGTGAATTACGTTATTGTTTACAACTACTATTTACAAGTATTGGTTGTTCAACCCTGGGAGACAATTATACTCCCCTGCCTTACTAACAGCAGTTCTGACCCTTTGACTTGCTCTGGCCAATAAAATGCAAGTGTAATGACTTGTCACTTCCCACAGATACTTAAGCGCCAGAAGATAGTTTGCCATCCTCTTTTTGCCCTATGCTGGGACAACCAACAATATTCTAGATGCTCCATCAGCTTAGGTGTGGCATAAAGATGAAGCCAATCTGCCAAGAAATAGGGTGACTGAAAATAAAGCTTTAAAATTCTAGTCACTGAAATTTGGGGTTCATTTATTAACATAACACATTCTAGCCTAAATTGAGTGAGCTGAAACTGGAGAAGTTTTAACCAAAGAATTTTATGCCCATATGTATAATTAGTAGTGTGTAAAGGCAACAGAAAGATGCTCTCAGATATGCAAATACTATCACACGATCTTTAAAGGACTTTTTAAAATAAAAACCTTAGGGTACCTGGGTGGCTCAGTGGTTGAACATCTGCCTTCTGCTCAGGTCGTGATCCTGGGGTCCTGGGATGAAGTCCCACATCGGGCTCCCTGCAGGGAGCCTGCTTCTCCCTCTGCCTATGTCTCTGCCTCTCTCTGTTTGTCTCTCATGAGTAAATAAATAAAATCTTACAAATAAATAAATAAATCCCTTAAATATTTCTCCAAAGCGAAATATGAAGCAAAATGAAGAGCTAACAGAAAATGAGAACTTGAAATGACTAACCGCAAGCACTGAAACTTGGTAAAAGGGCAAATATCTGAAAAAATGGATGAAGATCTGCTTACAAACGGAGCTAAATATCACTAATAATTCCTAAGAGGAAAGAGATATGAAATATTAATACAGTAACACCTTGCATCTAGATTCTATATTAGCAAAGTTGGGAAAGGAAAAAGTTTACAAAACTCATTGTATCAAATAGAGAGAATTAAAACTATATCATTTTACTCTCAATAATGAATATTATAGAAATAGAGGTTAAAGGAGCACCTGGGTGGCTCAGGGGTTGAGTGTCTGTCTTTAGCATAGGTTGTGATCCTGGGGTCCTGGGATCGAGTCCCACATTGGGCTCCCTGCATGGAGCCTGCTTCTCCCTCTGCCTCTGTCTCTGCCCCTCTCTCTGTGTTTCTCCTGAGTAAATTAATAAAATATTAACAACAACAACAAAAAAAGTAGAGTTTAAATAATTACATTAAAAGTCTTAAGGAGTTTAGTAGAGGCTTTTATTTTTTTTGTTTTTGTTTTTTTTTAAGATTGTATTTACTTATTTGAGAGAGAGAATGAAAGGGAGCAAGAGTGGGTAAGAGTGGTAGAGGGAGAAGCAGACTCCCCACTGAGCAAAGACCTGATGTGGGGCTCAATCCCAGAGCCCTGGGATCATGACCAGAGCCAGAGGCAGATGCTTAACTGACTGAGCCACCCAGGAGCCCCCAGTATAGGCTTTTAAAGACAAGAGATATTTTTATTTATTCCCTTCCTTGAAATCTACTAATATAAAAAAATTGAAAAACAATTAGAAGGGGGGAAAAAAACCTCATCTTCAATGAAATAAGGAAATGATACAACCCTTAGTTACAAAACAGAAAGCAGGTCTGCCAGGCAATGAAGTGAAATGAGGAAAGAGACTGAGCGCTGAGAACCAAATCATGCCCTCCTTCACCTTGAGCAGGATGCAGAATTCTCTCAAAGGAAGAGGCACAATCTTGAAAGACTATGATTTGAATTGCAAGATATGGGCCTGGAGGAGCCTCAGCAAAAACAGAATGTCTGAGATGAAGCTGAAGGGTTGGCGGAACTAAAGTAGACACGAGGCTGGCGTGCCATCTTTACAGCCTTCTGCCTATTCTCTGAGCCAAGAGGATTGCTGGAGCTGAAGCAGCGTGAGGAGAAGAAGCAAGGAGCCAGCAATCTCATATCACTCCTCGGTCCTCAATGAAATTTTGCCAGTAACTCATTTACAAGTACTTCGTGTCATGGCAACCCCTAGCTGCAAGGAAGGCACAGAAAACAAATACCTATTAAAGCTTCTTTAATAGTTGGTTGAGAAGGAGAAAGGTAAGCAAATCTGCAATTTTTGCCACTATATTTTAAAAAAAGAATTAGAATGCGATCTAGCAATTAAAAAAAAAAAACTAAAAAGAGGAGAAAAAGAAAATAAATGAACTGGAAGAGGAGAGTATACAGTACAAAATAAATTACCTCATAAACAGACCGAGAGCTAAGATATGTTTCTGCAGAGTCTTTCAAGGGGGTTGAATAATGTCCCCCTAAAATTCACATCTACTTAGAACCTCAGACTGTAACCTAATTAAGAAATATGTCTTTGCAAATGTAATTAGTTAGGAAAAGGTCATGCTGGATTAGGGTAGGCCCTCAATCAATAACTGATAGCCTTATAAGGAGAAGAGAGGACATGCAGAGACACATATAGAAAAGAAGTACATGTGAGAGCCAAGGCAGAAATTGGAGTGTGTATCTACAAGCTCAAGAATGCCATGGATATCAAGGAGCTACCGGAAGCTGGGAGAGGCAAAGAAGGACTCTTCTCTAGATCTTCAGAGAAAGCATAGCCCTGCTGATATCTTACTTTCACTTCTAGACTCCAGAACCATGAATCAAATATTTCTTTCAAGCTACCCAGTTTATATTACTTTGTTATGGCAGCCTAGGAAGTTAATACATTCTCCAAGAAACTATACACAACATGAATGTGGTGGACACATCCTAGGGTATTCCCATGAGTCCCACTTCTTGGTGCTTATGCCCTCATATTATTTTTTCTCCTTCAGTATGGGTAGGACCTATAATTTGCTTCTAACCAATAGACTTCAGTAAATGGGATAGGGTGTATATGATTATGACATGGAGATTAGAGGCATCAACCCCTGTGTAGTTGAAAATCCGCATAAACTTTTGACTCCTTAATGGCTAATAGCTTATTGTTGACTGGAAGCCTTACTGATAACACTGATAACATGAATTAATGTATATTTTGTATGTTATATATGTTATACACTATGTTAGTAGAATAAAGAAAGCTAGGGAAAAGAAAATGTTATTAAGGAAATCATTAGAAAGAAAAAGTTCATTTACAGTATTGTATTTACTGTCTGTGCGGTTCAAATCCAGGTTATTCAAGCGTCAACTGTATATATGATCACATTACATAAGGGAGACTTGCCCTTGCTAACTTTGAAGAAGCAAGTTACCATGTTGTGAGCTTCATGCGATTTGGAAAGGACCACAAAGCAAAGTGGTGAGGGTTTCAAGAGCCAGTAAGAAAATGAGGCCTGGGGGCAGCCCTGGTGGCGCAGCAGTTTAGTGCTGCCTGAAGCCTGGAGTGTGATCCTGGGGATTCCAGATCGAGTCCCACGTCGGGCTCCCTGCATGGAGCCTGCTTCTCCCTCTGCCTGTGTCTCTGCCTCTCTCTCTCTCTCAATCTGTGTGTCTCTCATGAATAAATAAATAAAATATTAAAAAAAAAAAAGGAAAGAAAGAAAATGAGGTCTGGGACACCTGGGTGGCTCAGTGGTTGAGCATCTGCCTTTGGCTTAGGGCATGATTGCAGGATCCAGGATCAAGTCCCACATCAGCCTCCTCCTGGGGAGCCTGCTTCTTGCTCTGCCTGTGTGTCTGCCTCTTTTTGTGTCTCTCATGAATAAATAAATAAAACCTTAAAAAAAAAGAAAGAAGAAAGAAAGGAAGGAAGGAAGGAAGGAAGAAAGAAAGAAAGAAAGAAAGAAAGAAAGAAAGAAAGAAAGAAAGAAAGAAAGGAAATGATGCCTTCAGTCTGGCAGCCTAAAAGGAACTAAATTTTGCAAACAACCATGTTCAGTTGGGAAGTAGATCCTTCCCCAGTCAAGCCTCAGATGAAACAGCAGCCTGATACCTTGATGGCAGCTTTGTGGGACTTCAAAGCAGAAGATCTGACTAGACTATGCTCAAACACCAACCCACAGAGATTAAGCCCTTAAATTTGTGGTAATATTGTTATATAGCAATAGATAACAGTGCTCTCTGTAGAGAAAGAACTCAAAGAAGAGAGTCAAGAGTTTAAAGTAACAACTTGGGGATCCCTGGGTGGCGCGGCGGTTTGGTGCTTGCCTTTGGCCCAGGGCGCGATCCTGGAGACCCAGGATTGAATCCCATGTCGGGCTCCCAGTGCATGGAGCCTGCTTCTCCCTCTGCCTGTGTCTCTGCCTCTCTCTCTCTCTCTGTGTGACTATCATAAATAAATAAAAATTTAAAAAAAAAAAAAAAACAACTTAAGGCATTAGAGAAGGAGAATTTTGAGATGGAAGATCTCAGAAAATAAATGAAAGAGATAAAAGCCATGTTTGAAAAATACAGTAAAGAAAAACCCAGAAACATGCAGTTAACATTTTGGTATTCATCCCTTAAACCTTTTATTCCCTCTGTACATATTTGTTCATCTCAAAAATAAAGAAGATTTTTAGATATTTTCAGATACTTAGGAAAAGAAAAGAAAAAAATAGACTGACTATACAATCTAATGAAATCGTATGATGCAAAATGAAAATATATATAGCAATGTAATAATAGATTTGATATGAAAAAAGGTAACATAGGCATAAAGAAGAAAATAGATTTGAGGAAGACATAGAAATGGAGGAAGAAAATAGACCAAGTGTAGTTAAATAAATAACAACAACAACAAAAATAATTACATGGAACTTTCAGGAAATAAAGACCAGAATTTGAAGATTAAAAGAGTAAACTTTATCCAAGAGAAAAACTGATGTAGAATGAATGCACCACAAAGTAGCCTGGTACCCAAAACATCCAAATTGTTAAATTTTAAGAATAAAACCAGAATTCTATGGAAACTATATGCAGAAAAGCAAGTAGCATTCAAGGTGGAAAAAAAAATTTAGTCTCTCCTTGAATTTCCCCATAGCAATATGTGAATGCCAGAACACAAAGGAATAATGTCTAGTCTATAAATTTCTGAGGGAGAGAAAATGTGTTTGTAAAATGTTTCCCTAGCCTAGTTATTATTCAACTATAAAGAGAAGGACATATATTCTCAAGGGTACAGAAACTCAGGGAATACATTGCCCATAGGCCTTTGAAAAACAGTATATCAATGAAATTTAGTCAACTAAGAGGTATAGAGAATCATAGAACTCACAAAACAATTAGCTGAGGTAAAAAGACTGATGGTGAACACAATCTCTTTAGGCATAAATTAGCCAGCACTGAAAAGTGTCAAGAATTTTGACTGCAAGATAAAATGTAAATATTATTCATGTTGACATTATATAATTAATAATATGAGTCATACAAATCTGGGAGAGTGCTGTGGAGGAAACTAGGTACATGAACCTCCCCTTCTTCCAAACAAGAAGGCCATGGATACTGTGCATGTTCATAATATGTGGCTTATAAAGTCATGAGTCCAACCTCCTCACAGTTTTCTTAATTCAGGGGAAAATTTTTTAAAATTTATTATTTGTAGTAAAGAAACATTGATGTCAAGGTCACCAATTCCTCTAGCTTCACTTCAATTTCTACTTTCGTTCAATTACATTTTATTTTTTTTCAATGACATTTTAATTGAATAATTTATCAAAAGCAATCCTTTAATCCCCATCTGGATTCTATTTGCATAACTGAATATAAGTGAAATTTTGCTAAACCAAAGTTTAGTAATGGCTATTTTTGGGCAACAGACTTGGAATAATTTGTTCATATCTCCTTCATATTTTTGTGAATTGCTTATTTAGATTTTTAAAATGATAAATGTGTATGGGACACGTGGTGGCTCAGTTGGTTAAATGACTGAGTACTGATTTGGGTTCGCATCATGATCTCAGGGTCCTGAGATTGAGTCCCACATCAGGCTTTGCAGCATGGAGCCTGCTTGGGATTCTCTCTCCCTCTCCCTCTATCCATCACCCTCCCTAAAAAAAAATAAAAAATAAAAAAAAAGGAAAAAAGTGATATGTGTACATTTTTATAAAAGTAACTTTTCTTATAAATAAATCTTGTTCATTACTAATAAATTAAAAGCATAATGTATATACCTAATAAAAAAAGAGAAGATAAAACAAATTATTGATGAAATAAGTATCTACGTCTAAAATTCAGCGAGGGGCACCCAGGTGGCTCAGTGTTTGAGAGTCTTTGACTCAGGTCATGATCCCAGAGTCCTGGGATCGAGTCCCACAACAGGCTCCTCGTAGGGAGACTGCTTCTCCCTCTGCCTATGTTTCTGCCTCTCTCTGTGTGTCTCTCATGAATAAATAACTAAAATCATTCAAAAAAAGTATATTAAATTAAAAAATTAAATTAAATTCAACTATATGCTGTTTATAAATATTTATGGGACAAAATAACTTAATAAGCCTATAGTTTACTGTGCAAGAAAATATTAGGAAAATATAAGCAAAAAGAAAGTATAATGCCTATAAGAAACAAATGCATTTCAGAAAAAAAAAAGCCATCTACATTAAACAAATTTTATAAGAAATAAAGGAAGGGGACCTGGATGGCTAAGTTGGTTAAGCATTTGACTCTTGATTTCCGCTCAGGTCGTGATCTCAAGGTTGTGAGATGGAACTACTAGGCAGGCTCTGTGCTAGGCATGGAACCTACTTAAAATTCTCTTTCTCTCTCCCTTGGCCTCTTCCCCACCTTCCTCTCTTAAATCAATAAATCAATAAATCAATAAATATTCACAGATGCAACTTAATGAAATATCATGTGTATTAAAATGTATTATGCAAAAGCTATTTGAATAAAAGAAGAAATTAGCAGAAATACAAACAAGAAAATTTAATTTAGAGTAGGCAAAAAAAATAAAACAATTTAAAATACATGAAATATAAATAAAATCAGTTTGTACCCTATAAACAAAGGCACATGATTTCTCAGTGCCTAAGAACATCTACAAAGTTTGATTATACATTGAGTGAAAAAAATATACAATGATTTTTGAAAGACAGAAGGCCAGGGATCACTGGGTGGCACAGTGGTTTGGCGCCTGCCTTTGGCCCAGGGCGCGATCCTGGAGACCCAGGATCGAATCCCACGTCGGGCTCCCAGTGTATGGAGCCTGCTTCTCCCTCTGCCTGTGTCTCTGCCTCTCTCTTTCTCTCTCTGTGTGACTATCATAAAAACAAAACAAAACAAAACAAAAAAACAGAAGGCCATATTCACTGACCATATGCAATAAAATTAGATAAATAAAAAGTAACAACAACAAAATAGAGGGACTCTCCACTCCCTTGGAAATAACATAGTAAAATGTTAACCAAATGTTAGTAAAATGTTAACCAAAGAATCATTGGTTAAAAAAAGAAATGAAACCTGTGATTGTATACCAGTTAGATATTAACAACAATAACAACGATATTACATATAAAAATATGTAATAAAAGTACATATTTTGACCCAAAACCGTTTGCAGAGAAAAGTACATAGTTTTCAGTGTATTTACTTTTTTTTTAAGTTTCAGATATTTATTTATTTATGTTTATTTAAGTGATCTCTACACCCAATGTGGGACTCAAACTCACGACCCCGAGATGGAGTCAGATGCTCTACTGACTGAGCCAGCCAGGCATCCCTTAAGTTTTTATTTAAATTTCAATGCATTTGCTCTTTAACAAGGAAAGGAATAAAGGAAGAAGAAAGAAGCAGGGAAGAAGGAAGAAAAGAAGGAAGTGAATGAAATGTATCTAAGAACCAAGAAAAATAACAATAAAAAAAAACAATCATTATATAGGAAAATGGAATAAAGAAATCAGATTTTAACGAATTAGAAGATAGTAGGACTATCAGAAATACATAACTTTAGGGAACAGAAACTATTCCAACTATTTTCAATAGAAAAGGATTTAGCACAGTGAATTTGATACTTACAACATAATTAGAAAGGCTGGAAACTAAAGCTTTTGGCTGGGCGTTCAGGAATTGCTAAAAAAAGAATACTGAACTGCACTGCCGGTTTCAACCTTGTCATATCAAGAAGATGGAGATTTAAGAGGCTACAACTGGAATGGTGGAATTCAAGAACACAATTGTGAAAGATTTTAAACAGGAATCAGAAACCTTGGATGAGAGGCTACTGCTGCTACCATTGCAATTCCTTTGCTCTTGCAGAAAAACCCCCTTTCTCTACCACTGGGACAGACAGCAGCAGCAGCTGGGTTAGATGAATCCAGAACCCAGCCTTAAATGGACCTGGAAAAAGTGGTTTTGGGTTTTCAGTACAAAAATTGACATTTAAAGCAGGCTGGAATGAATGCTGAGTATTAGTTACCTACATTGACCATAATAGCTAGTTTTTCCTAAGCAGTAATACCAGGCACTGTTTTAAGCATTTTACGTGTATTAACTGATTTAATCTGCATAATATCCCTACAATTTTTGGTACAATTATTAGCCTCTAGTTTACAGATAAGGAAAATACATGTAGAGATCGAGTAATTTATGCCAAGTTTCATGGTAAAGGATTGTGTCAGGATTCAAATACAGTCAGTCTCTGACTCTAGAACTTGCACTCCAAACTGTTACATTCAGCATTTGTCGTTTTTTTCTTTCTTTTTTAAAGATCAATAAAAATTTGCAGTGCCTGGGTGGTTCAGTTGGTTAAGCAACCCACTCGTGATTTTCGCTCAGACGATGATCTCATGGGGCATGAGATGGAGCCCTGCACCTGACTCCACACTCAGTGGGGAGCCTGCCTGAGATTCTCTCTCTCCCTCTGCCCCTCCCCCCCATTGTATCTCTCTTTTTCTCTGTCTCTCTCTCAAATAAATAAGTCTTTAAAAAAAAAGACCAATAAAAATTTAAAACTTCCATCAAAGTTAGTGGACAAAACAAGAGCAAAAAACCAAATGTATGCTATTAAGC
The DNA here is from genome assembly GCF_053574225.1 of Canis aureus. Taxonomy (NCBI): domain Eukaryota; kingdom Metazoa; phylum Chordata; class Mammalia; order Carnivora; family Canidae; genus Canis; species Canis aureus. The sequence goes on from NC_135643.1 coordinate 8,999,591, forward strand.
ATTAGGGGTTCTACCACAGAGACAGAGGACATGACAAATGTTACATGATGGTATCAGGGGAACCTTGATGGTATTAAATTCATAAATTTCAACGAAATAGATATTTCTAAGAAAATATAACAGTCAAAAACAAATGCAAAAATGAATTTGGAAATGTCAATGTATCATCAGTCATAGTAAAAAATAGCTACATCCTAAAAAGTGTAAGACCCAGACAAGTTCTTTTTTTAAGTACCTTTTTTAAAAAAAAGATGTATCCATTTATTTGAGAGAGAAAGAGTGAGCAAGTAAGCACAGCATGGGGAGCAGCAGAGGGAGAGGGAGAGGGAGAGGGAGAAGCAGGCTCCCCACTGAGTGCAGAGGCTATTGGAGGCTCTATCCCAAAACCCTGAGATCATGACCCCAGCTGAAATCAAGAGTTGGATGCCCAACCAACTGAGCCACGCAGGTCCCCCAAGACCCAGACAGTTTTATAAGCATAAGCAACAGCTGAAAAATCCTCAAGGAACAGGTAATTCCTATACTATTGTGCCACTTACAAAACTTCTGAGCCACACTATTGGGTTTAGTGAAAATGTCATGTTTCTTTTCTATAATACACCTTAACCACATTAGAAATAATACACCTTAACCACATTAGAAATAACCACATTAGGGGCACCTGGGTGGCTCAGTTGGTTAAGCATCTGTCTTTGGCTCAAGTTATGATCCCAGGGTCCTGGGATGGAGCCCCACATCACATTGGGCTCCCTGCTCAGCGGGAAGACCTATACCTTCCCCCTGCTTGTTCACTCTCTCTCTTTCTCAAATAAATAAATAAATAAAAATCTTTTTAAAAAGTAGCTGGGTTTTCAGTACAAAAATTCACTACAAAACATATTTCAGGGCCTCTATTATAGCAGAAAAATAATATTTGCATTGACATAATTTCCTTGATTGTTTTCTTTCTCTTCCTCTCCCTGGGACACCGTTTACCTTCAAAGAGCTTAAGTGTAGTCATAGCATGATGGTGTGAGCTGTTTGTAGCCCCCTTGGCTGGCATCTGCCTGAGACTCCAATTCCCAATCCAGCCACCTCTCCTCAGTGTCATCTGCTGAATCCTGGTTGACCTTATCTGGTTTCTAGTCATTCAATTCCATTAGTGTCATTGCCCAATTCCCTCTTTTACCTGGGAGATTTCTCCAGTCTTCATAGGGTTCAAACAAGCAGGAAGGAAAACATTTGGTTCCTCTGTCATTCCTTCTTGGGATACAAAGTGGTTCTCCATGAGTCTGTCTCACTCCTGGACTCCTAGATGTTGGGTAGAGGTTCTACTCAGCTACTCCATACTGTGTAAGGTTGAGGGACACTTCTGGGCTCAGGAGCTTACAGGTACAACCAGACCTGAAGTTGAGCTCAGGTCTCTTCTAGTCTCAAATCCCCAATATTTCCTGCAAGATCATCACCATCCCCTCTCTCCTTTAGAAGCCAAAGGATCAGAAATAAGGGCCACCATGGAAAGGTGGCGGAGCACTTGATTTTTTCTTGGAGACTATACCAGTGTCCATGCCTTGCTTCCTTTCCATCTCTATGGAGGATAGAGGGAAGACAAGCAGAGGCTCTCCTGATAGGAAACTATTTAGAGACTGGGAGTAAAAAATGTGGTAGTCAGGAGACTCATTGTGCTTATTTATATGTCCATTGAAAATATTTCTTTCTTAAACCTTGACTTGGAACTTTGATGTTCAAAACTAAGAACGTGATGCTTTTGTTTCTCTGCTTCTACTATGATAGGAAGTTAAAGGAGGAAAAGAGTGTCCTGACCTGTGATTAGTCACCAACACTCTTAGTTGACTGCAAGCTCAGTGTACACTTACCTGAAAAATTACCATCCCTATGCAGTTTAAGCATGCAGTCTACTTTCTCTGGACTCTCTCTCTCAAGACCTGCACAAATCGTCAACTGCACAATGGCCAACTCTTGTGCCATCTACGCTACCTTTATTTTCTAGACCTAGTCCCTGGATTCTTTACTGTTATCCACATCAAGGCATACTCAATCTAAAATGAAGATAAACTTGCTGCTAAAAGTAATACAGAAGTAAAACCATGTATATTGAAACTTTCACAAGATGAACTTGAAACTGGGGAGGGATGACTGTGCTGCATTGAAAAATTTTTGTTGTTCTCTCATGTCAACATGATGTTTTTCTAACTAGACTGTGGATTCTTTGGGGCTCACAGACTAAAAATTCAGTTCTTTGTGTATAAAGATTCGGTTCTTTGTGGAAGCTCCCAACAGCTCCAGATGTAGAATTACTTCATTGGTTTAGATGGAAACACCCAGGGCAGCCCTGGTGGCGCAGTGGTTTAGCACCCCCTGCAGCCCAGGGTGTGATCCTGGAGACCCGGGATCAAGTCCCACGTCGGCTCCCTGCATGGAGCCTGCTTCTCCCTCTGCCTGTGTCTCTGCTCTCTCTCTGTGTCTCTATGAATGGATAAATAAAATCTTAAAAAAAGAAAAAAAAAAAAGAAAAGAAAGAAACACCCAGCAACTTTATCTCTCTACTTGGGGATGCTAACTGAAGAAAACTCCTTACCTGTTTTCAGAATTTCTTGGCCACTCTCCTCACCTTCCACGGCTCCCATCCCCCTGCAGGCTGGTCCTGTATTCTTGACACCTACTAAGTCTCTGCTCTGACTGCATTAATCTCACATAGATTTCAGTGTGTCATTCTTAAATCTGAGCAGAGCTTGCCTTCTCAAGGTCCACTCCACTTTGCCTTAGCTTCCTTTATCTTTTCCAAGAGGGCACTGCAAAAACATCTGCTCCTATGCTGCATCTACTTCACCTCTCATCTCTTCTCAATCTCCTCCTTTGTTATTATTCCCAACATATTGCACTTACTCTCTAAATATTCATTGATTGATTGGTTGGTTCTGCATTATACAAAAGGGTTACTGACTCTATTTAAAAAATAATGAGAATTGTGACTTCCCGCAAGCAGGAGTAGGGAATAGATAAACTCCTGCATGACAAATCAAGAAAATAAACATTTTATCTTATTAGATTGTTTCCACCGAGATGCAAATGAAACAGGTGATAAATCACCACCATCAACTAAATTATAAACACTGCTTAGGCTTCTGATAATCATTATTATATCTGCAACTATTTTTTTTTTTTGTTTTTAAAATTACTATCTTGGTCAAAAGGAAGAATGAAAAATGTCCATTGGATCAATAATGTGTTCTTTTAACCTGACCCCAACTCCTAACAGTGGTTGCAGATGCATTAAATGCTGGTTAGAGTGGGGATCCATCAGGGCATAAGGGATCAATGCCAGCCTAAAGAGCAGCAGTCGTGTTAGAACCACATTATCCTGTATCCCACTTCTATTAACAGATGGTCCATGGGCTCCATAATGTTGAATATGTGAAGATCTGGATTTTGTATTCATTTTAGTTCAATTGCTTTTTCTTTGTGATGGTAGACGGTTTCACTCACTCCCTTCCTGAATTGTTTTCCCCAGCTTACCATAACTTCGTGGTGGGCAAAGTAGACTCCCAACTCAAAAGACTGAGGCATTCCTCTCAAATTTTAGGAATACAATGAAATAGATTAGTAGCTGATTTTTTTTTTTTTTTATGATAGTCACACACAGAGAGAGAGAGAGAGAGAGAGAAGCAGAGACATAGGCAGAGGGAGAAGCAGGCTCCATGCACTGGGAGCCTGATGTGGGATTCGATCCCGGGTCTCCAGGATCGTGCCCTGGGCCAAAGGCAGGCGCCAAACCGCTGCGCCACCCAGGGATCCCGATTAGTAGCTGATTTTATGTGAGCATTGTTCCTTTTGTTTATGTCTCTATTACAGGATTATCACATTAGTTGTTTTTCTGTCTTTTTAACTCACCAGAATAAAATGTCAGGGGACCGGGCAGCCCCGGTGGCTCAGCAGTTTAGCGCTGCCTTCAGCCTAGAGTGTGATTCTGGAGACCCGGGATCGAGTCCCACGTCAGCCTCCCTGCATGGAGCCTGCTTCTCCCTCTGCCTGTGTTTCTGCCCCCCCCCCCCACCCCCGGTGTGTCTCTCATGAATAAATAAATAAAGTATTAAAAAAATAAAATAAATAAAATGTCAGGGGACCATGGCTTGTTCACCTCTACTCATATAGAGTCTGGACCATTGGTGATGCTCAGTATATATTTGATTAATAAATAAATGAGTAGCTGTGAATGGAAGAGCTGGGAACAGAGGAGAAGAAAAGGCATTTCTATTGGTTTATGATGTGAAAAAAATAGAGAGAGGCGGGGGGAAAAAAGCAAAGAATATTTACAACAAAGACATCTCCCTACCTTGTTTGAAAGGTGTAATATGTATGCTAGGAATCCTGGTCAAATGTGTTCAAATTTGACTACTAGAATGAAGGCCAGATTTAGGAGTTTGGGTCTTTATTCTATAGATTGTAAGAATTTTGACCTAATTGTAACAGAAAAATGTCACAGGAAAACAAACAATGCTTCAGGAAGATTAATCTATGTGCAGAATGCCAGAAGGACTAAATTAGAAAGGATGGGGGATTGGAGGGTGAGAGTAGAGAATTAACTATAAAGAAAGGTAAGGCCTGAACTAGAATGTTAGCACCAGAGTAGCAAGGTTGGGATGATGGAATAAATGTTTTGAAGGAAGAATCATCAGGAGTCTTGTTATGTTTGGATTTAGAGAGCCAACAAGAACCATATGAAAGATGACTTTCAACTTCAGAGTCAGGATCACAGAAACATCTTTAGTTCCAATGCCAGTAAAAGAGGAGCCTGGTGCCATGTCGGGAGAAGGAAGCCACTGGAAATGGGTGTTAGAAATTTTAATTTTAAGGAGATTGAGAAATATATGAATATAAATATCTTACACATAGTTTAAGATGAGGGACTAAAATTCTGAGTAGAAAATCGTACCAAAAATAAACACTTGGTAGTAATCTATTTAAGGATGAGAGCTAATTTTTTAGACAATGGAAAAAAATCTCTAAGAGATACTAGGAGAACAGTAGTAATAAAAAATAAACTTCCAGGGATCCATGGGTGGCTCAGCGCCTGCTTTCAGCCAAGGGCGTGATCCTGGAGTCCCGGGATCAAGTCCTGCATGGAGCTCCCTGCACAGAGCCTGCTTTTCTGCTTCTCCCTCTGTCTGTGTCTCTGCCTCTCTCTCTCTCTCTCTCTGTGTGTCTCTCATGAATAAATAAATAAAATCTTTAAAAAAAATAAAATAAACTTCGGAATCATCTATATTAAATATGGTTATTTGTGGACAATGTACATGAAAAATAAGATTATCAAATTATTGTTTTAATTATTTCACACTTTAAACTTAACTTCGTTGTAACCTCTATAAATAATTTCTTAAATTGACTTAAGCTGAGTTAATGGAATTAAGAATGATTAAAGATAGTCCATCTACACTCATAGTTCTCAAACCAGGAGATATTTAAAATTGTAGACAGGGATGGTATTTTTACTTATTATTTTATTCCTATACATATTTTATATGAATGTAATAGTAACTTTCTTTGAGAAATCGTTGTCAGTTTTGAGCATTCCCTGATATTATAATATCAGGGCAACTTCCCCCCTCCCCAGTTTTATTATAATAATAGAACATCTTAATGCCAACTTTCTAAAAAATCTTAAAAACAGTTAAACTTTTATACAAAAAGCATTATGCAGATTGCCTCACACAGTTCTTTTACTCATCTTATGTCTCAATACCCTGCAGGCTTATAACTCCCACTAAAATGTTTGTTAGTATTAATCAACAATTATATAGTGTTTTATACTGTACTTTGTACATAATGCTCAATTTAATATTCATAGTAAATCTGTCAGCATGGTATTATTATTATAATTGCCATCTTACAGATGAATGAAATGAAACTCAGAGACGTTAAGCAACTTTCCTGAGTTTTTTAGTTTTTCTTTTTAATCTAAAGTCTCATGGGCTCCCCAGTGGCCTCTAAAAAATAGAATAAAGGGTATTATACCCAAAATCCACTAGATGTGAGAAACAATGATCCTGTCTATATTTTAAATATAAAAATAAGATACTGGGGCACCTGGGTGGCTCAGTCAGTTGAGCACTTAATTCTTGGTTTTGGTTTTGGTTTTGGTTCAGGTCCTTGATCTCTGGGTGGTGAGATCAAGCAAGGCCTCTTGCCTCCGTTGCCAGCCAGCTCTGGGGAGAGTCTGTTTGGTATTATTCTTTCCCTCTCCCTCCCCATCTACCCCTCCCTCTACTCATGCATGCCTGCTCTCTCTCTCTCTCTCTCTCTCTCTCTCTCATGAATAAATAAATAAATTAATTAATTAAAATCTTAAAAAACATAGAAGTTAAATTTTACCAATATTAATATACTGACTGTTGCATGCTGAACAGTCGGCATTTTAAATGGTCATGCTCTCTGGCACTCTGGATATGGGACATGTTTGGATGGAAGTGTAGAAGCTCCACATGCAGATGACTTCACAGGGGCCCCTCTCTTGTGTATTTACTCTCAGTTCATCATGTCACAGAGTAACTTGCATGTGCCCATTTGAGAGGATTTATAGCTTAGATGACCCATTTTAACTAAATCATCCCCACAAAATAAAGAAATGACATACAGAGATTCCTGTAAAAAAAGATGAACATTGGAATAAAGATGAACAATGCTTAAGTAAGTAAATTACAAAATGGCAGAACTGTCACTTCCCTTATTCATAATGTAAGATTTTTAAAAAAATTTTACTTACTTATTTGAAAGAGAGAGAGAGAGCACAAGCAGAGGAGAGGGAGATGCAGGCTCCCTGCCAGCCTGCACAGGGAACCCAATGTGGGGCTCAATCCCAGGAACCCAGGATTATGACCTGAGCCAGTCCCAATCAACTGAGCCACTCATGCATCCCCATAATGTAAATTTTTATCAGCCATATTATAAGACAAAATAATGATCTGGAGAGCAGTTAGCCAAAAAATATTTTGACAATCAAGGATACTATTTAAAATATAGATTTATATCCACCGTCATTATTCATGAATATCACATGAAGTGTATATTTTCCCTTGAGATGTTGGCTAATGATTTGCAAGCCATTTTAACACAAAATATCTAACATGATGACAAAATTCAGACTGCCTGTGCTACAATACTGGTCTTCTGCTCTTGGATTATCATATACCACCAGCTCTCCTGGGTTTACAGCTTGCTGACTGAAGATTTTGGAGCTTCTTAGCCTCCCAAATCACATGAGCAAATTCCTTATAATTGTCTGTCTGTAACTGGAGTGCAGGGGTACAAGAGGATCTGGCCTCGGGGGTCCCAAACAGACCAGGTTCAGCCACTCGCTGGTAACAAAATCCAAAAGCTAAAAAAAATAAAAAATAAATAAAATAAAATAAAAAATAAAAAAATAAAATAAAAAATAAATAAATAAAAAACAAAACAAAACAAAACAAAACAAAACAAAAAAACAAAATCCAAAAGCAGAGTGACAAGTGATGGTGAAACAAGAAAGGAATTTAATTCTCTGAAGCCACCACTGGGAAGACAGTAGACTAGTCTCTCAAAGACTGTAAAAAGTGCTGAAATCCTCTCAGCTTTATATAAGAATATGAGGCAAAAAAAAAAAAAAAAAGAATATGAGGCAAAGGTGGGTGAGTTTGTGCAGGTGGGAAGTAAAGGTCAGGTTGATCATTGCCTTGGAATCTATCACCTGAGGTCTTGCTGGCTCATTAATAAGAGCAGTGCTTATTGCTTAAGGGGTAGTTTTGGTTCCCATTAAGGGATGGTTTGCCTATAGCGTCTTTTAGCTGAGTCAAGAAATAAGCTGGGAAGAAGAACTTAATCAGAAAGTGCAGACTTAGGTCAAAATGGAGGTAGTTCATGTTTTTCCTGTCTGCTATCTAATTATAGAAAATTCACTATGTAATTAGATAGGCAATTCTCCTACCTTCCCCCATTACTGTCATCACAAAATACTTTAAACTCTACCTGATAAAGTGTAGGGAGGTGGAAGGAATGTTACCAAGTGAGGTTGAACTCTTTGTCCTTTGTCCTGAGAGGTCTCTAATTCTACAATGTTGGAAGTTCTTGGCATTAAGAAATCCTAATATCCACCCTATTTGGTGGAGAATTGAGCTATATTAAGCACTTTGTTACTTCTATGAAACTTCAAAAGACCAAGGTTAGGTATGAGGTGAGGAAAAAAGACTATTCTTTTCCAAGTCACCTCAAAGCAGAGACAGTTAAATATTGAACCATATTTCCGTTGTCAGATTGGACAATTGCCATTATTCACCAACCTTCTTTTATCTACTGGTTTATTCTTTCTCTTCTCCATCTTTTTCTGTGCTCCGTTTAAGATAAATTCCTGACAGTGGGTTGTTTTACCTATACATACTTTAATATGTACCACTAAAAAATAAGAATTTGTTTCTTTCCAATACAAACTGTCAACATTATATAAAACTCAACATATTTTCTTAATACCATTTAATATACAGTTCATATTTCAGTTTTCTAATTGCATCCAAACTCCCTTTTCATGGTTGGTTTGTTAGATTAGAGATGCATATAAGATTCACACTTAATACATTATTGCTCTATTTTAATCTAAAAGTCTCACCTTCTTTTTTTTTTAACTTGCCATTGATTTATTGGAGAAACTGGGTCACTTGTCTTGAGTCTTGAGAAATGACCCATTTGCCTGGTTCCTTGTGGTATTATTTAACTTGTCCTCTAGCCCCTAGAGGGGCCATATATGTATATTTTTATATTTTATATTTTTGTATTTTTTTAAGTGGTCTCTACACCCAGCATGGAACCCCAATGTAAGGCTTAACTCATGACCCTGAGATTAAGACCTGAGTTGAAATTAAGAGCCAAATGCTTAACTGACTGAGCCACCCAGGCACCTCTAGCTCCTATATTTCTTAAGCTAGAATTTGGCTTGGAAGTTCTAATTAGATTCAGATTTATTGGGGCACCTGGATGGCTCAGCTGGCTACGTGTCTGCCTTTACCTCAGGTCATGCTCCCCAGGTGCTAGGATTGAGTCCTGCATCTGTCTTGCTCAGCAAGGAGTCTGCTTCTCCCTCTGCCTGTGCTGCTACCCCCTGCTCATGCTCTCGCTCTCTCAAATAAATAACTAAATATTTTTTATAACTAAATCTTTTCTTAAAATATTCAGATTTATTTATTTATTTGCAAGACTATGTGTGATGTATACACCATATTGCACCGTATTTGAAGGCACATGATATATGTCTGCCCAACTTTTATTGTTGCTTAAGTTTAGTCACTGGTTTTTGGTGATGGCAAATCAATCCTCCTTTGTTAAGGTTTCCTATCAATTTTTCTCCTAATGAATTTTTCTTAGTCCGTCAATTCTTTTACAGTTATTTTCTGGAATTTTTCTCTAAGTAACTTTCCTTTATCAGTGAGGACTATTTTAAATATTTTACACAGAATTGATGTGATAAAAGCTGATTTCTTTCTCACAATTGCCATTTTCAAAGTAATGAGTCAGTGCTCTAACTAACTCCAATGATTTCTTGTTAATTTTTTGTTTTTGGCTCTCTCTCTCTGTTGGAATATCATTATCACTTATGCATTTTTATAAAATTATTTTTTTTTAATTTATTTTTTATTGGTGTTCAATTTACTGACATACAGAATAACCCCCAGTGCCTGTCACCCATTCACTCCCACCCCCCGCCCTTCTCCCCTTCTACTACCCCTAGTTCGTTTCCCAGAGTTAGCAGTCTTTACGTTCTGTCTCCCATTCTGATATTTCCCACACATTTCTTCTCCCTTCCCTTATATTCCCTTTCACTATTATTTATATTCCCCAAATGAATGAGAACATATAATGTTTGTCCTTCTCCGACTGACTTACTTCACTCAGCATAATACCCTCCAGTTCCATCCACGTTGAAGCAAATGGTGGGTATTTGTCATTTCTAATAGCTGAGGAATATTCCATTGTATACATAGACCACATCTTTATCCATTCATCTTTCGTTGGACACCGAGGCTCCTTCCACAGTTTGGCTATCGTGGCCATTGCTGCTATAAACATCGGGGTGCAGGTGTCCCGGCGTTTCATTGCATCTGTATCTTTGGGGTAAATCCCCAACAGTGCAATTGCTGGGTCGTAGGGCAGGTATATTTTTAACTCTTTGAGGAACCTCCACACAGTTTTCCAGAGTGGCTGCACCAGTTCACATTCCCACCAACAGTGCAAGAGGGTTCCCTTTTCTCTGCATCCTCTCCAACATTTGTTGTTTCCTGCCTTGTTAATTTGCCCCATTCTCGCTGGTGTGAGGTGGTATCTCATTGTGGTTTTGATTTGTATTTCCCTGATGGCAAGTGATGCAGAGCATTTTCTCATATGCATGTTGGCCATGTCTATGTCTTCCTCTGTGAGATTTCTGTTCATGTCTTTTGCCCATTTCATGATTGGATTGTTTGTTTCTTTGGTGTTGAGTTTAATAAGTTCTTTATAGATCTTGGAAACTAGCCCTTTATCTGATACGTCATTTGCAAATATCTTCTCCCATTGTGTAGGTTGTCTTTGAGTTTTGTTGACTGTATCCTTTGCTGTGCAAAAGCTTCTTATCTTGATGAAGTCCCAATAGTTCATTTTTGCTTTTGTTTCTTTTGCCTTCGTGGATGTATCTTGCAAGAAGTTACTATGGCCGAGTTCAAAAAGGGTGTTGCCTGTGTTCTCCTCTAGGATTTTGATGGAATCTTGTCTCACATTTAGATCTTTCATCCATTTTGAGTTTATCTTTGTGTATGGTGAAAGAGAGTGGTCTAGTTTCATTCTTCTGCATGTGGATGTCCAATTTTCCCAGCACCATTTATTGAAGAGACTGTCTTTCTTCCAATGGATAGTCTTTCCTCCTTTATCGAATATTAGTTGATATAAAATTATTTTTAATGAATTGAAATTATTGTTTTTATGCTCAAATTATTCCATCTTTGACCAAGCCGGATCTTATATCCCTTTGACAAAACTCTATTTTATAGTTTGATGGCCGCTTTGTCTTTTGTCACCACAAGATGTCTAAGGCTTTTCTTATAAATTTCCTGATCTGAACTGGAATCTGGCCGTTTTTATAAGGATCCCTACTTTCTTTTACTGACGAATGATATCTAGAGAGCTCACCATCTGTCACTAGGTATGGTCATTGCTTAGACATTTTCAGTAGACAGAGCTAACTTCTTATTATAGAAAATTTGAACTTTTATTATAGAAAACTTTAAACATATCTGTAAATAGAGACAATAGCATAATAACCCTCATGTGCTATCTTCTAGTTCAACATATATCTATGTTTTGCTTCTCTTGTTTTATGTAGTTCACAACTTTGTATAAAAAGCTCTTAAAGGGATCCCTGGGTGGCGCAGCGGTTTGGCGCCTGCCTTTGGCCCAGGGCACGATCCTGGAGACCCGGGATCGAATCCCACATTGGGCTCCCGGTGCATGGAGCCTGCTTCTCCCTCTGCCTATGTCTCTGCCTCTCTCTCTCTCTGTGTGTGACTAATAAAAATTAAAAAAAAAATAAAGATTTAAAAAAAAAAAAAAGCTCTTAAAAACCTAGGGTAGAAATACGGATAAGGGACAGGAAGTAAAACTCTACAAATGAGAAACCACAAATGGTCAGAAAATTTGGAAAGATATTTGAATTTCACAACGATTTTCAAATTACAAGAAGTAAAGATTAAAAAATGATTGCCCATTATGGAATAGGTTATAGAAAAACAGAACATTCATACTGGAGGGAAAGCAATTGGTGTAAGCTTTCGGACAGCAATCTAACAAATCACATAAGAAACCTTAAAACTATTCTCTCCTCTGTAACAAAAAGGCTTTACAATGCAATGACTTGAATAAGAAAGACATATACTTCTTTCTGTTCCATGGAATCATTCATGAGTTAGTAGAAAGACCGCCACAAATGTAAGGCATTGTCATCATGTGTGTGGTAAAGACTAGGTCACCACTATATCCAACTTCCTGGTGGAAGAAAGGGGGAAAAATATGGAAGAGGCATGTCCAATGTTGTCAAGACCCAACCTAGCACATGTCATTTCCACTTATATGCTATTAGTGAAAATATATTTATATGGTGAAAATGTAGTTATATGTAGTTATATACTAATCTTCAAGGAATATAGATTAGTTGGTCAGCCATGTGTAAGAAGGATGAATAAACAGATTTTGTGAACACCTAGTAATTTCTTCCATACTTATGACTCAGTAATTTCATTCTAAAAATTTAACTTTAAAAATTATGACTGGTCCCAAAGATTTACCTGCAAGTATCACAGCTTTTTGTATAATTGTAGAAATTGGAATCAACACAATGCATGATGGAGGGAGGAGCAAAAAGAAAGGGAGAGACTATATATAGTTAGACTATCTATAGTTATATATAGAAAGACTAGATAAGTAAGATGTTATTTGTTTATTTATTTTTGAGAGAGAAAATAAGAGAGAGGGAGAGGGGCAAAGGGGGAGGGAAAGAATCTCAGGCAGACTCTGAGATGAGCATGAAGCCAACTGCAAGATCATGACCTGTGCTGAAACAACAGTCAAACACTTAACCAACTGAGCCTCCCAGGTGTTCCTTTTATTTTTTTATTTTTTAAAAAGATTTATTTATTTATTTATTCATGATAGACATAGAGAGAGAGAGAGAGAGAGAGGCAGAGACACAGGCAGAGGGAGAAGCAGGCCCCATGCAGGGAGCCCGATGTGGGACTCATCCCGGGACTCCAGGTTCGCGCCCTGGGTCAAAGGCAGACGCTAAATTGCTGAGCCACCCAGGGATCCCCCAGGTGTTCCTTTTAAATAGATTACTATGCATTATTGTGAAGGAATACTCTATTGCCCTTAAAATGATATACTGAATATTTGAAGACAACAAAAGTAGTTCAGTGCTATAGTAGAAATGTTTGAATTCAAAATGGATTAAAGACCTAAATGTGAGAGACCTGAAACCATAAAACTCCTAAAAGAAAATGTAGGCAGTAATATCTTGGACATTGTCTTTAGCAACACACTTATGGATATGTCTCCTCAGGCAAGGGAAACAAAAGCAAAAATAAATTTTGTAACTACACTAAAATAGAAAGCTTTTGCACAGCAAAGGAAACAACCAACAAAACAAAAAGGCAACCCACTGAATGACAAAAGATATTTGCAAATGATATACTGGAGAAGGGATCAATATCCAAAATATATAGAACACTTATATAACTCAACACCAAAAAACAAAAACAGAAACAAAAATAAACCCAAACAGTTCAATTATAAAATGAGCAGAGGATCTGAATAGTTTTCCAAAGAAGGCATATAGATGGCCAATAGACACATGAAAAGATGCTCAACATCACTAATCATTAGGGAAATGAAAATCAAAGCCAGAATGAGTTATCACCTCATAGCAGTCAGAATGGCTAGTATCCAAAAGACAAGAAATAACAAATGTTGGCCAAGATGTGAAGAAAAGCAAACATTCATGCACTGTTGGTGGAAAGGTTAATTGGTGCAGCCACTCTGGAAAATAGCATGGAGGTTCCTCAAAAAATTAAAAATAGAATTACTCTATGATCTAGTGATTCCACTACTGAGTATTTACCCAAAGAAAATGCAAGCACTGACTTGAAAAGATAATATGCACCCTTATGTTTATTTAGCATTATTTACAATAGCCAAGATATGGAAGCAATCCAAGTGTTCATCAATAGATGAATGGATAAAGAAGATATATATATCTTCTTCTATATATATATATATATATATATATATATATATATATAAAATACAAGACAAGAAAAATAGTTCAGTGCTATAGTAGAAATGTTTGAAACTCAAAGTGGATTAAAGACCTAAATAAATATATATTTACACAAACATATACACCACATATACATACATTATATTACATACTGGAATATTATTCAACCATAAAAAAGAATGGGATCTTGCCATTTGTGACAGCATCAATGGACCTAGAGGTATGATATGGAGTGAAAGAAGTCAGACAGAGAAAGACAAATGCCATATAATTTTACTTACATACGAATCTAAAAACAAAACAAATGAACAAACAAAAAACAACTCTTAAATACAGAGAAAAAACTGGCTGTTGCCAGAGAGGAGGTGAGTGGGGAGGTGGACAAAGATAAAGAGGATTAAGAGGTATACACTTCCAGTTGCAAAATAAATAAGGCACAGTGATGAAAAGTATAACATGGGAAACACAGTCAATAATACTGTAATAACATTGTATGGGGACAGATAATGACTATACTTATTGTGGTGAGCATTGAATCATGTGTAGAATTGTCAAATCAATATGTTGTATATCTGAAGCTAATGTAACATTGTATGTTAATTATTTTGCAATAATTTTAAAAAAGAGAAATATTAGAGATACTCATCTAGCTCATCGTTATTTTACAATTAAATTTTAGTCCCTACTTAAGGGGTAGGCTTAGTTAATAAGTTTCATTTACATCAAGTAATACTACTGTAGTAATCATTGCTGTTTGTATGAGAAATAATCTCAAATATATTTTCTTTCAATATTTTGAACCAAGATGTGCAGAGACTAGTCATATTATACTGGGATTTAAGGTTTTAAGTTGATGCACATGCAGTCTGAACTGAATGTACATCTTCATGTTCTGTCTATTAGTTCTTCTTTTGTTCTAAAATTCTTTGAGAGGGGGAGTCGGGAAAAAAAATTCTTTGAATATTTTGTTTCTTGCAGCTCAATGATCTCAAAAAAAATCATATATTTTTACCTAAAAAATAAAACAAGTAGGTTTTATACATACAGTATGATGCCTCTTTTCAAAAAGACAAATGATAGAAAAAAGTTTGTATTACTAAAAACAATTAATGAAATACAGTTGCAAGAAAGGTAGGCAGGGACAAGAGGCCCCTGTCTTAGGAGGAAACCACCCTTAAAAGGATTTTACACCACCCTGTAAGGAGCCCTCCACCCTTTCCCACATGAACAACTGCTTAATGGGTAGATGAGCACGTGGACAAAAACTTGATTGGGTGACAGGTGCATGGAGGGTCAAGCACTGGCTTGAAAAGATAATATGATTAAAACAGCCCACCAACAAAGCCCATAAATACCCCTAGACTTAGAGACTCTGGTAACAACCCTCTTGGGTTCCCTCCCTATTAGGGAGCTTTGTACTATCTCTCAATAAACCTCGCTTTGCTGCCCACCACTCTGCTTGATTTACCTCTTCATTCTTCAAAGTGGCATGACCAAGAACCATGGGCACAGAAGGAAAAGAAATCCTGAAACACAATGAATATCTCTAGGCGGTAGTATTATGGTTGATTTTTATTTTCCTCTATTAATCTGTATTTTCTGAACTTTCTACAGTGAACATGTTTTCTTTTTATTTTTTCCTAAAAATGAATAACATTTTTATGAAAAGATTTTATTTATTTGAGAGAGAGAGAGTGTGTGCACAAGCAGGGGGAACAACAGAGGGAGAGGGAGAAGCAGACTCCTTGCTGAACAGGGCGCCTGATGTGGGGCTCAATTAAAGAAAGATAGTTCTGGGATCATGACCTGAACCAAAGGCAGATGCTTAACTGAGTCACCCAGGTGCCCCAATGAGTAGCATTTTTTAGAATTTGACAGAAAGTTATAAAAATTGGTATTTGGTAGCCACACTATCCTTTGGCACGCCAGTTTGTCTGTTTCTGGATATCACTCCCATGAGAACCTCAGGCAGAACTTACCATTACAGAGCAGTTGAAAAATCATCACATGGAAAATTATAGGCTTTGCATTTTATGGACTCATTAAAAACATTAATGCATTGAGTATTTGTAAATTTTAATCTAGTTTGCTTTTATAATCCTCAATGTGAGATTAAGGAATAAGGAGAATTGGAAGAAGGTATATGTATTTTTTTAAGGTTTTTTTTTTTTTTTTAGATTTACTTATTTATTTTAGAGAGGGTGAGAGAGAGCACATGTATGCACACCCATGTGAGTGGGGGAAGGGGCAGAGGAGGATGGACAGGTAGAAGCAGATTCCCCACTGAGTTGTGGTGCCCCATGCAGGGCTCTGTGGGGGGTGGGGGGAATAGTAATCCATCTCATGACCTATGAGATCATGACCTGAGTTCAATTAGGACTTGACCCTGACTGAGCCACCCATTTACCCTGGGACGTGTGTATTGAAATTAGATATTGGGTCACCTGGGTGCCTCAGTTGGTTAAGCATCTGACGCTTGATTTCAGCTCAGGTTATGATCCCAGGGTTGTGAGATCAAGCCCATGGGGTACAAGGGGGGCCTGGAGCCTGTATAAGATTCTCTCCCTCCCCACCCTACGCATGCTTTCTCTATCTCTCTCTCTCTCTCACAAAAAAAATTAGATATCAATGTAGCATTTGTACCTGGATTTGTTCAACATATAGAGGGGAATACTCTCCAAAAATGAGACATAATGAGAATGCTTCAAACCTGAATAGCATATGCACAAAACACAGACATTGTTTTGCATAATCTGCATGAACCCTGTAACAAAGATGATAATTTGAGCCTCTCAACTGAGATGGCATGCTATGTTTTTGGCAAAGAAAGAGCAAGACAAAAAAAACCACAATTGGTATAGATAAGGATTAAGTTATAGAAAAAACATTTTAAAAATAGCAGTAACACTTTGCAACTTCAGGAGTATTTCTGCCCCTGATGTAATATAATCATGTATTAGACTTCCAGCCTCCACAATAAATTCTTTATCGGCACCACAAATTTAAAATATATAAAAATATCAGCACCATTATCCCATGTGAGCAGCATAGCATAGCTCTCACAACTGTGATGTTCTATAAGAGCAGACTTGGAGAAACACTAGAACAAAGTAATAAAGTTTTTTCTAGAAGATTTTACGAGGGTATAAAATATATCTTTTTAGGGAATAATGATTTGTTTGCAGACTCTCAATTATAGATAGTCTCACCTCATCTAAAATCATCTTTCCTTACTATTTCCTTTTGTCAATTTCTCAACATGAAGAATTCCAATTCTTCCTATTATCATGACTCCAAAATAAGCTTTGGGAAATGATAGTGTTAAAGTTACGAAACAGGTTGGCCCTTAGACCAAGCTGGCTCTAATGCGTTGGCAGCCTATGTAATCAAAGCAAAAAAAGCTAAGCCAGAGTCCATGCCTATTCATGTCTCAAGGCTGAGAAATCAAAACCTCAGGAGGACCAAACAGCCAACCAACTAGATTTTCCCAACCAGGAACTGCCTAAGCTCTAGCCAATCAAATAATTTCCTTGCTTTGCTTCTACCTCTGCTCTGGCTGCACTTGATGGAGTGCTGCTCACCACTTTCAGTTTGGTGCTAAGGGTTCAGTTTGAGTGGAGGTATGCTCAAATACACTCTTCAATACTGTAATGTACCTCAGTTTATCTTGAGCATTTTAAAAAAGATTTTATTTATTTATTCATAAGCAACGCACAGGGGATCCCTGGGTGGCGCAGCGGTTTGGCGCCTGCCTTTGGCCCAGGGCGCGATCCTGGAGACCCGGGATCGAATCCCACGTCGGGCTCCAGGTGCATGGAGCCTGCTTCTCCCTGTGCCTGTGTCTCTGCCTCTCTCTCTCACTGTGTGCCTATCATAAATAAAAAAAAAAAAAAAAAAAAAAATCTTAAAAAAAAAAAAAAAATAAGCAACGCACAGACAGAGGCAGAGACACAGGCAGAGAGGCAGAGGGAGAAGCAGGCCCCCGGCGGGGAGCCTGATGGGGGACTCAATCCCAGGACCCTGGGATCATGACCTGAGCCAAAGGCAGATGCTCAACCACCCAGGTGCCCCTATCTTTGAACATTTAGTGTGTTATCATTATTAACAGCATCCCATTAATATTGTGCTAAGGGAACAAGCCCCTGGAAGGCAGATGTGCTATTTATGTAGGTATTTTATAATGTTGGATTGGGTCAGAAACAGCACCAAGGTTTTAAGCCTGGGCGTACTTTTCCTTCTGATGGTTAGGGATGAATTTCAGTTCATCTTGCCCTCCCCCCCCCACAACTATTAACCTAGTGCAGCGCATATAATCTGTTCCCAGAACAGAAATTTGGAGGTCAAGGCTTTCTCCTCTTGCCAAATCTAATTTGCCATCGTATCTAGTTAATCCTACTTCATAGCCAGACCTACAGGATAAATTCTAAACTTTGTACCCCTGAATACAAGGCGTTTTAGCGCCTGACCTTTGCCTGCCTACTTTGTGGCCTCATTGGTAGCTATTCCTCATTTGAGGTCATGAAAATGCAGCACTCCGGTCTCATACTGCAGAAAGTGTAATTGTTTGATGGCCCTTTTGTTACAATATTAAACCTTGTTAAGCAACCCGGGCTTACCCTGTGGCATCTGGTATTTCTGCTCTGTTTTTGGGGTGTTTAGCTGTTGATTTTTTTAGTTCCTCTGGTTCCTCCCTATCTCTTCGGCTTTGCTTCAGAATAACCTAATAAAATAAAAGTCACATCATTCATTCTACAAATATTTACTTATTGAATGTCTACTGTGTGTCAGGCACTTGGAATACATTACCAAACACGATAAAAAAAAAAAAAGAAGAAGAAGAAGAGGAAAGTCCTGTTTTTGTGGCAATTAAATTGTAACCAGGGGAGACAGACAATAAGTAATAAACATAATATGTAATTTCAAATACCATATGTAAGATGATGATACTTACTGTGGAATAGAATTGTAGAGGGTAAGACACACCTCAAATGTCTGTGGGTATGGGAGGCGAGTTGCAAGTTTTAATACTTTTTATATCAATTTTCTGTTTAAAACCTTCCGAATTATTCAACGAAGTTCAGCATTGGACACCAAAAGCCCACACAATCTGGTCCCTACAATCTCTCTGAACTCTCCTCCTTATACTGTCTTCTTCTATCTGATTACACTGTCCTCCTTGCTGTTTCTAGAATAGTCCAAAGATGCATCTAACACTGGCTGGACCAAGCTTCTCCCAATATTCACACAGCTGGATTCTGTATGATGTTAGGTATTCGCAAATATCACTTTCTCAATGAAGCTGTTTACAACCACTTTATTTTAAATTGCTTTTTTTTTAAATCCCTTGTAGCCTTTCTCCTATTTCTTTAATCTGATTTCTTCTCCTACTCATTGAATGTGGATGTAATATACCACATAATAGACTTATTTACTGTCTGTCTCTCCCTCAGTGGAATGTAAGCTCCATGAGGGCAGTGTTCTACGATGCCTCAAACTTAATAAGTATTCAGTAAATATAGGTGGAAAAAGAGTCTGAACCTGGATCAAAATAGAGAACCTGAAAGATGGTGGCAAATTGGACCTGTTCTTGTACAACTTGAGATCTACAGAATAAAACTATCTTAGATCATCTCCTTAGATTCATGTATATTTGATCACTTTCTGTAGCCTGGAGAAATTTGTTACCATGTAGTAACTAAATAGCCTGACTAGCTTGGACATTTGTGCCTTCATGTTTTGATCTGTTACATCTCAGGGGCCAGCTTGTTGTGATTTTCTAAGAGATAATAGACTATATATTTAGAAATCTAGGAAGATAACTTTTCTTGACCTCATAAACCATAGTAATGAGATTGTACCTGTTGCTAATATCTCTCCCAAGCTAAGATTACTAGTGTTGGAGTTATATTTATACCTGCACATATTGATTTTACCAATTTTTATTAACTATGAAATTTTGATTTTGGAATTCATCAGAACAGAGAGATAGAAATTCACATACTTTAGAATCTCAATTGTAGTTGTTACTTTCTCCCCCAAAGTAAGGTTACTACTAACATTGAAATTTATGTTTATTATTTATATTTATACCTGCACATGTTGTTTTTACCATTTTTCTACTAACTGTGGAAGCTTGATTTTGAAATGTATTTCAGCAGAAAGATGGATGCACATGCCACTACTGTAGCTCAGCAGTAATCAACTGAGCATTGCTACAAGCCTTGACTTCCAAATGTTGGGAACAGATGCTCTGTGCTGATTTTTATTCGTCTTCTCTCCTGTAGGGAAGATTAGATTATTATGTAAAACATGCAGGTCATCCTTTTGGACATGAAATAGAATGGATTGCTTTTTCATGAACATAATAAAAACTTATGCAAGAAATAGGCTGGCATGATTTGATGTTATACTTACGAAGTTTCAGAGTATATTAAAATTCTACCATTCCTCCATTCCTGTCAGCCTGCATTTAATTTTGTTTATTTTATTTATTTATTTATTTATTTATTTATTTATTTATTTATTTATGATTTTATTTATTTATTCATGAGAATATACAGAGAGGAGAGAGAGAGAGAGGCAGAGACACAGGCAGAGGGAGAAGCAGGCTCCATGCAGGGAGCCTGACGCAGGATTCAATCCCGGGTCTCCAGGATCACACCCTGGGCTGAAGGCAGGTGCTAAACCACTGAGCCACCCAGGGATCCCCTTATTTATTTATTTTTAAAAAGATTTTATTTATTTATTCATAAGAGACACAGAGAGGCAGAGACATAGGCAGAGGGAGAAGCAAGTGCCCAGCAGGTAACCTGATGCAGGACCCCAGGATCACACCCCAAGTCAAAGGCAGATGCTCAACCACTGAGCCACCAGGTGCCCCTGCTAGATGGCATTTTAAATATCATTATAGAGGGACGCCTGGGTGTCTCAGCAGTTGAGCGTCTGGCTTTGGCTCAGGGTGTGATCCTGGAGTCCCGGAATTAAGTCCCACATGGGGCTCCCTGCATGGAACATACTTCTCCCTCTGCCTCTCTCTCTCTTTCTGTATCTTTCATGAATAAATACATAAAATCTTTAAAAATAAATAAATAAATAAATAAATAACATTATATAAGATGTATAGGTCACATTTTGCTTATTTCCTTGACTTATCCCTTAGTGGGTCTACCTCATAAATTAGGAATTTTGAAGATATTGCTTAGGAAATCTTTCTAATCCTCATGGTTTCTCCTTTATTTGCTGGCTTCCTAATGATTTTGTTTCTTTAGTTATAGATCCTTGGACTTTTCTAAAAGAATACTATTAATTCAAGTTTCTAAATTCTCTGGGAACTGGTTATTAATATCAAATACATCATTTTGGTGTTCAAGTCTTTTTAGAATAACACATCAGGGGATCCCTGGGTGGCGCAGCGGTTTGGCGCCTGCCTTTGGCCCAGGGCGCGATCCTGGAGACCCGGGATCGAATCCCACATCGGGCTCTCGGTGCATGGAGCCTGCTTCTCCCTCTGCCTGTGTCTCTGCCTCTCTCTCTCTCTCTGTGTGTGACTATCATAAATAAATAAAAATTAAAAAAAAAAAAGAATAACACATCATTGCTATGCTTAGTGTATTCCCTATATTGCTTTCATTTAAAAAATTATTTTAAATTAGTTTACTTGACGATATACATGTTTGAATTTTCATTTCTATTCCATGTAGGTGGGCCACTTTATACAGGTAAATTTATATCTTAATCTTTGAAACTAATATTGATAAATCTAGGCACAATAACAAATAGCAAAAGGTGAATATCTGAATTCAGTTGCATTAAGACATAAGTTAGTTATAGGGATGTTTAAGTTAAACCTAAACATCAGTATTGGTAAGGATCAGTCTCTCTTTAGCTGTTTTTATGATGGTTTCTATATTGTAACTTAAAAACACACTGGAGGACAGGAAAGACTTATTAGCATTGCTGTATTGTGTTGCTAGGGATTTATGCATGTGAGGGAAAGAGCTTTCCAATGAAAAGCTTGATGTTTGTGAAAGAAGGCTTTCATCATTCATACATTCACCAAATATTTTATAAGAAAATGGCATGCTTGGGCAGCCCGGATGGCTCAACGGTTAGGTGCCGCCTTCAGTCCAGGGTGTGATCCTGGAGACCCGGGATCAAGTCCCACGTCAGGCTTCCTGCATGGAGCCTGGTTCTCCCTCTGCCTGTGTCTCTGCCTCTCTCTCTCTCTCTCTCTCTCTCTCTCTCTCTCTCATGAATAAATAAATAAAATCTTAAAAAAAAAAGAAAATGGCATGCTGGGTAATGATCTGGTAACTAGTAATACTAATAATAGTCTTGACTGTTATGGAGCTAATAGGTTAAGGTAACAAAGGAACGTACAAATATATGGTAACTCTAAGAGTGGTAAGTCCTGTAAAAAAACTAGGGAGCATGGTATAGAGAATGACTCTGATAACTTTGATGGGATGCCAGAGGAAGTTTCTTGAGAAAATGGCATTAAAGCTCTGATTTAAAAAAATAAGGAAAACAAGAGGTACAAAAATCCAAGAAAGTAATGATACAGCTGGATTAAGGGAGTGAATGGTACAAAATCAGATTGGAGAGAGAGAAATAAGCAAGAGCCAGATCATGGGTGATCTTGTCTTTTATTCTAATTGTGGTTGAAAGCCACTGAGAAGTTCTAAAGAGAGGAGAGACATAGTCTAATGAATTCTAAAAAGATCACTCTGGTTTCAGTGGGGAAAATGGAGAAAGGGGTAGTGTGGATGCTTTGGAAACTCATTCTTCTGCATCATGAGGGGAAAGCGGGGAGTAGCATGGGAAAAATAAGGATCACTACACCTTTTTACATTCTTCAAAATCTGGAAACAGTTGATTTAGTTGGGATTTGTTGCTGCTTTCAACCAAATTAGGTTTGTGCTAAACACGCACATATTATATTTGATGAACACTTATTAATGTGACTCTTTTTTGATGCCTTCACCCATTTTTCTACTCTCTGGTCTGCCCTCTACTTTTTGAAGTTTCTTAGTTTTCTGAATCTCAGCTATATGAGAAAACATTTCCCTTGTTAAGGATTTCTCTCTCTTTAAACCTTCTGTCAAAGTTCTTTTGTGCAGATTAAATCCTCTAAGAGAGAATAGGTAAAGATGAAAGTGAGAAATACAATGTGATGCATAAAGTCAAATAATAAACCATGTTAAAGAAAAACTCAAGCTTGAGTGTAAAAACAGATTTTTTTTTAAGATTTTATTTATTTATTCATGAGAGACACAGAGAGAGAGAGAGAGAGGCAGACACACAGGTAGAGGGAGAAGCAGACTCCATGCAGGGAGCACGACATGGGACGCGATCCCAGGTCTCCAGGATCACACCCTGGGCTGAAGGTGGCACTAAACCACTGAGCCACCCGGGCTGCCCACAACCCCCCAAAAAAACAGATTTTATTCAGGAATCATTGTGATAGGGAAGAAGAGATCTTGGTGTGGAACTGGGCTCAATTCTGAATGCAATAATGACAATTGGGGGATTTATTACCAAGAAGCAGAGTGGGAATCAGTGTATAGAAAATCACTAAGAGGTGGGGGGCCTTGGTGACTCATTTGGTTAAGCATCTGACTCTTCATTTCTGCTCAGGTGGTGATATCAGGGTCATGAGATTGAGCCCCACATCAGGCTCCCCATCAGTGTGGAGTCTGCTTGAGATTCTCTCTCTCTCTCTGCCCTTTGACCTTGCCAAATAAATAAATAAATCTTTTTAAAAAATTACTAAGAGGAAACATCAGGCATAAGGAATATTCTTACTAAACTGACTTGCTAGGATTCTTAATGAACTGGACAATTCAGTCCCAACAAGTGTGGACAGTGAAGCCCAAGGTTGAAGCCCAAATGGGTTTAGGAGAGCCTAACTGAAATTTGATCAAGGAGAGAGTCTTTGTCAACCAGGAAGAAATAATCACCTCTGTATTGCTATTTGTTCACTGCTAATGTGAATAAAAAGAATTAATCTTGTGTAAACTGCAGAGTCCAGGGAAAATCAACTATGAATTTTATTCAGAGGAAGCAGTGTTAAGTGGATCTTAAGGGTAGTCTTAAGGGGAAAATAAAATGTTATAGGAAAACCACATGCATTTTTTTTTGGAAGAAAGTATAAAAGAGATAAGAAATAAGCCAGTTCTATCTTCCATACCTTAATGACCTGGGAAGCAGTGGTAAGTATTTTTAGAGCCACTAAGGGGTTCACTTTATTCTAGGAAAATGAATTACAGTGCTTGCTGCATTCATGACCTATATACTACTCTACCTATATCCCTCTCTCTACCTATATCCCTCACCTATATCCCTCACTTTATATTCAGCATGTATAAAAGCATGTATACATTTATACAGCATGTATAAAAAAGATAATCAACCATCCATGTCTTATATTTTATGACTCTGCTCCTTTGGCTATTGGTATGGCATTAGGAGCACTTGATCTAATGGCAGCCAATGCATAGATCGGTCTGTAACCTATGACATACATGACTTACCGTGAAATGATGATTTGGACCAACCACATTCTCACTCCCATTAGCATGAATTGAGAAAAGAAAGAATCAGATTATTAATATTGGGTTTGAGGCTGAGGATGCATAGAGAGAAACCCTTGACACAAATTTGTAGCCATGTATGAGAGATTAGATTTAAGTCTATGAAAAACCAGGACAATCTGAGTTACAAGCAGAAGCTATGGGTTTGTGGGGAAGGGGAGTTCTAGAATACAGAAAGAAAAAACTAGGCTAGTTGGTGTAGTAAATTAAAGATGGCTACAAATTCTTTGACAATTTCTCCTATACAAAGGTGAGGTCTATATCTCCTTTTTTATCTAGGTGAAATTTTGTTTGTTTGTTTGCTTAATCAATGAAATGCAATGGAAGTAACTTTGTACTATTGTAGAATCTCGAGAGATTGTTAGCATCCATTTTCTATCTCTTTGAATACTTGCTCTAGGAAACAAACCAACATGTTATGCCACTAAGAAGACTCATAGAAAGGCCCATGGGGAGAAGGAAGGCCCCTCTCTTTTTTTCAATAATTTAGAATGGGCTCCCAGCCAACAGCAGCACCAATATATCAGCCATGTGAGTAACCCATCAGAAGTGGATCTTTTAGGTACAGTTGAATGGCCCTAGTTGACACCATGGGAAGAGGATGGTACCATCTACATCCAGCCTTCCTCAAATTGCAGGTTCATGAGCAAAATAAATGAGTCATAATGTAGGAAAGATATTGGGGTTCAGAGTCAACAACCAAGAACGAATGCTTGAGACTTCTTTGGTGCAAAAAGGTAGTTTTATTAAAGCATGGGGACAGGACCCTTGGGCAGAAAGAGCTGCAGTGGGGTCCGAGGAATTGTGCATTATATACTTTCAGGTTGGAAGGGGGTTAGGGATAGCATACGCCTCCAAGGTATTTTGAAAACAAGGTTTCCAGGATATTGAGGGGGCCAGCCATTGTTAGGAAAATGTCATTCGTTACTGCTTAGTAAAAACAAAGTCTCAGTCATGAGACTCCGCAGATGTGTATCGGTGGGTCATATGTTTGCGGGATGATTGACAACACATATCTTGGGGGTTAGAGATAAAGCAAGTTTCCAAAGAATTTTTATATGTTAAAGTAGATTTACAGGATCCTGGAAGTCAGGCTAAGATTGCCTTTTGCCCTTAGCAAAGCATTAACCTCAAAGCAGTGGAGTTCCTAGAGGAATGAATGTCACTCTGCCTGTTTCAAGAACTCGTCAGTGGGCTGTAAGTAGTAAGGAAATTTAATTTTTCTTTTGCCTTTGTTTCCTACATCAACTGATTTTGGTGTTTTTATTTTTAATTATGGTGAAATACACATAACAAAATTTATCAACCATTTTTAAGTATACAGTTCAGTGTCATTAAATATAGTCACATTACTGTGCAACCATCATCACCATCCATATCTAGAACACCTTGCATCTTGCAATATTGAAACTATATCCACTGGGCAACAGCTCCCCATTCTTTTCTGCCCCATCCCTGGTAACCAGACATTCTTTACATCTCTATGAATTTAATTATTCTAAGTACCTCTTATAAGTGGAATAATGCAAGCTTTATTTATTTATTTTCTTTTTGGTGAGTGCCTTATTTTACTTAGCATAATGTCATCTTTAGCATAAGGTTCATCCATGTTGTAGTATTAGAATTTTCTTTTTTTAAAGGCTGAATAATATTTCATTGTATGTATATAACACATTGTGTTCTATTCCACATTCATCTATCAATAGCTATTTGGTTGCTTCTACTTTTTGGTTATTATAAATAATGCTGCTATGAATATGGGTATACAAATATCTGAACCCCTATTTTTAATTATTTTGGATATATACTTAGAAATGGAATTATTCACTGTCATTTGTTTCTGAAAAGTGAAAATAAATAAAACTAAGAAGTACTATTCTACTTGTTATGGGTTTACCAAACTGATCACAAGCAAGCAATCCCTTTAGGATAGAATACATAGCAAGCAGGTGGGTTGGGGGATGGGGTAACTGAGTGATGTAATGAACAATGGGTATTAGATAAGACTGATGAATCACTGAACTCTACCTCTGAAAGTAATAATACACTATATGTTTATTAATTGAATTTAAATTAAAAAAGAATACATAGCAAACAAATCATTAAATATATACATATAAATTTTCTAAATAGTATTTTTATTGGACACTAGATGCCTTGTTCCACAAATTAAACTTAAAACTTCTAAATGAGATGATTTTCTCCAAAATCATTGTAACTCTAGTGAATCCCTACAAATGTAGATGTTGCAGAGCTTTAAATTATAAATATATGTTCACAAATGAGTTTATTTTCAGTTAATTTATCAACTGAATTTGTCTCTGTCTTGTATTAGTCTTTTGATTTTTATGTGATTGTTTTAAAACACACAGGTTAACACAACCATTGATTTAACCATTAGCTTCAAATGACTTCTCTCAGGCTTGTCAATTATAAAACCAGCTACCTTTCACTTGCCTATGTCCCTACCTTGATAGACTTTGAAAGCGAAGCATTCCCCTAATTGGAAGATAGAGACTTCAAGCAGTAAATTGGGATTCTCAGATAATTCCAACATGAGGGGAACCCTCTCCCCCAAACACCAGCAGTTCTTGGACACCAGCAGGGTGTGTAGATGACAGCTGCAAGCTCTAGGCTATTACTGATGTAGTTCTGGAATGTTGGTGAGGTCTGGAGGCACAGCCCAGAAAGAATTTTTGACCTGTCTTTGGTGCAAAAGGTTGATTTTATTAAAGCCCAGGGACAATAGCCATGGGCAGAAAGAGTTGCAGCCCTGGGATAGTGAGTGGTGACTGAATATATATAATAGGGAGTTGGGGGAGGTAAGGAAAAAGTGAGATGTCCAAAAGGACTTTCATACGCTGAGACTCACAGGATCCTGGAGGCCTTGCTATTGTCAAGCTAAGGTTGTTTTTCTCTTTAGCAAAACATTATCATTAAGATAGTTGGAAGTTTCCTGGAGAAATGTCACACATATCCCATGGGGAGGGACTTGTGGGGGTGTCCACTTGTGCTTTGTCCTCAGCTGGCCTTCTACTCCCTCATCATTCATTACCACTGGCTGCAAATTGGAGGTTTCAAGGACTTCCTGTTTAGGTTCGATTAATTTGCTGGAGTGGCTCACGGAACTCTGGGAAAACACCTAGTTTACCAGATTACTAAAGGATATGATAAAGGATATGAATCAACAGTCAGATGAAAACCATCTTGGAAGCTCTCTAAACCGGCCTTTTGGATTTTTAATAAGCCTTCATTACCTAGTCCTGATTGACTAAGTTATTGGCCACTGGCTGATTCAAATCCAATCCCCTCTCTCCTCCTAGTAGGGCAGAGGATGAGGGATGGGAGGGACTGGCTGGGACTGAACTTTCCTATTCTCTAATCATCTAGTTGGTTCTCCAGGCAACCAACCCCCCCTATCCTTACCCTAAGGGCTTTCCAAAAGTCATAGCATTAAAATAACAAGAGACACCTTTATTGCTCAGTCACGCGAAATTCCAAAGGTTTTAGAAGCTGGGAGGCAGGAATCATGGATGAGGATCAAATACATATAATTATAATATCACAAGCATTAAGACCAAAAAAAAAAAAAACCCCAAGCATTAAGATATAATTGTCATGGCTTATTATTCTCTGAATATTTGAGTTGGAGATGTGAAGGACTATGAATAATATTAATATGTGAAAGGGTTGATGTGTGTGTATGTTACATGTGTTTCTGTGACTTACTTAGACTGTAGGAGCCCAGAGCCACAGTTCTTAACCCTAGATGCATAATATTAGTATCTCCTGGGGATCTTTTAAAACTACCCTTTACCACCAACTCAGAATATCTGGAGATGGGAATGCTATCCAGGATATTTTTTAACATTCTCCAAACAATTCTAACGACCCCTCAGAGTAGAGAACAACTGGACAAAAGAATAGAAACTGTGTAAATTTTGCAGAATTTGCAAGAGGCCAACTATACTTGGAGTACTCATTAAACATTAAGGATGCCTCTGTTGGACTTGGCTAGTAACAGATGAGGCCTCAATTAGACAGCTAGCCCTCTATTCTGTAGTGCTTTCAGTTTCCAAGTTGACACAGATAAGATGAACAGTATCCATGACAACGGCAGATGTGATACATCCATTCCCTAGTTTTCTATTTCCTTTGGGACATTTTGTTCCCTAGGATGTCATTTGTGGCAGCTCATATTCTCTATCAGCCATCTGGCATCGCTGGTGATTTGACCACATCTTCATCGACACCTTTTTAACATGATAATCCTAAGGTTCTGCCGAATGTATGTTATCAGTTCGCACACAGTTAAAAAAATGGCACAGTATTTACATGGTTGTGATAAAATTCACTGATTGGTTAATTTACTCTTTGAGTATTTACTGGATATTTGTTGCATGGTCAATATTTGAATGTTGATCCTTACCTTCAAGGATCTTATATTCTAAGTGATGATTTTTTTTTTTACCATTGAACCTATTTTATGATTTAGATACTCAAGCTTGTTTTTTTTTTCAAGCTTGTTTAATTATATTAGTCAATGTTCTCCAGAGATACAGAAACAATAAAATGTGTCTATACACAGAAAGATATTTATTATGAAGATTTGCTCACATAATTATGGAAGCTGGTAAGTCCAAATCTGCAGTATGGGCCAATAGACAGAGACTCATGAAAGTCCCAGTTCTTGTCCAAAGGCTAGCAGGATAAAGACCCAGGAGACCTGACTGTGCAGATCAAGTCCAAAAGCAATCTGCTGGAGAATTCCTTCTTGCTTGGAGCAGTGGGTCTTTTTGTTCTATTTAGATTAGATGAAGCCAATTGAGGGCAATCTGTTTACTCACAGTTCACTGACTTAAATGATAATCTTATCCAAAAATAGCCTTGAAGCTGACACATAAAGTTAAATAGCACTGGTTAGAGGTGCTTAGAGTTGCTGCTGACGTGTACAGCATATTGAATGCTTACCATGTGCCAGACACTGTGTTACTCGGTTTACACACTTTAATCCTTATGTTGACCTTATGAAGGAATTACTGCTACCATCTTCATTGTATAGAAAAGGAAAGTGAGACCTACAAAGTTAAGTAACTTGTCCAAATCACACAGTTAGTAAGGGTTGGTCCTGCCATCTAAATCCAGATCTGCTCTTGCCCTTAACTGCCGCAAAGCTTCACAAGATTTTTTTAGAAAGTGTTCTTTCTGTTATTCTCTGAAGTATACTCTTCAGGGGAAAGAATGCATTGTTGTATCTTCCAAAGAAAATTTTTTCATTCTCTTCAATGTTTCATTTAATACTAACTTGAAGTACTAGGGGCAACTGCATTCTAATGTGTTAAATTCAGAGCAAAGGTGTTTTTCCATTGTAAAATTTTCGTTAAAATTAAGTGTGCCCTGCTTCTTACCATTTGAAGTGGAGAGGAGATACATCCCACTAAAGTTTTATAAAGTACCTTGAGATCTTCAAGTGACAAATACTCCAAATAGAGGTGTTGCTATGCTGACTTAAATAATTGAGACAATGAACTTCATCCATCTGATCAATGGAAAGTATTATTATAGCATTTTGACTCTTCTGACTTACTTGCATTAGGGCATATTATGAGCATAAAAGTAATGTCAGGAGAGCTGTGCTGAAAATCA
The DNA here is from genome assembly GCF_053574225.1 of Canis aureus. Lineage (NCBI taxonomy): Eukaryota > Metazoa > Chordata > Mammalia > Carnivora > Canidae > Canis > Canis aureus. The sequence continues at coordinate 9,029,648 of NC_135643.1, forward strand.
GTTAGAATGGGAATCATAATCTTACCTATCATAGGAAAAGAGAAAATTGGTTGAGTCACAGAAATCATTCTGCAGTGCAGTACCTTCTTATTTTCATTTCCTTGGTTCACTAAGCATTTATTTTAACTGATTATTTAGTTAGCTAGCAATCATTCATTCAAAAAACTTTAATTGTGCATGTCTAATGGGAAAGGTAGATAATTAACAGCTGCTTGGAACTTAAAATGCAACTTCACACACATTCCATTTATCCTTACCCCTGCTCTGAAATGGACATTAACTCCTCTCCCATATGCACTTATTATTTTTGTTCATGTTTCTACTCCTTTTCAAAAGTTACTTTTGTTTATTTGTTTATATTTATTTATTTATTCTTGAGAGAGAGTGAGAGAGAGAGGCAGAGACACAGGCAGAGGGAGAAGCAGGCTCCCTGAAGGGAGCCTGATGCGGGGCTGGGTCCCAGGCCTCCAGGATCACGCCCTGGGCCCAAGGCGGCGCTAAATCGCTGAGCCACCTGGGCTGCCCAGTTACTTTTGTTTTAATGTAATTCTACTGATGAAGATCTGGGTTCTCTTCAGAAACAACTTAATAGCTACTGATTTCCAAAAATGTATGGGTTTCACTGAAATCTTCCTGCTTGGTCTTCCCATTTCAGTCAGTAAGATTAATTTTTACCATCTGTAATTCTTTAGTTGAACAGATCAATATCATACTGGTTCTTGTCATTTCTTTAAGAAAGTATCAATTATCAGATCAGAGTGTCAGAATTTTGGAATATCATTTGTGAGAAAATGTTACATGATGAGAAGAAAAGCTTTATTAAGCTTTATGTTCGTTTTTAAGTGAAGTGTTAGGTATAGGAAGGTTGTATTATAAAGGCACACAAAGGTATTTGGAAAAGGAATTCACATTTGACCAGTTAATGATTACCTAGCCTAGCTTTTATGTCTAGCAAAAATAATGATTGCCAGAAACATCTATGATAGATATGAACTGGCTTGTCTTCTCTGTATTTATTTTCAAAGATTTTATTTTGTTTCTTTACTTGAGATAGAGCACAGAGGCAGAAGGAGAAGCATACCCTCGCTGAGCAGGGAGCCCCATGCAGGGCTCAATTAATTCCAGGACCCTGGGATCATGACCTGAGCTGAAGCCAGACACTTAATCCACTGAGCCACCCAAGTGTCCCCTCTTCTCTTTAAAGGGAAATATTGTATTCACTTTTTCCCACTAACCATACTATTCTTTGCTTTGGAAAAGGCTGTCAATTAACTGCCAAGTCATTTCCAACATGGTGGACTATGGAATGTACAGTAATAAGTCATGAACTTATTATGATTGTGGGTATAGAAAGGTTTTAGTGAATTCTTTACTCTAGCAAGTTGACTTTATTTTTACTGATACTTAACATCAATAGTCCTGGAGCGTTGAGTTTGCTATCTGTTTTAGGATTATATAGAGATAGTGATCTTTCTCTGTTTTTTTTTTTTTTTTTTCTGATAAATGAAGTGATCATAAGCACATTAAAATTAATTCATATGTGCTCAGAATACAGAGCCACCCAGAGTTCCCGGAAATATTTTCTACATCTCCCAGTTCCCACTTGCCTTCCCTACCCTTCTCTACTCCATTCCAGTGAGGGAAGGTGTTGAACGGGATTCATCAGGATATTATCCAAGCTGTTTTAGGAGGGGGTAGATGGGACAGCATGCTCTCATCTTCCCTTCTCTGGCTTTCTGTATAGCATTGACAAAGTAAGATCTGAGGTTTAAACTTGGCTTTGAAGTAGAAATAACAAAACAAAACTTCCAAATCAGAGCTCCTTAGGCCTATCTAGTAGAGACAAGTTTGTTACTTTGTCCAATCTAGAAAATTGGGGCTTATTTTGGGAGTTTGTGACAGGACTCAGGCACTAGTAAAGTGTGACCTTGTCTTGATTTATCATACACATGTGTATATACCTCCCATATGACATTCTGGGGAGAGGTTAATTAAGGCAGAAATGAGTATTTATATGTTTTAGCAAAGATTACCATGATGCCATTTTAATGGCATATATTCAATCAATATTTTTTAGTGTTTAAGAGGCTATTATACCAGGTATACTAAAGTAGACTTAAAGTAAGCCCATTCTATCTATTTCTACCTCCAAACTCAAACCAGAGTATTGACTTTTACTCTAATAATTCAACAAAATGGGGTGAAAAAGCATATGGGGTTAGTAGAAGTTTCATCCTCAGTGATGGACCAATCCGTAAACCTGCAATCTGATGGGGGGAGAGGGAGTAGGGTGGGGCAAAAAGGTAAAGAGAAAGTTCTTCTTATTTTTTTTTTAAGATTTTATTTATTTATTTGAAAGAAGAGAAAGATAGAGCATGAAGTCAGGGGTGGGGGGGGGGGGACAGAGGGAGAGGGAAAAACAGACTCCCTGCTGAGTACAGAGCCCCATGCAGGGCTCCAACCCAGGACCATGACCTGAAGGCAGATGCTTAATTCCCTGAGCTACCCAGGTATGCCAAGAAGGTTCTTTCATTAGAGGCTAGCATTCTTTACTCTAGATGTAGTCTGAATAACAGCACTCAGCACAGATAAACACAGTAAACACTGAAATGTAACACAAACACCCTCAAAGTAATATAAGACTTATACTTGAGTTCCTTCCCTCTACCCAGGGCAAATCTGGCAAAAAAAAAAAAAAAAGTACAATTATATCCAGAGATAAAATGTGGCATGTCAAGTATACCTAATGAAAAGCTTAAAATCCCAATATATGAGGTTTTAATATATCCTATTTTAGAGAGAAGAAGACAAGTCTCTCTTGCTCAATATTGACATCATTGTTCCATTCCTTCCCTAAAGCTAAACACTCGACAGTGCTCATTTTTAAGGAATATTCTCCCTGAAAGCAAGATTTCCTGTTAACTCGATTAAACTTAAATTCTCTCAGTGAAGGTACAAAAATAAAACATTTGGTAACATTTATGGAATAGTTTGAATGTGCTATACATCCTATTACATTCTTGTTTAATTTTCCTGACTATTGTATGTCTAACTTTTAAAGATTAGGAAACTGGGACTTTGAGATGTTAAGATTTTGGAGGTCATTCAGCTAATAAGTAATGCCTGAGATTCTTTCTCAGGACCGTCATACTCCGAGCCAGCCTTCCTATTTGCTATCCTATTCTGCCTCTATTACATACATAGATTAGTATAGTATAATTTTTTTAGTTTAAATATTTGGTTCTGTTACAAAAATATTATGCTGGACAAATGTCCTCCCAAATATTTGCATCACAATTATATGCTATTCATCAGAACTCTTTGAAAGTATGATACTATTTGGAGACCAGACTTGTGAAAAATAATTAAAATTTTTATTTTTTCCCCTGCTGAGAAGAAATTTCTACAATTTTCCTGTTTAAATGTCCATACAGAATTACCATTCTGTGATTTCTCCATATGTTTTTTTCTGGAATACATGATAGGTCTTAGATATTACCTTTCATTTAATTTGAATTAGAAATAAATGGGCCCTGGCTGCTCAGTCAGTAGATCATGAGTTCTTGATCTCAGGATCATGAGTTCAAGCCCTACCTTGGGTGTAAAGCTTACTTAAAAAACAGAAAGAAAAACAAAAACAAAAACAAAAAAAGTAAAAGAAATGGGGAGAATCTTAAATATAAGATTTAAAGATCTTGTCCCTTTAGAGTTTGAATATAAGATCTAAAGCTTCAAGTCTACTATGAACTCAATTTGGGAAATAGTTCTACGTGGCTGAAATAGAGATCCCTGAGTGTGTAGAAAAATAAAGATGTGGCTGAAAAAATAGATTGGGGCCAACTTGTAATTTGGCCTACGTGTATACTTGGTTGGAATAGTGTTGCTTTCAGCTGTTGAATACCCCACACTTCGAAATTTGTCTGCCCTAAGTGCTGTACTGTACCTGGCATATAGTAAGTGCTTATTAAACTGAAGGGAAGGGATGCCTGGGTGGCTCAGCGGTTGAGCATCTGCCTTTGGCTCAGGGCGTGATCCCGGTCCTGGGGTCGAGTCCTGCACCGGGCTCCTTGTGAGGAGCCTGCTTTTCCCTCTGCCTGTGTCTCTGCCCCTCTCTGTGTGTCTATCATGAATAAATAAAATCTTTAAATATATGTATATATAAACTGAAGAGAAGTGGGAAATCAACTCTGGCAAGACAAAATTTTAATAGAACATCATTAAGAATCAAACATGGATTAATGTCTTAATATTCTTATTTTTAGTAGCAAAACTAGTTTTGGGAAGAAAACATATTGGAATATTGGAGAATGATTAACTCTAAATTAGATAATAACATAAGGAAGATCAAAGTTTCTGGAATAACATTTAATACAGTGCCTAGTGCACAGAGAGTCAAGAAATGTTGAATAAATTAATAAAAGAGTGAAAGACAGGCGTACATTATGTGTGTGTATGTACACACTCACACTGATTATACCAGTAAATGATAAATAGGTAACAAATATTGAAAGTTCAATGTATTCAAATATATTCACATAACACTCAAAGTTTAACTTTGGAAAAACCCAATGGGAAGCCAAATTCAACAAAACTTGTTCTTTATCTTTATCCAGTGCTGCTAAGCCTTTTGACAGCTTGCTTGAAATCTCACATTCCCTAATGCAGTACTATAATAATTTAGGGAAGAAAATCAGAAATATGCTGTTGAAGAATAATTAGCATTTAACTGGATGTGAACGCAAGCATGAAACACTGTCCCAGTGGTAGCAGACATAAAAAAGACTCAATGAAGAAAAATAATGAAGATCAAGACAATAAAAGATAACTCTTTTTAAAAGACTTCAGGGTCTGAAGTCTTTGAAATATCATTGAAGGTTTCAGTCACAGAATGGCTTGTGGGATACCTGAACATCTCTGCATTGTTTGGTTTGGGAAATTTAAAAGTAATCTCAGGGCGAGTGGGAGAGCCTGGCTTTGTAAAGCAATAGTTTATACCCGCACTATCCTTCTCCTACTTCCTCTGTGATTATGTGATCTCACTCTATGAATTCCCTCCTCTCTGGGTATCTCAGGCCAGTCAGCTTTGAAGGCTGTGCCTAAAGTTAAACCTCACTTGGGGAGAATTTTGTAGAATCCTTACGAATATGGTGGAGTTTGCTTTTGTTAGGAAAATCAAACAAGAAGAAGGTAACATTTTAATGCTGTTAAGTCATTAATTCAGTTTTAAAATCTCACCATTCTGTAGGGAAAAATACTCAAATTCTCTGTCTCCAGCTTTGATCTTTTGTGAGTACATTTTTTTTTGCCACATATTTTGCATATCTATAAGCTCCTTTATTTAGATATTCTGCCAAGAGGCACCTGGGTGGCTCCTTTGATTGTGTCTGCCTTTGTCTCAGGTCATGATCCTGGGGTCCTGGGATCAAGGTCGGGCTCCCTGCTCAGGAGAGAGCCTCTTTTTTTTTTTTTTTTAAGATTTTATTTATTTATTCATAGAGACAGAGAGAGAGGCAGAGACACAGGCAGAGGGAGAAGCAGGCTCCATGCAGAGAGCCTGACGTGGGGCTCGATCCAGGGTCTCCAGGATCACGCCCTGGGCTGCAGGCGGCCCTAAACCGCTGAGCCCCCTGGGCTGCCCGAGAGCCTCTTTCTTCCTCTCTCTCCCTCTCTCTCCTTCTCAAATTTGTGCTCTCTCTCTCTCTCTCAAATAAATAAATATTTTTAAAAATTAAATTAAAAAAAAAATAAATGTTCTGCCAAAATTTTCCTCTCGGGCAGCCCTGGTGGCTCAGAGGTTTAGCGCTGCCTGCAGCCCAGGGCATGATCCTGAAGATCCTGGATCTAGTCCCATGTCGGGCTCCCTGCATGGAGCCTGCTTCTCCCTCTGCCTGTGTCTCTGCCTCTCTCTCTAGCTGTGTCTCTATGAATAAATACATAAAATCTTTAAAAACAAAACAAAACAAAATTTTCCTCTCTTCCACCAACCAGCCTTGCCCTCTCCCAATCAACTGACACCCTGGTAATAAATTTTGCAATAATTTTTCCTTCTGTTTCTTTCTCTGTTCACAGTCTCAGTCTGTTACCTTGTCTTAGTCATTTCTCTTTGAAAAATTAAGTTCTTAAAAATGAAAGTTAAATAAAGACTTGTACTCTTTTTGCTCTCATCTGAATTGTCCTTACTAATTAAATGCTTACCTAAAATATTCTTCAGAGAAATAAAGGTAATAGTAGGGTTGTTGTAGGATTGTAAGTTTTAAATGAATTAATGTATGCGAGAGCCTATAGCATATACCAGATGCTTAGTAAATGGTATTTACTAATGCATTTGTCTGCAGAACTTCATTGTTTTATTGTCTCCAGGATAAAATCTAGAAATTCAAACTGATATTCCAGATCAGGAGAGTTGTAATTACCTGTATCAAATTATTTTCCACTAATCTCTATTATTTAATCATACACATCTCTTTGTGCCACACACAGGCCATATTCATTCAGACATCTTTGTCAACAATCTTGCTCTTTGTTCTTGGGGACTACTGCTTCCTCTATTTAATCATTTGCTCCAAGTTTAAGCTTCCGTCTTGGCATCTCTATGGACCTTCCTTTAACTGTTCTATGTGCAGGGGATATAGCAGTGGACAAGGAGACAGTGTCTCTGCTCTCATGAAGCTTGTAAACTTGTACATTGTAATCTAGTGGGGGAACAGATAAAAACCAGATCAATAAAGAAATAAACAACATTTGGTATATATACGTAACAAAATATCATTCAGCCTTAAAAAGGAAGGGAATTTGGGATGCCTGGGTGGCTCAGTGGTTGAGCATCTGCCTTTGGCTCAGGGCGTGAACCCAGAGTCCTGGGATCTAATCCCACATTGGGCTCCCTGCATGGAGCCTGCTTCTCCCTCTGCCTGTGTCTCTGCCTCTCTCTCTGTGTCTCTCATGAATAAATAAATAAAATCCTTTTTTTTTTAAAGAAGGGAATTTGATAATATGCTATAAAACGGAAGAACCTTGAGGACATTATGCTAAGTGAAATAAATCAATCACAGTAAGACAAATACTGCATGATTCCACTTATATGAGGCAACTAGGTTAAGCAAATTCATATAAACATGAAGTAGAATGGTGGTTGCCAGGGGCTGGGGAAAGGGGGAAAGGGAAGTTGTTATTCAATGAATATAGAGTTTCAGTTTCCCAAGATGAAAACATTCTAGAGATCTACTGTGCAACAATGTACATGTAGTTAACACTACTGTATATTCACTTAAAAATTGTTAAGATAGTAAAATTTATGTATTTCTTTACCATAATAAGTAACAGAAATTACTGAGTTAATCTCAGATAATTATAAGTCCTATTAAGAAAATAAAGCAGGATAACAACATAGAGTTACTTTGAGGCCCTCTGAGGGAGTGGCTTTTGAGCCTGAGACTGGAATGATGATGAGGATTAGTCATGAGAATCTGAAGGAATAGTTAAGCACAAAGGTCATGAGGCAGAAGCCAATCTGCTGTACATAAAGAAGAGGAGGGCAATTCAGAGGGCATGTACTGAACTTGCTGATGAAGGCAGACAGATTCTGTAGGGACTGGTGGGCTTTGGAAAGGAGATTTAGTTCATCTTCCTGTGCACCTCCCCTCTAGCAACCTTCAGTTTGTTCTCTACAGTTGAGTCTCTTTTATGTTTTGCCTCTCTCTCTTTTTTTCTTTCCTTATTTCACTTAGCATAATACCATCTAGCTCCATCCACATCATTGCTAATAGCAAGACTTCATTCTTTTTGATGGCCGAGTAATATATACCACCTCTTCTTTATCCATTCATCAGTCAATGGGCCTGTTCCACAACTTGGCTATTGTTGATAATGCTGCTGTAAACATTAGGGTGCATGCACCCCTTCGAATCTGTATTTTTGTATTCTTTGGGTAAATACCTAGTAGTGCAATTGTTGGGTCATAGGGTAGTTCTGTTTTTGAGTTTTTTATGAATGAGGCACCTCCATACTGTTTTCTAGAGTGGCTGCACCAGTTTGCATTCCCACCAACAGTGCAAGAGGGTTCCCCTTTCTCTGTATCCTTGCCAACATCTATTGTTTCCTGTGTTATTAATTTTAACCATTCTGACAGGTGTGAGGGTGGTATCTCATTGTAGTTTGATTTGCATTTCCCTGATGATTCCCTGATGATTTTCATGTATCTGTTGCCCATCTGGATGTCTTCTTTGAAGAAATGTCTATTTATGCTTTCTGCCTATTTCTTAACAGGATTATTTATTTTTTGGGTATTGAGTTTGATAAATCCTTTATAGATTTTGGATACTAACCCTTTATCAGCTATGCCATTTGTAAATATCTTTTACCCTTCCATAGGCTGCCTTTTGGTTTTGTTGATTGTTTCCTTTGCTGTGCAGAAGCTGATTCACAGTTTTAAAAAAAGTCGGCTAGCTATAATAAGGAAACAGAGAGAGGTAAATATAGAAGCTGAAACACCAGTTAGAACACATTTTCACTGGAACACAAATGATGGTGACGTGGATAAGAGCTGGGAAGGAGTGAAGTTGTCGAATTGGGATCTATTTTGAGGTAATGACAAGTAGATTTGTAGATAGATTGGTTGTAGGGAATGTGTAAAGAATTAAGGATGTCTTCTATGCTTTTGGCTTAGACAAAAATAGAGGATAAAATTGAGAGAGAAACAGGCTTGGGTTTGAGGGAGTAAGAACTTCAAAGTTTAGTTTTAGCCCTGTTAGGTTTTGTTTTGTTTTAACATTGATACCAAGATATGATTCACATACCATAAAATTCACACTTTTAAAGTGTTCAATTCAAGGATTTTTTAGTATATTCACAGAGCCGGGCAATCACCATCACAATCTAAGTTTAGAATATTTTATCACTTCAAAAAGAAACCTGTATCTATTTTCCTGGCCCTAGGCAACCACTAACCTACTTTCTGTTTCTATAGATTTCTCCAGTCTTGGAATTTCATGTTAAGGAATGCTCCAACATGTAGTCTTTTATGGGTGCATTCTTTTATTTAACTTAATCTTATCCGTCAGGACTTTAATCCTTTTTAGTGCTAAATAATATTCCACCATAGAGATACACTGCACTTAGCTTATTCATTCATCAGCTTATGAACATTTGTTTCTTTTTTAATATTTTATTTATTTAATAAACACAGAAAGAGAGAGACACACATACACAGAGAGTGAAAGAAAGAGGCAGAGACACAGACAGAGGAAGAAGCAGGCTCCATGCAGGGAACTCGATGTGGGGCTCAATCCCAGAACCCCAGGATCACGCCTGGAGTTGAAGGCAAATGCTTAATCGCTGAGTCACCCAGAAGTCCCTGAACATTTGTTTCTACATTTTGGCTATTATGATTAATGCTGCTATGAACGTGTATAAATTTTTGTTTGGACATATATTTTCATTTCTCTTCAGAATATAACCAAGACTGGAATTGCTAGGTTATGTAGTAACTCTATGTCTATTTTGAGGAACTGCCAAACTATTTTTGAAAGTGGTCACACCATTTCACATTCCCATCAACAATGTATAAAGGTTCCAGTTCCACTACATCTATGTCAATCTCTGTTGTTGTCTTTTTTTCATTGTAGCCACCCTAGTGGGTTATAAAGTGGTATCTCATTATGGCTTAAGTCTGCATTTTCCTAAGTATTAATGATGTTGAGCATCTTTTCATGTGCTTATTGCCCATTTGTATATCTTTGGGGACCTGTCTCTTTACATCTTTTGCCCATTTTTAAGTTGGATTATTTGTTCCTTTTATTGTTGAGTTGTACTGCTTTTTATTGTTGAGTTGTACTGCTTTCAGATATAAAGCCTTTGTCAGATAATGATTTGCAAATGTTTTTTCCTTTTTTTGGACTGGATTTTCACTTTCATGATGGTATTGTTTGCAGGACGAACATTTTAAATTTTGGTATAGCCTAATTTATTTTCTTCTTTAGACACTTTTGCTTTTAGTGTCATATCTAAGAAATGGCCAGGTTAAATTTTAGTTACCTATTAGGCATCCAAATGGAGATAGCAGATAGGCAATTGCATAGGAGTCTGAACTTCAGAGGACAGTTTACACTGCATAGAAATTAGGGAGTAATCAGTGTATAGATAATATTTAAAATTCTGAGCCTTGATGGGATCACACAGAGAGAAAGAGAGAGAGTAGAAGCAGGCAAGTCATGAAGGACACAATTTATAATCATTACACATAGCATTGGGGTTCAGTGTGTGCCCCAGAGTACTGGGATAATCTACCAATAAAGAGAACCTAACCTAATAAATAAACACTAAGACTGCCCACATAGAGATAGGGCAGATATCTCCTTGGAAGAGCTTGTGAGATCACTTCTACTCTGTGGCCACTGTACTAAAATTGACTTTTTGGAATAAATTGGAATAGAATTTTCTCTATATGGTCTTACTTTTCTAGGAAGCTTCCGACAATGAGAGTACTCCTTCCTTATCAAGCTTCTGTATAAGGTGTGCATTCTGATCAAAGGGCAAACAAAATCCGCTCCAGCTCATGTAAGCTAACAAAAAAATTAGTGGAGAAAATCAGGTAGCTCACAGAATCCTTGTCATCAGGTCAAATTACCAGGAACTACATCCAGAACCTAGAAGCATGCTGCAGGACTTGCCTATGTGGGAATTGTTACTGTTACTACCACCACAACCCAGCTTTCTGATGCCAGGAACTGGACTTCTCTCAAATTGCTGTTGATACTAAGAACTTGACTTTATTGCAACTTCTGCTACTACTCCTTTAAAGCAAGATCCTCAGCTGCCACTTGTACCAGGAAAATAGATGTTCAACACTTCGCCTGTTCCCTCACACCGTGAATTGAAACCTCATATGCATGCACCTGCTGCTGGAACCGAGGTTATCTGCTTGCATCCTGGTTGCCTAGGATGGGGAAGGGGGAATGGGTTTTATGGATTTTCTCTTGGGAAGGTAAAGCTCACAGTGGAGAAACTTATAAAATGTAGAAGTTATTCAGAAGGTGTTAGGAGGGGCGCCTGGGTGATTCAGTTGGTTAAGCATCTGCCTTAGGCTCAGGTCATAATCTCAGGGTCCTGGGATCGAACTGAGCAGGGAGCCTGCTTCTCCCTCCCTCTCGTCCCCAACTCGTGCTCTCTGTCACTATGTCTGTCTCTGTCTCTCTCTCTCTCTCTCAAATAAATAAAATCTTTAAAAAAACAAACAACAAAAACCAAAAGGTGTTAGAAGGCCATGCATGAGAGGTGTTCCTAATAATGTGCCATGCATACCTAGCAATTACAGAATTCCACTATTACCTGTGAGGGTATGTGCTTTAGATAGCATGTAATTGATGATGGTTACTGTCAAAATCTTCCATTTTGAAGTGACAATTTCTCCACCTAAATATAACACAGGGTGAACTATATTTGTGAATTCACAAGTTTATTTACTATTTGCATTTCTTTTAGAACAGGACTCACAACTAGATGGTAAGCTGTTATATATACATATATATGTAGAGTTATAAACATTTTAATATACATGCATAATTCACTCATGTTACATTATTGAAAATTAATAATTTCTCTTCATAGGGAAAGAAATTTTATGATGTTACGCATTTAATGAGATCTCCGTGAGTAATTTTTGTCTGTGAGCTCTCAGACAAAGCGAAGTCACCATAAAGATATGGTATTTACTGTTAATTTATTATAAATCTTTAAAATAGCAACTTAGCGTGGCTTGAATAAGAAAAGAATTTTGCTTTGCTTAGCCATTGATTTTTTTTACTCAACTTTATTGAATTATGATTTACATAAAATTAAATAAACCCGTTTTTACATTGGTAAGATTTGGCAATATATGCACCTGAATAATCACCAGCCACAGTCAAGATAAAGAGCATGCCCCTGTGTAACATCCTTACCTCCCTAGCCCAATCAACCTGCTAATCTACTTTCAGTCACCACAGATATGGATTTTTTTTCAAGTTATCGTGGCATAATTTATATACAAGATAATGGATTCATTTTAAATGTGCAGTTTGCTAGAGCTATTGATTTTCAAAAAGTAAAATTACTCTCTCTAATATGTTTTGCTCTTGAATTCTCTTCCTAATCATTTGTTCATATAGGACAGCATTAAATGAATTCTCTTCTTTTTCTGTACACACAAACTCACGTGGCATCACTCCATACTTTCTGCACACAGCTATGTGATATCACAATATTGTTGATCTATAAACTGATCTGGAAAAATTGCTGATACAAGCCCAGGGAAAGCATATGTAAAACTAAGCTACTAATTTAGACCCAAGCTACTATCAGCATGCCCGTGAATCATAAGATCCCCAAAATATAGGTATTAGTGATGTTCCTAGCTAATCACTCTTACAACATTATTTTAAGGAAGTTGGAGTATGAATCATGAGTACACAAATGAATAAATAAGTATACACTGTTGGTGATTTAATGTTTGATGTGTGTGGGAGAGGCTGGTTAGAGTATATGTCATCCAAGGACTTTCACTAATGGTACAGTTCTAAAAAAGCTTATTTGAAGCTATTAGCATGTTTTGTGAGTTATTGATTTCTAAATGTCTTCCAGTTTGGCAAGAAAATCAGATATTAGGGGACAATGCCAGCTAACCCTTTTTATTAGGTAGGATGGATAATGGTTTAAGTATAGTCCAGCTCCCTGGATGGGAAATAAATGGAATTTTCCACAATATGGTGTCCCAGTTTGCATGTGAGTTACAGTAGCAAATGCTGTGAGAAAATTCTTATAGCTTAGAAATTTGAAACCCTTGAGAAAATTTTCAAAAGGGGATCCCGAACCATTTACAATTTGCAAATAGGTAAGAATAGCGATTGTACAATCAGTTAATAGCCATCATACAATCAATCACTTCTTTTTTTTTTAAATTTTATTTATTTATTCATGAGAGACATAGAGAGAGAGAGAGGCAGAGACACAGGCAGAGGGAGAAGCAGGCTCCTTGCAGGGAGTCTGATGAGTTGAAGGCAGACGCTCAACCGCTGAGCCACCCAGGCGTCCCTTAGTCACTTCTTTTTAACAAATATGTTTTGTGAACATATTGTGCATAAAGCACCACTTAAGGCCACATTGATACACAGTGAAGGAAGGCTTCTGCTCTCAAGTTCCCACTTTAAACAGGCAGGAGAGAAAGAGCATTGAATAAACAATTGGAACATAGAGTGCTAAGTTCAATAGGAGAAATATGACTAGAGTGCCATGGCATCAGGGATAAAGAACACTGGATTTAGGCTGAAAGAATCAGAAATATCTTTCCCAAGGTGATGATACTTTTTGTTAAACCAAGGAGGACCAGCAGACATTAGCCTGACAGAGGAAACAGTCTGGCTGCCTTCCTAAGAAACTTCCTATTATTAAAAAGTCACATTATAACACATTGTACACTTCAATGGAGAGACAGGGAAGATCCTAGATTTTAGTGGAAGTTTGTTTTCTTCTGCAGAAATTTTTTTCTTTTTTTAAAAAAATATTTTATTTTATTATATATTCATGAAAGATACACAGAGAGAGAGAGAGAGAGAGGCAGAGACATAGGCAGAGGGAGAAGCAGGCTCCATGCAGAGAGCCCGATGTGGGACCCCATCACAACCTGAGCTAAAGACAGGCACTCAAGCCCTGAGCCACCCAGGGATCCCCTCTTCTGCAGAAATTTCAATGATAAAGATATTTCTATTGTTATAGGCTTGTTTTTTTATTTTTTGTATTACAAACAGCAACAACAAAAAAGCAAAATAAGAAAAATCAAAACTAAACATTTTCTCCTTTACCCTCTGGTCCATGCAGCCTCTGCTGAGTCCTGATGTATCAGGACTCCCATTTATCACAGGTGCCAAAGGTAATGAAGAGAGCCCAGGATTACAGGTCCAAAGGAAAATGTTGGCAGAGCATCTGGACATGTGATCAAAGTAGTGTTAATGTGTTTTGTCTGCATGAGTTTTTTTTTTTTTTTTTTCTCCCTCTACTGGTGAGCTATTAATTCCCAGTAGAGACTGACCTATAACCAATAGTAGTTTATACAATACAAAGTAGGTTTTATAATTAATTGATTGCATTATATGATTCCTATGTATAGCAGCTTGTTCTGTTGGAGAAATGCCTGAAATTTGCTGTGATTGGAGCATACGGTTATGTTGAGAGTGAGGCTGGACAAGTAGCCAGATTCTGGAGGGCTTTGTGTTCCAAGCTCAGGGATTTCAGGGACCATTGAGAGATAGTATAAGATTTAAATTTAGTAAAGCCCCTGCTCTGGTGGGTCGCAGTGTGAAATATGGATTGCTGCGTTGGGGAGTGATGAGAGACCATTAAGAGGCTATTAGGATAATGAGGACCTGAAGTAAGTTAGTAGTAAAGCAAAGGGGAACAATTTAGAAAGATAAGGAACATTGAATGCTTTTACTTAGTGACAAACTGAATATAGGGAGTGAGTGTATTTGTGTATGAGGGACAGTGTGACTCTGTAGGGGGTGTCTAAATTAACTCCTGTTTTTCTGACTTAGGGCTCCCAGGTGAGACTGAGGGAGACAGGAGGAGAAGCAGGAACAGGATTTCTGGAGGGGAGCAGTGGAAGAGGATGGCTCATATATGAATCTACATATTATGGGACATCTAAAAGCAAGTACTCTATAGGCAGGCCTGAGAATCAAGAAATTGCATTACAGACACAGGATTTTAGAAAATAAAATTTTATCAAAATAAAACATACAGATAGTTAAAAACATCAAATCGTCTGTATAAAGAAAAATCATGATTATAGTGTAGCAGTTATCAATTTATTGCCTCTCATTTCCAAGTCCGCCCTCAATGCCTGCTCTGCCTTCATAGGCCTGGATCCTCTGAGCATTTTCCCCTTTGCAGCAAGGACAACATTAAGCTTTCACATTAGAGGGTGCTGGAAGGGCACCTGAAGAGGAAGAGAGTTCTCTTACTGATTCCTGTGTGTTCCTTCAATCCGCTCCCGCAGAACGGATGGCTCCTGTCAGGGCCAGAGCTAAAAGCAGATGCAGCCTTCCCCAGCTCTGGGCTCTGGCAGAGGGCACAGCGTCTCCACCAGGCAGTGGCCCACAGCTTCCTAGGATGTCTCTTCTGGCAGCTTTGCAGCAAGTTGCTAGATTTGACGTCTCTCTGTAAATGACTTGCCTATGAATGGCTTTTCTGGCATCCCAGAGGGTGGATTTCCAGCCAGCTCCAGATGATGGATTTCCAGAAAATTCCATGGCATGGCACCGCAGTGACTCCTCTGTGGTCCAGTGAGAACAGCTGTGCCCTCTCGTGCCAGGTCTGGATCTCAGCTCTGTGGCATGCACTTCCCCTAAGTATCCTAGCTCAGTCCTAGCCATAGCAGCTGCTGCTCTTCTTCTCTGTTAGGCCTGTATTCTTCAGACTTCTCTTTAGTTCCTACTGGTCAATCTTTTGATACTTCAACCCTATGTTATAGTTAGTAGCACTTTTAACTTCCCAGCTTCAAATTACTGGGGTGTTTCTCCTGATTGGAGTCTGGCTGATATAATCGTTTTTTCTATGCCTCCACAGATCTAATGCCATTCTCTGGAAGCAATACTTATTATTCTTTGTTTTTATCATTTTTAAAATTTTTAAAAAAGATTTTTATTTATTCATAGAGACACAAAGAGAGAGGCAGAGACACAGGCAGAGGAAGAAGCAGGCTCCATGCAGAGAGCCTGATGCGGGACTCGATCCCAGGACTCCAGGATCACGCCCTGGGCTGCAGGTGGCGCTAAACCGCTGTGCCACCGGGGCTGCCCTAAATTTTTTTTTAAATAAGATTTTTATTTTTAAGTAATCTCCACAACTAGTGTGGCACTGGAACTCATGACCCCAAGATCAAGAGTCTAATGCTCCTCCAGCTGAGCCAGCCAACTGCTCCTGCTTTTACTATTTTAAATTATTTTTCATTTTAATTTTTCTGATTTCTTTTTGGCTGTTCTAAGATAAATGATGACTTAGTATATTTTTGTACTATCCACATCACTTCTGTTCCTTTCTCTCTTCTCTCATCCCTTCCTTCTCCCCTTGAAACTAATATCTCTCTAAGTTCCTCCACTGGTCACCCCGTAACTTCAAGTTACATACTTAATCCCTATTTCTTATTCTAGCACCTAAAGAAAACATATAAATATTTTTTGTCAATAACTTTGTAAGGTGAGAACATTATCACTTTCCTCCCTTGCTCCACATTTTTGCACCATTTTTGTCTCCCTATATGTATCAGCTCTGCTTCTATTTTCTTAATTATTTTTATTTTTAATTTTTTAAGGGTTTTAACTTTTTTGTTTGTTTATTTATTTATTTATTTATTTATTTATTTATTTATGACACACAGAGAAAGGTAGAGACACAGGTAGAGGGAGAAGCAGACTCCTTCTGGGGAGTCTGATGCAGTACTCGATCCCAGGACCCTGAGATTACAATCTGAGCCAAAGGCAGACACTCAACCACTGAGCCACCCAGGTGCCCTAATTTTAACTTTTAAAAAGTTTGTATTGATTGATTGATTGATTGTAATCTCTGTACCCATGGGGCTTGAACTCATAGCCCCAAGATGAAGAGTCTTACTTCGACTGAGCTTTCTGGGTGCCCCAGTTGGTTAAGTGTCTGACTCTTGATTTCAGCTCAGGTCATGATCTCAGAGGCTATTAGGATAATGAGATATTAGAGATCTTCAGATCTCTTAAGATTCTCTCTCACTCCCTCCTCTGCCCCCCCTTTAAATTTGATAAAATTTACATTCTAATCTACAAACTAGAATGAATCACAGAGATAAATTCTTTTTTTTTTTTTTGTATCAACAAGTTTACTCCCTAGTGATAGAATACAAATTTTATACACAATACACTGGATTTGATATTACAGAATTTAACCTGTTATAAACTATCTTATGGTGTTACTCTGCTTATCTGTTCTAAGAGAAATTGTATTGCACCAACAGACCCCCCCTCCCTTTCCCATAGCATTGTTTTTACTATGTCTTTAAATAGTTTCTTTCCCTTAAACAGGGTGGAAAACCTGAAGTTTCCACCCAGGAAAACAGTGAACCCAAATTTCAGTTTCAGTATTTTTAAACACCAGAAATAGGTTCTGTGCAACTCAGATCTTTTACCTGAATACTATACAAGGTTACAGTGTTGACCAAAAGAAGACACAGGTTTCTCGTTAAACTTTTGTTTTAATGGGTCTCAAAATTCTGTGACAGATTTTTGGTCAAGTTGTTTCCATTAAAAAGTACTGATTTTAAAAACTAATAACTTGGGATCCCTGGGTGGCTCAGCAGGTTTAGCACCTGCCTTTGACCCAGGGCGTGATCCTAGAGTCCTGGGATCGAGTCCCACATCGGGCTCCCTGCATGGAGCCTGCTTCTCCCTCTGCCTATGTCTCTGCCTCTGCCTCTGTGTGTGTGTGTCTCTAATGAATAAATAAATAAAATATTTAAAAAAAAATAAAAAATAAAAAAATAAAAACTAATAACTTAAAACTGCCACACACACACACACACACACACACACACACACACACACAAATGGTCCACAAAACATTCTCCTTTCCTTCTGAAGGTTTTACAAAGCATTGTTCTCATTAACCAGTCTTTTACTATTAAATGGCCAATTGACACAAACAGTTCTGAGACTGTGCCTCCACCACTGATTAAGTCTGGGGTGGCAGGTATTGGGGATAATATCCATTTAGCCTTCTGAGCTTTCTGGGCAGACTTGGTGACTTTGCCAGCTCCAGCTGCCTTCTTGTCCACTGCTTTGATGACACCCACAGCAACCGTCTGTCTCATGTCACAAACAGCAAAACGGCCCAGAGGAGGACAGTCAGAGAAGCTCTCAACACACATAGGTTTGCCAGGAACCATATCAACAATGGCAGCATCCCCAGATTTCAAGAACTTGGGACCATCTTCCAGCTTTTTTCCAGAATGACGATCTATCTTCTCCTTCAGTTCAGCAAACTTGCAAGCAATGTGAGCTGTGTGACAACCCAGCACAGGTGCATATCAGCACTGATTTGGCCTGGATGGTTCAGTATAATCACCTGAGCCATGAAGCCAGCCTCTTCCATGGGTGGGTCATTTTTGCTGTCACCAGCCACCTTGCCACGACGAACATCTTTGACAGATACGTTCTAGACATTGAAGCCCACATTGTCTCCAGGAAGAGCCTCACTCAAAGCTTCATGGTGCATTTCAACAGACTTTACTTCAGTTGTAACATTGACCGGAGCAGAGGTGACCACCATGCCAGGCTTAAGAACACCAGTCTCCACTGGACCCACTGGGACAGTACCAATACCACCAATTTTGAAGACATCCAGAGAGGCAAACGCAAGGGCTTATCAGTTGGACCAGTTGGTGGCAGGATGCAATCCAGAGCTCCAAGCAGTGCGGTTCCACTGGCATTCCCATCTTTACGGGTGACTTTCCATCCCTTGAACCAAGGCATGTTAG
The DNA here is from genome assembly GCF_053574225.1 of Canis aureus. NCBI lineage: Eukaryota > Metazoa > Chordata > Mammalia > Carnivora > Canidae > Canis > Canis aureus. The sequence goes on from NC_135643.1 coordinate 9,048,177, forward strand.
CACTTGGCTCCAGCATGTTGTCACCATTCCAACCAGAAATTGGCACAAATGCTACTGTGTCCGGGTTGTAGCCAATTTGCTTAATGTAGGTGCTGAGTTCCTTAACGATTTCCTCCTATCTTATCTGGCTGTGGGGTGGTTCAGTGGAATCCATTTTGTTAGCACCAACAATTCATTGTTTTACTCCCAGTGTGTAAGCCAGAAGGGCACGCTCACGGGTCTGCCCATTCTTGGAGATACCTGCTTCAGATTCACCAACACCAGCAGCACAATCAGGACAGCACAGTCAGCCTGAGATGTGCCTGTAATCATGTTTTTGATAAAGTCTCTGTGTCCTGGGGCATCAATGATGGTCACATAATACTTGCTGGTCTCGAATTTCCACAGGGAGATATCAATGGTGATACCACGTTCACGTTCAGCTTTCAGTTCATCCAAGACCCAGGCTACTTGAAGGAGTCTTTTCCCTTCTCAGCAGCCTCCTTCTCAAATCTTTTGATAGTTCTTTTGTTGATCCCACCACATTTGTAGATCGGATGGCCAGTAGCGATAGACGCCTGAATCTACATGTCCAATGATTACCATGTTGATGTGAGTCTTTTCCTTTCCCATTTTGGTTTAGGTTTAGCGGTGGTTTTCACGACACCTGTGTTCTGGTGGCAGGCCGTTGCCACATAGAGATAAATTCTTAACGTTGGAGGCCAACAAATAGCATTTATGATATTCCAAGCTGTTAAAAAATTGCTTAGTGAACCAAATAATGCACTGTAAGTTTACAGTGAGGATTTGGTGTCATCCAAAAAACAATAATCCCAGTAGAATTTTTTTGTCGTTTACTCAAACTCATGCTGTGTTTTTGTTAACTTCAAATTTAAGCTGCCTTTCTCCTATAGCTTTTTTTTGTTTCTTTTTCTCTTGTGTTGTTTTATCTCTTTATTTACTTGCATAATTAAGCAGAAATACATGCAGCCTTGAGTTTTTCAAGCCCTCATCCATACCATAGATTGTATTGAATTCTCTCCCCATCCCCTTTTCCTTAGAGGCCTCCCTCTTAGAGGTCTCTATTCTCCTTTGCTAGTTTTAAGATCTTTGTTTTCTATGCCTGCTATTTCTGGCTCATTGTGTTGGCTCCTATGCTGGATATTCTCCATTTGTCTCTCTGGATGCACTTTCCACCCTTCATCCTGAGGTATGCCCCAGGAGGGTGGTTTTATGGACTACAAAAATAAGCCCCCACCCTCACCCCTCTGGCTCCCAGTAGTTGTGTTTAAACAATGGAAGGCCTCATAATAGAAGGTGGGAGGAAGGTAAAATTGCGCTGTTTATTCCTATGGAAACCCCCCTGCTGAGCCATGTATGGGCAGTGGTTGAATTTCTCTACAGAGAATCACAGCTCCTACTAGGCTTAACAAGTATGAATAAAGCTTAGTGAGTATTCTTGCCCTTACACACCTAGGGATAGTAGTTGCTTCTCACTGTTCCTAGACTCAGGGTGGCTCCTTATTTCTGATTGGATTCCTCCTAACACTGACCACACCAGTGTAAATTATCTGTGTCTCTTTTAAAAAATATTTTATTTATTTACTCATGAGAGACACAGGCAGAGAGAAGCAGGCTCCGTGCAGGGAGCCCGATGTGGAACTCAATTCCGGGACTCCAGGTCATGTCTTGGGCCAAAGGGAGGGGCTCAACCGCTGAGCCACCCAGGCATCCCAAATTATCTGTCTTAAGCTCTTTTTGATACTCATTTTGGGGTACTATTTTGTGTCTATGAGTAACCTGACTGATACATGCCCCCGTGTCATTTTCTTCTTAGTAGATGAATATATGCATTCAGAGAAGAGATCGATACTTTTGCTTAACCTCCTGTTATGATTGGTAGTTGGGAGAATAGGTGAATCAGGATCAGAATATAGGTGATATTTGAAGCATGGAATAAGGATGAGATGACCCCAAATTATGTTTTGGAGCACAAGTTACATTTTTGCCTAGCTGGTCAGGCCTATATTAACAATTTACCTTTAAGAAGTTAATCAGTGGGGATCCCTGGGTGGCGCAGCGGTTTGGCACCTGCCTTTGGGCCAGGGCGCGATCCTGGAGACCCGGGATCGAATCCCACATCGGGCTCCCGGTGCATGGAGCCTGCTTCTCCCTCTGCCTGTGTCTCTGCATCGCTCTCTCTCTGTGACTATAATAAATTAAAAAAAAAAAAAAAAAGTTAATCAGTGGAATGTGAGCACATTTAGAGAATTTAGCTCAAACTGAGTATGTTAGGATTTTTTTTTAATCAACTTATTGATCTTGAATAAGACTAAGTAAATAACTGATTAGATAACTTTTCATTCATAAGTAGGGGAATTCTCTTTTTGGAGATTATAGGTTGATTGCTTGTCAGCTTTTTATATCTTCAAAGTGTATTATTACTATCAATAGAATAGAGCATAATGTCATTTATATTGGAGATTTTTAGCTGAAAAATTTAATTATTGCATCAGCTGTAATTAATAACACACATAAATATACATATATTTTAAAGGGCAAGATACACACCAGAATTGCATTCTTATGGTTATTTTAGGGAAATAATAAGTAGAGTGGAATTTATGTGTCTTGAGAAAAATGTAAGTGATATCAGAGACTTTATAGAGAAGGATAAGTTGGGACTCATCCTACCACTAAGTTAAGTGCGTAGTCACAGTGGATTGCAGGATACACAAGACCGCTCTATCTGGTCTGAACTTTTACCCTCACTAGCCTGCCATGACATTGTTTTCCAACTCTCTCAAAATTCTCTTTATTCAAGTCATTAGTTTGGTTAGATAATCAAGTCATGGAGGGGAGGAGAGAGAACAGGTACAGTGTGGTGTGGTAACTACGCCAAAATCCTTGAGTCCATTGATAGGGGTTGAGATGGGGCACATAGGCTTATAATAAAACTGCTCCTTCCCTAACAGAAGCTAAGAGAGAGAATCTAAGAGAAGAATATTAGATTAGGACCATTTTACTTCTAACTTTTTATTCTCATTGTTAGGAAGCCCTAGAAATCCATTCCCCCTACCTATTAATATAGGGTATCAGCAGCATCTGTATCATATCTCCCTGGACTACTCTATTATCCCACTTATGTCTATTTATGTCAGCCTCCAAAGGAGTCTCCAGACATACAGGTCACCTCTCCTCTCCCGCACTCTAATTCCCATTGCATTCCATATACTCCCGCTCTGTTCCTTTCCCTGCCTTTATCCAACTTCTAAAATTCTTCCACAGCACCTTTTGGAATTTGAGTTCTATTGGAAGTAAAACTCCTGTTCCTCAGCCTATTCTTTGAATATTCTCTTCATCTTGCTCTAAAAGAAACCTGGCTCCCTCCTGAAGTTTCTGCTTTCCTAACATCTGTCTCAAATGATGGCTGTTTTTTTTTTTTTTTTCCATAGCTTTCTCACCACTGGGCCTGAGACTGAAGAAGGTCTTCTCCTGCACCTTATTGCTGTTTCTAGACCATTCTCCTTTTCCCCTACCTATGGCCTCTCAACATTGATTCTCATGCTGTCATATTATATCTGTCATTGTCCCCTGTTATTGCCATCATTGACTGATTCTCCAGGCTTTTTCCCTTATTTTCTATGGTTTTACTTGTGGCTCATTTTTGCTTTCTCTAATATACTCATAATTCTTGCTAATTTTAATACGGACACAAAGAATCCTTCTAACATCCTGACCTGTTAGTTCCTTGAACTCTTCTTTAATGAACTTGTCTCCAGCCTAGTGTAGCCCCTTATTCTCATGGCTATATACTAGACGTTGTCATTAGTCTTAATTCCATAATTTTAATTTCTTTTTTTTTGCACTTTTTTATTTAAATTCTAGTTAACATATATTGTAATATTGGTTTTAGGAGTAGAATTTAGTGATTCATCACGTATAAATAATAGCCAGTGCTCATCATAACAAATGCCCTCTTTAATACCCACCCCCTATTTAGCCCATCTCCCACCTACTTCCCTCCATTGACCCTTTGTTTTTTCTCTATCATTGATAGTATCTTTTTTTTTTTTTAATGTTTATTTATTTATGGTAGTCACAGAGAGAGAAAGAGAGAGAGGCAGAGACACAGGCAGAGGGAGAAGCAGGCTCCATGCACCGGAAGCCCGATGTGGGATTCGATCCCGCGTCTCCAGGATCGCGCCCTGGGCCAAAGACAGGCGCCAAACCCCTGCGCCACCCAGGGATCCCTATCATTGATAGTATCTTATGGTTTGCTTCCCCCTCTCTCTTTTTTTTTTTTTTTACCTTCCCATATGTTCATTTGTTTTGTTTCTTGAATTCCACAGATAAGTGAAATCTGTGGCTTAGCATAATACCCTCTAACTCCATCCACATTGTTGCTAATAGCAATATTTCATTCTTTTTGATGGAGGAGTAATATTCCATTGGGTATATATACCATCTCTTCTTTATCCATTCATCAATGGGCTCTTTCCATAATTTGGCTATTGTTGATAATACTTCTATATACATTGGGGTGCATGCATCCCTTCAAATTTGTATTTTTGTATTCCTTGGGTAAATACTTCATAGTGCAATTGGTGGGTCATAGGGTAGTTCTATTTTTAACTACTGGAGGAACCTCCACACTATTTTCCAGAGAGGCTGCACCAGTTTGCATTACCACCAATAGTGCAAAAGGTTCCCCTTTCTCCACATCTTTGTCAACTTCTGTTGTTTCTTGTGTTGTTAATTTTAGCTATTCTGACAGGTGTCAGGTGGTATTTCATTGTGGTTTTTATTTGTATTAACCCGATGGTAAGTGATGTTGAGAATCTTTTCATGTGTCTGTTGGCCATCTGGATGTCTTCTTTGGGAAAATGCCTATTCATGTCTTCTGCTCATTTCTTTGACTGGATTTTTTGATTTTTTTGGGGTATTGAATTTGTCAAGTCCTTTACAGATTTTGAATACTAACCGTTCATCAGCTATGTCATTTGCAAATATCTTTTCCCCTTCCATAGGCTGTCTTTTAGTTTTGTTGATTATTTCCTTTGCTATGCAGAAGTCTTTTATCTTGATGAAGTCCCAATAGTTCATTTTTACTTTTGTTTCCCTAGTCCCTGGCAACATGTCTAGGAAGAATTCACTCTGGCTGAGGTCAGAGAGGTAGCTGCCCGTGTTCTTCCCTAGTATTTTCATGGTTTCCTGTCTCACATTTAGATCTTTCATCCATTTTGAATTCATTTTTGTGTATGGTGCAAGAAAATAGTCCAGTTTCATTCTTCCACATGTTGCTCTCCAGTTTTCCCAACACCATTTGTTGAGGAGACTGTCTTTTTTCCATGGATATTCTTTCCTGCTTTGTTGACAATTAGTTGACTATACAGTTGTGGGTCCATTTCTGGGTTTTCTATTTTGTTCTATTGATCTATGTGTCTATTTTTGTGCCAGTTCCATTCAGTCTTGATCACTACAACTTTGTAATAGAGCTTGAAGTCCAGAATCATGATGCCTCCAGCTTTGCTTTTCTTTTTCAGGATTTCTTTAAGCTATTTGAGGTCTTTTGTGGTTCCATACATATTTTAGGATTGTTTGTTCTAGCTCTGCGAAAAATTCTTGTAGTATTTTGATAAGAATTGCATTAAATGTATAAATTGCTTTGGGTAGTATAAATATTTTAACAATGTTTGTTCTTCCAATCCATGAACATGGGATTTTTTTCCATTTCTTTGTGTCCTCTTTAATTTCTTTCATCAGTTTTCTATAGTTTCCAGAGTATAGAGCTTTCACCATTTTGGGAGACTTAGTCTTAAGTACCTTATTATTTTTGGTGCCATTGTAAATGAGATTGATTCCTTTATTTCTTTTGCTGCTACTTCATTATTGGTGTATAGAAATGCAACAGATTTCTGTATGTTGATTTTATATCCTGCAATGTTGCTGAATTCATGTATTAGTACTAGCAATTTTTTTTTGTGCAGTCTTTTTGGTTTTCTACATAAAGTATCATGTCATCTGAAAATAGTGAAAGTTTGACTTCTTTGCCAATTTGGATGCCTTTTATTCTTTTTGTTGTCTGATTGCTGAGGCTAAGACTTCTAATATTATATTAAATAGTAATGGTGAGAGTGGACATTCCTGTCTTCTTCCTGACTGGGTAGAAAAAGCTTTCAGTTTTTCCCCATTAAGGATGATATTAACTGTGGTTTCATTCCTTTATCTTCCTCTTTTTTTTCTTTCTTTCTTTTTTTTTAATGTATTTTATTTATTCCTGAGAGAGAGAGAGGGGCAGAGACACAGGCAGAGAGAGAAGCAGGCTCTATGCAGTGAGCCAGATGTGGGACTCGATTCCGGGTCTCCAGGATCAGGCCCTGGGCTGAAGGCGGCACTAAACCGCTGAGCCACCAGGGCTTCCCTCTTTTTTTTTTTTTTTCTATACTCACCCAATGCTGTCATCTAATATCATGCCCATGGTTCCTAAGTCCAGACTTTTCTTCTGAACTCCAGATTCATATATACAACATTCTACAATACATCTTCATTTGGATGTCTATTGGACATCTAAAAATCATCATGTTAAAGCCTGAATTACTACTAATCCCCTGTCCTTTACTCATAGCCTTCCCATTTAGGTTGATGGCAATTCTGTCCTCAGGGTTAGTTACTCAGGCCAAAATTCTTGAAATTATCTTTGACTTCATTTTGCCTCAGTAGCTTATACCCAATTCATTAAGAGATCTTTTGGTTCTGCTTTCAAATATATCTAGGGCCCAGAGTCCTTACAATAGTCTCTGAGGCCCTTAGCACTCAGGCCTCTATGACCACCATGACCCACCCTCTCTTCTACCTTCCCATTCTATTCCATGAAAAAAGCCATGCTGGCTGGCCTTCTGGATGTCCTCCCAACATACCAGGCATCTTTCTCTTTAAGTGGCTTTTTTCAATTGTTATTTCTCTAGAGTTGTTTTCTCTCAGATGTTCAGCTGGTTTCTTTGGGTTTTTTTTTTTGCTAAAATAATACCTTCCCAAGGAGATCTACTTCAAGTAACACCCTTATCCCCATACTTTCTACTTTCATAGTCTGCTATATATAGCTCAGATATGAGAACTTTTCCCTTAAAAAGCTTCCTCATTTTCATCTGTATTTTCCAAATCAAAGATTTGAAAAATGTATCAAGGGAATATATTTACTCTGAAATAATTTGTGTATGTGCCTTTTATACTTTTTTGAGTTTGTTTAGTAGAAATGGGATGTATCGCATACAATTGTAAAAAAAAAAAACTTTCTTGAAATGTAATAAAAATATCAATAATGCAACTTCTTAGAGACTTGGGCCCTATGGTAGCCACAAGAAGAGAAATGACTATTGTCCCACTAATAATAATTGTTAGGCAACTTTCCATATTTCAGCTACTATGAATAGCTAATATTTACTAAGTACCTAATAAATGTCAGGCATTGCTCTAAATGCTTTAAATATAACATGTTCTTAAGCCTTACAGGAATACTGTGAAGCAGAGCACTAATATATCTTTACCTGTGGCTTCATGGGGAAAGTATGAAGGCAGGGGGTGGACAAGTATGGAAGCAAGGGCATATGAGCTTGGCATTTGTCCTCCATTGCTCCTAATCTGTTCATCCTACCCTAAACTCTTACTGGAGAATCTGAAGAGATGATGAACCAAGAGAGAAGCAGACGGAGTTCACAGAAGTGGTCAGGGACAGAAGAAACAGGAAACATTGAGGCAGAAACCACAGAAAAAAATGGAGTGTTCCAGCAGGGTTAATGGCCTCCATTTTCTTTTGCCTTGAATAAATGTAAATATTCACCATAAATAAGTGGAAATGTCTCCTGAAGTTCTGGGACCAAGTTAAAGGCCCAGCACCAGGAGCCAAACAAGAACTATAGTGTCCAAAAATCTAATCAGAGTCATGGATGAACCAGGAATGCTGAAAAGGGAAAATGAGATTCAAAAGGGTTAGCCAACCAGGGTTCTGTTGAGCACAACTTTGCAATTGGAATCTGCATTTTCTGTCCAACACACTAAACCTTGCTTCTGTCAGATACTCAGCGCAGATGAGTAGACTGGAAGCTGGCAGCCTCGATTTCATGCTCATTGCTGATTCTTCTCCAATGTGGCAGGGATAAATGATGGAAACCAATGTGTTCATCTTTGACTCCCCTCTCTCAAGCTTCCCTATGTTCAGTTTTGTATGGAGATGCAAAGAGCTCCTGTGCTTTTTGTAACAATGGAAAGATCTGATGGCATCTTTTGATATCCAAAGTTGTGAGAGCAATGTTCCAATGCATAGTTTATCTTGACACTCTTCTGCCCTGTGGCTGTACTTGATGGGAAGGGGACCAGTGCTCTGGTAATAATTAATTAGTAACTGACTCATTCTGTAATTGGAAATGCATCAGGAGTCTGAGAATGATAATGCTGCCTCAAAGTCCTTTGTTTATGAAGTGTTTTATAATAATTTGAAAAATCTACCTGTTTTTACACAAACCTGTGAGGTAGGTTATTTTTACTGCCATTCTCATGATGAGAATGGGGAGCTTGGGTAACTCCTACAAGATCAAAAGAGAAGTTCTTGGCTTAGTCAGGATGAGAACTCACAGTCCTTGTTTCACCAGATTATTACCCTTTGAGTCACATAATTATAGTGACAAATGGAATGACCAGAGGTAATGTGTTAAGAGGTGAGGTAGCCATAGAAGTCCATTGATGCAAAAAGCTGAAAGGCAAAAGGGGCCATTATTCAGGCAACAAATATAGACTGTGCCATGCTTTTAATCCACCAAGGACAAGTGAAATAAATACATATTTGTTTTTTTTCATTGTTGTTATCTGTGTGGTCTCTATTGTCTGGACACTGACCTTGCTTTTAGGTTTGTCAAGGGACTCCACAGTACCTCTTATCATTGGTAGAAATGAAATAGGTAGGGCTTGATGTTCCTATGGTGTTCCAGGTTTTCACGCTTCATACTCACAGGGCAAATGGTGAGTGGATAATTAACTGATAAAAAAGATCAAAACACAGTAGAGGTTTTAACAACGTCATTCTGCCTTTGCTTTTATTTTTCTTTTATTTTTTAAAGATTTTATTTATTTATTCATGAAAGACACACACAGAGAGAGAGGCAGAGACATAGGCAGAGGGAGAAGCAGGCTCCATGCAGGGAGCCCGATGTGGGACTTGATCCCAGGACTCCAGGATCAGGCTCTGAGCCGAAGGCAGCTGCTCAACCGCTGAGCCATCCAGGCATCCCTGCCTTTGTTTTTAGAATCTCGTGAAATAGATTGCTCTCTTGAGAAAGAAGGACATGGAGGGTGAGAACAAAAGAGACTAATGTATCATTTTACTTGTTTTCTCAATGTGATGATTAACAAGTGGAGGAGGTCTTTACAGATTAAGTATGTGAACCATAGACGAAGCTGGAGATGGAGTCAGAAGAAAAGCTCAGGCTTTATGATTCGGAGAAAGGAATTATTTTACTTGGATGTGACACTGGAGATTTAAAAGGAAGGTCCTCATTGTCCCATTTTATTTTTATTTATTTTATTTTATGAAAATATTATATTTATTTATTCATGAGAGACACAGAAAGAGGCAGAGACACAGGCAGAGGGAGAAGCAGGCTCCCAATGTGGAACTCGACCCCAGGACCCCGGGATCACGCCCTGAGCCAAAAGCAAATGGTCAACCACTGAGCCCTACCCAGGTGCCCTCATTGTCCCATTTTAATTGCCATGCTGTCCAGGAGTGATAAGAGTGAACAAAGGCAAGCACAGTGGTGAGCGCTCTGTGACAAAACAGATGGAAAGGATGTCCTTCTGAGTGCTGGCAAGAGCAGAGCTTGTGGACAGACATGGGTAGGACTAGCCTGTAACAGAGTAATAGTCCATTTAATGCATGTGTGGGAGAATAGGGAGACATTTCTTACCTCTGCATGTTGAGAATAAGAACAATTATAAGTAAGAGAAAGAATGAATGCCTAGTTAGTCTGGAAAAAGCCTTGGGAACCCAGTGTCAAGTCAAGATGGTGCAAGGGGAAAGTAGTTCAGCCTGCCCTCCTCCCCTTGGGTGGAAAATCATCTCTGAGACTATTCAAGTATAGTTGTTGGCCATTACAGAATTATTCCTGCACATCAGCAACAGAATAGTTTCATGGAGGGAGAGAAAATTGGCCCGGTTAGGTGGCCTCCTTTGTTCTCTTACAGAGTCTTGTATCACCCATGTGCCGGGGCTTACAGTACAGTAGTTGTGTGTGTTCTTATCTTTATACCCCCACAGATGTAGGCTCTATGAGGAGAGTGGTCTTGTCTGCTTTTTCCTAGTGGTATGTCCAGTGCCTGACACATTGTGCTTGGCACTTAGTGGATTAAGTGGTTGTTAGTGGTGCAAAGGAATGAATGTTGAATCAAGAAAAGGGCTTTACAGATAGGAGAAAAAGTCAAATTTTGGTTCCCATATCTAATCATATTGGTATTCTTTTGAGAGACATACAGTGTGTAATTAAGACTCAGGCTGCCTAGTTTCTAAATCTAGTTTTGTCATCTCCAGGATGTGCCATCCCATGATGTCCCCTAACTTTATCTGTGAATGGGGACAATTATACCCACTTATATCAGTGGATATACATCAGGGATACAAGTTTAGCTGAATGTATAGAAAAGCCAAATAAGAGTACCATTGATCCATGAACAACAATAGGAATAGGGTTGGTGCCCCTAACCCCCTGGTATTGTTCAAGCATTGATTTCAATATAAATAGGATAAAAGTTTATCTTTTACTACCTAATGAGAAGTTGCTTGAAAGAGAGGTAGTTCAGAGCTGTGTGCCATATCTATGAAATCATGACCAAGGCTCTTTCTCTCCATTTTTTAAGTCAGCTTTGGAGTGTGCCTTTTACTATGGTCACCTCATGGGTGCTGAAGCTCCAGCTACTGCATCTGCTCTCCAGATGGGAAAAAGGAGATGAATACAAGCAAACTTTACATGAGAGTGATTTGTCTCCCTTTAAGGATATTTCTCAGTCTTTTTTTTTTTTCTTTTTTTTTTCTTTTTTTTTTATTTATGATAGTCACAGAGAGAGAGAGAGAGAGAGAAGCAGAGACACAGGCAGAGGGAGAAGCAGGCTCCATGCACCGGGAGCCTGACGTGGGATTCGATCCTGGGTCTCCAGGATCGCGCCCTGGGCCAAAGGCAGGCGCCAAACCGCTGCGCCACCCAGGGATCCCTATTTCTCAGTCTTGACCAAAAACTTCCACTATATCTCATTGGCCAGAATGGTGTCACATGAACCCCTCCTCTGAATAGGAGTCTAGGAAATATGTCCTCTTTCTTTCAGCTGGGCATATTGCTGTTGCCAAAATAAAAAGGATTAGGCTGGTAAGAAAAAGTGGGGATTGGATATTGGATAGGAAGCTGTGTTGGAGTAGGTAAAGATACACATGATAGGTACTAAGGAAATGTTGCTGTACGCATACTTACATTAGGCTTGCAACTATAATTAAACATGTATATAAATATATAGAAATGGTAGAAATGTAGACTTGAACTTAAGATTTAGATGCTATTAATAAAAAAGAAGATATACCTTTTGGTTGGTTTCCCAGCACATGGATAATGATTAATGTTCACAGGGTATTTATTATAAATCTGGGTCTTTGTATGTATTCACTCATTTAACTCTTAACCATGACCCTGAGAAGTAGTGACAGCTATTATTTCACTTTGTGGATGAGGAAATCAAGAGTTACGTAGGATGCTACCACAACTATCAAGTGGTAGAGCTAGGTAAGATTTGAACTCAGACGATCTTTCAGAGTCTGTGCTCTTATTCACCAGTGTAAGCAAGAGAATGTCTTCCAATACAAGTGAATTTTTAGATATCTCTTTTTCTCTAAAAATTTCCTAGCTCCCTGGATGGAATAAGTTAACTCTAAAATCTTACAAATTCATTAAAACTTGTTGTGTCTCTGTGATACCATGTTCAAAATAAAGAATAAATAGCAGATGGTGATATCTGTTAGAATATAAACCCGATAAGGGAAAAGACTGCCATTTTTCTGGCTGAAGGAAGTGCCTGATTTAGTGTCTCAAATATTGTGAAAGTACTTGGCAAATCACATTTGTTGGTGAAGCCCACACTTTGACTTTCCCAGCTATCAAGGCTCAATATATAAATATGCTGCAGTTTAAGAGCTTCCTTTACAGATGGAACTAACATTATCGTCTTTAGTCAAAATGAGACTATGCTGTTTGTAAAACCATTTCAAGCTGAATGATCCCCAACCAAACAGCTTGAAAGAAAAGGCACATATGATCAGATTGCAGCAGACACACACACACACACACACACACACACACACACACTCACCTTTGTATATATTTTACATGTAGGTATTATAAGCACTCATGCTTATAAAGAAAAAATCGCCCGATTATTTTTAGAGCATCTGTCAGAAGAGGAGGACATTACCCAGGCACCCTTCCTTCCTTGAAGGAAGACACAGATGGTAAGAACTGACTGACTATGAAGAAGTACCTGTATCTACACAACGTCAGGCAAACGAAGCCATGAGCCATTTCAGTGTTGGGGGAAGGCAGTTGAAATGCAAATACGAGAGAGAAGGAGGAGGTAGCAATTACAGGACTCACCAGTGACCAAATAATCATCAGTTATTAACCCTGAGTGAAAAGTCAGGAGCGAGGGGGCGGTTCTCACGCTGACAAACAATTGATTGGCAGTGGAAGTGGGTGTCTCTTGTAACTGCTCCTGATTGGCTGCTTTCACAGCCTTCCAAAGGGGAGGGGAGAGGAATCAGCAGGTGGATTGACCACAACCAGCTCTTCAACTGGAGACAGGATACTATATCTACTCTAATTAATTCCAGGGGGTGGGTGGGTTCCTTATTCCCATTCTCCCCTCTGTTGAATTTTGCTAGTTTATGCCAATCACGTTGACCTTTCACTCTGCCCTCAAAGAAACCCCTCTGCCAGGCCTCTACCAGGCCTGGTGGCTACTGCTTTTAGACACACACACACTCAGGAATCACTGAGTATTTTCTCTTTTCCTGTGGACTTCATGGGTTTGGTGGTTGTTCTTTCTTCTTGTTTGAACATCTACTGTCACAAAAGTGACTATGAGGGCCAAATGAAGCCTACCAATTCCATGTGAGCCCTCTCTGGTACTCGTTGGCTGGTTCCTAAACTGTGATTGTTTCAGGGATGGTGGAGAGATCATTTGCTGCTCTTGGTGTGGGGAAACCCTATAATAAAAACAATCTCCAGAAAGAATATCACCTCTTGAAACATTATTAATACTGTTGTTATTGTTGAAATTATCAGAGCAATGATCTTAGGTAGAAAAACATCATGGAAGTATAGGAAATCAACTGCCTTTTGATTTCAGTAGAGAAGAGAAACTTTTTTTATCTTGTTACTGTGTCATTGCTTTGTAGTTTTTGAAAACGTGTGTAATTTCCATGAGAATGCATCTTTTCCTAAGGCTAGGAGAGATGAATGAGGACAAGAAGGCAGTGATAACTATTTGTTCCTTCCTTTTTTTTTTTTTTTTTGTTCCTTCCTTTTAATGGAAGTTTTACTTGGTATGGGTTTGTTTTTTTTTTTGTTTTTGCTTTTTGGTATGTTTTGTTAAAACTTTGTAAAAGATATACACTAATGTTTGGAATTTTAAAAACATCTGCTTTTTAAACTCTTTGTAAAAATTTATTTTCATGACATTGGAGTTTTTGCTTGAGCAAGATTATTCAAGTATATTTCCATAGTGACAGGATAAAATGTATTGAATAGGTTGTTAAATCGGATTATTCTGATTATTAAAGGAAAATAGCTACTTATGTTTTTTTTTTTTTGGCATTCCGATTTTTAGTATCTTTTTTCCCTTTAGAAATACCCATACTTCATGAATTTGGATGATAGAAATTGGCAATATGTCATAGTTTAGGAGTAGAATTCTTCTAGACTGGTCTTAAATCAATGGTAGAGCAAATAGGTTGAGAAAACAAGGTTGTAGAAAGTATGTCTCAAAAACTAATGAAAATATAGTTTTTAACTATTCACTCATTGTCTACCCAGACGTAATTTGGAAACATATTTGCATTAAACAACTCGGTGGTTACAAGGCTTTTCTACCTCTCACCTACTAATGAGGGACATTTTATTCATCAAATATGTATTGACAATCTGTCTTGTCCCACCACCTGTGATTGGCATGAAAGATAGCAGAATGAATCAGAGAGATCTCCATCTTCGGAGAACTCAAGAGTCTAGTGACATGACCTATAGGAAATAAGTCACAATAAAAGTAGTTAATGTTCTTGTATGTGTTTGAACAAAATGTGTAGGTCACTGTAGTTCACTGTTAAAAGCTTTCAGGATTTATTCAGGAGGTGACATTTAAGTTGTGTTTTTGCCTTTTTTTTTTTTTTAAGATTTTATTTATTTATTCATGAGAGACACACAGAGAGAGGCAGAGACATAGGCAGAGGGAGAAGCAGGCTCCATGCAGGAAGCCTGATGTGGGGCTTGATCCCAGGATCCTGGGATCATGACCTGAGCCAAAGGCAGATGTTCAACCACTGAGCCACCCAGGCACCCCTATTTTAATTCTTAAAACCTTAACACATTTCAATAATCTGTTGTTGGAAAACAAACCTCTGGATGAAAATACAAGTCTGTAAAAGTTTTGACTGTTTTCTTAAAGGTGATAAATACTCAATTCTGAACCTACTTTAGAGATTATTTTTCACTTGTTATAGCTATGCAAGGGAACTAGAGCAATGCTTTTCATATTTATTTTACTAAATCCCAGAACTCAGCGTGTTGGCCAAGATTCATCAGCACTAACAGCAGTTAGTACATCTTGTAACAACTATTTTCAAAATAGTCCTAAATCTTAGAAAATTTTGTTAATTGTTTATTATCATACATCAGGGCTAATATCAGATTGATAAAGTCTACAGTTATTGAGATGGACCTTTTTGGGATGTTACCCATTTTTGTTGGTCATTACTTGTTACTCTACCTCACTTGGTTTCATGAGCAGCTGACATTTTCTTTCTATTTGTGATTTCAGTGATAATTGTTTTGTCCTTGATTGATCCTATATTTATATGTCTGTTAGCCTGATGGAACTGCTTGTATTGCTGTGGCCATAACCAGTGTGTTTTAAGATGTAAATTGGAGTTAAGTCCCGCGATCAGATTATAAACATTATAATCATTCAGGATTACACTTAACAGCAGTGTATACTCCTGTGAATGATTCTATTTTTATTTCCTTATGTGACCGGCAGAGTATTTTAGTTGTGATGTTTAGATGTGGAAGAAGACATGTTGCCCTTAGTACATGGCAACAGTATCTTTTAGAATTTGCTTGAAATTTTTATGCCATAAAATGGTATCATGGTTTATTTATTGCTTTAATTTCTTGCTTTAACTGAGGGGTTTTAATTTTATCTCCACAGGAAAACAAAATACTTTTCAACTAAATGATAGAAACATTAATATCAGCAGTTATCATTATTTTGTAAGGGGGTTTTATAACAAACCTTAGGCATCTAATTTAGCATTATTTTGTTGTGACATAAAGGAGAAACTATGAGAAAAAATCCTCAGTAATTTATATGCGCTATATTTGTGTCACCATTCACCCCTAAGATCTCTTGTAATTTGACCTTTGTAGTAGCTATAAAAAGTTAGACGAAAACAAGACCATAGTGAGGTATTTATTTAAGGCAACACATTGTTTTAGAATCAATTTTAATGTAAACATTATAATGATAAAATTAGAAAAATCTACTTGTTATGCATATGACCTTAAAATGCTAATTACAAATCATTATTAGTCATTGCTTTAACGTTCATTTCTCTACTCTGTTCTCAACTAGAAAAAATTGTCACTTTAAGGGATTCTATTTTGCCTTCATATGACAGTGCTAGAATTTCCTAAAAGGAAAATGAACATTTTCTAAAAGGGAATTGATTGCTAAAATATATGTTCAATAACCTTGAATACTTATTGACTGGGTCCTTGGCAAAGAATGAATGAACAAATATTTACTGAGTGTCTCCCATGAGCCCAGCCCTGTTCTAGGCATGGGGTGGGGGGGGGTAGCAGTCAACTGAGCAAAATTGCTGCTTTTATAAGGTTACATTCTATAGCCTAGAATGATCTACTTGACACACTTTCCCAAACCCCTGTTTTTGTTTTTTAAGACTTTATTTATTTATTTATGAGACACACACACACACACACACACACACACACACACACACAGAGAAAGGCAGAGACAAAGGCAGAGGGAGAAGCAGGCTCCATGCAGGGAGCCCCATGTGGGACTCGATCCTGGGACTCCAGGATCACGCCCTGGGCTGAAGGCAGGTGCTAAACCGCTGAGCCACCCAGAGATTCCCCCAAACCCTGTTGATAGAGTTATTGTTGAACTATAGTGGTAATCTGTTTTTTCCAATTGGGAAATTCTGACCAATGGTTGATTTCAGATTCCTGTATTTTTAATGACATGAAAGTTGCATTTGGAATTAGATAGTAGCCATGTGTCATGTGGGAATTTTCCATGAATCCCTATAGAATGAGAGTTGCTCATCAAAGCTTTAATGTTTTAGGTCAGTGATTCTTAAACTTTAGAGTACATTTGAAACAACTTTGGAACTTGTTAAATGTAGATTCTTAATCCCACTTGGGATTTTTTTTTTTTTTTTTAAGATTTCATTTATTTATTTGAGAGAGAGTAAGAGCTAGAGAGATCACAGAGGGAGAGGCAGGAGCAGACTCTACCCTGAGCAGAGGACGTGACATGAGGCTTGATAGCTTGATATCAGGACCCTAAGATCATGACCCGAGCTGAAGGCAGCTGCTTAACTGACTGAGCCACCCAGACACCCCATAGAAATTCAGATTCTTTAGATTTAGGTATACACTTAGAAATATGCATTTTTGACAAACACATGGTTCTGATGATGCTGGTACCTCAACAATATATTGAGAAACACTCGTTTTTAGATTTATATATGTGGTATTTGCTAATATTACAAACTCAATCTAATTATACTAATTGCTATGAAAATTACAAACTTACAGATAGCCTTAGCTGTTCATTGGTGTAGATGAGATATATGATCCATGTGAGAAATTAATTTTAGCATGAGATGTAGGAAATGTTTACTTTCCCTGGAGAATTATGGTATTTTATCCAAGTGCTTAATGTCAAATTGTAACTGACCATGTTTCTCTTTCCATTTTGCTAGTCAGGCAGCTTTTCATCAAATTGATAGTTGAACAATAGTCAGAAATTCATCATGATAAATACTCTAACTCTTTCACACCCTCCTCCTCCAGATCTCTAGAGTCTGTAATTGTTTCTTCCAACCTTTTTTTCTTTGTGGTTCTGATGATAAATTTTTATTCGTATTTAGCAGTTATACTTCCATAAACAGCCCCAAATGCTGTGTGGGATGACATATGTTATAAACAAAATACTTTAATTCAGACTTTTATTAATTCAGACAAATATTTCTTCCAATTTAGTCTAATTTAGGTAGCACTATGTTAAAGAGGAAAGATATTTCCTCATTTTGCAGTTGTCAGATTTTTGAAATTTGTATTCATTTACGAAATACTGAGAATGTGGTTAATAAATACTGACATTTGTAATAACCATCACCCCAGGCATATGTGATTATGCAGGTGTGATATGAAAGAGACAGTGTGCTGGAGAGTCCTGGACCAAGAACCATGAGCCTGGGTTTTAGTCCTACCTCTATTTATAATTACCTGTAGGGCTTTGGAAAATCATAGCCTCTTTGAACTTCTGGTTTTCCCTTTATGAAATCACATGATTTGGAGTAAATAATCTCTGAGGCTCTTTTAGGCTTATTTGCAGATTAATATAATTTCCTTAAGATTTATAAAATATTAACCTTTTAAAAGTATGTCTTTAACAGATAAATGAATATATTTAAATGGGATATCTTTATTTAATTGGACAATCCATCCTTAGGAATTGATCATTATATAAAGAAATGGGCCAGACTCAATTCTGTGTAAGAAGCTTTTTACACATAAGACTGAAAGCCTAGGTAAAGATTTGCTGACATCTCAATCTCTGTCTGTTTCATAGTAGCTATACAAAAGAGGATATGGGTGTGAGTATATACTTTATCAGAAAAATCAATTTACATTCAGACAGATGTAAAGGTTTCATCTTCAGGTTTGTCTCAATACTTTTCCTCCTATTACCTCCAATACCCATTCAAGCCTTCTGTATACTTAATCTTGCTCACTCACTTGATACTTCAGGGTAGACCTCACATGGAGGTTACAAACCTTTGACATGGTGATTTTCTAATGCTAATTTATGAGAAACTAAAATCAGCCAGGAGAATATTTATCTCTGTCTTAATTGCTCACCTAATAGTCTAGGCTTATAAAATCATTTTTTGATGACTCAAAAACACACTTCCAGTGTTCACTGTAATAGCCATGATGAGAACCTCAAAGCATTCAAGGCTTCTCAATAGAATTTGCTTAATATACTGTGTAATCTTGTTGCCTAGAGAGCAAGAGACTAAACATTTTCAGCACTTAGTAGCTTGGAGCATCCTTTTCTTTGTTTCTTCTATAATAAACCTTCAGACAGAGTGGAAGCTGTCAGCATATACCCAGCAGCAGCACTTTTTAGACATCCAGTTAGCAAGAAGATCTGTAGTCAAGAGCACACAAACCACAATCAGCACTAATTAGTCTTTTTATTTTCCCCCACTGTGCTGGGACAATAGGAATTGTCATCAAGAGCAGTGGCCATTGGGTATTGTACTAACAAGTGCGTGTTCTTTGTCAAGCTTACAGTTTTTAAGAAATGTTTGTCTCATAGAGTGTAGTCCCAGGGACCATATTAGAGGAGTCTACATCATTGTAGCTGAAATTTATGTTCCATTTTTTTTTCTATTTTGACATTCTGTAAAAGATATTCATTGATGATTATTAGATAGCAAATTATTTCTTGAGGACTGTCAGGAGTTGGCTCTCAGTAGGCTAACTGGGGCAACCACAACTTTTCACCCAAAATCTATTTTGGGACCTATGTACTTCCCATTGTGGTAGGTACAAAGATTTGTTACACACAGTCTCACCCCTGAGGGAACTGAGGAGCCAAGGCATTGGCTTATAAAATTGTGACTAATTTGTGAAAAAGAACCCCAAAGGATATCTTCAACAAAAACAGTGCAGAAAGTGCTGAAAGAATGATGTGGAAAATAAATGCTGAGTGTATAGGAGGAACAAATTACTGTGGATGGGAATAGTCAGGGGGGCGCCATTACTGAGGAAGGTGCTCTTCAGCTGGCTATGATTTTATGGCCAGTGAGGAAGGGGTGGGATGTTTCCCATAAGGAAATAGTAGTGCAATATTAACATGAGAGGAAAATGGGAATCCAGGGTATAGATCAGACCTGCTTCTAGAGTAGGGTTTGGTGACTATAGAGGGATTTGGGGAGGTGTCATTGAAAAGGTAGACTGATGTCGCAGAATGATGTATCCTATAGAGGCTGGCTCAGAAGTTGGAGTTCTGTGCTGTAGGTGATGGAGAACAATCAACCAGGAGGAAACAATCATTTAGGAAAATGTAATTGTAACATACAGGAAAAATAGAGCAGTGGTTCGCAAAGTGTGGTCTATAGGCTCCTGGGCTTCCCCTCAATCTTTTTAGGGATCTATGAGGTCAAAACTGTTTTCGTGATAACACTAAAATGCTATTTACCTTTTTCACCATGTTGACATTTGCACTGGTCATTTGAAGTGATACAAAGCAGTGGTGGTAAAACTTTGTGTCATCCACTACAGAGATTTGTAAAAATGTGAAACAATGGCACTTGCCTTACTACGTTTTTTTGTTGTTTTTTTGGAAATGCAGTTATTTTCATATAATATATGTAACTTGTGTTTATATTTACTTATTTGTTATTTTTGTAAAAGATTTTATTTATTTGAGAGAGAGAGAGAGAGAGAGCGAGCAGGGGGAGGAGCAGAAAGAGAGGGAGAAGCAGGCTCCCCGCTGAGCGGAGAGCCCTGACATGGTTGGATCCAAGGACCAGGATCATGACCTGATCCCAAAGCAGATGTTCATCAAACTGAGCCACCTAGGTGCCCTTGTATTTATATTTTTTAAGTTTATTAATTTTTACACGAATGTCTTAAAGCTATCATTTTAAAATGAGAGCTTTATGAAATTCTCAGTTTTAATTTCAAATATAATAAATATCAGTAGCTATTACCTAAGTAATAGAACCTACCTCAAAGGGTTGTTGTGAGGGTTAAATGAGTTAATAATTGTGTCACAGATTAGTGCTTTCATTCTTGTGGTGCTAAGAGTTTCCTAGGAACATGGGGCATTTCAACACTCTGAACCATTGGGAAACTGCCATATTTGTAAATAATCTTTCATCATCTGAAGTTTTTCAGCCCCAATCCACCATGTTGTTCATCTTTGGTATGTCATGGGCACATTTTAGAACAAAGTAAAAGTATAATATAGAAGCAAATGAAGTCAACAGGTAAAACCTTCATAAAATACGGTCCTATAATTGTGATGCCATATCATAGTTGAATTTTGAACTGTCACAGGTAAATCATCTAATTAGTGAGTTACTAGTCCGAATCAGTTATCAGTATCTTCTTCATTTTTTCACTCCTTAATTGATATCATAAATAAATACATGTGTGGACGTGTGTGTGGATAGATAGCACTAGGCATGGCAATGTAACAGTGGTAAAGAAGACTGATCCTTTTTATCAAGGTCCTTTTACACAGGTCAAGTTTCATGAGTTCCTTTTTCTTTCATACACCATTTGTTGTTTATTCAAAGTTCAGTGGGTAGACCAGAGAAAACGCAAAATATGACTGTGAAATAGCCATTCATTATAACTTCTTTAAAAAGTTTTATTGAAAAGATTAGCCAGGGACGCTGGGGTGGCTCAGTGGTTGAGCCTCTGCCTTCGGCTGAAGTTGTGATCCTGGGGTCCTGGGATCGAGTTCTGCATCCAGCTCCCCGCAGGGAGCCTGCTTTTCCCTCTGCCTATGTCTCTGCGTCTTTCTCTGTGAGTCTCTTGTGAATAAGTAAAATCTTTTTTTTTTTTTTTTTTTTTTTTTTTTAAGAGGAAAGACTAGCCAGTTTCATCAAAGAGAGGTAGAAGTCCATAGGGGAGATGATAACAAATTATTGACTGTATTTGGGGTAAAGAAGTTATTAGGGTTAAATGAGGTCATAGGGTTGGGGCCTAGATCCAATAGGATTAGTGTCCTTACTAGAGGAGACATGGGAAAGCTCATTCTCCCCTGTCTCTCTGCCATGTGAGGACTTAGTGAGAAGGTGGCTCTTTGCAATTCAGAGAGATCTCATCAGGAACCAAATGCCCTGGAACTTCGATCTCAAACTGCCTAGTCTCCAGAACTGTGGGAAATAAATTTGTTTGTTTTAGCCACCCGATGAGTGGTATTTTATTACAGCAGCCTGATTAGACTAATAGAGGGCTTGATGGATGAAAAAAATTTACCTGTCAAGATTGAAAGCAAGGAAATCTGTAGTCTTGCTTTATTGTAAGAACTGATGCCAGTTTGAAGGGGACTATTATTATTTTTTATTATTGCAAAAATACATAATGTTAGATTTACCATCTTTTTAAGTGTGCAGTTTAGTAGTAAGTATATTCGTTTACATCACTGTGCAAAAGATCTCTGGAATGTTTTCATTTTGCAAATCTGAAACCGTGTACCTACCATGCACTAATTTTTCCTCTTCCTTGTTCCCAGCCTTTGGCAACCAACCTTCTACTTCCTGTTTATATAATTTTGACTACTTTAGATACTTCATGTGAGTAGAATTATACAATGTTTGTTCTTTTGTGACTGGCTTATTTGGCTTCGCATAATGCCCTCAAGGTTTTTCCATTTTGAAGCATGTGACAAGATTTTCTTATTTTTTTAAGACTGCATAATATTTAGTTGTAAGTATATACCATGTTTTATTTATTCATTCATCTGTCAATGGACATTTGGGTTGATTCCACCTCTTGGCTGTTTTGAATTGTGCTAAGTGTGAAGGGTATTAGTTATCTATTTATACCATGAAATGATTTTGAAAAGCCCATTCTTTCTTTCTTTTTTTAAAAGACTTTATTTATTTATTCATGAGAGACAGAGAGAGTGCACGCGCGCGCGCGCGCGCGCGAGAGAGAGAGAGAGAGAGAGAGAGAGAGAGAGGAAGAGAAAGAGAAAGAGAGAGGCAGAGGGAGAAGCAGGCTCCATGCAGGGAGCCTGATGTGGGACTCGATTCCGGGACTCCAGGATCATGCCCTGGGCTGAAGGCAGTCGCTAAACCACTGAGCCACCCAGGGATCCCCCAAAAGTCCATTATTTCTAAGGGCAGTGGATTCATTTAAGTTTCCACATCAGTGATAATGATATATAATGAGTACCCGTCAGTACTATGGTGAATAATAGTTGGAGGTGTGAAAGAGGACTTTTAAAACAAATACAGAGAAGCAACTGCAAAGAACTGTTGTTAATGGCGTAGTTGGCATAAGTCAATTATACCTCAGTTCTTGTCATATAATTCATTTGAACTTTTATAACTGCTGTCATAGACAAATCCCCGATGGTTTTCTGTCAGTGATAATATGATTACTATAATGTATAAAGTCAACTGCTAGTTGTCTCTAGAGACTTACTAATTGAAAACAAAGGACTCAAGAGTCATTCTAATTCCTTTTGCATTCCCTCCCCACCTCCCCATCTTTGTTTAATCCTTGTTACTTACAAGTGTGTTTTTCTTAGAGGGTTTCTTCTGAGATGTTGGCTACGCTATCCCAGGCTTTGGACCTTCTCTCTCTCTCTCTCCACTGTCTCATCCAGTCTCATGGTTTTATTTTATTTTATTTTATTTTATTTTATTTTATTTTATTATTTTATTTTATTTTAAAAAGAGTTTTATTTAGACGCAGGGCTTGATCCCAGGACCCAGAGATCATGACCTGGGCCAAAGGCAGATGCTTAATCAACTGAACCACCCAGGCACCCCCAGTCTCATGGTTTTAAATATCATCTATGTGGTGATAATTTATGTATCCCATTCCTGCCTACTGCCTGGATTCACATCTATATATTAAACCTCCATCTCTGCCTCAATTTCTGTAGCAATCTCCTAATTGGTCTCCTTGCTTCACACTGTAACCAGGAAAATCCATTCCTGTTTTTGTCTTTTAGGATGTTAATTTTCTGACTTTATTTTATTTTATATCTTAGGTACTTTTTAAAAAATAGGCTTTTCAAAAGTTTTAGGTCCAGGGGCACCTGGGTGGCTCAGTGGTTGAGCATATGCCTTCGGCTCAGGTCATGAGCCCAGAGTCTTGGGATAGAGTCCCACATTGGGCTCCTCACAGGAAGCCTGCTTCTCCTTCTGCCTATGTCTCTGCCTCTCTCTCTTTGTATCTCATGAATAAATAAAATTTTAGAAAAAAAGTTTTAGGTTCATAGCAAAATTGAGTGGAAGGTACAGAGATTTTCCATATTATCTCCTGCCTCCACATACACATAGAAACTCAATCTTTTTGACTTATGGGTGGTACTATGCCTTTCCCTGTTTGGTACCTTCCATATGATATAGAGAGTGAAAGCCGTATTTCTCACCTACAAGGCTCTTCATGACCTGGGCTCTGGCGACCTTTTCTTTCTTTCTTTCTTTCTTTCTTTCTTTCTTTCTTTCTTTCTTTCTTTCTTCTTTCTCTCTCTTTTTCTTTTTTTCTTTCTTCTTTCTTTCTTCTTTCTTTCTTTCTTTCTTTCTTTCTTTCTTTCTTTCTTTCTTTTCTTCTTTCTTTCTTTTTCTTAGATTTTATTTATTTATTCATGAGAGACATAGAGAGAAGCAGAAACATAGGCAGAGGGAGAAGCAGGCTCCCTATGGGGAGCCCAATGTGGAACTCGATCCCAGGACTCCAGGATCACGCCCTGAGACAAAGGCAGACACTCAACCACTGAGCCACCCAGGCATCCCTCTAGTTGGTTTTCTACGGAATCTCTGGCTGCCTAAAACAGTGTTTAGTATATAGTAGGCTCTTTATGCCAACTTTTTGAGTGAACATGGATGAATTTTGTGCTAATTATTTTTGAATGTTGGTTCTGCCCCTGTTTGTATGCTCAGCTGTTCTATGTCTTCACAATCTGCTCTCCCTTTCATTCTTATGCAAGAAATTAGATTTTGCTCTAATGGGTTTTTATTCATTAGAATATTTCTTTTGAATTTAAGGACCTGCAATTATGTTCTTTTCATCGTCTCTAATGACTTTCTCTTTTGTTGCCTCTTTCACTATCCATGATCAATGCATCAAACCTGTGTATTTGTGAATTACTTCACACCCAACATGCTGTTTGATTAGTAGAATATTTTCTGAGTTATCCACTGAAAATACAAGCCCTCTTAGATGTAAATTCCCTCATGTTCTCTGTGTTTTTTATTTAAACTTCAAATTGTATTTAATTTTTTAAAAAAGATTTATTCATTTGTTTTAGAGAGAGAGAGAGACAAAGAGAAAGAATGCACTAATTGGGGGAGGGGCCCAGGGAGAGGAAGAGAATCTTAAGTGGATTCCCCGCTGACTGTGGAGGCTGACTTGGGGCTGGATCCCGGGATCGTGACCTGAGCCAAAATCAAGAGTCAGACATTTAACTTACTGAGCCACCCAGGTACCACAAATTATATTTAATTTTTTTTTAAAAAAAGATTTTTATTTATTTATTTGAGAGAGAGAGGGCAGGAACAGGGAAGAGAGGGATAAGCATACTCCCCACTGAGCAGGGAGCCTGACATGGGGCTTGATCCCAGGACCCTGGGATCATGACCTGAGCCAAAGGCAGACAGATACTTAAGGACTGTGCCACCCAGGTGCTCCAATTTACGCTTTCTTAATCTTTCTGTTAGCCCTCCTTCCTACTGCCTCATCTCCACAGCTCTTTTACCTCAGAAGTAACCTGTTATCTTCTCATTATCAAATCCAGTAATTTTTCTTCATCTTCATACCATATGATCTTTCTGATCCATCCTATATTTCATAACCGTATGTCATTTTTGTTAGCTTTCTTTAGCTTCCTTGTTTTTCTTTATACTTATTTGGCCATTCATATGTTATTTATTTTATTGGTACTTGTTTTTCATATGCAACAGCAACAATATGGATGCTAATTGAGGTTCTATACTCAGTTACTAGGAACCAAAACCCAACTCAGACCAATCTAAGCAATAACAAGAATGCTAACAGTGGGCCTGATTCATAGGCTCTAATATTGTCAGTAGAATCGTCTGCACTGTATTTCTCCATACTGTGGGCCCCATGTGGTGGCAAAGTTGATCACTGACCATTCTAGGCTTACATTATCATTATAGCTAACAATCCTGGGGAACAGAGAATGTCTGTTTTCTGATAACTTTGTAGATGTCTGAGGTATACTCTACTGGCTTGCTTGGGTTCTGTGATCATCCTTGAGTCAATCACTATGGCCAAGAGAAGGGAGGGCTTGGAATTACCAGACCTGGATCACATACCCACTCCTGGAATTGGGATTTTGTTTATATCTTTTTCTGAAACACGTGGCCTGAAAATGGGAGAACGATGGGCACTCAAAGAGATACCGAACATTTTCTCTTCCTATTCTGTACATTGTATCCTGGGACTATGGTGTCCACTGTCCTAACTTCTGTTACCACCTATGCGCTGATACCTTGCAAATCTCATAATACAAATGAACCCTAATTACACTGGAAAGCCATTGGAAAATTATTTTTTATTTATGTTTTTTGGTAGTTTTATGGTTTTATTAACACAAATATGACATGCACATAAGCTGTCTATTCATTTTCTTCTCTATGCAGCCTGGCATTGGGATTGGTGACTCTGATGGCCAGCTGGGCTGCTCTTTCCATAATGGCTTTGCAGTTTTTGGAAGATACATTGTGAGCAATCTCTACACATTAAGATTTGTTGCACATCAGCAGCACCTCAAGCTCCTTGATGTTGTGGACTAGGAACTTCTGGAAGCCATTGGGCAGCATGTGCTTTGTTTTCTTGTTGCTCCTGTAACCAGTGTTGGGCATCAAGATCTGGCCCTTGAATCTTCTGCCTACCCTATTGTCAATGCCTCTGGGTTTCCACCAGTTGTGCTTAATTTTGACATATGGATCTGACTGGTTGCGGATGAACTTCTTGGTCCTCTTTTTAACAATCTTGGGCTTCACTGGAGGTCTGAGGGCAGCCATGATGCCCAGCAATCGATGGCTGCCACCTCCGCAGGTGGCGCCGAGGAAGAGAGGGGGCCATTGGAAAATTAAATGGAGTCGATGTTATTGCTCTAAGTGCAATGGTTGGTCCTGATGAGGAAAATTCAAGGCACAGTGTGGTTTGTGGAGTATCACTACCAGGATCTGGTAAGTGAATTCAATAGCTGAGTAGGTCAGTATTATTCAAACAGGAATTACAGGAATTCTTTCTTCTCATCAGGAAGCCTTCTAAAGCCTCATATGAAGCAGAATCCGACCCCACAACTAAAGGAGGACTAGCCGGAATCATTGAGGCATCCTGGCCCTACTCAAGCAGGTTGGTTTTCAGCATAAAACGTAAGTGCTGAGGACAGATTAGAAAAGTGGATAGATTCATTGGGAAGAGCATAGGATGGTGGCAGGCAGGGGTCCAATATGGATGGGACCAGTACAAGGCAGGGATGAGAATTGCAAATCTGTGGCTTGGAGTCCAAACTCTGGGTTTATTCTTATGTAATAAGGACCAGATATGGTTAGAAGTGTAACTTTGCTATAAACTCAAGATACTGTAAATGCTCAAAGATAGGCTTTTGTGCATTTCTGTTTTTGCCAGTTGAATTTGTGTTTCCTATTTGTAAGTAATGAATTACAAATGAAACAACTAGATGGGATTAACTAATCTCTAAGATGTCTTCCAACTATACAAGTCTGTAATGCTTAGAGTATTCAAGAATATAACTAATAACATAAAGGCAGAGATTTTGTCAATTTTTCCCCATGGATTCATTAAGCTAGAACATTACATTGCACAAAATTGTTTGTTGAGTTTCAAAAACTGTTGCTATACATGGAGAAAGAAAAGTGGGCTTTGGCTTTTATTCTCTATCTCTCCATTAAAGAATCAGATTTTTTTTTTTTTTTGTAATTTATTACATGAAAGGGGGCTGATAACAGTTTGATAGGAAGAAAACTCTGGTAGAGAAAGGTCAAAGACATTTGTAATGCTGATTTCAAACAAGTTTACTTTCAGTTTACTTGAATGGCTCTTGTTCTTACATGAAGAGAAGAATAGAGGTTGATAGAATCATAAGAAAAATGTTTTATTTTAATATGTATTTTTAATTAGCTTTGACTCTAAAGAAAACCCAGGTATCCATATAGTACCATTCTTTGGAAGGCTTTTACTGCATGATGGTATAATGTGAGAAATTCCCTTAGGATCATTAAACAGGAAAAAAAAAAAGAAAAAAAAAAGAATCATTAAACAGGAAACTGGAAATTTGAAGTTGTGTTTTTTAGAGCTGCAATCATAATTGTTGGTAGTGTCAAGTTGTAAAACCAAATTAGAACACTAGATGGCATGAGATGCAAGTTGAAAAACATTAGTGTTCTCAGGTAGTAAGTGTAATAGCTGCTCTATACCTGTACCCTAGCTTACTTTTGTATGTAGGCATATTAATCTGGGAAATTCTCACTAGGGAGAATGTGAATTTTGTTTGGATCTTTACTTATGAAATACATATAATAAAAGAAACAAAGAAAGCATTAAGCTCTTAGTTGAAGAAAAATCATTTAAAAAAAGCAACAAATTTTATTAATCGAAGTCATTGGATACTGAATTAAAAAATTAGAAAGGGGGCACACCTGGGTGCTTCAGTTGGTTAAGCATTTGCTTTCGGCTCAGGTCATGATCTCAGGGTCCTGGGATGGAGTCCTACATAGGGCTCCCTGCTCAGCAGGGGGTCTGCTTCTCCCTCTGCAACCCCCCACCCTTGTATTCTCTCTCTCACTTCAATCAATCAATCAATCAATCAATCTATCTTAAAAAAAAATTAAGGGCTATTAAGGGATCAATAAAGTTAGCCCCAGGCAAAACTGTGGAGTGGGGGAATTTTTTTTGTTTTTTTTTTTTTTTGGAGTGTGGATTAATTCTTCTCTTTGGTATCTTGTGGGAATCAAAATAGATGGTTCTCTCTACTTTGCCATTTACTTTTGGGAAGTCCCTTCTCCCAGCTGCTGCTCTTCTTACTATCCTCAGCTGCTCCATGCTAACTACTGTGGGCACCCAACAAAGTCATCATCAAATCACCTGCACATTCATCAAAACATGCCTCTTCTATGTCTCATCCCTTGGGGTCAGAAATTTGAGTTCTTTCTGTACCCTGGGTAATCAAGAAACAAACCATGCCCATTGGTGAACAGAACGACTTCAGCTTTGTTTCGTTCTAATGAACGCATTTCATACAGATGAAGTGCATTTTCATACAGGTCCTATTACTCAAGATCTGAGCAGGAAATGGGCACATGAGGTGGGAAAAGTGGGGAGAACATTAACTAGTGGTGGGGAACCGCACTGGAAGCATCAACAAGGGGGAAAATGGTACCACCCGTCGCCATGGAGTAGGTGACTCCCATGAAGAGCTGGGGACAGAAATAGAAGAACCAAGGCACCATAGACTTAAAGCTCCAGCCTCGAGGTGGTGGTGGTGTATATGTTTCAGTGAAGAGATCAACTGAAGCATATGAAAATTTTTAAGTGTTTATTTGAGCAAAAATTGATTTAAATTGAGCAGCGTGGAATCCAGCCAATAGAGAGAAACCCCAAGGAGCTTTACAAAATGAAAGACTTGTAAGCAGAAGGGAGTAGGAACAAGTTATAGTAGACCAAAACAAAACAAAACAAAACAAAAAAAACGGATTGGTTATTGCAAGGTTACTCTCCTTTAGGGGATGGCAAAGGTCTCTCAGGCAGATTACCTAACTAGTGCTGATCAGGTGACTCCTTTTTTTTTTTTTTTTAAGATTTTATTTATTTATTAGAGAGAGAGAGAGAGAGAGAGATAGGCAGAGACACAGGCAGAGGGAGAATCAGGCTCCAGGCAGGGAGTCTGATGTGGGACTCGATTCTGGGACTACCAGAACCACAACCTGGACTGAAGGCAGTCTCAACTGCTGAGCCACCCAGGTGTCCCTGATCAGGTGATTCCTGATCGACTGAGTTAAAATCTCATTTCAGAGCCAGAACTGTAATTAAGTCTTAGTATGGTGATATGAAGCTTAGCATGAACAATTCTATTTCGGGTCTGTTGTCCTTTTTAAAAAACAATTCCCCACTTTTGATCAGACTCTTAGTCTGAGAGACTTGATAAAAAAAATCTAAGGCATTAGCACTATTATCAGTTACTGCTCTGGAGTTCTTGCAGTTTTTGCTAAATCTCTTTGTCATTCACAGGTCACACACTGTTGGGTTCACATTCTTTAAGTTGGTCATTCTCTTTTTTCCCCTTTTACAATGTTCTATTCTTAGGGAGGTCATTTGTTTGGTGGTTAGCAGCTGTGAACATGCATTTAAAGTTTTTGAGAGAATACGGTGCCCTATGATTATTATGAGCAAGATCATTCCCAATGTATGGAGTGTACTTTATAGTCATGGTCCACAAGACCCAAATCAATCAGACTCAAATAAGCCAAAGGAAAACCCTTTTGAAGGAGTCACTTTCTTAAGCCAACTAGCTTGTTCAGTGATCTTATGTAGCTGAGTCTCAACTTCCCCAGAAATGTTAATCTAAGTGCAGCAAGTGCTGCTGACCATAGCAGAGACATCTCCTTGCCTAGCTAAAGCATAGTGAAGGGCTATCTTACCATCATGAACAACAAGGGCCAGAATGTGAAGACTTCCGTTGGGTTGCTATTTCTCTCCTACTCGGTGGGAAGCCTTCTTCTCCTTCTCCCTCTGCTGGTCCATCTGCTTGTGTGCTCTCACATGATCTCTCTCTCTCTGTCAAATAAATAAATAAAATCTTTAAAAAAAATGGCAGGATAAAACAATAACTGTTTGTAAATGACAAAAGATTTTAAAATGCCCAGGGTTAAAGATCCATATAAGAGTTCATTATAAGGGAACTGACAAGGAAATTTGGTTATTTCTGTGATATATAACATTTTAAGATAATACCTGGAAATACTACTGTTAACCTTATATCAGGGCATATCAGACTTTTAGGAATTTCTTACAATTTTTTAGCATAGTTATTTTCAATAACATGCACCCATACCTAATAAGGTTTATCATCACTTATTTGGCAATGCTTCTCATGTAATTTAACATGGCAAATAAACCTAATTAATTTAGTATTTCTCCTGTACAAAATAAGAGATAAATCCTTTGAGATTTTTCAGGGATTCTCAGGGAAATCTCAAAGTTACTTTGAAGTCAAAAAGACTACATTTATTTATTTATTTATTTATTTATTTATTTATTTTTAATTTTTATTTATTTATGATAGTCACACACAGAGAGAGAGAGAGGCAGAGACATAGGCAGAAGGAGATGCAGGCTCCATGCACCGGGAGCCCGACGTGGGACTCGATCCTGGGTCTCCAGGATCACACCCTGGGCCAAAGGCAGGCACCAAACCGCTGCGCCACCCAGGGATCCCAAAAGACTACATTTAAATATTATTTTTATTTATTTGAGAGAGAGAGAGAGAGAAAGAGAGAGAGAGCATGATCAGGGGAGGGGAAGCAGAGGCAGAGAGAGAAGCAGACTTTCTGCTGAGCAGACAGCCTGACACAGGGCTAGATCCTACAACCCTGGGATCATGACCTGAGCCAAAGGCAGACGCTCAACCACTGAACTACCCAGGTGCCCCAACAAAAGAAGATTTTATTTATTTGTTTATTTATTTATTTATTTATTTATTTATTTATTTATTTATATTTTTAAGAGAAGATTTTAAAGGCAAATACAGAAGGTTACAGAGTTGTGAACAAAACTTAGCTCTTAATATTGGGAGAACTGGGTTTCTTTAAGTGATTAAAGACCTGATAAAGGCAATGTGAAGCATAGTAAGTTATTTTGGTAAGACAACATCTTTGCTTTTCACACAGATTATTCAAAAAGTAAAAGAACACAAAAACCTTTCACAATCTCTTATCAAGAGCAGACCAATAATAATAATAATAATAATAAAACTGTCTTTCTAACAGAGAGAGAATAAAATTTGCACTGATGTACTTTTGATATTAAAACTCATTTTAGAGCCTTAAATAAATCCATTCTACTCTTAGCCACCTTGACTACATGTAAAATTTTTTTCCCAACAAAACTTCTACAACTATTTATATCCATTCACATTTATTGTAGTTTTTTTTTTTTCTCATTCTGGAGCAATGATTCATTTTATTTTTCTTACCTACTTTTCATACACATTGTTTCCTTCCAATCTTGTTATTTCTAAGTAGTTTTAATTATATGTGTTAATTAGAATTCCTTACCCTTAGAATCCTTTATTCCTTTTTTTTAAGAATTTATTTTTATTTATTTGAGAGAGAGACAGAGATAGCAAGAGAGAGCATAAGTGGAGAGGAAAGGGAGAAGCAGGCTCCCCACTGAGGGCTCCATCCCAGGACTCTGAGATGAACCAGGACCTGAGCTGAAGTCAGATGCTTAACTGACTGAGCCACCCAGGTGCTCCTAGAATCCTTTATTCCTGGTGAAAACTAAGAAGTAAGCAATTGTGGATGTCTGTTACACTAGGATTCTCTGAATTGGCAAATTTATAAATACCTTTCATAATTTCTAGAATTACATTCTTTCACAAATTATTCAATGTAAGACAAGACACGTTAATTGATTGACCCCCATATTTTTAGTTCCTTTGTAATGAGAAGCCAAAAGTAGATACATTGGCATTCAATAACTAATGTTTCAGTATTTTATCTTATTTGGAAATGATCTAGGTATTTAATGAATACCCATCATTTAACTTATCTCAGTATAACATTAAAGTTTCAAGTTACCAAAAAAATTATGGGAACTTTTTAAGTTAACACACCAAAAAACATGATTATCATTGGAAAGTTCATTTATATACTTTTATCTTAATTCCATATATCTAATTACTTGTTCTTAATAATTATGTTTAGATTAGTCATGAAAATTTTATGAGACATTAAACAGCTAACCGTTATTTTAAATTATTTCTCTTGTTGACAAAGTCTGTAACAGAGATAATAAGCTTATTTGACTTTTAGTAAACCTAGGTAGAATAAATGTATTATTAATGCTGGTAATATGCCTTTTAAAATTAAGCTCAAGTTTAAAGTTAAACCACCTTAAAAAATATTTTTATTGAAAATTATCTTCAAATGAAATTGGAAAATATTTGGATTAATTTCCATGTTTCTGAGAATAGGCTTGATTTATATAAATACTTATTTGTATATAAGCCAAGTAAATAGAGGTCTTACAAATTAATTTTGGCTATACCATCTGGAGGTAGAAAAAAATCACATGTTTATAACATACACACAGACGTATGTAAACATACAGACAAAAGCAGACAGATATAGCTTTTATTTTATTTTATTTTATTTTATTTTATTTTATTTTATTTTATTTTATTTTATTTATTTTTTATTGGTGTTCAATTTACTAACATACAGAATAACCCCCAGTGCCCGTCACCCATTCACTCCCACCCCCCGCCCTCCTCCCCTTCCACCACCCCTAGTTCGTTTCCCAGAGTTAGGAGTCTTTACGTTCTGTCTCCCTTTCTGATATTTCCCACACATTTCTTCCCCCTTCCCTTATATTCCCTTTCACTATTATTTATATTCCCCAAATGAATGAGAACATATAATGTTTGTCCTTCTCCGACTGGCTTACTTCACTCAGCATAATACCCTCCAGTTCCATCCACGTTGAAGCAAATGGTGGGTATTTGTCATTTCTAATAGCTGAGTAATATTCCATTGTATACATAAACCACATCTTCTTTATCCATTCATCTTTCGTTGGACACCGAGGCTCCTTCCACAGTTTGGCTATCGTGGCCATTGCTGCTATAAACATCGGGGTGCAGGTGTCCCGGCGTTTCATTGCATTTGTATCTTTGGGGTAAATCCCCAACAGTGCAATTGCTGGGTCGTAGGGCAGGTCTATTTTTAACTGTTTGAGGAACCTCCACACAGTTTTCCAGAGTGGCTGCACCAGTTCACGTTCCCACCAACAGTGTAAGAGGGTTCCCTTTTCTCCGCATCCTCTCCAACATTTGTTGTTTCCTGCCTTGTTAATTTGCCCCATTCTCACTGGTGTGAGGTGGGATCTCATTGTGGTTTTGATTTGTATTTCCCTGATGGCAAGTGATGCAGAGCATTTTCTCATGTGCATGTTGGCCATGTCTATGTCTTCCTCTGTGAGATTTCTGTTCATGTCTTTTGCCCATTTCATGATTGGATTGTTTGTTTCTTTGGTGTTGAGTTTGATAAGTTCTTTATAGATCTTGGAAACTAGCCCTTTATCTGATATGTCATTTGCAAATATCTTCTCCCATATAGCTTTTATTTTAAAGTTTTAGCCATGAGACAGCTCCAATAATGCAATACTCTTTCTTTCTTTTTTTTTTTTTTTTTTTGTAAAAGAACAGTTGGATCCAAATTGTGTTTCTGGCAGATGGGATAAGTTAAGGTTATCCACTCAGATGACAGATGGCTAAAGATTTTTTACTAATATTTGTGCAAGAGAGTTTTAAGACTTTTTACAGGTATTGTCACTAAAATAACCTTCCTTTTCCTTTTTTCTCCTTCTCGTAAAAATTTCCTTGGTTTCTTTCTTTCTTTCTTTCTTTCTTTCTTTTTTTTTTTTGCAGTAGAGTTTTTTTTTTTTTATTTTATTTATTTATGATAGTCATCACACACACACACACAGAGAGAGAGAGAGAGAGAGAGAGAGAGGCAGAGACACAGGCAGAGGGAGAAGCAGGCTCCATGCACCGGGACCCCGACGTGGGATTGGATCCCGAGTCTCCAGGATTGCGCCCTGGGCCAAAGGCAGGCGCCAACCCACTGTGCCACCCAGAGATCCCATTTCCTTGGTTTCTAGGGCAAACTAGTAGAATACTTCCATCTCAAAAAGCACAGAGAAAGAATACAAGTCCCACCAAAATGATTTTTGTTCCCTAAGTCTAGATTTTTTACAGTTCCCTTGGGCCTTTTGAAATGAAGAGGCGGAGGTTTGGGATTGGTAAATGGGATAGGTAGATTTTGAGTTGTTTCTAGAGTCATTTTCTGTTCCCGTAAAGATTAAATTTGTAAGACAAGTACGGTTGTTTGTGGTTCCTCGAAGAACTGAATTGCAAACTGAAGGGTATCTAGAGGCTGACCTACCACCCATCCAACTATATTGTCCTCAGTTTGCTTCTTTATATTATGGAGAAGATTTTTAACTATGGTGTAAATGGAAAGATCCCTATATTCTAGATTTAGAATTGTGTGTCTTGGAATGTTTTAATAAATCCTTCCACAAAGGTTTCAGGATGATTGCTGCTGGGTACATAGTTTCATTTTAGCTTAGGGAAGACGGAAATTCCTATCAGGCTCTGAATATCAGCTTCCAATGTGGCCACCTCCGACCATAGAGTTACTTCAAACAAAAACCAAAAGCACAAAAATTGTTTTCAAATATTCTGTCAGGCTTCAGCTAACAATAGTAAACACTCCTGTCAGTATTTGAACAACCCCTTGGACTCAAGTGGCATCCACAGAGAGGGTACAAAAGATACAAGAATGGAGCCATTCCCAAAGATAACCAAATGACAGACTGAGACAATTGCCCTGAGAGTGGGCAATGGTGGTAGGATCCTAGCAGCAAGTGGAGTACGGCCCACATCGCTGTCCAGCCAAAGGGGATGAAACCTGCATTTCTGTTTGACCATATTTTGAGGCTTCAGCCTGATGGCTGCCAAGCCAAGTTCTTAGGACACAAAATGAGACAACAAGAAGGCAATAGCTGTCCATGGGAGAGTAAGGATCAACAACCAGTGGGTCCCTGAAAGGAAATTCACAAGTCACAATTGAAAGATCCAATTCTTAATGTTTTTCGCCTGCCAGTATGAATTTGAAAAGGAAAAATGTAGAATTTTGCTTTCCTCCCCCAACCAGGTACTACAGACAGAGATCTGGGAGAGCTAAGGTGGATAAGAATTCTTACCCCTTTCTGGCTTCTGCCAGTTTTCCCAGGATCCTGTCTGCAGGCTCTGGAGCAAGTGGGGTGCCCCAGCAGGTCTCATGCTGGTCAACCGAAACTATAGAGAAGGGAAAGTACTTTTCCCTCTACCCCTTATGGCGAGTGCTTGGCTGAGACCCTTTTTTCTCTGGGACCCCTCATAAATAGATAAGCTTATCTAGGTTAAAAGTCCTCCACAGTGCTCACTGCAATTCAAGTCTATCTTTGATAAGATTTGCAATTCAAGATTATTTTTGATAAGGTTAACCAAGCATATACAAATGATCCTCAGTTGAAACATTTTCCGATTCAGACACAACTGCTGCATAACCCGCTTTTCTGATCTCTGATTCAGGTAATGCCACTGCAGTCTACATGTGAGCAATCCTGCATTCCACCTTCTTCCTACTTCTCTGTGAGCCACTCATTTCTGTATGCTTCTTCAATATTGCTGGAACCGTTTCTCCTCTCCATACTGTTTGCTACTGCCCTGGGTTGGATCATTTCCCCACATGGGTCATGTGCTCCGGTCATACTGAATTCCTTGCTTTTCTTCAGACTAGCTGTAGATCTCTGTTCCTCTGCGTTACATCTCTTCATTTTATCTGCTTTGTTTAATCAGCTTGTATCAGTCTCTCTGGGATGGGAAGCCCTAACTGACTTCTCCAGTAAGCTTCCCACTCCTTTGTCTTGATTCTTGTGGTACTTTGTACATATTTCTAAGACATTATAGCTATACTACTGTGCTGCCTGTGCTGATTTCTATATGTGTGTCCTCGGGATCTTGAGACTCTTGAGAGTTGGGACTTTATTTTACTATCTCAGTATCCCTGAAGCATTACTAAACAGTCATATTTTCTCTAGCTTTATAAGTGTTGCTATCTTGTGGCAAATTTCTGTCTAATCCATTCAATGTAGCCTTAAGATGGAAGGCTCTAGGTTCCAGGCGTCAGCACATGCCTTCAGGGCAGGAGTCCATTGAGTACCTGTTTATCACATGGACTCCTACTTCTTCTTGATTCTGTGGCTTCTGAGGACCTCTTTTACTGTTCATATTTTTAGCTATTTACTTAAAGAATCTTTCTTCTTTATTCCAAGTCATCTCACATTAGTGTTTTGTCTGGAAGGATTTGTCAGGATATCTTGTTCTCTGTATTGCCAGAGGCCAAAGCCTCCTCCATTTGGCAAGGAGAAACAATTTGCTTTAAAGAACATTTCCAGATTTTGAGAGGAACTATTACTCTAAAATTTTTTTGTGAGTATGAACAGGGAGAGGAGGATGGCAAAGAGAACTTTAGTATTATGTGGTCTTGATAGGCTTTACCAATTAAAATATTATATCTAGCATGGAATATTTTCAGAGAAGTAGCCCACCATTTTTTGCCTATAACAAATAGTAAATTCTTCAGAATTAAGCAACTAATGGTAATAGCCCAGAAGACAACTTTTTAAAAACATTTATGTAATCCTTACCATCTGCCAGCCACTATTTTAAGATGTTTACAAATATCAGCTCATTTAATATTTATGTATCTCGATGAAGTAGGTAGTGTTATAACAGATTGATTAACTGGGACATGGAATCATTAATTAAGTACTGATTATGATTATGTGGCAATTATTTTGCTACCTGCAGAGGTAAAAAATGTGAATAAGACATGCTTTCTTTCTTCCAATTCTCACTTCTAGAATCTAGCACAAAGTTTCCCGGGATGGCAGACGTGGCTTCCATTGAACAGAGGGACACCTCTGTAGGAACCTCCTTACATAGACAGTTTGGGGTGGGAAGTGTGAGTGAAAAAGGTAAATATATACAAAAGAAAGCAAGCAGGGAGATGGATAATTTGACCATTTGCTGATTTATTCTTATTTTACCTATACTGGTGCCCTATTTCTATTTTCTGGGACAGTTTTCCTCTGCTCTGGACACTGCAGATAACATGTGAATGTAATAGATAAGTTTAAGCATGTTAGTTTCAGAGAATTTATTTATTTATTTATTTATTTATTTATTTATTTATTTATTTATCTATCTATCTATCTATCTATCTATCTATCTATCTATCTATCCATCCATCCATGAGAGACACACAGAGAGAGAGAGAGAGAGAGAGAGGCAGAGGGAGAAGCAGGCTCCATGCAGGGAGCCTGATGTGGGACTTGATCCTGGGTCTCCAGGATCAGGCCCTGGGCTGAAGGCAGAGCTAAACCGCTGGGCCAGCCGGGCTGCCCCTCCTTTTTTTTTAATTTAAAGACCGTATCTATTTATTCATGAGAGAACACAAAGAAAGAGAGGCAGAGACACAGGCAGAGGGAGAAGCAGGCTCCTGACGGGGAACCTGATGTGGGACTCCATCCCAGGACCTTGCAATCACAAATCACAACCTGAGCCAGAGGCAGAGACTCAACTATTGAGCCACCCAGGCACCCAGTTTCAGGGAAATTGATGAGGAAGGAAAAAGAAGATGGCACATCACAGAGTTCATTAATTGTCATTTTTCCTGTAACTTCAGTGAAACAAGGAAAGTAAAATTTCTGACTGTTCTAAAGTAATAAGTCAAAAGATTATCTGCAGTGTAAACATGGCTGCTTTGACTTCTCATTTCAGTTTGTATAATCAACTTGTAGGCCACCTTGAACAATTTGTGCTTGGGCATTTTTTTCACTACCTAATTCTCAGAATTGTAAAATAAAAGAAAAACTAAAATGAAGTCTATCAAAATATCAAAAACTAAAGCTGATAAAGAAAATATAAACTTTATGAGTTTTTAGATTATTGTTAGTTGAAAATTTTGTGTTTTTGTGAATACTCTCAAGTCATGTGAATATTTCCAAATCCACAAAATTTGCTCTTCATTTAGAGCTGACTCAACTAGTCCAGAATCAGTAATATATGTTCTTAGATTCCTCTTTAAGTACCAGGAATAATTCTATGCTCCTCTTTCACCTGGCTTCCTTTCCTTTTATGACAAATATCATGTAGAAGACCATTAAGTTGTATTTTGGTGAGATAAAACATTCATGTAAATTGATTTAATTAGAAGAACACAATTACTGTATTGATTTTTGTACTAAAGAAAATATTTGTCATTGCACTTGTACATCATATTGGAAAAGTTTTCAGTTAGCAGTAATCGCACCTCAGATAAACCTCATTGGCTGTGATACTGCCACTGCATGAAGCTTGTATGTTGTATTAGAAACCACACAGAAAAATTTTAGAAAAATGGAGAAAAGAATTAGGCCAAGGCTTGCAAAAAATATATATTAAAATAACATTTTTAAAGGGCATATTAGTAACAAGAGTTATAGGTGAGATGAAACAAAATGAGAGCAGTAGATCTTAATATTCAGGAAAGCTAATGGAACTCAAGTTCACATCATTATAAAAAGCATTTCAAAGGACCAGAAATCCACCCTACTTGGTTCGAGCTTTGTGCATGATTCTGAACCTTATATGACAGGAATGGTAATGAAGCATCAATAAAGACAGCCATGATGATAAAAGATCTTTAGGTCATAGATCCTTGTGGAGACTAAAAATATAAGGTCAGTGCTCATTCTTGAGAGTGAAATGAAAGGTGAACATGATGAATGTGAATCAAGTTTGGAAGACAGAAAATGTATATGAAAGGAAAGTGTTCAAGGATATAATAGTTCAAAAGCAAGAGGGCATGCAATAGAACAAAGAAGAGACTGATGTTTAAGGAATATTATTTTTTTAAAAGATTTTATTTATTTATTCATGAGAGACACAGAGGGAGAGAGAAGCAGAAACACAGGCAGAGGGAGAAGCAGGCTCCATGCAGGGAGCCTGACATGGGACTCAATCCCGGGTCTCCAGGATCACGCCCTGGGCCAAAGGCAGTGCTAAACTGCTGAGCCACCCGGGCTGCCCTTAAGGAATATTATTGAGAGAGTGAAGTTTAGATGTGGAAATAATGACCAAAGGTGGCCATGGAATTTTCCATTTAGGAAGAAAGAATTTATTAGATATTTAGTAAAATTACATAACAGATTGGAAGGTGTTGTAAGTATGACCTGGATGTTCCTTCATGAAGAGCTTATTTTATGTCTTGGAATATATGTGATAGGTAGCTTGCTCAGAGGTAAAAGATCACATCTATTGGGCAGTTGATAGTATGTTTTATGCTGCATCTAATTCATTGCTGACAATCAATCACTTGTATACATGAAATCACATTTTGTTATTTTTTTTTTTTTTAATTTTTATTTATTTATGATAGTCACAGAGAGAGAGAGAGAGAGAGGCAGAGACACAGGCAGAGGGAGAAGCAGGCTCCATGCACCGGGAGCCTGACGTGGGATTCGATCCCGGGTCTCCAGGATCGCGCCCTGGGCCAAAGGCAGGCGCCAAACCACTGCGCCACCCAGGGATCCCTGAAATCACATTTTGAAATTTTTATTTACGAGTATTTATATGCTGGTGAAACCTCCAGAAACTTGTCATTGGAAGGGTCACAGGGTGGATCAGTTGGTCAAGCATCTGCCTTCAGCTCAGATTATCATCTCAGGGTTCTAGGATGGAACACAGGAGCCTCTGTGTCGGGCTCCCTGCTCAGCGGGATGTCGGCTTCTCCCTCTACCTTCACCCCTCCCCCCTGCTCTCAGGCTCACTCGCTCTCTAATAAATAAATACAATGTTTTTTAAAAAAACATGTCATTGGAGAGCATTATATTTGGCTAGCTATATAAAGAATCAAAAGACAAACATAGGGTCTACCTAGGTAGATCTGGGAGGAGACCAAATGTTAATTTATTCCAACTGAGTACTTTCTTTGTTAAATGGAAGTATACTATATGTACATGAAACTTGCATTTCCCTGAGCTATACCAACTTAAGGGTAAAAGTGTACTTATATTAATCACAGTAAATTGTGTGCTTGGGGTTTTTTTTCCCCCCCTGGATTTTTTACCGCTTACTATTTCATTCTTCCATTACCCCTTGCATCTCTTCTATAGATTTCTGGACATCTGCGGGGCCAGAAATGTATATGTGATCTCACAAAGATGTCTTTTTAGCTGCTATGTAAAGCTTTTCCTAGCTGCTTCTGGTGTCCACAGCTTCCACTAGGCATGGCCATTGGGTACCACCACCCAGTGTCAATGCTGCTCTTGGATGTCCTAACGCAAGCAGTCTCCTATGTGGGACCTCAGTGAAACATGGGCACTCAGCCACACTCGGCCCCCCTCCCACAGATGTGGGAGGATGTCTCTCTCTCATGTTGAGTTTTGTTTTGTCATGTGGATACTAAACTGGTGCTGCTTGGTTTAGATGGCTTATTTAGGTTTTAGTGAGAAGATCATATATATACTGATTTAAACCTAACTTGGATTGGGTTAATGGGCCAGGATAGATGGTCTATGATAAATACTTTGCTTTCTCTTTCCTGATGACTAATGTTATCTGGCCAAGTTATTTATATTCTTTGGATGCATTCTTTCCTGAGGGACTTGCTTGTCAGTCCCGAATGCAAATATATTTCTATATTTCTTCCTCCACCCCTTTTCCCAAATTTGTCAGAAAAATTTAGACATATTGGAAGCCTGAAAATGAGTCACTTAAATAGATGCTAGGAGATCAGGTTGAGTGCAGAATCGTAAAAAATGAAACAAAACAAACAATAAGGAGAAGAGGTGGAGGACAAGTAGAAGAGAAAGGAAAGGCAAAAGAGAAAAAAAAAAATTAAAAGCAAAGAGTAGGGATCCCTGGGTGGCGCAGCGGTTTGGCGCCTGCCTTTGGCCCAGGGCGTGATCCTGGAGACCCGGGATCGAATCCCACGTCGGGCTCCCGGTGCATGGAGCCTGCTTCTCCCTCTGCCTGTGTTTCTGCCTCTCTCTCTCTCTCTCTCTCTGTGTGACTATCATAAATAAATAAAAATTTATAAAAAAAAAAAAGTTTAAAAAAAAAATAAAAGCAAAGAGTAAAATAAATAAATAAATAAATAAAAGCAAAGAGTAAGCGAGTCTCCCAGTCTGCTTTCCTCCCTTGCTCAGTATGTGGTCTTTCAATATTCTGACTCTGATGTTTCTTTGTTTAATTAACATTTCCCTTCTCTTGATATCAAAATCGATGTTTCTTATCAGATGGTATCAGTTGGAACCCAACGCAGTCTTTACATTTTACACTTTATACAGTAGATGCGATTTCAGGGTTCAAAATGAAATTAAGTTTTGAGCAGTGATAAGCTTACAGGCATCTTGTTTGATTCTCTTTAGAGAGAATGCCAGAAGTGTCCCCTTATGGTTTCTGAAGAGGAAGAAATTCTCTTTGCAGGTCTTTCCAATTCTCATTGGCCCCTGCCTTGTGCCATAATATTTTTGTTGGTGGCTGGCTACATCTTTATAATATAATTTTCCATGGCATACATTTCTTTTCCCTGGGCCAGTAAGTTGCTGTTTTAACCCAGTTGAGCAGATCATTTTCACAGATGTTTCAGTGACATCAACAAAGCCTGTGAGCTACCAAACACTGTCAGAGCCTGACTCTGTGTGGACTGTGGTTCCTTTAATCTCTGGAAGGTAGGGCTGCACAGCCTCGCAGGCAGGGTGAGACAAGCCCCCAATGCCAGTACACTGGGCAATTTCTAAGGCTAGGCTAGCTTTCAATTCTTAAAGAGAGGAAGCATGACATATTTATTTGCTGATGAGCATAGCTGAAGAGTGAACATTGGCTATAAATAGCAAAATTAAGCAGGGTATGGCAAGTTTCTATGACATCATTAAAACTTGTTGGAGAGGACGTTCAGCTTTAAAATTGAAATAATTATAATTCACATACTATTGTAATGTATAATACAAAGTGATCTCTTGTACCCTGTGCTTGGTTTTCCCCAATGGTAACAACTGTTGTGTAAAAACAACCAGGATATTAACATGGATGCAATCCACCTATTCCTATTTCTCCAGTTTTACTTCTACTCTCACACATGCATTTATGTGTGTGTATTGTATGTATGTGTGTATATTAAGTTCTATGCAGTTTTATCATCTTATAGGTTCACGTATCCACCACCATAGTCAAGATACCGAACAGGTCCAATATCACAAGGCTCTCCTGTGTTACCCTTTTATACCCACATCTACTTTTCTTCTGCTCCCACGTTTCCTTAAACAACCACTAATCTGTTTCTTTCTTTCTTTTTTTTTTTTTTTTTATTTATGATAGTCACAGAGAGAGAGAGAGGCGCAGAGACACAGGCAGAGGGAGAAGCAGGCTCCATGCACCGGGAGCCCGACGTGGGATTCGATCCCGGGTCTCCAGGATTGCGCCCTGGGCCAAAGGCAGGCGCCAAACCGCTGCGCCACCCAGGGATCCCCACTAATCTGTTTCTTATTGTCAATAAATATAGTCATGCCTGAGGTAACTTTTTTTTTTAATGGACTTTATTTTTTAGAGCAGTTTTAGGTTCACAGCAAAGTGGAGCAGAAAGTCCAGAGAGTTCCCATATACTCCTGCTTTAACCCATGCATAGCTTCCCCATCCAGAATAGTATGTATATTACAATAGATGAATCTGCACTGACACATCATTATCACCCTTAGTCCATAGTTTAGACATTTTATTTTATTTTATTTTATTTTATTTTATTTTATTTTTTAAATTTTTATTTATTTATGATAGTCACGGGGGGGGGGGGGGCAGAGACATAGGCAGAGGGAGAAGCAGGCTCCATACACCAGGGGCCCGATGTGGGATTTGATCCCGGGTCTCCAGGATCACGCCCTGGGCCAAAGGCAGGCGCCAAACCACTACGCCACCCAGGGATCCCTAGATATTTTATATCAGGTTCACTTTTGGTGTTGTACATTCTGTAGGTTTTCACAAATGTAAAATGATATATATCTACCATTACATTATCCCACAAAATAGTTTCACTGTCCTAAAAATCCTCTGTGCTCTCTTCCTGTTCCATCCTTCCTCCCCTCAACCCCTATGACAATGG
Organism: Canis aureus; assembly: GCF_053574225.1. Taxonomy (NCBI): domain Eukaryota; kingdom Metazoa; phylum Chordata; class Mammalia; order Carnivora; family Canidae; genus Canis; species Canis aureus. Next base: position 9,091,495 of record NC_135643.1, read on the forward strand.
ACCCTTTTACTGTTGCCATAGTTCTGCTTTTTCCAGAATGTTATGTAGTTGGAGCCATACATGTCATAGTTGGATTTCAAATTGGCTTTTTTCACACAGTGTAATTCTCTCGAGATTCATCCAGATTGTTGTGTGTATGAGTAGTTTTGTCTCCTTTTTTAAATTGCTGTAGTATCCCATGATATGGATGTACTGCAATTTGTTTAAACTTTCACCTGTTGAAGGGCATTTGGACAGATGCCAGTTTTAGGCTATTATGGTTAAAGCTGCTGGGTGCATTCATGTACAGGTTTTTGTGTGGATGTAAATTCTCCTTTCTCTGGGATAAAGGCCCAGGAGTACAATCGTTGGATTGTATAGGAGTTGAATGTTTGGTTTTATAAGAAACTGCCAAGCTGTTTTCTAGAATAGCTGTATCATTTTATGATTTCACCAGCTATATATGAGTGACCCAGTTTCTAAACATAGATAACTATGCCAGCCACTCGTGGTGTCGCTTTTTTGTTTTAGCCATTCTGATAGGTGTGTACTGAAATTACGCTGTGGTCTTACCTTGTATTTCTCTAATGGATAGTGATGTTGAACATCTTTTCATGTGCTCATTTGCCATCTGTATATCCTCTTTGTATGGGCTTTCACAGAACAAAAATTTAAATTTTGATGAGGTCCAATTTATCAGTTTCTCATCTTATGGCTTTTGCTTCCGGTGCCAATCGAAGAATTCTTCCTAGCTCTAGATTCCAAAGGATTTCTCTGCTGTATTTTTTCCCTAATAGTTTGGCAGTTTCAGGTTTTATATTTAAGTCCATCATCTATTTTGAGTTAATTTTTGTACATCACGTAAGTTTTAAATAAAGGTTTATTTTTTTGCCTATGGATGTACAATTGCCTCATCATCATTTGTTGAAAAGGGTATTCTGCTTTCATTGAACCATTTTGTAACTTTGTCAAAAATCAGTTAAACATATTTATAAGGATCCATTTTGGGTTCTTTATTTTGTTTGAATGATCTATGTGTTAATTATAAGATAGTCTCTTTTTGTGATATAATTTGATGAGTGCATGTACTTTACGTGAATTTACTATTTATTTATTTAATATTATTACTTTTTGTATTTTTATTGATTTAAATTCAATTAGCTAACATATAGTACATCATTAGTTTCAGATGTAGAGTTCAGTAGTTTATCAGTTGCATATGAAACCCAGTGCTCATCACATCACCTGTCATCCTTAATGCCCGGTTACCCCATCTCCCCCACCTACCCTCCCTTTGGCAACTCTCAATTTGTTTCTTATTTAAGAGTCTCTCATAGTGTGTCTCCCTCTGTGATTTTTTTCCCATTCAGTTTCCCTCCCTTCCCCTATGATTTCTGCACTGTTTCTTATAAAGTTTCACATAAGAGTGAAACCATATGATAATTGTCTTTCTTTAATTGACTTATTTCACTCAGCATAATACCCTCCAGTTTCAACCACATCAATGTAAATGGCAAGATTTCATCCTTTCTGATGGCTGAGTAATATTCCATTGTATATATTTACCACATCTTCTTTAACAATTCTTCTATCAATGGCTCTTTCCATAGTTTGGCTATTGTGAACATTGCTGCTATAAACATTGGGGGTGCAGGTGTTTGTAGTAGAGGCAGGAGAGAAGAGTTTGTCATGGGGATGGGACAGGTGAATGAAAGTTTATGGTGGGAATCCCTTTGGATTTTTCCTTTGGCTAGTGCTGATGTATTAGAATTCATATTCATATACGTGAATTTACATGACTCATATAATCTCTAAATTCCTGTACTTGCTATTTGGTCATACATCAGTAACATGCTGACTTCTAGGATAATATCACTTGGAGCACTTGTTATTGGTTACACTCTTACCGAATGCCATGCTCTTGAAGAGGATTATGTGTTACAACTTCGATTGGGGTACAGGAGTGGTTGGAATGGCACCTCTGTCATTTTGAAATGTTCGGTGTATTTCATATACTAATAAATGTGAGCCACAACTTTTCCCTTTAATAATTCTAAACAGCTCCACTTCTGTTATGAAACTGCCAGTACGAGAAGATCTTATTTGCTAGATTACCTGTGTGTCCTACCCCAAAGCACAACTGCAAATCTAAATGCAGCTTTACCATATGCTTAAACATTGATACTGTGGGTCCAGAGCACAAGTCACATATATGCTTCTTTTAGAAAGGTTGACATTTCTTGCAGTGCACTTCACCTTTGCTCTTACCAGATATGTGCAATTTCATTTAGCAGAGAAGTGCTGAGATGGGGGAAAATAGAAGCCTTGAATACATTGTAAATCTGATATGCAAATTTTATCACAGTTGCATTATTTGCTAAAGTTCATTTTGAGGCACTCTGGGGTGTGATTAATTTTAAGGGCAATACAGGATGTTGTCTACTGAATTTAGAAGCCCTGTGGGATAAGTGTACCTGCCTGTTTCCTTATTATCAAGGGAATTTTTAATATAAAATGGAAGCATAACAGTTAGAGTAGAACATTATAGTATCTTATTTTTACTGGGGCATAAACTATACTTGGAACTGAGCCATGGGATAAATGGGCCTATTGCAGCATAGGTCAAGCTAATAAAATACATTAAATTCTATCTATTTGTAATTTTCTGTGCATCATAAGAGTGTCTTATACCTCTTGGAGAAGAGGTTTTATTCTACCTATCTACTTATCTATGTAATTATCTATCATCAATCAATCATCTATTTTTTCAAATGATTCCAAATTTCCCCAACCATAATTTACTACTTGCTTATCACAAGTATTTTATATTTATATTCCTTAGAGTTTGCAATAATCATTTGGCAACAATCATTTGGTCTTGTATTATTTTAGAATTCATATTTAGATTCTGTATTATTGCACAGATAGCATATTTTTTTCCCTTAACTGGATTATCAGCCTTCAGAGAACAGTGACCCTAATTTACTTTTTGTATTACCCAAAGGTCCTAATGTAGTTCTCAATGAATATTTTATTGATTTTCAATTATATAGGAACATTTTTTTAACCAATAAAAGAAAATGGAGTTTCAGAATATTTAGCAGTTGCTCAAGGAACCAGGTATATGCAGTCAGATTATATCCCTCTACATGGGTAAGGGACTACCCATGCCCATTCATTTCATGAATGTTAACGAGAATTTGGTTCTTAAGGCACTGTGTATGGTGGCAGGGAGAATGGATAAGTTCTTTTTTTTTTTTTTTTTTAGTTTATAAAGCTATTTTATTTTTCTCCAAAGCATACAGGAAGACCTCTATTTCCCAGTATCCCTTTGTGTCCAGGTGGACTGTGTAACTGAGCTCTTGCAATGGAAGGTGAGTGGAAGTGATATACGCCACTTCCAGGCCATAAAAAGCCCTTGTGCAATCTTCCTTGCTCTTTCCCCCTAACCCCACAGCAGTAAAGGAAGGCTTTTGATAGGACAGAAAACACAATGGAAATATCTCGAGCCCTGAATTGAGCACTTGGAAGGGCTGCCCAGAAGATTTCCTGGCCAGGGGCTTCAGTTCTGGATTTTATATGAGCAGGAATATTGTATTATTAAATAAAGCTGTGAGACATTGCAACTGTCTGTCACAAGTTAATGTTGAGTAAGACATGTAGAAAAATCAGTAATAGGGATTGAAGGGTTAAGAGCTTCAATGAGAGGAAAACAAATGAAAGGACAGAAGGAGGGGAGCTGGAGTTAAGTGATGTGGCCTTTGGGCTCCATGGAGTGGATGCTCAGAGGTTGGATGCTGTTGGCCGTGTTAATGGCTGTGTGAACTTTAAGAACAGAGATGTCAAATATTTAGCTGAGATGTTTTTAGAATGTAGTACTTTATACATATAAGAGAAATATAATGATGTTTAATTTTGAAGCATAGCAGTAAAATGAACACTTGTGAACATACCACCCAGTTAAGAATGAGAATATCATTATTGTTGAAGCTGCAACTGTATGGATAAATTTTAGAAACATGATGAAAAGAAGCAGGTGTCAGAAGATTATAGTTGATAACATTTTTGTATAAAGCTCAAAAAAACCCCATTAAAACAATGAGGTATTTAGGGATACATACATGCCTGATTTTTAAGTTGCTATGCTGTACTCTTTTGCCCTACACCTTTGGTAAAATCTTTTCTGAATTTTGTTGATGAGGATAAGGTTTGAAATGTAATGACAGAAGAGAGATATGTAAACATCTGATTATAGTCTTCTCAAAGTGTGTTCTGTGGACCAGAAGCCTTGGCATAATTTTGGATCTTATTAGTAATGCAGAATTTCAGTGCTATTGAGACCTACTGAATTGGAATCTGCATTTTAACAATGTACTCATTGATTTGTATGCACATTAGCCTGAGAAGTACCTGACTACAGCACACACTGTACAGCCCATTCTCCAGAATCCCTGTTTTTTCCCCTTCTCTTGAATTGGCTCCATATACTGTGTTCATCGGATAGTTCCACAGGGGGACAAAAGAAAGTGTCAGGAAACTAATGTCGATTGAGGACTCACTTTGAAATACAGACATATCTAGGGTTATCCTTCCTTCTTCTTCCCCCACTCCTTAATTCTCTGTTATAATCAGGCTTATAGTAGCAGGAGTCACCAATTCATATAAATCCTTAAATCACTGTAATGGCTGTTTAGCCATACGTCAGTAGAATGCTGACTTCTCAGGAAATATCAGAGCACCTCTTATTGGTTATACTCCTACTTAATGCCATATTTCTGAAGAAGATCATGTGCTACAACTTAGGCTACAGTGTAGGAGAGATTGGGATGAAGCACTAATATGTTCTCTTCTCAAATGGCACCTCTATCTTTCTGAAATGCTGGGTTTATTTCACACACTAATGAGTGAACTTGCTGGCTGCTAATGCATTGCCAGAAAGCATTAATTTGATCCAGTTCTTACCAAGTCCTTGTGGATCTTGTCAGGAATAGGACTAAAAGATGAGGTTAGACACTTCCTTAACTAGATTTTAAAAAAGGACAGTCTCTTTAGTTCTATAAAATGAGTTGACATGTGGCATTAAATCCATTGCTGTTATCTGTCATTGGCTTTTCCGGCAAAAATAATGAATGCTAAATTTTGTTAGAAATATGGCTCAATCTTTATATCATAAATGTGTTGGTAGAGCAGAGGGAATGTAATTGTTTTATCAGAATGACTTTGGTTTGTGGAGGTATAATTAATGAAAGAGATAGATTATGCCATGAGAATTTTCCACTTGTGTTTTGAAAATCTAACAGAAACCTGACAATGAAATATATTAAAAAATAAATCATACTTAAGAATATAAAAGAAATTAAAGAATAAATGAGGGGACTTCTCATTAAGCATGGTGGACAGTATATGCATTCTCTATCACTGCCACTGAAAGCTCTCTCAAATGACAACATAGAGATAAAAAAAAAAAGTCATAAGCCTCAAGGACAAAAACACTAGGAGAAGAGAAAAATACCACACAATTTGGAAGGGAAAAACAGATTGTTCTGGTAATCTATGGCTACATAATTAACTATCTTAAAAGTTAATGGATTAAAACAAATATTTTATCATACCTACAATTAAAAAAATATTTTATCTATTTGACTGAGAGAGAGACAGAGAGAGAGACAGAGAGAGAGAGTGCCAGCACAAGCAGGGGGAACGTCAGGCAGAGGCAGAGGGAGAGGGAGAAGCAGGCCCCCCCATGGAGCAAGGCTCCATTTCAGGACCCCAGGATCATGACCTGAGCTGAAGGCAGACACTTAGCTGACTAAGCCACCCAGGTGCCCCTCTACTCTACAATTTTTATGGTCAAAAATTTGGACAGGGTTCAATTGGGCGATTCTTCCATTTTGAGTGGCATTGACTATGAACCCTGGGGACTATTTTTTTGGCAGTATCCAAAAATACTGATTTGGAGTATCCAGGATGGCTTTACTCATGCATCTGAGTAGGGAGCTAGAGTCTAAGTTCACCTGGATCTCTTTCTCTCTCTATGAAGTCTCAGTCAGGGTCTTACCATATTACTTCTTCTGCAGGGTGGTTGGATTGTTTACTCAGGAGCTCAGGGCACCTGCGGTGAATGTCCAAGAGGTAGGATATGGATGCAGCCCCTCTGTTAGGGCCTGGGTCTGACGACTGGTGCAGCTCTATTTCTGCCCTATTTTAGTAGTTTTAATAGAACAAATGGGCCAAGAACATTAAGGCCATCTTTATTATATATAATATATTATAAATATATAATTTATATATACATAGTAAGAGTAACTTAGGGTGAGGAATCTGAAACTCAAGCTAGCAGTGAGAGAAACACAGAGGTCACCCAAGTCTGCTTTAGAGCTCTGGAAAACTAGGCTTAGGAATTACAGGTACCTCTGAAAAGAGGGAGGTGGTACAAGTTGTGCCAAAAATATAAGGATTGGTCAAATGTCTGTATAAAAGCAGTGTAGGTCTTCTGATCCCCTTCCACTGTTTGCTGAGTGCCTTCTGCATGCTCATAGAAGACTAGAGGTCTAATTTCCAGAGAAGTTAAACCAAGAAGACTCTGGACTAGAGCACAACTGAAAGCAGGAGAAGCATGTAGAAAACAAAGATATTAAATTAAAATTTCATATTGTGCCATGGAATCCCCTTTTCCTCATTTCCTAAGTGAGTGCTCATGATACTGACAGACTCTTAGGTAAGAACTGGAGGATTCATCTCTTGAAATTTACATCTAAAAGTAAATGTCTACAGATGTGGACAATTAGGGGTCCAGTGGGATGACACCATCAGATCCACATCAGTGAAGCAGTCAAGTCCCATCTACACGTACAGCATCTACTCAGTTTTTCAGTGCCTCATTCTTAAAGTCGGCAATCAAGGATCCATAGATCTTTGAGCCAGATTCTTTTGAAAGCCAAACCAAATCTGTAGAAATAAAGAACATTAGAGTAGATGAAAAATGCAAAGAACAAAGTAAAATAATGAAAACTGTAATTAATATCCCTAAGTAGATGAGAAAACATATTTTATAAATGAAACAAAAAAGGCCACCAAATAAGCTATAATTCTTTGAAATAAGAACTATTGGATCACAGTGAGTAAACAAAGTAAATTTCTTGGAAATGAAAAATTTAGGACCAGAAATTAAACATTTAATAGAATCGTTAAAAGATATATTTGAGGAAACTTTATGAGTAAAACAAAGAGATGAAAAAGCTGAGAAATTATAAGAGAATTAGAAAAGAAGTTCAAGAGATCCTCTATTGAGATAATGGAATAAATAAAGAGAACAGAGAAAACAGAAGTGAATAAAAGGTGGGGAGAATTATCAGGAAAACATACCATATCTGAAAGGTATGAATTGACAGACTGATAGGACCCGCTGAGGGAGCACAGAACAAAGGATGAGAAAAGGATCCACACTGTGGCACATCATCATGAAATTCCAGAAAATTGACAAAGAGAAACTCCCAAAAGCTTCCAAGGAAGAAGAAAACTGACCAGTGTTCAAAACTGTACACGTTTTCTCATGAGCAATCCTGAGTACCAGAAGATAATGGAATGACATATTCAAAATTCTGGTTGAAATTATTTCCAGTCTGGGATTCTGCACTCAGTTAAGCTATCAATCAGGTGGGGGAAGAAAAAGGCATAATGCTTTTAGCTGATTAAAATGTGACAGAATATTTTCAGGATAAAAAAAAGTGGTGTGTATTACTGCTTATCATGCATTCAATTCTCAATTATACTCTAAATTCCTAAGGGCTATGATTTTAATTTAAATTTAGTCCTGTATAACATCTGCATAAGGAATCTACTCCAGTTCGTTTCACATAATATGTGGCCAATGGCTTTATGAAATTGGATATTGCCTGAGCTGTAATAAACTTTGCCTAGGAAAAGGGCGCCTGGGTGGAGCAGTTGGGTAAGCCTCTGACTCTTGGTTTTGGCTCAGGTTGTGATCTCAGGATTCTGAGATCAAGTCCCAAGTGGGGCTCTGCACTCCGCATAGAGTCTGCTTAAGACTTTCTGCCCCTTTCCCCTACTCTCTATCAAATAAAATAAATAAATCTTTAAAAAAACCTTGGCTTATAAAAACATGCTTGACTTAATGCTCTAAGAGAATAATATCCTCAGTACTAATTATTGATATATGTTTTAAAAAAATTTCCTTTAGAGGTCTGTTTATTGAAAGACTCAGTGAATGTATGTGTAACAATGTGAGCATCCTCCCAAACTATTGATTTTATTAATCATATCAGGTCTTTCGTGACTCATGGAGGAGTCAGTTCTAGAGTCATCAGCCTGCCTCTCAACAACAGGGGATCCTGGCAGCATATGGCTGGAAGCCCTTGGTCCTTATGATTACTAAATAGCCTTCTTATTCCAAACGCTGTGGAGAGCAGATGGTGGCCTTCTCCACATTTAAGAATGTTTGGATGAGCATATATCATTGTAAATTTAATTATTTGGTACTTGTTGAGTAAAATCATCTTTAGAAAATAAACTGTCTTTAGAGATTTTTTCCCATTTCCAAATTTAAAAAAATTGCCTACATGGTAATACAACCGTAATATTTAATTAAGGTGCCTATTTATTGACTTTCCCAAGAGAATTCTTTCTTGCTTTTCCTGTGATATATTGTAATTGTAACATTACAATTTATTATTTCTTATTTTCACATGCATTGCTCTGATATTTGGGAAAAGTCAGAAAATCCAACTATTGAAATGAGTGACCTTTACATCTGGAAAACTAATTTGTTCAACATAAATATAGGAACTCCCATTATATCACTAAAATACACAGAATTAATAATCAATTTAACTTTTTTTTAAGATTTTATTTATTGGACAGAGAGAGAGAGCACAAGTAGAGGGAGAGCAGCAGGCAGAGAGAAAAGGAGAAGCAGGCTTCCCACTGAGTAGGGAGCCTGATGTGGGGCTTGATCCTAGGACCCTGGGATCGTGACCCAAGACAAAGGCAGAGGCTTTTTTTTTTTTTTTTTAACTCAAAGGCAGAGGCTTAACTGATTGAGCCACCCACGTGCCCCTCAATTTAATCTTTTATTAAAGGAAATTATTTGCTTAATCAAAGTATGTATACCTATCTTTCTGTATATGTGTTTTTTTAAGATTTATTTATTTATGGGGAAGGGGGAAAGAGAGCAGGGAGATAGGTAGAGGGAGAGGGATAAAACAGACTCCCTGTTGAGCAGGGAGCCCTATGAGCTGGATCCCGGGATTCTGGGATCATGACCTGAGCAGAAAGCAAGTGCTTAACCCATTGGGCCACCCAATAGTAATGTGATTAGCATTGACTTTCAGATCAACGTAGGGAAAAGGAGTCTTGAGAATTGTATAGATAAGTCCGAGGGCATCTGCAGTGTTGTTGCAGTGGTGAGAGCATTGGTTTGGGAGTAAACGGCTCAGATTTTAATTCATGTTCTGTAACTAACATGCTGGCTAGCCTTTGGCAATTCATTTAATCTCCCTGAGGTACCTAATTTCTGGATAGAAGAAGACTTGGGTTCAAGTTTATTACTAGGGTTGTGATCTTATAAAGATCTAAAATTATTCTCTAATTTGTCAGCTAGAGATAATAGTAAGTGTCATACAACCGCATAGGTTATTGTTTTGGATTTTAGCAGATAAAATATGAAAACATTCATTAGATTGTAAGGTGATTTCCTAGTGATAGTTGCCATTATTTTTCAAGATTATATTTATTTATTCATGAAAAACACACAGAGAGAGGCAGAGACGTAGGCAGAGGGAGAAGCAGGCTCCTTCTGGGAGCCTATGTGGGTCTCATTCCCAGGACCCTGGGATTATGACCTGAGCCAAAGGCAGACACTCAACTACTGAGACACACAGGTGCCCCCATTTTTGTTTTTTTTTTTTTTAAACATATCATTTGAAGACTATCTTGGACATATTTGAGTCATAGTTCAGCTCTGCACTGTCCAGTGTGGTAGCTACCAACACATGTAGCTATTAAGCATTGCAATGTGGCTAGTCCAAATGATACAGGCCATAAATGTAAATGCACCTAGGATTTTAAGACTTAGCATGAAATAAAGGCAAAATATCTAATTTTTAATATTGATTGTGTGTTTAAGTGATGCTTTTTGGATATATAGTTATATAAAAATATTATTACAATCAATGTCACCTGATTGTTTTTTTCCCTTTTTTTTTTCTTTTAATTTAAAATCATATGTGTCAGAAATTACTTAGCTGAAGGTGTGACCTTAGTGGGTATGTTTGTACCAGGTAGACTTGCTGCTTAACTTCAGCGGGCACACACCGAGACTCTTAGGGCCTCCAGAATTCCCTATCCATGGAAGGCTCTTATATGGTCGTATCCATTGTGAGGTCAGGTCTTCCCATTCAGGTAAATTATTGGAACATGTGGGATACTAAAGAGCTAGCCACCTAAAAATGCTCCGCTGTGTTCCTTAATTAGTTCTGATGTATTAATTTCCCTAACAGCTGGTTGTTTATATCACAGGAACTCAGGATGCCTCCTGCATTCTGTCTCCTTGTCCCTTTGATGACCTGCTCAGCCTTCAGCTCTGATTCCTGCCTGAGTTTACACTGCTGCTTTCATCTCTGTAACTGAGACCGTCTTGTAATGACCTTCTCTTAAGTCCTCCGTAAGCGCTGTCCCCCAAGCCTGTCTCCTCGTTAAATGTGCAATGTCTCATGCCTGATGGCTGCACGCTCGTGACAAGTGGTCTGATTTCACCTCTTGAGTTGAATCCAAATGTTAACAGCCTTTCTTACCACTGAGGCTGAGCTCTAACAAGATCTTGTTTGTTATTTATCAGTTTTTTACTTACATGGTTAGACTTCACAGTTACTATATACAGTACTGAGTACATCGTCTCTTAATGATGACAGTGATTGACTGGCATATCAGTAAATGAGGTGTATATATGTTAATCTGAATAACTTTAAAAGCAAATCTGACAGAATAAATGCATTCAAAAGCGCAGATCTTGTATTCACTAGCCTTATGATGGCAATGATTTCACAATATACACATACATCAAATCATCACATCACATACCTTAAACTCATGCAAAGTTATTTGTCATTTACTCCCTACTAAAGCTGGGTGTGTGTGTGTGTAAAAAAGTAATAACAAACTAAAGCACAAATCTTGAGAGGCTGTGCAGATATTCTAATTACATGGCCAATACTTAAGCATTAACTTACAGTCACACTTCGTAAGGTTTTATTTTTATGATACCTGCATTTTGTTTGTGGTGCTCCAAGGAACTCAGTCCCAGAGCATAAATAAGTTGCACCCTGCCAGAACACCTATGGATGGTCCAGAGCTGTGGGGACGGGATGGGGGAGGCTGTGCATTTTGATGACAGACAGTATGCCAAAGAATGAAGGCAGGAGAGGATGATGAGCCAAATCAAACAAAATTAAATTTCACTGAGTGTCCAGAAGATGAGCTGAAATAAAAGGTGGAGAAAACATGGTTTATTAGCAATATTATCAGAGAAAAGAAGAATGACTGGTCCTGAACTAAATTCATAATACGAGATTTCAATTTGGATTGGTTTCTTTGTTTGATCTAAAAATCTTGCTTTTGACAACTCTTTGGCTCCCTTAGCCTGCAAGGCCAGGAGCCTGTCTGTACTCCTGTCCTCTGCACTGGCCCTTTTACTTCTGCTGTGTCTTTCAGTACAGCACGACAGATGTCTTTTCTATCAGAGAGGATTTCCTGTTAGGGGCCAGTGAGGAATATAGGTCCTTTAAAAGGACAAAGAGGATTTCTTTCTCTCTCCATTGTGATGTTTTTCTCCACAAAAAGAACACAGCTTTTAGGTTTTACTTTTGCAGTGTTTGGATACTTCTATTTTTAAAAGGGATTTTAAAAGGGAGGGTAGGGGCAACCCAGGTGGCTCAGCGGTTTGGCGCCAACTTCAGCCCAGGGCATGATCCTGGAGACCCAGGATCGAGTCCCATGTCAGGCTCCCTGCATGGAGCCTGCTTGTCTCTCTGCCTCTCATGAATAAATAAATAAATAATCTTAAAAAAAAGCGGGGGCGGGGGGAGCGCAGGTCCAAACCTTGATTGGCTACTTTTTTTTTTTTTTTTTAATTCATGAGAGGCACACAGAGAGAGGCAGAGACATAGGCAGAGGGAGAAGCAGGCTCCCTGCAGGAAGCCTGTTGGAAAACTCGATCCCAGGACCCCAGGATCATGCCCTGAGCCAAAGGCAGACGCTCAACCACTAAGCTACCCAGGTGTCCCTGATTGGCTACTTTTAAAGAAATTATTGTGAAAGCAGAAGGATAGAGAATTAGCTGGCAAAGGAATGATTCTTGAGGGCTCTGAGTTACCTAACTCAGATAAAGTGTGTTAAAGAATGTCACAAAGGTGTGATATGGAACCTTTTGAGTGTTGACAATCTCTTCACTTGTTTCTTCAAGAACTGCATAGATTAGTAGATCTATACCTCATATAAACTGAAACTATACCTTAAACTAACTTCTCAAAGGGAAAAAATTCTCTCATATGTATATATATATATGTATATACACACACATTTTATTTTTTAGATTTTATTTAAATTCAAGTTAGTTAACATATAGTGTATTATTAGTTTTAGGGGTAGGATTCAGTGATTCATCAGTTGCACATGACGCCCAGTGCTCATTACATCGCGTGCCCTCCTGAATGTCCATCCTCCAGTTACCCCTCTTCCCTGGCCTACCGGGTCTCTATGGCTAGGTGTGTTGCTAACCTTATGTGTCTACCCTTATAGGTTAAGGACCTTCCCCCCTAGCTGCTTTCAGAATTATCTTTACCTTTGTATTTTGCAAGTTTTACTCTGATATGTCCTGGTGTTGCTCTGTTTTTGTTGATTTTATGGGTAGTTCTCTGGCCTCTTGGACTTGAATGCCTGTTTCCTTCTCCAGATGAGGGAAGTTCTCAGCTGTGATTTGTTCAGATAAACCCTTTTCTGCCCCTTTCTCTGTCTTCTCCTTCTGGCTCCTATGATATGGATATTATTTCGCTTTATGGAATCGCTGGGTTCCCTAAGTCTACCTTCATGATCTAATAGTTTTCTTTCCCTCTTTTCAGCTTCATTTTTTCCCATAATTTTATCTTCTATTTCACATGTTCTCTCTTCTGCTTCTTCAGGCCTCATTGTGATTATATCCAGTTTATTTTGCATTACAGTTATAACAGTTTTTTTTTTTCAGCCTCAGTAGTTTTTAGGTCTTTTGTCTCTGCAGCAAAGGATTCTCTGGTGTCTTCTATGCTTTTTTCAAGTCCAGCTAGTCGTCTTATGACTGTATATAAACTCTAAACTCTTGTTCAGATATATTGCTTATTTCTGTTTTTAGCAAGTCCCTGGTCTTGATCTCCTCCTGACCTTTCTTTTGGGGAGAATTCTCTGTCTTGTCATTTTGGGTAAGTTTCTGTCTTTTACATGTTATGAAAGCTTATTATGTTTCCTGCACCACAGCAAAATGCTATATTCAAAAGAAGTCATACATTGTGCAGGGCCTGGTGCTACTTTCTGTATTCTCGTGGATACTGTGTACACTCTGCTGTTGGGTTTTAGTGCTCTTTCACACTTATCTGTCCTCTGCAGAGTTCTTCCTCACTTTCAGTGGGGAGCACTTGGACCTTTATCTAGTAATGGTTTGATTTGTGTGTTGAAAAAAGCCTGGAAAAAAGGGAAAGAAAGGAAAAGGTTTTTTAAAAGAGAGAGAGAAAAAAAAGCCTTCTCCATAAAAAAAGGGGAAAAGGAAAATGAATAGGAAAAAAAAAAAAAAAAAAACCAACCCAACACCCAGACAATCAAGAAAACTATAAGTCTGATTCCAAAGAAAAAGAAAGGAAAAAAAAAGAGAAAGAAAAGACTGATCCCCCCCAAAAAAGGGGGGGGGAGGAAATGAAAAAAACCCAAACAAGCCAAAAACAAAGGAATATAAACTATAAGCCTAATTCCAAAGGGAGGAAAGAAGAAGACGAAGAAGGAGGAGGAGGAGGAGAAGAAGAAGAAAAAGGAGAAAATACCGCCTGGTTCTATTTCCAGCAGAACTGAGGGGGCATTCTGAAGCACTGTAAGATCAGTAGACTTGGTGCCTAGGACGGGCTGCCTGTGTTGTTTTTCCTGGGGAGAAGCCCCCTGGGCTGACTCTGAGTCAATCCTGCCCCAGTAAAAAAAAAGCACTTGTCAAGCATGGGCTACGGGGTTGGGGTTTGGGGGTTTGACATAAGCAGCTCCCATCTCCACTGGGGGCTGCTGTGTGGCTCTCTGATGTCCCACCATGTTAGTAGCAAGGATAAAATGGTGACACCCCACTCTCTTGTCCGGGTCAAGGGATCTCACACCCCCTCGCTGTTCAGGAAGACCTCATAGAGAAGCAAGGGCCTTCAGCACTCCAGACACCTAGCTTTCTCACGTTTTATCTTTGGCACAGGGCTGAGATTCAAAACTTCAAATCTTAAAGAAGCCAGCACCACTCAGATCCACTCCCTCCTCCAGATTAGAGCCTCCCTGCACTTTGATTAGTGTGCCCTTTGTCAGTGCCCTGCCTGTGAGGTGTGTGGAATCTATGGTATGTCACCTTGAAAAGCAGTGACCACTGTTATCCACCCTCAGCATGCACCTTTGTCCCCTGTGGATGAAAAGCTGTTTGTTGGTGCCTGCAGGGTCTATTGTCCTTGAAGAGGGTATTGACCCCCTTTCAAGTGTTCTAGAGGAAAGGGAATGAAGTTTCCCGTTGTGATACAGGGGATCCCTACACCACTTTGTGTGTGTTCCTGGACCAGAGCCCTTCCTTATCTCCAGGAGCACATGCTGCAGGTGCACTCCCGTGAAAGTTGCACACTGCCAAAACCTCAGAGCTCGAGTTCCACTCATCGTTAGCAAAAAACCTGTGCCACTTAGTTGTAGCCCCTACTGACTCTCCAGTTTGTGGTCAGAGAGGTTTTCTTCTCGTGTGACCTGATGCCACACTCTCTCAACCCCTTTCTTCCTCTCTTCCTTTTCTCTCCCCATAGGAAGGCTTCCCTCCCTTCCAAGGCAAGGCAGCATTTCTCTCCCCCAATTCACTTCCACACACCTTGCACCTGAAAAGCCATCTCCCTCCAACCTTAGAGATCCTACTTCCAACCCTCAGATCAATTTCCTGGATGTTCCAATTGATCTGACCTCAATACCACTGTGTTCTAGAGACTAGGAAAACCCAGGGTCCCCCTACTTCTTTGACATCTTAACTTCTCTTCCACACATACTTAATTTTCAAATGAGAAATATTGTAACAGGTACAGCTTTGAAAATGATTTATCATATGTAATTACATTTATCAAAAAATAAAGAGGATTTTTCTCTTGTATGTCATCGCTGCTTTCTTCCCACAAAGGTTCAGAATGTCATCATCAGGGCACCTGGATGACTCTGTGGTTGAGCATCTGCTTTTGGCTCAGGTCATGATCCCAGGGTCTTAGGATCAAGTCCTGCATTGGGTTCCCCACGGGGAGCCTGCTTCTCCCTCTGCCTATGCCTCTGTCTCTTTCTCTGTGTCTCTCATGAATAAATAAATAAAATCTAAAAAAAAAAAAAAAGAATGTCATCATTCTGAGTCTTTAGAATTCATCTGGTTGAAGATGAGATAGAAATGCTTGGTATCCAAATTTGAGAAGGGAAGAGAAGGTGAAGCATTTGAATAATTGTGCCTTGGCCAGCAGGTATTTTGTTTCCTGCCTTCTGTTCAGATTTATTAGCCATCATCCACCTCAGGGGAAAATTCCAGGGGGATGTCAGCATATGAAGGGATATCAGGCAAGATATCAAACATTCTTTGCCCAAGACATTCATCTTGTGGATCTTATGTTATTTTTTTTATTTTTTGGATCGCATGTTAGTCTACTGTGTGATTTTGTCAATTCTGACATACTTAACCTTGTGTATTGCCAAAGAAAATACAGAATGGACCTCTCAGGTGTGCTTGAAATAGGGGCTGAATAGAATTTAGCCTCAGATACTATACTATTGGACCAGATTAGGCTGCAAGCTATTCAAATCCCATGAATCTGTTTTGATAATATCTACCTTATATTAATTTGCTTCTACCTTATCATGAGGTACCAAAAGTTAGGCTAAAAAGTCCAGTAGATAATGCTTGTTCTCCCAAAGAGTGACTCTTTTCTTCACCCTTGTCCTTCCCCATGAGATCCTTAGAATCAGTCTGAATATTTCAGGGGATATTTGACAGCTCCACATTTAAAATCAGTAGGATTTCCTTGGGATGCCTGCGTGGCTCATTCAGTAAGAGCATGTGGCTCTTGATCTTGGGGTCATGAGTTCAAGCCCATGTTGGGCCTAGAGATTAGTTTAAAAAAATCAGTAGTGTTTTCTTACAAAAAAATAGGAATCCAGCCACAGAATACCTGAGAGGAAGTCCTAGAACACTTTTCATTTCCTGACATTCAGAGTTAGTCCCATTCTTCTAGAACCAACACAGTATTTATTAAGACCCCAAATTCCGGAACCTAACTATGTGGTGTTGGATCCTGATTCTGTCAGTTGACAGCTGTAAGATCTTAAACAACTGACTTAACCTATATGTGTTAAGGACAATAAATGTTTTCTATTATTACTATAATTATTAAAGTCAGTGGTGCTACTCAATATAATCTCTCAGCATCCTCAGTTATTTTTAGAAAATTAATATAAAGATATGACACATAAGCACAATTTTCTCTCAAAAGTTTCTTAGGCTGGGGATGGGCAATCTCACATAAGTTATTCATTTTTGTTTGTTTTGATACTCTTTTATTTTTAGAACGGCTTTCATAAATATTCCACGTATTATCAGGACAGAATCTTTACAGTTGGTGCTTTTTAATTCCCTTCTGTTAACATGAAAACAAAGCTGCAGTTTCTTGTTCTTGGAATTGTTCACAACAAGGTCTTAGGATGGTGACTGTCATGCTACCCCTGGATATAATACACTAGCGTTGAATTCAAATTTGCTATGACAACCAAAGCACAGTTTACATTTTAGAGCCTCTTCATGAATTCCATGAAATTACAAAGGCTGCCACATATCTTGTCCAAAGATGCAATGTTCAATAAGGGAATTTCTCGATGCCTGTAATTTGAAGCAGTCTGAAGAGCTTCTTTTTAAGTTATTTACCTATTTTTGTAAGGATAAGAAGAATACCAATTGCAGTGTGTGCGACATATTTGAAAAACAGAACACTGAGAAATAGAAAGTATTTCTCTTGCACAAATTTAATTGATGATATATGACACTCAAAGTTTCTAGCTATTGTATCTCTTAGCCCAGTTCCCCATGAGCATCAGGTAACTTGGGATTTTCTCTACATGTGTTTGTGTAATTTTTTTTCAAGTTTCTTTCTAGTTGGTGATTCTTTTTTCTCAGGCTGACCCCTCATTTCATATCACTCAGTCCAGGCAGAACTTGTACTCAATCACTGATTCTAGTACCCTCTACTTTAGCTCTCCTACTTGCCTCTGAAATAGTGAAAAGCTCATCATGCTTACTGCAGTGACTACTGTCCTAGGTCTAATTATTTCTGACCATGTCTGTTCCTTGATAACCATGAAGTCTCAAGTGAAAGTATCTTACATAAGCCTGTCAGTGTTCTTAAGGACATCCCCAGGGTTGGGGATCAAAGGCAAAGATCTTGATCATCAATGTTCTTGTCTGGCTATGGCAATAGAGCTGATATGAGAAGATTCTGTCTCTGAAATTTCAGTTCACTTTTCTTCCATGACTTCCAGATTAAAAAAAAAATGAGGAAGTGAGAGTGGGTTAACAATTGTATTTTTAGTTGTTATCCAAGAGTTAGCATTGAGGCCACCTGGCTCACATAAAAAGAATACATTTCTCCAATCTTTTTCCAAAAACTAGTCAATGCATTTTAATGCAGGTATGCTAATCATTCACACATGAATTACTGATATACCAGAAATAAATTCATATTCTTCAGAGGCAGTACCATATAGTGGAGAAGGCCCAGACATTGAAGTCACTTATGTTTAGTCTGGCTTTTAACAATTACCTTGCAGTTTATTATTTTTTTTCATAATTAAGTTGGGAATAGTGTTTTATTCATAAATTGTTGTATTATATGAGATGCTAAATGCATAGCACCTAGTATACTGGTTGGGACAGATAGGTTCTTTACTAAATTATATTATTAGTGGTTTTATACTGTTGTTCTCTGTTATCATTAGCAAGCATCTTCTATACCACTATCACCACCATTTCACCTCTATCTGTGAAAGCACTGCTCGTTTTTACTATTTTTCCCCAGAAAAAAAGCAGAAAACAATAGCAAAATTCCAAGTGGCTTATAATGAGTCTCAAAAAAGTCTTAGGCCTTGCTATCTTGATCTTGATCTTTTGTCACATGGCTTGAATGAGAAGATTAATAGAAGTATAGATCTTCACTAGAATTAATCCCTTCTTATTTTATTTATTCTAAGGACGTTTCCATCTAGAAGTTAGTAGAAGGTGTTATTCAATACATCTCTGCCCTCCAGCACACACACCCCTCTTGATGTGGTCTGTCATTAATATGGAACATGTCCTTATGAGACGCTCTCTTGCTACAATGTTTAGAATCTGTTCAGAATAATTGGCTCCAATCCTGAAGAAAATAACTTTATAATTCAGAAAAGACAGTCTAAATTAGACATGTGTGTGTCCTGAATCATGATCTGTCTGTTGGATGGTCTTTTAAAACTTCGAGGAGATTATTATTAAGGTAACTTTGTTGTCATTGAAAATTGAAACTTTTCCAAACTGTTTTACATAAAGATTAGACTGAGGTTATGATTTTTTTTTTTGGAGGTAAAGTGCCATTTTTATTACATCATACCAAGAGTACTTACTAACAACATGATTTATCACTGTTGATGTTGACCTTGATTACATGGATAAGGTAGTATTTGTCAGGTTTCCTATAAAGTTACCTACCTGCCCCCCCTCCTTCCTATACTGTTCTCTTTGAAAAAAGTCAGTATGTGTAGCCTACACTTAAGTAGTGGGAGTTATACTCTATTTCTTTGAAGGCAGAGTAACTCTATAAATTATTTGGAATTCTTCTGAGAGATTTGTCTGTTCTCTCTTATTTATTCAATAGTGTGTTCATATCAGTATGGACTTGTGGATATTACATTGAATTTCTATATTATTGGAAAATAGAAGACTCAGGATAGCTCAGAAAGGAAGAAATTTAAAACAATACCTAGTTTCACTGAAAATTTATTCTCATTTTAAGTTGTGAGCAAAAGTTCTGTTCCCTTTTTTCCTTACTGGTCATGCTGTTGTGTGCATACAATTTCCATAATTTTTCAAAACTTAAAATATATATAAGACTAGAACTTAGAATTTGTTTTATTTTATTTATTTTTTCTTTCTTTTTTTTTTAAAAAAAGATTTTATTTACTTAATTTGAGAGTGAGTGAGAGAAGGAGAGCACAAGAGGGAGAAGCAGACTCCCCACTGAGAGGGAGCCCAATGCAGGACTCCATCCCAGAGTTTGGGATCATGACTTGAGCTAAAGGCAGATGCTTAACTGACTGAGCCACCCAGGTGCCTCTACTTTTTCTTTTTTTTTTTTTTAAAGATTTATTTTGTTTATTTTAGAGAGAGAAAGAACGTGCAGTGGGGAGGAGCAGAGGGACAGGGAGAGAGAAACATAAGCAGACTCCATGCTGAGCATGGAGCCCAATGCAGGGCTCCATCTCATGATCCTAAGATCAGACCTGACCTGAAACCAAGAGTCTGAGAACTGACTATGTCACTCAGGCAGTCTAAGATTTGTATTTTAAAATAAAATACACATATTTGAAGACTTTTGTCTCCTTAGGTATTAAGTGTCAGGAAATATTAGGAGTATGAGACTCAGCAACATATAGCAAAGCATAATCTCTATCAGAACCTTTGGTCTTAGCCTAACACGTATGAAGTTTTATACATCACAAGGTACAGTGGATATTCCGGGGCAATTTGTTTCACTACTCCTCAAAAGCAATCCAGTAATTGCTTTATAATTTTCCTCAAAGCCAATTCTCTTCTTAAAGGAGAGATTTATATTTCTGACTTGATATTTCCTATTGCAAGGAGAGGGGTTATGTATGCTATTCTCTCTCTCTCTCTTTAAAGATTTATTTATTTGAGAGAGAGATAGAGAGAGAGCTCACATGGAGGGAGAGGGGTGAGGGCAAGGGAGTGTTAAGCAGACTCCACACTGAGTGCAGAGCCCAATGCAGGGCTCAATCCCACAACCCTGAGATTGGGACCTCAGGCAAAACCAGGAGTCAGACACTTAACCAACAGTGCCACCCACATGGCCCAGGGGGGTTATGCTATTCTGATTCTACAATGGTGACTAATAAGAGTAATTGCATTTGGTCTCAAACATGCTTATGCTGGTTAAACTTATGTTTTTAAATTCCATGCTTTAAAATTAGGAAAATCTACAAGAGTGTAATAAGATAGTGGTTGTTCCTATGAAAACTGAACTTTTTTTTTTTGAAGATTTTATTTATTTATTCATGAGAGACACACAGAGAGAGAGAGGCAGAGACATAGGCAGAGGCTCCCTGTGAGGAGCCTGATGCTGGACTTGATCCCAGACTCCGGGATCATGTCCTCAGTCCAAGGTAGATGCTCAGCTGCTGATAAAAATAACAAAGAGGGAAGCAAACCATAAGAGACTCTTAACTCTAGGAAACAAACTGAGGGCTGCTGGAGGGGAGGTGTGTGGAGGGTTGGGGTAACTGGGTGATGGGCATTAAGAAGGGTACATGATGTGATGAGCACTGGGTATTCTTTGCAACTGATGAATCACTAAATGTTATCCCTGAAGCTAATAGTACACTGTATGTAAACTAAATTGAATTTATTTTATTTATTTTTTTTAAAGATTTTATTTTTTTATTCATGATAGTCACAGAGAGAGAGAGAGAGGCAGAGATATAGGCAGAGGGAGAAGCAGGCTCCATGCACCGGGAGCCCGACGTGGGATTCGATCCCGGGTCTCCAGGATCGCGCCCTGGGCCAAAGGCAGGCGCCAAACTGCTGCGCCACCCAGGGATCCCTGAATTTAATAAAAATCTAAAAAAAAGATACAATTTGGGAATTGTGAAAAAATCATAAATTCAGATACTTAAAATATTTAACTTTTTATTCTGCTTAGAAAACCTCAAACTGCAATCATAGACATTGCATCATAGGTAGGCTTATCTGGAACTGCTTGTTTTATGGGTGGAGATCCAGCATCTCACACCCAATTTAGTCCCTTTTTCTGAAACCAAGTGGCATCATTAATTCTTGTGTTAAAGTAAGTCTGAATGGGTTAGACTTCTATTTGATACTGGGAGCTTCTGCTGTGACCCCTTCTCTGGTGTGTGAGATGCATATGCAGTAAGCAGAGATGGCTCACTAGACAAGCTATGTCTTATAAAAAGTATTTAATGAAGAAAGGTGTCCTGAAGTAGGTGAAAAGGCAATGCTCTGAAAATATTGGGTTGAAATATTTATAGATTTCTAAGTAAAAAAATTACTGTCTATAGCAAGAATATTCTCTTATTTAAAAAATGTTATGCTACCCAGAAAAGTTCATTGAAGGTGTCAACATTTTAAAATTTATCAACTATAAAATGCTACTTTCAAAATGATTGTGGGCAATTTTGTAGGGGGGAAAATAAGAACAATAGCCAAAAACCAGTAAAAGCATATTAGAAAAACTACATCAGTTAGAAGTCTAGTGACCCAAGATTAGACTGATATGATTAAAGTGTATGTGAATGCATATCGAGACTATTTAATTATTCTGCTTATTTTAAAGTGTTCATGTAATCAATATAAAGATTTTTAAGTATTCATTTTAATATATATGTGCATACTTCTTTTAGCAGGAATTTTAATTAGGAATAGTTTTTAAAAAATATTTTATTGATTTATTTGAGAGAGAGGGAAAGAAAGAATGATCAATGAGGGCAGAAGGAGAAAGAGAGAGAGAGAGAGAGAGAGAGAGAGAGAAGCAGACTCCCGGCTAAGCAGGAAGCCCCATGTGGGGCTTGATCCTGGGACCCTTAGATCATGACCTGAGCTGAAGGCAGGCACTTAACCAACTGAGCCACCCAGGTGCCCAAGATTAGCTTTTAAATCAAACCATTTGTCAGTCCATAAGTAAACATTTCAAAAAATTATAAGATTTTAATTACTTTAGTAACTCTGTCACTCTCAAAACTCTTACTTTGATGGTAAATTATATGGTCACCCATAATATTGATGTGGAACTCCAGTCATTGATTCTGTAATCAAAGAAAGGTTCTTGGCCCTTATTTTACAGATTGGAGAAAAACTTCAACTCTTTCTAAATAAAAATACCGTGTTTCATATTATCCTTTTCCTGCCAGTAATTATCTATTTCATTGATTAACAAACGCAATTGAGATTAGTTTCAGTTGCATAGAACAAAACAAGATAGAAGAAACTATGTAAAAGTTCATTTCCATTTCAAAATAAAAAGTAGTGGTTAGGAAGCTGGGCTTTGATCTAAAATCTGTGCTTTTATTCACTGCTTGGTGTGTAGCAGTTACGATGTTTTCAAGTGTAAGTAAAGAAAATCCAACTACAAGTATCCTACTTAAACATAAGGCGTTTAATTCCCCATGTAGGGATGCCTGGGTGGCTCAGCGTTAGGCGCCTGCCTTCTGCTCAGGTTGTGATCCCAGAATCCGGGATCGAGTCCCACATCAGGCTCCCCCCAGGGAGCCTGCTTCTCCCTCTGCCTGTGTCTCTGCTTTTCTCTCAGTCTGTGTCTCTCATGAATAAATAAATTAATCTTAAAAAAAATAATTCTCCATGTACTAGTAAGTCTGGAATTAGAGGGAGTTCCTGGGTTGGCTGATTTAGTGGTACAATAATGTCCTTAAGGACCCCAGATCTTTTGCAAGACAGATCAAAAACAACTACCGAAAGAGAAGAGGGTCTCATCTCTTGCATTCCATGTTATTATCAGAGAAAAACTTTTCAGGACACCTGGGTGGCTCAGTGGTGGAGCCTCTGCCTTTGGCTCACGGCATGATCCCTGGATCCTGGGATTGAGTCCTGCAACAGGCTCCCTGTGGGGAGCCTACTTCTCCCTCCACCTATGTCTCTGCCTCTCTCTGTATCTTTCGTGACTAAATAAATTAAATCTTAAAAAAAAACAAAACAAAAAAAAACCTTTCTGAGAAATCCTTCAGTAGATTTGCCTGTAGGTCTCATCAACCAGAATTGGGTCCCATGTCCATGCCTGGACCAATCACTAGCAACATGTCATAATTTATGACAACAGTCATAATTCACCTGGGAGAATTAACTTTCTTGCATAAGAATAAAGCCCCAAACAAAAGTCTGACTTGCTATCAAGGAAGAAGGGGCTTTCCTGTATATAATCAACAGTATTTGTAACAATTAGCTATCTCCTAGTTTGCTATCATGATCAATTATGTCGTCGCCTCCTTCCTTCAAATACTGTAATCATACTAAAGCTATGGCAATTTTCTTGTTAGTTGCAGTTGGCAGACATGTTATCACATCCCTCAAAATGAGTTTTCAATGGTGACAGTTGTGCTTGAGCCTCTTTTCAAAATACCCTTGAGTCTTGGGGTGCCTGGATGGCTCAGTAGGTTAAGCATCTGCCTTCAGCTCAGGTTATGATCTCAGGGTCCTGGCCCCACTTTGGGCTCCCGGCTCAGCAGGGAGTCTGCTTTTCCCTCTTCCTCTGCCTGCTGCTCCCACCCTGCTTGTGCTCTCTCTCTCTGTTAAGTAAATAGATGCAATCTTAAAAAAAAAAAAAAACAACCCACCCCAAACCAACCAAACAAAATATCCTCAAGTCTCTTGGATGAATTTGATACATGTTCTACTATCATAGTGTTGATTTAAATAAGTATTATTGAATACCTGATTATATGCAAAGTTGTCCATGAATCATGGTGTGAGATAGAATGGATAAGGTATGGGTTCTGTCTTTAAGGATCTTAGATTATAATAAGCACAAAGATAATTATCATTATTTAAGGTTGTGACATAATTTTATTGTCTAAGTTTCAAGGAGCACCTGGATGTCTTGGCCAGTAATTATCCTAGGGAAAAACTTAACACCAAATAAAAAAAAAATAAAGAACATTCAGTTGCATATGTCCTTACTTATATGTAAAATAAAATCCCATGGGGATCCCTGGGTGGCGCAGTGGTTTAGCGCCTGCCTTTGGCCCAGGGTGCGATCCTGGAGACCCAGGATCGAATCCCACGTCGGGCTCCCGGTGCATGGAGCCTGCTTCTCCCTCTGCCTGTGTCTCTGCCTCTCTCTTTCTCTCTCTCTCTCTCTGTGCGACTATCATAAAAAAAAAAATTAAAATAAAATCCCAAACCAGGTTTATGGAATCAAGATGCTGTCCCTATTGGCAATCTGTCTGGAAGAAAGCAAAATTAGGTCCCTTCCTTACATCATTCATTAAAATAAATTCCAAATAGATCAAAATTTAAAAAAAGAAAATATTAAAGATTATAGGAAATATGGCAGAAAATGAGACAGAAACCTAGGAGCATAAAGGAAAAGGATGATCTATTTCATCATACAAAGATAAAAATAGGGGACCCCTGGGTGGCTCAGCTGTTTGGCTCCTGCCTTTGGCCCAGGGCGCGATCCTGGAGACCCGGGATCAGTCCCATGTCGGGCTCCCTGCATGGAGCCTGCTTCTCCCTCCTCCTGTGTCTCTGCGCCTCTCTTTCTCTCTCTATGTCTATCATAAATAAATAACTACATCTTAAAAAAAAAGATAAAAATAAATTAATATGACAAAAGACACAAAGTCCAAATATAAATGATAGTTGGAAAGGGCAAAAATAAATTTCATAGATCAAGGGTTATATCCCTAAAATGAAAAGATCCCTATACGTTTTTACATGTGTAGGCGCTCTGCACTATGCAATTAACATGTGTGGGTGTTTGGAAAGTTTTCCAATCCTTGTTTAATTAGCTCAACTGGAAAGGTGTCTATGGCTGTACATACAGAGCAGGTTAGCGTCTTAGGTAGGCAAAATACCAATCAGGCTAGTCCATTTTCCACAACAAAATGAATACTTTATCTCTATTTCTCTGATATCTCATGCATGTGTTTTGAAACTCAGCTAACATCACAGCCTAGAAGCAATACAAATGAAGTTAGAGGAAACAATTCATGCTGACTACAAAGCTGCTTTGCATAAAATTCTTTTAAGACATCTGATATTTGAGAAGGAGTTCTTTCTATTCTTTGGTGAAGTCATCAGGGAACAGCATTTCTA
The DNA here is from genome assembly GCF_053574225.1 of Canis aureus. NCBI lineage: Eukaryota > Metazoa > Chordata > Mammalia > Carnivora > Canidae > Canis > Canis aureus. Next base: position 9,116,864 of record NC_135643.1, read on the forward strand.
AGCCATAGTGTCTCATCCTAGTATCCCTTTATGTTTTGCTCTATCTTTATGGAGAGTGTTTGTAACTGAAGCCTGCATTTGAGTGACATTTCTGTGCCGTTTATGAAGCCATAATTGATTAAATGACAAATTTTTACAATGTTAGCCAGACACTCTACTGTAGGCAGGAGATGAAATAATTCCTATTTAAATTTATTTCCAGGAATAAGGTTGTTTTTGCTGATGAATTTGTTCTTTCTCAAAAAATTATTCTCCCTGGGAAACTTCACATCAAATATAATGTCCCAATCTAGCAGAAATCTTGTAATGGATAATCCATTTATGTTTTTAGATGGTCATCTTTTTACTCTGAAATTTTTTAAACTGGTATTCTCCAGTTTTACAATGTTTTTGATTTATTAAATCATACAACATTTGGAAGCAGAAAGTACAAATCCCTGATCTTAAATGCAACAGAATGGAGGGTCCTAAATGCTAATTGGCTAGCCTAGTCTCATGCCAATATGCAGCTGAACCAGGGCTAGAGACCAGTCCCTTGACTGTCAGTATAGAGCTTGTTCCGCAGGTACACCTGTGTGGCTCAGTCTGTTAAGTGTCTGACCCTTGGTTTTGGCTCAGGTCATGATCTCAGGGTCAGGGTCATGGGGAAGCCCTGGGGAAGGACTCTGAGCTCAGCAAGAAGTTTGCTTGAGATTCTCTCCCTCTTCTTCTCTCTCTCCCCCTTGCTTGCTTATGTGCTCTCTCTCAAATAAATAAATAAATCTTATATAAGAAAAAAAAAAAAAAAAGAAAGAACTTGTTCTACATTACTTTCTAACTTCCTGGCCAAATTTTCCATTTGAGATACTATTCTTCCAGAATCAGGTAAATTGTAGTTTCTAGGGTTTGATAGTAAATTTCAATTTCCAATTGTGTCTTAGGAATTCTCTTGTTTTGTTAATTTAAATTCTAGTTAGTTAACATATAGTGTAGTACTGATTTCAGGAGTAGAATTTTGTGATTCATCACTAACATGTAACACCCAGTGCTGATCACAAGTGCCCTCCTTAATACCCATCACTCATTTAACCTGTCCTCCTCCCTGCTCATCTCCCCTCCAGCAATTGTTTGTTCTTTATACTTAAGATTCTGTTTTATGGTTTGCTTCTCTCTTTTTTTTAACCTTTGAGTTCATCTGCTTTATTTCTTAAATTCCACATATGAGTGAAATCATATTGTATTTGTCTTTCTCTGACTGACTTATTTCACTTTGCATAATACATTCTAGCTCCATCTACATCATTGCAAATGGCAAGATTTCATTCTTTTCAATGGCTGGGTAATACTCCGTTGTATGTATAGATACCACATCTTCTTTATCCATTCATCGATCAATGGATATCTGGGCTCTTTCCATATTTTGGCTATTGTGGACATTGCTGCTATAAACAGTGGGGTGCACGCGCCAAATCAGTATTTTTGTATTCTTTGGGTAAATACCTAGTAGTACAATTGTTGGATGATAGAGTAGTTCTATTTTTAACCTTTTTAAGGAACCTCCATACTATTCTCCAGAATGGCTACACCGGTTTACATTCCCACCAACGGTGTAAGAGGGTTCCTCTTTCTACGCATGAGAAACAATGTCTCTCATTTCCTGAGTTGTTAATTATAGCCATTCTGATAGAGGTGAGGTGGCATCTCATTGTAGTTTTGATTTGTTTTTCCCTGATGATGAGTGATGTTGAGCATCTTTTCATGTGTCTGTTAATTATCTGGATGTCTTTTTTGGAGAAATGTCTATTCATGTCTTCTGCTCATTTCTTAACTAGATTATTGGTTTTTTGGGTGTTGAGTTTGATAAGTTCTTTATAGATCTTGGATACTAACCCTTTATCAGATATGTCACTTGCAAATATCTTCTTCCATTCTGTAGGTTGCCTTTTAGTTTTATTGATGTTTCTTTTGCTGTGCAGAAGCTTTTTATCTTGATGAAGTCCCAGTAGTTCATTTTTGCTTTTGTTTCTCTTGCCTCAGGAGACAAGTCTAGTAAGAAGTTACTCCAGTCTACATCAGAGAGGTTGTTGCTTGTGTTCTCATCTAGGATTTTGATGGATTCCTGTCTCACATTTAGGTCTTTCATCCATTTTGAATTTATTTTTGTGTATGGTGTAAGAAAGTGGTCCAGTTTCATTCTTCTGCATATTGCTGTTCAGTTTTCCCAACATTGTTTGTTGAGGAGGCTTTTTTCCTGCTGGATACTTTTTCCTGCTTTGTTAAGATGGCAACATATTAGGAGGATCTTATGCTTGCCTCATCCCTCGAATGTAGCTGGATAACAATCAAATTATGCTGAACACCCAAGAAATCGATCTGACAACTGAGAGAACAAACTGCACAACTAGAGGGAGAGAAGAGGCCACATCATGGAAGGTAGGAGGTGTGGGGGCGTAATTTGGGGGAGAAAAAGATCATAGGTGCTGCAGAGGGGAGGGGACCTGATCCAGAGAGAGGAGAGAGGCAGAAAGAGGAGAGAAGGAGGCAGAGGAAGATAGAGTGAGTGAGAAAGCAGTACACAAGGAACCACACAAGAAAAACACTTCCCCAACACCATCACCTGGGAAGACAAGAGGAGCTAATCATTGTGAGTTTTTACAACCAGTAGAGCTCAAAGACTGGAGTTTTAGAGGTCTGTGCCTTGACCGGTGGAGTCCAGCAGCCATTGTAGTCCTCCTGTGGAATTAATTAATTTTTAAAGGCAGTTCCTTATAGAGGCTTAATGCTATTTTAAAGGTATATATTAAGAGCAAGTAGTCGTATATTTAGATTTCTAAATGTATTTTTATTATTTAGTAGTGGTCTGGCTCCATCTTAGTATGACTTTGTCTTTGAAAAATCCAAATATCACATATAAGATGAATTATAATATACTAGAAAGTCACACAATATTTTCCCCCAAAAAACTCATCAATACTATTTTGTGTTTCTACCAGAAAAAAAAACACCACTTAACATATAACCAGAAGAATAAATTTCAGCTTTTTTTTCTTTGTGACGTTTTCCTCTTCTATTTGGCTGCCAATTTAAGAATTTTTTTTTTCAACTTAAGAATTCTTGAATTTGGCAGGTTTTCTCCAGATTTTCAACATACTTGATTTAAAACAACCAATTTCTTATGATTTCCTTTTTAATTGTATGACATGCCATATTATCTTATTTCCTGATATCTGAATTACTAGTCTCTCAGAGGCTGTTTGCCACTCTATATAGTTTTCAAGTATTTGCCAGATAAAAGTTTCCATTCTGAGGACTGCACAAAAAGAGGCCCTGACTAACTCAGCTGCCACACTGGCTGACCATTTCTCCCTGATACTCTCTACTGCAGATGAAGAATGTGAACAGGTGCACCACTGCCTTTCCCGAAAGAAGAAAAAAAGTTTTTCAGCTAAAGCACATTGCCAGCCATACCAAAACATGCATTTTTGGGGGAAAAAAGAGGCCAAATTATCAGGGTATCTTTATCTCTGTATTGATCCCGTTGAAGTCACTGGAACTAGGTGCAGAAGAATTGGGTGAGGTGGACAGTGTGGAACACTGCCAGGTTTGTAGTGACTCACCATATCCCTTATTAACACACAAAGTTTCCCAAAGCTTCCTGCAAGTCTGGACAGCACCAAGGTGGTTGCCATGGATTTACAGTGTTTAGTTTCCTACTAATGTGCAGAGTTGTGGGTGACGACAGGTCGTGGGTTTGTGGCAGAGAGACTGGCTGCTTCTCTACTCCCAACCCCAGCACAAGTGGAAGCTTTTCAGCTGGAAGACAAGGTTCAGACAAGACCAGAATCAACCAATGTATCCAAGACAAGAGAAACTTTAACAATGTTATGAAACATTACTCCAGAAAGAAATTTCTTTTGCTCTTCCAGTCATAGCGTGCATGAGTCTAAGTCTAGATTTCTAGGTATTGGAACTTAACCATTTACTACAGTGCTCCTTACAATGCCTTGAAATTTCATTTTATGATAAGGAGATCTGAGGTTCTTTATATACTCTATCAGATGATCTGTATCATTCATTATGGAAAATTTAAAATAAAAACCGAAGAGAGATAATGTAAAAAACTGATTCTTCAGCTCCAAGAATTACCAGCATATGATCAATTTTATTTCAACTATAATTTTTATATTCCTCTTCCCCTATTGGATTATGTTGAAGCAAACTTGAGATAGCCTACTACTTTATGTCAGAATTTAGTGTGCATTGTAAAAAAGTGAGGACTATTTTAGTATCATTACATTCCCCAAATTAACAACAATTTCTTAATATCACTAAATGTCCACTCAGTATCCAAATTCCCTGATTATCTCATAAATGTCTGTATACAGCTGGTATTATTTGAATCAGGTCCCAAAAAAGGTCCACAATGCATGGTATATCTTTTTTTTTTTTTTAAGATTTTATTTTTATCTATTCATGAGAGACACACACACACAGAGAAAGAGAGAGAGAGAGAGAGAGAGAGAGAGAGGGAGGGAGAAACAGGCTCCATGCAGGGAGCCCGATGTGGGACTCAATCCTGGGACCCCAGGATCACACCCCGGGCCGAAGGCAGGTGCTAAAGTGCTGAGCCACACAGGGATCCCTGTGGTATATCTTTTTTTATGCTTAAGGAGCACATCAAGACTTCTAAATAACTTGTGTTTTTTTTTCCTTCTTTTTTCACTTGCCCTTTACTTGTTGAAGAAAATAGGTCACTTTTTTTAGAATTTCCTACATCCTGGTTGTAGCCGATTGCATTCCAGGAGGTGTCATTTACTGTGTTCCTTTCAACTCCTGGATTTTCTGTGAAAGAGCAGGTAGGCTTGGAGGCTTAATCAGACTCATGTTTTCTTTTGTGGCAAGACCACTTGACTAGTGGTATAATGTATTTCTTCTTGAATCACATGAAAAGGCTCATGATATCTGGTTGTCATTTTTTTTTGTGGTAATTGATCAGTGAGTTCAGATGTTGTCAGCTGATCCATTCATTTTAACTTCACCAACTGCCCTTCACCTACTGATTTTAGCAGCTTTTGCCCAGATTATTCATTAGTGTTGCAAAAGGGTTACACTCTAATTCTATCATTCCACTTGTATTTATTAGCTAGAATTTATCCATAAAGAACATTATTTTATGGATTATTTCAATAATTTGTAAAACAGCTTGTATAGTAAAGGCAAGGCAACTATTTTATCTTTTTCCTTCTCATTTTATTTATCATATCATTTTGAGGCAACTATCAAGCCCTCATCTTGACTAATATATGCAAGAACTTACACACAAAACAGAGAAATTACGTAATACAATGGAAAAATCAGAAACCTAGACACATGAGAAGTAAAAGGTCTAATCTTGTCATTGCAGAATGTGTTGCAATTGGCTTATACATATGACATTTCTGGCACAAGAAGTGCTTGGTAGGCTTAAGAAATATCTTTCATTATGAAGTTTGTATTTCTACAGAGAAATTCAATTCTTTTATTCCCAATATCAGGACCTCTGTCTGGCATTATCTCTCTGTCTGCTGCCTTTATTCATAATATACATTCTTAGTTCTGATAAATATGTTTATAATCTCACATGCCATTCATTCTACTTCATGTTAGTTTCTCTTGTTTATCTTGGAAAAACCCACTGAATATTTGATCCATTTTTTGTAAATAAATCTATTTTTTTTTGTCCTCGATCCTGCCCTCCAATTTAACTAACCCAGGAAACTGCTTTCATCGAATTATCAAGCACTTATTCTGGGCAGAATAAATTACGTATTTACCTACTAATGATTTTCCCTTTGATTCTGCTTCTTAGTAGTTATAAGAACTTGGGCAACACATCTTACGCCTCTAGTCTTATTTCCCTCATTGGCAGAATTGACAGTGATAAACCGAACCCCAGGGTGTTCTGAAGATTAACAAAGATAATTTATGTGAAATAATCAATCATCAAGCCATCTAATTTTTAAAAATTTCCTAAGGAGTTTATTTATTTATTTATTTATTTATTTATTTATTTATTTATTTATTTATTGAAAGAGAGAGTGCATGCTTACACAAATGGGAGGGACAGAGGGAGAGGGAAAGAAAGAAGCAGAGACTCTCAAGCAGACTCCACACTGAGTGTGGAGCCCTGTGTGGGGCTCAATCTCACCATCCTGAGATCATGACCTAAGCAAAACCAAGAGTTAGACACTTAACCGAGTCACCCTGGTGCCCTAATCATAGAGCCATTTTAATATTCATTCATCCCAGCAAGTACTTACTAACTGCTTTATTGGTAGCTTCTACACTAAGTTCTAAGGATACACCAACTAAAACAGCCATGGATGTCTTGCCCTCATAGACCTTCTGTCCAATGGCAAATACCAACATTAAAAATACCATTACACTGGGATCCCTGGGTGGCGCAGCGGTTTGGCGCCTGCCTTTGGCCCAGGGCGTGATCCTGGAGACCCGGGATCGAATCCCACATCGGGCTCCCGGTGCATGGAGCCTGCTTCTCCCTCTGCCTGTCTCTGCCTCTCTCTCCTTCTCTCTCTGTGACTATCATAAATAAATAAAAATTAAAAAAAAGATTAAAAAAATACCATTACACTAAATTCAAAGATGTTCTGCAGATGATTGCTAAATTTGACTATTTTGTCCATTATATTGTTGATTTATTTCTAATTTTTTTCCTCTTAGAAGTTAATGTTTAGTTCTGGCTCACTACTATTTTCATAATACTTATGTCATCTTGATTTTCTTTATTCGATTTAAGGAATAGCATAACATTGAGTCTTACTATAGAACTTCCTAGGTATTAAATACATAAGTGAAATCATGCTGGGGAGTATAGAATTTCCATTCAATTCATTCAATCATCCATTTATCAAATATTCAATGAGACCAGAATGTACAAGATAATTTCAGAAAAGATAGAGATGCTCAGGCTAATTTGTTTTATGAGGCAACAGAGGTGAGTTCATCAGAGTTAGACAATGTTTGGTCATTTATTGGCTGAAAATTGGATCAAATATTTGAGATGAAATATTTGGATCAATATGTTTGACTTAATACACTAAGACACTAATAACTTGAGACAGCTTAATCATACTTTTAAAAAGTAGTTTCCTTTAAAATATAGGTAGGGCTATGAGACAAATGAATAGGGAATGTCACCTGCTAGAACTGCACCGTGACTTCCTTGTCTATGGTTTTATAAGCAAAATTGTGCAGTTTTTCTCATTGTCCCCACCCTAACTTCTGTTTCCTTTTTCTTTTCTTTTTTTCCCCATTTTTATTACTTGGTAAACATATATTTGGCTTGCTTGTTCTTTGCACTCAGTAATATTTCTCTGAGAGGACATAAGTTGTTCTTCAACCCATAGTTTAAAATATCTAAGTGTGTGTGTGTGTCTTTGTGAGTTTAATATAGTCCCTGAGAAGATTTCAAAATCTAATTTTTGTTCAGATGTGCAAGTTGGATTGACTCATATATTTTAATTAAATTTGTAGCTTTATTACTTTTTTTCAAGTGGTGATCAAGGAGAGTAAATCATCTCATTGATATTTTGGTTCTTTTTCTCTTTTTTCATAATTTGGTTACAATTTCTTTTCTCTTTGCATAACATTCTCTTAACATTTCTCTTAACTTTTAGTTTTCAAGAGTGAGGCTATGGTAGAATACATTCTTCTAGTTATTATTATTATTTTTTTACCCTTCTCTTTCTAAGCGCTATACTTCTTGATTCAATTGATATCAGATTAGGTTAATTGACTTGCTACCAATGGAATGTTTGTGGAGTAACATTAATGAGCCATCATGTAGTTTTATCATTATTCTTTTTCCTCTGATGTGAGATCAAAGTAAGGGCCTGGATTCCTGGATGAAGAAGGCATTCAGCAGGAAGTGGCAAGTGACATTATTATTGTAAAAATGTCAGATTTTCAGGGCCATTTTCAGGGCTACTGTCAGCATATAACTAAGCTGAGTAATGCAAACGGTAGTTTCATTACTGTTAAAAGGCAGGTAGATGGGCTGTTAGTGTAACACAGAGGAAAGAGTACATGTTTTGGAGTTAGGGAGATGGAGTTTTGATTCAGGTTTAATTTTATTAGTTGTCAATACTTGGGCTAGTTATTAAACTGAACCTTAGTTTATCCATCTATAAAATGAGGATAAACCTACCTAAAATTATTAACTTTTCTGTGGAGATTAAATAATCGTGTTAATATAAGGCTAACTGCTGTAACCAACAATCAAATGGAAACATGTATAATGACTCAAAATTTATAGAAGTTTATTTCTTATTCACATAAACTGCAAAATGGATGATTCTGACTATCAGATGTTTTTTCTCCAAGCATTGATTAAAAAATTCAGTCTCCTTCCTTCCATCTTATAGCTTTGCTATCTGCAATGCATGGTGTTCCAGGTTTCCTAGGAACTATTTCCACTCCAGTTATCCAGAAGGACAAAGAAACATGGAGGATCTCAAGCGGAAGATTTTCGTAAGATAGGCTTGGAAATGGTACATATTGCTTCTGCTCACGTTCCAGTGGTTAGAATCTAGTTGCATGGTCACACTAAGTACAGTGTAGCCTGGGGGTGCAGTCAACTCTGCTTGAGAAGAGAGGAAATAAGTTTGAAGAACAGTTAGTATTGCCTGACATGATATATGGGAAAGGCATAGACTACTAATGAAAACCCAGGAGATGCATAATAAACATAAACATTCTTTCCTGTTTGCTCCTCTGAGTTCCTTCAAGCCTTACATAATAAATACCAAAAAGAGTTTTATCTCCTGGGGATCAGACACATGACATTTAAGATGGAATATATAAATCTTGGTGCCATGAAAAAATTCTTAGTTTATAGGTGTTCTTTCCTGAAAATTCTTGATATTCACACAGCAACTTGCTTAGCGCAATGATCTTGGTTCTTTGACTATCAGAACGAGACGTAATATTACAGGCATTCACTAAATGTTTTGTTGAATGCCTCACTGAATAAATGTGCCTCTCTGATTTTGTAAAATATTATGACTGAAAAAGGATTGGGTCCTTTTGTAATGCATGCACTGAAACATGAGGAAATATATTGGCTCTCCAGAGATTATTGCTTTGCCATCCAAGAACTGATATTTGACTTTTATAAACCATGGGAAATGTTGGTATTTCAACATGAACTTAAAGAATTTTGCACAAACTTTCAATTTTATTTTCATTGTTATTGAGTAAACCCCTTAAACTTACACTTTCATGACATGGATACGTGTGAAAGCTACTGATGATTTCTTGAAATCAGGATTGTAGGAGTTTTTGCAAACATAGAAAGATGGCTTTGATTTTCAGTTTTTCTTTACTTCCACTCAGGTAGTTGACCTTACTAACTTATATTACATGTTTAGGCCTCAATTATTTCATCCATAACAACAGGATAAGCATAAACCTAGGGTATGTTTATAGTGAGTTTTAAATGAAGTATAATTAGGAAAATAAAGAATACATTTTCTGGTATATGATAAATACTCAGTAAATGGCAACTTTTTAATTAATATTAATAACAATGGTGGTACGAATGATAATGGGGATAATGATAATAATTTTAATAGAATAATAAACTATTACCAGGGAAAGATATATTTTTCTGAGACACACTATAAAAATGAAATAGGAATGATGTTTAAACATCTTTTCTGTTCAAAGCCACCATCCCTAGAGAGCACATAGGGTGAGTTGCTTCTGAGTAATGCCCAGAGTGAGCTTTTGTTCTTACCTGAGTGTTTTGACATTGCGTAATTGTATAGTAAACAGATTATGTCACATGCTTGGCTTGTACTTCTTAATAATTTTGAAAAGCCACTAGAGGGTGCTACTTTGTTAGGAAAATAAAAGCACCTCCCAACAGTAGCGTTCAGTCTGCAGCGGCCACGTCTGATGTTAGGGGCCAGACCTGAGCTCTCTGCTGTGAGTATCCGGATACAATTTATTCATTTTTCGTTTGTGTCGGAAGTAAATAGCAATAGTTTCTGTAAGCCACAAAAGTTGATTCAGATAAAATATTAGTCTTTTCTTTAAGTAAAGCTTTATGCCAATTCTGTATGGTAAAACTGTGAATATTTCTTACCAAACAAAATAGGGAGGCTGTATGACTTTTTTCTGAGAGATAAGCTGGCTTTAATATATGTGTTGTGTTTTGATTAGGCATCTGTTGCTTTAAGTTTGGTAGAATGATTTTCTTCTGTCCTTGGTAGTTTTTATTATGAGGATTGGTGAAGATCTTCTTGTATTATTTTTGCCCTCTGACAAATAATATTTCAGGGATCCAAAGGTCGCAAATATATTCAGGTGGGTGAGGTGCAGAGAAGCTAAGTGCGCGACCCTCATTTTCATTACTCTGGGTTGAAAGTTAATGTTATGTTGGTGACAGGTTGTAGGAAGTGTCAGCTTCAATTATGAATAACAGCCTTAGTCTATAGTTCATATCCAGTAGCAAGTGCATCTCTTGTGGAGTCAGTTATCTAAGGACAAAACACAGTCAGCACAGGGTTTAGTCAGAAGATTTCTGCAGATTAACTATTGTCCTTTTAGCCAGCCATGAGGTTATGATAGAGATGGAAGAAGATTGTCGGTCATTGGATGAGAGGAAGAAATAGAGGGGGAGACCTAAAATAATTCTATTTCTCAAATAGAAGTGAACTATACAAAAATTGGGGGGTTTCAGTGTATACATTCTTGATCCCCGATAGAAGAGTTATCTTTCTGAGGGGTATTTTCCTACTACTTATTACTTCTGAAATAGGAGTGGAAAGAAGGGTTTTTGATTTGACTTGCATAAGTGAAAGGAACAACTAAAAACTTTCAGACAAAATTATCCAGAAGAGCCCAGCTCATCAGGTCTTCTGAGCTCCTCTTAGTCAAGGAAACTATTCAACAGTCTGGGCTGGTCTTGATTAAACAAAACATAGGGAACTGGCTCATGGTGTGTGTGTGTGTGTGTGTGCAAGCACTCTGCACACATACTCTTCGTTATGACTTCAACAGGTTATATCAGTCAAGAGCTCAGTCTTATCCCATTTTAATTTTTTGTGTTAATGCAGCTTCTTTAGCTTGTTTAGATCTTATGTTGGGTTAGATAGTTATCGGTGGCAGTGGGGGAGAAGTCAGGAGGCTCTGATTATTATTCATTGAGATACTTTCAGTCCCATAGTTCAAACCCTGTACAAAGAATTTGAGACTGGGAACAATTGGATGGCACTAAAATATGAAAAAAATTGTTTTTGTCTTCTTCATTAACGTAGATCATGTCTTTTCACTCAAGTTTATTTGAAGATAGGAATAAAATGGAATGGGATTATCTCATTGTTCATATTCGAAGAGTAAGGAAACTCTAATGTACCTTTCTCTGGATATCAGAAAGGTAATTGTCAAGTCTGGGCTGAGTTTTTACTCAGAAAAATATCTTCGTTTTAATTTTCCAGCTGTATGAACGCATGGATTACAGGAAATAGTGTTCAATTAGAAGGAAGCTGGTTTTAAGCCCTCTGATTCTGATGTGCCATTTCTAGTTGTGACTAATGGCTGTACATTGAATAAACCATGGACATAACTAAGCTTTGCTGGATTTTTGTTTTGTTTTGTTTTTGACTTTTTTTTTTTTGTAAGAAAGAATAGCGTTGACTTAAGTTTGTATCAGAGGATTGTTAGGAGCAACATATAAAAAAATACCATAAAACTATAAAGGCCAATAGAACTGTTGCCATGGTCTGTGACAATATGGTCATCAAAATTGGTTTTACTAAATTAATTGAACACTATTAGAAAAATACCCTGCTTGTTTTCCCATTCTTTGGGTGTTTTGTCTTTTCTTTTCTTTTCTTTTCTTTTCTTTTCTTTTCTTTTCTTTTCTTTTCTTTTCTTTTTCTTTTCTTTTCTTCTTTCTTTCTTTCTTCCTTTCTTTCTTTCTTTCTTTCTTTCTTTCTTTCTTTCTTTCTTTCTTTCTTTCTTTCTTTCTTTCTTTCTTTCATTCATTCCAGCTTCTTGTCTATCCATTGGCTATCTTGCAGATGACCATATCTATGCTTCAGCCTGACAGCAGATGCTAAAGGTGTGATGATGAGGGAAGTAGAAAAGGTAGTTTATCTTCTCATGTCATATACAAGCGTCACTGCCAACACCCCACAGTTGTGCTTTTGCTTTTGCTTGCTTCATAACTTTTTATGTGCCCCAACTCCTGGTTTAAGGCACATTGAATTCTTGGTCTCTTAAACTTAGATGCTCAAATAATTCCATGGGATCCCTTTTACAGACTTAAAACCAGAGTGGTTGTGAAATTGGAAATACTGTCCTTGAAACTCTTATTTTACACTCAGATTTTCTCATTTGAGAACTTAAGGGGACTAAGGTTTTTCAGTAGCTTCCATTGGTATAACTCTGTGGCTCTGAAACTCTGGAGGTAGCCATCCCTTTATTACTCACTGGACTGACTATTGTCAGGGAGCCCCATTGTTTTCCCTTGTACATCCTTAAAGAAGCCCAATAAGTGACAGCCTTGGTTTCCATACCTCAGATAATAGTATATCTATATCTATATCTATATCTATATACAGATACTTCAATCTGACCCATATGTATGGGGTAAGATAGACAGACATCAAAGAGGTCAAAATACTGCTTTAACCTTAGGACTGATAAAATTACTATTGGAGAATATGACTTGGGGAATTGGTGACAGTAGTCCCTTAATACCAAACTCCTCCTAAAGGCAGGGTGGAGAGCACATACTCTATCAGTACAGCTGGCTCCCTTGAGGATGTGGGGAAAGCGGCTGAGTGACAGCTGGCTAGTTCCTCCCCCAAACTCATCAATCAGCTGACTCTAACTTTCTGGGCAAGAAACCTTAGAAAAACCCCATTAAGTTTTCCCTAGGGGAGGAGTGAATGTCCCCACCCCCCAAAACTCAAAATACTCCTCAGGGATCTGTTTTCTTACCTTATGGAACTTAACTATCAAGCCTGCAGAAGCAGGATCTGTACTTTTGTCCTGCAGGAGAAAATCTACAGTCTACCAACACAGCCTGCTCTGTGAGGCTGTTGCCCTCACTGGTCTCTGACTTTCTGTGAATCTGCTTGGGACACTGGTAAGAGGGACATCTTATTCCCCTAGCAGGGTCTAAGAAGGTCAGTCTGTACTAAAGCTAAACAGTCTCTCCCCTTTCTATTCCCAATCCAAATTGTTACCCACATGTCCAGGCTTATTAGAGATTTTGCAATGATATCAAATGACCACATGGAGCTATTCCAATAATAATATGCCAAGAAAACTAGACATCCTAAATTTAAATATAAATCTCTGCCCATTTTTAAATTCCTCATCAAAAATCAAGGTTCAAATTTAAATGATAGAAATGAATTAAAACCCAGAACCAAATTATTTTACCTTGGTGGTTTCAAAGAAATCAGTGAAAAAAAAAATCATCCTTGCCAATTTCTGATTCTCATCAACTTCAACAAAGATTTCTTGATGGCTGGAGAGGATGGGTTTCCTTTAGCAGCTGCAGCCTGGATTATTTCTCATGGAATGGGTGTAGTTCCTTTATAAATTCAGAAACTGCATTAATTCATTGCCAAGTTTCTGATGTACCTAATTTTTTTAAAAAAGGGGCTCATGAGATTATTACAACACTGGCCCCATTCCCACCAAATTTAGAAAAAAAATAATCTCTAGCCCTTAGATGAATTTTTCCAGGGAAAATTGTGTTCTCCAGACTCAGTATCTAGTGATGTCAAAGATTCTAGAAGAGGCTCAATGAGATCTGAGAACAGGGTAGACTGTTTCTTGATTTTAATCTGATCAGGATGCCATTCCATCTGGGCCAGGTTTCTAGAATGCGTGACTTGGAAACTTGAATTCAATTGGGAGAATTCATGTATAAAATATATTACCTTTGGCCCTTGAGAATTACTGGATCTTGAGAGAAAATCCATCTGTGAACTATTTGCTACTCTTGGAAAGGATATTTGAGACATGCTGGGCAAGCTACAGAATTTGCAAGCGTTTCTACATTCTTATTTGGCATGCCATTGGGCCTTCCATTTGGGGGCATCCTAATGGTGATTTTGTGTGGATTTTTGTCTAGTGACAGGCCACCACTCTCTGTGCAAAGGTGGGTGATTCCATTGATCTTGCTATGAAATTGCTTAGCGCTAAGGACTCTCACCTAGAGAAAGTTTCTTTCTGTTCTTCATCCTTATTCCAGCTGGTGAAACATCTTCAGATTTCTGAACTCACTCTTTGCTTTCTATTTCTTGAAGCTTGTATCTTTGGAGGGGTTTTGTGGGGACAGGTGCCTTTTTGTGTTCTTCAAGAAAATGTTATGTGGCACAAAAAATTTAAAGTTAAGCCCTCAAACACATGTGCTTCAAAAGCACTCATAAAATGTAGACACTGTGCACTTAAAGACAATGCCTACATATATGGTTGGGAAACATAGTAATATCAACAAAAACTGTTTGACCTGTTGTCCACACACACTAGGTGGTTCAAGGTCATGCTATAGCAGCTAGCTAGCTTCTGGAGGTCTGTGTGGCCCATGGGATTTTATTTAAGGCCTGGGGAGCCCTGACTATGTAAAAAGAGCCTTTCACAGTATAAAAATAGCCACACACCTGTGGACAAGCCACCAAAAGCTTCAGTTTCCCACCAAATGCAAAATCCCATGGAGACTGATCTCTTTAAAGTCCAAAATCCAGAGTTGCTACTCAGGCTACACTGATTATAAGCACACCACACAACTGTGAAAACCACTTGCATGGTGCAACCACAAAAATCAACAACTGACACAGTCTGATCCCACCCAGTGCCTCAAGGTTCAATGTTATTTTTACTCTCTAAACTGCATACCATGCAATATTCTATTTCTGAATATTCTGGGTATAGGACACCATATCCTAACCCTCCCTTGATTTGTACTTCCAAAGTGTGGGCAGAGGCAAAGTCTGCCCTCTAAATCATGGGATTTGGAGTAACAGAAGTGAATGCCTATGCTCTGTTGTCAGCTGGGTCACAAGGGAGAGGCAGGCAGAAGGAGCTGAGCCACTCCTATCCAATTCTTTTCTGGAACTCACTAATCAGGTAACTTATTCTGCTTCATGCACAAGAAGCTGTAGGTATTTTGAACAAGTCTCTCCTCATGGAAAGCAGGAGAGGAGAAAGGTTCTATTCCCCCTTAACAGGACTTGATTGGATTACTCCCCTGTGGCCTCCTTTGATAACCTGTTCTTGAAACCAGTTTCACTCTCCAGAATGAAAAACCCAAACCAAACAAACACAAAAGACTAAGTAATTGAGAAGCTCAACAGTTGAATGGCTCAACTGATGCCTCATCAATTTCAATTCTGCTGCAGAAGGTTTCTGCAGGTGCTTTACATATGTTAGCTGTAACTGATCTCTTCAAATACTCAATGTAACACATTTCTGGAACTGCTTGGTTAAGTCTGGTTTTCCAAAAGTAGGTTGGAAAGGTTTCAAGTAACACAAATGGAAAAAAAAATGGAATGAATAGGAAAATGATTCACAGTACACATTGATATAGGGAGATGTAATTATATTAAGTTAAATGAGGTAATAGTTGTGAAAGCTTTTGGCAGACTTGAGATATATACCATATGAAGATAAAATTTTAGCTATTACACTCTGCGTAAATGGGTTGCAATTTGAAGTCTACTGTGCCTATCATAAGAATTTTGGTAGGTACTTTAAAATCTAGTTCCATTCCCTCTTGAAGGCACAGGAGCCTTGAAGGGGTAAATGATCTAAATCTTAGAGTTTATGGTTACCAAATTAATGAATAGGCAAGTGGGACCAGAAGATAATTTGGTTCTCTTAATGGCTGGTGCCAGAAGCTCATGCTTGCCTAGTTTCAGGTGAAATGAAAGCCACCAGTGCACGAGACCTCACAAAGATGAAAACCTGGTTATAAAAACATGTTAGTAACATCAACTCCAGATATGAAGAAAAAAAGATATGTACATTTTGGAACCTGAAAGGAATTAACCCCCCTCTTTTATTTGCTTTTTTCTCTATCATGTAAGGAAATTATTTGATTAGTAATAGCTTCTTAAAAAATGATAAAACAATATTACAAAAGGTCCTTATCTATGTCCTTCTTTTACATATATTATTATACATAGAGATTTTATCCAGAGGACTAACACCTATCATTTTGTCATTTCATGTGAAAGTTTGGTTCAGTGATGTATTATCTAATGTCCAATGAAACACTCCTTTCAATAGAAAAAAATTCTTTATAGAACTTTCAATGTACACTAACTTCTGCTATTGAGGAGCTTGTTTTGAAAACATGAAATTGTTCCAAGACAAGTGACATATTAGGGAACTTTGAATGTTTCATGATACAAATTTTGTCTTTGCTTGTGCACAGTTTTGTTTGTTAGAAACACTAGGTGAAAGCATTCAGCTGCAGCCAGCCAAACCCAGATGCACAGGAATTCATGCAAGCGCACACATACACCACCCTCCCTCCAACTATCTGTTACCTTGTTCCCCAGGTGTAACATAAGCCACACCTACCCATGTCTGGGGTTGGAGCTTTCAGATCTATTTCAGATAATCCTTCCATCATTTCACAACACACAAGCTGCAACCCTTCTGCAAACTTCAGGTCTGTTTCAAGGTAAAGTGCTGTATTTATTGCATATTTATGTATTTCATAACCATTTCACATGTATTAAACTGTGCTACCATCTTTTATTAGGATCCTACCTTCTTAAAAAACATGTCACTGATGAAATCTCTGAGTGTTGTGTCCCTAACTCTACTTTTTCATAAGCTCTATAGTTTTTATTGTGTGATTTTGCATAGCATGGACATTTTAAGGAATGCAAATGTTGTGTTCCAGCAGAAATGACTAGATTTAAAATTCAGTTTTTCATTTTTATTTATATTTTGGAGCACCAAGTAATATAATTCTGTATTTCTTGTCCTTCCCCCCACCTCCCAAACTTTTTTTGACAGTGCTGTTAGTTTATTGCAAGATTGCTGTTTGCTGGCTAGTTTCTGTGGGAAGCAAGCCAGTTTGGGTTTACATGGACTGTGAACAATTTCTTGCAGATATATACCTTTGAAACCAGACAGAAACCTACAGTTGTCTTTAGCCTCAGAGATATTGATTGATGGCAGTCATGCATCCTTGTTTTTCCATGCTCTGAATTTGAGAGGAAGTTTGGCAGTCAAAAACTTCCATATATGATATTTGATAAATACATAGATGAAATGTACATAAGGAAAAAAACATTTTCCCCATGATTCTGTTTTTGTTTTGTGCATCCATCTCAGGCCAGGTGACTAATATGTATCTGGTATATGCCTTTACTATGATATTTATTGTTTTATTTGTCTTTAGAAGCCTCTTGTTTTAAACTTTATTGAGGTGTAATTGACAAATAAAATTATAAGATATTTAAAGTATATACTTTTATATATGTATACATTGCAAAAGGATTCCTCGCATCTAGTTAATTAGTACATCCATCACCTCAGATACTTATCTTTTTTTTTAGAGACTCCTTTACTTTTGTATACCTCTTATCCCATTCATCATGTGCCATACCCTATGCACAACCACAGTGCATAAAACATAAATTATAGAACAAAATGTTCAATGATGTGAGGGAAATATATTACTTGTTCATAAAAGCTGAAAAGAGATATTAATAGTTACTAACTTCCTTCTGTGTTCCAGGAAGTTGGCTACCTTGTTCACTGATAATATATCTTATCTCGTCATCACACTATCTCTTATAGTTTATACTTGTTTATACTTTTTTTTTGTTTTGAGAAAGAGCGCATGCACACAGGGGAGGGGCAGAGGGAGAGGGAGAGAGAATCCTAAGCAGGCTCCACAACCCGTTCAGAGCTGATTTGGGGCTCAGTTTCAGGACACTGAGATCATGATCTGAGTTGAAATCAAGAATTGGGCGCTTAACCCACTGAGCCACCCAGGTGCCCCTTTTGCTCACTATTTTAACAGAGGAAGAAACTGAAGCTCATGGAAGGTCATTAGCTGTTCCATATTGAGTGGTGTTAGAGTCAGGCATCAGTTTGGGTTCTCTGTTGTGTGAACACAAAGATGAGATTCGACTTGCAAGAGGTTTATTGAGGGAACTGCTATGACAGATAAAGGGAGGGAGCAGGAGCATCTTCAGATGATGATACCAGTCTGACACGCGGGAAAGGCGGTCTTGGTAAGAAAAGCCTTAAAATGCATGGAGTTTTGAGAAAGTCTCATCCAGGTCAGTGAGTCAGGGCGTCCCAGAACCAAAGATGCCCATTAGAAGAGTCCGGCGTTGGGGAGAAATGGCCCAGTTCTGGTATTCTTGCCATATTCCACCACTGGCTGGGAGCAACCTAAAGGAAGCATGGACATCATGAGCTCCAAAGGTGTGGGCAGCAAGAAGCTGCCAGTCAACTGTGATACTATGAGTGGATTCTCTGCAGGGAGACCTGAGTAGTGCACTGCAATGGCCGCCCCATCATCATAATTCAAGACAAGGTCTGCTTGAGTCCAATTTCTCTACAGGGTGTCAGGAGTCGTTTCTCACCAATTGAAATAACACCCTTAATCATCTCCAAATAATGTAACCTCAGTACCATGTAGGAAGTTGATAAGCAGACGCCGCTTCAGGACAGGTTTCTAAGTTGCCTGGCTTTCACCAGCCTGCTTCATCCAAGTTTCTTCTAAAGAGAAATTTTGGAGCTGCCACTTAAAAGCTGAGGACAAGAGAAGCAGTTTTCTAAAGCAATGGTTCTTAATCATGGTGGCACATTAGAGTCGAGGAGAGGAGATGGTTAACATTTCCTATGGCCTGTCTGCACCTCCAACAATGAAATCAGAATCACTTGGTGGATCCTAGGCATCAGTAGTTTTTAAAGATTCCCAGGTGATTTCAATGTGCATCCAAAGTTAAAAGCTACCCTGTAAAGGATATTCACCTTACGCAAAAGAATATATGTCTTTGAACATTTTTCTAAGTACCCAATCTCTCTACCAGTACCACTCATACCTACCTACTCCAGGGGCTACCTAATTAGTTCAAGAATGTTCTCAGAGACCATCCAGCTGAAATATATATATAACAAAGTTGGCCTCCAACATATGTGGAATTAGCTACATCTCTTGTTTCCAGAGTTTCCTTGTAAAGGTTTGGCTTTTTTTCTGGCTTGCTTGGGGCATGGCTTGTCTCCAACCTCTGTGAAAATACATATTCCTGCATTTAACAATAGATTGGAAACAAACAATGATGGCACAACAAGTGTAAAGATTATGAACTAGAACTTAAATTAAATTTTGTCACTCTGTGTGATGATTTGGAGGTTTTATTTGTGTTTAACGTTTAAACGCTAAAATAGTGTGGAGTGAGAGATGTGATATTTTTGTTTGGCAAGTGCAAATTTTAGTTCTTACATGACATATTTTATTGAATTCAAATAGTCTTTTAAATTGAAATTTGCTCTTTTTGTATTTGTAATTTACTTTAAAACTAAAAACTAATCAAGGAAATAAAACATTGCATCAGTGTGATTTAGTAGGTGTAGACATTTTAGTTTTATTAAAATTCACTTAAACTGGCATGATTATATATTCACAAAATTTAATAAAAAGAAAAGTTGGCTGTCTTTTTATCTTTTCTGGCCGTTACTCATTCTATTTCACGATTATTACTGAAAATAATTTTGTTATATAAAGTAGGGGAAATGCTCTCGTCTCAGTGCCAAATAATCCAGATGTGACACTGCTCCTACTGCTTTTGCAAAGCTCTTGCAAGTCACTGCAATAGGACTCAGACTTTTTCCTTCATCATGTCTCTTTTCCCTCTTTCTCTGTTCTTCCCTCCTCCTTTGCTTGCTCCTAGCATCCAGTCTCCTAAAGCAGGAAATGTCTCCTAGAAAATGTAGAAAGAAGTCACTAATTATATTTACAGTTCTGGTTTTCTGTGTTGTCAAAGAGGCTTAAAGTAATCCTTCCTCAGACCTGGTCAAGGATTAGCTGAGAAAGCCCGAAGAGATCAGTGGGATTGATTTGTCCAGTATAGGGGAAGTGTCATGAGTATTCTACTGAGAAAGATAATCTGATTTAGGCTGTCCAGAGGAGATTGGTCAGATTAAATGGTCATTATATACTAGGAGTTCTGTTCAGCAGTAGTGTTCAAACATTTCATTGCTCTTTAGTTGGTAAGCAAAGCTGACAACTTCTTTTCGAAGTGCATAGTTGAGAGAGAAAGGAAAAAGATGGTTCTCCATAGATTTAAGAGTAAAGCATGGAAGTGAGAAAGTATAAGATTCGAGGATTTGTTGCACACTTGTACTTCTGCTTCCAAATAGAATGACATCAAAGCACTTTGGAGAGATATAAATGAAGATGCACTCTTTCAATATAAATACTAAAGCAAAGACTTGGAGTTGATGTTCTAGGTTCTCATTTTGTTTCTGAACTAAATAAATTCATGAATAAATAGGACAAACCACATACAATCTAGGTAAAAATAGAGGGACTGGACAATAGGATCTACACAAGCCACCTTTTAAAACTCCCCCTCCTTTTTTTTAAAGTTTATTTATTGGGCAGCCCGGGTGGCTCAGCGGTTTAGCGCCGCCTTCAATCCAGGGTATGATCCAGGAGACCTGGGATCGAGTCCTACGTCAGGCTCCCTGCATGGAGCCTGCTTCTCCCTCTCCCTCTGCCTGTGCCTGTGTTCCTGTGTGTGTGTGTGTCTCATGAATAAATAAATAAAATCTTAAAAAAAGGTTATTTATTTATTTATTTATTTATTTTAGTGATCTTTACATTCACGATCCTGAGATCAAAAGTCACATGCTCTTCTGACTGAACCAGCCAGAAGCCTCTCAAATTTTTAGTGACATCTTAAAGCGTGACTCAAGCTTGAGATGTACTACAAAAAGGTATCCTAATTCCTTTGGTGTATGTCAATAAGAAATAACTCCTTTTTTTAATTTTAATTTTAATTTTTTTAAAGAAATAACTCTTGAAATTATACTGAATTTTTTTTCCCACAAAACAAAACTACAGGGGAACTAAAATACATCAACTAAAATACATCATTTACAGACTCAAATACTTACACACATTCCAAACAGAAATAATTAGTATTGTTAACATGATCAGTACCATTTTAATCATTATATGTAATTTAATTTCTTGAATTTTATAATTAAGCTATCCTTCAAATATATAAAAGTTAAGAGAATATAGAAATTATCTGTGTATCCAACACTCAGTTTTACACAAGTGTAGTATTTTGTCATTCTTCTCTTAGAGCTCTTTTGAATACATTTTTTAAAAACATGATGGTGACTGTTGAATCTCTGCCAACTTCTTTCTAATTTTGTTTCCCTTTTCTCTCCCTTTCCCTGGGGATAAACACTATCCTGTATTTTGTGATTATCATTATCATGTATGATGCTGGTCACTCTCTGCTCCAGGTCCAAGCCCAGTAGACCATAACTTTAGTTCTACTCACTACTTTGCATTTCAAGTCTATAAAAATTATAATTAGACACCTGTTAGGCATGGACACCTCCAGTCTTCTTGTCATAACTTGTCTTTGGTACTCTCGGCCATTCATTTTTGCCACAGGCACTGCTACATTGACCAGCTCTCTTTGGAAAAGCCAAACAACCTTCACAAAGGTGTGGCTAAATAGCACTTACCATGTACTCTCTCATTTCCATCATCTTTGCTCCTGATTGAAGACAGGCAGGTGATACTATGGCCCCAAACATGTACAACCTGGAAGTGTGTGTGTATGTATGTGAGGGAGTTTGGGAGAGAGTTAAAGACTTGTGTGGTAAAGTTTTAACCAATAAGAGATGGGACCCTGTCAATAAAATCTTCCTTTCTTCCATGGACTGAAAAGTCATTTATATAGCCTCTCAGAGGACAGTCTTAGGAGATGATCAATCAGTCATTCTTAGCACCTTGAATTGGTTTTTCCTTCTTCATTGTCTCATTCTTCTTTTCCTTCATTTCTGCTCTATGGGATTGTACTACCTAATAAAGTAGTAAGTCTTTGCCCAAGGCTATGCTTTCATGGGAGGCCAGGTTAAAACAGAGGTATTTATCTTGTTCTAGCTCTCTCTTTAGATTTATCTTTCCATATTTTATCCATCATTGCTATGTGTTCAGAGCAGAGGTGGTATATCTTGCTATTTCATCTCAATTGGAAGTCATTGATTCTGTGTTTTCAGTTTTTCTTGTCAAAAGGCATTAGCCTTATTTTCTTATTTGCCAAGAAAATTTTAGCATTAGTTATTCATAGATTTCCTATACATATAAAACAATATGAACAAACTTATAGCAGAAAGCCTGACATGGAAGAGGAACATGATGAATATTTTTTTTAATATATTTTTTTTCAATTTTTATTTATTTATGATAGTCATAGAGAGAGAGAGAGAGGCAGAGACATAGGCTGAGGGAGAAGCAGGCTCCATGCACCGGGAGCCCGACGTGGGATTCGATCCCGGGTCTCCAGGATCGCTCCCTGGGCCAAAGGCAGGCGCCAAACCGCTGCACCACCCAGGGATCCCCCATGATGAATATTAATTGCATTCCTATACCTTTTTCTAAAATGTTATTCACAAAGGTCCCAGAAATTGGAAGATATTTTTTTATGCTCTGTACCATTGGTACCTAATGTTGGATATTTGTTATTTCCATATCTGTCCATCTTCCAAGACTGAATTTGAGGTCAAGATTTGTGTCTTACATAGACATGGCCAACATCCACATGAGAAAATGCTCTGCATCACTTGCCATTAGGGAAATACAAATCAAAACCACAATGAGATCCCACCTCACACCAGTGAGAATGGGGAAAATTAACAAGGCAGGAAACAACAAATGTTGGAGAGGATGCGGAGAAAAGGGAACCCTCCTGCACTGTTGGTGGGAATGTGAACTGGTGCAGTCACTCTGGAAAACTGTGTGGAGGTTCCTCAAAGAGTTAAAAATAGACCTGCCCTACGACCCAGCAATTGCACTGTTGGGGATTTACCCCAAAGATTCAGATGCAATGAAACGCCGGGACACCTGCACCCCGATGTTTCTAGCAGCAATGTCCACAATAGCCAAACTGAGGAAGGAGCCTCGGTGTCCATCGAAAGATGAATGGATAAAGAAGATGTGGTCTATGTATACAATGGAATATTACTCAGCCATTAGAAATGACAAATACCCACCATTTGCTTCAACGTGGATGGAACTGGAGGGTATTATGCTGAGTGAAGTAAGTCAATCGGAGAAGGACAAACATTATATGGTCTCATTCATGTGGGGAATATAAATAATAGTGAAAGGGAATATAAGGGAAGGGAGAAGAAATGGGTGGGAAATATCAGAAAGGGAGACAGAACATAAAGACTCCTAACTCTGGGAAACGAACTAGGGGTGGAGGGTGAGGGGTGGGGGTGAGTGGGTGACGGGCACTGAGGGGGACACTTGACGGGATGAGCACTGGGTGTTATTCTGTATGTTGGTAAATTGAGCACCAATAAAAAATTAATTTATTAAAAAAAAAAGATTTGTGTCTTATTCATCTTTGCAAACAGCATACAGCCTGGCCCAGTTGGTTCTCAGTTAATGAATGTAGAATAGATGTGATATTTGGTATGTATGTAAACAAGTATAAACATTTTGAGTATTTATATGCAATTCTCTTGACTTCTTCCCTGAACATAGAAAACTATCAGTAGATTGCTGGCAGTTCACTGTTGTGATGGCATGTGTGTTTCCTGCTGCCAAGTGCAGCTGTTTGAGCAAATGTACTTGCTGATGTGATAGTTTCTCTGGAAAAGGGAATATTCTGTAAATAGCATACTTTCAGTAAGTCAAGACATAATTCATAATGAGGATTAAATAATATCATGAGACACATGTCTCATTAGCAATAAAAGCTATTAATGTCACTCTTCTTAATAAAGGACTGAAATAGCATCTCTCATTAGAATAGAAAGGGCAGGAGTGATGCAATCAACATTGTGGTTTAAGAGTTAGTGAATGAATGATTAGATATTGGCAGTGAAAAAAACAAGCTGCAATCCAAAGTGACTTCCAGGTTTAACATTTGGATAACATTAAAGATGGTTATATCATTTTATGAGGCAGAAAAATAGGGAAAAAGATATTTAAGGAAAGTAGATGGAACTTTGCTTTTGACTGACTTTAATACTAAAGAATATGCATTTTTAAAAGAATGAATTCACTTAGTTTATATTGAATACTTATTGTTACCAGACATTGTGGTAAGCTCTGAGCACACAAATGATACTATCAAGACATTCCCTTAAAGAACTTCGTGTCAATACATTTTTAGGTGACTCAAAGTGGAATAACAATTCTTTTATATAAAATAATATGAATAAAAATTATATTATTGAATTGGCAATGGTGGTACAAAATTAAAGAGATGAAATTTAATAAAAATAAATTTGTATGAAAAAAACTTGGTGTCTGTTAATAGTATGACATAGCTACCCCCCAAATATATTCTTAAGGTGTATTAATACAAATATACAATAAAACAAAGATGTAGTACATGTTTGTAAATTAAATAGATGCATAAGTGAAATCCACAGTAAACTTTTCAGATCATATCTACAGTAGTGTGTTCAATGCTAGATGCTACATTTTAAGCACCAGTCAACCAGGTAAGTTTAGTTCTATGTCAGGTCAGGAGAGTTAAAGGACTTAGTCACAATTAGGAGAAAAATTGCTTTGAAGTGCCTAATTACGGTGTTAAAACAGGCCATTTGGGTAGCAATACTAGGGAGGAAGACTTGATACATCATAAAATGTAACAGTCCAGTAATTGGAGCTATGCTATGTGAATGAAAGCTGTTCATGGGGTACCTGGGTGGCTCAGTGGTTGAGAGTCGGCCTTTGGCTCAGGGATTGAGTCCCTTATCAGGCTCTCCACAGGGAGCCTGCTTCTCCCTCTGCCTATGTCTGCCTATGTCTCTCTGTGTCTCTCATGATTAAATAAATAAAATCTAAAAAAAAAAAAAAAAAAAAGAAAAAAGGAAGCTGTTCACAGTAAGACCAGATGGAGAAGTAGCAGAAGCCAGTCCTATTAATAGACAGTGGACTTCATTTATTGTTTGCATAAGGTTGGCAGGTAGGTATCAACATTCTAGCAGCCAATTATCTCTTCATTCTAAATCTAAAGGAAAAAGAAACAAAGTGTTGTCATATATATGTAATATATATTAATATATTTATTAAATTTAATATATAGAATATAATATATAATATATAATATATAATATAAATCTTTAATTAGCTTAAAGGCTAAAGCAGGAGAAAGTAGATCCATAAAATGAATTTGTGCTCCAATGCTCTGGACATTTTCTTGTCAGTTGTTTTATGGGGTGACATTCTCATAGAAGAAGAAAATAAAGGGAACAGTAATTTACAAAGTTGACTGGAGAAAAGGTTATTATGGTTACCAACAGATAAAAAGGTCACATTTAAAGAGTCTTCTAGGATGTTAAAAAAAAAAAAAAACCAACCCCATAGAATTCCTTTAATAAGATTCGTTAGGAGAACAGGTGGAATGTACATTTTAACTCTTTCTATCCCAGTTGAAATTATCCCAGTTTATTTAGCAAAGCTAAATAAATGTTTGTAGGTAGGTCCCATTGACATTAGAATTGTTCATAATTATTCATTAATCTACTTATTTATTTATCAAACATTTACTGAGGGGCTACTAAAAATGAGGAAATAAGGAATAAACACAAAAAGTTATGTCTGCAAGATAACTGAAATTGCAGGAAGGGAGACAGGAAATGAGTGAATGATTGTTATGAATGTGATCGGTCATGTGTCAGAGGCTGTGGTAGCCCTCATGAAGATGATCAACTCTGTATGTATCTAAGTGTGACTTACTGAATTGCTCTTGAAGAATGGAGGAGGTTCAGATGGAGGATGGAGGAAAGGATATCTCAGTATAAGGAAGCAATGTGTACAGATACACCAATACAGTAGTCTACAACCTAAGTGTTTTGGGGATTCTTTTTTTTTTTTTAATTTAATTTAATTTTTTTATTTTTATTTATTTTTTTTGTTTTATTTATTTTTTTTTTGGGATTCTATAAGTAATTCAATATAACAACATCAATAATTGTTAGGTATCTCTAATATTTATACCTAATTACCTAATTAGGTAATTAATGAACACTAATTATCATTAGTGATACCTAATAATTATTTGCTTATTATGTCCAAAGTACCAGTCTTTTTTTTTTTTTTTTGTAGATTTTATTTACTAATTCATGAGAGACAGAGAGAGGCAGACACATAGGCAGAGGGAGAAGCAGGCTCCCCATTGGGACCCCAATGTGGGACTTGGTCCCAGAACCCCGGGATCATGCCCTTAGCCAAAGGTAGGTGCTCAACCACTGAGCCACCCAGGAGTTCCTCCAATGTACCAGTCGAAACACATTATATGTGTTGACTGATCTAATTATCATAGCAATCTCAAGTAGTCTGCCTCCAAAATATTTTCCTTTAAGTTCTATATTACAGACTTTTTGAAGAGATGGCTGGAGGCTGAACTATTGTTTTTAAGTATGGGAAATTAGGTACCTTAAAACTAAGTGAACAGTGAAAGTTGGAACTCAAGGACATATTTACATGCTGCTTCTGGGAGGGTACTTTGTTACAAACACTTTGGAAAAGAGCTTTCTACTTAAAATCTTCTAAAATTTTATTGGTTCAACCCTAGTTCAGACACAACAATTTCACTCCTGGGTATATTACCCAGGATAACTCTTAACATGTGCTCCAGGAGACAAGGAGAAAGGTATTTGTGGCAGCATGTTTGTAATGGCACATAGACACAAAGCAAACACCAAATGTTTGTTATTAGCACATCAGCAGTAACAGGATAGATAGAAGCTTTGTGGTAAATGTACACTTGACCCTTGAACAATGGGGGGGGGCAGCGGTGGATGGGTTAGGGGCTCCAACCTCTCACACAGTTGAAATTTTTGACTCTCCCAAAACTTATCTACTAATAGCTTGTTGTTAACTGGAAGACTTGATAACATGAACAGTGGATTAACACATACTTTGTATGCTTATATGTATTATATGCTGTATTCTTAAAGTAGACTAGAGAAAGAAAATGTTATAAGAAAAATCATAAGGAAGAAAAAATACACTTACAGTTCTGTATATATTTATTGAAAAAAAATCTGTGTATAAGTGTCCCCATGCAGTTCAAATGTGTGTTGTTCAAGGGTCAACTGTACATAATAGAACACTACAGCAGTAAAAATGAATGAGTTATAGTGCCAGTATGGATAAATCTCTGGAAGGTTATATGAAGTAAAAAATGTAGATTTTGGAGTACTGAAAGAACACATTTGTGTAAAGCTCAAAATATGATAACAAGTGACATTGCTTAGAGGTACAAACATATGTGGTAAAATGATAAGAAAAGCAGGAGGTGATTTTTAAAAATTCAAATTAATGTTCCCTCCAAAATGAGGAAAGGAGAATGAAATATGGCAGGAATGTGTGGATAGAGATCACAGTAAAGTTCAATTCACATTGTTGTTATTCTTCATACCTATATACCTTACACACATTTTAGAAATTGTTTTTTTGTATCTACTCAATGATTATCACATTTCATTAATTTTTAAGCCAGTATTTTTTCATATTTCAATACTTCTGAAATTAAGATAAATCTTGAAATTGATAGTATTATACAAATGTAATGGTATTTTTCTTTCTTAGTTTGTAGAAAATAATGCAGTGCCTTATAATTGAGGGCATCTTAGATCACATGAAATATAGTAAGAAAAATAATATTTTGAGAATAATTTTGATAAATGCCCTTGAGGCTATATAGAGAACGTGTAGAAAAATGGTAGGATATGAGATTGCAATGGTATGTGGGGCCAGATTCCTGAAGAGGTTGCATATCACTGCTGAAATTATTCATCCCATTAGAAATGGGATGCTATTAATGTGTGTTTTTTTTTATGAAGAAAAATAACCTGATAGACTTATATGACTTTGAAACTTAATTATGACCTTGTCTTGAATTGATCCTTTTCATTCAGGCTTCAATTTTCAAACAATAAATATTATCCTTAAAAAAACTCCCAGTGAACTTGGATGACAATGAATGTAACATTTTTTTTAAAGATTTTATTTATTTTATTCATGAGAGACACAGAGACAGAGGCAGAGGGATAATCTCCCCATGGGGGGCCCGATAAAGGACTTAATCCCAGGACTCTGGGATTATACCCTGAGCTGGAGGCAGATGCTCAACTACTGAGCCACCTCAGGTGTCCCCAACATTGGTTTTTAAAAATAATAATTAATAATAATTTAAAAATAATATTAAAATAAATATTTTAATAAATTTAAAATAATGTAATAATAATAATAATAATTTAAAAATAATATGCATCCTATGTGGGGATGCATTGGACTTCCACTCCCATCTGACAGCAAATAAGTGTCCCTTTTTCCTCCTCTGGGGCCATATCAGAGAAGGACTAGTGAAGTCAGGACTTTTCTCATCACCCAGAGGTAATGAGGCAACCTCCACTTCAGTGCCAACGTAGACCATATGGGATGCTGGAACTCCCACCTTGCCTAGCAGTAATGAGGAGCCTTCCTCCTCCCCCTTAATGTCAGTGAATGCTGAGTGAGGCACTTGGTTGTCTGTCTCCACCTGGCAGTAGTAAGGCAGTGCTCCCCCACCCAAACAAGCCTGCTAAAGTGGAGGGTTTAAATAAGAATCAGAGTTTTGTAACATTATGAAAATATTCAGATTTAAATAAAAAAAAAGTCAGCATATTAAGAGCCAAGAAGATCTCAAACTAAATGAAAGAAGGCAATCAATAGATGCTAATACTGAGATGACAGAGATGTTTGAATTATCTGACAAAGCTACTATGACAAGAATATTTCAACAAGCAATTAAAATGTGTTTCAACACATTTGAAACAAATGAAAAATACAGAAAACCTCAGCAAAAAAATAGAAGATATAAAGAAGAACCAAATGGAAATTTTGGAACTGAAAACCACAATAACTGAACAAAACAAAACAAAACTCAACGCAATGGATGGGCTCAACATCAGAATGGAGGGGACAGAGGAATGAATCAGTGAACTGGAAGATAGAACTGAAGATAGTACATAATCTGAACAATAGAGAGACTGGGCAAAAAAACCCCAGCAGTCAATCAATCAAACAAACAAACTGAGCCTCAGATATCTGTGTGACTCTAACAAAAGTTCCAACATTTATATCTTTAGAGTCACAGAAGGAGAGCAGAAAGAGGGTGGGCTTGAAAGAGTACCCAAAGAAATCACAGCTAAAACTTGCTAAATTTAGCAAGAGACATAGACCTATTGATTCAGGAAGCTGAGTGAATCCCAAAAAGCATACAACCAAAGAAATCTACTCCCAAGATACATCATAATTAAACTTCTGAAAACTAAAGGGAATGAATAATCATGAAAGCAGCCAAAGTAAAATAACACCTTATCTATATGGGGGAAAAAAACAACACAACAATTCAGATGATAGTGGATCTGTTACCACAAACCAGAGGCCAAAGGAAGTGGCATTATATTTTTCAAGTGGTGAAAGGAAAGAAATTTCAGCCCAAGATTTTATACTTAGAAAAAAAATCCCTGTGAAGAGGAAATCAAGATATTCTCAAATGAAAGCAAACTAACAGAATTTGTCACCAGCAGGTCTACCTTAAAAGAATGGCTTAAAGAAGTTTTCTAAAGAGAAAGGAAAAGATAAAAGAAGGAACCATAGAAGATCATGATAAGCAAGAATATTGCTAAGTACAATAGACTGTCCTTTTGTGTGTTCTAAATTATGTTTATGATTTTTAAAAAATATTTTATTTATTTATTCATGAGACAGAGAGAGAGAAATAGAGAGAGAGAGAGAGAGAGAGAGAGACAGGCAGAGGGAGAAGCAGGCTCCATGCAGGGAGCCCGATGTGGGACTCGATCCCGGTCTCCAGGATCACGCCCTGGGCCAAAGGCGGCGCTAAACCTCTGAGCCACCAGGGCTGCCCTATGTTTATGATTGAGGCAAAAGTTATAACACTATCTGATATGCTGAATATGTGTAGAGGAAATACTTAAAATAATTAAATAAAATATAATAAAATAATAAATATTTAAAATGATTTAAAATAGTTTAAAATATTTAAAATAAAAATAAAATAGAAACAAAGGAATGTAAATATGGGTAAAGTTTCTATACTTTACTTGAACAGATAAAATAACACCAGTAGACAGTGGAAAGTTATGCATAAACAGAAGTATTTAGAGAAACCAGTAAAAAACATATATAAAAAGATACGCTCAAAAACAATATGGATAAATCAGAATAGAATTCTAAAAAAATGTTGGAATAACCAACTGAAATTTATGAAAAAGGGAGCAGAGAAATAAAAACCAGGGAAAACTGTCAATAACAAATAAAATGGTAGACTGACTCCTTAAGATATCAGTAATTATGGTAAATGTAAATGATTTAAATATACCAATTAAAAGAGAGATTAGTGAAAATGGGTCAAAAATGACAAATGACATATAGATATGCTGTTTCACTTCAGATATACAATATAGGGAATAAACACTTTATATATATGAATAGGAAGGCTGGAAGTAAAAGAATGAGAAAAGATACATCATGAAAAATGTTAATCAAAGGAAAGCGGGAATGGCTGCATTAGTATCAGTTAGAATAGACCTCAGAGCAAAGAAAATTATTAGGAACTGAGAGTCTATCCACAAAAAGATGTAGCAAACAAACAATAGAATGGCAAATTAAGTAGAATAAAAGAGGACAGAACTGAAAGGGGAAATAGGCCACTTCACCATTGTGGTTGGTGACTACTTCCCTCTGGCAATAATTGATAGAGACTGTGGGAGAGAAGGTCATCAGAGATATGAAAGAACTCAACGATAGCATCAACTAACAGGATCTAATTGGCATTTATAGAACACTTCGTTCAGCAACAGCAGAATACACATACATAAAATCAGGTATTAGAACACTGATTCTATAATAAGCTTTGAATGTTGATGATACGGATGTTAGACACCAAAAAAGCATATTGCTTTTCCTAGAGATGCTTCTGCTGGTTAGAATAGTTATTTCTCATGATCCACATATCAGATGACCTCTGGGGAAAAGGAGAATCCCTAGAGATACTTTGTTCTCCATTTGAAGCCAGGAGGCCTGAAATTTGTCTGGCACACTCAGCTCACACCTACTTCAGTAGCAGTGCTGTGTGAGCTATGTTCAATGTATGTGCAAGAATAATATTCTGTGTGTGAAGGCATTCTGGAACACTGCCTTTGACTCGAGAGTTTCTTCCTCTCATTCCCATAAGACAATCCTCTTAGAATAAAAAAAAAAGTCAGTATTTTTTGAAACCAGTTTTGTTGAAAATGTATTTTCAAATATTTTTCTTTAGAGGGTCTAAGTCATTCTGTAAATAGGCAAGATGAAAAACATGTTTGCACTGGATGGATAGGTGACATTGAAGTTCCTGAGTGATTCATTTTTATCTTTGGTATCTTTTTTTTTTTTTTTAATCTTTTTATCTTTGGTAATTAAATTACCTGAACCTTTTACCCAAAGGATTTCATGCCTTGACTTTTAATGTTTGCTAGTGCATTATAGACTGTGGTTAGAGATTTCTGTGCTGTTTTTCATTGTGGTAAACACCCAGACAGGGAACAGAAATCATGTGGATTAACTCTCTTTCTTTCTAGATAGACAAGGAAGATAGATAGATGGCTCTGTTAGTCGTGTCAGTTCCTTTTACTTGTCTACTTGACAAAGAGATATAAACAAGGCAGCTACTGTACTTAAAACAAATCTAACAATACAATGTTTTATGTTTTTTAATAAAAAACAATCCATTTGGGTTGAAGAAGGGACTGCAAAAATAACACAGCATTACCCTTCATAGTTTGCCATTAATTCATTATCTCATTCTCTCTCTCTCTCTCTTTTTTTTGGTAAATTTAGAAGACTTCACTTCTTAGTCTTGCCCATCTGTACCATATGTATTATTTGTTTCAGCTATCACAGTTGGAGAGGGTCACACAAGTAGCCACAGCTTCTCTGAGCACTGACAGACACTTGTAAATAAATCAAACGGTATTGATTTTATGTCCCCAGGGTACATAATCACAGACTGTTTCTTTTATCCTCAATTACTAGCATGATATTGTAAATATAGACTGTTGGCTACAGGAGAGTACAGCTGACGGTGTATGTGTGACTTTGTACAAATTGTTACCATTGCCAGAAAAACAGCAGAAGATCCATATTTAATTGCTACATGGGGCAATAGTGTCACCTATGTCATAAAACGAATGATTATCTTCTGTGTTCCAGAAGTCAATATTTAGTTTTTTTCCCCTCAAAGTTAAAGAGAAATGTGTCATTGGATTGTGTGAAATGTATACTGCTAAATTGGTATTTCTGAGTATAAGGTCATTTCTAACAAAACAAGTAAGAAACCTGAATTCTTAAAGGTGATGTTAATTTGGTTTTAAATTTCTTATATTAACTACTTTTTTTTTTTTCTCAGCTTGGACTTCACTGAAGGGTGTTTGAGTTTTTAAGAGTGCAACATAAGTGGGTAAATCTAATGATTCATTTTGTATCCTATGTATAGAGCCTTTAATAAAAACACCCACAGACTTGTACTAAGTGCTTACCTTGAATTAAAAACCATGCTTATGGGACGCGTGGGTGGCTCAGCAGTTGAGCATCTGCCTTCAGCTCAGGCCATGATCCTGGAGTCCCGAGATCAAGTCCCACATCAGGCTCCCCATAGGGAGCCTGCTTCTCCCTCTGCTTGTGTCTCTGCCTCTCATGAATAAATAAATAAAATCTTTAAAAAAAAAACATGCTTATTAGTAGTGAGAGGAGGAGGTTGTGTGCTATAGTATCCATATGCAGGAGGGGCAAAATTGTAAGGTTTTTAAGCTTAGTTCATGGCTTCTGTCTCACTGTATTATCGCGTGGTCATCTGATATACCCAACTCTGGGTGGTTTCAGTTCTTGCACCCACACTCTCATCATCAAAAGCTACTTGTTCCATGCCCTTCTCCCAGGGTGTAGCTAGATCCTCTGATCAAAGAGGCTATGTATACAAGCTTTGCTACAATCCTGTAATATCATATTCTACAAGTCCCCTCTCAGGAGCAAAACAAACCCAGGAGTTGAGGGCAATGTGGGAGTTTCAGGTGTTGTGGAAGATATGTAGGTTAGTGATTCCATGTGGCTTTTCTGATATCATTGTGGAATCATACTGTGTAGATAGCCGCATTTTCATAGGGTCCAATATATACCTGACAAATGAGCATGTTTTAAATGAAGGTCATAATCCTGATATTAAAAAATAATTGGAAGTATTAGATCTATGATATTCTCAATTATTGTTTTGTAATTTTGATATAAGAGGGGTAAATAATATTTTAGTAGAAATGCTTATGTAATAGATTATGCTTTATAATTAGACCTTCAGTTTTGTGGAATATTTATTAGTACACTGGCAGTTCTTTTCTTTTTTTAAAAAAACTGGAATCATTTCAAAAATTGGGGGTAGTTATTATTTCCACATGTTCTTGGATTTGAACATTTATTTATTTGTAAATTCAGGCATACTCCTTGAATTCGGATTGTGTTGCAAGCTCTCAGTCTAGGGAGCGTGGAAATTTTCATAAAGAGGAAAAAACTAACTGATCATTTGGGATTTATGAGTGGATAACTAGACATTACACATATCTTACACAACATACATATTATTGAAGTGAAAAACGGGAAGAAACAAGCACACACATAAATAAAAGCAATAAAACAAAGCAGAGCAGGTTTAACTCAAAGTATATAGTCATTTCCTTTCCAAAGACCCTACCCCAAAGCTGACCTTCCTGCAGGTGCCCACCTTTGCTGCACTTCTTCCTCATTTACAAGATCACCTTATGTACCTTTTTCAACAAGATTTTCTCAACGTATTCAACCTATTGCTCAACAAACTCTGCAAAGCAGATGGCAAATTTGCATTTAAACACACTTTGGAAAGGTTTTTTTTTATTTTTATTTTTTGGTATCTATCATTGATTTCATCATATTAGTGAAGAGCATGGAGTGCCTCTTAACTATAAGGAACTGTTAACCCAGTTTTAATTATATTCCCTACTTAGAAATTATATTCTGTAGTTTTAACCTGCCATATTGCGAAGGATTTCAACTTAGTGGATGCTTGCAAATGCAATATATGAATTTCTTTTTCTTCTCTGTAATGTTGTTTATAATGAATGTCTCCAAGGAATCCAACCCCTTAAATGAAGTCATATTTGCTTTCTTCTCTGTCTGATTAAAATGAAAGTCAAAGACCATGAATATACATGTGTCTAGACAAATATATTATTCAGCTTATAATAAAATTAGGCTAAGAAATATAAAAAAAATATTGCTGGTCTACATATTTACCACCTTTCTGCAGTTACCAAAGTTTTTTTTTTTTTTAACTAATTGTCCTGTGGTGATGATGTTATTCCAATGATTTTTTATTTATAGTCAGTTTAGAACTTCCACAGTTATGAACAGAGCTATGTCCAGAGCAAACTATTTTCATTCTGCTCACCATCAACAAATAGTTTTAGTAATGGTCTATAGTCCTTTTTGTTTTGGCTATGTTTTACTATTTCCTATATTAGTCATAAATTAGTGGCCCTTGGACTACAAACTGTTTTATTTTGTCAACTCAGTGTTTTTCTTTTTCTTTTTACTCAATTTGTGTCTTTTTTAGTTGAACATTTACCTAAAGATTTTGCTATAAAACTCCTGCAGTCTCTTTTATATATGGCCTATTCATTTTAAATGCCTGTACCTGGCTGGCATTTAATGGCATTTAAGTTTGTCATATTGGCTGTGTAACTACTTGTAAGAATAGGGATAAATGGTAAAGATTGAAAGTGGCAAAAAGGGATCCCTGGGTGGCGCAGCGGTT
This sequence comes from Canis aureus, assembly GCF_053574225.1. Classification (NCBI taxonomy): domain Eukaryota; kingdom Metazoa; phylum Chordata; class Mammalia; order Carnivora; family Canidae; genus Canis; species Canis aureus. The sequence goes on from NC_135643.1 coordinate 9,151,999, forward strand.
TGGCGCCTGCCTTTGGCCCAGGGCGCGATCCTGGAGACCCGGGATCGAATCCCACGTCGGGCTGCCGGTGCATGGAGCCTGCTTCTCCCTCTGCCTATGTCTCTGCCTCTCTCTCTCTCTCTCTCTCTGTGACTATCATAAAAAAAAAAAAAAAAAAAAAAAAAGTGGCAAAAAATAAAAGGTAACTGTTATGTGTAAATACAGCATAGAGGAAGAATCATTTCACAGGAGAAGCAATCAGAAAGAGCAAGAAGTGATCATCTCTTCTCTGTGAAAAGGGCTGGACCTATGCCAGTGATAGTAGGAAGAGTGACTGCCAGAATTGAAAACTTTTGGTTGTGAAGCTAGAGGATCAGCATCAAAGTTGAATGTTTTCAGCTTCATGTACATTCAGGAGATGGCTAGGAGTTTGTTGGAAGAACTAAAGGCCAAGCATGGTGGAAGCGAGGTTGATGAGATTATTGCTGCAATAAGCTAGGCCTAGCTTTGTAGGCTCCAGGCCTATTTGAATCTGTGCCACATCAAAGTAAGGACAGAGGCTATGAGGCTGCTAATGCAATTTCTTAGAAGAAGGAAAGTTCTTCACCCACTACAAATGAAATTGTTCCATTTTAAGGGAAAGATGGCAACAGGATGTATACAGTGAAGTGGTGAATAGTGTGCAGGATTTTAAAACTTTGAAGGACGGGTGAAAACTTCTGTGGGAGAGTGTGTCCCAGGACTGCAGATTTAAGCTTCCTTTATTTTAAACAGTTTTTCAGATTAGGACTATTTCATAGTTTGCAGAGGGATAGAGGAATGGATTTGTTCCTTGTCATAGCTCTAGTGGTATCAGATCTGAAAGCAAAAATGAAAATCCATGACTTAAAAATGCTGTAGATAGAATTTTGCTATGGGTTAAAAAGTTTTAATTTAAAAAATTGTGGTTAAATATTCATAATATAAAATTTACCATCTTAACTGTACATGTTTAAGTGTACAATTCTGTGGCATTAAGTATATTCATTAAGTATATTGTGCAATAAGTATCACCAACCATTTACAGAACTTTTTCATCTTCCTCAACTGAAACTCTGTATCCATTTCACATTAGCTCCCCATTCCCCCCTCTCCCTTCTAACCCCCCACCTCCATACCTCTCCAACCCTACAACCACCCCTCTAATTTCAGTCTTTATAAATCTGATTACTCTAGGTATGTCACATAAGTGTAACCATAGAATATTTGTTCTTTTATGGCTGGTTTATCTCACTTAACATAATGTCTTCTAGGTTCACGCATGTTGTCGCATGTGTCAGAATTTTCTTCCTTTTTATTTCTTTTTAATTTTTTTTTTTTAGATTTATTTATTTATTCATGATAGACATAGAGAGAAAGAGGCAGAGACACAGGAGGAGGGAGAAGCAGGCTCCATGCACGGGGAGCTCGACGTGGGATTCGATCCCGGGTCTCCAGGATTGCACCCTGGGCCAAAGGCAGGCACTAAACTGCTGCGCCACCCAGGGATCCCCAGAATTTTCTTCCTTTTTAAAGGCTGAATATACCCCATTTTGTTTATGTATTCATCTAGCAATAGACCTTTGGGTTGCTTTCACCTTTTGGCTATTGTGAACAATTCTGCAGTGAATATGGGTGTATAAATATCTATTTGAGCCTGCTTTCAGTTCTTTTGAGTTTATATTTAGATGTGAATTGTGGATTATATGGAAATTCTATTTTTATTTTTTTGAGGAATGATCGTATCATTTTCCACACTGGCTGCACCATTTTACATTCTTATCAGCAATGCACAAGCTTCCAATTTCTGCACATCCTTGCCAACACTTGTTATTTTCTGTTTTTTTTGTTTGTTTGTTTGTTTTTTGGTGTTTGATAATAGCTATCCTAATGGGTGTGAAGTCATTATCTCATTTTGGTTTTGATTTGCAAAACCGTTGAAGTGCTGCTGAACACTTTGTCATGTGCTTTTTTGCCTACTTGTGTATCTTCTTTGGAGAAATGTCTATTTATTTAAGTCATTTGCACATTTTCAAATTGGGCTTTTGTTGTTGCTGTTGTTGAGTTGTAGGAATTCTTCATATATTCTGGATGTTAACCTATCAAATACCTGATTTGCACATATTTTCTTAATTCTGTAGGCTGTCTTCTCACTCTGTTAATCTGATCCTTTGATGCATGAAAATTTATAATTTGGATGAAATTCATTTTTTTTTCTTTTGTTGCCTGTGCTTTTGGTGACATCTCCAATAAATCATTGTCAAATCCAATGCCATGAAGTTTTCCACTTTTTCTTCTCAAAGTTTCAAAATTTCATTTCTTACTTTTAATTCTTTGATTAATTTTGAGCCAATTTTTGTATATGGTATAAGGTCAGTGTTCCTTTTTTTTTTTTAACATGTGGATATGTAGTTTTTCCAACATCATTTACTGAGTAATTTTCAGTTTTTAAAGAAAAATTCTGATTTTTATCATGCCCTTTGGTTATACTTAATATTTGCTTATATTTGTCACCTTTTTTTCTAAGTTCAATATAAAAGAGCACATCCAGTGTAGGAATATCCAGATAGACACACATACAGATGCACACACAGAAACACATCAATAAACATATAAACCACAAAACAAAATATACAAAAATAAATAAATAAACCATATAAACCATAAGAGTTATGTTTGCATGAGATTCCATTAGGCTGCTTATGTTCCATAAGACATTATGGAATACATAGGCACTGTTGAATGAAAGACTTTTATACTGTTTTGAAGAAAAGCAAAGTAAGTTCTTTACCTTCTGGTTTAATCTCTACTGTATATTTTTTGATTATAAGAGAAAATAATCATTTAATGAATCACAGTATTCTCCACATTTTAAAGTACAATGGGGATGGGCCACATATAATGTAATAGCATAAGTCCAGTCACCACCAACTCTTGATGTACACAATTTATGATTGAATATATTATTTATTTGGAAAAAATATAACTTTTTCTTTAATAATTTCACATATACTTTTGATCAAAGTTATTATCACGAGAACATAATGAGTTATGATATATATTTTGATAGATTGGGTTTTCTATAAGTATTTTACAAATGTAACCTTCTCCGAGTAAGAAACCTCAGGCAAAACCTAATCAGATTTACTGATGTTAGTTTTTTATGAAAGCTGAAATGTTTTTTTTTTAAATTCAGCATGATTATTTATTTTTCTTCTCAAATATTTATTTAAATTAATAACTTGTTCGTTAACATATAGTGTGGTATTGGTTTCAGGAGTAGAATTCAGTGATTCATCACTTATGTACAACACCTAGCGCTCAGTATAACCAGTGCCCTCCTTAATACCTATCATCTATGTAACCCATCCCCACTCACTTCCTAACATTGACCCGCAGTTTGTTCTCTATTTTTCAGAGTTTCTTATGGTTTGTTTCCCTCTCTCTCTTTTTTTCTTTTCCCCCCCTCTTCCCTATGTTTGTCTGTTTTGTTTCTTAAATTCCACATATAAGTGAATGTGGGTCACATTCAATCATATGGTTTGTCTTTCTCTTACTTATTTTGCTTAGCATAATACCCTCTAGTTCCATCCATGTCATTGCAATTGGTAAGATTTCATTCATTTTGATGGCTGAGTAATATTCCATTGTGTGTGTATATATATCTGTGTGTATATAAATATATATATATATATATATATATATATATATATATATATATGCCACCTCTTCTTTATCCATTCAACAGTCAATGGACATTTGGGCTCTTTCCATAGTTTGATTATTGATGATAGTGCTGCTATAAACATTGGGGTCCATGTGCCCCTGCAAATCAGTATTTTGTATCCTTTGGGTAAACACTTAGTGCAATTGCTGGGTCATACGGTAGTTCTATTTTTAAATTTTTGAGGAACCTCCATGCTATTTTCCAGATTTATTGCACAAGTTTCTATTCTCACCAACAGTATAAAAGGATTTCCCTTTCTGCACATCCTTCCCAAAGTCTGTTGTTTCCTATGTTGTTAATTTTAGCCATGCTGACAAGTGTGAGGTGGTATCTCACTGTGGTTTTGATTTGTATTTCTTTGATGATGAGTAATGTTGAGCATCTTTTCATGTGTCTGTTAATTATCTGGATGTCTTCTTTGGAAAAATGTCTGTTCATGTCTTCTGCCTATTTTTGACTGGATTATTTGGTTTTTGGGAGTTGATAAGTTCCTTATAGATTTTGTATACCAACCCTTTATCAGATAGATCATTTTCAAATATTGTCTTCTATTCCGAAGCCTGCCTTTTAGTTTTGTTGATTGTTTCCTTCACTGTGCAGAAGCTTTTTATCTTGATCAAGTCCCAATAGTGATTTTTGCTTTTCTCTTGTCTCTGGTGGTATATGTCTAGTAAGAAGTTGTGGCCGAGTTCAAGTAGGCTGCTGCTTGTGTTCTCCTCTAGGATTTTGATGGTTTCCTATCTCACACTTAGGTCTTTCATCTGTTTTGAATTTATTTTTGTGTATGGTGTAAGAAAGTGATTCAGTTTCATTCTTCTGCATGGTGCTCTCCAATTTTCTCAACACTATTTGTTGATGAGACTGTCTTTTTTCCATCGGATATTCTTTCCTTCTTTGTCAAAGACTAGTTTACCATATAGTTGTGGGTCCATTTATGAAGTTTCTATTCTGTTATGGAAGCTGAAATTTCTAGACTTAATCATTTTTCCCCAACTTTATTTGCTAGGAATTTATTTTATAATTAAATATGCTCAAAACAGTTAAGTAATTTAATAGAAAAAACCCAGTCATATAATAGTTTCTCTTCTGACTTTATGGAATTATAAGCAATTTATTCCTATTTTAAGAGAAATAGATTATAAGTTTTGAATCTTAAGGGTCAGAAAAACTTATAAATGAAGAATGCAATCTGTTTTGACATTGATTCGGTTCAAATTTTGGAAAAATACCCAAGATTATCCAATTTCATAGTTCAAATTTTAGGCTTTGTGTCACTTGATTCACCTTTTATGACATATAAAATGACTTTTGGGTGGCTCAGTGGGTTAAGTGTCTGCCTTTGGCTTAGGTCATTTTCCTGGGGTCCTGGGATTTGAAACCCATGTCAGTCTCCCTGCTTAGTGGGAAATCTGTTTCTCCTTCTTGTGCCCCTCCCTGCTGATCATGCTCTCTCTTATGCTTGCTCTCTCTCTCTCAAATAAATAAAATCTTTAAAAAATAAAATAAAATGACATGAATAATAAAGCATTAGGAAAAATATTGATCACTGAAGAGATTTAAATCATTTAAATTTAATATTTAGGGGCAGCCCCAGTGGCGCAGCGGTTTGGCGCCGCCTGCAGCCTGGGGTGTGATCCTGGAGACCGTGGATCGAGTCCCACCTCCGGCTCCCTGCGTGGAGCCTGCTTCTCCCTCTGCCTATGTCTCTGCCTCTCTCTCTCTCTGTGTCTCTATGAATAAATAAATAAAATCTTTAAAAAATTTAATATTTAGCATGAATATTTGGGTTGAAAGGTCAAATCAAATCACTTAAGGGTAGCAAATTAAACACCAATAAAAAATAAATTAAAAAAAATCACTTAAGGGTTTAAGAAAATGGATGAAAAATATTTGAATTTTCTTCACGGATATTTGGCAGCAACCATTGTGTTCCCTTTTATTTCAGCAGATACTTTCTGTGTTGCTTCATTTAAGTATTATATTTTTGAATATTTCTAGCTGAATGGAATATTCAATTACATTTAATAGGAATAGCACTTCATGTTTGCCAAATTTCAGTCCCATTTCTTTGTTATTTTTCAGTACATTAAAACATATCTGTTTAATGTTTCATTATTTCCATTGTTCCTATAAAACAACAGAAGTGCTTGTTGAATTATAACAGTTAATAATCAGAGTTTTAGGCTCATAAATAAATGGAGAAGTGAAACTCATCACTAAATTATAAACCATGACTAGACTGTGTCTTACACACACAATTAATTTCTTGAACATCTATGTGCCAGACTTTGTGTTAAGTCTTTGAGAGCTAATGGTGAGAAACTTGGAACCTAACGGATTCAGACAAAAAAAACAGGCAATTAAAATATAATATACTATCAAGGTTCTTTAAAAGAGTTTCTGAGGCTATCTCATAAATGTCTTAATGTTTGACCAAAGTCCTATCCATATTGATTGATATATCAAATGACAAAGAATATTTTTTGACTCTAAAAAGTTCAGGTGAAAGTTGTAAGGAAATGGTTCTTTCATTTTTTTAATATGATTACATGTCTGCCTTTGATTAAGTGAGTTCTGCTAGAGAGCTGTGTTCAGCCATTTGTAAAGAGGTCAGAATAAGGTTATTTGTTTCGTAATGTGGTAGAGAGTTTTTGGAAGTCTTTAGAACACTGGTTTTAGCTAGTTTTAATTTTCCTTTTGTCCTCTTGAGGAGTAAAAAGAAAAAATAAAATGGAATGCTGAAAATTCCTTATGCCTCCCAGTAATTACATAGCCAATCTGGGGTCGCAATTTAAAAAAAGAATTGAAGTATGCAAGAATAAGTCAAAGATTAGCTTGGTTTGTTTTCTTTAGAATATGTAAAGTTTTTGCTAAATTAACTCTAGGGTTCCTTCTGAAGCTGGATAACCTGACAGCAAAAATAAGCATTTACAAATAAATAAATAAATAAATAAATAAATAAATAGGAATACTAGAAGTAATCCAACACTTGAAATAGAAGTATTTGAATTTAAAAATTCACAGCAATGAAAGAATGAATAAGTGTTTTTAGATCTTATAATTGAGGCTATGCTCAAGATATAAAACTAGATTATAAATTTAGAGATCACGACTCTGATCTAGAGATTATGAAGTTTCTGGTTCTACAGCAGGAAAATTATGTGATCTTGTTTTACCTTAGTTGAGTCATTCATGAAATGAAGACCACAATATCTATGATGGCTGTCAAGAAATGACAATAAATAGTACAATCAGTTCTTTTTTTTTTTTAATTTTATTTATTTATGATAGTCACAGAGAGAGGCAGAGACACAGGCAGAGGGAGAAGCAGGCTCCATGCACCGGGAGCCCGACGTGGGATTCGATCCCGGGTCTCCAGGATCACGCCCTGGGCCAAAGGCAGGCGCCAAACCGCTGCGCCACCCAGGGATCCCAGTACAATCAGTTCTTGATCATATTACTCACTTTGGGGAATTTTCATGTTCTTCTCTTTCATTTTCATGTAATCTGCACTATCCATCTTTTGACTATGCCATTTATCATTGATTACATTAGGGTGGTCATTAGGGAAAAGTAATAGATTGTTAAAAAGATTTTTTTCTTTTTCTTTTTGTCTGTTTTTATTTAGGATTTTAAAAAGCATTGATGAAATTAAGATTTGAGGTTGTAAATTGGATGCAGCGGTGTAGGGCTGCTACATAGAGCTTTACAACCCGCAGGCAGTGTCAGAGGGAATTTCTGCAGGTTAGTTGTAGAACCCAAGTTAAATGCTGACTGCAGCTTCTACAGATGAAGCCTTTCCTACTGATTTCTTGGTTGGAAATTCATGCAGTCAGTTTCTCTTATGTTAGTGATTATTCTTACTTTGTAACACTTAGCAAGTAAGGAAGTGGATTAAGAGCTTGAGCTTTCTCCCAAAGTAAGGAAATTAAATGCTTTAACTCTGACCTTCCGTCTTTCAGCTTCAGTGCTATCATTCATTATTGCCGATTTTAATTGTATCTCGTTTTCTGATGCCCTCTAATCAGTGATTATTATTACTCTTTTAACAATTAATGTTTAAAAATCCATCATATTTAGCAGTTTCATTCTTTTTTTTTTTTTTTTTTTTTACAAAGATTTTGTTTATTTGAGAGAGAGCAAAAGTGAGAGTGCAGAGGAAGAGGAAGAACAGACTCCTTGCTGAGCAGGGAGCCTGATGCAAGGCTAGATCCCAAGACCCTGGGATCATGACCTGAGCTGAAGGCAGACACTTGACTGACTGAACCACCCAAGCGCCCCATATTTAGCAGTTTCTTTACTCTTGGTTCTTGCATCCCAAGCCTTTCTTCTTGGGTTAATTTTCTTATTACTGCATTCCATACTTAGTTATTTCAGCAAAGTGGCAAATATTTCAGTCTTATTGTGCAGGACAGTAATTTTACTCTTACCTGTCAATGATAGTTCAGCTGAATATAGATTAATAATTTTTCCTCAGAACTTTGAAGTTGTCTTCTGGCAAGTATCATTACTTACAATTTGCTGTCAATATAGTTGTTCCTTTGTGGATAATTTATATTTTCTCTGGATATTTTGTAAGATATACTCTTTATATGTGATGTTCTACATTTCACTAGATATAGATTTAGATTTATCCCAGTTGGGGCTGGTAAACCTAACCAGTCTGAGAATAGTTCTTGTCTTTCTTTTATTCAGAAAAAAAATCAGTTGTTTCTTTAAAAATGATTTTTGCCATTGTTTATTTTCTCTTTATTGGGATTCCTATTATACATATCTTAGAATTACTCATTTTATAATCCATGTAACTCAGATAGTCTCTGATACTTCTTATCAGCTTGTCCTGTTTTGTATTCTGGGTAATTATTTTAAATCCATTTCAGTTTACGTTTTTCCCCCCAGCTGTATCTGGTCAACTCTTCAATATATCCCTTTGAAGTATTTATTTCAATGGCTTAAATTTTCACCTCTAGCATGAAAGTTTTTCTAGTTTTATTTCTTTTTTTTACTCTCTGTTTTTACCTCATGGCTTCTATTCCTATCTTTTATAGATTACTACATTCAGTTTTGGGATGCACATTCCTCCATTGCTTTAGATGATTCTTAAAAGGAGTTTATTTTCTGGTATGGCTTGTAACCTTGTGAACTAGCTTTCAAAAGAAGCTGTTATTCATGGAAATCAAGAGTATTCTACATGATGGAAGTATGCCATCATTGTTCTAATTTTGCTTCTGCAGGGGCTCCAATTTCATCAGAGACAAATTCTTCCTGATGTTTCACAGAGACTTAAAAGCCAATTTCTCCAAAAATATCCCATCATCTCCTCTATCCCAAAGTTGCTTCTCCTCTTTCTCAATGAAGGGTACTATAGTTTTTTTTTTTTTTAAAGATTTTATTTATTCATGATAGAGAGAGAGAGAGAGAGAGGCAGGCTCCATGCAGGGGACCTGACGTGGGACTCGATCATGGGACTCGATCATGGGACTCGATCATGGGACTCGATCATGGGACTCCAGGATCATGCCCTGGGCGGAAGGCAGGTGCTTAAACCGCTGAGCCACCCAGACTGCCCTACTATAGTTTTGTTAGGGCTGCCCATAACAAAGCACCACAGAGTGAGTGCATTAAGCAACAGACACTCATTTTTTCTCACAGTTCTGGAGTATAGTAGTCCAAGATCAAGGTGTTGGTAGAGTTGGCTCTTCTGAAGCATCTCTCATTGGCTTGTAAATGGCCATCTTCTTCCTTTATCTTTACATGGTCTTTCCTTTCTGAGTGTCTGCCCTCATCTCTTCTTAGAAGGTCACCAGTCATATGAGATTAGAGCCCACACTAATGACCTCATTTTAACTTACTTGCCTCATTAAAGGCCTTATCTTCAGAGATAGCCCATTCTGAGGTACTGAGAGTTAGAACTTAAAGCATATGAATTTAGGGGGCTAAATAATTTGGACCACAACAAATACCAGGCAGTTACTCAAGCCAGGAATCTGGACCTTTATTATTTATTTATAAATAAATTATTATTATTCTCGATTTACCTTCTCACTTCAGGTATCACCATTGATTTCTATTTCCTAAGTATCTGTCAAATTTATTACTTCTATGAATCTTACCTGTCGCTTCCTAACTTTTTGTCATCATTATTTTTTCTGCTAGATAATGACAATAATCTCCTGATGTCTTTCCCTCTGTTATTGCATTCTTCTACTCGTTCTTCCACATGAAATCCAGCCAGGGTAATTTCTTTAAAAATTATAATTCTTATATATTATTGTCTTCCTATTAAAAATAAAACTACTATATGATCCCATAGCTCCACTACTGTGTATTTACCCAAAAATATATGGATATATATTATTATAATATATATAATATTATATATTATTATTTACCCAAATATACATATATAGATAGTGGAATATATATTTACATATATTTATAGTAGACTATTACTCAGCCATAAAAAGTAATCTCTTGGTATTTGTAACAACACAGACCTAGAGGGTATAATGCTGAGTAAAATAAGTCAAAGAAAGACAAATTCTGTGTGATTTAACTTATATGTGGAATCTAAGAAAAACCAAAACAAACAAACAAATAAAGCAAAAGCAGAAACAGACTCATAAATACAGAGAACAAACTAGGAGTTGCCAGAGGGGACATTGGTGGGGGGATGCATGAAATAGATGAAAGGGATTAAGAGGCACAACTTTTATTTTATTTACAAAATAAATAAGTCATGGAGATTAAAAATACAGTGTAGGAAATGTAGTCAGTAATATTATAATAATGTATGGTGACAGTAACTACATTTATCGTGGGGAACACTGTATAGCATAAAGAATTGTTGAATCACTATGTTGTGCACCTAAAACTAATATAACATTATATGCCAACTATACTGAAATAATAACAATACAAAATATGATTCTTAGGATTTTATCCTTGTCTGTCCCTGCTGAAAACCTTTAGAAGTCTAAATTCCTTTCTGTAGTTTATGAACTTTTGTTCTGAATGGAGCCTGCTTTTCTCTTTAATCTCATTTTTGTCTTATACTTTTTACTGAGCCATTTTCTGTTCTCTGCACAGGATGTATTCTCTCTCCAGCCTCTGGCCATTTGCATTCCTGTTCATTACACTTGAAGTGGTCTCCTTCCTCCCTTTCACTTCATTTTTCATAACTCCTACGTATCTTTTAGATTTTGGCATTAAATTTTTTCTATGAGGAAGAGTCTCATTATCCTTTAAGTCAAATGAGTGGTTCCTTAAACAGTCTGCCACCATAGTAGATGATGCATCTAATTACAATTGCTTCTTTACGGCTGTATAACCCTCTGGAAGCTCCATTAGAACAAGGATTATTCATACATAGTTCACAGTTGTGTCTAAGTAGTGCCTAACCCATTGCACTTAATAAATATTGATGCTTGGCATACTCCATATCACTGTTATGAAACTGGAGGGAATGGTACCCTTATTTTTCACATCATCCTACTTAAAAAGTTCAACCCTCCTATTCATCCTTGCTTTATTTTTTATAGAAATATCCCTATCTGATTTTGTATCTATAGATTGATTGATTGATTGTCTCTCTCCCTCCCTGCCTCTCTCTACAAGTGTAGAGCCTATGTAGACTAAGCATAGGTAAGAAGAGCCCACTTCTGTTTTTACGTGTCTTTTGATGGAAGACATTTTATACAATGTAAAAATTTCTGGCTTTGTATATTTCAAACTTTGGTGCTTTCTGTAGGACATGTTCATATCACTGTAGCATCTTTGGCTTTACAACTTCGTATCATGATGCTAGGTGAATTGGCACCATAGAGTGATGGGAATATTCCTGGAAATATCCCTACACTAGGATAGCTAGCAATAACTTAAACACGCACAGGGGTGGTTTGAAGCATAGACATATATCTTGCTATACCTAAACAAAACCTATCCCCAGATTCCTCCTTAACTGTATATAACTCCCTAACTAATAACTTCTTAACTGCCACTTAACACCAGGGGAAGTAAGAATGAAAAGAGATAGAGGCCTTAATTAATGATCATTTTTTCCCTACTTTTTCAAGTTTTACAAAACCTATCACCATGTGAACAAGTTGCTTGAGGTCTTGGAAGAGTCTTTGCAAGTGAGGGTCTTTGAAGCTTAGCCTCATCATTTCAAGATGAATATGCCCCTGAAGTCAAAGCTGTTCTGGTTGAAGTGGGGATATGGGTGGAATTGGAGGCTGGAACAAAGCCCAGTGAAACCCATTAATTCCTCCTTTCTCCCCCCAACCCCTGCCCCACAGATTCCTCCTTTCCTATTCCTAGAAAGACTTTAAGAAATCCCTAAGGTATCTGATCACAGATGAAAACAACTTTCCTAATCTGACTTTCCAGTGCCTTTCCTTTAATATATAGTTGAAGAATTAGATTTGGAGAAAGGAACATTAATTTTTCGAATATGGAGAGGAAGCACAATTCTTTCCAGAAGAAAAGCTCTTTTATATTGTGAGACTGGTCCTGTCATTTATTATCAAAAGGATAATTCAAATCTCCACTCCTGATCTGTTGGAAAATATCCAGACTTTCAAGATCCTATCAAAACAAAGCAGCAAAGACCTTCTTTTGAAAGGGAAATGATGAATTGGTGCAGAGTGCTGCTGTGAAGGCAATGAAGGGTAGTGCAATCAGGCTGTGATTATAGGTGTATTACCTCTGTCTGCCGAGCCGTCAAACCAGCAGTAGTGATTAGGTTGCACAATATAAATGCCTGCCCATATGAACACTATTTGATAAGTAGTGCATGAAAGTTTCCAACCATAACTAAGTAATATTATTCAAGAAGAGATGATTTCAAGACTCTTCATGCATGCTATAGGCCCCTTAACATGGAAGCTGTTTTCAGATTCAGTGATATTCAGCTTCCTGCTGTGACCTTGCAAGCAAGCAGAGAGAGGATTCAGAATGAAGCTATCACCCAAGAATGAATGTTCTTTTGTAACTGAACTATGCCAGGTGGTATATAGTTTAAACCTTGAAAAGATAAATCTGCCTTTTTTTAAATTAAAAAATGGAATCTGTAGTCTAATGTTTGTCAATGTAATGTTGATAAAGATAATGATGAAATAAAACACAAATATATGGTTAATTTATATAAGGTGGAAAACTGAACTTTGTTCTTGGTGCCAGGATGTGGCGAATCTAATGAATTACCTTCCAAACTTAGAAATTCAGCTTGTCTTCTGAGAGTTAAGCTAATCAAGTCCAGATATAATAAATGTCATTATAAGAGCAAATATATAAATGGGTAAAGGAACAAAGAAAACACCAAGAAAGGTGAAGTGGACAGAGTCATTTATAGGAGAAAGTGGCGGATGAAATTGTAACTGGGGAGAGAATTTTATGGGTTTATCAGTGATTTTATGCTCAGCATGGAGCGTGTGAGACAGTGATGGGTCTTGGATGCACTGAGGTAGGACAATTAGAAGAACACCTGTTGACAGGGCCCATCTAAGCAGTATCCAGTGGCTTAGCCAAGTAGGCATGTGTCTCTTAAACCTCACGAGAGCAGGAACTGTACATTTTTTGTTGACTGGCATATAATGAGCAGCCACTAAATTCACTAAATGAATTCATGAAGAAATGATGGTGGCAAATCTTTCACTTGAGAGCTGAATCTTTCAACTAACTCCCCTTCTTTTGAATCTATGCCTGGTAGAGAAACTTATGATAATTTGTATTGTTATTCGCTTGGTTGTAGGGAAGAAGGTTCTGATTTGGTTAAATTGTCATTTTAGTATCTGAGATCTTTGTTATTCTGGTACAATTCTGAGAACCTGATTATTCTCATTTGTGGTCACAGATTCAAGTAATCGGCACAGTTTATGCCTTCAATAAACTTAACATAGAAAACAACCAACTTGGAAATCTTTTGTTGGCAGTTGCCAGCCTTTTTAGGTGACATTCCACTCATTAGGCACCTTCTTAGAATGTGCAATATTTCTTATTAATATTAATTTTTGGACGCTTTTAAGATGATTTTTAAAGATACAGGGTTTAGGACTGCAGAGAATTTTTTTTGCTTTGTGTTCATTAGCTACGAAGCATTTCCTAAGTAGAATCAATTATTTTATTGCAACAAGACAGGGTGGGAAGCGGGGGCGATGGCTCAGGGCTGCTTTCTACAACATAGATAGCTTATAGATTTTAAAAATTAGGGAAGATCCTATTTGTTATTTATCTGCTTATTGAAAAAAAGACATTCTTCATCATTTCTTTATGTTAAAGATGTGGTACAAATATCAACAGCCAGAGAAAAAAATAGTCTAGCAAGATGTCCAAGGTAGGAAAGTATTAGTATTGGAAACGAAACCCCTGCTTCTGATCATAATTGCACCTCTAGAATAGAAAAATTATATTATTGCTCTTGCTAATCACATTCATCAAGATGCTCACAACAGAATTCCTGAGCTCTGATGACGCTGGAAAAATTAACAGGAGTAGCAGAGGAGAATATTAATGCCTCTTGCCTTATACAGGGTTTTGTAATTAGACAATAAGCAAAGTACCAGATTATCTTGGTGGACAAAAACCCTTTGATAACCTTATCAAAGGTTATTGTATCATTGCTCAGGTGTAAAACACTATTAAGTTCACTGTCCTGATCTTATTCTTTCCCATTGCAAATTAAATAACCTATGGCTAAGGGACACTTCATTTCCTCATGTTACAGGGGTTCAAGATTGAGTATTAGTTTACCTATAGTGGGTTGTGAAGGCCACTTTTCTACTTTATCTTCATGTGATGTTTAGATGTGGATTCTTACGCTGTGCTTTGTTGATGTGGTTACAAATTGACCTGAGAGTTTTGACTATGTTTGAATTCATTCATATTTAGAACAAAGATAGAATTCAGTAATTGAGAGTAGAAAAAGTAAATGTAGTTGAACTCTGGGATAGGTAAAGAATCTCCAAATCAAAAAAATGTCATTTTTTGATATAGGCATTTAATAAACCTTTGTTTCTGGGTTTAGCATGGCTCACTTGCTTCTAAGTGGGAGTAAAAATATGCACATCTTTTAAAACTATTATCTTTATTATCAGTTCATTTTTTTATTTGAAAAATAAAATTTGATGAAATTTTAAGTTTAATGATTTTGACAAATGCATACTTTATTATAGTCACATTATTATCAAGATACAGAATATTTTAGGTTTGTATTATGAATGAAACTACTGAGAGCAATCTTGTACAGGTCTTTTTTGTGGTTGCATATTTTTATTCTACTGGTAAATACTTAGAAGTGGAATTACTGGGTCATAGGGTGGGAATATGTTCGGTGTTACAAGAAATTGCTAAATAATTTTCCAAAATTATTGTCTGTTTTATATTCCCATGAGCAAATATGAGGATTCTGGGTGTTCCACAATTGTTCCACATTTGGCATGGAAAACCTTTAATTTTTTCTCCTATTCTAGTGGATGTGCAGTGATGTTTCATTATGTTTTTACTTTGCATTTCCCCGGTGACTAATACCACTCAGCACATTTTACTGTACCTATTACCTATTGATATAACTTCTGTAAAGTGTCTGTACAAACCTTTTGACCATTTTAATTAGGATTAATGAAAGTTTATCGTTGAAGTTTTCTTTCACTTTATATGAAAAGGCATATGGTTGTGTTAAGTTAAAAATTAATATTGTGATTTCTAAAGCAACCAACTAAATAACAAAGAAGCAAAGCTAAAAAGCCAAGAGAGAAGATAAAATGGGAAAAAGTCCCTGTGCTTTCTTAGTCCAAAAGAAAACAGGAAAAGAAGAAAAAGGAAAGAACAGATGGAACAAATGGAAAAGAAATAGCAAGATCATGGACTTTAGTCCATCCATATCATTCAGTTGCATGATCAATTATTTATTTTGTCTTATTTCTTCTTTCTGAAAGTAAAATTACCTCCACATTAATCTGCTTGATATTTTCCCATAGATCCCAAAGTCTGTGTTTAATTTTTTAAAATATTTTTTTTCTTGGTTTTCTAATACCCTCTTGTGTGTCCTCCAGAACATCAGTTGAGCTCAAAACACTTCCCTAGCTCTTCTCTGCCAAGCCTTATGCTTCCCCCTGCAGATACACAGCTTAAAATACAGCTAACAAATCAAAATGACCATACATCTTTTCTGGGCTGCAATATATTAACCGACTTCCCTTTAATATCTCTTAAAATATTATTGTCTACATCTTCTTTTTTGGGCTGCAATATAGTCTTTCTTTTTAAGATTTTATTTATTTATTCATGAGAGACACGCAGAGAGAGGCAGAGACAGGCAGAGGGAGAAGCAGGCTGGGAGTCTGATGCAGGACTCCATCCCAGGACTCTGGGATCATGACCTGAGCCAAAGGCAGACACTCAACCACTGAACCACTCAGACGTCCCTGGAATATAATCTTAACTGACTTCTCTTTAATATCTCTTCAAATATTATTTTGAGGGTCATCAAGAGATGGAATAAGGAGTATCAGAGGAATTCTATGTATAGAGGGGGAAACAAAGGAGTCGCAAAATGATTAGGATTGCTGCAGAGAAAAAGCAAATGATTAATGAAAAAGAATGATCTTAATTTATATTTGTAGTTTATTATGTTTTCTGTTATCTGTTCTCAAATCTTACAAAAGTGGAATTTACTAATTCTGCGTACTGAAATTCAGCAGCATATGCTAGTACAGGGAGAGTGGTTGTTAAAACCTTGAGCACTTCCATGCATGATAGTATATAGCCACTGCTTCTAAACTCTCGAGTGCCTGCCTGCTGCCCTAGCTGCCCCTGTGACCTAGCAACTCATCCCAGAGTTATCCATACTACTCATTAAGTTAAGGGTTAAGATCTGGCTTAGTAGGGGGCTACTGGGACCTATGCCACACTAAGTTAGTGTCTTATGCCATACTTTTAGTGGCTGAATATTCTAAGAGACCCTTATTTATACATATGTTATGATTAAGCTTCTCCATATTAACAGAATGCTGTTAAGCTTTTAGCTCATTGAGCTCATTGGAAAAATACAATAGCTGCAGCCCAGGTACTTGTCAGAGTATTTTCTTGATTTTGCTGCCACACAACGCTTTTTGGAAGTTGAGACTAGCCATCTTTTTAGACACAGGATTACATGAGTGATATCCAATCCATCCATTCCCCATTTGAGGCATGAGAGTTTATCCCTGAATTAAGCCAGATTGTCAGAGTGGTGTGTATTTTAGAGTGAATTGTTTTATCCTCTTCTTGAATTGCTCTTAGTAAATCGCAGTTGGTAGTATACTATTAGTCTGTGCTGAAAGATGTTTTAAGAAATACCATTCAGATTTCACTTTTTATCAAGATGTATTCTTCATAAGAATTCAGAGGAGAAACTCTTTCCAAGGCTTAGTAGGGGGGGATATTTTGCTTCTTGACGGTAACTATTTGTTTTCAAGTAAGGAAAACTGTGTTGAATAACAAATTGTGTTTCTCTTTCTGGATCAATCATTAACCTCAGAGCCCAATTTGTTTCTTACTTTTAAAAAGTCTTCATTTTAGCTCTTATTATTTTTAGAAAATATTATGTGGTAGATATTTTTAATAAACTTCCTCAGGTCATTTTAAAACAAAGATGAGTACAATTAAGTAAGCAAAATACACAAATGAAACATAACAGGCTTTCCATTGAAAACTTTCTCTTTATCCACAAAGCTGGAACCTAACAGGTAGACTCTAAGGGCAGAAGGTTCCCCTGGTTCTGTGAACTTTCATTGTTAACGGAGGCATGCATGTTACATGTCATTTATTCAAAGATGCACATTTTTCCACATTTTACAGTGAAAAATCTAGATGCAGTATACAATTGGTAGTGTCTTGAATTAGAGGGAATATGACATTTCTATATTTTTGTGGATGTCAAGGAAAAAGGGAGACATTGCCTGATTTTCTCCTTAGAAGCTTTGCTTTTTCTACTGTGTATTCTTCTTTCTCCATCCTCTGGTTGGCAAACCTGATGCGCTTTTCCGGGTTAAGGGCAGATACCACCTTCTTCAGGAGGCCTTCCTTGATCACTCAGTTCAGATTAGGGTGCTTTTTTATGCTTTTAAGCACCCAGCGCCTTGCCCATTGCACATACCATACTCTTCATAATTATTTGTTCAGGGGTTTGAGAAACAGTGTAGCAGAATGGTTAAGCACCTGGGCTCTGACGGTAGAAATCACTGGGCTTAATTTTACTGTTACCAATTTTTGGGCAAGTTGCTTAAGCTCTTTCCCTTAGTCTGTTCATCATTACAATAGAATTATGATAATCTATCTCATGATTTCAATGATTAAATGATTTAAGACATTGAAAACAGAGCTTGGAATAGTACATGATTCTTCTTCTTCTCTTTTTAAAGATTTTATTTATTCGTGAGAGACACACACAGAGAGGCAGAGACATAGGCAGAGCAGGAAGCAGGCTCCCTGCAGGGAGCTTGATGTGGGACTCCATCCCAGGACCCCGGGATCACACCCTGGGCCCAAGGCAGACACTCAACCACTGAGCCATCCAGGTTCCCCTCTCCTTTTTCTTCTTTTCCTCTTCTCTTCCTTTTTTGTCTTCTTATTGTCATCCACATTAGAAGGTGGGCTCTGGAAGCAGGAACTACCTAAATCCCATCAAAGTCTTTCATTTCTAATTTCCTAGACTCATAAGAGTGCTTGATACAAGGAAGTTTTTACTAGATGCTCACAAATAAAGTCTTGCATTAAATATGGATTTGGGGGTGACATGTCATATTTCAGTGAAAACTGAGCCGTGTTTGTGAAAGTGCCTTAGGAAACTAAGCTGGAATAGTTATTAGCATATTTTTCTAGATGATGTAAAATCATTGGCTCTATTGAAAAGAATTTAATTCCTTATTTAGTAAACATTAATTGAATGCCAACTCTGTCAGAGACAGTCCCAGCTACACTGGAATGCCAAGGTAGAAAAGAACCTGTGTCTTCACGAACTAAGTTTCTAGTGTAAACAAGTGATAGCACTGGTTTGTTTGTTTGTTTTTTAAAGATTTTATTTATTTATTAGAGACACAAAGAGAGAGAGAGAGACAGACAGACAGACAGAGACACAGGCAGAAGGAGAAGCAGGCTCCATGCAGGGAGCCTGACGTGGGACTCGATCCCGGGTCTCCAGGATCAGGCCCTGGGCTGAAGGTGGTGCTAAACCGCTAAGCTACTGGGGCTGCACCCCCCCTTTTTTTTAAACTTGGCTTTTGATTTGTCAGGAAAATTTCCTTAAATCTAGCAGTTTATAATATTACCTGCAGAAATAAGAAAGTTTATTATTCCACGAATTTATTTTATGTTTCAGAGTTAGTAAGATGATACTAGGCATATTAATTTCTTCTCAAAATTAAAAAAATTAGTCATTTCCTTATCTATTCTCTCATACATTAAAAAATTGGAATAGAGTGGCTAGCTGTTGATGAGTATTTTCTTTAGATTGTGTGATAACCATTCATGATGATAGATACTATCTTTGAAAAACCTCTTGCGTTTCTTGGCTTTTAGTAAGTTATGTTTGACCCTACTTAGAAGCACTACATAAACTCAAATTTTGGGGCCCTCAGACTCAAATTTTTCCACTGGTATCCACTTAACTCATTTGTAGTATATAAAAGTAGCTCATTAAAATAAACCCAGTGCTCTTGTGTTTATGTTGTGTTTCTAAAACAGCAGTAGTTATGAATTTTCTCTCTCTCTTTTTTAAAGGAAGTCCTTAGCTACCATTGATTTATATGGTGGAAAATGTTTTCTTGAGAGAGGTTCTTATACAGCTTTACTTTTATGAGGATTTCATTTTTAACCTTCAGTTATTCTGTGTGCTTTAATACCTACCCTTAAGTTTTCACTGATATAATTTCTCCTATGGTACATATCTCAAGAGATGATTCCTCCAAATGTTATGTATACTATCTACCAATCCTTAATTCTGGGGCAAGATTCCATCTCTTGAACATAGTTATCATTTATGATCTGCCAGTTTTTCTTCTTTCCACTTATTTATCCATCTGGCATTATACTCCTGAGCCTTACCATTTATGAATCATTGGCAGTATTCACACCCAGTTGTCTATGACTCACTAGGAATCTTTGCCAGATTTCTCAGTATTTAAAGGATATTTTCCTGTTTCATGTTCTCTCATTTTAACAGGGACAGTTGGCACATATGTTTCTTTATACTGTAATTTCACAAATGGATGCCACATTAAAAGTGTTTCCCATATTTAAATCATTTACACATGTAGCTTCTTGTTCTAAAAACTTGCAAATTAAGACATTTTAGGGGTCTGCTCTTAACAAGCATGGATGTCAAATTTAAACAAAGTGAACTTCTCTAGGCGAGACATGAAAATAATTACAGAGTTATTCTAGTTATGTAGGAAGATTGAGAATGTTCAGTCTCTTTAGATAAGGAAGGAATTCTTGGAAATTATAATTTATTTCTAGCAGTGACAAAAACATAGGTTCTGTAACTTGCTAGCTATATGATCTTATACATGTTTATACACCTTTATGTTTCTTCAGTTGTAAAGACATATCTATGAAGTTCTCTCTTTAGTACTATTAGGAATTCTTTCCATGGAATGAATTGTTTTCTAGAAAATATTTCTATTGATTAGAAGTAGCTTAAAAGATACATACACAAAAGATGAATATATGGAAGAAAAAGCTGACGACTATATATATTTTCAGGTATAGGAATACCTACACATAATCATCTCACATTGTTTCTTTTGGATGGTGTTGAACAAAGAATTATTATCCTAAGTATATGAAGAGAGCCTATAATTTAACAGAGTAATACCCTACTAGTATAAAAATACTGAAGATATGAATACTTTGTGCAAACACACACAAAAAATTGCAATTTGATTAAAAATAAGTAAAAAAACGTTCAATCTTCAGAGTGATCAAAGAAACTCCAAGTAAACAAAAAATTCCATTTTCTATTTATAAATTGATAAAATGATAGTAGGTAGTATTGATCCTTATGCATTGCTAGTAGAACTGTGATTATATTATTTTAAGGAGTCAATTTGGCATCATATGTCAAAAGCCTTAATGTA
Source organism: Canis aureus (assembly GCF_053574225.1). Taxonomy (NCBI): domain Eukaryota; kingdom Metazoa; phylum Chordata; class Mammalia; order Carnivora; family Canidae; genus Canis; species Canis aureus. Next base: position 9,172,837 of record NC_135643.1, read on the forward strand.
TTTCTAATACACTATAAACCTATGTTTTATTTCTAGAAATTCATTATATATAACCAGAAAATCCCGCATATGTGTATATATAATATATGAACATAGACATATTGATTGAATGTTGTTATTAACAGCAGTAAATCAAAATAATAGAAGTCTCTATCAATCAGATGTACAATGTATTTCTCATGCTATCAATAAAACTGCTCTTCTTTTGGCTTTCTCCATTTCGGTTAAAGGGAAATGACTTACGTGAAAAAAAAATTTGAATGATTTGTTTCATCTCTCTCCCTAACCTCCACGTAGGGTCAGTCCCCAAGTCCACTTCTCCATATCCCTGGCTGAGATCCTTTCTTTTGTAACATGGTTTAGGGAAGCATTGTAATTTGGTAGAAGAGCACTAAATTTGTGTGAGAGCGCCTCAATTCACTGATTACTAGTAATCAGTACTTGAGCAAGCTCCTTGAGTACTTTTTCTTGTGTAAAATGGGAATGTAACATATAAACTACTGACTTATGGACTTTGTGGATTTGCTTTGAGGCTGAAGCAATGTAATGGCTATGAAAGTGCTTTGTGTCTTGTGATGGTCTTCACTTACCCTGCCTGGCCTGTGGCTATGCTCACTGTAATAGAGAGGGGGTAGTGGCAAGCAGGGCTACTGCTGAGTGTGTGAGACTGGCGATGGCCTTGTGCCTCTGTCAGGTTGGGATTCATCCCCACCTCACCCCCCAGCCCATGCCCAACCCCCCAATGGATGACTTTTTCAGGATGGGGGTGGGGAGAGATTAAATAGAATAAACAAAGGGCATAATGTATAGCCTCATTTAAAATAAAATTGGTTTAGGTTAATAGCATCAGAAAAGTTAAAAGAAGAAGCATATATGGCGGTATCTGGGTGCATAAATGTGTGAATCACATTGGCTCGGAGAGAAGAAACACAGAGCAGAGAGCCTGGATATAACAATTTACTTCTTTTTTGGATGCTCACCTAGTAAAAATAATTCTCTTTTTAGGGCTAACAGGATTTTTTTAGTATGAAGTTTTTGGACCTTGGGTGATAGCCTTATTCCTTGAAAGTAGCTTAGAAGAGGCTTTTCTATAAGGGATAAAAACAAGGAAGATGGAGTGCTATCTAATATACTTATTTATTGTCTGAAACCTCCCATTGTTTTTATTATTTTATTGTTGTTGTTATTGTATTTGGATTTGAATACATTTTGAGCCATCATATAAAACCTGTCCTTTAATAGCAATTGGAAGCCATGTGATATTCTTTCTATGCTTTTTTGATAAAGGTTTCTTCTAGATGTTTGGGAATTTCTTTAAAACAGGATTTTCAGTTCTTGTGAAATATCATGTACTAGTATTAAATATCTATGTTTTTTAAGTTGGCAAGATGTGGTCCAATGTGGTTAAGTGAGTGGGTTGACTAAGTTTATTTAGCAAAAATATATATATATGATGAGACCAGAAATGCTGAATATATTGTGGTATTTGTACAACTGGTTTTCCTAGAACTCTGGTTTATGTGGTCTTAGCTGTTATTGCTATTTTCACTGAGCTCACATGAAATGGAGGCAGTAGGCAAAACCATGGTGCTGTCCACATGTTGCAGGCTATCACTGTAGCCTGAGAAGCTTGATTAGCTCCATTAGCAGGAATGCTCTGCAGGGACCTTTAGATAAAAAATATTAAAAACTTGGATTGTCAACAAACTCTTAGTGTTTTGGGTCTCATACCAATTGAGAAATTGAATTGTCTCAAGAAATTAGATTCACTGGGGTTACTATGTCAGTATTATATCAGAGCACTGCTTCTTTCTTTTTAGATAGCTATAATAGACTTCCACTGCTTACCTCATTGTACTATGTTGATGGAATGATATGGATTCCTACTGAAAGCATTGCTTGGCAGTGTGAAAAAACATTAAAAGGCACTGGAGATAGCCAATACGATTTTTCAAAAAAAAACCTTACTTTTAGTTAAATTAGTGACAAGTTCAAAGCGGAAAAGGCAATAAAATGTTTCTGCTCATAGTGCCATACTCTGATTCTTAGGTGGGTTATCTTTTTAAAAAGTCAGTGCTTTATAGGTTAATGTTCTTTGTACAGAAATCAAAGAGATTCAGATTGAATTTGGAGAAGTAACATTATCTTCTATATACCATTCTTTGGTAAAACCATCCCACAGACTTCACAGATCATAATTTCAGATTTACAAGTGATTTTTATGAACTACTTTCTCATAAAAGTTCTACTTGATTTATAAAGTTAATGTGATCCTTCCAAGGTTTAATCAGAGATTTCTTATTTTTATTTTTTTGTCTTCAACATTCAGATTTCTCATCATAGTAGTGGTAAATAATAACATTTCTTTCAGGAGAGTTCTTGGATTGATGAAGTTAAATGAATATATGTTAATTCATATTAACAGATATGGAACAGAATTGGTGCTCAATACTGAGAGAGAGAGACAGATAGAGAGACAGAGACAGATGCTCATTTCCACTGTCCCTTTTCCCTGACATTGAACCAATTCTCCATTCCTGATAAAGTATCTTTTGTACCACAAATCTACATTAATTTAAATTCTCGAAGCATACTTCATTAAGCAATGCTGTCAAAGATTTCTAAGTAATCCAAATTAGAGATTATCTACTTCTCCACATGCTTATTTATTCACTTGTTTGCTTCTTCCTTACTTCATTCCTCCCTCCCTCTTTCTCTCTTTCCTTCTCTCCCTCTCTCCCTCCCTCCCTTTCAAGAATAATGGCAGATTAGTTGGGCATGAGTATTTTTTAAAAGACTTAAAGCCTTTCCCAATTAGTAGGTTGCTCTTACTTAAGTGTGTGCTGATGTCCTTCCTTGTAATAGACATTATTAACCTGCCAGATAGGAAAAAGAAGCTTGCCTTATTTTTAAGGGGAGAGTAAGGCAAAGTGCAGTATACCTCCACATGCTATTCGTGTTGAATTACAACCCAGAGGAGAGAGGATAGGTTCTTTATTGCTTTTTCTCAGTATTTTGTATATTCTGAATACATCTGCTTTTAAAGGCCTGATCTTAGCTAACTTCTGCTAAGTTCACCAAATATCATGTTCTCCACCAATGTGTATGGTAGCAGTTCCATGACATGGGGGTTCTCTGTGGCTTCAATGACTTAGCTCATTTCTTTCCCCTACTTTTAATGTTATCACCTTTTTTTTTTTTATTAACCTCTTTTCTGATTTTAGAAGGCCAAGACAAATCTCTGTTTCTCCCAAGGACACATCTGCCCACATAAGACCTAATTAATCAGTCTACCTTTGAACTTCTGTGGCACTGGGGACTGTGCCATTTCTTTGCCACATGTCATTTACCTGTCATATTGCTAGTGTGATCATAATTTGAATTCACCATATTTCACACCAAATCTTTTCCTATTCCAGGATGAATGATGGAAAATCATCCAAACAGGTGTTCAAGCACAACCTGGGCATCATTTGTGACTTTCCCATCTACCTCCTCAACATGTAAACACAAAATCTTGTGTCATCTCAATCTCTCTGTCCTCTACCATTTTTTGACATTGTTCCTTCACTTAAAATGTCATCATCTTTTGCCTAGATACTGCTACAGCTTTCTACAACTGGTTGGGTTCCATCACTGTTCACGTTTAATCGGTTCTCTTCATGCAGCTGGAATGTTTGCTAAAATGCAAATGTGACCTTTTTGCTTTCCTGCTTAAAAATTTTCAATGGTTTTGAAATACTTTATTTTTTAAAAAGATTTATTTATTTATTTATTTTAGAGAGAGACAGAGAGTATGTGAGCAGGGAGATGGGAGAGGAAGATAGAGAATCTTTAAGCAAACTCCCCACTGAGCATGGAGTCCAACTCAGGGCTCAGTCCCGGGACCCTGAAATCATGACCTGAGCCAAAATGGAGAGTCAGCACTTAACTGACTGAGCCACCCGGGTATCCCAGTTTTGAAGTGCTTTAAAAAGAAATTACAATATTTTTAGCATGGTACACAAACTCCTTTGATGCCCCTACATCATTTAATGTGGAATTCTGTCCACATTCCACTCTAAGCTCTTGCTATACTGAGATGAACACAGATATTGCCTAAGTTGGTGAATGTGTAATGGAACTTCTCCTGTTATCTTAGAAGTTCTGCTAAAGCCTCAAAGTTAAGGGTAGGAGGTAATAGGTATCTACAGTTTCTAAAGAGAGCTGCTAGACATTTATAGGGAACTTTCAAAAAGATAACTGTGAGTTTGTGTTTATCATTTTGCATACCCATCTCTAGCCTCTACAAGAAAAAAATCAGAAATTCAAAAAACAGTTTGTTGTAAAGTAGGAAAATTACTTGTGCTAGATGATGCTATAGTACTTCCCCCCTCTGTCTATGGAAATCAGAGGGACTACATCCTCTTTCCCAGGACATGCAAGAAGTCATTAAGAGTATCAGATACTGGAGGTGTCTAAAAGAGGGAACCATATCTTAAAACCTTGCTGTCTATTTACTGTACCATGGCATTGCTAGCTTGCACTCTAGTGTGTACTGGAGCAGAGAGTTGAAAGAATTCTTCCTTGGGGATTGGAAACATATGAACACTGAACCTTGTAATTGCATCCCCCTGATGAATTTGAATGGCAGGAGGCTGACAGGAGTAACAATATAAAGTGGACCAGGTGACAGTTCATAGAAGAAAGATTTTTCAGGGCAAGGATGTGGGAGCTTCCCATGGTCCAAGTGCATGTCATGGAGGGAGGTCATTTATAAACTCCCTGGGGGAATTTGCCAAAAATCAGTGGAGGGATGGAGCGCCTGGATGGTGCCATGGGTTGAGCATCCAACTCTTTTAGATCAGGTTGTGATCTCAGGGTCACGGGATCAAGCCCTGCACGGGGCTCTGCACTCAGCAGAGTCTGCTTGGGTTTCTCTGTCACTCTCCCTCAAATAAATAAATCTTAAAAAAAAAAAATCAGTGGGGAGAGTGTGCTCTCTGTTTGGAACAGATGCAGTGCAGAGGTCCTGTGGACACCAGGGACAATCTCTAAGGAACATCCTAGCATATCATGAAACAACCAGTATTAGAATATTCTCCATAACTGAGGGCCTGAAACCCAGCTGGAGTCAGCTAAGAGAGAACTTCATTCCCATCTGCTAGATAAGACCTCTGCCCCATGTCTTCTAATCCCTCCTCCCCTTTTTCTTCCTTCCTTCCTTGGGGAGGCTTGCAGGCATGTGGAGGAGATAGAACAGGAAGAGTCAAGAAGCAGACCCAGCTCCCAGACTGCAGCTCTGGGAGGCTCGAGCTGGGGAGAGGAGAGAAAGCGTGAATGGCATGTGCTTAACTCATGCCTTCCATAAACATTCATTGGGCACTTATGGTATACCCACCACTGTTCTAGACATAGGGAATAATACCTAAGGGAACAAAACATAGAATTTCTTTTACAGACTGTATAATCTAATAGGGGAGAAGGACCAAATTTGAACAGTAAAAATAAACTAAATATGTAGAAGATGATATTTGGCTATGGGAAAAAAATGAATTAAGTAGGGAAGGGAAGAAGACACGTGGGGAGGGAGTTCAGAGTGGGAGAGATGATAAATGTTTGCCAAGCAATAAAGATAGCCAGGTTTGCCGAGGGTTGGACGTGGGGTATGAGAGACAGGGCAGATTAGCATGGCATTTAACCTGAGCAATGAGAGATGAATTTCTTATTACCTGAGAAGGGCTCTACTAGAGGAGGAGCAGATTGGGACAGCTTAATTCTGAGATGGCTGAGAGACACTGGAGTGCAGATGTGATGCGGGCAGTTGAAGTTGAAGGGAGAAGCTGGGCCTGGAGAGAGAAGTATTGAAGTGGTCAGTGTGTGGGTGTTGTAGGAAGCTATGAGACCGAAGTCTTGATTTTCATGACTTTGGAATTTTTAATACCTGAAATTGAAACTATCTGTAAAGCTGAAAATGACTGAAAGGTTATAGGATTGGCCCAGGATGGCATTAAGGGACTGGGTACAGGCAAGAGTCAGAGGGGTGTGATGGACCCAGTGATCAGAGAAAAAGAATATATCCTGTTTGTATCCCATCAGATGCAGCTCATTTAACAAACCAGTTACTCCCTAAATGTACCTTTCTCTCTCGAATCTCCCTCCATTTGCACATGACTTTCCTTGCCTGGGTAGTCTCCACACTACCTCTACTTATCTTTGGCTGGACAGCTAATGTGCATTTTTGTAATGCTTTGTGAGAAGCATTTTCTTACTCTCTTGTGGTTGAATCAGTTTGCTTCTTATGAATTCTAAGATTTTTCCCTTTCATGACACTTGTCTTTGTCCCTTTCTAAACAGTAAGTTCCTTGAGGGCAGGGCATATGTCTTATCAACCTCTCTGCCTCTAGGACCTGGTTTAAGACTCATGCAATAGTAGATCAGTAGATGCCCAATAAATCGTCATTAAATGTAAGTCAGAGGCTACACTTTATACATCGTATTGTGTATTGTTGTCTGTGGCACTTGAGTAGCTTGCGTCACACTCAGGAGCAAGTCTGTAAATGTCAGTGTTGTATGAGTGCTGCTGGTCTCTGTTACTCACTCCAGGTGCTAGACACTTGATAGTGTAAGAGAGGCAAAGTCAAAGTTTCTTTCTTTCTTTCTTTCTTTCTTTCTTTCTTTCTTTCTTTCTTATGGGAATGTCTTTTTTTTTTTTTTTTAGATTTTATTTATATGTTTGTAAGAGGCACAGAGAGAGAGAGAGAGAGGCAGAGACATAGGCAGAGGGAGATCTCAGAACCCCAGGATCACTCCCTGAGCTGAAGACAGATGCTCAACCACTGAGCCACTCAGGTGCCCCAAAACCCCAGTTTCTGTAAGTGCTGGTGAGTTTCCTTATCTCCATACTTAATGAAGGTGACAAAAGGATTTGTTGACAGTGACTAAACTTCTCACTAACAGCAAAATCCACCCAAGTTAACGGCTTCCTTTTATGTCTGCACTCTTCCTTTCCTCCACTCTGTCCAATGATGCTGATATATGACAGTAATGCATTACTGTGCAGAAGTTCTGTGCTGGGATTGTCATCGTATCATTTAGGATAGATGTAGCTGAATACTACAGAACACCTAAAATAACAGTTACTTAAATAACAGTTTATTATTTTTTTTATTGCAATGTGAATCCAGAGATAATACAAGGTGGATTTGGTGCTTCTGTAGTCACTAGGAACTCAGACTTCTTCACAACTTCTGCTTCTCCATGAGCTTAGCCTGTGCTTCCACCTTCAAGGTCACTCCATAGTCATAGAAGGGTTTTGATGCACCAGTGATCATGTCCATATTACAGAAAGAGGAAGGAAAAAGGAATGGTAACAGGGACTTTCCTTCCAAAGGAGGCAGCTGCTTTTAATCAGCCTTCCTAGAACTCCCACTCAACACTTAGTACCTTATTCTCTAGAGTTAGTCACATGACAACTGCCTGCTGTAATGATGGCTAGGAAATGTTTAGTTTAGTTTTAGCTAAAACTGGGGTTCTGTTATTTATAAAAAAAGAGATCGGTGGCAACTGAGAGGATAGTTTCTCCATGGCTGTATTCTTGTATTAGGGTTAACTACCCCTATTCCCTTATTTTACACCGCGTTCCCCTCACGTACAAAATCTTAACTTAATGATTTCCATAAAATACCACACTTCTCTCTAATCCGTTCTGACAATCCTGGCTGATGGCTCTGTTTGTCTGCAGAAGAACAGCTGTGGTCGGCGTGCCTGGCCTTGCCTCCCCCTTTCTGACCTCAAGGCTCCCTCCTGTGTGTATGTTCTCAGGGTCAGCTGTATTCTCCTTGGAGGGCGGGCACAAAGAGCAGGACTTTATTATGCTCCCTTTCAGTTCATGTTGTCATTTTCATGTCAGAATCTGAGCTGAAAATCATGCCTTGGCTTTACAATATTTTGATACTTCCTGTGGCCAAAGGATGGGTAGGTGGAGGGTCTCACTGTGTCCTGAACTTTTGACAGACTATTACTCACTGGAATGAGGTCCCATTTCTTGGAGCTTCTGATTCCTAGGTGGGCCACCTCTTCCTTCTCTGCTGGTCCCCTCTGGCATGTCTAGACGTAGTCCCTTCAGTGAGTTGCTTCTTTCTCCTGAAGGTTCCCTTGGAAAGACAAGCCCTTGATGCTCTATGCCAATATCTCATCAAGCTCTGTGGCTTATTACTTTACTCAGTCAAGATTTGGGTAACTATATTGAATTCCATGTAGATAGTAGAAAGCGGAAGCTATATTATAAAAGAGGACTTTTTAATGGTCAAAGAAGAGCAATCTAAGATATCCAGTATTTCAGAGGGAGCCTTTCTCCATTGCTCCTGTGTATTAAGTTCTTTCTGTGGGACCCAGGAAATTGAACAAAATCCCCTGCCCCTGGACAAGCAGAGCAGGACTGACTCTATTTTGGGCTGCACCTGCCTTGTGCTGACCTGCTTATTACTTAGGGCACTTTCCCGCCCTAATCAAAGACCAGGGCACACCCTAATCAGAAATCCGGCTCAGTAGACCAGCATGACTTGTGCAACTTTCTGCGTATCCCATTGGCCACTGGCCCCTATAAAGTTGCTAAGCCTCTTAGTCTCGGGGTCCAAGTCTCTGCTCTGCTGCGTCGGGTGTACTTGGACCCAGGCTCGAGCTTGTAAATAAACCCTCGTGTGTTTGCATCGGTGTCGGCTCCTTGGCGGTTTCTCGGATTCGTGATCTTGGGCACAACACTTTCTTGAGAGTACCTTTTCTCTGAACACCTTTGGAGAAACCTCCTTTCCTAACCAGAGGAAAACTGGTTTCACACCAGAACATATTGCTGTCCTGATTGCTCTCCCAGTTCATTTCTCCTTCTCTGAGTTACTTGAAAAAGGATAACATCCAAGAGAATTCGTTGTCACCCGTGACATTACAGGTCACATAGAATGATCAAGAATGGATACTCCAGGTTTCCCCAATAGTGTGAATTTTTTCTGATCATCTCGTAGATAACTGTACCCTTTCTACCAGACACACGCACGCACACACATATACACACATACACACCTCTCTCTCAAAGGTAGACAGTAAGGTGGTCAGTAAATTGCCTGAGAATTTTCATGCTCCAAAAAGATTCATTGAAGAAGGCTTTGAGGAACTTCACTGCTGTGGGCCAGGTGCCTATTTTTCATTCTGATACCAGGTTACCTTGTTTCGACAGTGAGAAGCATTGGAAGAACTCTATGGATGTGCTGTCTCAGAGGCCCAGCCATTTGTTTCTTTTGTTGATTTTGGGGTGCTCTTGTTTGGAAATGAAGTTGTACTGATCTGGAATAAGAAAACTTGCCTATTCTTGAAAGAGGTGGTTTTGAAACTTTTTGTTTTTCCTTATAAATTAGAAAACAGAAGGTAAGCATGTAAAGACCTCAAAAGGAAAGGTAGAATTGAATTATTATAGTTTAGCCAGCCTGTTGTTTGCATGCTGGAGAACATTTTCTTCACCATACAAAGTAGCATTTTGACAAAGTGAAAACTTAATATATGGTCAGGCCTTTTCTTTTTTTTCTTTTCTTTTCTTTTCTTTTCTTTTCTTTTCTTTCTTTTCTTTTCTTTTCTTTCTTTTCTTTTCTTTTCTTTTCTTTCTTTTCTTTTCTTTTTTTCTTTTCTTTTCTTTTTTTTTTTGACAGCCTTTATTTTTTAAAGCAATTTTAGGTTCAGAGAAAAATTGAGCAGAAAGTACAGGGTTCCCATATACCCACTGTATGGTTAACTTTTAAGGTGCAATATGAATTTCTGTTCCTGCCACCAATTTATAGTGAAATTCATTTCATGTTTGGATTTTAGTGCCCTTTAAGTCAACTTATTAGCAACCATTAGGGATAGTCATTAACTTCTGGAGTACAGAAGGACTTCAACATAATTGTTGGGTTGGCGAGACTGGGGACCTCAAAACGGCGACCCCAGGCCAGCAGCCTCCCAATAAGGCCGCCTTGCCGCCCTACCCTAACTTAGCTTACAAAGACCTGTAACCCTTGCCCTATTCAGAATGCCACCTTGCCCCCATCTTCCCGCCTAAAACTCTTTATAGACCCCCCTGCGGTTTGCCTGGGTGTGACTTCCCTGACTCCAGCCCCTCCGAGTCACGGAACCTCGCCCGGGAGCATTCCCCATTAAAGCACTCTCAAATGGAAAAGCAGACTCTGCATGGAGTAGAGTGTCCGATGAAGGACTTGAACTCAGAACCTCAGATCATGACCTAAGCCAAAGGCAGATGCTTAACTGACTGGGACATCCAGGTATCCTGGAGATGTATCTGTTTAAATAATTATAAATCCACTGAGGTGTGGGCCTAAAAGGAAGAAGAATGTGAAGGAGTGATGGGAGAGGTTGGAGTAGGTAGGTACCTATCATGAAGGGGTTTCTTTGCATGTAAATGAAGAATTTTGAACTTGACTATGAAAATTACAGGGATTTACAAAATGGTTTTCAAGCAGAGGTGAGAAATGATATTTCTAGTTAGGAACGTCATTCTGGCAGCAATTAGGAGGAGCAGTGGAAGCAGGCCAGACTGAGGGAAGGCCAACTAAATTATGACACTATTGCAATATCCAGGAAAAAAAGAGATGCGGACTTCAATTTAGGCAGTGATGGTAGGAGTAGAGGAGAAACAATTTAAAGAGACGTGAAGGTGATGTCTCTGGTATTTCTTCTATGTGCCAGGGTGAATAAATAGGTCGGTGATGTTAATCTGTAAGAAAGGAAATGCAGAAAAAACCCCAGGCTTTTGGGGACAGATGATGTTTTATTTTGGACATGTTCAGGTAAAAGTGGCAATGGCATATCCACTCTAAAATTGAATGTATGTGCCTGAAGCCAATGGAGTGTTCTGAGCTGAAGATGTAGATTGGAAATCATCAGTCTATATGCGGATACTAAAGCTTTGGTGCTAAAGAAGAACCAAGACTTTGGAGAAATCTTGATATTTGTGAGGCTTGTGGGAGGTGATCTCATGAAATATACTGAAAAGAAATGGCCCTTCACACATTATCTTACACATTCATGTTATCATTGTTTACTATAAATGGCAAACTGTCAATAGATTCTTGAGGGGGAACATATGGGGAGGAGGAGGGAGGGTGGAAAGAAGAAAAGTTGGGTAAAGACTGTCTTTCCAGTAGAATGCCTTGTGAAACTATGGCACCGAAGAGAACTCAGGATAAAAAACTAGATCCTTTCTCTGTAAGCCTTGAGATCAAATCTGATTTACTTTAGGAATGTCCAGAGTTATTTTAGGTCATCTGTATCATGTATTTTGAAGATAATTTTTTCTAGAGTTTCCACAAAGATCCACTTTAGGGTCATCATTTGGCCTACGTTGTGACAGACCTACCTCCTTGGGCTACACCTGAAAAGTTCAAATGCTCAGAGTCTTTTGGGAATTACATTGAATTTTCAGAATTATTTGCCTATGTTAGTTCTTCTTTGGCATAAACTTATAAACCTGGGCAGCCCCCGTGGCGCAGCGGTTTAGTGCTGCCTGCAGCCCGGGGCATGATCCTGGAGACCCTGGATCGAGTCCCACGTCAGACTGTCTGCATGGAGCCTGCTTCTCCCTCTGCCTGTGTCTCTGCCTCTCATTCTCTCTCTGTGTCTCTATGAATAAATAAATAAAATTAAAAAAAAAACTTATAAACCTATTATTAGCCAGGAACTCCACCTGACCCTGAAGAAGCAAAAGGAAAGGATGGTGTTACTGCCATAATATTCACATTAACCTTACTGTGCCTCGTCAGTGATTCATCCAGGGCTTTGGGTATTAAGGAAGAATACATGGAAAAACTCAAAGTCAAGGCATGTGAAAATGTTTATTTAGGAGCCTTATACCTCTAGCCTCAGATATAACACTTGACTCCCAGGGGTTAAGAGAAGCTATCTTCTTGGTAAAACAGAAGTATCAATTAATGAGTTAAGCTCCAATAGCCTATTATTTCTGTTTCTCCCCAGTCCCTTTTAATTTGCATAGATGCTCTCAGATCTCAGCCAGTGCTCTTTTACTTTGCTTGTACATCCCTCTTAGGATTCTTTATGTCCTAAAGTATGTGCAGTCTGCCTGCAGTTATTACTTTCTTAGGGGTGGGAAATTCTTTTCATGTTTATAAATAGAGCCACATGGGGCATAATCTAGAACCCTTGCAAATACTCTCACCTTTACTAGTCAGGCTTTCTCTGATTGTTTTTGGTTTTTGGGTGTTGTTGACATTTATATGTGAACTTCTAAAACTTTTCAACACTTTCTCTTAGCAACATTATGAAAAGAAATGATTAGCCATGTATTGCTAAAATGGATTATCTTAAAAAAAATAAAATAAAATGGATTATCTTAATGAAATAGGAAAAAAGGAGCTAATTAAAGTAATAATCATGTCTTTAGACAAGACCATTGAGAGAAGACATGCAGGAGGTGGAAGTGGTTCAGTGAAAACAAAAGCTCATGGCTAGTAATTGGAAAATGGCATTTACTTTTGCTTCTGAATTTAATTCTATCAGACAGTCTACTGTGCAAAACTGTCCAGTAAGCTGTCAGCCACCAACTTCATATTTCCTCTCTTTATGCCTTCCTCTTGTGCTCTCCTCTTTCTGATAAGCAGATGGAATGCTCAATTAATGCTAGAACTAATATTACAGAAAAAAAATCCAAAGAGTGGAGGACTCCCTTGAGCCCTTACCTAAAAGGCAATGGAAAATCGCTAGGCAGTACATATGCGCATCTCAAATTCTTTGGAACAGTGTTGATTGATAGACACAAAGATAGGAATAGTAATAGGAGCAGCACCCGTGTCTCCTTGCGCTTTGGGTCAGCACACAGATCTAATAGCACCAGACATCAGACTTCAGGAGAGGGAACTTAGTTGTGAGTTTATAAACTGCCTGCCCTGGGAAACCAGCCCTTATCCTGGCATAATCAGGGGCATAATAAGGATCATTTGGCCCCTGGCCCTGTTTTTCCATCTCATATCAGGTTGGGTGAACACCAACCTTGCTGTAGGCCTGATCCCAGCCTTATGGTGGCAGCTGTATGCTTTGGTGGCCCCTGGGCCCAATTTACTAACTCAGCATTCAATGAGGGTTGCTTTAGCACTTTGTTCCAGCTGTTTCTGTAATGCTTTACAAATTTCTCTGAGTGGCCAGCCTGGGGCAGTCAGTGAAGGCAGCAGGGATTGAGAGGAAGAAATCCTTGGAACATCACAGTCCCTTCTGTATGGTAGTGAGAGTCACGAAGGGACTGCTTTATAACACAAGACACATGTAATTTTCAAAGAAATTTCATGTGATTTCAAAAAATGCTTCCTTAATAAAGTGTTTATATTTTTCATGGTAGCACTAGCTCTTCAAGAGCCCTAGCTCTTAGCAAATCCATTTGCTAAGCAATTTAAACTTTATGTAACTAACATAATGGGTGCTTACTAAGTGCAAGGTACATAATGGGGCACTGTCACTAGGTTTATGTTACAGATAAGAAAATGAGGACTCTGAGAAATGAGCTTGCTTACCCAAGGCAACATAGCTAGTAAGTGGTTAAGTTGAAGTTCAGGACCAAATAAGTATACCTGGATCTAAAGCCTACTAAAATTATGGCTTGTGCAAAGACAAAGGTCATACTTAGATTTATGCTATTTTTCAGGGATCTTATACCGCAATGACTTTTTACCTCCTCCTGATTCTGAGAACATGATATCTAATAGTGACCTACACATGAAGTTTGCATTTCTTCAGTCTTACCCCCCATGATACGTTAATTAGCAAATGGCATTTACTGAGAATTTCATGAAGGAGTCAGAGAAGGGGTTTATTTATTTAATTATTTTATTTTATTATTATTTTTTAAAGATTTTGCTTATTTATTCATGAGACACACACAGAGAGAGAGAGAGAGAGAGAGAGAGAGAGAGGCAGAGACACAGGCAGAGGGAGAAGCAGGCTCCATGCAGGGAGCCCAATATGGGACTTGATCCCTGGTCTCTAAGATCAGGCCCTGGGCTGAAGGTAGCGTTAAAACGCTGAGCCACCTGGGCTGCCCTATTTTTTTTTTTTTTTAAGATTTTATTTATTTATTCATGAGAGACACACAGAGAGAGGCAGAGGCATAGGCAGAAAGAGAAACAGGCTCCATGCAGGGAGCCCAATGTGGGACTCCATCCCAGGACCCCAGGATCATGCCCTGACCCGAAGGCAGACGCCCAACTGTGGAGCCACCCAGGTGACCCGAGAAAGGGTTTACATCACTATGACACACATGATTTTAATTGTCAACATAGATGTTATTTAAAAAATATCCACCATTTGCTTTGCCACTATGAAACTTCTCATCTCAGGCTTTCTTACCCTACTGCCTCTTCTTTCTTTTTTTCCCTTCTCTCCTTTTTGCAATTTCATTTTGGGAGTAAGCAAGTAAGCAAGCAAAAACAACCACAACCAAAAAACCCCCCAAAACAAAACCAGAAACCAACAAAAATCTGAAGCCAATCAACCAAGAAACAAATATCTTTCTTTCTCTTAAAAACAAAAACAAAAAACAACGCAACTCTCCTCTTCTTCTGAAGCTTTTGTATCACCAAAGCCAAGATCCTCAATGTCTTATGTTCTAACATGAGTAATTATGGATGTATTCTCCTTTTTTTCACTCGCCCTAAAAAAACATTTACTCTATAAGATGAATACAAACTTTCTAATTTTATAATCAGTAGATGGAATACTCAATTCACTATAAGCAATGGATTAGAATAAAAAGGTGCTTAAGTAGGGCAAAGACATGATCAGCTCTATATTTTATTTTATTTTAAAGATTTTATTTATTTATTTGAGAGAGAGAGAGCGAAAACAGGAGAGGATCAGAGGGAGAAGCAAACTCCCCACTGAACAGGGAGCCTGATGCAGGGCTTGATCCCAGGACTCTGGGATCATGACCTGAGCCGAAGGCCGATGTTTGACTGAGCCACCCAGGTGCCCCATTAAGCTCTATATTTCAAGAAGGGCTAAAATATAACCTCCCTTTGATTCGGATTATTTATGTATTTCAAGATACAGCACATCAGGGATCCTATTATTAGCAATAATTATCAATGTTTTGATTATATGCAAAAGTATAATCAGTCTTTCTGGTTAACAGTATGAAGGATAATAGAATCCAGTATCCCATCATATAGGACTTTTATAGAGGAATTCACTGTAAATGTAATAAAATAAATGCCTGGCTATTACTTCATAGTGGTTAAAAAAAAAAAAAAGCTGACAGTCGGATTCTCTGGCACATTCATTAACCACAGACAAGGGAACAGCAGAATTTGCTTAAAGAAATGCAAATGGATGCCATTGTCCTTAAAAGTGAAGACAGCACAGAGTAAGGACGACACTTTGGCACTTTTTAAATAGATGTTTCTTTTCTGTGCAGATAAAAAAAATTCTTTTTTTCTGGTGAATTGTACTGAAGTGTCTGTTTTACTTAGATCTATAGTAGTATATGTGGTTTAATTCTAGTCAAAATGAGGACATTAAAAAAAACTCATTAGAAACTTATCCAGATTTCCTATTTATTTATTTATTTATTTATTTAAAAAATTTAAAATTACTTTTAAAAAAGATTTATTTTTATTTGAGAGAGAGAGAGAGAATGAGCAAACTAGTGAGTGGTGGTGGGAGGGAGCGGGGCAGAGGAAGAGTAGGAGAGTCCTCACTAAGTATGGAGCAGGTTGGAGTAGGTTTTGAGGCTCATCTCAGGAACCTGAGATTATGATGTGAGCTGAAACCAAGAGTCAGATATTTAAACAACTGAGCCACCCAGGCGCCACCCCCTAAATCTTCTTTTTAAAAATAACCATTTATAAAAAGGTAGATCAGTATAATATGATGTTCTGCATTCTTATTATTTTTAAAAATGAAATTAAGGCACTCCTGAGTACCTCTCCATTATGGTAAACCTTATTAAGAATTGTACATAACATTAATGAAAAACTATTACCAAAAATATAACCACATGTAACAAAATCCTGAAATAACATGGTTCTAAGGTCATCACCTCTTCCAGCCTAATTTCCAGTACTAACATTTTGGGCATTCCATTGTGCCTTTGCACATGTTCTTTCCTTTTACCTGTTCCACTGGGAAGGCTCTTCTTCCCCATGGAAAAAGTCTTTGTCTCATGACTTGTTTCTTCTTCTCCTTCAGATCTTTAAGGATACATAATCATTTTTGTTTGGGTAAGGATATGCATGAGTTTTAAAAATAAATAAGAATGTATCAGAGATTTAATGAAATATCCTGTGGTTGGAATGTAGTATATATGTGTGTGCAGGTGAGTTAAAGATTAAATTATAAAGGTAAGCAGGCATCAGTCAGGCAGGACTTTATGTATCATTCTATTGTGTTTGTCAAGGCAAAATTGGCTGGAGAAAATGATTGGAATTTCAGAAGGATCACTTTAATAGCAGTGTGGAGGGCAGCCCGGGTGGCTCAGCGGTTTAGTGCCACCTTCAGCCCAGGGCCTGATCCTGGAGAGACCCGGGATCGAGTCCCATGTCAGGCTCCCTGCATGAAGCCTGCTTCTCCCTCTACCTGTGTTTCTGCCTCTGTCTCTGTCTCTCCTGAATAAATAAATACAATCTTTAAAAAAAAAAATGGCAGTGTGGAAAGTTGATACTGGGGGGTGGGGTGGGGTAAGACTGGAAGAAGGGTTAATTATTAGTAGTAGACTGTAGTAATGTAGACAAGAGATTATATGGAAGTTCCTTGGTACAATAAAAGTGGAAAGGTGTAGTGGGGTGATAGATGAAATAGATGCAAGCTACTTTACTGAGAGAAGTTGACAGGGTGAATATAGGTGTTAGTGGAAGACAAAAGAGATTATTTTCTAGTGTTATTTCTGGCGTTATTTCTAGACTTTGATGAATAACTAGATTATGGTACAATTATTCAAAGTGGGAAATGTAGGAGGATTACTGAATTTTAGGGGAAGGATTTTCTTTTTTGTTTTTTTGTATATTTTTTTATTGGAGTTCGATTTGCCAACATATAGTATAACACCCAGTGCTCAACCTGTCAAGTGCCCCTCTCAGTGCCCATCCCGCCATCCCCCCACCCACATCCCCTTCCACGAACCCCTTGTTCATTTCCCAGAGTTAGGAGTCTCTCATATTCTGTCACCCTCTCTGATATTTCCTACTCATTTTCTCTCCTTTCTAGGGGAAGGATTTTCAACCAAGAAATGTACACTTTGAGCTTGAGGTATTATGAAATATTGGGATAGATCAGTGATTTTCAAAATATGATCTCTCAATGCCTGGAGTCTCTAAGACCCTTTCAAAGGGTCAATGAAGTCAAAATCATTTTCTTAATAATATTAAGATATTATTCCTCTTTTCTGCCATCTTTCTGTGCCACCATAAGGTGTGCTTGAATATTCTGGTAGGTGCTCTCAAGAACATTAACAATGCTGAAAAGAGAGGCAGACTTCAGCATCTTATTAGGTCATGCTCGGTGTGGAGTCTGCTTCAGATTCTTTCTCCCTCCGTCTCTACCCCTTCCATCTTGTGTGTGCTCTCTCTCTCAAATAAATAAATAAATAAAATCTTAAAAAAATATTATTGTGATATGATGGCAAAGGTTAGTTCAAATTACTTAAAAGGAAACCAACTTATGTAAACCTGTATACTTCTGGCTCTAAAAATTTTGTGTACAGTTCAATTGTTAAAATATTTCTTTTTCCTCAGAATGCTCTTTTTAGTATTTTATAGACAGGAGTTACTCCTTAGAAATATGTAAAGTGCATATCTTTTTATACTCCACTTGGTGAAATGGGAAATATGCACAGTGAATTACAAAATTTGTCTGGAGGATAGTAACTTGTCTTTGAGTTATGAGCTGAACTAACCACTTGTTTTCACAGAATGTCATTTTTATTTAAAAGTAAAACTGACAGAAAAGCTGTGTTTATTCAGAATTGAGTCTTTGGCTGTTATGTTCTTGCAAATGAATGAACTGTTATCTGGAGAAGAATAACAGATAGTATTTGATGCTAGTGATAAAATTTAAGCTATCAGGCAAAAATAAGAATTTTAGAAAGCTTGTATTTATCATCATCAGCCTGATGGTTTCCCAACTCTTAAAGGTTTTTCTAATGAGATTGGTGATAACACTAAAAGTGTAGTAAGAAAAACTATTGTGTAATAAAATGTGCCAACACATGGTAGATCTGTATAACTAAGTGAACCAATATTTTTAAATGACCAATCTGTAATGTTTACAAAATTGTGCAAGATATAGATTTTCAGTTCATTGATTTTTTTATGAGCTCTGTCAAGTATACTGATGAGCCTCTCAATAGAATTATCTCTGATATTGTGTTTTTTAAATAAATTCAAATATTTCCAATTGATTCCTATAGTTTCCATTTCTGCTGGAGCTTATATATTTGCACATGTTGTTTACCATTTTATTGGATTGTTTAGCATATTTACCATAGTTATTTTAAAGTCTCTTGTATAGTGGTTCATCAGATTCTTATTCTGTTACTTGTTTTAACTTTTGAAAATAAATTGTTTTTCTTTTATCTTTTGGAAAGGAATTGTTTTCTCTTTTTGCATGTCTTGTGGGTTTTGTGTGTGTGTGTGTTAAATGCTGGACATAGAACAGTAAAGATTGAGATAAATAGTATTTTTGCAAGAAAATAAGCACTTTTTCACAGAACTTCATGTAGGGGCTTGATTCCCTTTAGTAAGGAGTTGGTTTGGGTTTGGTGTTTTGCAATTGCTTTGTTATCTTCAGGGCACCACAGCCTTCAAATTTCCCTGGTTTGGGGCACTTTTGCCTTCAGGTTAGTCTGGGAGCTAGGCTGCCAGCAGATTTTCCTGGGTTTGTGTTCTACCTTCAGCTTTCAGATGTCCTTGCATGTCTGCACCACAGAAGGGATCTCTCAGTGTTCCAGCACTAGGTTTGTTATGGTGGCAATGAAGTTCTCCATCATCCTAGTTCAGTGTCAGTCTTATGAAGGGATTGCATACTTGAATCTTGGAGGTGGGCCTTTCTTTTTTTTTTTTTAAGATTTTATTTATTTATGAGAGAGAGAGAGAGGGGCAGACGGAGAAGCAGGCTCCATGCAGGGAGCCTGAGGTGAGACTCGATCCTGGGTCTCCAGGATCAGGCCCTGAGCCAGAGTCAGCGCTAAACCACTGAGCCACCCGGGCTGCCTATGGAGGTAGGCCTTTTTTGGCATTCCTGCCCCTTTTTCCCTGTGGCACACAAACTCCTTGTATCTATGTCTCATCTTGACTGGGAGTTTCTCCCTTCACCCTAGCAATAGTAGACTTCTGTATTCTGTATATGCTTAGGTTCCTGAACCAGGGTGGCTTCCTGCCCCTCCCAGGGAAAATAGCTTTTCTTTCCACCCTTCACTCAAATGCAGTGGGTCATTGTCTGTTCTCTGGAAGTTACAGTGGTTACTACCCCATCTCTAGCAGTTTAAGGATTTTGCTTCTCAGTAAAAAAAGAGTCCTGGGAAGCAAACAAAAAGTTCACATCTTTTCCCCCAGTAGCAGTTGACCACCCTCTATAGCTCTGTACCATTGAGGTAGGTTCTTCCTGGTCTCCTGTCTTGTTCCATTCTTTCATGTGAACACTTAGAGGAAGTCCAAGGAAAAGAGCTCTCAAGTGAGTGCAAATATGCCTGTGTCTCCTCCAGCTATTCTAGAAAAACATGATAGTCCACAATTGACCCTTGATAATCAATTCAAAATTTTTAGTTGATTTCTTTTTATACATCTGAATAGTGACCACCTCTTTTTCCCATGCATGCTCTGATACAAGTAAGATACTTTCTGTAGTTGGTCTTAGAGAAACTAATTTTAACTTAAAATTCAGGTTATTTGGTTGTCTTGTGCACTTAGCTATCTAATGGGATCAAAACAGTTTTGATTTTATGCTTTATCTGACTTAGTCTCTCATTGTTAAGGTGGGAGTGACTTTCTAGCTTTCTACATTCTGAGAGCAATGGATTTTAATATAAATTGAAATTATGAAAACTTATTATTGATATTCATTTAGTTATTTTTAATGATTTATTTATTTATTTATTCATGAGAGATACAGAGAGAGTCAGAGATATAGGCAGAGGGAGAAGCAGGCTCCCCACAGAGAGCCCAATGTGGGACTCGATTCTGGGGTCTGGGATCACACCCTGAGCCAAAGGCAGATGCTCAACCACTGAGCCACCCAGGCATCTCCTATTATTAATATTTTAAATTTCACATTGCAACTTACTTTTAAGAACCTAATACCTTTTGAGTTTTGGTGTAGTATTAAAGACATATATTCACAATTATCTAAAGAAACTGCCCAAATACTCCAGTTTTTAACTAGTTGTCTGTGCAAGGCTGAATTTCACATATTTCAACCGAAACAATAACATAACACGGCAAACTGAAAGAAGCAAATGTGAGAATCCAACTGTCTTCTCTTCAGTAAGACATTAACAAATGTGCAAAAAAGGGGGTTCCTGGGTAGTGTGGTAGGTTAAGTGCCAAACACTTCATTTTGGCTCAGGTCTGATCTCAGGGTCATGAGATCAAGCCCCACATTGGGCTCTGCGCTCAGCAGGGAGTCTGCTTGAGTTTCTCTGTCCCCCTCCCTCTGCTCCTCCCCCTCATTCTCTCTCGCTTCTGAAGTAAATAAACAAATCTTAAAAATATATGCAAAAAATAAAAGTGTCATTCTCACTATTTTTATTCTGAAGAGTATAGTTTTTAAAAATAAAAACATTATTTATGCAACCTACAATGGATTTATAATTATTATTTTTGAATGAATCAATATTGTCTTTAATATTAAAAGACTAAATTAATATTTAAGATAATAAATATTTCAAAGATATCTAATTTTTAATCTCTGGTGTGGTAAATATCTATCAATACAACCTGCATAAATAGGAGCTCTTTGGGATTCTTAATGAGTTTTTGAGAATGTAAAGGGCTTGGTTTCGGGCATGAAATATCTGAGAAGTACTGAAATAGATTAACTTTTTTTTTATAAATTTATTTTTTATTTTTATTATTGGCAATTTGCCAACATATAGAATAACACCCAGTGCTCATCCTATCAAGTGCCCCCCTCAGTGCAAGTCACCCAGTCACCCCCACACCCCGCCCACCTCCCTTTCTACCACCCATAGTTAGTTTACCAGAGTTCGGAATCTCTCATGTTCTGTCTCCCTTTCTGATATTTCCCACTCATTTTTTCTCCTTTCCCCTTTATTCCCTTTCACTATTTTTTATATTCCCCAAATGAATGAGACCATATAATGTTTGTCCTTCTCCGATTGACTTATGAAATAGATTAACTTAATAGCAGAAGGATATATGGGTCTGGAGGTGGAGAGATACGAGGCAGAAACATTGCTTGGGAATCAACAGTGTGTGCTTTGTAGGGGAAACTATGTGAATGGATAATATACGGAGACAAGTAGAGTGAGAAGAAAAGAACCAGGAATAGACCCTGGGAACAGCAATATTATGGCTCAGTGGAGGAGGAGGGATAATCATGAAGTACTGGAAAGGAATAATCAGGAGGATATAGTGTCACAGCCGTCAAAGGAGTAGAGTTTGAGAAGAAATGTGTGGCTTAAATGGGTCAGTCAACATCTTCGTGAAGGAAATGTTTCTTAGATCCTCACTGGGACATGTTAGTAGGTGGTGAGGTCATAGGTAATAAGTCCCCTCCCTAATCCCCTAAGCTGTTGGACTTCTTCCTGTGTACTATCAAAAGAAATTCTACCATCTTAATTTCACTTGATGTAGGCCGGTGTTGAGTCTGCATTCCAAGTGAACTAAGTAAACTGGTAGAAACACTTTTAGCCACTCAGGCTGAAACAGTGACCCCAAAATTATTTATCCAAGGTGACTAGCTTTCTCTCTGTGGTCAAAGAAAATTTTAAAAGAGGGAGGTGGTGATGTTGGGATGACTATAAGTAATTTAGCACAAGGTGTGAGGTATTGGGGTCACACTGGGAGATCTGGTAAGATTCAGAGGCTGAGCAGAGGCACTGGAGTTTGAAAAGTTTGAAAGCAAGCAAAAGACTTAGGGAAATGTTATGCCCCAAAGACTTGGCTTCAAGTTGAAATTCAAGCCAGGGAGAAGGCAATACTAGCAGTTATTGGTCACGCAGGCCCTTCATGATATATTCAAGAGCTATCTTTCCATTCTTAGCCCCAGACCTCCACTAAGCATTCTGTGTTCAAGGCCTTCTTTCATTCCTTCACATGGGAAGCCTGATGTTCCTTTTGCCTACAATACATTCCCCTCATTTCTGCACGTGATAGCCTCTGGCCTATTTTCTAGGTCTTAGCTCAGAGGCCTCTCCCTCAGAGATATTCTCATAACTAAAATGTTTTTATACCCTATCAGAATGCATTGGTTATTTCCCTTAGAACTTCTAGTGCAATGAACATCTGCTTTATTTAAATTATTTCCTTAAATGAGCTTAAATATAAGATAAACCAACAAAAAATCCAGTAAGGAAAAAATATATTAGTGGTTAGTGGGTCAGTAGGGGAGCTATTTGAGTCACATGACTTTTCAGGACACAGTAAATCACAACATTTTGATATCTGCAACTCTGCTTATAAAACACATATATCCATATAGATAGATGTGATCTTCCCCTCATTCATATGTGTTATTGCATTCTTAGTTTAGAGTTTCAGTTAATTGCTATAAAGCCTGGTACATTTGGGTATGTCAATGACCATATGGTCAAAACTGTTAAATTGCTAATTTGTTTATTAGTTTGTGTCACAAATATTTTATGTATATCTAGTAGCTCACCAAATTTTCAAGCTCCCAAGCCTCATAGGTATTGAATTTACATGACAATGAGATAATAGCTCCCATCCTCTTGGTGCCCCTGTCAACCAGCTTACATTGCCTCAGATATAACTATGACTTGGTAGTTTATTTTATTTACTTTCCATTTTATGGAAGCAAGCACAAGTAAAAGCACAGAAGAAAATTGTTAACCTGTAGATTTCTTTAAGAGACAATTCCCTGTTTCTCAGTTTATATTATACTGCTTAGGTTGGTGGAACTTTACAGTATTGTTAGCAATGAGGGCAGAACTCCCGTCTATGTTATAGACTAAGAGTGTAATAGACTTTTATTACTGTATTTATTTCTAGAGACAAAACATGTAAAGCTCGATCCATGGAGCAAAGATTCTCCTTCTATAAAGACCAAGTTCCACTTTTTCCCCTTACTAAATGGCACTCTCTATGTTTATTTGCAGAATTGTGTATTTACGTGTGCGAATAAACACGCAAGCACACAGTGCAATAAGATTTGATAATGTTGGTTTTATTTGGCTATTGTTTCTCCTGTATATTCCTTTGTTTCCCTTCTTAATTCCTTCACATAATCAGTCACCAGGCCATATTCTTTCTACCTCTGCCAAGTCTCCCAGACAAACCTCTGAGCATTATTAATTTAAGCCCTCCTCAATGATCTCTTTCTTGGAAAGTTGCAACAGATTTTAAGCTCTTTTCCTTGATTAGGTTCTTTTCTTGAATTTGTTTCTGAGCTGAGTTCTTACTAGATGGCTTACCTGGGGTGAGTTATATACTTTCTCTGAGGTTCATTTTGTGCTTTTGGAAAGCAGGCACAATCATAACAGCTTCTTGTTCTTATTGTGAAAAGTAAATGAGTTCGTGTATGTAAATTCTTAGCACTTGGTAAGTTTTCAATAAATGAAAGAGAAAGGCAATAGTTTCTATAATATGACCTCCCTTTCTAGTTTCCTACAATTCTCCTTTCCCAAATATAGTCTCCGCTGTAGTCAAATTAAACTCCCCATTTACTCCTCAATAGTCCTAAGTTTACCTGCTGCCATTTCCCCCTTTATGTGCTGCAGTCTAACTAAATGGTTCATGTCCAGCTCACGTGCTCCCTAAACTCACAACCTTCATGATTCTAACAATTGGAAGCAATTTCTTCCTCCTCCACACTCCCAGAATCAAGCCTTCCTCTTGCCCTAGCATGTCCCCATTCTTGCTATTCTGAATGTGCCCCTTTCCCTTCTTCCAGCAAATTAGAGAGTATCAGAGGAATGCATTTAGAACCTTTATCTTGAGACCCAACAGACTATGGAAATAGTTGTCTCCCTTTGCTTAAAGGAGAGGCCATGCACTTCTAAGACATCACTCTGCGATTACTTGCCCTGACCCCAATACCAGATACAGCAGCCAGTCTATTGTCTAGAGATTTTTTGGTCCTTGCTCAATTTCATCTGTTGCTTCCTTGATTCCCTCTTACGTCAAATATTCTTTCAACAACTCCCTAGGTTTCTTTCTGGTCTCCTTTCTTTTTTTTTTTTAAAGAGATTTTATTTATTTATTCATGAGAGACACACAGAGAAAGGCAGAGACACAGGCAGAGGGAGAAGCAGGCTCCCCGTGAAAGCCTGATGTGGAACTCAATTCCAGGACCCTGGGATCACGACCTGAGCCAAAGGCAGATGCTCAACTACTGAGCCACCCAGACTCCCCTCTGGTCTTCATTCTTAAGCAAGGCTATCTTTCTTCCCTGATCTTTCTATTTCCATCTTGGCCAAACTTCTAGGTTATAAATTCATTATAGCAATTGCCTCCTATTATTGCATCTCTACTTTACTCCATCATTTAAAACGTATATCTTAGGAATAATGCACATAACCTGTAGCACTCAACTAAAACTTTAATATTGTTAGTTGCTTTCCTTGCCTTTGAGCTATCTAATTCTGTCCAGGCGTTTATCCTTCCTCTGCCTCCATGAATTCCTCGTAGTCAGAACTACACTTTTCCTCCCTTCAGGCTCTATCTTCTTTTTACTTGGCATTGTTCCCACTCACCTGGGAGTTTTTTGTCACACATTTGGGAAAAGGCAATTTTTATACATTGCACTTTTCATGTACCTGATATTTATCATATCCAGTCCCTGCTTATGGGTTGTAATGGCTTTAATTTTATAATTCCTATTTGTTATAAACTCTCTAAAGAGAGAGACAGCACATTAAATACCTTTATATTCCCTAGTGTCTTCCTTAGTGCTTTGCAAATAATAGGTATTAAATAAACATCTAATGAATGAATACAATTGTAATTATGCCTTATATTTAAAGATGTTCATTGTGTATAATGTGGAATTGTTTTGTTTGTTGCTATTCTTTCTTTTACTCTTTTTCCTGGTTAACAAATAACAAATACTTGGCTTTGTGTTTATTATTATTATTTATTATTATTATTTTGAGAGAGAGAGTGTGAGAGTGCGAGCGGGGAGGGGAGCAGAGGGAGAAGATCTCAAGCAGGCTCCATGCTGAGTATGGCATTGGATGTGGTTTTGATCTCATGACCCTACAATCATGACCTGAACTGAAATTAAGAGTCGGATGCTTAACTGACTAAGCCCCCTAGGCGCCCCAGTGAATACTTGGTTTTGACCTAGAGCTTCTCACTGTAGATACACAGACTTTCAGGGCTGAGCGAAATTGCTCTGTGCCTCATTCTTCAAGCAGTAGATGAGAAAAATCCATATTTGGAATAGTCATTTCCTTTCTACCCCCTAAATGCTAAGACTGAGGCAGGTGGTAACAGGCTGCCCTGAAAGTTCACTGGGGACTACCACACAGGGACATAAAGAAAATGCTAAGTGCCTTATAAAGTTGTCTTCAAAGGAATCCCAGTGCATATGTGGTGAATGCCCATAGATGGTGCAGATATGGCTTGTCCTTGCTGCTTCTCCAGTCAAGTTATACTGATAACACCAGGTAGTTCTCTGGAGACAATGGCAGTATCAATTTGTCAGATTGCATAATAAAAATGCTTGAAACTCAGGCTGATTTTAGTCAGCTTTGTGGATCAACACGGATATCCATAATAACTGGTAAATTAAGTGGAATGGAGAGAGTACACCCAAAAGGCAATAACAACAATAATGAAAACTAATAAGGTGGCTAAATAACATACTGTTTTTGTGTCAGTAAGGAAGCAATTTTCCAGTTGTTCTAGGTATAAGACAAAATTATGGACTAGACTGTATACATTTTATCATAATTTGGTTTTGTGTTTTTTTTTCCTCAGGCTTCTCCACTTCCTATTTTTACTTCTATTTGTGCATGTGCATGCACACACATGTGCAAGTGGATGTATTGCTTACTTTGCTAAAGGTTTCTTTTTTTATTTTTATTTATTTTTTTTATAAATTTATTTTTTATTGGTGTTCAATTTGCCAACATATAGAATAACACCCAGTGTTCATCCCGTCAAGTGCCCACCTCAGTGCCCGTCACCCAGACACCTCCACCCCCTGCCCACCTCCCCTTCCACCACCCCTAATTCGTTTCCCAGAGTTAGGAGTCTTTCATGTTCTGTCTCCCTTTCTGATATTTCCCACTCATTTTTTCCTTTTCCCCTTTATTCCCTTTCACTATTTTTTATATTCCCCAAATGAATGAGAACATATAATGTTTGTCCTTCTCTGATTGACTTATTTCACTCTTGCTAAAGGTTTCTGAGGATTTAGTGCTTGGGTTGCTTTTGAATAATTGCATAGCATACACATTGGAATTTGCCTTCTTGGCAGATGTAAATTGGTGGGAAGCTACAAGACTGAATTGTATCAATGGCAATTGAAATACTCTAAAAATGGGCAGTGGACTTTTGATACGTGCATTTCTGATGTGGTCTTTCTGTAGTCAAATCCAGAATGATTGTCTCCCCACAGGTCATGGAAAACTGGGACAATTAACCTCCTTGTGAATCTGGCAGTCTTCAAGTCATGGTTTCCTGAGTTAAACCATGAAATCTAGGGGAGATATGGGTATACAAGTAATCCAGGGACTTTTACCCACTTTAGGCACCCATGAAGCCTATAGTGGATTTCAGTAAAAGCAAAACTTCATGGAAATCCCAGTGCCACACTAACCCTGGAAACTTGAATTTATGAGATAGATATACATATATAAATCCTCTATTGAACCTGAGTAAGAAAACTCTTCTGAAGGAATTGTTTATTTCTCTTAATTAAATGGACTGTTCTGTTGTTGTAGAGATTGGTTTAGAATAAGTCACACTGTATATAGGAGCCCTAAAGCAAGGATTATATGGGGCTGAGGAAGGGGTGACAATTGCTATCATTATGTGGATATGTCTATGAGAAATGTTCCACCTTAGACCCCAGGATTTGGTGGTCCAGAACATGTCAAGTTGCACATTAAAGAGATTTATTATGACCTTATCTTATACCCCTGATTCTGCTTACTCTCAGCCAGCGTTCCTCTGTCTTATAGTCCTTACACAGAGACCTAGTTTTCTTGGATCCAGCCACCATAATGCCCTGGTCCCAGGGAGTCTGGTCTTAGAAAACCCTGATTGTGTTTAAACTGTTCTTGAAGATGCTGCTAAATCCCTTATAGCACAAGGCTAGGAGAGATGGGGTGTAAAGATCCATTGTGAATAATAAAAGCTGATTATTTACTACAAAAATAGAGTATTGAGTAGCCTTCCTTAACATAGTCAACAATTATGTATGAAGAGTGCTACTGTCCATGATGTTAATTCCTTAAGATATCAATGTCTTCTGACAATGTGTTTGACTCCCATAGCTAAATTTTTGTGTTCTTTCTTATTCTAAAGGATAAGGTGAAACTTTACATGAAAAAATAAGGCTATTTGAATAAGCAAACATGATAACATTGATTTTACTTCATGATGATATATCTCTTCTAGGTAGAATGGTCACATGATCTAGTCAAAATTCCTACTGAATTCATATTGAATTCTCCTTAAAATTCAAGAACTATTGTAAAATAATTGCTTTGCAAATATCACTATTTCATTTCCTCATTTCTTTCACATGTTGGGAAAAAAGATATTTAAGAAACTGAGTAAATTAGTGTGACATTTCACCTAGTGAATCCTATTTGAACAACAAAGGTGTCTTCCTTTGGTACTAGAATGGTTCTCTAGCATCCTTCTCAGTGCCCCCTAATGCCCTCCATTAACCATACCTTCTCTTTTAGACATAAAACATATATGACTGTCTACCCTAATGTAGGAGCCAAACTTCTATGTTTTTTAAGATTTTATTTATTTATTCATGAGAGACACAGAGATAGAGGCAGAGACATAGGCAGAGGGAGAAGCAGGCTCCCTGCAGGGAGCCTGATGTGGGACTTGATCCCAGGACCCCAGAATCACGACCTGAGCCAAAAGCAGACTCTCAACCACTGAGCCACCCAGGTACCCCTGGAGCCAAACTTCTTTGATACTCTTTGAATTTATCCTTACTAACCAATCATTCTCTTTCTTCATCTTTGTAGGCTTTTCACCCCTATACCATAAACTTGTCTTAGTTCATTCATGGTGATGGTATGCAGACCTAGGCCAAAAATATTTAGTTGACATCAAATTATTAACCAACTCATCTTAATTGAACAACTACTGGCAGTCTGTTAGTGTCTGTCGCTAAAGCACTGATTCTCAAACTTGAGTCCTGGGTTTTTAGGTAACCATAAAAATAACAGTATTCATTAAACAGCCATTTATAATTAAAAATGTTTACCTGAAACAGCATACCTCCCTGCAAGGCTGAACCATAGTTTACTTTTGACTGGAGATACATTTTAATTCCTTTGGTAACACAGATGATCTCATATAGATCACATATGCTGACTGTATTTTGGGAATATCTTACTGGATATTTAGTTGATTATGTTTTTGTATAATAAAAATGGGAAAATATGTTAATTGTTACTTAGTACAATTTGCTTTGGTACATACTATGTTTTAAAATATGGAATCTGATGTGGAGGGGAGAGTAAAAAGTAAATATGTGATTAAAATATTAGTGAATATTAGTTTCCAAACTTTGTTCTGTGGCTGTTTTGTTCTTAGTCTTAAGCTGGACGTACTGAGCACAAATATGTGGGATCTCTCATCTTTTTTTTTTTTTTTAAGATTTCATTTATTTATGAGAGATACACAGAGAAAGATAGAGACATAGACAGAAGGAGAAGCAGGTTCCTCAACAGGGAGCCCGATGTGGGACTGGGTCTTAGGACCTTGGGATCATGCCCTGAATCAAAGACAGACGCTCAACTGCTGACCACCCATGCCCCGGGATCTTGCATCCTTATTTTAACGAAAACATCTACAAATTTATTAGTTTTTCAAATACAGGATATCCACAATATTTGGAAACATTTATTTCTTTATAGATTTGGGATGTCTTTGGTGACATTATATTCCTCTCTGCTTCTAGACTTTACAAACACTGTGGTATTAGGCTTCTGAATAAGTATTGACTGAAGAGAGAGTATTCTGAGGCCATAGGACATTGAAAACCAATGTTTTAAAGAGTGCTTATTTGTCTTAGGCTCCCAGAAGCAGGAGCAGTGCATTATTATATTAACTAATCTGAAAGCACTGCTTTTCTTCCATGGTTCCTTATTCAAATGGTAATGGGCAGAGGGTTTTCTAAAAAATATTCCTCAAAATCACTGTGGTAAATTCCACTTAAAAATCTAGATAGTTTTGGGCAGCCCCGGTGGCTCTGCGGTTTAGCGCAGCCTTCAGCCCAGGGCCTGATGCTGGAGACCTGGGATTGAGTCCCACATCGGGCTCCCTGCATGGAGCCTGCTTCTGCCTCTGCCTGTGTCTCTGCCTCTCTCTGTCTCTGTGTCTCTCATTAATAAATAAATAAAATCTTTAAAAAGATGTAGATAGATTTAAGGAAAAGGCATAATGATGATGTTATTTATGATTTTTTTTTAAAATTTATTTATTCATGATAGTCACACGGAGAGAAAGAGAGAGGCAGAGACACAGGCAGAGGGAGAAGCAGGCTCCAAGCACCAGGAGCCCGACGTGGGATTCGATCCCAGGTCTCCAGGATCGCGCCCTGGGCCAAAGGCAGGCGCCAAACCGCTGCGCCACCCAGGGATCCCTGTTATTTATGATTTTGAGGAAAAGCCATCCATTCACAGAAGTCTGCTTCAGATAAAGTGTACCCATGCTTCATTAGACATTGATTGAGGAAACTGTTGCCATTTGTTGAGAGCTGCCCTGTAATGGATGAGATTTTCTGCTTCCATTTTATTTTGGAACATGAACTGAGGAATGAAAATATAAAAGAATTCCTTTTATTCAGTGAACTCTTGCATCTTTAGTCTTACTCTTTCTTTTGTTAAAGATTTATTTCTTAGAGAGGGAGCAAATGAGTAGGGGGGGTGGCAGAAGGAGAGGGAGAGAGAATCTCAAGGAGACTCTGCACTGAGTGTGGAGCCCAAAATGGGGCTTTGTCTCATGACCTTGAGATCATGACTTGAGCGGAGATCAAGCATTGGCCACTCAACCGACTGAGCCCTTTCAGTTTTATGCTCTTGCTGAAACATTTCTGTTGTGTCTCCTTTTCATTAATAAAGAGGGATAGGCTATTGATATAAAACAAACATTTTGGGAAAATCCCATTTTTGTTACACAATGTAAAATACTGTGATAAGAATGCCAAAGCTGGATCTCCCTGTATACCTATCTTCTTTCATCAGGGCTCTTTGAAACAGTGGCCATCATAGTGAAATCTAATTCTAAGCTTACTTAAAAATTAGGAAATACTGTTTTAAAAAAAAGTAGTAATGGAAACAAAAGATTTGCTTCAAAATATGTAAAGTACAACTCCTAAGCACAGGATTGTCACTTATCCATCATCTAACATATGATTTCAAAGCGTCCTCTGTCTCTTGTGTGAAAATAAAATTGTTGACAATCTTATGATTTTGTTTAAGCCTTTTATTTTGGAATAATTTTATATTTACAGTGAAGTTGCAAATATAACACAGAAGTTCCCACACACCCTTCACATAGCTTTCTCTAACGTTAGTATTTTACACAACTGTGGTACATTTGTCAAGACTAGGAGATTAACATTGGTATGTTATTACTATTAACTGAACTCCACAAAGTTTATTTGGATGTCTCAGTCTACTTAGTTGTTATGTTTTGCTTGCCTCCTCTGGTCTATGACTGTTTTGTAGTCTTGTTTTTCATAATCTTGACTCTCTAATGAAGTTTATCTTGTACAATATTTAGTTGTCCCACAAGCTTTTTATTTACCAAAAATTCAAAGATCTTTTCTTTATTTTTGTGTCTTAAGTCTTTCTCTCTATATAGATCCAAGTTCTTTTGTAATCATTTAGATAAAAGTAGTTTTAGTTAGTTTGTTTTATTTTGTGGTGTGTTCATGATTTCATTCCCAGCCCTGCTCAGTTTTTCTCTCCCCAGGAATGTTTAATTCTTTGCTCAACTATGAAATAGTGGGAGGCTGTCTTCTGTTTGAAGTTGTGGGCCAAAAGAAATTCTCTTCATAGAGAAAAAAAAAAAAGCTGTCTCCTGGAAAAATAAAGAAATAGCTGACAGTTGTTAAAGTCTACCCCAGAAAATAGTGAACAAAAAAGTATTGTAAAGAGCTGTCAAGAAGAATTTAAGTGTGGAGATAGATTCCCACTCCTAGTAAAAGTTTAGTTGTTAATCAGTTTGAAATCATCCAGAGATCTGCTCAGACACTACACTACTCCAGCTAGTATAACATGATAGGAAACATGTGATGATATTTATAAGTAGAACTATAGTATTTTTAAAAAATGGTTTCCATAGATTCCTCGTGTCTTTGCTTGTATTTGGCATATTATAGGCCAGTCATTACAGCTCACACATGATATGCTAGGTAGGGAACTTGAGCAAGTAGCTCTCTTTCATGAGTGTTTTTATCCAACATTTATGGATAGCTAAGGTTTTAAGACTATCACCATATTCTTAAATTATAGCTTCCAAAGATGTGTGACTTTTTTCATAAAATTGCCCATCAAGCAACAAATTCCCTTCCCCTGCCCTACCGTGTGGCAGATGGGCAGCATTATTATTATTTTTTTTAATCTTTTTTTTTTAATTTTTATTTATTTATGATAGTCACACAGAGAGAGCGAGAGAGGCAGAGACACAGGCAGAGGGAGAAGCAGGCTCCATGCACTGGGAGCCCGATGTGGTATTCGATCCCGGGTCCCCAGGATCGCGCCCTGGGCCAAAGGCAGGTGCTAAACTGCTGCGCCACCCAGGGATCCCTGGGCAGCATTATTATTAACATGAAAACCCGTCATTGATTCAGAAAGGCAATGTTAGTAATAATGTGATATTTTCCCCAGGCAAAAGCACCATTGCTTTCCTTGATGGGACCAAAGACTGGATAAAAAAATGTCCTGGGTAAGAATCAGTCAATAGGTCATGTTTTGTTCACATGTGATCCAGTTCAATTTAGCAATGGTTGAGTAAAAAGAGTGTTACTGTCCAATATTTTATAAGAAGCAAACTCCTATTTCATGTTACTTTAATGATTGCTCTGTGATGAGTAAATCTAAATTTTACACTTACACAAACTGATAGAAGGAAACCTAAGAAATCATGTCCTCAAATATAGTATATTTCAGGCCCTTAAAGCCATTTGTTTTCATTCAGTGAGTGCACATGTTCAGTAGCTTTGATTTCCTCTTTACACAAGTTTCCTTCTAAGGAGGTATATTCGCTCTGTTTTGTGATGCTTCTTGTTTAGTTTAACTTTATATTTTTAAAAGATTTTATTATTTGGCAGGGAGAGAACACAAGCATTCAAAGCAGGAGAAGTAGGTTCCCCACTGAGCGGGGAGCCCAATGTGGGGCTCCATCCCAGGACTCTGGGACAGTGATGCTTAACTGACTGAGCCACCCAGGCACCCCTTCTTGTTTATTTTTAGATAAGTATTTTATATTTATTTATTTAAAAATTTTTAAAAAAGATTTTATTTATTTATTCATGAGAGAGACAGAGAGAGAGAGAGAAAGAGGCAGAGACACAGGCAGAGAGAGAAGCAGGCTCCATGCAGGGAGACCGACGTGGGACTCGATCCGGGGGCTCCAGGATCACGCCCTGAGCCAAAGGCAGACGCTTAACTGCTGAGCCACCTGGGTGTCCCAAGTGTTTTATATTTAGCCAATGAATGCTGAATTTAAGATTGTTAGCTGAATATTTACTGTCATATCCTTAGATCTGGTGAGACATGTGGGTAGAGCAGGATTCAGAACTACTAGATCGCCTCAGTGAAGTTTGATGAGCACCAAGGTAGTTGATGATCTATCAGGGTCCCTGGTTAGAGGAATCAATCTGGTGATCAAGCAGAACAGGCAAGGATTTCAGTAATCTCTGGTCATAGTCGATTGGTAGAGGGAATATTACATGAAGTAGCATATTGTTGTAAGAAGAGGATTTGGTTCAATCAGAGGGAGTTGTGTGGAGAGGGAGCTGTATTTCGATTGAAGATGAGGCTAGCAAACAGCGTGTCTGGAAAGCCTGTACTTGGACATAAAGGCCCCAGGTATTATCGGCACATTGAATGGTGGGTTAACACCTGCAAACTCACAACAAAAGACCAAGACAGAAGTTTAAATATAAGAATTGAGATTCATATGACCACTCATGAAAGGAAATTAATTAGGAATTGAGAGAAAGTAGGACTCTATTTCACATCTATGGAGCATGTGCTAGTTCGTGACCTCTCAGAGACAGTTGTCAAAGCATAATTGAAAGTTCAAGAACTTTATTAGAGGAAATGGCTGTGTGGGAGACAATGGGGGAGGGAACAATGAAAGTCTGGGGTGACCATTAGATGTAAATCTTACCCTGCAGAGGAAAGGGAGAGAGGGCCGGGTAGAAGTGCCTTGGTCTGCCATGCAAGACCTTCAAGTCTGATGAAGACTCCACCAGGCTGTTTGGGAATTCTCAAGGCAGTGTCAACCATAAGACACCTCCTATTTCTCCCAAGATGGTACCTGCCCCAATATGCCTGCTGTGCTCAGGCATTGGTTTGGAGGGACCTGTGAGAAAGTGTGGCCTTGGTGTCAATGTGGCAGTGGATTTCAGAGCACAACAGCTAAGACTCTTGGTCACTTTGCTTTCTTTCTCTGTGGTTGAATGAGTAAGAAGTGCATCCTTATGACCATTCTAGTGTATTTCATCAAGAGAGATATGATGCTTATCCCAAACCGTGGGACTGTGGCTCTCACTTGAACTGGTTTTAGACACTGGGGTTGGAATTGATTTTATAAGACGAAATTAGTTGATTCACACTGGGGAGAGGCGAATGGATGTGGAGGTTAGGAACCAGTTTGACTTTGACAACTACTTAGGGGTGTCAACTGTTTCTTAGCTTTCATTTTCTGTATGTATGTATGCAGTTCCCATGTTAAGTGATTTTCTGTTTTATGATCCATGTATAACTTAATTGTGTCAATCAATTCTCACATGCCATTTTGAGGGCTATTACAATGAAATATTCAAGTTGCTTAAATGTTGTGACTAAATAAAACTGCAATGTCAAAAGACAAAGTGATTTATTTCAGAGGTTAGTAGTTTTTCTTGTTTCATCACCTTTTATCATATTAATTACATAGGAAGAATAATAGGAAAACACGTTTCTCAAATACAAAGAAGTAGTCAAACTGACATCATGATATCCCAGATTTCCTGGAGTAATAGTGAGAACAAATGGGCTTCTACTGATTTTGTATTTATAGATTTCAGTGCTGTAGTATGGAAAGTCTTTTTTTTTTTTTGAAAGTCTTAAACTGTATATGGGATGAAGGCTTGTAAGGTCTTAGGGTTAGAAAGATATGTTCTTTTTGTGTTGATGGTTCCCATTGACATCCATATTGCTAAATGTATGTGTGTGTGTGTGTGTGTTTAAAGGTTTTATTTATTTAAGATTTTATATATTTATTTGAGAGAGAGAGAAAGAGAGAACAAGAAGGGGGAACAGGAGAGAAAGAAGCAGGCTCCCCACTGAGCAGAGCCCAATGTAGGGCTCGATCCCATGACCCTGTGATCATGACCTGAGACATTCAGACGCTTAACTGTATGGGCCACCTGGGTGCCCCAAAAGATTTTATTTATCTGAGAGAGAGGGAGAAAGAGAGAGAGAGAGAGAGAGAAAGAGAGAGAGAGAGAGAGAATACAAGCACAAGCAGGAGAAGCAGATTCTCCACTGAGCAGGGAGCCCAATACGGGGCTCAATCCCTGGACTTCAGGATCAGGATCTGAGCCAAAGGCAGATGCTTAACTGAGCCACCCAGGCGCCCCACTAAATGTGTATATTCTTAGTAATGAATTTTCCTGTGTAAATCTTTCTCTCTGGTCCTTTTCAATTGGCATTGTTTATTCTGTTTTTTGTTTTGTTTTGTTTTGTTTTGTTTGTTTTCCTTAAAGCTAATAGATTGAATTCAATAGCCAGTAATGAAGCTTTCACAGTTACTACCTAGTCCTTGGAATGCTTTAGATCAGATTTCTGTGGTGATGTAGCTGCTGCTGAGAAGCAGGAAAGGGGAACTGGTGAGAAAAAAGCAGGAAAACTATAGTAAGC